>NC_058520.1:84441620-85691620 GCF_904849725.1 Hordeum vulgare subsp. vulgare
GATTGGGTAAGTCCAGTACATTGCGTATCTAAGAAGGGAGGTATCACCGTCGTTCCTATTGATAAGAATGAACTAATCCCACAGAGGATTATTACTGGCTATAGGATGGTGATAGACTTCCGGAAACTGAACAAGGCAACAAGGAAAGACCATTATCCTTTGTCGTTTATTGACCAATTGCTAGAAAGGTTATCTAAACACACACACTTCTGCTTTCTAGACGGCTATTCTGGTTTCTCGCAAATACCCATTGCACAATCTGATCAGGAGAAAACCACTTTCACCTTCCGCTTCGGTACCTTTGCTTATAGACGTATGCCTTTTGGCTTATGCAATGCACCTGCCACCTTTCAAAGATGTATGATGGCAATATTCTCTGACTTTTGTGAAAAGATTGTTGAGGTTTTCATGGATGATTTCTCTGTTTACGCTTCTTCCTTTGACGATTGCCTCAGCAACCTTGATCGAGTCTTACAAAGATGCAAAGATACCAACCTCGTCTTGAACTGGGAGAAGTGCCACTTCATGGTTAATGAAGGCATCGTCTTAGGACACAAAATCTCTGAGAAAGGCATTGAAGTTGATAAGGCTAAGGTTGATGCAATTGCCTTGCCCCACAGATATCAGAGGTATATGAAGTTTCCTAGGTCATACTGGTTTCTATAGAAGGTTCACTAAAGACTTCTCTAAGATTTCTAGGCCTCTTACCAACCTCTTGCAGAAGGATGTTCCTTTTGTTTTTGATGAGGATTGTGTGGAAGCTTTCAAAATACTTAGGAAGGCCTTGATAACTGCACCTATTGTTCAACCACCTGATTGGAACTTGCCCTTTGAAATCATGTGCGATGCTAGTGATTATGCTGTTGGTGTTGTTCTAGGACAAAGAGTTGACAAGAAGTTGAATGTCATTCACTACGCTAGTAAAACTCTAGACAGGGCCCAAAGAAACTATGCCACTACAGGGAAGGAATTTTTAGCAGTCGTGTTTGCATGTGAAAAGTTTAGATCTTATATAGTTGACTCCAAAGTCATTATTCACTCTGATCACACTGCTATTAAGTACCTTATGGAGAAGAAGGATGCTAAACCTAGGCTAATTAGATGGGTTCTCCTGCTACAGTAATTTGATTTGCACGTTGTTGACCGAAAGGGTGCTGATAACCCTGTAGCAGATAACTTGTCTAGGCTAGAGAATGTCCTTGATGACCCACGGCCTATTGATGACAGCTTTCCTGATGAGCAACTGAATGTCATCCGTACTTCACATAGTGCACCTTGGTATGCTGATTAGGCAAACTATATCGTAGCCAAATACATACCACCAAGTTTCTCCTACCAGCAAAAGAAGAAATTCTTCTTTGATTTGAGACACTACTTTTGGGATGATCCTCACCTTTATAAGGAAGCAGTAGATGACGTTATTAGACGTTGTGTGCCTGAACATGAATAGGGACAGATCCTGCAGAAGTGTCATTCCGAGGCCTACGGAGGACACCATGCTAGAGATAGAACTGCTCATAAGGTATTGCAATAAGGTTTCTACTGGCCCACTCTCTTCAAGGATGCCCGTAAGTTTGTCTTATCTTGTGACGAATGCCAAAGAATAGGGAACATCAGTAAACGTCAGGAAATGCCTATGAACTATTCACTTGTCATTGAACCATTTGATGTCTGGGGCTTTGATTATATGGGACCCTTCCTGAGTTCCAATGGGTATAGTCACATCTTAGTTGCTATTGATTACGTCACTAACTGGGTAGAAGCTATCCCCGCTAGAAATGCTGATCACCACACCTCTATTAAGATGCTTAAAGAAGTCATCTTCCCAAGATTTGGAGTCCCTAGATATCTGATGACTGACGGCAGTTCACACTTCATTCATGGTGTTTTCCGCAAGATGCTCGCTAAGTATGATGTCAACCATAGAGTTGCATCTCCTTATCATCCTCAGTCTAGTGGTCAAGTGGAGTTGAGTAATATGGAGATCAAATTGATCTTACAAAAGACTGTCAATAGATCTCGAAAGAATTGGTCTAGAAAACTTGACGATGCACTATGGGCTTATAGGACTGCTTATAAGAATCCCATGGGCATGTCGCCGTATAAAATGGTTTACGGTAAGGCCTGTCATTTACCTCTTGAGATGGAACACAAAGCTTATTGGGAAATCAAAGAGCTCAACTTCGATTTCAAACTTGCTGGTGAGAAGTGGTTGTTTGATATCAGCTCATTAGATGAATGGAGGGCCTAGGCATATGAGAATGCCAAGTTGTTCAACGCAAAGGTTAAGAGATGGCACGATAAAAGAATACAAAAACGAGAGTTCAATGTAGGTGCTTATGTCCTGCTATACAATTCTCGCTTAAGATTCTTCGCAGGCAAGCTTCTCTCTAAATGGGAAGGTCCCTACGTTGTCGAGGAAGTATATCGTTCCGGTGCCATCAAAATCAATAACATGGAAGGTAATTTTCCTAGAGTGGTAAATGGGCAAAGAATCAAGCATTATATCTCTGATACTCCCATAAATGTTGAGACCAATATCATAACTCCAGAGGAGTACATAAGGGATGTTTATCAGCCTGTTTCAGACCCTAAAAACAAAGAGGTATGTGTTTTAGTAAGTAATTGGATTCCGAAACTTTTCCAGTAGGAAATTTTATCCGTTTTGGAAATTATGGAAGAATAGAAAAATAAAAAGCAGTCCGGAGAGCGCACGAGGCGGCCACAAGCTTGGTCGCCGCGGCCTCCCCCCTGACCGTGGCAACAGGGCTTGTGGGCACCTCGTGTGCCTCCCGGACTCCGTTTTCTTGCGGAGCACTCCTTTTGGTCCAGAAAAAATCATTATATATATGCCCGAGGGTTTTGATCTCCATATCGCGCAGTTTTCCTGTGTTTTTGTTTCGAGCCTGTTGTCTGCTGCAGATTTAGAGCAAAGATGTCTCAGGAATCTGTTGGGGAGAATAATCTCCCTCAAGTTCATGAAGAAGTAGATGCTGATCTGAAAAGAGTAGAAGTCACGGAAGCCAGGGACAAAGCTAAGGAGAAAACCCAAGCTAGGGAGGATTTTCTCCAACCCTTCCTCCACGTGCTGTCTCCCTCCTTGATTGAACTCTTGAGGTTTTGTGAAACAACTCGTGCTTGCAATATTTCCCTTTCTCGTGAATTTGTTTTGCTGGAAAACCATGTCACAGATCTCCAAGGTATAAATCAAAGATTGATAGCTCTCTTGGAATCAAAGGCAAAGACTCTAGCACCATCACCAGCAAAGGAAGCCAACTAAGCATTGGTATGGGCAACTCCCTTGGCTTATGCCAAGCTTGGGGGAGTTGCCCTGGTATCGTATCACCTTTATATCTTTTGATTTTACCTTTGTTTTAGTTCTTTCCTTTTCAATTTTTATTTCTTCTCTTAGTGGAATAAGTCTTTAGTGTTTAGTTTGATTCTTTTGCCTTGTGTCTCCCCCGATGTATTCGAGCTATATAATAAAGAGTATCTTAGTCAAGGGCTTTGTTTTGTGTCGTGATCAAAAGTATGAAAAGAACGATAGCATGAAAGATCATGAGATGATCTTATGGAAAGTGATAGCTTCACATATAACAAGTATGATGATTGATACTTGTTGAGAATAGACCAACATAGACCCCAGTCATTGTTGCAACTAATAAGAAGTAATAAGGAAAGAGAGGTTCACAAATAAATATATCATCTTAGACACTTTTTACAATTGTGGGCACTCCCCAAACTATTACATGCTTAGAAGTAGATGTTGGACAAGGAAGACAACATAATGAATTGTGTTTTCTTGATTCCAAACAATGTTATATGATTAGAAATCCCTTAGCATGTGACGATTGCTTCCACCTCATATTATCCAAAACTCCCGCACGAAGTAGAAATACTACTTGTGCATCCATAAATCTTCAACCCAGTTTTTCCATGAGAGTCCATCATACCTACCTATGGATTGAATAGGATCCCTCAAGTAAGTTGTCATCGGTGCAAGCAATAAAAATTGCTCTCTAATATGTATGATCTATTAGTGTGTGGAAAATAAGCTTTATACGAACCTGTGATGAGGAAGACATAAAAGCGACAGACTGCATAATAAAGTTCTTTATCACAGGAGGCAATATAAAGTGACGTTCCTACGCACTAAGAGGACACGCATCCAAACCTCAAAACCGCATGCAACCTCTGCTTCCCTCTGCGAAGGGCCTATCTTGTACCTTTACTTTTGTCCTAGTGAAAGTCTTGGTGATCAACACCAATTCCCTATTCCGTCTTCATCTTCGTGAACGTCATATGCTTGGGAAAGATCAATATTCATATATCAACTTGGAGATGAGTACTTATGCTTTATTATTGTTGACTTTCCTTTGAGGTAAATGGTTGGGAGGAAAAATTATAAGCCCCTATCTTTCTCTGTGTCCAACTGAAACTTTGATGCCATGAGTACCACGTGAGTTGTAACAATTGTGGAAAACAAAAGAGATGATTGAGTATGTGGATTTGCTTTACAAGCTCTTATTTGACTCTTTCTGATGATATGATAAATTGCAATTGCTTCAATGACTATGGACTGTTGTCGGCTACTTCTCGGTAAGGTTTTTGGTTCATACTTTGCTTTGTGAAGGAATTGTTACTTTACCTTAAGAATCTTTATGATGTATTGCCATTCTATGTGTGATCATGATGCCCTCATGTTCATATTATGTTTTATCGACATGATATGCCAGGGGAGCTGCCAGGGGCCCACAAGCCTGGTGGCCGTGGCCTGCCCCCTTGGCCGCGGCAACAGGGCTTGTGGGCACCCTGGTGGCCCACTGACCCCCTCTTCTGCTATATGAAGGGTTTCGTTCGGAAAAAAATCAGGGTGGAGCTTTTTCGTGGATTCTCCGCCGCCACGAGGCAGAACTTGAGCAGAACCAATCTAGAGCTCCGGCAGGACGATCCCGCCGGGGAAACTTCCCTCCCGGAGGGGGAAATCGTCGCCATCGTCATCACCAACACTACTCTCGTCGGAGGGGAGTCATCTCCATCAACATCTTCATCAGCACCATCTCCTCTCCAAACCCTAGTTCATCCCTTGTAACCAATCTCCGTCTCGCGACTCCGATTGGTACTTGTAAGGTTGCTAGTAGTGTTGATTACTCTTTGTAGTTGATGCTAGTTGGATTACTTGGTGGAAGAGTTTATGTTCAGATCCTTGATGCTACTCATTACACCTCTGATCGTGATTATGATAATGCTTTGTGAGTAGTTACTTTTGTTCCCGAGGACATGGGATAAGTCATGCTAATAGTAGTCATGTGAATTTGGTATTCGTTCGGTATTTTGATATGTTGTATGTTGTCTTTTCCTCTAGTGGTGTTATGTGAACGTCGACTACATAACACTTCACCATATTTGGGCCTAGAGGAAGGCATTGGGGAGTAGTAAGTAGATGATGGGTTTCTAGAGTGACAGAAGCTTAAACCCCAGTCTATTCGTTGCTTCGTAAGGGGCTGATTTGAATCCACTAGTTTAATGCTATGGTTAGACGTTGTCTTAATTCTTCTTTCGTAGTTGCGGATGCTTGCGAGAGGGGTTAATCATAAGTGCTATGCTTGTCCAAGTAAGGGCAGTACCCAAGCGCCGGTCCACCCACATATCAAACTATCAAAGCAACGAACGCGAATCATATGAACATGATGAAACTAGCATGACAGAAATTCCCGTGTGTCCCCGGGAGCGTTTTACTGCCAATAAGACTTTGTTCAGGCTTCTCCCTTGCTACAAAAGGGATTGGGCCACTTTGCTGCACCGTTGCTACTACTTGTTACTTGTTACTTTTCACCTGCTACGTTTCACCTCACTACACCATCAGTTGTTACCGCTACTTTCAGTGCTTGCAGTTATTACCTTGCTGAAAACCGTTTATCATAGCCTTCTGCTCCTCGTTGGGTACGACACTCTTACTTATCGAAAGGACTACGATTGATCCCCTATAATTGTGGGTCGTCACACCACCCAAGCCGCATAATCAAAGAAGACAACATCCCGTGGCACTAGAATGTCATGCCGGAAGGATGCAAAAACAATGGACCTGACTAGGTAGGGATCATCACTAATCCAATGGTGTAACTTGCCAAATGTGCTAACAACAACCCTCAATTTTTCAGTATTACGCAGATCAAGGGGCACACACAGAAACATCAAACATCCATCTATGAAATCTTGAATACCTCGAAAAACCTCAGCACGATCATGCTTCATAAAGCGGAGAAATCTATCACCACCAAGGTCTTGTGGCAGCAATTGAATAAAAAAAAACCTCACCAGCATCCCTAACTTCAAACAACCCCACTCCAGAGATCTAAGGCTGCGTAGAACGAACATGAAAACCAATATGGTTAATGAGGGCAACAACTTCCTGACGAACCTATCCGACTTGCCCAGGCGGCAGAGCAGGCATAACTTCTGCAAGCATGAAGGCCTCGTGACGACGAGCAATCGAAGCAGCAGGGGTGAAAAATGAGCAAGGAAGACGAAGCTCCCCAACGTCAATTATATGATGACCCACCTGCACATAGCGCTCTGGGTCAAGCTCAAAGACAGCCATTGGAGAAGCGCACCCAGAGAGAGGCGATGAAGCAGGAACGAACACTGGAGACGAGGGCGGAGGCGTATATGGCGGTGATGCAGTTGGCATGTAGGGAAGATAGGACGGCGACGAGGTTGGAGATGGGACGGGATGGGTGGTAAAAGGAGGAGTCGCAACATTCTACTCAAGATAGGAATACAATACCGAAACATGGAGACTCTTCGGTTTCCAAAACAAACCATTTTTGAGGGCAATTGAAGCAGAATGCTTGCGGGTGTGACCCACCGCCCCACAAGCCAAACAAGGCGCCGCACAAGGGCAGCGCACCGACATATGGCCGGGCATGAGCAAGTCAGACAAGTAACTACCCGGTCCACCATGTCATCAACCATAGCATTAAAGTCCACTTGAGATTCCTGAGAAGACGTAATATAAATCCCATGAGAAGAATACCGGCTAAGAAAAGAGGGGCACGAGATATTCACGGGAGAAGGGCCAGAAGTGCCCTCAGGCGGTCGCAACACATGGGCCGAGAGAGGGAGAAATATCGAAAGGCTGGTTTGAACAGCCTGAAATCCCGCCCTTCAAACACAGCGAAGAAATAGCAGGAACGACGATCTCGCTGGAAGAGATGTAACAGTTCCAAAAGTAATGGAGGGAGTAGAGATCGTCCACTGGAGTTCCAGCGAAGGCGGCTGAAGGATGATAAAACACTCATTGCTAGGAAAAGGATAACCACCTAATGGATCCATATGAATGAACTCTTGCGTCACCAGTCAACGATAACTATGTAAAACCCCACACTGCTGAAAAATTGAGAATTATAACTTCTTCTTAGGAGATGAACTAGAACGAAAAGCAGACTTTTGCGGGGGCTTGTGCATTGCAATCATACCAAGAGTTGCTATATGCTTGGAGGGGCTAAATAGAATCCACTCAGCAT
The DNA here is from genome assembly GCF_904849725.1 of Hordeum vulgare subsp. vulgare. Lineage (NCBI taxonomy): Eukaryota > Viridiplantae > Streptophyta > Magnoliopsida > Poales > Poaceae > Hordeum > Hordeum vulgare. The sequence continues at coordinate 84,449,147 of NC_058520.1, forward strand.
CATACTCTTTCTTCCAAATATTAAACTCACGCCACCAATTTCGCCCTCCATTGCCCCAAAGATGTAAATTACATTTAAATCGTGGACATCACAAGAACCACAGATCAACAATATCGAACCCCATCGGTTGACAAGAAACTTGGAAAGAAAACACCTTATCTTTGACACAATGAATAGAGAGATAAATAGCAGAACCCCCAGCGGCAACCTCAAGGTACGCAACCACAAAATCCTCATCAAGACAAAAATCGTGTCTATTGAAAGACACCACCAAGGTAAAGGGACGAGATCCACCAATAGGATCAACAGAATGCCACAAGTCCAAAAAATCTCATCAGCAAAAGCCAAACCTTTAGAGAAATCTAGATCTAGAGTAGACGCTCCACTGGATCCCATAGAATTGGGGGTAAGGAGGAAGAGCAAGGGTCGCCGCGTTGCATGTGGGTACATGAAATGGAATCTACCGATCAAGGAGAGAGATCCTAGGGCAAAACCCTCGAGTCTGTTGGGGAACGTTGCATGGGAAACAAAAAATTTCCTACGCACACGAAGACCTATCATGGTGATTTTCATCTACGAGAGGGAGATTTGATCCACATACCCTTGTAGATCGCTCAGCAGGAAGCGTTAAGAAACACGGCTGATGTAGTGGTACAGCTTCGTGATTCAAATCACTATCATCCCATGATCCGTCCCACGATCCGTTCCGATCTAGCGCCGAACGGACGGCACCTCCGCGTTCAGCACACGTACAACTCGATGACGATCTCGGCCTTCTCGATCCAGCAAGAGAGACGGAGAAGTAGATGAGTTCTACGATAGCGTGATGGCGCGCCGGTGTTGGTGATGATCTATTCCTGCACGGCTCCGCCCGAGCACCGCAGAAATCTAATCTAGAGGAAGAACTACGAGGTGTAGGTTTGAGTTGCACGTGGCAAAAGTTGTGTCTCAAACAGCCCTAAACCTCAAGTATATATAGGAGGAGTCAAGGGTTAGGGCAAGCCCTTAGGGCGCCGGCCAAAGAGGCCCTCCTTGGGTCGGCCGACGTGGGAGGGAGGAGTCCTTCTCCAATCCCACTTGGATTAGGACTCCTTCCTTATTTTCCCACCTCTTTTGGATTTTCCACTTTTTCCTCATGGGCTTTCCTTGGATGACTTTTCAGCCCATTATACCTTATTGCGCATCCAATAAACCCATGTGGACCCCTTGGGGCGTGGTGGGTCCACCCAGTGGGCCCCCAGAACCCATTCGTCACTCCCGGTACACTACAGGCAATGCCCGAAAACTTTCTGGAATCCAAACACCAACTTCATGTATATCAATCTTCATTTCCGGACCTTTCCAGAAACCCTCGTGACGTCCATGATCTCATCCGGGACTCCGAACAACGTTGGTCACCAACACATATAACTCAACTATACTAAAACACCATCGAACCTTAAGTGTCCAGACCCTGCGGGTTCGAGAACTATGTAGACATGACCCGAGACACTCCTCGGTCAATATCCAATAGCGGGACATGGCTCTCCATATTGGATCCTACATATTCTACGAAGATCTTATCGGTTGAACCTCTGTGCCAAGGATTCATATAATCCCGTATAACATTCCGTTTGTCCTTCGGTATGTTACTTGCCCGAGATTTGATCGTCGGTATCCCTATAACTATTTCAGCCTCGTTACCCGCAAGTCTCTTTACACGTTCCGTAATACAAGATCCCGTGACTTACACTTGAGTCACATTGCTTGCAAGGTTTGTATGTGATGTTGTATTACCGAGTGGGCCCCGAGATACCTCTCTGTCACACGGAGTGACATATCCCAGTCTTGATCCATGCTAACTCAATGGACACCTTTGGAGATACCTGTAGAGCACCTTTATAGTCACCCAGTAACGTTGTGACGTTTGATACACACAAGGTATTCCTCCGATGTCAGTGAGTTACATGATCTCATGGTCATAGGAATGAATACTTGACACGCAGAAAACAATAGCAACAAAATGACACGATCACATGCTACGTTTATAATTTGGGTCTTGTCCATCACATGATTCTTCTAATGATGTGATCCAGTTATCAAGTGACAACACTTGTCTATGGTCAGGAAACCTTGACCATCTTTGATCAACGAGCTAGTCAAGTAGAGGCTCACTAGGGATAGTGTGTTGTCTATGTATCCACACATGTATTTGTGTTTCCAATCAATACAATTATAGCATTGATAATAAACGATTATCATGAACAAATAAATATAATAATAACTAATTTATTATTGCCTCAAGGGCATATTTGCAACAGTCTCCCACTTGCACTAGAGTCAACACTACAAGAAACATGCTAATACATGACGCTATATTTTCGTAGCTACATCGTCACGGTTTTTAATTTACGACGATCTTACGACGAAAACGAAGCGTCAAAAACTGACAGCAACAACGTTTTGATGGAAATCGTCATAACTTTTACGATGATTCCTGGATCGGCGTAACATTTATGACGATCCTAAATCGTCGTTGGTAATTTAACCCAGTCCTACGTGGCAAAATAACGACGAAATCAAAACGTCATGGTTCAAATCGGCCCAACCCATTTCAATTGATCACATGGGCTGATTTTATTTTTTTGCGCTTTTTCTTATTGGGCCTTAGCCTATTTATAGCCACATGTAGTATTTTTTTCGAATTTTTTTTGTATCATTATAATTTGGGCCGTGGCCTTTTAGTGCCCAAATACATTTGGTCCAGTTTCAATTTTGGCCTTTTTTCATTTTTGAATTCAGCAACTTTTTGTTCCAGAACTTGGTTTCCTTTCTATTTGTTGGGCCTTTTCAACCCAATTATTTGTCCAATATTAAATCCAACACTATTTCATATTCAAATCAAGAAAACTCCAAGTTGAATTAAAATCATCCATCATATGACATCACATAAAACATCTCCCAGGTTTACATAACACAATAACTCATCTCATGAATACATTTCCTTACATTGGAATATAGCAAGAACGGACAAAATTGCACAATAGAACAATAACACAATAGTCACTGTGTTATGCACAATTATTGGCAACTGGCACTGAAAACTGCATGTATCTAAACCACCAGAGATTTCATCTATTTTAAATACCACAATGGAACAATAGTCACTGTGTGGAACAAATAGATTCCTTGAATCTGGAACTGTAAAAATATTCTCCACAGGAAGTGAGGAATAGAACTAACGTATACAAATTTTGTTGAATTGGTACTACATCTACGTACTTGAAAGGAGACAAACAAATGAACTTCATCTATCCAATGTCACACCATGCGACAAATATGAAATAACAGGGCATGTCATCCATGCTACTCCAGATTATGTATGGTTACAAGCAAGAGGTTCATGTGTTCATAATCGATCTAATTCAGTTGGTCACTCCCCTGTATCTCAGAGTTGGACTCCAGCTTTAACCTTTTGACAATCTGCGGTAACAAAAATAGAAGTGAGGTGAGCAAATTGCCTAACCGATGATGGGCACTACACTAGGGAGAGCATGATTAGCTGAATAAATCCGCAATTGTTTTCTGTTTGGAGTGAAATGATAGGAACATTATGACAACAGCTACCCCAGCATGACTGTAGAATTTTAGCATTACTTGGCCGTGTCAAAAGAATCCCAACACCGCCTCAAAAATGATTCACAAGGTTTAGTTCTCATCTGTCTCGTACATTCCATCTTGGAGATGTGCTTCTAGACTTTCCTCATGCATCCATAGCAGTGCATGGACACCCTCAGCTCCATCGTCTACATCAACAGGTGGTATGGTGAATATTGCATGTTGTGGAGAGGCAACTCAGAGTTGTACTCCGAATCACATAATCAATATTTCAAACATACCAAAAATGATAAGTAAGCCTACTATGAAATGTACTTATCTAATCCAACCCAGATATACCTACCATTACAATCTTTACATTCTATTTAGTACGCCTTCAGCTACTGTCAAGAAGTGAACACAATGTATATTCTCGGAGTGACGAAGGACTAGTGACACTATCGCGCGGATGATTCCTGATGTTGGTGTCAAGATCGATCAAGTTGACCTGTAGAGTTGACCTGTAGGTTATTAAAATATTAGATTGGCAAGAATGTCCAAAAGTTCAAACACACACATGAATAAATTTCTATATGAAATGAAACGTTAGTCTTATTTCTAAGAGTTTGATTCGATATCAGTGGCACATAGGCATACAAGGGAAAATAATGGACTTGTGTTTTGAAGAACATGAACTCAAATAATTATAAATTTGACAAAAATATGTTTCTTGTATAAGATTTTTCACTCAGGTTAGGTGCAATTCATATCAATTACTTGTTGGACAATGAAACAAATGCTTGATACACATACATATTGCTTTTATACCTATAGAAATAAATTGAGTAGCATGTGTGTTTGCTTGAGCTAGGTTAATAGTACGTGCATGGGTGGGATCTAAAAACGAACACAGCATGCTTGCATCAATAGTATGAATCGTAAGGTTAATTTTTATTGTTGCTAACACTGCTACGTTGCTAGTTGTGTGTGTTCATCTACCCCTCTTCTACTTCTATCACTAACACTGCTAGGTACCTATTCAAAAGGAAGTGTTTGCAATGATTGTTAGCACACAAGCCAAACACTATAGGAATCAGCTTCTTTGCCGTCTGCCATCACAGACGGCAAAGAGTAAATCCCGGACGGCAAAGAGAATACCATAGACGGCAAAGAATCTCACGGCCGGCAAAATTTCTGCGTCAGCCTACGACGAGATTGTAGCTTCTTTGTCGTCTGTCTACCCAAAGCGGACGACAAAGAGCTTGGCCATCAGCTTTTCACAGGAGCAGTCAGCAAAGTGCTTGAGACGGCAGCCGACAGGCGTTGCCTCTGTTAGGGGTTAACGGAGGCTTTGTCATCTGCCTCCCCCTCTTCTTTGCCGTCTGCCTCCCCCTTCTTCTTTGCCGTCTGCCTCCTCCTCCTCCCCCTCCACTCTTTGTCGTCTGCCTCCTCCTCCTCCCCCCTCCTCTGTGCCCTCTTCTTTGCCGTCTGCCCGCCCTGGAAGCAGACGACAAAGAGCCTATATAGACACCCCAGGATGCACAGCTGGGTGCCATGTGGCAGCTTTGCCGTCTGCTAGCTGATGGCAAAGACCTGTGCCATCAGCTGGCAGACGGCAAAGAGCCCATATAGTACCTATTTTTTTGTTTTATATTATTTCACAGCACACACACACACACACACACACACACACACACACATATATATATATATATATATATTTGAGAGCACATTTATATAATTCACCACACATATATGATATATAGTTCACCACACATATACTTGCCAACACATATATATAATTCACCACACATATATGATATACATATAAGTCAATGTACATCCCCATATATCGAAAGAACCAACATACAAAGTATTGCACTGTTTATCCATATATACATATACATATGGTTCGACATTGTTCATCAAATCAAATGAAAACTAGATGATATACATATAAAGTTCATCCATCGACATTGTTCAGCTGCATGAATGCCAGCTTCCATGCATGTAGTATATCCAATCTGCAAAAATGTGAATAAGAAAGTCAGAAGAAGAACAAAATATGATGTTTTTGAGCTAATTATGTCATTTTAGCGGAAAACAAGCTAAGAATATAATATTCATGAGCTAACCAAGGTTCTTATGCCATTTTTAGCTTATTATGGCATTTTGGAGCTAAATGGGTTAATTATGTCATTGTTGGGGAAATTAAAGCAAGATAATATGAAAGAGGAGAAGAAAGAGGAGGATGAGGAGAAGAAGAAGAAATCAAGAAGGAGGAGAATGAGGAGGAGGAGAAGGACTAGAAGGTCCTTGGCATTCTCCTCCTTCTCCTCCTCCTCCTCCTTCTCCTTCGTCTCTTCTTCTTCTTCTTCTTCTTCTTTCTTTTCATTTTTCCTATTTCTTCTCCTCTTCTCCTCTTGTTGGAGCTAAATTACCTAATTATGTCTTTTTGGAGCTAAATGGGCTAATTATCCCATTTTAGAGGAAAACAAGCTAAGTATATAATATTCATGAGCTAACCAAGGTTCTTATGCCATTTTGAGGTTATTCTGGCATTTTGGAGCTAAATGGGCTAATTATGTCATTGTTGGGGAAATTAAAGCAAGGATAATATGAAAGAGGAGGAGGAGGAGAAGAAGAAGAAATCAAGAAGAAGGAGGAGAAGGACTAGAAGGTCCTTGGCCTTCTCCTCCTCCTCCTCCTTCTCCTTCTTCTCCTTCTCTTCTTCTTCTTCTTCTTCTTTCTTTTCATTTTTCCAATTTCTTCTCCTCTTCTCCTCTTCTTGGAGCTAAATTAGCTAACTATGTCTTTTTGGAGCTAAATGGGCTAATTATCTCATTTAGAGGAAAACAAGCTAAGTATATAATATTAATGAGCTAACCAAGGTTCCTATGCCATTTTGAGCTTATTATGTCATTTTGGAGCTAAATGGGCTAATTATGTCATTGTTGGGGAAATTAAAGCAAGGAGAATATGAAAGAGGAGAAGAAAGAGGAGGAGGAGGAGAAGAAGAAGAAATCAAGAAGAAGGAGGAGAAGGAGGAGAAGGAGGAGAAGGACTAGAAGTTCCTTGGCCTGCTCCTCCTTCTCCTTCTTCTCTTCTTCTTGTTCTTCTTCTTTCTTTTCATTTTTCCTATTTCTTCTCCTCTTCTCCTCTTCTTGGAGCTAAATTAGCTAACTATGTCTTTTTGGAGCTAAATGGGCTAATTATCTCATTTTAGAGCAAGACAAGCTAAGTATATAATATTAATGAGGTAACCAAGGTTCTTATGCCATTTTGAGCTTATTATGGCATTTTGGAGCTAAATGGGCTAATTATGTCTTTTTGGAGCCAAATGGGCTAACTATGTCATTGTTGGGGAAATTAAGGCAAGGAGAATATGAAAGAGGAGAAGAGAAACTTACCGTAGTGGTCATCAAGGAGGAGAAACACCTAGAGAAGGGTCGTGCGATGCCTCTCGGGAGTTATTCCGCAGAATAGATATTTTGCAATATCTGAGTTAGCATGATGGCACTCAATTATTAATACTAGTTTATAATGAAACTCACCGTGCCAATCAAAGAGAAGACGGGCATCGGCGGAGGGACTTGATCGCTCTTATCGCACAGACCCTGAAGAGTGGGTCGTATTAGTTAGTAATGAAACGAATATTACACACATGATTTCGCTAATGTGAAAAAAACTTACCACAAAAAGCTCGTACAGGGCCCGTTGACCCGTCTCATTCCGGGACCTCTCCTCCTCAATTAATCATGCCGTGGTCTGGTCCCTCTCATTAAGAGCAGTCTGACTTGTCAATCTCTCTTTCTCAAGAGCAGCCTGGTTTGCCAATCTCTCTTTCTAAAGAGCAGCCTGAAACACCATTCCTCGTTACCATAGTAATGATCTATGGTGACACACATAATGAAATGGAAGAAAGTGTTCTTAGTCCGTACAACTAACCTCGATGGCAAGATCGACTCGCCGTGGACGACGCATTATCTCACGACAGCTGCTCGACTGGCACGCCTTGATCTCCGGGAGAGTGAGTGGACAATGTATTATCTCATCTCCAATGGCTATCGACTCATGGGGCCTCCTGCCACCAGATATCATCACCAGCTCTGGATCCAAAGGTTCCTGGCTAGGGTTAAAGTCATCCCCTTTCGTAGCCTTCCCCGCGTCCCTGTATGCCACGAGCTTCTAGTGGGATGATATGTTGGTGAAGTTATTGGGATCATCCAGGTCAGACTCAGAGAATGCCTTCGCCTTCTTGTACGAGGCAGTATGGGCCATGCCATAAAGGTCGTACAAGTGTGGCATCTCCATCTTATTGTGATGCGCCTAAAAGAGAGGAACAAAATAATAGCATCAAGAATGAATTGCATGAATCATGAAGCAAATCACATACCTAGTTTCGTTCGAACTGAAGTAAGTTGGCACTGCCTTGATGGTGTGGCACACCAACCATTTGGCTACGCCGATCCTTCGCATTCTCGTGGATGGCTCGCTAGCTGCCTGTGCACCACTCATCAACCAAAGCCTCCCAACAATCCATCTTATCCGCACTCCATCTCGGGGGCACCTGTAAGTTATTAGAAAGAATTTTCAGCGCTACGCCTATGAATGAAATCAAGAAAACTACGTAGAAGGACTTAAGAATAGGTAATTATCTTCATGTATTGCTCCTTCTTGAGAAACTTTCCGCGGCAATCCTTCTTCTGCTTCTTAATACCACGCGTGGCGTAGTAATCTCGAATAGCCTGCGACCGAGCCTCGTGGTGCAAGATCTGTAGTAACCGCCTACACTCGGCCTCGAGAACCCTGGCCGCCTCCTCCTCATATCCATCCTCACACCTATAGAAGGTCTGCAATCAAACGTGAAAACACCGATTAGTACAATAATTAGCTATATTGTTAATTTTAGATTCTCTAAAAGGATAATTTACCCAAAAGCTCTTGATCACCATCTCGGCCCTCGTGTGGCACAAGACACCATCTATAATCTCCTCCGGCAGGGCCTTCGCAGCCTGGTAGTGCTCCCAGGAAAATCCTAGTGTAGGAATCTGACCCTCACCAGGCAACGTGACAAACCCCGGGAAATTTGTCCGGCAAAGCACACCAAGGACGGAGTTCGGTCTGCGGACTACAAGAGGGTGTACCCATCCCCTGCAGTATGATAAGGTCAACGCATTAGGTATTTGAACAAACTTGAAGGCAAAAGCTAAAAAAGAGTAAATGTACTTACCTATCTCCTTCAGGTTTAATCACCGGCCTCTGCTCCCGGGTAGCCGGCGCGACCGGGAGACGTGTACTACCACGCTTATACGCTGTGGCCCCATCCACCTGCACATCGCCCTCACTATCCGTAAGCTCATCCCCGCCATCCCCGCCCCTTGAGACACCCGGACCCTCGGTCCAATCCGGCAACTCGGTACGATCCGGCCAGGTCTCCCATCCGGGCCTCTCCACGTCGGGTGAAGCCTCCGGAACCGTAGTCTCACGGGCCGAATGCACCTCGACCCGAGGCTGCTCCTGGACCGGAGTCTCATGGGACGAATGCCCGTCAACACCAGGCTCCTGGAACGGAGTCCCCGTAGACTCCTCCGCAAACGGGTCAACCATAGTAGTCCTATGCTCAGGTGAATGAGCTGGTGGTGGTGGCGAGGACGGCTCAACAGTCTTCCTGGATCTTCCGCGGCCACCACCTCTCCCTGTACCCTTCCCCTTCTTCCCTACCCGACCATCACCTCTCCCAGTGGGCAATGCCGCCGACGAAGAAGAACCCACGGGTGGTGTCGACAGACTGTCTGCCAAGGCTCTAGAGAGAGATAGGGGTGGAAGGGAAGTACCACCCCTCGTGCGGGGCGCCTAGGAAGAACCCGTTGAGCGATCTAGACCAGCGCCCACCATCTTTCCACACCTGGTGACCTGCCATGATAAAGATTAAAAGAAATTAGTACAACATAAAAAAATTGAATAACTTACATGAATAATAATATGTACATGAATAATAAAGATTAAAAATTATATAATTTAAGTTGTGAATCTTACAAACTAATAATCATCATCAATAAATGCATCATCATCATCACTATCACGCATGTCTTCATGAATGACGTGCTCTTCGGGTTCAACGTCGTGAAGTTGTGAAAGGCCTTCCTTTAATCGTTGAAGCATTGATAGGTCATTCGCATGAGTAACCTCTACGAGTTCCAGGTCTTCTGGTTTCGGCTCAGGGCTGGAGTCGGATTCATTATCGCTGTCTACTTCCATGTTCTTGGGTGAAGCACCGCGGTTCTTGAAACGTTTCTTGGAAAGACGTGTTTCTTGGAAGAATTCTCCATCATATGTGTCTGGGTTAATGTGAGGTTCATAATCCTGTTCATTTGGGAGAGGTGGTCTGATATGTGCCGGCACTTCATAAACAACATACCAACCTTCCAGATTCTTAATCGGGAACATAGAAAACTTGGATCGCCTATTGAGCCGTAATATAGACATCGGGAACATCTAAATGGGTGTTTGGATTGATTTCGACTAGTCCTATATGTTCATGAGTCCTTCTAGTCTTCTTCGGCTGGAACCAATAACATTTGAAGACTACGACGTTCGGTGGGTTTTCACCATAGAATTGAAGTTCATAAATTGCTTCAACTCTTCCATAATACTCGATAACACCTTCGCCGATAGCAGAGACACCACAATTTGTAGATTTCCGGTCGGGCATAGATAGCTCATTGCCAAAGGTACGAAAGAGATACCCATTGATGTTGTATTTCTCAAATAAACGGACCTTATAGTCAAAACCATTAGCGACTTGTCTCAATTCGGCATCCATAGACTCTGAATTAGCCTACAAGTTTAATACGAAATGATTGTTTCATTAGCCACAAGTTGGACCAAGAAATGAAATGGTCCATTATTGATAATTACCGTTTGTTTAAACGAAGAGATGAAACCGGGATAGCCGCCTCCTGTCTTTGACAGAAGCTCATACTATTCAACGGAATCATTTTCGATCACCGCTCCATCCGAGAATTTGGCGACGTAACGGCTGTTTGAAATATTCGGGAATAAGAGCAGTTCAAATGAATAATAAGTTACGGGAAAATGTGCCGAGAACTCACTCGATGTACGGCCGCACTTCTGTTAGGTTGTTGAAGATATACAACTAAATGTTCCGCCATTCTTCAACATCCAACGTTATTGGTTTCGAAGCACTGGCTAGTGCGAGCTTCCCTTTGAATAGGTTGAGGTTGGACCCACCTTTTTTAGGGTCTGCATCATTGTGCCGAGGCTTCGGATTATGCAAACGATGATTTTTGGCTTGATAGTGTGCTGTCACAAAGTGTGCCACCTCCTTAGTAATGAATGCCTCAGCCATCGATGCTTCAATTCTACGCTTATTTTTACATTTAGCTCGAAGGGTCTTCTGCATCCTCTCAGTTGGAAAGCACCAACGATCTTGCACGGGCCCACCCAATCTTGCCTTGGTCAGTAGATGTAAAATCAAATGCTGCATTGGATTAAAGAAGCCCGGTGGAAAGATCTTCTCTAACTTGCACAACAACTCCGGTGCAAACTCTTCCATGTCTTCTACCATGCCAGGCGACAATTCTTTCGCACAAAGAACACAGAAGAAATAGCTCAGCTCCGCCAGTACTAGCCATTCATCCTCAGGAATAAAGCCACGTAACATCACCGGCATTACCCACTCTAGCCATATGTGCCAATCATGACTCTTGAGACCAAAGATTTTTATTTTTTCAAGACTCGCTCCCTTCTTTAGATTCGCTGCATACCCATCGGGGAACATCAAGTGCATTTTGACCCACAAGATAATTTCCCTCATAGTTGGCCTTCCAAGATTGAACCAGGCCTTTGTCTTCGACCACTTCTGCTTTCCTTTGCCTTCTCGCATGTTTTGTAACGGTCTATGACATAGTGTCTCTTGATCGACTCTAGCCTTAATATTATCCTTTGTCTTCCCATCTATGTCGAACAATGTACCAAAAATAGCCTCTCCGATATTCTATTCAGTGTGCATCATGTCAATATTGTGTGGAAGAAGGAGGTCTTTGAAGTAAGGGAGATCCCAGAAGCATGGCTTGTGAGTCCAGACGTGTTTTGAATTATAACCCTTGAAATACCCTAGACGCTCTGGATCAGGCTCGAGGGCGTTTAACTGATCCAGGATCTGTCGGCCTGTGAACGCAGGTGGTGCCAAGTTTTTGACAACTTTACCTTTTGTAAAGTTCTTCTTGTCTTTTCTGAACTGATGGCCAGGATCCAGGAACTGTCTATGCAAGTCAAAGCAAGAATACTTCCGACCCTCCTGCAACCAATGAAACTGAAGAGCTGCCTTGCATTGGGGGAGTGAGTGGACAATGTATTATCCCGTCTCCAATGGCTATCGAGCCATGGGGCCTCCCGCCACCAGATATCATCACCAGCTCTGGATCCAAAGGTTCCTGGCTAGGGTTAAAGTCATCCCCTTTCGTAGCCTTCCCCGCGTCCCTGTATGCCACGAGCTTCTAGTGGGATGATATGTTGGTGAAGTTATTGGGATCATCCAGGTCAGACTCAGAGAATGCCTTCGCCTTCTTGCACGAGGCAGTATGGGCCATGCCATAAAGGTCGTACAAGTGTGGCATCTCCGTCTTATTGTGATGCGCCTAAAAGAGAGGAACAAAATAATAGCATCAAGAATGAATTGCATGAATCATGAAGCAAATCACATACCCAGTTTCATTACAACTGAAGTAAGTTGGCGCTGCCTTGATGGTGTGGCACACCAACCATTTGGCTACGCCGATCCTTCGCATTCTCGTGGACGGTTCGCTAGCTGCCTGTGCACCACTCATCAACCAACGCCTCCCAACAATCCATCTTATCCGCACTCCATCTCGGGGGCACCTGTAAGTTATTAGAAAGAATTTTCAGCGCTACGCCTATGAATGAAATCAAGAAAACTACGTAGAAGGACTTAAGAATAGGTAATTATCTTCATGTATTGCTCCTTCTTCAGAAACTTTCCGCGGCAATCCTTCTTCTGCTTCTTAATACCACGCGTGGCGTAGTAATCTCGAATAGCCTGCGACCGAGCCTCGTGGTGCAAGTTCTGTAGTAACCGCCTACACTCGGCCTCGAGAACCCTGGCCGCCTCCTCCTCATATCCATCCTCACACCTATAGAAGGTCTGCAATCAAACATGAAAACACCGATTAGTACAATAATTAGCTATATTGTTAATTTTAGATTCTCTAAAAGGATAATTTACCCAAAAGCTCTTGATCACCATCTCGGCCCTCGTGTGGCACAAGACACCATCTATAATCTCCTCCGGCAGGGCCTGCGCAGCCTGGTAGTGCTCCCAGGAAAATCCTAGTGTAGGAACCTGACCCTCACCAGGCAACGTGACAACCCCCGGGAAATTTGTCCGACAAAGCACACCAAGAACGGAGTTCGGTCTGCGGACTACAAGAGGGTGTACCCATCCCCTGCAGTATGATAAGGTCAACGGATTAGATATTTGAACAAACTTGAAGGCAAAAGCTAAAAAAGAGTAAATGTACTTACCTATCTCCTTCAGGTTTAATCACCGGCCAATGCTCCCGGGTAGCCGGCGCGACCGGGAGACGTGTACTACCAAGCTTATACACGGTGGCCCCATCCACCTGCACATCGCCCTCACTATCCGTAAGCTCATCCCCGCCATCCCCGCCCCTTGAGCCACCCGGACCCTCGGTCCAATCCGGCAACTCGGTACGATCCGGCCAGGTCTCCCATCCGGGCCTCTCCACGTCGGGTGAAGCCTCCGGAACCGTAGTCTCGTGGGCACGAATGCACCTCGACCCGAGGCTGCTCCTGGACCGGAGTCTCATGGGACGAATGCCCGTCAACACCAGGCTCCTGGAACGGAGTCCCCGTAGACTCCTACGCAAACGGGTCAACCATAGTAGTCCTATGCTCAGGTGAATGAGCTGGTGGTGGTGGCGAGGACGGCTCAACAGTCCTCCTGGATCTTCCGCGGCCACCACCTCTCCCTGTACCCTTCCCCTTCTTCCCTACCCGACCAGCACCTCTCCCAGTGGGCAATGCCGCCGACGAAGAAGAACCCACGGGTGGTGTCGACAGACTGTCTGCCAAGGCTCTACAGAGAGATAGGGGTGGAAGGGAAGTACCACCCCTCGTGCGGGGCGCCTAGGAAGAACCCGTTGAGCGATCTAGACCACCGCCCACCATCTTTCCACACCTGGTGACCTGCCATGATAAAGATGAAAAGAAATTAGTATAACATAAAAAAATTGAATAACTGACATGAATAATAATATGTACATGAATAATAAAGATTAAAAATTATATAATTTAAGTTGTGAATCTTACAAACTAATAATCATCATCAATAAATGCATCATCATCATCACTATCACGCATGTCTTCATGAATGACGTGCTCTTCGGGTTCAACGTCGTGAAGTTGTGAAAGGCCTTCCTTTAATCGTTGAAGCATTGATAGGTCATTCGCATGAGTAACCTCTACGAGTTCCAGGTCTTCTGGTTTCGGCTCAGGGCTGGAGTCGGATTCATTGTCGCTGTCTACTTCCATGTTCTTGGGTGAAGCACCGCGGTTCTTGAAACGTTTCTTGGAAAGACGTGTTTCTTGGAAGAATTCTCCATCATATGTGTCTGGGTTAATGTGAGGTTCATAATCCTGTTCATTTGGGAGAGGTGGTCTGATATGTGGCGGCACTTTATAAACAACATACCAACCTTCCAGATTCTTAATCGGGAACATAGAAAACTTGGATCGCCTGTTGAGCCGTAATATAGACATCGGGAACATCTAAATGGGTGTTTGGATTGATTTCGACTAGTCCTATATGTTCATGAGTCCTTCTAGTCTTCTTCGGCTGGAACCAATAACATTGAAGACTACGATGTTCGGTGGGTTTTCACCATAGAATTGAAGTTCATACATTGCTTCAACTCTTCCATAATACTCGATAACACCTTCGCCGATAGCAGAGACACCACAATTTGTAGATTCCCGGTCGGGCATACATAGCTCTTTGCCAAAGGTACGAAAGAGATACCCATTGATGTTGTATTTCTCAAATAAACGGACCTTATTTTCAAAACCATTAGCGACTTGTCTCAATTCGACATCCATAGACTCTGAATTAGCCTACAAGTTTAATACGAAATGATTGTTCCATTAGCCACAAGTTAGACCAAGAAATGAAATGGTCCATTATTGATAATTACCGTTTGTTTGAACGAAGAGATGAAACCGGGATAGCCGCCTCCTGTCTTTGACAGAAGCTCATACTATTCAACGGAATCATTTTCGATCACCGCTCCATCCGAGAATTTGGCGACGTAACGGCTGTTTGAAATATTCGGGAATAAGAGCAGTTCAAATGAATAATAAGTTACGGGAAAATGTGCCGAGAACTCACTCGATGTACGGCCGCACTTCTGTTAGGTTGTTGAAGATATACAACTAAATGTTCCGCCATTCTTCGACATCCAACGTTATTGGTTTCGAAGCACTGGCTAGTGCGAGCTTCCCTTTGAATAGGTTGAGGTTGGACCCACCTTTTTTAGGGTCTGCATCATTGTGCCGAGGCTTCGGATTATGCAAATGATGATTTTTGGCTTCATAGTGTGCTGTCACAAAGTGTGCCACCTCCTTAGTAATGAATGCCTCAGCCATCGATGCTTCAATTCTACGCTTATTTTTACATTTAGCTCGAAGGGTCTTCTGCATCCTCTCAGTTGGATAGCACCAACGATCTTGCACGGGCCCAACCAATCTTGCCTTGGTCGGTAGATGTAAAATCAAATGCTGCATTGGATTAAAGAAGCCCGGTGGAAAGATCTTCTCTAACTTGCACAACAACTCCGGTGCAAACTCCTCCATGTCTTCTACCATGCCAGGCGACAATTCTTTCGCACAAAGAACACAGAAGAAATAGCTCAGCTCCGCCAGTACTAGCCATTCATCCTCAGGAATAAAGCCACGTAACATCACCGGCATTACCCACTCTAGCCATATGTGCCAATCATGACTCTTGAGACCAAAGATTTTTATTTTTTCAAGACTCGCTCCCCTCTTTAGATTCGCTGCATACCCATCGGGGAACATCAAGTGCATTTTGACCCACAAGATAATTTCCCTCATAGTTGGCCTTCCAAGATTGAACCAGGCCTTTGTCTTCGACCACTTCTGCTTTCCTTTGCCTTCTCGCATGTTTTGTAACGGTCTATGACATAGTGTCTCTTGATCGACTCTAGCCTTAATATTATCCTTTGTCTTCCCATCTATGTCGAACAATGTACCAAAAATAGCCTCTCCGATATTCTATTCAGTGTGCATCATGTCAATATTGTGTGGAAGAAGGAGGTCTTTGAAGTAAGGGAGATCCCAGAAGCATGGCTTGTGAGTCCAGACGTGTTTTGAATTATAACCCTTGAAATACCCTAGACGCTCAGGATCAGGCTCGAGGGCGTTTAACTGATCCAGGATCTGTCGGCCTGTGAACGCAGGTGGTGCCAAGTTTTTGACAACTTTACCTTTTGTAAAGTTCTTCTTGTCTTTTCTGAACTGATGGCCAGGATCCAGGAACTGTCTATGCAAGTCAAAGCAAGAATACTTCCGACCCTCCTGCAACCAATGAAACTGAAGAGCTGCCTTGCATTGGGGGCACGGGAACCTTCCATGCACACACCATCCACAGAATAGCGCATACGATGGCAAGTCATGCATAGAGTACATGTACCACACATGCATTTTGAAGTTTTCTTTTCTAGCGGCATCGTATGTCTTGACCCCATTATCCCAAGCTTCTTCTAATTCATCCTTAAGCGGTTGCAGGTACACATTCATATTCTTCCCCGGATAATTGGGCCCTGGAATTATCAACGTCAGAAATATGTTCTTTCTTTGCATAATCTGCCCGAGGGGCAGATTGAGTGGAATGACAAATACATGCCAACAACTATATTGGGTTGCCGTCATGCCGAAGGGATTAAAACCATCCGTGGCGGCGCAGACTCGAGGATTCCTTGGATCTACCGCTTTATCCTGATGCAATCCATCGAAATGTTTCCACGCTTCCCCATCCGATGTGTGTACCATCATCTTATTCCCATCCGCATCTAGTTCGGTTCTTTTTCCCAATTTGTGCCATGTCATCTGTTTGGTTGTCTCTTCGACCATGAAAAGACGTTGAAGTCTTGGTACGATTGGCATATACTGAAGAACACTAACTGCGATTTTGGTCTGCCTCTTCTCACCCATACCGTTGTCTACCACAAGATACCTACAAGACTCGCAATTGGGACAATAGTCCAAGTGTGCATACTCCTTCCTAAATAAGACACATCCTTTCTCACATGCATCTATCTTCTCATAGGGCATCTTAAGTACATGAAGTATTTTGTCCGACTGGTACATGTTTGCAGGCATGACATGGCCTTTGGGTAGGAAGCGTCCAAATAGGGTCATCATCGCGTCGTAGCATTCTCTTCCCAAGTTGAACTGAGCCTTCAGAGCCAATACTTGTAAAATTGCATCCAGCTGACAGAGCTCAGTGTGCTCATGGAGAGGATATTTTGAAGACTCCAACATTTCATAAAAGGCCTTTGCAGATTCCTCCATCTCATCTTCCGAATCCCGAGCATCATCAAAGTCTTGCACCATGTCTTCGATCCCAGTACCATGCTCGTTCGTGCGACGACGGACCACCTCAGGTCTTATGCATTGTATAGACTCACCATGAAATGTCCACACCGTATAATTAGGCTTAAAACCCCTCCTCTGCATGTGTTTAATCATTAGAGCCTCTGTCGTCTTTTTATAGTTGTCGCATCCAGGACACGGGCAATAGTTTCTTTCCTGGCCATTTGCGAATGCGGCTTTCACAAATTCCTTTGTTTTTGCAAACCATTCTTTCATCATCTCTTTTTGACTAGGGTGACCGGTATACATCCACGCACGATCACTCATCTTGCGTAGCTATTAAAGACATAAGAAATATATTTATATATAACTTAGCATTCATATTCATCGGTTAATCAGGTTCGCCATTTTTATTACGTCCACGCAACCTACATGCTAATAGGTAAAGATAGGTCCTAATCCCACCCGAGTATGTGTAGATTGGGTTCGTTTTCCCATACTCTGCTCCGGATCCAACGCAAAATTTCAGCAGCACCTCCCCGCTGTTCTCCTGATACACGTCTCCGCAATAAACAGAGAGGATGTGCATCCGGAGAACAACAGGGAGGCATTGACGAAATTCCGCATCGGATCCAGAGCACAGCATACGGGAAAACGAACCCAATCTACACATACTCGGGCTGTCCATGGATAATGTTGGACAATTCAAAAGGATGGCGGTTATAAATATGCAAAGACATGTATATTTATAGATGTCGCCCTTTCGAACGGGAGACACATACTGGTCACGCATACTGATAAATTAATTGAATTACCTAAATCTAGAAAGTTTCATCCAGAAACCGAGCCACAGTAAATGAAGGGGCGGGGATGAGATGAAATTTGTACTGACCCACGAATGCAGGGGCGAAGCTCGTACAACACACGGGCAGGTCTTCGCACAGCAGACCTCACAGCGACAAGACAACTATCACATGTAAATCCACCCGATCAACACAAATATTCTAATTGTGTCATTTTATAGGTAAATGGGATAATTATCTCATTGTTGGGGAAAATAAGGTAAGGAGAATAATAAAGAGGAGAAGAAAGAGGAGAAGAAAGAGGAGGAGGAGGAGAAGAATAAGAAATCAAGAAGACGGAGAAGGAGGAGGAGGAGAAGAAGGAGAAGGTATTTTTCTTCTTCTTCTTCTTCTTCTTCTTCTTCTCCTCGTCCTCCTCCTCTCCTCTTCTCCTCCTCCTCCTCCTCTCCTTTTCTCCTCCTCCTCTCCTCTTCTTCTCCTTTCACGGGAAATTTTGGCATGACATGTCCCAATTCCAAATATCACGTGTCCAAATCACATGTCCACATATGAGATGTCCACTTCAAATTTTCATATAATAGGAAGAACAATATAGTACTTGAAACAAAATGCAAGAGTCTTTTTTCTTCACAATATTTGGAACTAGTGTTAATCAATTCTGTTTTTTTCTTTAAATAGCCTATATGAAACTTGAAGAAAAATTTGCAACCTAATAAAAATTAACCTAAGTAACTTAACCTAAGAACCTAATAAAAATTAACCTAAGTAAATTAACCTAAGTAACTTAACTAAATTAACCTAAACAACTTAAAGTAAGAACCTAATAACAATAACCTAACTAAATTAACCTAAGTAACTTAACTTAACTAAATTACCCTTAGCAAAGAGGCAAAGAGAGGAAAGGAGGTCCGGAGGACTTACAAGGGGCTAGGGGAGACGTCAGTGACGAGGTGGAGCTCGGGGGAAATGTCGGCGGCAAGGTGGACTAGGGGCATGGAGAGGAGGGGGCGGTGGTGGAGCAGGGGGTCGCAGGGAAGAGGGGGCGGTGGTGGAGCAGGGGAACAGAGAGGAGGGGGCGGTGGTGGAGCAGGGGCACGATGGTGGAGGAGGGGGTCGTAGGGAGGAGGAGGGGCGAGCTCCGGCGGCGGGTCGCGGGGAGGAGGGAGGAGGGAGGACGAGCTCCGGCGGTGGTGAAGGGAGAGAGTCGGGGGTTGTGGTGAGCCGTTACGGGGGAGAGAGAGAGGGGGTGGGGTGGGGGTTGACGACGTTAGGTCTAGTTGCCTCTTTGCCGTCTGCTCCCGACGGCAAAGTGGTAACAGGCTGACGGCAAAGAGGTGGACCGTTATGGGTTAGAGGGCGGTGTGGGGTGGGTTCTTTGCCGTCTGCCTGCATGTGCTTTACCGTCAGCTGGCAGACGGCAAAGAAGCAGCAGATGGCAAAGATGATGTTTGCCATCAGTCTGTTCTTTGCCGTCAGGTTTTGGGTAGCTAATGGCAAAGAGTGTCTTTGCCATCAGCCAGCAGAAGGTAAAGAAGTAGCAGATGGCAAATTCTCTGATTCCAGTAGTGAAACAAGATAAATAAAATACTACCGAATCATTGTGCTAGTTAACCTAGAAGAAAAACATAATATTTCAGACTTAAGATCTCCACATACATACCAAAAGGCACAAACAGAAACGGTGGTGATAGGTAAATAAATAACAATGCCATCTTCATTTCTTTCTCACATCAAGGCGTGTCTAATACATATCTACCTAGGGGTAGAGCAGTCCTAAAGAGGAACACAACATAGGAAGCTTTTGGTGACTTGAAGTGGATTGCAGGATCAGATTAGCACTGTAATCCATCATGGATAGCCAAGAATTAGCATACAGACGTACAAAATGCATCTAATTATAGATCTACTCTGTAGAAGGGTAGAGAAAACAGTGGGAGTAGCTCATACGACAAAAATGAGCTCTCTAAAATCTATCGTGGATGTGGATGCAGCAATTCCCATGTACATCATACTAATTAAGATGCGCGCATCGGCCAGGCAAGCCGTAGAATTAATCGGCGCACACGGTTTTCTTGGAGATTACTAGATTTAACGACCAAGGATCAAAGCAGACGAGTGATTCGTGTAGAACTGAAGAAAACCTATGTTGGGTGACCGACAGTTTGCATCTTCATAATATGCACACCCTAGCTGAACAACCTACCCCGACCGTATCTACTCCTGGAAGAGAAGGAAATACTACTAGGACGGATCACCAACAACGGGCGCTAAAGACGCGCATGCAACTGATCTACTCGCAATTATACGAAACTGAAGTAGTTGGATTCAGAGCATGAAGAAAGCAAGTAGTATACCTCACACTGATGCGAGATCCGGTGCGTCCCCACTCACCCTTCCGAGCATGCGTTTCCTAGGGCCGTTGCACTTACCAGCCAGCTACCGAGTAGGCTGCCGGACGTCCGGTCGGTACGTGCAACTCTACTCTGTCGGTCGCCGGTTGGTACGTGCAGCGGCCCGGTGAGAGAAGAGGCGGTTGTCGGAACCCCGCTACAGATGAGGTCTACTCCAAACTCTCTGGTGACTCTGCCCTCACGAAGCGCGGCTCGACTTCGGTAGAAATAACCGCGTGGGGAGAGGGCGAGGGACGCAAATCTGGACGACCAGGGACTTGGGTTAATGGAGTGACGGAGCTGGAGTGGCTGTACAGCAAGGGAGGCGCCTTTCAATGGAGAGACTAAGCTGGAGTAGCGGGAGGGAGAGGGGAGAGTGAATCGGGGGTGGGGGAGTGGGGGAGTGGGTAGGGTTTCGGGTCGGTGAAGATATACCCCGTAGTGTGGTGGGCTCGTCGGTTGGCTGGTTGGCTCGGTTGACCTAGTGGGCCTAGGTCCAGTTGGGCTGGGGTTTATTATTATTTTTTAAATATTTTTCATTTCTCTTTTATTAAAAAGGATATGTTTTAATTAATTTCATCATCATTTTAACTTAGAAAAATTTTGTGACTTGCTCCATTAAATAATATACAATATTATGCATATCCAAAAAAACAAGGGAATTATTTGAACAAGTTGACAATTTTCACAAAACTAAAGAGCATTTAAGAATTGCTTTTTGGTTTAGGTTTCAAAGGTGGGGTCTGCACCAGCTTGGGGGTGATGTTGTTATCATTAACAACAAAAGTTTCGGAATTTTTACCAAGTGTGCAACATTTTTCCCTTGTTGTTTGAGGATTTATTTTATATTATTAATTTTAAATTCTTTTTAATGATGGAATTTGAAATGAGATATGATTTCCAAATGTAATCAAACACTGCTTATATGTGACCAAGCTACCAAGAAAAAATATAAACTTGTAATATGGAATTATTTTTTAAAATTGTTCTAAAAATAAACTATCATGTATGAAGATTCATGGCTTGCAAGCGAGATGCTCAATATTATGGCCACATCCATGGTATAGTTTTTTTCAAATGTTCCCATATTGTGCACCAGGGTTCATATTGAAATGACAAACAATGTTGCAGAAGGAAATTATCATTTTCTTTTGACGGAAAATTAATTTTCCATTTTTTAAGTGCCCAAAATAAGTTTTTTTGTGAAGGACCTACCATAAATTTGTTGCAAAACTGGACCAATCATTTTTATAAAATGCTAGGCCATATTTAATGTTCAATTGACGAAATACTTGGGTGTTAAAAGCTTTTGTCCACCTCTCATCAAAAAGAGAAATCTCGGCCGATTTAGTTGGAAGCGGGTCTAACTTGGACTGCAGATGCCTCATAGATTACTTTTTATTTTTGCAAAAATCATTTATAGGTACAAATGTATCTATTTAATCACAAAAATATCAAAAGTTTTCCAAGATTCAACCCCTAGGTAGGAACGGTCATACCTACTATTTTGACCGCATTTTGAAATGGCCATGAAAAATTCAAAAAAAAAATCAAAAAAATGGAAAACTTTTGCAGTGTGATATTATATGTGACAAAGTTACCAGGTAAAATAATAATATGGTAATATGGCAATTACTTTAAAAAAGTCTTCTAAAAATGGGCTATCATGTGTGAAGATTCATGGGTTTCAAGCCAAATGATCAATCTTTTGGCCACATTCATGGCATAGTTTGTTCAAATGATCTAATATTGCGCATAAGGGTGCGTATTGCAATGAAAAAGTATGTTTCCTAAGGACGTTTTCATTTTCTTTGAACGGAAAATTCATTTTCCATTTCCCGAGTGCCCAAAATGAGTTTTTTCATGAATGACATGCCATATATTTGTTGTAAAATTGGACCAAACCAACTTTCTAAAATACTATGCCACATTTAATGTACAGTTCACTAAATGGTTGGGTGTCAAAAGCTTTAATCCACCTCTCGTGAAAATGACAAATTTTCATCGAATCAGCTCGAAGTGGGTCAAATTTGAACTACAACTACCTCATAGTTTGCTCTTTATTTTTTCCAAAAAATGATTTTTAGGTACAAAAGTATCTATTTAATCAGAGAAACACCAAAAAATTTCCAAGATTCAACCACTAGGTAGGAACGGTCATACCCGTCGTTTTGATCGCATTTTGAAATGGCCATGAAAAATTCAAAAGAAAAATCAAAAAAATGGAAAATCTTTGCATTGTGTCATTATATGTGACAAAGTTACCAGGAAAAATAATAACCTTGTAATACAACAATTATTTTAAAAAAGTGTTCTCATAAATGGGATATCATGTGTGAAGATTCATGGTTTTCAAGCCAAATGATCAATCTTATGGCCACATTCATGGCATAGTTTGTTCAAATGATCTAATATTTTTCATACGGGTGCATATTGGAATGGCAAACAATGTTGATTAAGGAAGTTTTCATTTCCCTTGTATGTAAGATCATTTTCCATTTTTCAAGTGTCCAAAAGGAGTTTTTTTGTGAAGGACCTACCATATATTTGTTTCAAAATTGTACCAATCATTTTTCTAAAATACTAGGCCATATTTAATGTACAAATTTGGGCACATTAAGGCACTATAAAAATTACATAAAATTTGGATAAACAAAAGTTGTACTTCCCTCACTATGCTCTCTAGTGAACAGAATATTGGAAAAAAATATTGAGAGAAACTGGCTGAATGAAATGAGCTAAAATTTGGTGGAGTGAGGTTATATGGTCATTTTCATTCTGTGGTAAATTTTCATCAACTATAAAGCAATATAAAATGTAGTTGCTTCACAAACTGAAAATATTATCAGAAATAAAGATTGGATGATGAGCTCACATGGATTGTTAGATGGGGCTAAAACTTTGTGGAGAGTTATGTTTTGGGCACATAGAAGATGTGGAAAAAATTCAACTCATCACAATATTCCTGTCTAGTACCTCCTTCACAAAGTTGTTAGCTGAACATAAACTTTGGAAATTTGGTGAGAAAGATTTACTAGGCAAATGGTTACGAATGTTTTCATGAGGCAATGGTTTGGATAGGAAAGAGTGCCGAAAAAATATGAGGGTAATAAAAGAAATATAAATAGCACTTACTTCACAAAGTGCTATTCTGAACAGAATAGGAAAATGAATATTGCTGAATTATTTTTGAACTATGGAAGGAAGGGTTTTCACATATTTGAGGAATATATGATCAAAAGTATTTATGAGAATTTTTCGAGAATTTTTGGAATGCTAGAATAGTAGGTTGCTTCACAAACTAGGATGAGGTGGGATAGAATGGACCCAGGAGTGACATGTCAACATAGTTAGAACATGTTACGGCATTTTTATAATCATCGTGAAAGTTATGACGATCTCATCTTATGCGGTTACGACGTTTTTGACTCACATCGTCGTAATTTATATGTAGATTTGATCCCCTCAAATAGCTTACGACAATCTCGGATGAAATCGTCATGGATTTATGGCGAATTCATCAACGACATCTTAAAGAACGTCATGTATGAGCATATTTCCTGTAGTGCAATAATCTAGTTCACATCACTATGTGATTTTAAAAAATCCAACACCCATACAGTTCTCGGGTTTGATCACGTCTTGCTTGTGAGAGAGGTTTATAGTCAACGGTTCTGAACCTTTCAGATCTGTGTGTGCTTTACAAATCTTTATGTCATCCTATAGATGCTGCTACTACGTGCTATTTGGAAATATTCCAAATGACTACTCTACTATACGAATCCGTTTTACTACTCAGAGTTATTCGGATTAGCGTCAAAGCTTGCATCGACGTAACCCTTTACGACGAACTCTTTAACCACCTCCATAATCGAGAAAAAAAATCCTTAGTCCATTAGTTACTAAGGATAACTTTGACTGATGTTTAGTGATTCAATCCTGGATCACTCTTTGTACCCCTTGACAGAGTCATGGCAAGGCACACATCAAGTGCGATACACATCATGGCATACTTTAGATTCTACGGCTAAGGCATAGGGGACGACCTTTGTCCTTTCTCTTTCTTCTATCGTGGTCAGGCTTTGAGTCTTACTCAAATTCACACCTTACAACACAGCCAAGAACTCCTTCTTTGCTGATCTACTTTGAACTCCTTCAAAAACTTGTCAAGGCATGTATTTCATTGAATGTTCTATTAAGCGTTTTGATCTATCTTTTTTATAGATCTTGCTGCTCAATGTTCAAGTAGCTCTATTTAGTTTTCCTTTGAAAAACTCCCATCAAAAAACCCTTTATACTTTACAAAAATTCTACATTACTTCCGATCAACAATATGTCAACCACATATACTTATCAGAAATTCTATTGTGCTCCCACTCACTTCTTTGGAAATACAAGTTTCTCACAAACCTTGTACAAACCCAAAAGCTTTGATCGTCTCATCAAAGCGTATATTCCAACGGCGAGATGCTTGTACCAGTCCATAGAAGGATCGCTGGAGCTTGCATACTTGTTAGCATCCTTAGGATCGACAAAAACTTCTGTTTGTATCACATACAACCTTTCCTTAAGGAAACCGTCGAGGAAACAATGTTTTGACATCCTATGTGAAATATTTCATAAATAATGCAGCAGCTGCTAACATCATTCCAACAGACTTTTAGCATCGCTACGATTGAGAAAGTCTTATCATAGTCAATTCTTTGAACTTGTCGGAAACATCTTTGCGATAAGTCGAGCTTTTCTTAAGGGTGACTTTTCACCATCATCCTCTGTATTCCCCTTAAAGATCCATCTTTACTTAACAGTCCTACGACCATCAAGTAGTTCTTCCAAAGTCTACACTTTGTTTTCATGCATGGATTCTCTCTCGGATTTCATGGCCTCCAGCCGTTTGTCGGAATCCGGGCCCACCATCGCTTCTCCATAGCTCGTAGGTTCATTGTTGTTTCAACAACATGACCTCCAAGACAGGGTTACCGTACCACTCTGTCGTAGTACGCGACCTTGTCGACCTACGAGGTTTGTAGTAACTTGATCCGAAGCTTAATGATCACCATCATCAGTTTCTACTTCAATTGGTGTAGGCGCCACATGAACAACTTTCTCCGCCCTGCTACACACTGGTTGAAGTGACGGTTCAATAACCTCATCAAGTTCCACCACCCTCCCACTCAATTCTTTCGAGAGAAACCTTTCCTCAAGAAAGGACCCGTTTCTAGAAACAAAACACTTTGCTTCCGGATCTGAGATAGGAGATGTACCCAACTGTTTTGGATATCGTGTGAACATGGAATTATCCGCTTTGGGTTTGAGCTTACCAGACTGAAACTTTTTCACATAAGCGTCGCAGCCCCAAACTTTTCAAGAAACGAGAACTTAGGTTTCTCCAAATCGGAGTTCATACTGTGTCATCTCAACGAAAATACGTGGTGCCCTATTTAAAGTGAATGATGTTGTCTCTAATGCATAACCCACAAAAGATGGTGGTAATTTTGATAAGAGACATCATAGTATACACCATATCAAATAGGGCGCGGCTATGTCATTCGGACACACCATCACACTATGGTGTTCTAGGTTGGCATGAATTACGAAACAATTTCCACATTGTCTTAAGTGTGTACCAAAAACTCGCAACTCAGATATTCATCTCAATGATCATATCATAGATAGTTTATCCTCTTGTCACGACGATCTTCACTCTGACATAGCTTTGAACTTTTCAATATTTTAGACTTGTGATTCATCAAGTAAATACTCCTGTATCTACTCAAGTCGTCACAGAAGTAAGAACATAACGATATCCACTGCGTGCCTCAGCACTCATTGGACTGCACACATAAAAATGTATTACTTCCAACAAGTTACTCTCTTGTTTCATGTGGTATGTTTTGCATGTCTCAAGTGATTCAAAATCAAGTCAGTCCAAACGATCCATCCGCATGGAGTTTCTTCATGCGTTTATACCAATAGGTATGGTTTGGATGACTCAAACGTTTCAAAAAGGAGTGAGTACAAAGATCCATAAGCATGGAGCTTCTTCATTCATTTTATACCGACATGACTCAAGCGGTAGTGCCACAAGTAAGTGGTACAATCATTACTACTTTGTATCTTTTGACATTAATATTATGTACATGTGTAGCACTACGATCGAGATTCAATAAACCATTGAGGGTAATTATTCAAGCAAATATAATACCTATTATTCTCTTTAAATGAATAATCGTATTGCAATAAACACGATCCAATCATGTTCATGCTCAACTCAAACACCAAATAACAATTATTTAGGTTTAACACCAATCCCGATGGTAGAGGGAGCATGCGATGTTTGATCACATCAACCTTGGAAACACTTCCAACACTTATCATCACCTCACCTTTAGCTAGTCTCGGTTTATTCGGTAGCTTTCATTTCGAGTTACTGATCGCTTAGCAATCGAACCGGTATCCAATACCCTTGTGCTACTAGGAGTACTAGTAAAGTACACATCAATATCATGTATAACAAATATACTTCTGTCGACTTTGCTAGCCTTCTTATCTACCAAGTATCTAGGGAAGCTCCGCCTTAGTGACCGTTCCCCTCATAAAATAAGCACTTAATCTCGGGTTTGGGTTCAATCTTGGGTTTCTTCATTAGAGCAGCAACTGGTTTGTCGTTTCATGAAGTATCCCTTCTAGCCCTTGCCCTTTTTGAAACTAGTGATGCTCCTTCTTGATTTCTACTATCGCAGTGTCAAACATTGAGAATCGCTCAAGGATCATCATATATATATACTTGATATGTTATAGTTCATCACGAAGCTCTAGCAGCTTAGTGGCAGTGACTTTGGAGAACCATCACTATATCATCTGGAAGATTAACTCCCACTTGATTCAAGGGATTGTTGTACTCAGACAATCTGAGAACATGCTCAACGATTGAGATTTTCTCCTTTACTTTGTAGACAAAGAATCTTGTCGGAGGTCTCATACCTCTCAACAAGGGCACGAGCATGAAATCTCAATTTCATCTCTTAGAACATCTCTTATGTTCCGTGACATTTCAAGACGTCTTCGGCGCCTTGCTTCGAAGCCATTAAGTATTACGCACTGAACTATCACGTAGTTATCAAAAACGTGTATGTCAGATATTCGCAACATCCAAAGAACAGGTTGGAGGTGCAGCACACCGAGTGGTGCAATAAGGACATAAGCCTTCTGCGCAGCAATGAGGACAATCCTCAGTTTTACGGACTCAGTCCGCAAAGTTGCTACTATCATCTTTCAACTAAATTTTCCCTAGGAACATACAAAAAATAGTAGAGCTATAGCGCAAGCTATATCGTAATTCGCAAAGACCTTTTGACTATGTTCATGATAATTAGAGTTTAACTAATCAAATTACTTAATAAACTCGCACTCAAAAAGTACATGCCTCTAGTCATTTGAGTGGTACATGATCCAAATCCACTAACTCAAGTCCGATCATCACGTGAGTTGAGTATAGCTTCAGTGGTAAGCATCTCTATGCTAATCTTATCAACTATACGATTCATGCTCGACCTTTCGGTCTCTTGTGTTCCTAGGACATGTCTGTACATGCTAGTATTGTCAAGTTTAACCCGAGTGTTACGCGTGTGCAACTGTTTTGCACCCGTTGTATGTGAACGTTGAGCCTATCACACCCGATCATCACGTGGTGTCTCAAAACAACGAACGTCGCAACGTTGCATAGTCGGAGAGAACACAATTTCTTCTTGAAATTTTAGTGAGAGATCACCTTATAATGCTACCGTCGTTCTAAGCAAAATAAGGTGCATAAAAGGATTAACATCACATGCAATTCATAAGTGACATGATATGGCCATCATCTTGTGCTTCTTGATCTCCATCACCAAAGCACCGACATGATCTTCTTGTCACCGGCGCCACACCATGATCTCCATCACCGTACCACCATCGAGGTTGTCGTGCTATCTATGCTATTACTACTAAAGCTTCGACCTAGCAATATAGTAAACACATCTGCAAACACAACCGTTAGTTTAAAGACAACCCTATGGCTCGTGCCGGTTGCCGTAGCATCGACGTGCAAGTCGATATTAACTATTACAACATGATCATCTCATACATCCAATATATCACATCACGTCGTTGGCCATATCACATCACAAGCATACCCTGCAAAAACAAGTTAGACGTCCTCTAATTGTTGTTGCATGTTTTACGTGGTTGCCATGGGTATCTAGTAGGATCGCATCTTACTTACGCAAACACCACAACGAGATGTATGAATTGCTATTTAACCTCTCTCGAAGGACCTCCTCGGTCAAATCCGATTCAACTAAAGTTGGAGAAACCGACACTCGCCAATCATCTTTGAGCAACGGGGTTGCTCGTAGTGATGAAACCAGTCTCTCATAAGCGTACGAGTAATGTCGGTCCGAGCCGCTTCGATCAAACAATACCGCAGAATCAAGAAAAGACTAAGGAGGGCAGCAAATCGCACATCACCGCCCACAAAAACATTTGTGTTCTACTCGGGATAACATCTACACATGAACCTAGCTCATGATGCCACTGTTAGGGAATGTTGCATGGGAAACAAAAAATGTCCTACGCACACGCAATACCTATCATGGTGATGTTCATCTACGAGAGGAGATTTCCGATCTACGTACCCTTGTAGATCGCATAGTGGTAAGCGTTAAGAAACGCGGACGATGTAGTGGAACAGCTTGCGTGATTCAAATCATAGTAGTCGTACACTCCATCCCACGATCTCATCATGATCCGTCCCGCGATCTCATCATGATCCAGTGCCCAACGGATGGCACCTCCGCGTTCAGCACACGTACAGCTCAATGACGATCTCCGCCTTCTTGATCCAGCAAGAGCGGGCACGTGGTATAGGGTCGAGCAGCACGTGGAAAAGTTGTGTCTCAAAAATCCCCAATACCTCTAGTATATATAGGAGGGAGGGAGGGTAGGAGGCAGCCTCAAACCCTCAAGGTTTGGCCGAAATTGGAGGTGGAGGATTCCTACTCCAATCCTACTTATGCAACGAGTTGCATGTTAGTCAATGAAACCAGTCTCTCGTAAGCGTACGAGTAATGTCGGTCCATGCCGCTTCAATCCAACAATACCGCTAAAAGGGAAAAGACTAAGGAGGGCAGAAAATCGAACATCAACACCCACCAAAACTTTTGCGTTCTACTCGAGATAACATCTATGCATGAACCTAGCTCATGATGCCATTGTTGGGGAACGTTGCATGGGAAACAAAAAATTTCCTACGCACACGAAGACCTATCATGGTGATGTACATCTACGAGAGCGAGATTTGATCCACATACCCTTGTAGATCTCTCAGCAGGAAGCGTTAAGAAACGTGGTTGATGTAGTGGTACAACTTCGTGATTCAAATCACCGTCGTCCCACGATCCGTTTCGATCTAGCCCCGAACGGACGACACCTCCACGTTCAGCAAACGTACAACTCGATGACGATCTTGGCCTTCTTGATCCAGCAAGAGAGACGGAGAAGTAGATGAGTTCTCCGGCAGCATGACAGCGCGCCGGTGTTGGTGATGTTCTATTCCTGCAGGGCTCCACCCGAGCTCCGCAGAAATCTAATCTAGAGGAAGAGCTACGAGGTCTAGGTTTGAGTTGCACGTGGCAAAAGTTGTGTCTCAAACAGCCCTAAACCTCAAGTATATATAGGAGGAGTCAAGGGGTAGGGCAAGCCCTTAGGGTGCCGGCCAAAGAGGCCCTCCTTGGGTCGGCTGTAGTGGGAGGAAGGAGTCCTTCTCCAATCCCACTTGGATTAGGACTCCTTCCTTATTTTCCCACCTCTTTTGGATTTTCCACTTTTTCCTCATGGGATTTCCTTGGATGACTTTGCCAGCCCATTATTCCTTATTGCGCATCCAATAATCCCATGTGGACCCCTTGGGGCATGGTGGGCCCACCCAGTGGGCCCCCGGAAGCCATTCGTCACTCCCGGTACACTGCCGGCAATGCCCGAAAACTTTCCAGAATCCAAACACCAACTTCCTATATATCAATCTTCGTTTCCGGACCATTCCGGAAACCCTCGTGACGTCCGTGATCTCATCCGGGATTCCGAACAACCTTCGTTCACCAACACATATAACTCAACTATACTAAAACACCATCGAATCTTAAGTGTGCAGACCCTGCCGGTTAGAGAACTATGTAGACATGACCCGAGACACTCCTCGGTCAATATCCTATAGCGGTACCTGGATGTCCATATTGGATCCTACATATTCTATGAAGATCTTATCGGTTGAACATCTGTGCCAAGGATTCATATAATCCCGTATAACATTCCTTTTGTCCTTCGGTATGTTACTTGCCTGAGATTTGATCGTCAGTATCCCTATACCTATATCATCCTCGTTACCGGCAAGTCTATTTACTCGTTATGTAATACAAGATCCGGTGACTTACACTTGAGTCACATTGCTTGCAAGGCTTGTATGTGATGTTGTATTACCGAGTGGGCCCTAAGATACCTCTTCGTCACACGGAGTGACAAATCCCAGTCTTGATCCATTGTAACTCAACGGACACCTTCGGAGATACCTGTAGAGGACCTTTATATGTTGGAAATGTGCCCTAGAGGCAATAATAAATTAGTTATTATTATATTTCTTTGTTCTTGATAATCGTTTATTGTCCATGCTATAATTGTATTGATTGGAAACGCAGTACTTGTGTGGATACATAGACAAAACACTGTCCCTAGTAAGCCTCTAGTTGACTAGCTCGTTTGTCAAAGATGGTTAAGGTTTCCTGACCATAGGCAAGTGTTGTTACTTGATAACGGGATCACATCATTAGGAGAATCATGTGATTGACTAGACCCAAACTAATGAACGTAGCATGTTGATAGTGTCATTTTATTGCTACTGTTTTCTGCGTGTCAAGTATTTATTCCTATGACCATGAGATCATATAACTCAGTGGCACCGGAGGAATACCTTGTGTGTATCAAACGTCACAACGTAACTGGGTGACTATAAAGATGCTCTACAGGTATCTTCGAAGGTGTCCGTTGAGTTAGTATGGATCAAGACTGGGATTTGTCACTCCGTGTGACGCAGAGGTATCTCGGGGCCAACTCGGTAATACAACATCACACACAAGCGTTGCAAGCAATGTGACTTGATGTAAGTCACTGGATATTGTATTATGGAACGAGTAAAGAGACTTGTCGGTAAACGAGACTGAAATAGGTATGCGGATACCGACGATCGAATCTCGGGCAAGTAACATACCGAAGGACAAAGGGAATGACGTACGGGATTATATGAATCCTTGACAGTGATGTTCAATCGATAAGATCTTCGTAGAATATGTAGGATCCAATATGGGCATCCAGGTCCTGGTATTGGATATTGACCGAGGAGTGTCTTGGGTCTTGTCTACATAGTTCTCGAACCCACAGGGTCTGCACACTTAAGGTTCGGTGACGTTTCGGTATAGTAGAGTTATAGGTGTTGGTAACCGAAAGTTGTTCGGAGTCCCGGATGAGATCCAGGACGTCACGAGGAGCTCCGGAATGGTCCGGCGGTAAAGATTGATATATAGGAAGTCCTGTTTTGGTCACCGGAAAAGTTTCGGGCTTATCGGTAATGTACCGGGAGTGCCGGGAGGGGTGTCATGCCCCAAGGGGTCTCATGGGCTATGGGAAGAGATAAACCAGCCCCTAGTGGGATGGAATAAGTTCCCACTAAGGCCCATAAGGTTTGAGAAGGAAAAAACACAAGGTCGAAAGAGTTTCCATGTTGGAAGGTGGAATCCTACTCCAAGTAGGATTGGAGTAGGAATCCTCCACCTCCAATTTCGGCCAAACCTTGAGGGTTTGAGGCTGCCTCCTACCCTCCCTCCCTCCTATATATACTAGAGGTATTGGGGATTTTTGAGACACAACTTTTCCACGTGCTGCTCGACCCTATACCACGTGCCCGCTCTTGCTGGATCAAGAAGGCGGAGATCGTCATTGAGCTGTACGTGTGCTGAACGCGGAGGTGCCATCCGTTGGGCACTGGATCATGATGAGATCGCGGGACGGATCATGATGAGATCGTGGGATGGAGTGTACGACTACTATGATTTGAATCACGCAAGCTGTTCCACTACATCGTCCGCGTTTCTTAACGCTTACCACTATGCGATCTACAAGGGTACGTAGATCGGAAATCTCCTCTCGTAGATGAACATCACCATGATAGGTATTGCGTGTGCGTAGGACATTTTTTGTTTCCCATGCAACATTCCCTAACAGTGGCATCATGAGCTAGGTTCATGTGTAGATGTTATCCCGAGTAGAACACAAATGTTTTTGTGGGCGGTGATGTGCGATTTGCTGCCCTCCTTAGTCTTTTCTTGATTCTGCGGTATTGTTTGATCGAAGCGGCTCGGACCGACATTACTCGTACGCTTATGAGAGACTGGTTTCATCACTACGAGCAACCCCGTTGCTCAAAGATGATTGGCGAGTGTCGGTTTCTCCAACTTTAGTTGAATCGGATTTGACCGAGGAGGTCCTTGGAGAGAGGTTAAATAGCAATTCATACATCTCGTTGTGGTGTTTGCGTAAGTAAGATGCGATCCTACTAGATACCCATGGCAACCACGTAAAACATGCAACAACAATTAGAGGACGTCTAACTTGTTTTTGCAGGGTATGCTTGTGATGTGATATGGCCAACGACGTGATGTGATATATTGGATGTATGAGATGATCATGTTGTTATAGTTAATATCGACTTGCACGTCGATGCTACGGCAACCGACAGGAACCATAGGGTTGTCTTTAAACTAACGTTTATGTTTGCAGATGCATTTACTACATTGCTAGGACGTAGCTTTAGTAGTAATAGCATAGCATACACGACAACCTCGATGGCGGCACGATGATGGAGATCATGATGATGGGGATCATGGTGTGGCGCCGGTGACTAGTAGATCATACCGGTGCTTTGGTGATGGAGATCAAGGAGCACTTGATGATGGCCATATCATGTCACTTATGAATTGCATGTGATGTTAATCCTTTATGCACCTTATCTTGCTTAGAACGACGATAGCATTATGAGGTGATCTCTCACTAAAATTTCAAGACGAAATTGTGTTCTCCCCGACTGTGCACCGTTGCGAGAGTTCATCGTTTCGAGACACCACATGATGATCGGGTGTGATAGACTCAACGTTCACATACAAAGGGTGCAAAACAGTTGCACACGCAGAACACTCGGGTTAAACTTGACGAGCCTAGCATGTGCAGACATGGCCTCGGAACACAAGAGACCGAAAGGTCGAGCATGAATAGTATAGTTGATATGATTAGCATAGAGGTGCTTACAACTGAACCTATTCTCGACTCATGTGATGATCGGACTTGAGATAGTGGATTTGGATCATGTACCACTCAAATGACTAGAGATATGTACTTTTTGAGTGGGAGTTCTTAAGTAATATGATTAATTGAACTAATTATCATGAACATAGTCTAATGGTCTTTGGGAATTATGATGTAGCTTGCGCTCTAGCTCTACAACTTTTATATGTTCCTAGAGAAAATTTAGTTGAAAGTTGATAGTAGCAACTTTGCGGACTGAGTCTGTAAAACCGAGGATTGTCCTCGTTGCTGCGCAGAAGGCTTATATCCTTAATGCACCACTCGGTGTGCTGCACCTCGAGCGTCGTCTGTGGATGTTGTGAACATCCGACATACACGTTTCTGATGACTACGTGATAGTTTAGTGCAAAAGACTTAATGGCTTAGAAGCAACGCGCCGAAGACGTTTTGAAACGTCACGGAACATAAGAGATGTTCTAAAGAGATGAAATTGTGATTTCATGCTCGTGCCCTTGTTAAGAGGTATGGGACCTCTGACAAGATTCTTTGTCCACGAAGTAAAAGGAGAAAAGCTCAATCGTTGAACGTGTGCTCAGATTGTCTGAGTACGACAATCGCTTGAATCAAGTGGGAGTTAATCTTCTAGGTGAGATAGTGATGGTTCTCCAAAGTCACTGCCACCAAGCCGTGAGAGCTTCATGATGAACTATAACATATCAAGGATTGATACAATGATCCTTGAGCGATTCACGATGTTTGACACTGCGAAAGTAGAAATCAAGAAGAAGCATCAATAGTTGATGGTTAGTAAAACCACTAAGTTTCAAGAAAGGCAAGGGCTAGAAGGGATACTTCGTGAAACGACAAAACAGTTGCTGCACTAATGAAGAGACCCAAGATTAAACCCATACCCGAGGCTAAGTGCTTTTGTTATGAGGGGAACGGTCACTGAGGCGGTGCTACCCT
Organism: Hordeum vulgare subsp. vulgare; assembly: GCF_904849725.1. NCBI lineage: Eukaryota > Viridiplantae > Streptophyta > Magnoliopsida > Poales > Poaceae > Hordeum > Hordeum vulgare. The sequence continues at coordinate 84,483,939 of NC_058520.1, forward strand.
AGATGCTTGGTAGATAAGAAGGCTGGCTAAGTCGACCAAACTATATTTGATATACATGATATTGATGTGTAATTTACTAGTACTCCTAGTAGCACGAGGGTATTGGATGCTGGTTCGGTTACTAGGTGATTAGTAACTCAAAATAAAGCTATGGAATAAACGGAGACTAGCTAAAGGCGAGGTGACGATACATGTTGGAAGTGTTTCCAAGGTTGATAAGATCAAACTCGCATGCTCCCTCTACCATCGGGATTGGTGTTAAACCTAAATAATTGTTATTTGGTGCTTGCGTTAAGCATGAAAATGATTGGATTGTGTTTATTGCAATACGATTATTCATTTAAAGAGAATAATGGTTACTCTATTTGCTTGAATAAGCACCTTCAATGGTTTATTGAATCACGATCGTAGTGTTACACATGTTCATATTATAGGTGCCAAAATATACAAGGTAATGATGATAGTACCACTTACTTGTGGCTCTGCCCCTTGAGTCATGTTGGTATAAATTGCATGAAGAGTCTCCATGCCGATGGATCTTTATACTCACTTGATTTTGAATCACTTGTGACATGCAAGTCATACCACATGACCAAGGCCTTGTTTTCATTGAGATGAAACAAGATAGTAACTTGTTGGAAGTAATACATTTTGATGTATGCAGTCCAATGGGTGCTGAGGCATGAAGTGGATATCATTGTGTTCTTACTTCAATGACGATTTGAGTAGATACACGAGTATTTACTTAATGAATCACAAGTCTGAAATATTGAAAAGGTTCAATTCTGTTTCAGAGTGAAGTTTGTCGTAACAAGACGATAAACTGTCTACGATATGATCATAGAGATGAATTTCCGAGTTGCGAGTTTTGGTACACAATTAAGACAATGTGGAAGTTGTTTCGCAATTCATGCCACAAAGAACATCATGGTGTGATGGTGTCATAGCCGCGACCTATTTGATATGGTGCATATTATGATGTCTCTTATCGAATTACCACTATCATTTATGGGTTATGCATTAGAGACAACCGCATTCACTTTAAATAGGGCACCGCGTAATTCCGTTGAGATGATACAGTATAGATTGAGGTTTGGAGAAATCTAAGCTGTCGTTTCTTGAAAGTTTGGGGCTGCGACACTTATGTGAAAAAGTTTCACTCTGATAAGCTCGAATCCAAAGCGGATAACTGCATCTTCATAGGATATCGAAAATAGTTGAGTGCATCTCCTATCTCAGATTCGGAAGCAAAGTGTTTGTTTCTAGAAAACATGTCCTTTCTCGAGGAAAGGTTTCTCTCGAAAGAATTGAGTGGGAGGGTGGTAGAACTTGATGAGGTTATTGAACCATCACTTCAACCAGTGTGTAGCAGGGCGCAGGAAGTTGTTCCTGTGGCGCCTACACCAATTGAAGTGGAAGCTGATGATGGTGATCATTAAGCATTGGATCAAGTTACTACAAACCTCGTAGGTCGACAAGGTCGCATACTACTACAGAGTGGTACGGTAACCCTGTCTTGGAGGTCATGTTGTTGAACAACAATGAACCTACGAGTTCTGGAGAAGCAATGTTTGGCCCGGATTCCGACAAATGGCTGGAGGCCATGAAATTTGAGAGAGAATCCATATGTGAGAACAAAGGATAGACTTTGGAAGAACTACTTGATGGTCGTAGGACTATTAAGTAAAGATGGATCTTTATAAGGAAGACAAACAATGATGGTGAATCGTCACCATTAAGAAAAGCTCGATTTGTCGCAAGGATGTTTTCTGACAAGTTCAAGAAGTTGACTGTGATGAGACTTTCTCACTCATAGTGATGCAAAAAGGTGTGTTGGAATTATGTTAGGAGTTGCTGCATTATTTATGAAATATTGCACATAGGATGTAAAAACATTGTTTTCCTCGACGGAAAGGTTGTATGTGATACAACCGGAAAGTTTTGTCAATCCTAAGGATGCTAACAAGTATGCAAGCTCCAACGATCCTTCTATGGACTGGTGCAAGCATCTCGAAGTTGGAATATACGCTTTGATGAGTTGATCAATGCTTTTGGGTTTATACAAGGTTTATGAGAAACTTGTATTTCCAAAGAAGTGAGTGGGAGCACTATAGAATTTCTGAAAAGTATATGTGGTTGACATATGGTTGATCAGAAGTAATGTAGAATTTCTGTAAAGCATAAAAGGTTGTTTGAAAGAGTTTTTCAAAGGAATACCTGGATTGAGCTACTTGAACATTGAGCATCAAGATCTATGGAGATAGATCGAAATGCTTAATCGAAGTTTCAACAAAGATGCATGCCTTGACAAGTTTTTGAAGGAGTTCAAAAGAGATCAGCAAAGAAGGAGTTCTTGGATGTGTTGTAAGATGTGAATTTGAGTAAGACTCAAAACCCGACCATGGCAGAATAAAGAGAATAGGAGAGGGTCGTCTTCTATGCCTTAGCCATAGACTCTAAAGTATGCCAAGCTGAGTACCGCACCTGATGTGTGCCTTACCGCAAGTTTGTTAAGAGGTACAAAGAGTGATTTATGATTGAACCACTGAGAAGCAGTCAAAATTATCTTTAGTAACTAATGGACTATGGAATTTTTCTCGATTATGGAGGTGGTTAAAGAGTTCGTCGTAAAGGGTTACGTTGATGCAAACTTTGGCACTAATCCGAGTAACTATGAGTAGTAAAACGGATTCGTACGGTAGAGTAGATATTTGGAATATTTCCGAATAACACATAGTAGAAACATCTATAAGATGACATAAAGATTTGTAAAGCTCACTCGGATCTGAAAGGGTTCAGATCCGTTGACTAAAACCTTTCTCACGAGCAAGACGTGATCAGACCCCAAAACTATATGGGTGTTGGATTCGTTGAAATCACATGGTGATGTGAACTAGATTATTGACTCTAGTGCAAGTGGGAGACTATTGGAGATGTGCCCTAGAGGCAATAATAAATTAGTTATTATTATATTTCTTTGTTCTTGATAATTGTTTATTATCCATGCAATAATTGTATTGATTGGAAACACAGTACTTGTGTGGATACATAGACAAAACACTGTCCCTAGTAAGCCTCTAGTTGACTAGCTCGTTGATCAAATATGGTCAAGGTTTCCTGACCATAGGCAAGTGTTGTTACTTGATAACGGGATCACATTATTAGGAGAATCATGTGATGGACTAGACCCAAACTAATGAAAGTAGCATGTTGATCGTGTCATTTTATTGCTACTGTTTTCTGCGTGTCAAGTATTTATTCCTATGACCATGAGATCATATAACTCACTGGCACCGGAGGAATACCTTGTGTGTATCAAACGTCACAACGTAACTGGGTGACTATAAAGATGCTCTACAGGTATCTCCGAAGTTGTCCGTTGAGTTAGTATGGATCAAGACTGGGATTTGTCACTCCGTGTGACGGAGAGGTATCTCGGGGCCCAATCGGTAATACACCATCACACACAAGCCTTGCAAGCAATGTGACTTGATGTAAGTCACAGGATCTTGTATTACGGAACGAGTAAAGAGACTTTCTGGTAAACGAGATGGAAATAGGTATGCGGATACCGACGATCGAATCTCGGGCAAGTAACATTCCGAAGGACAAAGGGAATGACGTACGGGATTATATGAATCCTTGACACTGAGGTTCAATCGATAAGATCTTCGTAGAATATGTAGGATCCAATATGGGCATCCAGGTCCTGCTATTGGATATTGATCGAGGAGTGTCTCGGGTCATGTCTACATAGTTCTCGAACCCGCAGGGTGTCCACACTTAAGGTTCGGTGACGTTTCAGTATAGTTGAGTTATAGGTGTTGGTAACCGAAAGTTGTTCGGAGTCCCGGCTGAGATCCAGGACGTCATGAGGAGCTCCGGAATGGTCCGACGGTAAAGATTGATATATAGGAAGTCCTGTTTTGGTCACCGGAAAAGTTTTGGGCTTATCGGTAATGTACCGGGAGTGCCGGGAGGGGTGCCGGGGACCATCGGGAGGGGTGTCACGCCCCAAGGGATCTCATGGGCTATGGGAAGAGATAAACTAGCCCCTAGTGGGATGGAATAAGTTCCCACTAAGGCCCATAAGGTTTGAGAAGGAAAAAACACAAGGTGGAAAGAGTTTCCAAGTGGGAAGGTGGAATCCTACTCCAAGTAGGATTGGAGTAGGACTCATCCACCTCCAATTTTGGCCAAATCATGAGGGTTTGAGGCTGCCTATTCCCCTCCCTCCCTCCTATATATACTAGAGGTATTGGGGGTTTTTGAGACACAACTTTGCCACGTGCTGCTCGACCCTATACCACGCAGTTTTTCCTCTAGATCGTATTTCTGTGGAGCTTAGGCGAAGCCTTGCCGGAGTAAATCATCACCACCACTGGCGCGCCGTCACGCTGCCGGAGAAATCTTCTACCTCTCCGCCCCCTCTTGCTAGATCAAGAAGGCAGAGATCGTCATCGAGCTGTACATGTGCTGAACGCGGAGGTGCCATCCGTTGGGTACTGGATCGGGAAGGACCATGATGAGATCGCAGGACGAATCATGATGAAGTTCGCGGGACGGATCGTGATGAGATCGTGGGATGGAGTGTACGACTACGGTGATTTGAATCACACAAGCTGTTCCACTACATCCTCCGCGTTTCTTAACGCTTACCGCTATAAGATCTACAAGGGTACGTAGATCGGAAATCTCCTCTCGTAGATGAACATCACCATATTGGGGGATCATTTGAAGTTTCTCCCCCTGTGAAGTTTTCTCCACCTTGAGAAATTGACGGATCACTAGAATATGTCCCCCTTTGGCATAAATCTAGTAAAATCACAAAGAACATGGATATCATTAATTTGGAGTCTCCGAGGCAAAGTTGTTCGGTAGAACCGAGAGTGAATATTGGCCCTCAGGGAGAAATCAGTAGTACCGACTTTTCCAACTCAGGAAGACCGAGTCTCAGATGAAAGATCCAAGAAAATATGGAATACCAATTGTGTGATGATTCAAAAACCCAGATAAATCCTTCCTGGCCAGTTTGTAAGAAAATTTCCAAATATTTTGGCCAAAAACTCTGAGATAGTATTCACATGATTTTCAAGGAATTTTCAGAAGGATTTGTAAAGAATTTTTTCAGCTAGATGAGAAATGAATGGTTCCAAGAAAGCATGCAATGAGAATGACAACTATACAAGAAACTTCATCTAGATGTTTGGCGGTGACTATGTCACTTATATTAGAGTATATTGATCTGAGGAGACAAGCAAGAATGCCTCATCATAGGTCATACTCATCGTTAAGCACAAAAATGGGGTTACCATTTTCCATTAAGCATATAATGTATTCATATCACTTGAGTTGATTTACCTCATGACTTGGTGTAAAGCTTTATCAAGGATATGAGTACATACCTTCGAATGATGTTGTTTACGTGGCATGTAGGTGAACTTGTTGTGGGTGCTCATTGTTGATGTAGATTATCTTGAGTTGGGAGCTATCCTTGTCGTTTTGTTTCACTTTTCACCTACATTGGTCAGTCATGCAAGGAAGAACATAATAGGTCCAAATGACAAGAGTGAATTTATTAATCAAATAGTTGTCAAGGATATGATTTTGTTCTATTCTTCCTTGATCTTCAAAGAAAGGGTTGTTGATACTTGGCATTAAAAGATTGTCTTTGATGAGAGTTATTAGCAATCTTGCGAAGTGTAGTTCTTCCAAGTACCTACGAAATGTTAGAAGCAATACAAGGGATCATAGTTTTCCAAGATTTAAGATAGTGTCATATCAATAGCATCATGGAATAATCAAGTAAGCCCATGCCCTTGCATGCATACGAGTGAGTCTAGCTCAAGTTTGAAGCATGAATGATGTTCAACTCAATCCTAAAGTGAAAAAGCACTTCTTCGTCAAATGGTTTCAGAAAGATATCAGCCAATTGTTTGTTGATAGGAGCATGCTTGAGATTAATATCTCCTTTACCAACATGATCACAAATGAAATGATGTCGAACTTGAATATGTTTAGTTTGAGAATGTTGCACGTGCTTATGAGCAATTTTAAAAGCACTTTCATTCTCACACAACAATGAAACATGTTTCACATGAATGAATAATCCTTAAGAGTTTGCGTCATCCATAGTAATTGCACACACCATGATCCGGCGACAATGTATTCCACTTCAGCGGTACATAGAGATACTGAGTTTTGTTTCTTGGATGACCAAGACACAAGATATATCCCTAGAAATGGACATGTACCTGAGGTGTTTTTGTATGAACCTTATGTCCGACATAGTCCGAGTCGGAATATCTAACAAGATTAAAAGAAGATCCCCTGGGATACCATATGCCAAAGTTTGGTGTATGTATCAAGTATCTCACAATTATTTTCAGAGCCTTAAGATGACACCCCTTAGGTAGGGCTTGATATGGGACACACATGTAAACACTCAACATGATATTGGAACGGAGGCACATAGATATAGCAATGAGCTTATCATTGATCAAAAAACTTTTTGATCAACTAGTTTTTCCTCCTTTTGGTGAGTTCAACATGTCCACTAGTTGGCATGGGAGATTTCATACCTTTGCACTCTTGCATGTTGAACTTCTTGATTAATTACTTGGTGTACTTGGTTTGAGAGATATATTTACATTCTCTTGTTTGTTTGATTTGCAAACCAAGGAAGAATTTCAGCTCACACATCATGGACATCTCATACTTCTCGGACATCAACCTTCCAAACTTCTCACTATAAATTTGCCACACGAATAGATTGCCATTAAATCTTTTAGTAAGGTTGTATCAATTTTTACAATCTTAAAACCTTTTTCAATGAGAAACTTCATTAGGCATTTGTACCAAGCTCGAGGTGCTTATTCAAGACCATATAAAGCTTTACGAAGGTTATAAATATGATTAGGTTTCTTAGGGTTAACAAAGATAAGAGTTTGTTTGACATAAACTTAGTCCTCAATTTCACTATTTTGAAAAGCACTTTTGATATCCGTTTGGTAAAGATTAATATCATGGTGATTGGCCTAAGTGAGAAGAATACGAATGTCTTCAAGTCTAGAAATGGGGGCATAGGTCTCACCGTAGTCCATACTTTCAAATTGCATGTAAACTTGAGCTACAAGACATGTCTTGTTGCGTAGCACTTGACCACCTTCATCTTGCTTGTTCGGAAACACCCATTTTGTACCAATGATGTTGTGCTTTTCCTTGGGTTTATCCATTAGTGTGAGACCTTCATTCCTCTTGAAGTTGTTTAGCTCTTTGTGCATCGCATTCACCCAATCCTGGTCTTGAAGTTCTTCTTCTACCATCATAGGCTCAATGCTAGAGATAAATGAGTAATGCTCACAAAAGTTAGATAAGCGAGTTTTAGGACGAGTGATTCTCCCGGTTTGTTTGTCACCGAATATTTGATCTAGCAGATGATTCTTGTTCACTTGTGCTCAAACTCGTGATAGCTTTTTCTTGTTGGATGGTGGAGCTTCTTCATCATCATCTTCTTCATCCTCATCTTCTTCATCATTATCATTGAAGGTGTCATCTCCTTGAGGTGGTGGTGCAGAAGGTTGAGGTGGATCATCATGCTGTACTTCTTCCTCTTCATCATGTCGTGTACCACTTGTGGATGCCTCCATGTCGTTTTATGGTTCACCTTGACGCGAAGTAGGTGCTTCCACTAGTATTGATGATGTACTTTCCTTCTTGGGATGAATCTTGCCGATGGATAATTCTTGAATGGCTCGAGAAGGTTCCTTATCTCCTACGTCATTTGGCAATTGTTTGACTTGCAAACTATTAGATTCATCAAACTTCACATCTATCATCTCTTCAACTGTTTGAGTAACGTTGTTGTAGACATGATAAGTGTCAGAGTATGATCCATAACCAAGTAGGAAACCTTCATGATACTTAGGAGCAAATTTAGAACCACGATGCTTATCAAGAATGTAGCACTTTGAGCAGAATACTCGAAAGTACCCAACTTGAGGTTTGTTATGGTGAGTAGCCTGTATGTCATTTTACCTAGAAGCTTGTGTAAGTAGAGTCGGCTTATGGCATGGCAAGCTATTTCCATGGCTTCTTCCCAAAAGTCTCTTAGTGTTTTGTATACACTACTGGAATTGAGAATTTTGCCGCCTGCCTTGCCTTTGCCGTGTGCTGACGCATGGCAAAGGTACTCTTTGCCGTCAGTTGGCACAGTGCTGACGGCAAAGAGGTGGCTGATGGCAAAGGTTTTGCCGTCGGCCACCTCTTTGCCGCCTGCTGGCGGACGGCAAAGGAGCCCTATGCGGACGACAAAGGGTGGGCAGACGGCAAAGCCGCCCCAACGGCCGAAACCCCACCCCCACCCACCCCGCCCCTTTGCCGTCCGCCACCCTCCCTTAGGAGAGGGCAAAGGGGACATGGCCCTAACGGCTTGGGCACCTCCCCTAATGGCTCCAACCCCCACCCACGCCCTGCCCGCCTACCCCTCTCTTTCTCTCTCTCTCGCGCGCACGCGCTGTCGTCTGCCCACCCGCCGCCGCGGTAGCTCCCCTCCCCAGCCAATTGCGCCGCCGCCCTCCCGGCCGCCGCCCCCCTCCCACCTCCCTCTCAACCGCTGCCCCCCTCCCACCTCCTTCCCGACCGCCGCCCCGCTCCCACCTCCCTCCCGGCCGCTGCGCCCCCCTCCCACATCCCTCCCGGCCGCCGCGGCCCCCTCCCACCTCCCTCCCGGCGGCCCCCATCCTACCTCCCTCCCGACCGCCACCCCCTCCCGCCTCCCTCCTGTCCGCCGCCGGCCCCTCCCACCTCCCTCCTGGTCGCGCCCCAGCCACACCTCCCCTGTGGCGGCGACCCCGACGCCCTCCCCTTCGGTTAGTGTTTTTCTTTTTTGTTTTGTTTTTGTTCCTGTTGTTTCTTCTTCTTTTTTGCTAGAAAGTCCGAATAATAAAAAGAAAAAGTAGAAAAAGTAGAAGAAGAATATGTAGTTTAGTGCTAGGTTTAGTTTTTTTTTCTATTTTTTATGTTAAATTAGATAGTTAGTTTATTAGGTAGAAATAGTAGATAGAAAATAAAAAAATAGATAGAAAAAAAACTTAGAAGAAAATAAGAGAATAATAAACTAGAATAAAAAAGAAGAAGAAGAAGAAGAAGAAGAAGAAGAAAGAGGAGAGGAGGAGAAAGATAAAAGAAAGAAGAAGAAGAAGAAGAAGAGGAGGAGGAGGAGGATACATACATGCCACTCGCCGTGTCGATGACAGGTGGGCCGGGCCCCGCCTTGTCATGGACGCAACATTTGGAAAATAGAAAATTCCGGTGGCACATATAAGAAATGAAAGTTATCCCGAGATATATGCATCGGTTGCTTCTTTGTGCTTTTGCAATGGTGGTCTCTTCTTTCAAGGAGGAAAGCAAAAATCTAAAAAAACACTAGATTCTAGATAGTTTCCATTTCTAGTAACGGGGGTTAATAGAAAGTTAGAGTTATGGAGGCCGAGTGAGGTCACAAGGGATATACAAGAAGAAGAAGAAAAAGAGGAGAGAGGAGAAGAAGAAAGAAAAGGACCCCGACCCCCGACCCCCCCGCCCACGACCCCCGACGCCCGACGCCACCAACCCCCGAGGCCCGATGCCACCAACCCCCGACCCTCGACCCCCGACGCCACTGACACCCGACTCCCGACCCCCGACACCTCACACCACTGACCCCCGACACCTGACTCTCGACCCCCGACGTCCGACGCCACCAACCCTCGACGCCCGACGCCCCAAACCCCCGACCCTCGACCCCCGACCCCCGACGCCACTGAGACCCGGATCCCGACCCCCGACCCCCGACGTCCGACACCACTGACCCCCGACCCCCAACTCCCGACGCCCGACACCACTGACCCCCGACCCCCGACCTCCAACCCCCGACTCCCGACCCCCGTCCCCCGACCCCCGACACCACTGACCCTCGACCCCCGACCCCCTACCCCCGAACCCCGACGCCACTAACCCCCAACCCCGGCCCCCCAACACCTCTTTGGCCTCTTATTGATCGAAAAGACCCCAACCCCCGACGCTAGTGACCCTCGACCCCCAATGACACTGACCCCCGACCATCGTCGCATTTAACCCAAATCCCGACCACCGACACCCGACATCACCGACCCTCGACGACACTGACTCCCGACGCCACTAAGCCCCGACCCCCGACACCTCTTCTGCCTTATGTTGAACGAGAAGGTGCTTTTTGGCCTTCTAGAGGCCCACGGGGTCATAATTTTGTAAATTATGAGTTAGGTCACATATTTTCCGATTATGTTAAGTATAAAAACATCGTATTTGTGTTGATCGTGTGAATTTCAATGTCCAGTTGTTCGACGACCTCCACGTGCGTTGGACGAGCTCCGCCCTTGCGTTTGTTGGTGAGCACAAATGACTTCTCCTCCTACCCCCTTAATTTGCTCTGTCCCGGTCTTCGTGCCGATGAAACTTGCTAGCTATAGGTTTCTTCAATCATGAGTATGTGTGACCAGTATGCGCCTCCCGTTCGAAAGGGCGACATCTATCAATATGCATTTCTTTGCATATTTATAACCGCCATCCTTTCGAATTGTCCAATATTATTCATGGACAGCCCGAGTATGTGTAGATTGGGTTTGTTTTCCCGTATGCTATGCTCCGGATCCGATGCGGAATTTCGTCAGTGCCTCCCCTGTTGTTCTCCGGGTACACATCCTCTCTGCTTATTGCCGAGACGTGTATCAGGAGAATAGCGGGGAGGTGCTGCCGAAATTCCGCGTCGCATCTCGAGCAGAGCATGGGAAAACGAACCCAGTCGACACATACTCGGGTGGGATTAGGACCTATCTTTACCTATTAGCGTGTAGGTTGTATGGACGTAATAAAACTAAAAAACTTGATTAGCGTATGAATATAGATGATGAATTATATATTTATTTCTTGTGCCCCCATAGGTAGCTAGGCAACATGAGTGATCGTGCTTGGATGTACACTGGTCACCCTAGTCAGAAAGACATGACCCATGAATGGTTAACAAAATCCAGGGGGTTTGTGAGAACCACATTTGGAAATGGCTAGCATAAAACATGGTGCCCCTGTCCCAACTGCGACAACTGGAAAAAGCAGACAGAGTTTGAAATGGGTAAACACCTACAGAAGTGGGGTTTTACGCCTAATTATACGGTGTGGACTTTTCATGGTGAGTCTGACCAACGTGCCAGAGCTGTGGTGATTCGTCGTCGCACCAACGAGCATGGTACCGGGATTGAATACATGGTGCAAGACTTTGATGATGCTCGTGATTCGGACGATGAGATGGAGGAATCTGCAAAGGCCTTCTATGAAATGCTGGAGTCTTCAAAACGTCCTCTCCACGAACAGACTAAGCTTTGTCAGCTGGATGCCATCGCGCAAGTAATGGCTCTGAAGGCTCAATTCAACCTAGGCAGAGAATGCTACGACGCGATGATGATGATATTTGGACGCTTTCTACCCAAAGGCCATGTACTGCCTGTAAACCTGTACCAGTCAGAGAAAATCCTCCGTGTACTTAAGATGCCCTATTAGAAGATACATGCCTGTGAGAATGGATGTGCCTTATTTAGGCTTGAGTATGCGGCCTTGAACTATTGCCCCATTTGCAATTCTTCTAGTTATATTGTGGTAGACAACGACATGGGTGAGAAGAATCAGACCAAAATCCCCATTAGTGTTCTTCGATATCTGCCAATCGTACCAAGACTTCAACGTATTTTCATGGTCGAAGAGACGTCCAGACAGATGACTTGGCACAAATTGGGCAAAATAACCGAACTAGATGCGGATGGGAACAAGATGCTGGTACACACTTCAGATGGTTTTGCGTGGAGGCACTTCGATGCATTACATAAGGATAAATCAGAAGATCCAAGGCAACCTAGAGTTGCCATCAGCACAGATAGGTTCAATGTGTATGGTATGACGGCAGCACAATATAGTTGTTGGCCTGTATTTGTCATTCCACTAAATTTGCCACCCGGAGAGATTATGAAAAGAAAGAACATTTTTCTGACGTTGATAATTCCAGGGCCCAACTATCCGGGGAAGAATATGAATGTGTACATGCAGCCGCTTAAGGATGAGTTGCAAGAAGCCTAGGATAATGCGATCAAGACCTACGACGCGGCTACCAAAACAAATTTCAAAATGCATGTGTGGTACATGTACTCGTCGCATGATTATCCGACGTTTGCGCTATTCGCTGGCTGGTGTGTGCATGGAAGGTTCCCGTGTGGTGCAAGGCAGCTCTTCAATTCCGTTGGCTGCAGGCTGGTCGCAAGTATTCTTGCTTCGACATGCATAGACTATTCCTGGATCCTAACCATAAGTTCAGAAAAGACAAGAAGAATTTCATCAAAGGTAGAGTTGTCAAAAACACTACACCAGCTGCGTTGATAGGCCAACAGACCCTTGATCAGTTAAACGCTCTCGAGCCTGATCCTTTGCATCCAGGATACTTCAAAGGGTATAATACGGAACACGCGTGGACTCACAAGTCATGCTTATGGGATCTCCCTTACTTCAAAGACCTGCTTTGCCCACACAACATTGACGTGATGCACACTGAAAAGAATATTGCGGAGGCCATTTTTGGTACATTGTTCGGCATAGAGGGGAAGTCAAAAGATAATCCTAAGGCTAGAATCGACCTGGAGGCTCTATGTGATAGACCGTTGCAAAACTTGCGACAACGGAAAGGAAAGCAAAGCATAGCGAAGCCAAAGGCATGGTTCAATCTTGAAAGGCCAGCTATGAGGGAAATGCTATTGTGGGTGAAAATGCGGTTAATGTTCCGCGATGGCTATGCTGCGAATCTAAAGAGGGGAGCGAGTCTTGAGAAATTGAAAATATTTGGGCTCAAGAGTCATGATTGGCACATATGGATTGAGCAGGTAATGCCGGTGATGTTGCGTGGCTTTATCCCTGAGGATGAATGGCTAGTACTGGCAGAGCTGAGCTATTTCTTCCGTCTTCTTTGTGCGAAAGAACTATCGCCTGGTGTGCTAGATGAAATGGAAGAGTTGGCGCCGGAGTTGATCTGCAAATTAGAAAAGATCTTTCCACCGGGCTTCTTTAATCCAATGCAACATTTGATTTTGCATCTCCCGACCGAGGCAAGAATGGGGGGGCCCGTTCAAAATCGATGGTGCTACTCAACTGAGAGGATGCAGAAGACGCTTCGAGCTAAGTGTAAAAATAAACGTAGAACTGAAGCATCGATGGCCGAGGCATTCATTACTGAGGAGGCGGCAAACTTCGTGACAGCACACTACGAAGCCAAAAATCATCATTTGCATAACCCGAAGCCTCGGTACAATGATGGCGATCGAAAAAAAGTTCGATCCAACCTCATCCTATTCAAAGGTAAGCTCACACCATCCGGTGCTTTGAAAGGGAAATCGTTGGATGTCAAAGAATGGCGGACCATTTCATTGTATATCTTCACCAACCTAACAGAAGTGCGGTCGTACATCGAGTAAGTTCTCGGTAATTTATTGTTCCGCAACTTCTAATTGCTTTGAACTACTCTTAATCCCGGATATTTGATATAGTCGATACGTCGCCGAATTCTCGGATGGAGCGGTCATCGAAAAGGATTCCGTCCAAGAGTATGAGCTTCTCGCAAAGCATGGAGGCGACTATCCCGGTTTCATCTCTTGGTTCAAACAAAGGGTAATTAATTACCATTAAGGGCCCATTTGATTTCTTGGTCTAATTTGCGGCTAATGCATCCATTGTTTCGTATTAAACTTGTAGGCTGATGTAGAGTCTATGGACGCCGAGGTTATACAAGTCACTAATGGGTTTGACTATAAGGTTCGTTCATTTGACAAATACAACATCAACGGGTATCACTTTCGTACCTTCAGCAAAGAGCTATCTATGCCCGACCTAAAGACTACAAATTGTTCTGTCTCTGCTATCGGCGAAGGAGACACCGAGTATTATGGTAGAGTTGAAGCAATTTATGAACTTCTATTCTATGGTGAAAACCCATCGACCGTCGTAGTCTTCAAATGTTATTGGTTTGAGCCGAGGGAGACTAGAAGGACTCATGAACATATAGGACTAGTCGAAATCAACCAAAACATCCACTTAGATGTTCCCGATGTCTATATTACGGCTCAACAGGCGACACAAGTTTTCTATCTACCGTGGGCCTGCCAAACTGATCGAAATCTCAAAGGTTGGGATGTCTTTTATGAAGTGCCACCACATTTTAGACCACCTACCCTCAATGAAGAGGATTACGAACCTCACATTAACCCAGACACATATGAAGGAGAGTTCATCCAAGAAATACGTATGTCCAAGAAACATTTCAAGAACCGCTCTACTTCACCCCAGAATATTGAAGTACACAGCGACAGTGAATCCGTCTTAACCCCTGAGCCCGAACAGGAAGAGCTGGAAGAAGAAGAGGTTACTGCTGCGGATGACCTGTCACTTCTTGACCGATTACATAATGGTGGCCTTCCACATGTTCTTCGTGATAGTGATGATGATGATGCATTTATTGATGATAGTGATGATCATGATGCATTTATTGACCCGAAGCATATATAGACGAGGACGATTGTTATTAGTTCATGTCAGGTATTCAACTATTATACTATATTTAAATTTTGAGTTCATGTTAGGTATTCAATTTTTATTAGTCATGTTGGTATTTATGACGATGATACACTTAAATTATATACATTTTATCACTCCTGTTGGTATTTATATTGTACTAATTTCATTTACTCTTTGTCATGAAAGGTGTTGAAAGATGGTGGGAAAGCGTCGAAAGCACTCCGCGGCTGCTTCTTCGTCGGCGTGTGATGGGATGGGTACTTCCATTCCTGCCTCGCCTCTTCGGAGAGTGTTGCTCTCTACTTTGCAAGGAGCGCCCCCCCGTGAGAGGAGGTCGACCCCCCGCGAAGCCGAGAGGCACTAAAGGTACACGTTGTATTCATGTTGGTATTTATGTTGTACTCATGTTGTATGCATATTGTTATTTATATACATTTTATTACTCATATTGGTATTTATGTTGTACTAAAGGTACACGTGGCCGCGGGAGAGGTAGGGCTACACGGTCTCCGTCACCACCCCAAGCTGATTCACCTGAGCACAGGACTTCTAGGGTGGATTCGTCTGAGGTGGAGGCTACACGGTCTCCGGTTCACGAGCCTCGGGTCGATGAGCCTTCGACCCACGAGACTCGTGTCCCAGAGGCTTCCTTCCAGGTGACTCCGGAGCAAAGCAGGGATGAGGGTACGTCCCAAGAGACCCAGTGGGATACCTGGCCTGAGCCAAGTGGCCATGCTGGTAGCGACGAGGAGCTGGGTGAGGGGGCTACCGTTTACCAGCGTGGTAGTTCGGGGCTCCCGCTCGTGCCAGCGACCCCCAAGCACAGGTGGTCGATTAGGCCAAATGGGGACAAGTAAGTTAATTTAATCTTATTTAACCTTTTGCCTTCGCGTTTTCTCAAATATCTAATGTTTTGGCTTTAATTTGTCATACTGTAGGGGTTGGATTGTTGCCAAGGGTGTCCGCAAGCCCAACAGCGTCCTTGGTGTTCTTTGCCGTCAAAATGTCCGAGGGTTTGTTACGTTGCCTGGTTGGGAGTGAGAGGTAGGAATGACCTGGGAGCACTACTTGGGTGCCCCGGCCCCGCCGGAGGTGGAGATCGACGGTGTTTTGTGTGACACGAGGGCGGACATGGTGATACCAAAGTTCTGGGTAATTTCTCTTTCACACAATTATAAATAAACCATAGCTATTTATTGTACTAATCGGTGTTGTCTCGTTCGCAGACCTACTATAGGTGTGAGGAGGGATACGAGGAGGACGCGACAAAGGTTATCAAAACCGAATGTCGCCGCCTACTTCAAAACTTTCGGCACGAGGCTCGGGTGCAGGCTGTTCGAGACTACTATGCCACGCGGCGTATTAGGCTTGACAAGGCGAAGTGCCATGATGCTAAGATGGAGAAGGAGCATTACATGAAGGTAATTACATATTATTAAGGCTTTGTAGTTAGTTTCCTTGATTTGGTTCTTACACGCTCAAATTTCTCTTTATTAACTTAGGTGCCCCCGAGATGGTGTGTGGATAAGATGGATTGTTGGGAGGCCTTGGTGGATCAGTGGTGCTCCGAAACGTGGGAGGCCAGCCACAACAACGCCAAGGAGAGGCGTGGAAAAATGGTTGGCGTGCCACACCATCAAGGGAGCGTCAACTTAATCCAATTTGGCGAGAACTGGGTATGTGGTTTGCTTCGTGCCTCATGCAATTCATTCTTAATGCTATTTTGAGCACTTTACCAATACAATTTTCCTCTCTTTCTCTTTTAGGCGCGTCACAATAAGACGGAGGCGCCACATATGTACGACCTGTATCCGATGGCCCATACTGCCTCGTACAAGAAGGTCAAGGCATTCTCTAAGTCTGACCTCGAGCATCCAGAAAACTTCACCAACATCTCCTCCCACGACAAGCTCGTGCAGTACACAGATCGCGGAAAGGCGACGAAAGGGGAGGACCTTAACCCGAGCGAGGGGCCTACTCATCCAGAGCTGGTGATGATAGCTGGCAACGGGAGGCCCCATGGCTCGATCGCCATTGGAGACGGCCTTATATGTTGTCCTAGCTCTCTCCGGCAGATAAAGGCACGCCAAACGAGCTCTTGTCCGGAGATAACACGTTGTCCACGGCCAGTCGAGCTTGTCATCGAGGTTAGTTTAATGGACTCAACTATCTTTCCGCATTATGTTGTGCGTTGGAACCAATATGATTACATTGCTAACAATGAGTTGTGTTGTAGGCTGCTATTCAGAAAGAGAGAGAGGCAATGCAGGCGGCTATGGCGGAGAAGGATAAGGAAATTAAGGAGCTGGAGGATAGGACGACTGCATTGGTGGAGGCGGAGAGGGCACGGAATGATGCGTCTACCAGTGCCATATACGAGCTCTTCGTGGTAAGTTTCTTCTTCATGTTATTTCAAATCTTGCATTTCAATGTCCGTTTCATTAATAAATAAAAAGTTTGACTTGTCGAAACCAAATGTACAGTCTACGTGCGAGAAGAACGGCCAAGTCTCTCCGCCGATGCCAGTCATTAACCTGGCGGTGACGGTGAGTTTCATTTCAGTGGAGTGATCATAAGAGTGTCCTCATGCTAACTACACATTGCAAACGATGTTAGGTGCAGAATATGTCCCGAAACGCATCGCACGACCCTTCTACAGTCGAGCCTTCTCCAGGGCAGCCTTCACCAGGTGAAACAAGCCAGAGCCACCGTGCTTGACCCTAACTTAGGTATGTTATTTCTAGTTTTTTAATAAAAGATAGCTAGATGACATAATTAGCTTAGTTAGCTCCAAAATGACCTATTTAATTAAAAAATGACCTATACTTAGCTAATTATCCTCGAAATGACATAATTAGGTCATTCTTAGCCAATTTAGCCCGAAGAAGGGGTCGAGAGGAGAAGAAAGAGGAAATATGAAAGGAAGGAAGAAGAAGAAGAGGAGAAGAAGAAGAAGGAGAGGGAGGAGGAGAAGAAGAAGGAGAAGGAGCTCCTCCTTCTCCTTCTCCTTCTTCCTTTCTTCTTCTTCTCCTCTTCCTTCTCCTTCTCCTTCTCCTCCTCCTCCTCTCCTTATTTTACTTCTTCTTCTCTTTCTCTTCTTCTATGTAGCTTAGACTCATCCAACAAAGCCTAAATTGGCTAATTATCCATCTAAATGACATAATTAGCTTAGTTAGCTCCAAAATGACCTATTTAATAAAACATGATCTATACTTAGCTAATTATCCTCGAAATGACATAATTAGCTCCAAAAAGGCATTCTTAGCCAATTTAGCCCGAAGAAGGGGACAAGAGGAGAAGAAAGAGGAAAAATGAAAGGAAGGAATAAGAAGAAGAGGAGAAGAAGAAGAAGGAGAGGGAGGAGGATAAGAAGAAGTAGAAGAAGGAGGAGAAGAAGGAGAAGGAGCTCCTCCTTCTCCTTATTCTTCCTCCTTCTCCTTCTCCTTCTTCTTTTCTTCTTCTTCTCCTCTCCTTCTCCTCCTCCTCCTTCTTTTACTTCTTCTTCTCTTTCTCTTCTTCTACGTAGCTTAGACTCATCCAAGAAAGCCTAAATTGGCTAATTATCCATCTAAATGACATAATTAGCTTAGTTAGCTCCTAAATGGTCTATTTAATAAAACATGACCTATACTTAGCCAATTATCCTCGAAATGACATAATTAGCTCCAAAAAGGCATTCTTAGCCGATTTAGCCCGAAGAAGGGGACGAGAGGAGAAGAAAGAGGAAAAATGAAAGGAAGGAAGAAGAAGAAGAGGAGAAGAAGAAGAAGGAGAGGGAGGAGGATAAGAAGCAGGAGAAGAAGGAGAAGGAGCTCCTCCTTCTCCTTCTTCTTCCTCCTTCTTCCTCCTTCTCCTTCTCCTTCTTGTTTTCTTCTTCTTCTCCTCTTCCTTCTCCTTCTCCTCCTCCTCCTCCTCCTTTTACTTCTTCTTCTCTTTCTCTTCTTCTACGTAGCTTAGACTCATCCAATAAAGCCTAAATTGGCTAATTATCCATCTAAATGACATAATTAGCTTAGTTAGCTCCTAAATGGTCTATTTAATAAAAGATGACCTATAGTTTGCTAATTATCCTCGAAATGACATAATTAGCTCCAAAAAGGCATTCTTAGCTAATTTTGCCCGAAGAAGGGGACGAGAGGAGAAGAAAAAGGAAATATGAAAGGAAGGAAGAAGAAGAAGAGGAGAAGAAGAAGAAGGAGAGGGAGGAGGATAAGAAGAAGGAGAAGAAGGAAGAGAAGAAGGAGAAGGAGCTCCTCCTTCTCCTTCTTCTTCCTCCTTCTTCCTCCTTCTCGTTCTCCTTCTTCTTTTCTTCTTCTTCTCCTCTTCCTTCTCCTCCTCCTCCTCCTCCTCCTCCTTCTTTTACTTCTTCTTCTCTTTCTCTTCTTATACGTAGCTTAGACTCATCCAAGAAAGCCTAAATTGGCTAATTATCCATCTAAATGACATAATTAGCTTAGTTAGCTCCTAAATGGTCTATTTAATAAAACATGACCTATAGTTAGCTAAGTTCTCTCTTAAATGACATAATAAGGCTTACGTAGCTGCAACATGACCTATTCCCCCTAAATTAGGTATTAAATGGCATATAATTAGCCTAGCTAGATAAAAAATGGCTTAATAAGCATAGTTTGCTCCGGAATGACCTATTTTACCCAAGTTAGCTCCGAAACAACCTATAGTTAGCTAGGGTTCCACCTAAATAACATAATTAGCTTAGTTAGCTCCTAAATGTTCTATACTTATCTAATTTCTCTCCGAAATAACCTATATATACACTACTTCATCTAGTATTATTCTTCTAACTTTCTTATTTGTCATTTTGCAGATTATCTTCACTTCACGGGAAGCTTGGAAAATATTGATGGAATGCTTGAAGATGATTTCTTGTACCATGGGTTGTATTGAAACTATTGTAGTATATGAATATATGAAACTTTGTATGCACGTGGATGAAACTGGTGTAATATATGAAACTTTGTATGCACGTGGATGCAACTTGAAAGCTGGATATAAGAGGTTATTTTAATATGGTTATGAGTACGGAAAGAAATTTATTTATGTCAAATATATATATATATATATATATATCCTGATTATTGTTAGAAATGCTAGATATAACAAAAAAATAAATAAAAAAGGGGCTGGTTCCCCTCTTTGCCGTCTGCCCCCACATGGCAAAGGGGGGAGGCAGACGACAAAGGGGGGAATCTGCCCCCTCTCTCTCCCCTATTTGCCGTCTGCCCCCACATGGCAAAGGGGGGGAGGCAGACGACAAAGGGGGGAATCTTCCCCCTCCCTCTCCCCTCTTTGCCGTCTTCCCCCACATGGCAAAGCGGGGGAGGCAGACGGCAAAGGGGGGAATCTGGCCCCTCTTTCTCCCCTCTTTGCCGTCTGCCCCCACATGGCAAAGGGGGGGAGGCAGACGACAAAGGGAGGAGGCCTGCCGTTAACACTTAACGGGGACGTTGCAATATATGTCGTCCGAGTTAATTTGCCGTCTGCCCCCTCATGGCAAAGTTTCTTTGCCGTCCGCTTTGGGAAAGCAGACGGCAAAGAACCTCTTCACCGGATTTTTTTTACCGTCTACTTTGCCGTCTGCTGACCGACGGCAAAGCCTTTGCTGTCCGTGGTTGCACCCTTTGCCGTCCGCTTTGGCAGACGGCAAATTTATGCATTTCAATAGTGCACCTCCCAGCTGTTCGCGTGATACACGTCTCCGGAATAAACAGAGAGGATGTACATCCGGACAACAACAGGGAGGCACTGATGAAATTCTGCATCGGATCGAGAGCACATCGTACGGGAAAACGAACCCAATCTACACATACTCGGGCTGTCCATGGATAATGTTGGACAATTCGAAAGGATGGCGTTATAAATATGCAAAGACATGCATATTTATAGATGTCGCCCTTTCGAACGGGAGACGCATATTGGTCACGCATACTCATGATTGAAGAAACCTATATATAGCTAGCAAGTTTCGTCGGCACGAAGACCGGGATAGAGCAAATTAAGGGGGTAGGAGGAGAAGTCATTTGTGCTCACCAAGAAACGTAGGGGCGGAGCTCGTCCAACGCACGTGGAGGTCGTCGAACAACTGCACATTGAAATTCACCCGATCAACACAAATATGATGTTTTTATAAGATAATCAAAAAATATGTGACCTAACTCTTATTTTCTTTTTTTTCTTTCCTATTCTTCTTCTTCTTCTTCTTCTTCTTCTTATTTTCTTTTTCCTTTTTTCCTATTATTCTTCTTCTCCTTCTTCTTATTTTCTTCTATTCTTCTTCTTCTTCTTCTTCTTCTTCTTCTTCTTCTTCTTATTCTTATTTTCTTTTTTTCTTTTTTCCTCTTATTCTTCTTCTCCTTCTTCTTCTTTTCTTCTTCTCTTCTTCTTCTTCTTCTTCTTCTTCTTCTTATTTTCTTTTTTCTTTTTTCCTCTTATTCTTCTTCTCCTTCTTCTTGTTTTTTTCTTCTCTTCTTCTTCTTATTATTTTCTTTTTTCCTCTTATTCTTCTCTTCCTCTCCTATTTTTCTGGGGTGGTGGTGGCGTCGGCGGCGGCGGCGGTGGGGCGGCGGCGGCGGCGGTGGGGCGGCGGCGGCGGGGTGTGGCGGTGGCACTGTGGTGGGGGCGGCGGCGGCGCTGGGGGTCGGGCGAGGCTGCGGTGAGGGAGAGTGGAGATAGTGTAGAGAGTGGGAGAGAGGAGGGCACTGCGACCGGTATCATTATGTGTCCATCCACTTTGCCGTCTGCCGCAGACGGCAAGGAAGAGAAGGCAGACGACAAAGGGGTGGGGTGGGCGCGGGTGGGGTTGGGCAAAGAGGTGGGTGATGGCGTCAGCTTTGCCGTCTGCCTTCTCTTCCTTTGCCGTCTGTGGGCGGACGGCAAAGAGGTGGCTGATGGCAAATAGGTATTTTGCCATCAGCCACCTCTTTGCCATCTGTTTTCCTGAAGCTGATGGCAAATATGTTCTTTGCCGTCTGCTGGCTGATGGCAAAGATTTGGCAGACGGCAAATAAAGGAATTCCAGTAGTGATGGTAGAGGAAAACATTCATATTGTCGGTACTTTGGCTAAAAATGTGGATATAATTTCTCTTGATGTACAAACTATTATAAGTAGAACTTTGCCTCCTAAGAATGATTTTAATGAGACTATTGAATCTATCCAAGTTTCAATCAGTGAGAGTAAGGAGAGGACCGCTATATTGAAAGCTAAGCGAGAATTCCTAGAAAGGGCTCTTCCACTCGGTTTTTACCATAATCATTATGAAGACCTTAAAATGATTGGTACATATCTAATTGAATCTTTGTTTACTTCTCTGAATACTAATGATAAAGGGACTCGATATTAGTCAAATTTATTTAAGGAGTGTCCCATTTGCTTGAAGGGTCATGATTCGAATGATAAAATTGAAAAAAGCGGGTTCGGAGAGGTCAAAACTTTAACTAGTGATGTGCCCACTATCTTGGATTACAAGGACATTAATTATGATAATTGGTATTTAGTAGAATGTATTTCTGTTGGGGAACGTCGCATGGGAAACAAAAAATTTCCTACGCGCACGAAGACCTATAATGGTGATGTCCATCTACGAGAGGGGATGAGTGATCTACGTACCCTCGTAGACCGTACAGCAGAAGAGTTAGAGAACGCGGTTGATGTAGTGGAACGTCCTCACGTCCCTCGATCCGCCCCGCGAACAATCCCGCGATCAGTCCCACGATCTAGTACCGAACGGACGGCACCTCCGCGTTCAGCACACGTACAGCTCGACGATGATCTCGGCCTTCTTGATCCAGCAAGAGAGACGGAGAGGTAGAAGAGTTCTCCGGCAGCGTGACGGCGCTCCGGAGGTTGGTGATGACCTTGTCTCAGCAGGGCTCCGCCCGAGCTCCGCAGAAACGCGATCTAGAGGAAAAACCGTGGAGGTATGTGGTCGGGCTGCCGTGGAAAAGTCGTCTCAAATCAGCCCTAAAACCTCTGTATATATAGGTGCGAGGGAGGGGACCTTGCCTTGGGGTTCAAGGAGCCCCAAGGGGGTCGGCCGAGTCCAAGGGGGAGGACTCTCCCCCCCAAACCGAGTTGGACTTGGTTTGGTGGGAGGGAGTCCCCCTTCCTTCTCACCTCCTCCTTTTTTTTCTTTCTCTCTTGATTTTCTTCTCCTTGGTGCATAGAGCCTTTTGGGCTGTCCCACCAACCCACTAAGGGCTGGTGTGCCACCCGCAAGGCCTATGGGCTTCCCCGGGGTGGGTTGCCCCCCCGGTGAACTCCCGGAACCCATTCGTCATTCCCGGTACATTCCCGGTAACTCCGAAAACCTTCCGGTAATCAAATGAGGTCATCCTATATATCAATCTTCGTTTCCGGACCATTCCGGAAACCCTCGTGACGTCCGTGATCTCATCCGGGAATCCGAACAACATTCGGTAACCAACCATATAACTCAAATACGCATAAAACAACGTCGAACCTTAAGTGTGCAGACCCTGCGGGTTCGAGAACTATGTAGACATGACCCGAGAGACTCCTCGGTCAATATCCAATAGCGGGACCTGGATGCCCATATTGGATCCTACATATTCTACGAAGATCTTATCGTTTGAACCTCAGCACCAAGGATTCATATAATCCCGTATGTCATTCCCTTTGTCCTTCGGTATGTTACTTGCCCGAGATTCGATCGTCAGTATCCGCATACCTATTTCAATCTCGTTTACCGGCAGGTCTCTTTACTCGTTCCATAATACAAGATCCCGCAACTTACACAAAGTCACATTGCTTGCAAGGCTTGTGTGTGATGTTGTATTACCGAGTGGGCCCCGAGATACCTCTCCGTCACACGGAGTGAAAAAAATCCCAGTCTCGATCCATACTAACTCAACTAACACCTTCGGAGATACCTGTAGAGCATCTTTATAGTCACCCAGTTACGTTGCGACGTTTGATACACACAAAGCATTCCTCCGGTGTCAGTGAGTTATATGATCTCATGGTCATAGGAATAAATACTTGGCATGCAGAAAACAGTAGCAACAAAATGACACGATCAACATGCTACGTCTATTAGTTTGGGTCTAGTCCATCACATGATTCTCCTAATGATGTGATCCCGTTATCAAGTGACAACACTTGCCTATGGCCAGGAAACCTTGACCATCTTTGATCAACGAGCTAGTCAACTAGAGGCTTACTAGGGACAATGTTTTGTCTATGTATCCACACAAGTATTGTGTTTCCAATCAATACAATTATAGCATGGATAATAAATGATTATCATGAACTAAGAAATATAATAATAACTAATTTATTATTGCCTCTAGGGCATATTTCCAACAGTCTCCCACTTGCACTAGAGTCAATAATCTAGTTCACATCACCATGTGATTCCAACGTATCCAACACCCATATAGTTATGGGGTATGATCACGTCTTGCTCGTGAGAGAGGTTTTAGTCAACGGTTCTGAAACTTTCAGATCCGTGCGTTCTTTACAAATCTTTATGTCATCTTATAGACGCTGCTACTATGTGCTATTCGGAAATACTCCAAATATTCACTCTACTATACGAATCCGTTTCACTTACTCATAGTTATTCGGATTAGTGTCAAAGCTTGCATCGACGTAACCCTTTACAACGAACTCTTTAACCACCTCCATAATCGAGAAAAATTCCTTAGTCTATTTAGTTACCAAGGTTAACTTTTGACCGCTGCTAGTGATTCAATCATGGATCACTCTCTGTACCTCTCAACGTACTTTGAGTCAAGGCACACATCAGGTGCGGTACACAGCATGGCATACTTTAGAATCTACGGCTAAGGCATAGAAGACGACCTTCGTCTATTCTCTTTATTCTGCCGGGGTCGGGTTTTGAGTCTTACTCAAATTCACACCTCACAACGCAACCAAGAACTCCTTCTTTTCTGATTCATTTTGAACTCCTTCAAAAACTTGTCAAGGCATGCATCTTGTTGAAACTTCCATTAAGTGCCTTTGATCTATCTGCATAGATCTTTGATGCTCAACGTTCAAGTAGCGCAATCCAGGTATTCCTTTGAAAAACTCCTTTCAAACAACCTTGTATGCTTTACAGAAATTCTACATTACTTCTGATCCACAATATGTCAACCACATATACTTATCAGAAATTATATAGTGCTCCCACTCACTTCTTTGGAAATACAAGTTTCTGATAAACCTTGTACAAACCCAAAATCTTTGATCATCTCATCAAAGTGTATATTCCAACTCCGAGATGCTTGCACCAGTCCATTGAAGGATCACTGGAGCTTGCATACTTGCTAGTATCCTTGGGATCGACAAAACCTTCTGGTTGCATCACATACAATGTTTGCTCAAAGAAACCGTTGAGAAAACAATGTTTTGACATCCTATATGCAATATTTCATAAATAATGCATCAACAACTAACATAATTCTAACAGACCTTTGGCATCGCTACGAGTGAGAAAGACTCATCATAGTCAACAGTTTGATCTTGTCGGAAACATCTTTGCGTAAAGTCGAGCTTTTCTTAATAGTGATTTATCACCATCATCGTCTGTCTTCCTTTAAAGATCCATCTTTACTCAATAGTCCTCTGACCATCAAGTAGTTCTTCCAAAGTCTACACTTTGTTTTCATACATGGATCCTCTCTCGGATTTCATGGCTTCTAGCCATTTGTCGGAATCCGGGCCCACCATCGCTTTCTCCATAACTCGTAGGTTCACTGTTGCTCAACAACATGACCTCCAAGACAGGGTTACCGTACCACTTTGAAGCAGTACGCGACCTTGTCAACCTACGAGACTTGTAGTAACTTGATCGGATGCTCGATGATCACCATCATCAGCTTCCACTTCAATTGGTGTAGGCACCACAGGAACAACTTCCTGCGCCCTTCTACACACTGGTTGAAGTGATGGTTCAATAACCTCATCAAGTTCTACTACCCTCCCACTCAATTCTTTCGAGAGAAACCTTTCCTCGAGAAAGGATCCGTTTCTAGAAACAAACACTTTGCTTTCGGATCTGAGATAGGAGATGTACCCAACTTTTTTGGATATCCTATGAAGATGCATTTATCCGCTTTGGGTTCGAGCTTATCAGACTGAAACTTTTTCACATAAGTGTCGAAGCTCCAAACTTTCAAGAAACGACAGTTTAGATATCTCTAAACCTCAGTCTATACCGTGTCATCTCAACGGAAATACGCGGTGCCCTATTTAAAGTGAAAGCGGTTGTCTTTAATGCATAACCCATAAACGATAGTGGTAATTCGACAAGAGACATCATAGTATGCACCATACCAAATAGTGCGTGGCTATGACGTTCAGACACATCATCACACTATGATGTTCCAGGTGGCATGAACTGAGAAACAATTTCCACATTGTCTTAACTGCGTACCAAAACTCATAACTCAGATATTCATTTCTATGATCATACCGTAGATAGTTTATCCTCTTGTTACGACGAACTTCACTCTGAAACGGATTTGAACTTTTCAACATTTCAGACTTGTGATTCATTAAGTAAATACTCCTGTATCCACTCAAATCTTCAGTGAAGTAAGAACATAATGATATCCACTGCATGCCTCAGCACCCATTGGACTGCATACATTCAAATGTATCACTTCCAACAAGTTACTATCTTATTTCATCTCAATGAAAACAAGGCCTTGCTCATGTGGTATGATTTGCATGTCACTAGTGATTCGAAATCAGGTGAGTACAAAGATCCATCAGCATGGAGCCTCTTCATGCAATTTATACTAACATGACTCAAGCGGCAGTGCCCCAAGTAAGTGGTACTATCATCATTAACTCGTATCTTTTGGCACCAATATTATGAACATGTGTAACACTACGATCGAGATTAAATAAACCATTGAAGGTGATTATTCAAGAAAATAGAGTAACCATTATTCTCTTTAAATGAATAATTGTATTGCAATAAACACGATCCAATCATGTTCATGCTTAACGCAAGCACCAAATAACAATTATTTAGGTTTAACACCAATCCCGATGGTAGAGGGAGCGTGCGACGTTTGATCATATCAACCTTGGAAACACTTCCAACACGTATCGTCACCTCGCCTTTAGCTAGTCTCTGTTTATGCCGTAGCTTTCATTTCGTGTTGCTAATCACTTAGCAACCGAACCGGTATCCAATACCCTCATGCTACTAGGAGTACTAGTAAAGTACACATCAACATCATGTATATCTAATATACTTCTCTTGACTTTTGCCAGCCTACTTATCTACCAAGTATCTAGAGTTGCTCCGCCTCAGTGACTGTTCCCCTCGTTACAGAAGCACTTAGTCTCGGGTTTGGGTTTAATCTTGGGTCTCTTCATTAGTGCAGCAACTGTTTTGTTGTTTCACGAAGTATCCCTTCTAGCCCTTGCCTTTCTTGAAACTTAGTGGTTTTACAAACCATCAACTATTGATGCTCCTTCTTGATTTCTACTTTCGCAGTGTCAAACATCGCGAATCGCTCAAGGATCATTGTATCTATCCTTGATATGTTATAGTTCATCACGAAGCTCTCACAGCTTGGTGGCAGTGACTTTTGAGAACCATCACTATCTCATCTGGAAGATTAACTCCCACTTGATTCAAGTGATTGTCGTACTCAGACAATCTGAGCACACGCTCAACGATTGAGCTTTTCTCCTTTACTTTATGGACAAAGAATCTTGTTGGAGGTCTCGTACCTCTTAAAAAGGGCACAAACATGAAATCGCAATTTCATCTCTTTAGAACATCACTTATGTTCCGCGACGTTTTAAAACGTTTTCGGCGCCTTGCTTCTAAGCCATCAAGTATTTTGTACTGAACTATCGTGTAGTCATCAGAAACGTGTATGTCGGATGTTCACAGCATCCACATACGACGCTCGAGGTGCAGCACACCGAGTGGTGCATTAAGGACATAAGCCTTCTGCGTAGCAACGAGGACAATCCTCGGTTTTACAGACTCAGTCTACAAAGTTTTGCTACTATCAATTTTCAACTAAATTTTCTCTAGGAACATATAAAAACAGTAGAGCTATAGCGCAAGCTACATCGTAATTCTCAAAGACCATTAGACTATGTTCATGACAATTAGTTCAATTAATCATATTACATAAGAACTCCCACTCAAAAAGTACATCTCTCTAGTCATTTGAGTGGTTCATGATCCACTTACACTATCCCATGTCCGATCATCATGTGAGTTGAGTATAGTTTCAGTGGTAAGCATCCCTATGCTAATCATATCATCTATATGATTCATGATCGACCTTTCGGTCTCATGTGTTCCGAGGCCATGTCTGCACATGCTAGGCTCGTCAAGCTTAACCCGAGTGTTCCGCGTGCGCAACTGTTTTGCACCCGTTGTATGTGAACGTTGAGTCTATCACACCCGATTATCACGTGGTGTCTCGAAACGACGAACTGTAGCAACGGTGCACAGTTGGGGAGAACACAATTTCGTCTTGAAATTTTAGTGAGAGATCACCTCATAATGCTACCGTCGTTCTAAGAAAAATAAGGTGCATAAAAGGATTAACATCACATGCAATTCATAAGTGACATGATATGGCCATCATCACGTGCTTCTTGATCTCCATCACCAAAGCACCGGCACGATCTTCTTGTCACCGGCGCAACACCATGATCATCCATCAACGTGTTGCCATCGGGGTTGTCGTGCTACTCATGCTATTACTACTAAAGCTACATCCTAGCAAAATAGTAAACGCATCTGCAAGCACAAACTTTAGTATAAAGACAACCCTATGGCTCCTGCCGGTTGCCGTACCATCGACGTGCAAGTCGATATTTCTATTACAACATGATCATCTCATACATCCAATATATCACATCACATCGTTGGCCATATCACATCACAAGCATACCCTGCAGAAACAAGTTAGACGTCCTCTAATTTTGTTGTTGCATGTTTTACGTGGTGACCAAGGGTATCTAGTAGGATCGCATCTTAATTACGCAAACACCACAACGGAGATATATGAGTTGCGATTTAACCTCATCAAAGGACCTCCTTGGTCAAATCCGATTCAACTAAAGTTGGAGAAACCGACACTTGCCAGTCATCTTTGAGCAAAGGGGGTTACTCGTAACGATGAAACCAGTCTATCGTATGCGTACGAGTAATGTCGGTCCAAGCCGCTTCAATCCAACAATACCGCGGAATCAAGAAAAGACTAAGGAGGGCAGCAAAACGCACATCACCACCCACAAAAACTTTTGTGATCTACTCGAGAAGACATCTACGCATGAACCTAGCTCATGATGCCACTGTTGGGGAACGTCGCATGGGAAACAAAAATTTTCGTACGCGCACGAAGACCTATCATGGTGATGTCTATCTACGAGAGGGGATGAGTGATCTACGTACCCTCGTAGACCGTACAACAGAAGCGTTAGAGAACGCGGTTGATGTAGTGGAACGTCCTCACGTCCCTCGATCCGCCCCGCGAACAATCCCGCGATCAGTCCCACGATCTAGTACCGAACGGACGGCACCTCCGCGTTCAGCACACGTACAGCTCGACGATGATCTCGGCCTTCTTGATCCAGCAAGAGAGACAGAGAGGTAGAAGATTTCTCCGGCAGCGTGACGGCGCTCCGGAGGTTGGTGATGACCTTGTCTCAGCAGGGCTCCGCCCGAGCTCCGCAGAAACGCGATCTAGAGGAAAAACCGTGGAGGTATGTGGTCGGGCTGCCGTGGAAAAGTCGTCTCAAATCAGCCCTAAAACCTCCGTATATATAGGTGGGAGGGAGGGGACCTTGCCTTGGGGCTCAAGGAGCCCCAAGGGGGTCGGCCGAGTCCAATGGGGAGGACTCTCCCCCCCCCAAACCGAGTTGGACTTGGTTTGGTGGGAGGGAGTCCCCCTTCCTTCCCACCTCCTCCTTTTTTTTTCTTTCTCTCTTTATTTTCTTCTCCTTGGCGCATAGAGCCTTTTGGGCTGTCCCACCAGCCCACTAAGGGCTGGTGTGCCACCCTCAAGGCCTATGGGCTTCCCCGGGGTGGGTTGCCCCCCCGGTGAACTCCCGGAACCCATTCGTCATTCCCGGTACATTCCCGGTAACTCCGAAAACCTTCCGGTAATCAAATGAGGTCATCCTATATATCAATCTTCGTTTCCGGACCATTCCAGAAACCCTCGTGGCGTCCGTGATCTCATCCGGGACTCCGAACAACATTCGGTAACCAACCATATAACTCAAATACGCATAAAACAACGTCGAACCTTAAGTGTGCAGACCCTGCGGGTTCGAGAACTATGTAGACATGACCCGATAGACTCCTCGGTCAATATCCAATAGCGGGACCTGGATGCCCATATTGGATCCTACATATTCTACGAAGATCTTATCGTTTGAACCTCAGCGCCAAGGATTCATATAATCCCGTATGTCATTCCCTTTGTCCTTCGGTATGTTACTTGCCCGAGATTCGATCGTCAGTATCCGCATACCTATTTCAATCTCGTTTATCGGCAAGTCTCTTTACTCGTTCCGTAATACAAGATCCCGCAACTTACACTAAGTCACATTGCTTGCAAGGCTTGTGTGTGATGTTGTATTATCGAGTGGGCCCCGAGATACCTCTCCGTCACACGGAGTGAAAAAAATCCCAGTCTCGATCCATACTAACTCAACTAACACCTTCGGAGATACCTGTAGAGCATCTTTATAGTCACCCAGTTACGTTGCAACGTTTGATACACACAAAGCATTCCTCCGGTGTCAGTGAGTTATATGATCTCATGGACATAGGAATAAATACTTGACACGCAGAAAACAGTAGCAACAAAATGACACGATCAACATGCTACGTCTATTAGTTTGGGTCTAGTCCATCACATGATTCTCCTAATGATGTGATCCCGTTATCAAGTGACAACACTTGCCTATGGCCAGGAAACCTTGACCATCTTTGATCAACGAGCTAGTCAACTAGAGGCTTACTAGGGACAGTGTTTTGTCTATGTATCCACACAAGTATTGTGTTTCCAATCAATACAATTATAGCATGGATAATAAATGATTATCATGAAATAAGAAATATAATAATAACTAATTTATTATTGCCTCTAGGGCATATTTCCAACAATTTCCTTTCTTCAATACATTATTATCTAATGCTCATGAACAAAATAAAGCTTTTACTCAACATATAGTAGTAGCTATGGTAAAAGCTTATGATGAGAAACTTAAGCTTGAAGTTTCTAGTCCTAAAAAGTTGCATGATGAGTGGGAACATAGTATTAAAATTAAGAGAAATAAATATTAATGCAATGCTTTGTGTGACCTTGGTGCTAGTGTTTCAACTATACTTAAAGTTGTATGTGATGCGCTTGGTCTCACTAATATTGTAGAATGTTCCCTTAACTTGCATTTTGTGGATTCTACCACTAAAACCATTAGATAGAATTCATGATGCACATGTTATTGCAAACAAAAATTGTGTGCCTGTAGATTTTATTGTGCTTGATATCGATTGCAATCCTACTTGTCCTATTATACTTGGAAGACCTATCTTACGAATCATAGGTGCAATCATGGATTTGAAAGAGGGCAACATAAGGTCCCAATTCCAATTAAACAAAGGGATGGAACACTTCCCTACAAAGAGAATCAAACCACCATATTAATCTATCATTACGACCACTTATGGATTAAATGTCAAAGATGCCAATACTTGAAACAATGCAATATGCCTAGCTAAGGGCGTAAAACAATAGAGCTTGTTAGGAGGCAACCAAATAGTTATCTTAATTTTTTTTCCTTTACTATGTTAGTGTGTGATAACATGATTATTGCCTCTATAATGATTGTGTTTTTATGTTTTAATTGGTGATTGTGACAAGTAAAGCATTTGGGATGATTTGCATGATGAGTAGAATTGATACGGTGCAAAAACAGAAACTTGACACCAAGTGGAGAATTTCTATGATTTTACTGGAACGTGTTTTTAAGATGAATGGTTTACAAAGTACTGATATAAAGATTCCCCAGGTTTTCCTATTTTTTAAAAACATTTGGAGTTACATAAGTATGGCAGTTAGATATATTAGTACAAACAATTCTGTTTTAAACAAATTCTATTTTTTGCATGCATAGTTCGCTTGTTTTGATTATGCTATGGAATATATCGGGGGGTATAAGCCAAGGGGAAGTTATAATACAGTACCTTATGCTAAAATAAAATAAGAATCAATTTATAATAGTACCTAAAATTGTTTATTATCTTTCCTATACTAACGGATCTCGCAAAGTTTTGTTGAGTTTTGTGTGATTGAAGTTTTCAAGTTTTGCGTATTATCTTGATGGAAAAAGGAATGAGAAGTGGCAAGAGCATAAGTTTGGGGATTTCCAAGGCACCCTAAGGTAATATTCTACGAATACTAAAGAGTCTAAGCTTGGGGATGCCCCGGGAAGGCATCCCCTCTTTCGTCTCAATCCATCGATATGTTACTTGGAGCTACATTTTTATTAATCACGTGATATGAGTTTTTCTTGGACCGTTTTTTGCTTTTGTTTAGATTTACTTTCAGTTTGCCACAATAATTGTTTGCCGGACACACCTATTTGAGCGAGAGACACCATCATCTTGATTTGTTAGAATACTCTTTGTGCTTTACTTATATATTTTGAGCTTAGTAATTGCTCTAGTACTTCATTGATATTTTTTGAGCACGGTGGCGTGTAGATTCTGTAGAAATAATACACTCTCGTTCTTCACATATATTTATTTGATATCTATTAAATACTGATGGTAATTTTTATGGGTCAGAAGGCTAGATAAAAAATAATGAGTGTTCAATAAGTGATAATTAAAACCATCATGTAGCACATATAGAGAAACTGTGGTTAATGATATTGATGTGGTAATACGAAAAGGTGTGAGTGCATAATAACAAATTCAGAGCAGTGTTGATATTAAGAGATGTTAAAACTTCTTGAACATCTGAAAAATTAAAAGGGCATGGTGATGATGTGTGAGCATTACTATTCCTTGTTGAAAACCTAGTGTTGTTTCGAGTCGGAGTCGCACTATGGTTAATTCCTACCAACCCTCTCCCTCGGGGCATGCGAGTAGTACTTTGATTTACGATAAGACTAATAAAACTTTTTAATAAGTATATGAGTTCTTTATGACTAATGTGACACCATGTACATACGTAATCTCAACTCCTTATATTTGCTAGCCTCTCTAGTACCGTGCATAGCCTATTCTCACCTTGAGGATTGGTGCAACTTTTGCCAGTGCATACAAACCCCGTGACATGATACGCTCTGTTGCACATAATTCTCATTATATCCTCCTCAAAACATCCACCATACCTACCTATTATGGCATTTCCATAGCCATTCTGGGAAATATTGCCATGCAAATTCCATCATCACTTCACATGACTAGTTCATTCATCATCATATTGCTTTGAATGATCATATAGAGATGACATAGTATTTGTGGCAAAGCCACCATTCATGATAGCATTTGTGACAAAGCCACCAAATATCATATGCTGAATACATGTCATGCTAGATCATTGCACATCCTGGTACATTGCCGGGGGCATTCATATTGGAGTCATGTTGCTTCATTCATCATGTCGAGTTATCCATGAGTTGTAAGAAAATAAAAGTGTGATGATCATAATTATTAGAGCATTGTCCCAGTGAGGAAATAAAGACGGGGAGGCCAAATGAGCCCACCATAATAAAAACATGAGAGAAAAAGAGAGAAGGGACTTTGCTACTATCCTTTACAACACTTGTGCCTCAAAGTGGTACTATGTTCCTCCTGTAGGGAGTCTCATGTTATATCATTCATTTGCTAGCGGGAATCAAATCATTATTAAACTCGGCTTGTATATTATCATAATGGGCCTCCTCAAATGCCTGAGATCTTCATGAGCAAGTGTCACATCACTGAACCCCTAATAGAGTATAGCAAGTTTGTGCTCATGTCTTGTTCTTTGCATCCAAGTAAATGTAATGAAATCAAAAGGAAAGCAAAGAAAAGAAAAGCAAACCCTAGCAACTCTATATTCAAAACCAATTCAAATTTGGTGGCAAATTAAAATTAAAGTTTCCAAAATGGCTATTAGAAAAGTTCATCATTTGTGATAAATGTTGAAAACAGAATATTAGGGGTGAAGTATATTTTCAAAATGCTTTTGGCATTTTATTTTAAATTTAAAAGTTACCGAAATCAAATATATAATTGATTTAAAATAATCCAAAGTTTCCAAAAATGGTGAAACTTTTATATATGTTTGGAAATATTGCAAATAACACCTCAGCATGTTTCAAACTATTCTAGGAATAGTTTGGAGCCAAAAATAAAACAAAACAAAGTCACAAAGGATTTATCAAAAACAGAAATGAAAAAAATGGGAAAAGAGTTATATGGCGCTTACATTGGCCCAGGCCCATCTCCTCCCCTTCTGTCGTCTTCCTCCTTCGCCAGTCGGAGCAGGAGCTCGCTGCCGCTTCTCCCAACGCGCCCACACACCTATGTGCTTCCGTGGCTCGCCCGGATGAGCTGGAGAGGGAGGATAAGCCTCCCCGGGCTCGTTCCCATCCTCTCCCCCTCCTCAATCACCTCCTGCATCTCTCTCTCTCAGCCGCCATTGCTGCAAGCTCGAGCTCAAGCGAGCCATCGCTCCGGCCGTCCTCCCTCGCCTCTGAGTGTGCTGTTCGCTCCGCCTCGAGGAGCTGGTCGTCCCTGCCAAGGGAGAAGAGCCCCCGAGCCCTGTAGCCCTCGTTACCGTTGTCTTCAACCTTCGACCGCCGGCAAGTCACCGTCAATTCACCGGATCCAGTGCCTCCCCAAGCAGCCTGAGCATCCCTTCGTCACCGCACTGAGCTCCGGAGTGTTTCCCCCATTTCCCCCTCTCTTCCCCGAGCTCTAGGTCTAGTTTCACCGGAGCCCGACGAGGACCGCCGCTGTAGCTCGTCGCCGGTGACTCTACAGTGACCAGTTGGTCCATCCGAGTCCTGCAACAGCTTCAACTTTTCGTGTAGGTCCTTTAGCAGCCCAGCCCCGTGCGTTTTGCCTCCGTTTTCGATGACCTCGACGATGGCCGAGCTTCGGCCACCGCCAAGCTCGTCGCCAGCGTCGATTCCGTCCACCCCAGCCCCTGGGGTTTGCTCCACCGTGCGCGCCGTCGAGTGGCCGTTCTCCCTGTGCCTTATGCCGCTCGAATGGTCATAGGAGACGCGTTTCCGACGCACTCCACCGTCTCTGGTGTTGCCAGAGGCTCAGCACCGGCGAGATCGATCTCGTCGCCGGTGGGTTCAACCCCCGTGAGCCTATGATAGGTGGGGCCAGCCCCTGAGTAGTTAAGTTTAAGTTAATAAAAATAATTAATTAATTAAATCCCTAACCAGTCACTGACATGTGGGTCCAGCCCTGTTAATTAGCTAATTAAGTTTAAACTTAATCTAAATCTGGCCAGAGTCACTGACTAGTGGGTCCCACTAGTTAGGTCTGACTTTCAATGGCCAGGTGACCTGCTGATGTCATGTTGATGCAATAAATCTAATTCTGGTTTTAATATAATTCCAGAATAATTGCAGAACTTTGGAAATTAATAGAAATTTGTATATAACTCCAAATCATACAAATAATATATGCAAATTGATCAGAAAATTTCAACGAACACAATGGTGCTACTTTCATGCATGAACAACAAAGTTATGAAGCAGCATCAGGTCAAATCAATTCAATGCTTAAGATAAATATGCCATTTCATATGATATTTGAATTTGGATTTCAAACCAGATGCAAACTAAGGTTTCACCAACCACATTGAATCATATCACCCTTCATTTCATGCCATGTTCATGCATCATGATTGTTGCATATGATTGTTAATATTTGATTGTTGTTATTCGGTAGGCCCCGCCCCTTCCGATACGGCTGATTATCCGACTGACAGATATCACCCCTCTGCTGAGCAACAAGCCAAGCAACCATTTTGATCATCCCGATAAATCCCATGTTCTCGCTCCTGCTCTTATTTATTGCATTAGGACAAAATGCTTCAAATGCCTTTATCACGTTAGTTGAACCCATTCCTTTGCATGACCTGTCTTTGTAACAGTAACTAGCTAAACCTTGCAACCTAGCATACCTGGTAGATGCTTGAGCCATGACATGTCTTATCCTGCTATGCATGCTATGCTTAGAGTTCTGTATGGTCTGTCATCTAGGTGATGAACAGGATCGTGAGAATGTGTTCAGTTAATAAAGGTTGTGTGTTGAACGTGATTTGGTAAAGGTACTGGTGAAAGGCTGTGGAGGAGTACATCGTGGGTTGTTTCATTGGAACCGTCCTTAGGAACTGAGTTCCGTGTATGTAATCCAAGACTAGATACTACCACAAGTTGGGATACTTAATTGACCCTCTCGACTTATTAATCACCTAGTACTCGGTCCAGGAGTTGCAAGTAGTTTCTGGTGTTTATAGTCATGCTGGAGGTCGTGCATAGTGCTGACCTTAGAGGTGGGCTATGATGCGGTAGGCAGTGGCACGGTGTACCAAGTGGCACCCAGATGGTGGGCTTGGGAACCCTGCGCACATCATTTGGGGCCGTGGCAGAAACCTCGGCCGGATTTCCGTGCGGGTTACTTTCAGATAGGCGATAAACCTGGACTAGTTATTAGCATGGTTACCGGTCGTGGCCGACTCCTTCGCTGGGATTCCGCTTGAAGGTTGCTGAGGTGCATGACGTGCACATAGGGATAAGTGGCGAGAGCGTGTGTGAAGAAGTACACCCCTGCAGGGTTATGATCTATTCGAATAGCCGCGTCCGCGGATATGGACTACTTTGAAACATATGTTGTTCATAGACAACTATAATGGCTACTCATAAAAATGTCAGTATAAGTGTGAGTGTCGTGGATGGCATTTCTGTAGGAAGACGGAATGATTCCATGATGGTGCATTCTTGTGGAGCTAGTGGACTCGTTTGCGAGAAAACAAAGTTGTCAAAACTATTTAAAAATGTAGTTGGTCTAGCCAAGAGTCAAAGCTGGCTTTCTGCATGAATCTCCACAACTCCTTGTTGATACATTGCATGAGTAGATAGATTATTCTAAAGTCTTGCTGAGTACTTTTGCACTCACGTTTGCTTAATAAATTGTTGTAGAGGATGTTAATGACCCTAATGGTGGGTTCTATCTAGACGTTGATGACGACGAGTAGCTGGTGTCCCAGCTACGACCTGGAACTAGGTTGGGTCTGTAGATAGTCAGGCCATGTGCCTTTTACCTTTCCATCTATCTGTACTCAGACAGTTTTAATCTTCCGCTGGCTTGTAAGACTTGTTTGAATGACTTATGATGATGGGTCGTGAGGCCCCTATCTGTGTAATATTATGTGTGAGGCTCTTCCGAGCCTTCTAAATAAAGTTTGTATGTTTATGGTTATGTTGCGATGCCATCAATGTATCTATGCATATCGGGTATACCATGCGTACGTGTGTTGTACTTGATATGTATGGGGTTCGAACACCTACTCGTATGCCTTAGTAGCACTCCTTACGGGGAAATGCCCCTTTGTGTTTCCACCGAGCCATGGTAGTTCGCTACTGCTCCGGACACATTGGTTGACCGACATGTGTCCTTCTTAGCTGCTATGTCTGTCGCTTTCGGGAAATGTCACGCGGTGTAATGGAGTCCCTGTAGCTTGCTACGACTCATCTACACTCGCTAATGACCGACACCTGCTTCACTGGGTCATGTATGCCTGTCCCTGTACGGAACTGCCTCTTGAGTTTATGACTAGACATGTCGACCCGAGTTCTTTGACATCGGAATGCTAGCGACACAACTGCATACGTGAGTCAAAAGGCGCAAACGGTCCCGGCTAAGGTAAGGCTGCAGCCGTGGGGATAACCGTGCGTGAGACCGCAAAGAGATGTGATGTGTTACAGGCTGGATTCCTATGGCTTAGGATCGGGGTCCTGACAGCGTTGGTATCAGAGCCTGACTGACTGTAGGATTACCAAGCCAAACTGGTGGAAGTTGAGTCTAGAATTGCTTTAGTTATATATAAGGGAATTGTTTGTGGAAGGAAATGTAAGATTCTTGCTTCTCTTCTCAGGTCATTCTATTCTGGTCATCCTCGTCTTTTCTACGGGGATTAAGAACTAGGTTACTTATCTTTCTCTCAGGTTCGTGTATTCTGATCGGTAGATTATAGGATAACGAGTCGAGAGTTCCTTCGGGTTTCTTTTATTCCAAGGGAAAGAAAGTAAGCTTTGATGACCAAGGAATTGAACTTGATAGTAGAGTGGTTATGCTATCCTATCTTTTGCTGGTTGTCTCAAAATTGTTTTTGAGCATTCACAACCGTTATGCTGCCCAATTTTGTCTTCAGAGCTCTAATGCCTTTGCATTACTCCCTATTTTCAGATGTCTGGCCATCCTTCTCGTCAGGTGGTCCATCTGAATAGGTGCATTGATGTGTTGGGTCACACGGCCATGCTAGTCAGGATGATGTCAGTAGCCGGTTACCCCTGGTACCCAGAGTATAAAGTGGAGAAGGAGTACCGGGATTTTAATCAGAGGCCGTATCTGTTCACTGTTAGGGTATTCCCAGATTACCTTAGAGCTGAGGAGCCGATCCATTGGTCTTGTGGATTGGGGGTTACTATTGACATGGCAGTACAAGATGCTGCCTACTCAATGTTGACCATCATGAGAGCCAGACATGCACTGCTGCAGAATTCAGAGTTCTACTATGTTCCCGCCTCTCAGCCAGGAGAAGAAGGATACCTCAGTGGGGTCTACTTTGATTCCTCTATGGAGGATCCGCTGCTGCAGTCCACCGTTGAGATGTTAGAAAATAGAGACAGGGATGCTCATGCCCTTCGTATGGAGCTCTATGCTACACGTGCCCGTCTGTGGACGACCTTGACAGAGCTGGCACCTGTAGTCCAGACAGGGTATGGAGATATGGAGATGTTGAACCCTGTTAGGACCCATCTTCCGGCTCATGTTGACTGGCCTGCTATAAGAGGATTCACCCCTCTTCGGGGACGTCTACTACCACCAGTGAGGGGACCAAGGCCACACCGGTGTCCTTACGGTTCTCAGGGGTCTCAGGCTCAAGTATTTATTGATCCATAGGTTGAGCTCCCAGGCCATGCAGGCAACCTTTATGAGATGTTTTATGCGGATGCCTGAACCCGTGAGGGGAAGAGTAGTATGATAGTAGTTGTACTTCCATAGTCCTATGTGTTTGTTGGAGTATGCTTATGTCGTGAGATGAGTCCGGAGGCATAGATAAATAATGTATAGGAATCTTGGAAAGCCTCTGATGAGTAGTATCATCCTTTCAGTAGTTTGCTCTTTGGGTTGAGGTTGTACTGAACTATGTAATGGTGTGTATGAACCATGGTGTATATATAGCAGTTTCTTGTTACCATGTTGTTCGGATGTTCATTTCCACATTCCATGTGTTCAATGCATTCTTAATCCATAGTTAGTATTGATGTTGATATTAGTATAAGCTGTGAGTTTGTTTGCCAGGATAGTGTTCACCAGGCTGAACCGTGCCCCTACCCATGAGCAGGGAGAGGGTAGTCAAGCACCGCAGGAAGAATTGCCTCGCCCGCCTTCTCTGGCGGAAGTTATGCTTGAGGCGGAAGAAACAAAAGAGAGACCAACCGTTTGCTAGAGCATATTGAGCAAAATACGTCTCGTCAGCCGAGGAATGATGTAGTGTCCCTCAATGACTTCGTGAAGTTGAATCCTCCAAAGTTCCATCACTCCGTCGATCCCCTCGACGCTGATGACTGGTTGTGCAATATATCATGCAAGATTCGGTCTGCAAATGTTTCTGAGGCCGACAAGGTGACCTTTGCGGCGTACTTTCTAGAAGGACCCGCCAATCTGTGCTGGGAGAACTTTGAAGCTACGCGTCCTGCCGGACCAGTAGCCACATGGGCGGACTTTAGTGCAGCCTTCCGTCTGCAGCATATTCCAGAGGGTGTGATGGACCATAAGCGAGAGGAATTCAGTGCCTTCACGCAGGGAAATTTGACCGTGGATGCTTATAGCCGCGAGTTCGGTAACCTTGCCTGCTATGCAACTAAAGAGGTGTCAACTAATGCCAAGAAGCTAGCAAGATTCCGCAAAGGTTTGAGCCCTGAACTTCGTCGTGACCTGTGCCTCCACGAATGTACAAGCTTCCAAGCCCTTGTCAACAAGGTGATCAGTGCCGAGACTGGTCATACCGACTATGAAGCCACGAAGAAGCAATCCCGTGACTCTGGCTCGTCATCTGGTTCCGCGTTCCCAAAGCGCAGGCTGTGGGTTCCAAATAGATCTCTACTGCCAAGATATACCCCGAGGCCATCCTATGTGGTGCCTCAGGCAAATCAGACCAACCCTCCAGCAAAGACCTATGGTGGTCCAACTAGCAATGATGTACCACGTGCCAATGAGGTGATCTGTTACAAGTGCGGGGAACCAGGGCACTCTTCACGAGAGTGTCCTTAGAATATGGGTGCCAAGAAACCTGGAAAGTCTGTTGGGCAAGGCAAGTCGGGCAAAGCTTACTATGTGAAGCCAACTCCTGCACGTGGCCACGTGAACTATGTTTCAGCAGAAGAAACTGCAGAGGATCTCGGCGTCATTTTTGGTACACTCCTTGTCAATCATCACCCATCGTCTGTTCTTTTTGACACTGGTTCATCCCATTCTTTCATTTCAGAAAGTTATGCAAAGTTGCATAACATATCCTTTTGTGATATGCCAATCCCATTGGTTGTCCAGACCCCTGGTAGTAAGTGGCAAACCTCCAGGATAACCTATGACAATGAAATTCTAGTAGACATGCTCGTTTTTCTAGCATCGTTGATAGCCCTGAAATCTTCGGATATCAATATCATCTTGGGTATGGACTGGATGTCAGCTCATTATGCCAAGATTGATACTCATTCTAGCAATGTTCAGCTTACCCATCCCTCGGGTGAGATAGTTAATGTCTCTACTCGAGTTGCCAAATGCCAGCTCTATTCCCTCAATGGAAATCCTCTTCCAGAACATGAAGACATTCCGGTAGTCCGTGACTTCCCGGATGTTTTTCTAGAAGAACTACCAGGAATTCCACCTGACAAGGATGTAGAGTTTGTGATAGACCTTGTTCCGGGAACTGTTCCAATAGCCAGAAGACCTTATAAGATGGCACCCCTGGAGCTAGCCGAACTTAAGAAGCAACTAGATGAGGCCTTGAATAAAGGTTTCATTCGTCCTATCTCTTCTCCTTGGGCTTGTCTCGTCCTCTTCGTCAAGAAGAAAGACGGAACGGATCGGATGGTTGTAGATTATTGACGAGTTAACCTGGTCACCATAAAGAACAAGTATCCACTCCCCAAGATCAATGACATGTATGATCAGCTCGCTGGATCCTCAGTCTTCTCCAAAATGGATTTGAGTTTGGGTTACCATCAAATCAAGATCAAGAACGGGGACATTCCAAAAACGGCTTTTGTCACTCGTTATGCTCAATACGAGTACACCGTAATGTCCTTCGGTTTAACCAATGCCCCAACCACCTTCT
This sequence comes from Hordeum vulgare subsp. vulgare, assembly GCF_904849725.1. NCBI lineage: Eukaryota > Viridiplantae > Streptophyta > Magnoliopsida > Poales > Poaceae > Hordeum > Hordeum vulgare. Next base: position 84,525,181 of record NC_058520.1, read on the forward strand.
CTCACTTGATGAATTCAATATTCATGGAGTATTTGGATAAATTCGTCGTGGTATACCTCGATGATATTCTCATCGACTCGAAGAACAAACAAGAACACGCCGAGCATCTAAGGCTCGTATTGATGAAACTTCGAGAGCATCGCCTTTATGCCAAGTTTTCAAAATGTGAATTTTGGTTACCAGAAGTGACCTATCTAGGCCACGTAATCTTTGGTAATGGTATTCCTGTCAATCCCGAGAGAGTTCAAGCCGTCCTTGATTGGACTCAACCTGAATCGGTTAAGCAAGTTAGGAGTTTTCTTGGTTGAGCGAGCTATTGTTGCCGCTTTGTCGAGCATTTCTCCAAGGTTGCAAAGCCTCTAACTGAACTCCTTAAGAAAGATAAAAAGTTCGAGTGGACACGATAGTGTGAGCACAGTTTTCAGGAACAGAAAAGACGCCTGACTTTCGCACCTGTGCTGCTAGCACCAGATTTTTCTAAGGACTTTGATATCTATTGCGACGCCTTGTGACAAGGATTAGGTTGCATTCTCATGCAGGATCCTCATGTGATTGCATACGCATCTCTACAGTTGCGTCCACATGAGGATAACTATCCCACACATGATCTTGAGCTTGCAGCTGTAGTCCATGCACTTAAAACCTGGCGACATTACCTTCTTGGTAATCCTTTTTAAATATTCACTGATCACCAAAGTCTGAAATATATGTTCACCCAGCCGGATTTGAATCTCACGCAAAGACAGTGGGTTGAGTTGATCATAGATTACGACCTAGGGATAACCTACACCCCGGGAAAGGCCAATGTTATGGCTGATGCACTAAGTTATAAGTCTTATGGTAATAATTTGATGTTACAACGAGGTCAACCACATCTCTATGAGGAATTTTGGAAATTAAACCTTCACATTGTTCCTCAAGGATTCCTTTCTAACCTGGTGGCGAAACCTACTCTTGGGGATCAAATCATAGCCGTGCAGACATATGACAGGGGTATATCCCGGATCAAGGAGAATATTGCTAGCGGAAACTAGGGATTTCTCTATTAATGAGCAAGGTGTCATGTTCTTTCAGAACCGTCAAGTGGTTCCTAAGAGCAAACGTCTGCGGCAGTTTATCCTTAAGGAGGCTCATGATTCTCCTCTCACTATTCATCCTGGTAGTACTAAGATGTATCAACACCTACGCCAGAGGTTTTGGTGGACCAAGATGAAGAGAGAAATTGCTGAGTTCATTGCTAACTGTGATGTTTGTCGTTGAGTTAAGGCAGAACATCAAAGGCCTTCTTGCATCCTTCAACCTTTAGCTATTCCTGAATGGAAATGGGATAAAGTCAGTATGGATTTCATCACTGGATTTCCCAAGACCAAGAAAGGAAATAATGATACCTTTGTGGTCATTGACCGTCTTTCCAAAGTAGCACATTTTCTTCCCGTTCGTCAGAATATAACAGCTAGCCAGCTAGCAGAGTTATATATCTCTCGAATACTGTCTCTTCATGGTGTTCCTCTGGAGATTAACTCAGACCGTGGAAGTATCTTTACTTCTCTCTTGTGAAAAAGTTTTCAGAATGCCATGGGGACTCACTTATCTTTTAGCACTGCTTTCCATCCTGAATCAAGTGGTCAAGTAGAAAGACTGAATCAAATCCTAGGAGATATGCTCCGAGCTTGTGTTATATCGTTCGATATGAATTGGGAGAAGTGCCTTCCATTCGCCGAATTTGCTTATAACAATAGTTATTAATCAAGCTTGAGCAAAGCTCCTTTTGAAGTTCTCTATGGACGAAGATGTCGAACACCTCTTAATTGGTCAGAAACCGTAGAGAGGGAACTCTTTGGTCCGGATATCATCCAGGAAGCAGAAGAGCAAGTCCGCATTATTCGTGAAAAGTTAAAAACAGCCCAGTCTCGTCAAAAGAGCCAATATGATCGTCATCATAAGGTTGTGACCTTTGAAGTTGACGAGAAGCCTTACCTTCGGGCTACACCTTTGAAGGGTACCTATCGTTTCGGTATCGAGGGCAAGTTGGCTCCTCGTTATATCGGTCCTTTTCGCATTCTTGCCGAACGAGGAGAAGTTGCCTACCAATTGGAACTTCCTCCGCATCTTTCCAAGGTTCATGATGTATTCCACGTCTCGCAACTCAGGCATTGCTTTCCGGATCCCATCCGTCAAGTGGACCAGGAAACGCTTGATCTCCAAGATAATCTTTCATACCGAGAATACCCTGTTCGTATTCTTGATCAAGCTGAGCGTACCACTCGATGTCGAAACCTCAAGTTTCTTAAAGTTCAATTGTCAAATCATTCTGAAAAGGAGGCAACATGGGAAAGAGAGTATCGTCTTCGACTTGAGTATCCCGCGCTATTCCCGACGACTTCCAAATCTTGGGACGAGATTCTTTTTGAGTGGGGGTGAGTTGTCAAATCCCTGAATCCCTAATAGAGTATAGCAAGTTTGTCCTCATGTCTTCTTCTTTGCATCCAAGTAAATGTAATGAAATAAAAAGCAAAGCAAAGAACACAAAAGCAAACCCTAGCAACTCTATATTCAAAAGCAATTCAAATTTGGTGGCAAATTAAAGTTTCCAAAATGGCTATTAGAAAATTCATCATTTCTGATAAATGTTGAAAACAAAATATCAGGGTGAAGTATATTTTCAAAATGCTTTTGGCTTTTTATTTTAAATTTAAAAGTTACTGAAATCAAATATATAATTGATTTCAAATAATCCAAACTTTCCAAAAATGTTGAAACTTTTATATATGTTTGGAAATATTCCAAATAACACCTCAGCATGTTTCAAACTATTCTAGGAATAGTTTGGAGCCAAAAATAAAACAAAACAAAGTCAGAAAGGATTTAACACAAACAGAAATGAAAAAAATGGGAAAAGAGTTATCTGGCGCTAACCTTGGCCCATGCCCATCTCCTCCCCTTCTGTCGTCTTCCTCCTTCGCTAGTCGGAACAGGAGCTCGCTGCCGCTTCTCCCGGCGCGCCCACGCATCTATGTGCGTGCCTGGCTCGCCCGGATGATCTCGAGAGGGAGGGTAAGCCTCCCCGGGATCGTTCCCATCCTCTCCCCCTCCTCACTCACCCCCTACATCTCTCTCTCTCTCTCTCTCTGCCGCCATTGGTGCGAGCTCCAGCTCGAGCTAGCCATCGCTCCGGCCGTCCTCCCTCGCCTCTGAGTGTGCCGTTTGCTCCTCCTCAACGAGCTGGTCGTCCCTGCCAAAGGAGAAGAGCCCCCGAGCCCTGCAACGCCCTCGTCACCGTCGTCTTCAACCTTCAGCCATCGGCAAGCCACAGTAGATTTGCCGGATCCAGTGCCTCCCCGAGCAGGCTGACCATCCCTTCGTCACCGCAGTGAGCTCCGGAGTGTTTCCCCCCTTTTTTCCCTCTCTTCCCCGAGCTCTAGGCCTAGTTTCACCGGAGCCCAATGAGGACCGCCGTTGTAGCTCGTCCACGGTGACCCTACGGTGACCGGTTGGTCCATCTGAGGCCTGCAACAGCTTCAGCTCATCGTGTAGGTGCTTTAGGAGCCCAGCCCCGTGCGTTTTGCCCCCGTTTTCGATGACCTCAACGATGGCCGAGCTTCGGCCGCCGCCAAGCTCGTCGCCGGCGTCGATTCCGGCCACCCCATCCCCTGGGGTTTGCTCCATCGTGCACGCCGTCGAGTGGCTGTTCTCCCTGTGCCTTCTGCCACTCGAATGGTCATCGGAGACCCATTTCCAACGCCCTCCGCCGTCTCTGGTGCTGTCGGAGGCTCACCGCCGGCGAAATCGACCTCGTCGCCGGTGGGTTCAACTCCCCCAGAGCCTATGACAGGTGGGGCCAGCCCCTGAGTAGTTAAGTTTAAGTTAATAAAAATAATTAATTAATTAAATCCCTAACCAGTCACTGACATGTGGGTCCAGCCCTGTTAATTAGCTAATTAAGTTTAAACTTAAACTAAATCTGGCCAGATTCACTGACTAGTGGGTCCCACTGGTCAGGTTTGACTTTCAACGGCCAACTAACCTGCTGATGTCATGCTGATGCAATAAATCTAATTCTGGTTTTAATATAATTCGAGAATAATTGCAAAACTTTGGAAATTCATAGAAATTTGTATATAACTCCAAATCAGACAAATAATATATGAAAATTGATCAGAAAAATTCAATGAACACAATGGTGCTACTTTCATGCATGAAAAACAAAGTTATGAAACAACATCAGGTCAAATCAATTAAATTCTTAAGATAAATATGCCATTTCAAATGATATTTGAATTTGGATTTCAAACCAGATGCAAACTAAGGTTTCACCAACCACATTGAATCATATCACCCTTCATTTCATGCCATGTTCATACATCATGATTGTTGCATATGATTGTTAATATTTGAATGTCGTTATTCGGTAGGACCCGCCCCTTCGGATACAACTGATTATCCGACTGACGGATATCACCCCTCTGCTGAGCAACAAGGAAAGCAACCATTTTGATCATCCCGATAAATCCCATGTTCTCGCTCCTTCTCTTATTTATTGCATTAGGTCAAAATGCTTCAAAGGCCTTTATCACATTCGTTGAACCCATTCCTTTGCATGACCTGTCTTTGTCACAGTAACTAGCTAAACATTGCAACCTAGCATACCTGGTAGATGCTTGAGCCATGATGTGTCTTATCCTGCTATGCATGCTATGCTTAGAGTTGCGTATGGTCTGTCATATGGGTGATGAACAGGATCGTGAGAATGTGTTCAGTTAATAAAGGTTGTGTGTTGAACCTGATTTGGTAAAGGTACCAGTGAAAGGTTGTGTAGGAGTACATGGCAGGTTGTTTCTTCGGAACCGTCCTTAGGAACTGAGTTTCGTGTATGTAATCCAAGACTAGATACTACCACACGTTGGGATACTTAATTGACCATCTCGACTTATTAATCGCCTAGTACTCGGTCCAGGAGTTGCAAGTAGTTTCTAGTGTTTATAGTCATGCTGGAGGTCATGTATAGTGCTGACCTTAGAGATGGGCTATTATGCGGTAGGCAGTGGCACGGTGTACCAAGTGGCACCCAGATGGTGGGCTTGGGAACCCTGCGCACATCGTTTGGGGCCGTGGCTGAAACCTCGGCCGGACTTCCGTGCGGGTTACCCTCAGATAGGCAATAAACCTGGACTAGGTATTAGCGTGGTTAACGGTCGTGGTTCACTCCCTCGCTGGGCTTCCGCTTGAAAGTTAGGTGCATGACATGCGCATAGCGATAAGTGGAAAGAGCGTGTGTGAAGAAGTACACCCCTGCAGGGTTATGATCTATTCGAATAGCCGTGTCCGCGGATATGGACTACTTGGAAACATATGTTGTTCATAACAACTATAATGGCTACTCATAAAAATGTCAATATAAGTGTGAGTGTCGTGGATGGCATTTCCGTAGGAAGACGGAATGATTCCATGATGGTGTATTGTTGTGGAGCTAGTGGACTCGTGTGCGAGAAAACAAAGTTGTCAAAACTATTTAAAAATGTAGTTGGTCTAGCCAAGAGTCAAAGCTGGCTTTGTGCATGAAACTCCACAACTCCTTGTTGATACATTGCATGAGTAGATAGATTACTCTAAAGTCTTGCTGAGTACTTTTGTACTCACGTTTCCTTAATAAATTGTTGAAGAGGATGTTAATGACCCTAATGGTGGGTTCTATCTAGACGTTGACGACGACGAGTAGCTGGTGTCCCAGCTATGATCTGACCCTAGGTTGGGTCTGTAGATAGTCAGGCCATGTGCCTTTTACCCTTCCATTTGTGTGTACTCAGATAGTTTTAATCTTCCGCTGGCTTGTAAGACTTGTTTGAATGACTTCTGATGATGGGTCGTGAGACCCCTATCTGTGTAATATTATGTGTGAGGCTCTTCCGAGCCTTCTAAATAAAGTTTGTATGTTTATGGTTATGTTGTGATGCCATCGATGTATCTATGCATATCGGGTATGCCATGCGTACGTGTGTGGTACTTGATGTGTATGGGGTTCGAACACCTACTCGTATGCCTTCGTAGCACTCCTTATGGGTAAATGCCCCTTTGTGTTTCCATCGAGCCATGGTAGTTCGCTACAGCTCCGGACACATTGGTTGACTAGCATGTGTCCTTCTTAGCTGTTGTGTCTATCCCTTTGGGGAAATGTCACGCGGTGTAATGGAGTCCTTGTAGCTTGCTACGACTCGTCTACACTCGCTGATGACCGACACCTGCTTTGCTGGGTCATGTATGCATGTCCCTGTACGGAACTGCCACTTGAGTTTATGACTAGACATGTCGACCCGGGTTCTTTGACATCGGAATGCTAGCGACACAATTGCATACGCGAGTCAAAAGGCGCAAACGGTCCCGGCTAACGTAAGGCAACAGCCGTGGGGATAACCGTGCGTGAGACCACAAAGAGATGTGATGTGTTTCAGGCTGGATTCCTATGGCTTAGGATCAGGGTCCCGATAGCAAGCAAGTTGGATGCACACCGCACTTAGCTTCAGTGGACCTTTCATACACTTATAGCTCTAGTGCATCATTTATAAGGCAATCCCTACTTCTTGCTTCAATATCTATCAATGGGTATCTCCATAACCCGTTGATATGCCTAGTTGATACGCAACTATCTTCTCCACCTTTCAACCCCTTTGAAACCTATAAGCCAACTCTATTCCAGTTATACGTTATGTGCAATGGTTCACACTCATGTATTGCGTGAAGAATAAAAAGTTGATGCATATTGAAAAGGTATGATCCAATTGTCGGACTTAGGAACTGTCCTGCTTGACATTTGTAGTTATGTCGCGAAAATGGAGCCATGCCTTACTAATATAAGAAAGATGAAAAGCATTCAAACAATCTTAAGGATTGTACACTTTGAAAACTTAGTTGTTTTGCTGCTTATACTTATAAATATTGCTTTCTTAATGATTGTTAATTCATAGTTTCTCAAAAATCATACATGCATTAAAATACATCATAGATATCATGTCACATCAAAAATTCTATTTTTAACATTTACCTACTCGAGGACGAGCAGGAATTAAGCATGGGGATGCTTCATACATCTCCAACATATCTATATTTTTTTATTGTTCCATGCTATTATGTTATCATTGTACAACACTTTTTAGGCACTTATATACCAATTTATATTAATTTTTAGAACTAACATATTGACCTAGTGCCAGTCGTTGTTTTCTGCATGTTTTTCCACTTTTCAGGTTCCAATACCAAACAAAGCCGAATTGACGTGAAAGATTTTGTGATTTTTTCTAGCAGAAAACAAGATCGTGGAGCATTGGAAGAAGGCCCGAGGGCGCACGAGACCCCCACAAACCATGAGGGCATGGCCTTGGGAGGTGATGGATTTTGGCCGCCTCGTGGGGCTCCCAACCCTGTTCTCTAGCCTACAAATTCTTATTTACCCTAAAACCTTCAGAGGAGGTACCGAAACTCTTTTTACGCTACCGCAAGTCTCTGTTCCGATGGGAGGCCATCTAGAGCTTCGTTCCTACTGTCTGCTAGAGGGGGGGGGGGGTCGATCACGGAGGGCTTCTTCATCAACCTTGCTACCCTCATGGTGATGTGTGAGGTGTTCACCATAGACCTACGGGTCCATAGCAGTACCTAGATGTCTATCTCTCTCTCTCCCTTTGATCTTCAATATAATGATCATCGCATCTTTGCTTTGATCCATATGATGTAAGTTTTTTACGGTGCGTTTGTTGGGATCCGATGAATTTTGGGTTTTTGTTCAGATTATTCGTCATAAATATTTTATCTCCTCTTATATACAGTATGATTCCTATGTGCATGATGATGATAGCTTTGTAATTCTGTCGGATCTATTGAAATAGTTTGGCCAACTAGATTGATATTCCTTTGGTGAGAGAGGTGTGTTGTAGTAGGTTCTACCTAGCGAGTTTCTATATCCAAGTGATAGAAGGGGACATGTTGCAACTTTGTGTTGCTGCTAATAAGGGTAAAATGATAGGGTTTATTCATGTTGGTTGGGTTCAGTTTGTCTACATCATGTCATCTTACTCCAAGCATTACTTCGTTTGTCATGAACTTAATACATAGTGAGGCAAGCATAGAAGCGTTCTTGAAGTGCAGTAATAGTAATAGGTGCAGGGAGTTGGCCTAATTGTTTATGGATGTGATGCCTATATTTACATGATCATTGTCGTGGAAATCGCATAACTCTACGCTCTTCTATCAATTGCCCAACAATATTTTCTTTACCCACCGTGTGCTATTTTCATGAGGAATGCCATTAAGGAAAGCTATGGCCCGTGGGTCTATTCACAACATATTGCTAAAACCTCCAATACATAGCTACCATTTATTTTAATTCATTTTATTTTGCATTTTACAATTGTATCTACACAATTCATTCTCTTGCAACTAACGAGACAAAGGGGAGTGACAACCCTCTTGCTCGGGTTGGGTGCAAGTTGTTTGTTCTTTTGCATGTAGCCATTGAAGACAGTTGTGGTTGCTATTCCTATTGGTTAGATAAACCTTGCTTTCATAACTAAGGGAAATACTTACCCACTTTGTGCTGCGATACCCCATTCCTCTTCACAAAAAAACCAACGCGGATCACGAGTATAATGACCATATTTGATAATAGTTCCATTCAAAATGGCATGCTTGTTCAATACCTTGGCTACAATCTTCTATCCGTATGTAGATTAGCAGATTTTGGTTTCAATGTGCTATTTACGGAAGTTGATTGCCAAGTGTTTTGTCACGATAATCATAACATGGTCTTTACTGGTTTTCATAGAGGTGATCTATACACTGTGGATTTCACTGAAAAATCCAAACCTCCTACATCTCTTATTGCAAAATCTTCTAAAGCTTGGTTATGGCATAGAAAGCTAGGACATGTTGGTATGTGTAATCTTGACAAGCTTAACAAGTTGATCATATACTTTTTGTTAAAGATCTTATTTTTGACAAACATAGATTTTGTAGTGCTTGTCAAGCAGGAAAACCAGTAGGTGGAAGTCATCCCGTGAAGAACATCACAACTACTAGAAGGGCAATCGAGCTGCTTTACATGGATCTCTTTGGTCCCAACGCATATAAGAGCCTCGGTGGAAATTCTTTTGGTCTTGTTACTGTTGATGATTTTTCCAGCTTTACGTGGGTATTCTTTCTTAATGAAAAGTCGCACGTACAAAAGATCTTCAAGAACTTCGCTCGGAAATCCAAAAATCAGTTTGAAGTGAAGATCAAGAAAATTCGGAGAGATAACGAATCGTAGTTTAAGAACACAAATGTGGATACTTTTCTTGACAAAGAGGGTATCTTACATGAGTTTTCGGTGACATCCACACCTCAACAAAATGTATTTCTTGAGAGGAAGAATCGGGCTCTCATAGAGATGGCTAGAACAATGCTTGATGTATCACTACTGACATTCAGAAATTTGCCGTCTGCCAAGGCGGACGGAAAAGGGTGCAACCACGGACGGCAAAGGCTTTGCCGTCAGTCAGCTGACGGCAAAGTAGACGGCAAAAAAAATCCGGTGAAGAGGTTCTTTGCCGTGTGCTTTCCCAAAGCGGACGGCAAAGAATCTTTGCGATGAGGGGGCAGACGGCAAAATAAATGGGACGACACATATTGCAACGTCCCCGTTATGTGTTAATGGCAGGCCTCCTCCCTTTGTCGTCTGCCTTCCCCCCTTTTCCATATGGGGGTAGATGGCAAAGAGGGGAGAAAGAGGGGGCAGATTCCCCCCTTTGCCGTCTACCTTCCCCCCTTTGCCATGTGGGGGAAGACGGCAAAGAGGGGAGAGAGAGGGGGCAGATTCCCCCCTTTGCCGTATGCCGTCCCCCTTTGCCATGTGGGGGCAGACGGTAAAGAGGGGAGAGAGAGGGGGCATATTCCCCCTTTGCCGTCTGCGTTCCCCCCTTTGCCATGTGGGGGCAGACGGCAAAGAGGGGAACCAGCCCCTTTTTTATTTATTTTTTGTTATATCCAACATTTTTAACAATAATCAGGATATATATATATTTGACACAAATAAATTTCTTTCCGTACTCATAACCATATTAAAATAACCTCTTATATCCAGCTTTCAAGTTGCATCCGTACCAAACCATATATTACACTAGTTTCATCCACGTGCATACAAAGTTTCATATATTCATATACTACAATAGTTTCAATACAACCCATGGTACAAGAAATGATCTTCAAGCATTCCATCAATATTTTCCAACCTTCCCGTGAAGTGAAGGTAATGTGCAAAATGACAAATAAGAAAGTTAGAACAATAATACTAGATGAAGTCACTACTGGAATCCAGAAATTTGCCGTCAGCCAGTTCTTTACCATCTGCTGGCTGACGGCAAAGAACCTCTTTGCCATCAGTTCACACAATACAGACGGCAAAGAACTGACACATGGCAAAAATACTATTTGCCATGTGTGGGTCCTTTGCCGTCTGCCAGCAGACGGCAAAGAGCCCCAGGGCAGACGGCAAAGGGGACGCGTGGGCCCCATGCCTGCCGTGTCCGAAATCTGGGGCCTTTGCCGTCCGCGGTCCTTTGCCGTCAGCCATACGTCCCTTTGCCGTCTGCTTTACGTCCCTTTGCCGTCGGGGGGCGGACGGCAAAGGGGCCTCCCTATAACGGCCGTTACCCCCCACCTCGCTCACTGTCTCTCTCTCTCTCTCTCACCCCGACCACTCTCACCCCTGCCGGCGAGATCCCCTCCCCGCGGTGAGCCTACCCCCCCGGCGAGCCCACCCCCCCCCCCCCCGGCGACCCCCTTCCCGCGGCGACCCACCCCCGCCCCCTGCTGCCGCCGCCCCCTGCCGCGCGCCGCCGCCTGCCGCCGCCCCCTGCCGCGCGCCGCCCCCTGCCGCCGCCGCCCCCTGCCGCCGGCCCCTGCCGCGCGCCGCCCCCTGCCGCCGCCGCCCCCTGCCGCCGCCCCCTGCCGCGCGCCGCCCCCTGCCGCCGCCCCCTGCCGCCGACGCCCCTTGCGGCGAGCCCCCAGCCGCGCGCCCCCGTGCCGCCGGCGCCCCCTGCCGCCGCCCCCTGCCGGTGAGTTTTTTTTGTTTTTCTTTTCAAAAAAGTTAATTACTTTAGTTAGTTTATTAGGTTAGTTTTTTTATTATATATAGGGTAATTTAGTTAGTTTATTTGGTTAGATTATTAGGCTAATTAGGTTAGTTAGTTAGGTTAGAAGAAAAAAAGCAGAAGGAAAAAAAGCAGGAGAAGAAGAAGAAGAAGAAGAAGAAGAAGAAGAGGAGGAGGAGGAGGAGAAAAAAGAAGAAGAAGAAGAAGAAGAAGAAGAATAAGAGGAGAGGAGGAGGAGGAGAAAGAGGAGGAGAAAGAAGAAGAAGAAGAAAAAGAAGAAGAAGAAGAAGAAGAAAAAGAATAGAAGGAGAAAAAGAGGAGGGGGAGTAGGAGGAGAAAAAAGAAGAAGAAGAAGAAGAAGAAGAAGAAGAAGAAGAAGAAGAAAAAGAGGAGAGAGGAGAAGAAGAAAGAAGAGGAAAAGGGAACCCCGACACCCCGAAACTGACCCTCGACCCCCGACCCCTGACGCCCGACGCCACTGACCCCCGACCATCGACCTCCGACGCCACTGACCCCCGACCCCCGACCCCCGACGCCACTGACCCCCGACGCCACTAACCCTCGACCCCCGACGCCACTGCCCCCGACCCAGCCCCTCGGCCCACGACTCCCGACCCCCGACGCTGGACGCCACCAACCCCCGACCCCCGACGCCACTGACACCCGACGTCACTGACCCTGGACCCCCGACGCCACTAACCCTGGACCCCCGACGCCACTGACCCCCCACAACCGACGCCACTAACCGCCCGAGCACCGATGCCACCGACCCTCGACGGCACTGACTCCCGACGCCACTAAGCCCCGACCCCCGACACCTCTTCTGCCTTCTTTTGAACGAGAAGGTGCTTTTCGGCCTTCCAGAGGCCCACGGGGTCATAGTTTTGAAAATTATGAGTTAGGTCACATATTTTCCGATCATGTTAATTATAAAAACATCGTATTTGTGTTGATCGGGTGAATTTCAATGTGCAGTTGTTCGACGACCTCCACGTGCGTTGGACGTTTGTTGGTGAGCACAAATGACTTCTCCTCCTACCCCCATAATTTGCTCTGTCCCGGTCTTCGTGCCGATGAAACTTGCTAGCTATAGGTTTCTTCAATCATGAGTATGCGTGACCAGTATGCGTCTCCCGTTCGAAAGGGCGACATCTATAAATATGCATTTCTTTGCATATTTATAACCGCCATCCTTTCGAATTGTCCAACATTATCCATGGACAGCCCGAGTATGTGTAGATTGGGTTTGTTTTCCCGTATGCTGTGCTCCGGATCCGATGCGGAATTTCGTCAGTGCCTCCCCTGTTGTTCTCCGGGTACACATCCTCTCTGCTTATTGCCGAGACGTGTATCAGGAGAACAGCGGGGAGGTGCTGCCGAAATTGTGCGTCGCATCTGGAGCAGAGCATGGGAAAACGAACCCAGTCTACACATACTCGGGTGGGATTAGGACCTATCTTTACCTATTAGCGTGTAGGTTGCATGGACGTAATAAAACTGACAAACTTGATTAGCGTATGAATATAGATGATGAATTATGTATTTATTTCTTGTGCCCCCATAGGTAGCTAGGCAACATGAGTGATGTTGCTTGGATGTACACTGGTCACCCTAGTCAGAAAGACATGACCCATGAATGGTTAACAAAAACCAGGGGGTTTGTGAGAGCCGCATTTGCAAATGGCCAGCAAAAAACATGGTGCCCCTGTCCCAACTGCGACAACTGGAAAAAGCAGACAGAGTTTGAAATGGGTAAACACTTGCAGAAGTGGGGTTTTACGCCTAATTATACGGTGTGGACTTTTCATGGTGAGTCTGACCAACGTGCCAGAGCTGAGGTGATTCGTCGTCGCACCGACGAGCATCGTACCGGGATTGAAGACATGGTGCAAGACTTTGATAATGCTCGGGATTCGGACGATGAGATGGAGGAATCTGCAAAGGCCTTCTATGAAATGCTGGAGTCTTCAAAACGTCCTCTCCACGAGCAGACTGAGCTTTGTCAGCTGGATGCCATCGCGCAAGTAATGGCTCTGATGGCTCAATTCAACCTAGGCAGAGAATGCTACGACGCGATGATGACGATATTTGGACGCTTTCTACCCAAAGGCCATGTACTGCCTGCAAACCTGTACCAGTCAGAGAAAATCCTCCGTGTACTAAAGATGCCCTATGAGAAGATACATGCCTGTGAGAATGGATGTGCCTTATTTAGGCTTGAGTATGCGGCCTTGAACTATTGCCCCATTTGCAATTCTTCCAGGTATATTGTGGTAGACAACGGCATGGGTGAGAAGAATCAGACCAAAATCCCCATTAGTGTTCTTCGATATCTGCCAATCGTACCAAGACTTCAACGTCTTTTCATGGTCGAAGAGACGGCCAGACAGATGACATGGCACAAATTGGGCAAAAGAACCGAACTAGATGTGGATGGGAACAAGATGCTGGTACACACTTCAGATGGTTTTGCGTGGAGGCACTTCGATGCATTACATAAGGATAAATCGGAAGATCCAAGGCAACCTAGAGTTGCCATCAGCACGGATGGGTTCAATGTGTATGGTATGACGGCAGCACAATACAGTTGTTGGCCTGTATTTGTCATTCCACTAAATTTGCCACCCGGAGAGATTATGAAAAGAAAGAACATTTTCCTGACGTTGATAATTCCAGGGCCCAACTATCCGGGGAAGAATATGAATGTGTACATGCAGCCGCTTAAGGATGAGTTGCAAGAAGCCTGGGATAATGGGATCAAGACCTACGACGCGGCTACCAAAACAAATTTCAAAATGCATGTGTGGTACATGTACTCGACGCATGATTATCCGGCGTTTGCGCTATTCGCTGGCTGGTGTGTGCATGGAAGGTTCCCGTGCACCACATGCAAGGCAGCTCTTCAGTTCCGTTGGCTGCAGGCTGGTCGCAAGTATTCTTGCTTCGACATGCATAGACAATTCCTGGATCCTGACCATAAGTTCAGAAAAGACAAGAAGAATTTCATCAAAGGTAGAGTTGTCAAAAACACTGCACCAGCTGCGTTGACAGGCCAACAGACCCTTGATCAGTTAAACGCTCTCGAGCCCGATCCTTTGCGTCCAGGATACTTCAAAGGGTATAATACGGAACACGCCTGGACTCACAAGTCATGCTTATGGGATCTCCCTTACTTCAAAGACCTCCTTTGCCCACACAACATTGACGTGATGCACACTGAAAAGAATATTGCGGAGGCCATTTTTGGTACATTGTTCGGCATAGAGGGGAAGTCAAAAGATAATCCTAAGGCTAGAATCGACCTGGAGGCTCTATGTGATAGAACGTTGCAAAACTTGCGACAACGGAAAGGAAAGCAAAGCATAGCGAAGCCAAAGGCATGGTTCAATCTTGAAAGGCCAGCTATGAGGGAAATGCTATTGTGGGTGAAAATGCGGTTGATGTTCCCCGATGGGTATGCTGCGAATCTAAAGAGGGGAGCGAGTCTTGAGAAATTGAAAATATTTGGGCTCAAGAGTCATGATTGGCACATATGGATTGAGCGGGTAATGCCGGTGATGTTGCGTGGCTTTATCCCTGAGGATGAATGGCTAGTACTGGCAGAGCTGAGCTATTTCTTCCGTTCTCTTTGTGCGAAAGAACTATCGCCTGGCGTGCTAGATGAAATGGAAGAGTTGGCGCCGGAGTTGGTCTGCAAATTAGAAAAGATCTTTCCACCGGGCTTCTTTAATCCAATGCAACATTTGATTTTGCATCTCCCGACCGAGGCAAGAATGGGGGGGCCCGTTCAAAATCGATGGTGCTACTCAACTGAGAGGATGCAGAAGACGCTTCGAGCTAAGTGTAAAAATAAACGTAGAATTGAAGCATCGATGGCCGAGGCATTCATTACAGAGGAGGCGGCAAACTTCGTGACAGCACACTACGAAGCCAAAAATTATCATTTGCATAACCCGAAGCCTCGGTACAATGATGGCGATCGAGAAAAAGTTCGATCCAACCTCAGCCTATTCAAAGGTAAGCTCGCACCATCCGGTGCTTCGAAAGGGAAATCGTTGGATGTCGAAGAATGGCGGACCATTTCATTGTATATCTTCACCAACCTAACAGAAGTGCGGCCGTACATCAAGTAAGTTCTCGGTAATTTATTGTTCCGCAACTTCTAATTGCTTTGAACCACTCTTATTCCCGGATATTTGATATAGTCGATACGTCGCCGAATTCTCGGATGGAGCGGTCATCGAAAAGGATTCCGTCGAAGAGTATGAGCTTCTCGCAAAGCATGGAGGCGACTATCCTGGTTTCATCTCTTGGTTCAAACAAAGGGTAATTAATTACCATTAAGGGCCCATTTGACTTATTGGTGTAATTTGCGGCTAATGCATCCATTCTTTCATATTAAACTTGTAGGCTGATGCAGAGTCTATGGACGGCGAGTTGAGACAAGTCGCTAATGGTTTTGACTATAAGGTCCGTTCATTTGACAAATACAACATCAACGGGTATCACTTTCGTACCTTTGGCAAAGAGCTATCTATGCCCGACCTAAAGACTACAAATTGTTCTGTCTCTGCTATCGGCAAAGGAGACACCGAGTATTATGGAAGGGTTGAAGCAATTTATGAACTTCTATTCTATTGTGAAAACCCACCGACCGTCGTAGTATTCAAATGTTATTGGTTTGAGCCAAGGGAGACTAGAAGGACTCATGAACATATAGGACTAGTCGAAATCAACCAAAACACCCACTTAGATGTTCCCGATGTCTATATTACGGCTCAACAGGCGACACAAGTTTTCTATCTACCGTGGGCCTGCCAAACTGATCCAAATCTCAAAGGTTGGGATGTCGTTTATGAAGTGCCACCACATTTTAGACCACCTACCCTCAATGAAGAGGATTACGAACCTCACATTAACCCAGACACATATGAAGGAGAATTCTTCCAAGAAACACGTATGTCCAAGAAACGTTTCAAGAACCGCTCTACTTCACCCCAGAACATTGAAGTAGACAGCGACAGTGAATCCGTCTTAACCCCTGAGCCCGAACAGGAAGAGCTGGAAGAAGAAGAGGTTACTGCTGCGGATGACCTGTCACTTCTTGACCGATTACATAATGGTGGCCTTCCACATGTTCTTCTAGATAGTTATGATGATGATGCATTTATTGATGATAGTGATGATCATGATGCATTTATTGACCCCGAAGCATATATAGACGAGGACGATTGTTATTAGTTCATGTCAGGTATTCAACTATTATACTATATATAAATTTTGAGTTCATGTTAGGTATTCAATTTTTATTAGTCATGTTGGTATTTATGTTGTACTAATTTCATTTACTCTTTGTCATGACAGGTGTTGAAAGATGGTGGGAAAGGGTCGAAAGCATGCCGCGGCTGCTTCTTCGTCGGCGGGTGATGGCATGGGTACTTCCATTCCTGCCTCGCCTCTTCGGAGAGTGTTGCTCTCTACTATGCAAGGAGCGGCCCCCGTGAGAGGAGGTCGACCACCCGCGAAGCCGAGAGGCACTAAAGGTACACGTTGTATTCATGTTGGTATTTATGTTGTACTCATGTTGTATGCATATTGGTATTTTATTACTCATGTTGGTATTTATGTTGTACTAAAGGTACACGTGGCCGCGGGAGAGGTAGGGCTACACGGTCTCCGCCACCACCCCAAGCTGATTCACCTGAGCACAGGAGGACTTCTAGGGTGGATTCGTCTGAGGTGGAGGCTACACGGTCTCCGGTTCACGAGCCTCGGGTCGACGAGCCTCAGGTCGACGAGGCTTTGACCCACGAGACTCGTGTCCCAGAGGCTTCCTTCCACACGACTGCGGAGTTCGGGGCTCCCGCTCGTGCCAGCGACCCCCGACCAGAGGTGGTCGATTAGGCCAAATGGGGACAAGTAAGTTAATTTACTCTTATTTAACCTTTTGCCTTCGCGTTTTCTCAAATATCTAATGTTTTGGCTTCAATTTGTCATACTGTAGGGGTTGGATTGTTGCCAAGGGTGTCCGCAAGCCCAAAAGCGTCCTCGGTGTTCTTTGCCGTCAAAACTTCCCAGGGTTTGTTACGTTGCCCGGTCGGGAGCGAGAGGTAGGGATGACCTGGGAGCACTACTTGGGTGCCCCGGCCCCGCCGGAGGTGGAGATCGACGGTGTTTTGTGTGACACGAGGGCGGACATGGTGATCCGAAAGTTTTGGGTAATTTCTCTTTCACACAATTATAAATTAACCATAGCTATTTATTGTACTAATCGGTGTTGTCTCGTTTGCAGACCTTCTACAGGTGTGAGGAGGGATACGAGGACGACGCGGCAAAGGTTATCGAAACCGAATGTCGCCGCCTACTTCAAAATTTTCGGCACGAGGCTCGGGTGCAGGCTGTTCGAGACTACTATGCCACGCGGCGTATTAGGATTGATAAGGCGAAGTGCCGTGATGCTAAGATGGAGAAGGAGCATTACATGAAGGTAATTACATATTATTAAGGCTTTGTAGTTAGTTTCCTTGATTTGGTTCTTACGCACTCAATTTTCTCTTTATTAACTTAGGTGCCCCCGAGATGGTGTGTGGATAAGATGGATTGTTGGGAGGCCTTGGTGGACCAGTGGTGCTCCGAAACGTGGGAGACCAGCCACAACAACGCCAAGGAGAGGCGTGGCAAAATGGTTGGCGTGCCACACCATCAAGGGAGCGTCAACTTAATCCAATTTGGCGAGAACTGGGTATGTGGTTTGCTTCATGCCTCATGCAATTCATTCTTAATGCTATCTTGAGCCCTTTACCAATACAATTTTCTGCTCTCTCTCTTTTAGGCGCGTCACAATAAGACGGAGGCGCCACAGATGTACGACCTATATGCGATGGCCCATACTGCCTCGTACAAGAAGGTCAAGGCATTCTCTCAGTCTGACCTCGAGCATCCAGAAAACTTCACCAACATCTCCTCCCACGACAAGCTCGTGAAGTACAGAGATCACGGGAAGGCGAGGAAAGGGGAGGACTTTAACCCGAGCGAGGGGCCTATTGATCCAGAGCTAGTGATGATAGCTGGCAACGGGAGGCCCCATGGCTCGCTCGCCATTGGAGACGGCCTTATAAGTTGTCCTAGCACTCTCCGGCAGATAAAGGCACGCCAAACGAGCTCTTGTCCGGAGATAACACGTCGTCCACGGCCAGTCGAGCTCGCCATCGAGGTTAGTTTAATGGACTCAACTATCTTTCCGCATTATGTTGTGCGTTGGAACAAATATGATTACATTGCTAACAATGAGTTGTGTTGCAGGCTGCTATTCAGAAAGAGAGAGCGGCAATGCAGGCGGCTATGGCGGAGAAGGATAAGGAAATTAGGGAGCTGGAGGAGAGGACGACTGCATTGGTGGAGGCGGAGAGGGCACGGAATGAAGCGTCTACCAGGGCCATATACGAGCTCTTCGTGGTAAGTTCCTTCTTCATGTTATTTCAAATCTTGCATTTGAATGTCCGTTTCATTAATAAATAAAAAGTTTGACTTGTCGAAACCAAATGTACAGTCTATGTGCGAGAAGAACGGCCAAGTCCCTCCGCCGATGCCAGTCATTAACGTGGCGGGGACGGTGAGTTTCATTTCAGTGGAGTGATCTTAAGAGTGTCCTCATGCTAACTACACATTGCAAACGATGTTTGGTGAAGAATATGTCCCGAAACGCATCGCACGACCCTTCTACAGTCGAGCCTTCTCCAGGTGAAACAAGCCAGAGCCACCGTGCTTCACCCTAACTTAGGTATGTTATTTCTAGTGTTTTAATAAAAAATAGCTAGACTTCCATCTAATGACATAATTAGCTTAGTTAGCTGCAAAATAGCTAGACTTCCATCTAATGACATAATTAGCTTAGTTAGCTCCAAGAAGAAGGAGGAGAGGGAGGAGGAGAAGAAGAAGGGGACAAAAGGATAAGAAGAAGAAGGAGAAGAAGGGGACTTCCTCTTTTTCTCCTCTTCCTTCTCCTTCTCCTCCTCCTCCTTCTCCTCCTTTTTCTTCTTCTTCTCCTCTTCCTCCTCCTCCTCCTTCTTTTACTTCTTCTTCTCTTTCTCTTCTCCTATAGTTAGCTAGGGTTCCACCTAAATGACATAATTAGCTTAGTTAGCTCCTAAATGGCCTATTTAATAAAAAATGACCTATACTTAGCTAATTATCCTCGAAATGACATAATTAGCTCCAAAAAGGCATTCTTAGCCAATTTAGCCCGAAGAAGGGGACAATAATAAAAAAGAGGAAAATGAAAGCAAGGAAGAGGAAAAAGGAAAAGAAGAAGGAGGAGAGGGAGGAGGAGAAGAAGAAGGGGACAAAAGGATAAGAAGAAGGACAAGAAGGAGAAGAAGAAGGAGAAGAAGAAGGAGAAGGAGCTCCCGCTCCTTCTCCTTCTTCTTCTCCTTCTTCTTCTCCTTCTTCTCCTTCTTCTCCTTCTCCTCTTCCTTCTCCTTCTCCTCCTCCTCCTTCTCCTCCTTTTTCTTCTTCTTCTCCTCTTCCTCCTCCTCCTCCTTCTTTTACTTCTTCTTCTCTTTCTCTTCTCCTATAGTTAGCTAGGGTTCCACCTAAATGACATAATTAGCTTAGTTAGCTCCAAAATGACCTATTTAATAAAAAATGACCTATACTTAGCTAATTATCCTCGAAATGACATAATTAGCTCCAAAAAGGCATTCTTAGCCAATTTAGCCCGAAGAAGGGGACAAGAATAGAAAAAGAGGAAAATGAAAGCAAGGAAGAGGAAAAAGGAAAAGAAGAAGGAGGAGAGGGAGGAGGAGAAGAAGAAGGGGACAAAAGGATAAGAAGAAGGAGAAGAAGGAGAAGAAGAAGGAGAAGGAGCTCCCGCTCCTTCTCCTTCTTCTTCTCCTTCTTCTTCTCCTTCTTCTCCTTCTTCTCCTTCTCCTCTTCCTTCTCCTTCTCCTCCTCCTCCTTCTCCTCCTTTTTCTTTTTCTTCTCCTCTTCCTCCTCCTCCTCCTTCTTTTACTTCTTCTTCTCTTTCTCTTCTCCTATAGTTAGCTAGGGTTCCACCTAAATGACATAATTAGCTTAGTTAGCTCCTAAATGGCCTATTTAATAAAAAATGACCTATACTTAGCTAATTATCCTCGAAATGACATAATTAGCTCCAAAAAGGCATTCTTAGCCAATTTAGCCCGAAGAAGGGGACAAGAATAGAAAAAGAGGAAAATGAAAGCAAGGAAGAGGAAAAAGGAAAAGAAGAAGGAGGAGAGGGAGGAGGAGAAGAAGAAGGGGACAAAAGGATAAGAAGAAGGAGAAGAAGGAGAAGAAGAAGGAGAAGGAGCTCCCGCTCCTTCTCCTTCTTCTTCTCCTTCTTCTTCTCCTTCTTCTCCTTCTTCTCCTTCTCCTCTTCCTTCTCCTTCTCCTCCTCATCCTTCTCCTCCTTTTTCTTCTTCTTCTCCTCTTCCTCCTCCTCCTCCTTCTTTTACTTCTTCTTCTCTTTCTCTTCTCCTATAGTTAGCTAGGGTTCCACCTAAATGACATAATTAGCTTAGTTAGCTCCAAAATGGCCTATTTAATAAAAAATGACCTATACTTAGCTAATTATCCTCGAAATGACATAATTAGCTCCAAAAAGGCATTCTTAGCCAATTTAGCCCGAAGAAGGGGACAAGAATAGAAAAAGAGGAAAATGAAAGCAAGGAAGAGGAAAAAGGAAAAGAAGAAGGAGAAGAAGAAGGAGAAGAAGAAGGAGAAGGAGCTCCCGCTCCTTCTCCTTCTTCTTCTCCTTCTTCTTCTCCTTCTTCTCCTTCTTCTCCTTCTCCTCTTCCTTCTCCTTCTCCTCCTCCTCCTTCTCCTCCTTTTTCTTTTTCTTCTCCTCTTCCTCCTCCTCCTCCTTCTTTTACTTCTTCTTCTCTTTCTCTTCTCCTATAGTTAGCTAGGGTTCCACCTAAATGACATAATTAGCTTAGTTAGCTCCTAAATGGCCTATTTAATAAAAAATGACCTATACTTAGCTAATTATCCTCGAAATGACATAATTAGCTCCAAAAAGGCATTCTTAGCCAATTTAGCCCGAAGAAGGGGACAAGAATAGAAAAAGAGGAAAATGAAAGCAAGGAAGAGGAAAAAGGAAAAGAAGAAGGAGGAGAGGGAGGAGGAGAAGAAGAAGGGGACAAAAGGATAAGAAGAAGGAGAAGAAGGAGAAGAAGAAGGAGAAGGAGCTCCCGCTCCTTCTCCTTCTTCTTCTCCTTCTTCTTCTCCTTCTCCTCTTCCTTCTCCTTCTCCTCCTCATCCTTCTCCTCCTTTTTCTTCTTCTTCTCCTCTTCCTCCTCCTCCTCCTTCTTTTACTTCTTCTTCTCTTTCTCTTCTCCTATAGTTAGCTAGGGTTCCACCTAAATGACATAATTAGCTTAGTTAGCTCCAAAATGGCCTATTTAATAAAAAATGACCTATACTTAGCTAATTATCCTCGAAATGACATAATTAGCTCCAAAAAGGCATTCTTAGCCAATTTAGCCCGAAGAAGGGGACAAGAATAGAAAAAGAGGAAAATGAAAGCAAGGAAGAGGAAAAAGGAAAAGAAGAAGGAGAAGAAGAAGGAGAAGAAGAAGGAGAAGGAGCTCCCGCTCCTTCTCCTTCTCCTTCTCCTTCTTCTTCTCCTTCTTCTCCTTCTTCTCCTTCTCCTCTTCCTTCTCCTTCTCCTCCTCCTCCTTCTCCTCCTTTTTCTTCTTCTTCTCCTCTTCCTCCTCCTCCTCCTTCTTTTACTTCTTCTTCTCTTTCTCTTCTCCTATAGTTAGCTAGGGTTCCACCTAAATGACATAATTAGCTTAGTTAGCTCCAAAATGGCCTATTTAATAAAAAATGACCTATACTTAGCTAATTATCCTCGAAATGACATAATTAGCTCCAAAAAGGCATTCTTAGCCAATTTAGCCCGAAGAAGGGGACAAGAATAGAAAAAGAGGAAAATGAAAGCAAGGAAGAGGAAAAAGGAAAAGAAGAAGGAGGAGAGGGAGGAGGAGAAGAAGAAGGGGACAAAAGGATAAGAAGAAGGAGAAGAAGAAGGAGAAGGAGCTCCCGCTCCTTCTCCTTCTTCTTCTCCTCCTTCTTCTCCTTCTTCTCCTTCTCCTCTTCCTTCTCCTTCTCCTCCTCCTCCTTCTCCTCCTTTTTCTTCTTCTTCTCCTCTTCCTCCTCCTCCTCCTTCTTTTACTTCTTCTTCTCTTTCTCTTGTCCTATAGTTAGCTAGGGTTCCACCTAAATGACATAATTAGCTTAGTTAGCTCCTAAATGGTCTATACTGAGCTAATTTCTCTCCGAAATAACCTATATTTACACTACTTCATCTAGTATTATTTTTCTAACTTTCTTATTTGTCATTTTGCAGATTACCTTCACTTCACGGGAAGCTTGGTTGATGGAATGCTTGAAGATGATTTCTTGTACCATGTGTTGTATTGAAACTGTTGTAGTATATGAATATATGAAACTTTGTATGCACGTGGATGAAACTAGTGTAATATATGGTTTGGTACGGATGTAACTTCCATAATATGTATGCACTATGGATGAGAGTTATTTTAATATGGTTATGAGTACGGAAAGATATTTATTTATGTCAAATATATATATATCCTGATTATTGTTAAAAATGCTGGATATAACAAAAAACAAATAAAAAAGGGGCTGGTTCCCCTCTTTGCCGTCTGCCCCCGCATGGCAAAGGGGGGGAGGCAGACGGCAAAGGGGGGAATCTGCCCCCCCTCTCTCCCCTCTTTGCCGTCTGCCACCACATGGCAAAGGGGGGGAGGCAGACGGCAAAGGGGGGAATCTGCCCCCCTCTCTCCCCTCTTTGCCGTCTACCACCACATGGCAAAGGGGGGGAGGCAGACGGCAAAGGGGGGAATCTGCCCCCCCTCTCTCCCCTCTTTGCCATCTGCCACCACATGGCAAAGGGGGGAAGGCAGACGGCAAAGGGGGGAGGCCTCCGTTAACACTTAACGGGGACGTTGCAATATATGCCGTCCCACTTATTTTGCCGTCCGCCCCCTCATGGCAAAGATTCTTTGCCGTCCGCTTTGGGAAAGCAGACGGCAAAGAGCTTCTTCACCGGATTTTTTTTTACCGTCTACTTTGTCGTCTGCTGACCGACGGCAAATCCTTTGCCGTCCGTGGTAGCCCCCTTTGCCGTCCTCCTTGGCAGACGGCAAATTTCTAAATTTCAGTAGTGAGTAGTGTATATATAGGTTATTTCGGAGAGAAATTAGCTAAGTATAAACCATTTACGAGCTAACTAAGCTAATTATGTCATTTAGGTGGAACCCTAGCTAGCTATAGGTCGTTTCGGAGCTAACTTGGGTAAAATAGGTCATTCCGGAGCAAACTATGCTTATTAAGCAATTTTTGATCTAGCAAGGCTAATTATAGGCCATTTAATACCTAAATTAGGGGGAATAGGTCATGTTGCAGCTGCGTAAGCCTTATTATGTCATTTAGGAGAGAACTGAGCTAACTACGCTAATTATGTCATTTCGTAGGATAATTAACCAATTTAGCCTTTCTTGGATGAGTCTAAGCTACGTAGAAGAAGAGAAAAAGAAGAAGAAGTAAAAGAAGGAGGAGGAGGAGGAGGAGGAGAAGGAGAAGGAAGAGGAGAAGAAGCAGAAAAGAAGAAGGAGAAGGAGAAGGAGGAAGAAGAAGGAGAAGGAGAAGGAGGAACAAGGAGGAAGAAGAAGGAGAAGGAGGAGCTCCTTCTCCTTCTTCTCCTCCTTCTTCTCCTTCTTCTTATCCTCCTCCATCTCCTTCTTCTTCTCCTCTTCTTCTTCTTCCTTCCTTTCATTTTTCCTGTTTCTTCTCGTCTTGTCCCCTTCTTCAGGCTAAATTGGCTAAGAATGCCTTTTTGGAGCTAATTATGTCATTTCGAGGATAATTAGCTAAGTGTAGGCCATTTCTTATTAAATAGGTCTTTTTGGAGCTAACTAAGCTAATTATGTCATTTAGATGGATAATTCGCCAATTTATCCGTTCTTGGATGTGTCTAAGCTACGTAGAAGAAGAGAAAGAGAAGAAGAAGTAAAAGAAGGAGGAGGAGGAGGAGGAGGAGGAGGAGAAGGAGAAGGAAGAGGAGAAGAAGAAGAAAAGAAGAAGGAGAAGGAGAAGGAGGAAGAAGGAGGAAGAAGAAGGAGAATGAGGAGCTCCTTCTCCTTCTTCTCCATCTTCTTATCCTCCTCCCTCTCCTTCTTCTTCTCCTCTTGTTCTTCTTCCTTCCTTTCATTTTTCCTCTTTCTTCTCGTCTTGTCCCCTTCTTCGGGCTAAATTGGCTAAGAATGCCTTTTTGGAGCTAATTATGTCATTTCAAGGATAATTAGCTGAGTATAGGTCATTTTTTTTAAATAGGTCATTTTGGAGCTAACTAAGCTAATTATGTCATTTGGATGGATAATTAGCCAATTTAGCCTTTCTTTCATGAGTCTAAGCTACGTAGAAGAAGAGAAAGAGAAGAAGAAGTAAAAGAAGGAGGAGGACGAGTAGGAGGAGGAGAAGGAGAAGAAGAAGAAAAGAAGAAGGAGAAGGAGAAGGAGGAAGAAGGAGGAAGAAGAAGGAGAAGGAGGAGCTCCTTTTCCTTCTTGTCCTCCTTCTTCTCCTTCTTCTTATCCTCCTCCCTCTCCTTCTTCTTCTTCTCCTCTTCTTCTTCTTCCTTCCTTTCATTTTTCCTCTTTCTTCTCGTCTTGTCCCCTTCTTCGGGCTAAATTGGCTAAGAATGCCTTTTTGGAGCTAATTATGTCATTTCGAATATAATTAGCTAAGTATAGGTCATTTTTTATTAAATAGGTCATTTTGGAGCTAACTAAGCTAATTATGTCATTTAGATGGATAATTAGCCAATTTAGTCTTTCTTGGATGAGTCTAAGGTAAGTAGAAGAAGAGAAAGAGAAGAAGAAGTAAAAGAAGAAGGAGGAGGAGGAGGAGGAGGAGAAGGAAGAGGAGAAGAAGAAGAAAAGAAGAAGTAGAAGGAGAAGGAGGAAGAAGGAGGAAGAAGAAGGAGAAGTAGGAGCTCATTCTCCTTCGTCTCCTCCTTCTTCTCCTTCTTCTTATCCTCCTCCCTCTCCTTCTTCTTCTTCCCCTCTTCTTCTTCTTCCTTCCTTTCATGTTTCCTCTTTCTTCTCGTCTTGTCCCCTTCTTCAGGCTAAATTGGCTAAGAATGCCTTTTTGGAGCTAATTATGTCATTTCGAGGATAATTAGCTAAGTATAGGTCATTTTTTATTAAATAGGTCATTTTGGAGCTAGGTAAGCTAATTATGTCATTTAGATGGATAATTAGCCAATTTAGCCTTTCTTGGATGAGTCTAAGCTACGTAGAAGAAGAGAAACAGAAGAAGAAGTAAAAGAAGGAGGAGGAGGAGGAGGAGGAGAAGGAGAAGGAAGAGGAGAAGAAGAAGAAAATAAGGAGAAGGAGAAGGAGAAGGAGGAAGAAGTAGGAAGAAGAAGGAGAAGGAGGAGCTCCTTCTCCTTCTTCTCCTCCTTCTTCTCCTTCTTGTTATCCTCCGCCCTCTCCTTCTTCTTCTTCTCCTCTTCTTCTTCTTCCTTCCTTTCATTTTTCCTCTTTCTTCTCGTCTTGTCCCCTTCTTCGGGCTAAATTGGCTAAGAATGCCTTTTTGGAGATAATTATGTCATTTCGAGGATAATTAGGTAATTATAGGTCATTTTTTATTAAATAGGTCATTTTGGAGCTAACTAAGCTAATTATGTCATTTAGATGGATAATTAGCCAATTTAGCCATTCTTGGATGAGTCTAAGCTACGTAGAAGAAGAGAAAGAGAAGAAGAAGTAAAAGAAGGAGGAGGAGGAGGAGGAGGAGAAGGAGAAGGAAGAGGAGAAGAAGAAGAAAAGAAGAAGGAGAAGGAGAAGGAGGAAGAAGGAGGAAGAAGAAGGAGAAGGAGGAGCTCCTTCTCCTTCTTCTCCCCCTTCTTCTCCTTCTTCTTATCCTCCTCCCTCTCCTTCTTCTTCTTCTCCTCTTCTTCTTCTTCCTTCCCTTCTTTGGGCTAAATTGGCTAAGCTAATTATGTCATTTAGATGGAAGTATAGCTATCTTTTATTAAAACACTAGAAATAACATACCTAAGTTAGGGTCAAGCACGGTGGCTCTGGCTTGTTTCACCCGGAGTAGGCTGCCCTGGAGAAGGCTCGACTGTAGAAGGGTTGTGCGATGCATTTCGGGAGATATTCTGCACCAAACATCGTTTGCAATGTGTAGTTAGCATGAGGACACTCTTAAGTTCACTCCACTGAAACGAAACTCACCGTCCCCGCCACGTTAATGACTGGCATCGGCGGAGGGACTTGGCCGTTCTTCTCGCACATAGACTGTACATTTGGTTTTGACAAGTCAAACTTTTTAGTTATTAATGAAACGGACATTCAAATGCAAGATTTGAAATAACATGAAGAAGAAACTTACCACGAAGAGCTCGTATATGGCCCTGTTAGACGCATCATTCCGTGCCCTCTCCGCCTCCACCAATGAAGTGGTTCCTCCTCCACCTCCCTAATTTCCTTATCCTTCTCCGCCATAGCCGCCTGCATTGCCTCTCTCTCTTTCTGAATAGCAGCCTACAACACAACTCATTGTTAGCAATGTAATCATATTGGTTCCAACACACAACATAATGAGGAAATATAGTTGAGTCCATTAAACTAACCTCGATGACGAGCTCGACTGGCCGTGGACGACGTGTTATCTCCGGACAAGAGCTCGTTTGGCGTGCCTTTATCTACCGGAGAGTGCTAGGACAACGTATAAGGCCGTCTCCAATGGCAATCGAGCCATGCGGCCTCCCGTTGCCAGCTATCATCACCAGCTCTGGATCAAGAGGCCCCTCGCTCGGGTTAAAGTCCTCCCCTTTCCTCTCCTTCCCGTGATCTCTGTACTTCACGAGCTTGTCGTGGGAGGAGATGTTGGTGAAGTTTTTTGGATGCTCGAGGTCAGACTCAGAGAATGCCTTGACCTTCTTGTACGAGGCAGTATGGGCCATCGCATACAGGTCGTACATCTGTGGCGCCTCCGTCTTATTGTGACGCGCCTAAAAGATAGAGAGAGGAAAATTGTATTGGTAAAGGGCTCAAGATAGCATTAAGAATGAATTGCATGACGCATGAAGCAAACCACATACCCAGTTCTTGTCAAATTGGATTAAGTTGACGCTCCCTTGATGGTGTGGCACGCCAACCATTTTGCCACGCCAATCCTTGGCGTTGTTGTGGCTGGCCTCCCACGTTTCGGAGCACCACTAATCCACCAAGGCCTCCCAACAATCCATCTTATCCACACACCATCTCGGGGGCACCTAAGTTAATAAAGAGAGATTTGAGCGCGTAAGAACCAAATCAAGGAAACTAACTACAAAGCCTTAATAATATGTAATTACCTTCATGTAATCCTCCTTCTCCATCTTAGCATCACGGCACTTCGCCTTGTCAAGCCTAATACGCCGCGTGTCATAGTAGTCTCGAACAGCCTGCACCCGAGCCTCGTGCCGAAAGTTTTGAACTAGGCGACGACATTCGGTTTCGATAACCTTTTCAGCGTCCTCCTCGTATCCCTCCTCACACCTGTAGTAGGTCTGCAAACGAGACAACACCGATTAGTACAATAAATAGCTATGGTTGATTTATAATTGTGTGAAATAGAAATTACCCAGAACTTTCGGATCACCATGTCCGCCCTCGTGTCACACAAAACACCGTCGCTCTCCACCTCCGGCGGGGCCGGGGCACCCATGTAGTGCTCCCAGGTCATTCCTACCTCTCGCTCCCGACCGGGCAACGTAACAAACCCTGGGAAGTTTTGACGGCAAAGAACACCAAGGACGCTGTTGGGCTTGCGGACACCCTTGGCAACAATCCAACCCCTACAGTATGACAAATTAAAGCCAAAACATTAGATATTTGAGAAAACGCGAAGGCAAAAGGTTAAATAAGAGTAAATTAACTTACTTGTCCCCATTTGGCCTAATCGACTACCTCTGCTCGGGGGTCGCTGGCACGAGCGGGAGCCCCGAACTACCACGCTGGTAGACGGTATTCCCCTCACCCAGCTCCTCGTCGCTACCAGCATGGCCACTTGGCTCAGGCCAGGTATCCCACTAGGTCTCTTGGGACGTACCCTCATCCCTGCTTTGCTCCGGAGTCGCGTGGAAGGAAGCCTCTGGGACACGAGTCTCGTGGGTCGAAGGCTCGTCGACCTGAGGGTCGTCGACCCGAGGCTCGTGAACCGGAGACCGTGTAGCCTCCACCTCAAACGAATCCACCCTAGAAGTCCTGTGCTCAGGTGAATCGGCTTGGGGTGGTGGCGGAGACCGTGTAGCCCTACCTCTCCCGCGGCCACGTGTACCTTTAGTACAACATAAATACCAACATGAGTAATAAAATGTATATAAATACCAATATGCATACAACATGAGTACAACATAAATACCAACATGAATACAACGTGTACCTTTAGTGCCTCTCGGCTTCGCGGGGGGTCGACCTCCTCTCACGGGGAGCGCTCCTTGCAAAGTAGAGAGCAACACTCTCCGAAGAGGCGAGGCAGGAATGGAAGTACCCATCCCATCACCCGCCGACGAAGAAGCAGCCGCGGAGTGCTTTCGACCCTTTCCCACCATCTTTCAACACCTGTCATGACAAAGAGTAAATGAAATTAGTACAACATAAATACCAACAGGAGTAATAAAATGTATATAATTTAAGTGCATCATCGTCATAAATACCAACATGACTAATAAAAATTGAATACCTAACATGAACTCAAAATTTATATATAGTATAATAGATAAATACCTGACATGAACTAATAACAATCGTCCTCGTCTATATATGCTTCGGGGTCAATAAAGCATCATGATCATCACTATCACGAAGAACATGTGGAAGGCCACCATTATGTAATCGGTCAAGAAGTGACAGGTCATCCGCAGCAGTAACCTCTTCTTCTTCCAGCTCATCCTGTTCGGGCTCAGGGGTTAAGACGGATTCACTGTCGCTGTCTACTTCAATGTCCTGGGGTGTAGTAGAGCGGTTCTTGAAACGTTTCTTGGACATACGTGTTTCTTGGAAGAATTTTCCTTCATATGTGTCTGGGTTAATGTGAGGTTCGTAATCCTCTTCATTGAGGGTAGGTTGTCTAAAATGTGGTGGCACTTCATAAACGACATCCCAACCTTTGAGATTTGGATCAGTTTGGCAGGCCCACGGTAGATAGAAAACTTGTGTCGCCTGTTGAGCCGTAATATAGACATCGGGAACATCTAAGTGGGTGTTTTGATTGATTTCGACTAGTCCTATATGTTTATGAGTCCTTCTAGTCTCCCTCGGCTCAAACCAATAACATTTGAAGACTACGACGGTCGGTGGGTTTTCACCATAGAATAGAAGTTCATAAATTGCTTCAACTCTTCCATAATACTCGGTGTTTCCTTCGCCGATAGTAGAGACAGAACAATTTGTTGTCTTTAGGTCGGGTATAGATAGCTCTTTGCCAAAGGTACGAAAGTGATACCCGTTGATGTTGTATTTGTCAAATGAACGGACCTTATAGTCAAACCATTAACGACTTGTCTCAACTCGGCGTCCATAGACTCTGCATCAGCCTACAAGTTTAATACGAAAGAATGGATGCATTAGCCGCAAATTAGACCAAGAAATCAAATGGGCCCTTAATGGTAATTAATTACCCTTTGTTTGAACCAAGAGATGAAACTGGGATAGTCGCCTGCATGCTTTGTGAGAAGCTCATACTCTTCGACGGAATCCTTTTCGATGACCGCTCCATCCGAGAATTCGGCGACGTATCAACTATATCAAATATCCGGGAATAAGAGTAGTTCAAAGCAATTACAAGTTGCAGAACAATAAATTACCGAGAACTTACTCGATGTACGGCTGCACTTCTGTTAGGTTGGTGAAGATATACAATAAAATGGCCCGCCATTCTTCGACATCGAACGATTTCTCTTTCGAAGCACCGGATGGTGCGAGCTTACCTTTGAATAGGCTGAGGTTGGATCAAACTTTTTTTCGATCGCCATCATTGTACCGAGGCTTCGGGTTATGCAAATGATGATTTTTGGCTTCGTAGTGTGCTGTCACGAAGTTTTCCGCCTCCTCAGTAATGAATGCCTCGGCCATCGATGCTTCAATTCTACGTTTATTTTTAAACTTAGCTCGAAGCGTCTTCTGCATCCTCTCAGTTGAGTAGCACCTTCGATTTTGAATGCCCCCCCCCATTCTTGCCTCGGTCGGGAGATGCAAAATCAAATGTTGCATTGGATTAAAGAAGCCCGGTGGAAAGATCTTTTCTAATTTGCAGATCAACTCCGGCGCCAACTCTTCCATTTCATATAGCACGCCAGGCGATAGTTCTTTCGCACAAAGAGAACAGAAGAAATAGCTCAGCTCTGCCAGTACTAGCCATTCATCCTCAGGGATAAAGCCACGCAACATCACCAACATTACCTGCTCAATCCATATGTGCCAATCATG
Organism: Hordeum vulgare subsp. vulgare; assembly: GCF_904849725.1. Classification (NCBI taxonomy): domain Eukaryota; kingdom Viridiplantae; phylum Streptophyta; class Magnoliopsida; order Poales; family Poaceae; genus Hordeum; species Hordeum vulgare. The sequence continues at coordinate 84,555,821 of NC_058520.1, forward strand.
ACTCTTGAGCCCAAATATTTTCAATTTCTCAAGACTCGCTCCCCTATTTAGATTCGCAGCATACCCATCGGGGAACATCAACCGCATTTTCACCCACAATAGCATTTCCCTCATAGCTGGCCTTTCAAGATTGAACCATGCCTTTGGCTTCGCTATGCTTTGCTTTCCTTTCCGTTGTCGCAAGTTTTGCAACGGTCTATCACATAGAGCCTCCAGGTCGATTCTAGCCTTAGGATTATCTTTTGACTTCCCCTCTATGCCGAACAATGTACCAAAAATGGCCTCCGCAATATTCTTTTCAGTGTGCATCACGTCAATGTTGTGTGGGCAAAGGAGGTCTTTGAAGTAAGGGAGATCCCATAAGCATCACTTGTGAGTCCAGGCGTGTTCCGTTTTATACCCTTTGAAGTATCCTGGACGCAAAGGATCAGGCTCGAGAGCGTTTAACTGATCAAGGGTCTGTTGGCCTGTCAACGCAGCTGGTGCAGTGTTTTTGACAACTCTACCTTTGATGAAATTATTCTTGTCTTTTCTGAACTTATGGTAAGGATCCAGGAATTGTCTGTGCATGTCGAAGCAAGAATACTTGCGACCAGCCCGCAGCCAACGGAACTGAAGAGCTGCCTTGCATGTGGTGCACGGGAACCTTCCATGCACACACCAGCCAGCGAGTAGCACAAACGCCGGATAATCATGCGTGGAGTACATGTACCACACATGCATTTTGAAATTTGTTTTGGTAGCCACGTCGTAGGTCTTGATCCCATTATCCCATGCTTCTTGCAACTCATCCTTAAGCGGCTGCATGTACACATTCATATTCTTCGCCGGATAGTTGGGCCCTGGAATTATCAACGTCAGGAAAATGTTCTTTCTTTCATAACCTCTCCGGGTGGCAAATTTAGTGGAACGACAAATACAGGCCAACAACTGTATTGTGCTGCCGTCATACCATACACATTGAACCCATCCATGCTGATGGCAACTCTAGGTTGTCTTGGATCTTCCGATTTATCCTTATGTAATGCATCGAAGTGCCTCCACGCAAAACCATCTGAAGTGTGTACCAGCATCTTGTTCCCATCCGCATCTAGTTCGGTTCTTTTGCCCAATTTGTGCCATGTCATCTGTCTGGCAGTCTCTTCGACCATGAAAAGACGTTGAAGTCTTGGTACGATTGGCAGATATCGAAGAACACTAATGGGGATTTTGGTCTGATTCTTCTCACCCATGTCATTGTCTACTACAATATACCTGGAAGAATTGCAAATGGGGCAATAGTTCAAGGCCGCATACTCAAGCCTAAATAAGGCACATCCATTCTCACAGGCATGTAGGGCATCTTAAGTACACGGAGGATTTTCTCTGACTGGTACAGGTTTGCAGGCAGTACATGGCCTTTGGGTCGAAAGCGTCCAAATATCGTCATCATCGCGTCGTAACATTCTCTACCTAGGTTGAATTGAGCCTTCAGAGCCATTACTTGCGCGATTGCATCCAGCTGACAAAGCTCAGTCTGCTCGTGGAGAGGACGTTTTGAAGACTCCAGCATTTCATAGAAGGCCTTTGTAGATTCCTCCATCTCATCGTCCGAATCACGAGCATCATCAAAGTCTTGCACCATGTCTTCAATCTCGGTACCATGCTCGTCGGTGCGACGACGAATCACCTCAGCTCTGGCACGTTGGTCAGACTCACCATGAAAAGTCCACACCGTATAATTAGGCGTAAAACCCCACTTCTGCAGGTGTTTACCCATTTCAAACTTTGTCTGCTTTTTCCAGTTGTCGAAGTTGGGACAAGGGCACCATGTTTAATTCTGGCCATTTGTAAATGCGGCTCTCACAAACCCCCTGGTTTTTGTTAACCATTCATGGGTCATGTCTTTTTGACTAGGGTGACCGGTGTACATCCAAGCACGATCACTCATGTTGCCTAGCTACCTATGGGGGCACAAGAAATAAATATATAATTCATCATCTATATTCATACGCTAATCAAGTTTGTCAGTTTTATTACGTCCATGCAACCTATACGCTAATAGGTAAAGATAGGTCCTAATCCCACCCGAGTATGTGTAGACTGGGTTCGTTTTCCCATGCTCTGCTCCAGATGCGATGCAGAATTTCGGCAGCACCTCCCCGCTGTTCTCCTGATACAAGTCTCGGCAATAAGCAGAGAGGATGTGTACCCGGAGAACAACAGGGGAGGCACTGACGAAATTCCGCATTGGATCCTGAGCACAGCATACGGGAAAACAAACCCAATCTACACATACTCGGGCTGTCCATGCATGATTTTGGACAATTCGAAAGGATGGCGGTTTTAAATATGCAAAGAAATGCATATTTATAGATGTCGCCCTTTCGAACGGGAGACGCATACTAGTCACGCATACTCATGATTGAAGAAACCTATAGCTAGCAAGTTTCATCGGCACGAAGACCGGGACACAGCAAATTAAGGGGGTAGGAGGAGAAGTCATTTGTGCTCACCAACAAACGCAAGGGCGGAGCTCGTCCAACGCACGTGGAGGTCGTCGAACAACTGCACATTGAAATTCACCCGATCAATACAAATATGATGTTTTTATAATTAACATAATCGGAAAATATGTGACCTAACTCATAATTTACAAAATTATGACCCGTCGGCTTAGTGGCGTCGATGGTCGGTGGTGTCGGGTGTCGGTGCCGTCGATGGTCGGTGGTGTCGGGTGTCGGTGCCGTCGATGGTCGGTGGTGTCGGGTGTCGGTGGCGTCGGCGGTTGGTGGTTAGTTGTGTCCGTGGTCGGGGGTTAGTGTTGTCGGGGGTCGAGGATCACTGGCGTCAGGGGTTGGGGTCTCTTTGGTCAACAAGAGGCCGAAGAGGTGTCGGGGGTCACGGGTTGGGGGTCAATGGTGTCGGGGGTCGGGGGTAGGGGGCCGGCGGTCGAGGGTCAGGGGCGTCGGGGGTCGGGGGTCGAGGGCCGGCGGTCGAGGGTCAGGGGCGTCGGGGGTCGGGGGTCGAGGGTCAGTGGCGTCGGGAGTCGAGGGTCAGTGGCGTCGGGCGCCGGGGGTCGAGGGTCAGTTGCTTCTGTAGTCGAGGGTCAATGGCGTCGGGCATCGGGGGTCGGGGGTTAGTGGAGTCGGGGGTCGGGAGTCGGGGGTTGGGGGTTAGTGGTGTCGGGCGTCGGGGGTCGGGAGTCGGGTCTCAGTGGCGTCGGAGGTCGGGGGTCGAGGGTCGGGGGTTGGTGGCGTCGGGCGTCGGGGGTCGTGGGCCGGGGGTCGGGGTCCTTTTCTTTCTTCTTCTCCTCTCTGCTCTTCTTCTTCTTCTTCTTGATCATCATATTATTATTATTCTTCTTCTTTCTCCTCCTCCTCCTCCTCCTCCTCCTGTTCTTCTTCTTTCTTTTATCTTTCTCCTCCTTTCCTCTTTCTTCTTCTTCTTCTTCTTCTTCTTCTTCTTCCTTTTTCTTCTAGTTTATTATTCTCTTATTTTCTTCTATATTGTATACTATATGTCTATACTATATACTATATACACTATATGTCTATATACTATATGTCTATACTATTCTCTTATTTTCTTCTATACTATATACTATATACACTATATGTCTATACTATATAAAGTATATGTCCTCCTCTTCTTCTACACACTATATGTCTATACTATACACTATCTACTAGTTTAAAAGAAAAAACAGGAAATAAAGAAAAAAAGAAAAAAAAAACTTACCTGAAGTGGGAGGAGGGCAGTGGGAGGAGGGGAGGCCGAGCTCCGGCCCTGGGCGGCGGGGAGGAGGCGCGTGGGGAGGACGTGCGCGGGGAGGAGGGGAGGGCGAGCTCCGACCCTGGGGGTGGCGCCCCTTTGCGGGGAGGAGGGGAGCGGGGAGCTCCGGTCGTGGGTGGCGGGGAGGAGGGCCGCAGGGAGGAGGGCCGCAGGGAGGAGGGACGCGGGGAGGAGGGGAGCGGGGAGCCCGGTCGTGGGGCGGCGGCGGTGGGCCGGAGCAGTGAAGGGGGTGGTGGCGGTGGCGCTGTAGTGGGCAGGGGCGCGCGCCAGAGAGGCAGGAGATCGAGGGGAGCGGGGGTGCAGCGTGCCGTTAGGGGAGCGGGGGTGGGGGCTGGGTGTCGTTAGGGGGAGCCCCCCTTTGCCGTCTGCAGAAGCTGGGAGGCGGACGACAAAGGGGTGGGTGTGGTGGGGCAGGCTTCGGCCGTTAGGGTGGCGCCCCTTTGCCGTCTGGGTTCTCCTTGCCGTCTGCCTCTGGGGCCTTTGCCATGTGTCAGCAGACGGCAAAGAGGTGGCCGACGGCAAATAAAACCTTTGCCATCAGCAACCTCTTTGCCGTCAGCTTTGTGCCAGCTGACGGCAAAGAGGATCTTTGCCATGCGTCAGCAGACGGCAAAGGCATGGCACATGGCAAATTTCTCAATTCCAGTAGTGGTGCTGCCGAAATTTTGTGTTGGATCCGGAGCAGAGCATAGGAAAACGAACCCAATCTACACATACTCGGGTGGGATTAGGACCTATCTTTACCTATTAGCGTGTAGGTTGCCTGGACGTAATAAAAATGGCGAACCTGATTAACCGATGAATATAAATGCTAAATTATATGTAAATGTATTTCTTCTGTCTTTAGTAGCTACGCAAGATGAATGATCGTGCGTGGATGTATACCGGTCACCCTAGTCAGAAAGATATGACGAAAGAATGGTTTGTAAAAAGAAAGGAATTTGTAAAAGCCGCATTCGCAAATGGCCAGGAAAGAAACTATTGCCCCTGTCCTGGATGCGACAACTATAAAAAGACGACAGAGGCTGTAATGATTAAATACCTACAGAGGAGGGGTTTTAAGCCTAATTATACGGTGTGGACATTTCATGGCGAGTCTATACAACGCACAAGAGCTGCGGTGGTCCATCGTCGCACGGACGAGCATGGTACCGGGATCGAAGAGATGGTGCAAGACTTTGATGATGCTCCGGATTCGGAAGATGAGATGGAGGAATCTGCAAAGGCCTTTTATGAAATGATGGAGTCTTCAAAACGTCCTCTCCATGAGCACACTGAGCTCTGCTAGCTGGATGCACTTGCACAAGTAATGGCTTTGAAGGCTCAGTTCAACTTGGGAAGAGAATGCTACGACGCGATGATGACACTATTTGGACGTTTCCTACCCAAAGGGCATGTCATGCCTGCAAACCTGTACCAGTCAGACAAAATACTTCGTGTACTTAAGATGCCCTATGAGAAGATAGATGCATGTGTGAAAGGATGTGTTTTATTTAGGAAGGAGTATGCACACTTGGACTATTGTCCCAATTGCGAGTCTTGCAGGTATCTTGTGGTAGACAACGGTATGGGTGAGAAGAGGCAGACCAAAATCGTAGTTAGTGTTCTTCGGTATATGCCAATCGTACCAAGACTTCAACGTCTTTTCATGGTCGAAGAGACAATGAGACAGATGACATGGCACAAATTGGGCAAAAGAACCGAACTAGATGCGGATGGGAATAAGATGATGGCACACACATCGGATGGGGAAGCGTGGAAACATTTTGACGGACTACATCAGGATAAAGCGGCAGATCCAAGGAATCCTCGAGTCTGCGCCGCCATGGATGGTTTTAATCCCTTCGGCATGACGACAACCCAATACAGTTGTTGGCCTATATTTGTCATTCCACTCAATCTCCCCCTGGGCAGATTATGCAAAGAAAGAACATATTTCTGACGTTGATAATTCCACGGACCAATTATCCGGGGAATAATATGAATGTGTACCTGCAACCGCTTAAGGATGAATTGGAAGAAGCTTGGGATAATGGGGTCAAGACATACGATGCCGCTAGAAAAGATAACTGCAAAATGCATGTGTGGTACATGTACTCTATGCATGACTGGCCAGCGTATGCGCTATTCTCTGGATGGTGTGTGCATGGAAGGTTCCCGTACCCCCAATGCAAGGCAGCTCTTCAGTTTCATTGGTTGCAGGAGGGTCGGAAGTATTCTTGCTTTGACTTGCATAGACAGTTCCTGGATCCTGACCATCAGTTCAGAAAAGACAAGAAGAACTTTACCAAAGGTAAAGTTGTCAAAAACTTGGCACCACCTGCGTTCACAGGCCAACAAATCCTGGTCAGTTAAACGCCCTCGAGCCTGATCCAGAGCGTCCAGGGTATTTCAAGGGGTATAATTTAAAACACGCCTGGACTCACAAGCCATGCTTCTGGGATCTGCCTTACTTCAAAGACCTCCTTCTTCCACACAATATCGACATGATGCACACTGAAAAGAATATCGAAGAGGCTATTTTTGGTACATTGTTCGACATAGATGGGAAGACAAAGGATAATATTAAGGCTAGAGTCGATCAAGAGACACTATGTCATAGACCGTTATAAAACATGCGAGAAAGCAAAGGAAAGCAGAAGTGGTTGAAGCCAAAGGCCTGGTTCAATCTTGGAAGGCCAGCTATGAGGGAAATTATCTTGTGGGTCAAAATGCACTTGATGTTCCCCGATGGGTATGCAGCAAATCTAAAGAGGGGAGCGAGTCTTGAAAAATTAAAAATCTTTGGTCTAAAGAGTCATGATTGGCACATATGGCTAGAGCGGGTAATGCCGGTGATGTTACGTGGCTTTATTCCTGAGGATGAATGGCTAGTACTGGCGGAGCTGAGCTATTTCTTCCGTGTTCTTTGTGCGAAAGAATTGTCGCCTGGCGTGGTAGAAGACATGGAGGAGTTTGCACCGGAGTTGTTGTGCAAGTTAGAATAGATCTTTCCATCGGGCTTCTTTAATCCAATGCAGCATTTGATTTTACATCTACCGACCGAGGCAAGATTGGGTGGGCCCGTGCAAGATCGTTGGTGCTATGCAACTGAGAGCATGCAGAAGACCCTTCGAGCTAAATGTAAAAATAAGCATAGAATTGAAGCATCGATGGCTGAGGCATTCATTACTGAGGAGGTGGCAAACTTTGTGACAGCACACTACGAAGCCAAAAATCATCATTTGCATAATCCGAAGCCTCGGCACAATGATGCAGACCCTAAAAAAGGTGGGTCCAACCTCAACCTATTCAAAGGGAAACTCGCACCAGCCGGCGCTTCGAAACCAATAACATTGGATGTCGAAGAATGGCATAACATTTCGTTGTATATCTTCAATAACCTAACAGAAGTGCGGCCGTACATCGAGTGAGTTCTTGGCACATTTTCCCGTAACTTCTAATTCATTTGAACTACTCTTATTCCTGGATATTTCAAACAGCCGTTACGTCGCCAAATCCTCGGATGGATCGGTGATCGAAAATGATTCCGTCGAAGAGTATGAGATTCTGTCAAAGACAGGAGGCGGCTATCCCGGTTTCATCTCTTGGTTCAAACAAACGGTAATTATCAATAATGGACCATTTCATTCTTGGTCTAACTTGCGGCTAATGCAACAACTGTTTCGTATTAGACTTGTAGGCTAATTCAGAGTCTATGGACGCCGAATTGAGACAAGTCGCTAATGGTTTTGACTATAAGGTCCGTTCATTTGAGAAATACAACATCAACGGGTATCTCTTTCGTACCTTTGGCAAAGAGCTATCTATGCCCGACCGGAAATCTACAAATTGTGGTGTCTATGCTATCGGCGAAGGTGTTATCGAGTATTATGGAAGAGTTGAAGCAATTTATGAACTTCAATTCTATGGTGAAAACCCATCGAACGTCGTAGTCTTCAAATGTTATTTGTTCCAGCCGAAAAAGACTAGAAGGACTCATGAACATATAGGACTAGTCGAAATCAATCCAAACGCCCATTTAGATGTTCCCGATGTCTATATTACGGCTCAACAGGCGACCCAAGTTTTCTATCTACCGTGGCATGCCAAACGGATAAGAATCTGGAAGGTTGCTATGTTGTTTATGAAGTGCCGCCACATGTCACACCACCTCTCCCAAATGAACATGATTATGAACCTCACATTAACCCAGACACATATGATGGAGAATTCTTCCAAGAAACAAGTCTTTCCAAGAAACGTTTCAAGAACCGCCGTGCTTCACCCAAGAACATGGAAGTAGACAGCGACAATGAATCCAACTCCAGCCCTGAGCCAGAACCAGAAGACCTGGAACTCGTAGAGGTTACTGATGCAGATGACCTGTCAATGCTTCAACGATTAAAGGAAGGCCTTTCACAACTTCACGCCGTTGAACCCGACGAGCATGTCATTCATGAAGACATGCGTGATAGTGATGATGATGATGCATTTATTGATGATGATTATTAGTTTGTAAGATTCACTACTTAAATTATATATTATTTAATCTTTATTATTCATGTACAAATAATTATTCATGTCAGTTATTCAATTTATTTATGTTGTACTAATTTCTTTTAATCTTTATCATGGCAGGTCACCAGGTGTGGAAAGATGGTGGGCGCTGTTTAGATCGCTCGACGGGTTCTTCCCAGGCGCCCCGCACGATGGGTGGTACTTACCTTCCACCCCTATCTCTCTGTAGAGCCTTGGCAGACAGTCTGTCGACACCACCTGTCGTGGTTTTGTCACGGCAGGTGTCCTCGTGAAAGGACTTAGTATTGGAGCCATCGCACTTTAGTGGCGACTCAAAGGGGTTGAACGGGAGTGAGACGGCGATTTACCCAGGTTCGGCGCCTCGTGAGGAGGTAAAAGCCTACGTCCTGCTTTGTGTTGTATTGATGGAGTTTTGATTACAAGGAGGGCGTAACTCGCCAGACCTAGCACTCGATGATTTCTAACCTACCCTCTTCTTCCCTGGGACTCGCCTTTATATACAGGTCGAGTCCTTAGGGTTTACAAGGGTTCCTTCTTTTATACAAATCGTGACTCTTACGATCTCTAAGTCCCCACCTTTCCAAAGCTTGGTGACCTTTTCTATTATGGACTTTTTCCGGATGTCGTAAACCGCCATACAACCTTCGGTCTTACCAGGCCAAGGCTCGAACCATATTTTAGATGAATCGCCAGCTTTGGTGACGCGGCCCAACTAGGACGGGTTATCAACAGCTAATATCCGGGGAATCTCCTTTTCTCCCAGGTGGCTTATGAAGCGACTTAAAGCCGCAATGCGACCCGCCATCCGTTGGACTTGGTTAACATTTGCTGGCTTCCCAAGGGAAATAACCGCTTCGATCTTGTCCGGGTTAGCTTCGATGCCGCGCTCAGACACTAGGAAGCCCAACAATTTCCCTGCAGGAACGCCAAAGACACACTTGGTGGGATTTAGCTTCATCTGATATACCCGCAGATTATCAAAACTTTCCTTGAGATCTTCCAATAGCGTCCCCCCCTTGCGGGTTTTAACCACAATGTCATCGACATAGGCGTGGACGTTTCGTCCGATTTGGCCACGGAGGCAATTCTGGATGCTGCGTTGATAAGTCGCCCCTGCACTCTTGAGTCCAAACGGCATGCACGCATAGCAAAAAGCCCCAAAGGGGGTTATAAAAGCTGTTTTCTCTTGATCCTCCACGACCATCTGGATTTGGTGATATCCAAAATAAGCGTCCAAGAAGCACAAACGTTCGCATCCCGCCACCGAATCAATAATCTGGTCGATGCGGGGAGGAGCGAAAGGATCCTTTGGACAAGCTCTGTTGAGGTTCGTGTAATCAATGCACATACGGAAGGTACCATTCTTCTTGAGCACCAAAACCGGGTTAGCCAACCATTTGGGGTGGAAAACCTCCACGATGAATCCGGCGGCCAAGAGACGGGCAACCTCCTCCCCGATTGCCTTCCGTCGTTCTTCGTTGAACCTACAAAGATATTGCTCGATAGGTTTTGCCGTTGGGTCAACATTAAGATGGTGCTCAGCGAATTCTCTCGGCACACCAGGCATGTCAGAAGGTTTCCATGCGAAGATGTCCTGATTCTCACGGATGAATTTGATGACCGCGCTTTCCTATTTGGGATCCAGACCCGTCCCAATAGTGAACTGCTTTGTTGAGTCGCCAGGGACGAAATCCACCGTTTTAGTGTCATCCGTTGGTTTGAACTTGAAGGGCGGCTCAGCATCTGTCGTTGGGTTTTTTAAGGGTGACATATCAGCCGGATCAACATTGGCCTGATGATATTTGAGCTCCTCCGCAGCGCACGCGACTTCCGCGTAAGCCGCGTCTCGTTCTTCACATTCTCTTGCAATCCTTCTATCACCATCAATCGTGATGGGTCCTTTAGGACCAGGCATCTTGAGTTTAAGGTAAACATAGCATGGGCGAGCCATGAACCGGGCGTAAGCCGGCCGCCCAAACAGCGCATGGTAGGGGCTTTTTAATTTGACCACCTCAAACATCAGCGACTCGCTCCTATAATTAGATGTTGTTCCAAATGCAACTGTGAGCCTGACTCGGCCTATGGGGTACGCCGATTTGCCTCGGACGATTCCATGGAATACCGTGGTCGAACGCATCAAATCTTTCTCCAACAGGTTCATCCTTTGGAAAGTGTCAAAATACAAAATATTGATGCTCCTGCCACCATCCATCAGTACTTTCGACAAGGTATACCCGCCAACTTGGGGAGCCACGACCAACGCTAAGTCCGGGATTGTCAACTCTTGGCGGGTGGTCCTCCCTACTCCACGATATGGTCTGTTCGGACCAGTGGAGGTATCTAGGGAGTGCCGGCTCAGAGACACTGTACGCTCGGTGACTCACCTTTTTATCGCGCCTGCAAGCATTGGTGGTGAAAACGTGGTACTGCCCATTGCTTAACTGCTTGGGATTGCTGCGGAAGCCACCATTATCATCCTAACCCTGCGAAGCCCCCTGTGGGGGTGGTTGTTGAAACACTCCGGGCGGGTTATACCGTCGCTGGTGATGCACCGGATATTGGCCACTTTTCGGCTGCGAGCCACACTGAGCCCCCGGTTCGGGGAACCTCCGAAGGGGTTCTGACGTTGATTGGGCGCGCCAAACTGTTCTTGCCGTTGGTCCAGGTCACCGCTTTGCCCCTTTTTGATCGCCTCCGCCTCAAACTCCCGCATCACGTAACAGTCCTCCCAGGAATGAGTCGCCGGTCTGTCTTCCATGGCATGGTGCGGGCAGGGACCCTTGAGTAACTCATTATAGTTGCGCGGCTTTTTACCACTGTATCCCCTGCTTTTCTTCTGGCGTTGGTTGCCATTATTGGTGTTGGTGTTGGCGACTAAGTCTGAAGATTCTTCCTGCTGCCTTCTCTTGCTGTTCGCCCCCTGATTGTGGCGGGTGCGCCCCTGGAAACGGGTATGATTTTTGGATGACTCGCCCTTCCTTGGCGAGTTAGCTTTACCATCCTCGCCGGGATCTTTGGTGTCGTCCACCTCAGCGTACCTAGTGAGGGTATCCATTAACTCCCCATGTCTTGGACCTTTCGTTTGAGTCGCCCCAACTTCTGCACCGAAGGTTCGCATTGGAAATTCTGCTCAAGGATCAGCACTGCCTGAGCCGCCTTAATATCGTCTGACGAGTGAATGATTTCCGCGACCCGCCGTGACCAGTGGTGGTCCGACTCATCAGGGCGTTGAACGCAGTGCTGTAGATCGACAATTGTCATTGGACGCTTGCAGGTTCCTCGGAAGTTTTTTAACGAAACGCTCTTTCAATTTAGCCCAAGTTTGGATGGAGTTGGGAGGTAAGTTTTTTAACCAAGTACGCGTCGTTCCTTCGAGCATCATTGTGAAGTTTCTGGCACAAACTGCTTCGTTTACGTTGAGCATGTCCATGGCGATTTCATAACTCTCGACCCAGGATGCCGGCTCAAGGTCCGGAGTGTAGTTAGGCACCGTTCTTGGCCCTTTAAAATCCTTGGGCATTCGCTCGTTGCGAACGGCGGGGGCCAAGCACGGCACCCCCACTCGTCCGCCGCTCCTGACAAGAGGGGCTGGGGCGACTTGGATGCCGGGTGATCCTGGCTTGGCAGGTCTTGATGATCAGGCGAGTTGTCTTGAGGGATGCGCCGCGGAACGCTGGTTATAGCGGGCTGGTCCTCTGGCCGACTCCTGGTGCGGCTTGCCTGGGGAGTGGAATGCAGCCTATCTAGGCTATCTGAGAACTGGGCGTTTTGAACCACTGCCGTCTTTAACATCTCAATGGCGTTCCTCGCCTCTATCTCGGCAGGAGTGTCGCCGTGAATCGGAAGGGATTCCAAATGACGAGTTGCGGCAAGGACGTTGTCCACCGGGTTGGAAAAGTGACCTTGAGGAGTCCGGAATAGGGGGACGCGATCCACAACTGGCTGGAGTGGCGGGTTAGGTGGCTGGCCCGGCCCTCCCCCGGGGCGGCTCCCGTCCCGGGAGTTCGCAGAGTGTCGAACAGGCGGGTCGAGTTGAGATCAAGGGGCAGGCGGCCTTGGTGCCTCCACTGATGGACGACATCAGATGCGCGCTGGTGCCTTTCGAGCCGCCGGTTGTCAGTATTTAGGCGAGCTATCTCAACGGTAATTTGAGCTTGCCGGGTCTCGATCCTGGCGGACTCCACCTCGGCATCCCGCTGAGCCTTTGCCACTGCTTCCCTTAGTTTCATCAATTCCGTGTTTACTGCCTCCTGGTTTTACGGTGTGATGAGGGTCGCCATGAGCCTTGTAATTTCTGCTGCTAATTCCACCAAGATAGCGACCGGGCTTCTAGACGTCTCGCCAGTTCCATCTCCGCCTGCCGGGTTTGGCGAGGGTTGAGTCACCCCAGCCATGTAGACGGCGATCTGACGGCGAGTTCGGTCAAGAACTTCGGGGTCCATGGCCAGCGACAGGCCCCCAAGACAGTCCCCATGTAGAGACCGGATTGAATCCGAATCGCCCATGGACGATTCATCGTCAGTGTTGACCGGCGTGGTTTCCTGGGTCGCTGAGTGTTCTGGTTCCTCAGATCCCTGCGTGAATCCAACAAAGACCGGGCGGGTTAGATTTGGCGTCACGACCAGGTGGACGTACCTGGCCGGCTCGACGATGTCGGAGGAGATGTCCGGCTCAGGCACGGGCGATCCAATCATGCCGATGAAGACGCTGATCTTGCCGAAGGGGACCCTGTAACCAGATTCGATCGAATCCGCCTCGGGCCCCCATAACAGGTTGTTGATGTAGTACTTCCCACGGCGGCTCCGAGTCATGAGCCCCGTCGCGTAGCTCCCAAACCCTGGTAGGGCTCCCTTTGAGAACTCAACTCCACCGTGCGCAGGCCCCACGGTGGGCGCCAACTGTCGTGGTTTTGTCACGGCAGATGTCCTCGTGAATGGACTTAGTATTGGAGCCATCGCACTTTGGTGGCGACTCAAAGGGGTTGAACGGGAGTGAGACGGCGATTTACCCAGGTTCGGCCCCTCGTGAGGAGGTAAAATCCTACGTCCTGCTTTGTGTTGTATTGGAGTTTCGATTACAAGGAGGGCGTAACTCGCCAGACCTAGCACTCGATGATTTCTAACCTACCCTCTTCTTCCCTGGGACTCGCCTTTATATACAGGTCGAGTCCCTAGGGTTTACAAGGGTTCCTTCTTTTATACAAATCGTGACTCTTACGATCTCTAAGTCGCCACCTTTCCAAAGCTTGGTGACCTTCTCTATTATGGACTCTTTCCGGAAGTCGTAAACTGCCATACAACCTTCGGTCTTATGAGGCCAAGGCTCGAACCATATTTTAGATGAATCACCAGCTTTGGTGACCCGGCCCAACTAGGGCGGGTTATCAACAGATAATATCCCCAACACCACCCGTGGGTTCTTCTTCGTCGGCAGCATTGCCCATTGGGAGAGGTGTTGGTCGGGTAGGGAAGAAGGGGAAGGGTACACGGATAGGTGGTGGCCGCGGAAGATCCAGGAGGACTGTTGAACCTTCCTCGCCACCACCACCAGCTCATTCACCCGAGAATAGGACTACTATGGTCGACCCGTTTGCGGAGGAGGCTACGGGGACTCCGTTCCAGGAGCCTGTTGTTGACGGGCATTCGTCCCATGAGACTCCGGTCCAGGAGCAGCCTCGGGTCGATGTGCATTCGGCCCAGGAGCAGCCGGAGGAGACTACGGTTCCAGAGGCTTCACCCGACGTGGAGAGACCCGGATGGGAGACCTGGCGGGATCGTACCGAATTGCCGGATTGGACCGAGGGTCCGGGTGGCTCAGGGGGCGGGGATGGCGGGGATGAGCTTACGGATAGTGAGGGCGATGTGCAGGTGGACGGGGCCACCGTGTACAAGCGTGGTAGTACACGTCTCCCGGTCGCGTCGGCTACCCGCGAGCAGAGGCCGGTGATTAAACCTGAAGAAGATAGGTAAGTGCATTTACTCTTTTTTAGCTTTTGCCTTCAAGTTTGTTCAAATATCTAATGCGTTGACCTTATCATACTGCAGGGGATGGGTACACCCTCTTGGAGTCCGCAGGCCGAACTCCGTCCTTGGTGTGCTTTGTCGGACAAATTTCCCGGGGTTTGTCACGTTGCCTGGTGAGGGTCAGGTTCCTACACTAGGATTTTCTTGGGAGCACTACCAGGTTGCGCAGGCCCCGCCGGAGGAGATTATAGATAGTGTCTTGTGCCACACGAGGGCCGACATGGTGATCAAGAGCTTTTGGGTAAATTATCCTTTTACAGAATCTAAAATTAACAATATAGCTAATTATTGTACTAATCGGTGTTTTCACGTTTGATTGCATGCCTTCTATAGGTGTGAGGATGGATATGAGGAGGAGGCGGCCAGGGTTCTCGAGGCCGAGTGTAGGCGGTTACTACGGAACTTGCGGCACGAGGCTCGGCCGCAGGCTATTCGAGATTACTACGCCACGCGTGGTATTAAGAAGCAGAAGAAGGATTGCCGCGGAAAGTTTTTGAAGAAGGAGAAATACATGAAGGTAATTACCTATTCTTAAGTCCTTCTACGTAGTTTTCTTGATTTCATTCATAGGCGTAGCGCTGAAAATTCTTTCTAATAACTTACAGGTGCCCCCGAGATGGTGTGCGGATAAGATGGATTGTTGGGAGGCGTTGGTTGATGAGTGGTGCACTGGCAGCTGGCGAGCCGTCCACGAGAATGCGAAGGATCGGCGTAGCCAAAAGGTTGGTGTGCCACACCATCAAGGCAGCGCCAACTTACTTCAATTTGGACGAAACTTGGTATGTGATTTGCTTCATGATTCATGCAATTCATTCTTGATGCTAATATTTTGTTCCTCTCTTTTAGGCACATCACAATAAGACGGAGATGCCACACTTGTACGACCTTTATGGCATGGCCCATACAGCCTCGTACAAGAAGGCGAAGGCATTCTCTGAGTCTGACCTGGGTGATCCCAATAACTTCACCAACATATCATCCCACCAGAAGCTCGTGGCATACAGGGACGCGGGGAAGGCTACGAAAGGGGATGACTTTAACCCTAGCGAGGAACCTTTGGATCCAGAGCTGGTGATGATATCTGGTGGCGGGAGGCTCCATGGCTTGATAGCCATTGGAGATGGGATAATACGTTGTCCACTCACTCTTCCGGAGATCAAGGCACGCCAGTCGAGCAGCTGTCCTGAGATAATGCGTCGACCACGGCCAATCGAACTTGCCATCGAGGTTAGTTGTACGGACTAAGAACACTTTGATCCATTTCATTATGTGTGTCACCATAGATCATTACTGTGGTAACGAGGAATGGTGTTTTAGGCTGCACTTCAGAAAGAGAGATTGGCAAACCAGGCTGCTCTTGAGAAAGAGAGATTGGCAAGCCAGGCTGCTCTTGAGGCTGCTCTTGAGAAAGAGAGATTGGCAAGTCAGGCTGCTCTTGATGAGAGGGACCAGACCACGGCACGATTGATTGAGGAGGAGAGGTCTCGAAATGAGGTGGGTCAACGGGCCCTGTACGAGCTTTTTGTGGTAAGTTTTTTTCACATTAGCCAAATCATGCGTGTAATGTCTGTTTCATTACTAACTAATACGACCCACTCTTCAGGGTATGCGCGAGAAGAGCGGTCAAGTCCCTCCGCCGATGCCCGTCTTCTCTTCGATTGGCACGGTGAGTTTCATTATAACCTAGTATTAATAATTGACTGTCATCATGCTAACTGAGACATTGCAAAATATCTATTCTGTAGAATAACTCCCGAGCGGCATCGCACGACCCTTCTCCACGTGTTTCTCCTCCTTGATGACCACTAAGGTAAGTTTCTCTTCTCCTCTTTCATATTCTCCTTGCCTTAATTTCCCCAACAATGACATAGTTAGCCCATTTAGCTCCAATAAGACATAATTAGCCCATTTAGCTCCAAAATGCCATAATAACCTCAAAATGGCATAAGAACCTTGGTTAGCTCATTAATATTATATACTTAGCTTGTTTTCCTCTAAAATGAGATAATTAGCCCATTTAGCTCCAAAAAGACATAGTTAGCTAATTTAGCTCCAAGAAGAGGAGAAGAGGAGAAGAGGAGAAGAAATAGGAAAAATGAAAAGAAAGAAGAAGAAGAAGAAGAAGAGAAGAAGGAGAAGGAGGAGGAGGAGGAGGAGGAGAAGGAGGAGAAGGAGGAGAAGGCCAAGGACCTTCTAGTCCTTCTCCTCCTTCTCCTCCTTCTTCTTGATTTCTTCTCCTCCTCCTCCTCCTCCTCTTTGTTCTCCTCTTTCATATTATCCTTGCTTTAATTTCCCCAAAAAGATAGAATTAGCCCATTTAGCTCCAAAATGCCATAATAACCTCAAAATGGTATAAGAACCTTGGTTAGCACATGAATATTATATACTTAGCTTGTTTTCCTCTAAAATGAGATAATTAGTCCATTTAGCTCCAAAAAGACATAATTAGGTAATTTAGCTCCAAGAAGAGGAGAAGAAATAGGAAAAATGAAAATAAAGAAGAAGAAGAAGAAGAAGAGAAGAAGGAGAAGGAGGAGGAGGAGGAGGAGAAGGAGGAGAAGGCCAAGGACCTTCTATTCCTTCTCCTCCTCCTCCTTCTCCTCCTTCTCCTCCTTCTTATTGATTTCAGCTTCTTCTCCTCCTCCTCCTCTTTCTACTACTCTTTCATATTATCCTTGCTTTAATTTCTCTAGCAATGACATAATTAGCCCATTTAGCTCCAAAATGCCATAATAAGCTAAAAATGGCATAAGAACCTTGGTTAGCTCATGAATATTATATACTTAGCTTGTTTTCCTCTAAAATGGGATAATTAGCCCATTTAGCTCCAAAAGACATAATTAGGTAATTTAGCGCCAACAAGAGGAGAAGAGGAGAATAAATAGGAAAAATGAAAAGAAAGAAGAAGAAGAAGAAGAAGAGAAGAAGGAAAAGGAGGAGGAGGAGGAGGAGGAGAAGGAGAAGGCCAAGGACCTTCTAGTAATTCTCCTCCTCCTCCTTCTCCTCCTTCTCCTCCTTCTTCTTGAGTTCTTCTTCTCCTCCTCCTCCTCCTCTTTCTTCTCCTCTTTCATATTGTCCTGGCTTTAATTTCCCCAACAACGACATAATTAGCCCATTTAGCTCCAAAATACCATAATAAGCTCAAAATGGCATAAGAACCTTGGTTAGCTCATGAATATTATATACTTAGCTTGTTTTCCTCTAAAATGGGATAATTAACCCATTTAGCTCCAAAAAGACATAATTAGGTAATTTAGCTCCAACAAGAGGAGAAGAGGAGAAGAAATAGGCAAAATGAAAAGAAAGAAGACGAAGAAGAAGAAGAAGAAGAGAAGAAGGAGAAGGAGGAGGAGAAGGCCAAGGACCTTCTAGTCCTTCTCCTCCTCCTCCTTCTCCTCCTTCTCCTCCTTCTTCTTGATTTCTTATTCTTCTCCTCCTCCTCCTCTTTCTTCTCCTCTTTCATATTATCCTTGCTTTAATTTCCCCAACAATGACATAATTAGCCCATTTAGCTCCAAAATGCAATAATAAGCTCAAAATGGCATAAGAACCTTGGTCAGCTCATGAATATTATATTCTTAGCTTGTTTTCCTCTAAAATGGGATAATTGGCCCATATAGCTCCAAAAAGACATAATTAGGTAATTTAGCTCCAACAAGAGGAGAAGAGGAGAATAAATAGGAAAAATGAAAAGAAAGAGAGAAGAAGAAGAAGAAGAGAAGAAGGAGAAGGAGGAGGAGGAGGAGGAGAAGGCGAAGGACCTTCTAGTCCTTCTCCTCGTTCTCCTCCTCGTTCTCCTCCTTCTTCTTGATTTCTTCTCCTCCTCCTCCTCTTTCTTCTCCTCTTTCATATTATCCTTGCTTTAATTTCCCCAACAATGACATAATTAACCCATTTAGCTCCAAAATGCCATAATAAGCTAAAAATGGCATAAGAACCTTGGTTAGCTCATGAATATTGTATTCTTAGCTTGTTTTCCGCTAAAAATGACATAATTAGCTCAAAAACATCATATTTTGTTCTTCTTCTGACTTTCTTATTCACATTTTTGCAGATTGGATATACTACATGCATGGAAGCTGGCATTCATCGAGTTGAACAATGTCGATGGATGAACTTTCTATGTATATCATCTAGTTTTCATTTGAGTTGATGAACAATGTCGAACTATATGTATATGTATATATGGATAAACAGTGCAATACTTTGTATGTTGGTTCTTTCGATATATGGGGATGTACATTGATTTATACGTATATCATATATGTGTGGTGAATTATATATATGTGTTGGCAAGTATATGTGTGGTGAACTATATATCATATATGTGTGGTGAATTATATAAATGTGCTATCAAATATATATATATATATATATATATATATATATATATGTGTGTGTGTGTGTGTGTGTGTGTGTGCTGTGAAATAATATAAAATTAAAAAACAGGTACTATATGGCTCTTTGCCGTCTACCAGCTGATGGCAAAGACCTGTGCCATCAGCTGGCAGATGGCAAAGGTGTCACATGGCACCCAGCTGTGCATCCTGGGGTGTCTATATAGGCTCTTTGCCGTCTGCCTCCAGGGTGGGAAGACGGCAAAGAAGAGGGCACAAAGGAGGGGGGAGGAGGAGGCAGACGGCAAAGAGTGGAGGGGGGAGGAGGAGGAGGCAGAGGACAAAGAATAAGGGGAGGCAGACGGCAAAGAATAAGGGGGAGGCATACGGCAAAGAATAAGGGGGAGGTAGACGGCAAAGCCTCCGTTAACCCCTAACGGAGGCAACGCCTGTCGGCTGCCGTCTTGAGCACTTTGCCGACTACTCCTACGGAAAGCTGACGACAAAGAGCTTTGCCGTCCGCTTTTTGGGGACAGACGGCAAAGAAGGTACGATGCCGTCGTAGGCTAACGTAGAAATTTTGCCCGCCGTGAGATTCTTTGCCGTCTGTGGTATTCTCTTTGCCGTCCGGGATTTAGTCTTTGCCGTCTGTGATGGCAGACGGCAAAGAAGCTGATTCCTGTAGTGCATAGTGTTGACAACCTTTTGACAATCAATGAATTCCTTCATTGTGTTCTCAATATTTGAGAGTATCCTATTAGAATTTGTACAATAATTCACATAGGAATTACCATAAGAATTTCCATAGTTTTTGGAAGAATTACCGGGATACGACCTACGATTGAAATTACCTCTATAAGTATTGTTGTTAAAACTATTTTGAGTGACAAAGTTAAAATCAATAGCATCATTATTTTGTTCAATAATAATAGAAAAAGGCGTATCATTGGGATCAACATGAGCATTTTTATGGCAACCAAGTTCATAAGAGCATCTACTTTTCCACTCAAAGTAGCAATTTCCTCCACGGAATTTACCTTTTTACCTATTGGAGCACGTTCAGTATGCCACTGAGAATAGTTGACCATGATGTTGTCCAGAAGTTTAGTGGCCTCTCCTAGGGTTAACTCCATTAAGGTACCACATGCGACAAAATCTAGAATATTTCTAGATGAAAAGTTTAGTCCTGCATTGTAATCTTGAATAATAATCCATAAATTTAAACCATGAGTTGGACAAATTCTTGTCATCATGTTCATTCTCTCCCGATCTTGGGAAACATGTTTATGTTCTTGCTGTTTAAAATTCGTTATTTGATTCCTTTGGGAGATGATCTTAGAAGGAGGAAAATACTTGGTAATCAAAGCATCTTTACACTTATCCATGTTCCATTACTATTACAAGGCAAATATGAAAACCAAGCTTTTGCTTTATCTCTAAGTGAAAAAGGAAATAATTTTAATTTCATAATATCATTGTCTAGGTCCTTTTTCTTTTTCATATCACGAAGTTCCACTAAAGTGTGGAGATGTGAAGCGGGATCCTAATTAGGAGTTTCGGAAAATTAATATTTCATGACAAGATTTAGCAATGAAGCATTAATATCAAAAGCATCCACACTTGTAGTAGGTGGTATAGGAGTACCAATAAAATCACTATTATTAGTGTTTGAAAATTCACACAATATAGTAGTATCTTGAGACATGGTGATGACGAGAGCAAAGTAACAATTGTAATAAGGAAATTGGAGAGCGAAGATGCAATCTAGTAACAAACCAAGCAAGCAAATATAATTTTTGTATTGTTATTTTTATAGGAGACAAACTAAATATACCAGCAAATAAAAAGTGGAACAAGTGAATGAAATTTTTTGTGGATTTACTTGATAGTTGGTGATGACATTCCTCGGGAACGGCACCAGAAATCCTTCGTGATACTCGTGATGAGCGTTGGGTTTTCCGTGAAGAGGAACACATTATCTTAGCAAAAAGTGGGTAGTATTTTCCTCAGTTATGAAACCAAGATTTATATAACCAATAGGAATATCAACCATTACCGTCTTCAGCGGCTGCACACAAAAGAATAAATAGCTTGCAGCCAACGTGGGCAAGAGGGTTGTCAATCCTCTTGGTCTCGTTATTTGCAAGCAAATGAGGTGTGTAGATAATTGTATAAAATTGTAAAATACAAAATAAAATAAAAGCAAATAAGTGGCAACAAGGTATTGGAGATTTGCATAATATATTGTGAATAGACTCGGGGGCCATAGCTCTCTCTAATGCTTGGAGTAAGATGAAATGATGTAGATAAAGTAAAATTAACCAATATGAATAAACCCCATCATTTTACCCTTAGTAGAAGCAACACAAAGGTGCAACATGTCCCCTTCTATAACTGGGATAGAGAAACTCACCAGGTTGAACCTACTACAACACACCTCTTTACCGACGAAATATCAATCTAGTTGGCCAAACTATTTCAATAGATCAGAGAGAATTGTGAAGGTATCATAATCATGCACATAAGAATCTAAACATAAAGCCACAATTATTCGAATCCCATCAAATACACCGTACAAAAGAGTCACGTCATATGGATTAAAGCAAAGATGCAATGATCATTGTATTAAAGATCAAAGAGAGAGAGAGAAATATCCATCAAAGTACTGCTATGGACTCGTAGGTGTGTGGTGAACTACTCACACATCATCATGAGGGTATCAAGGTTGATGAAGAAGCCCTCAATGATCTATCCCCCATTGGCAAAGTTTCGGAATGGAGCTCTAGATGGCCTCCCATTGGAACAGAGACTTGTGGCGGCATACAAAGTGTTTCAGGACCTGTTTTGAAAGTTTTAGGGTAAATAAGAATTTATGGGCCAGTTAATGGGATCGGTAGAGCCACGAGGCAGCCACAAACCATCAGGCCGCCCCCAGGACGTGACCTGATGGCTTGTGGGGTCCTCTTGCGCCCTCCGACCTTCTTTCAATACTCCACGGTCTTGTTTTGGTCTAGAAAAAATTCACAAAAAGTTTGAGGTCAATTGGGCTTCATTTCGTATTGCAACGTGATAGTGGAAAAACATGCAAAAAACAGCAGCTGGAACTGTGCACTGGGCCAATCGATTAGTGCTCAAAATAATATAAATTGTTAGATAAGTTTCTAAAAGCGTTCGAAAATGACAGCATTATAGCATGGAACAATTAAAAACTATAGATATGTTGGAGACGTATCAGGCCACCTTACCAAGACCAAGTACCTTACCCTTGGAGTTATTTCCAAAAGTCACATTCCTTCGTGCTACATGGTTTGGTGTCATATCATGAAACATGTCTTTATCTCCGGTTATACGATTTGTGCATCCACTGTCAAGAATCCACTCCTTTCCCGCTGCCATGTAGTCTCTAAGGTTTGCCATTAGATTTAGTCTCCTCGTGGTCATCTCATACTCGATGTCAAACTTCTCATCCTCATCATAGTATCCATGCTCCACATTGTCATCATCAAATGGAGTATCCTCATCACAAGAATAGAGGGATTCTTTAGGATTTCGACCATAACAATGTTCAAGTTTATGAATGTGAATGGCTTCAACGATGATGTTATTTATCGTAAGAGCATATCCTTTAGCATGCATGAGGTCACGAAGCTCAAATAGACAATTATCAAAGTTTGGATCATTGGGATTTATTTTGCAAAAGATAATATATTTATGGAAAATGACATCAAGATTTTTCAAGGAGTAGTCGAGATATCTTTTCTCCAAATCTTTCCACAAAGTATAAGCACACTCAAAGTTCTTCAGTTGATTAAGCACATTTATTAGCACTCCTCCAATGATGAGATTAACAGTTTTAAGATTGCGAAGAATATTAACATCATCATGATGAGAAGCATGTAAGGATCAATGGGAGGCACATAGGGATTTTCAAGATATTTGCTCACATGGAATTCATCAAATATATCAAGCATCTCACCTTTCCATTGACTAAAGTACACCCATTGAGAATAAGCAATATACATCCATCTTCCTCCAATGGATATTAAACCAAGGATATGGAGACCAAAGCTCTGATACCAACTGAAGGGTCACTAGAATGGATGTCTAGACCGGGGGCAGGGGGTGAATGGACTACTTGACAAATTAAAACCTAGCCTTTCCCAATTTTAGTTGTTGACAGATTTTAATATTTAAAGCAAGTCAATCACACCCTACACATGCAAGTAAAGATATGCCAGTGCAACATAAGGAGTAGAGTTTAGGAAGATCAAACAGAAAGATGGACACAGTGATATTTGGCATGGTTCGGATAGGTAGTGCTATCATAAGTCCATGTTGATGGAGACTTCAACCCAGAGGGGGTAATGGCCGCGCAAGTCCATGGAGGGATCAACTCACGAACGGTCCACGGAGAAGCAACCTTGTATATTCCATCACGTCTTATGTCCTTGAAGTACTAGCCTCATTCTGGGTAGATCTTCATGAAGTAGGCGATCTCCTTTCCCATACAAACTTCTTGGTCAACTCCACAACACGAGGTAGGAGGTTCCCAAGTGACACCTAACCAATATAGGAGGCACCACCCTCCAAAAGGTAATTGATGCGATAGTACGATGAACTCCTGGCTCTTGTGGTTCAAAATGTAGTCTCCTCAACACTCAATCACTCTCTCACAGATTTGGCATGGTTAGAAGAGATTGATTGGGTGGAAAGAAACTTGGGTAGACTTGAGATCAAGTTTCAAAAGTTTGGATTGGAATACCTTGATCTCAACACATGAGTAGGTGGCTCTCTCTCAGAAAAATGGGTACGACAAGTGTATGTGTGTTGTGAGTGCTTCCTCTATGAATGAGAGGTGGCAGATGGGTATATATAGGAATCTCGAAAAATCTAACCGTTACAACATTATTGCCCAACTTGGTGACACCAAAGTAAAAAATTTGTGGTACCGACTAGTATAAAACGTGGCAACTTTTGTATTCACGATGAGACTGATATAGAAATCTCGGTGGTACCAATATGGGTAACCTAGGAGAGTTTCAAAATCTCGGTGAGATCGGTCCCAAAACTCGGAATTTCCAATTATTGAAAATGGTATACTAGAAACTTGGTCACTAATTTCGCTGGCACCAAGAGGAATGTTGGTGGCACCAAGATGCTAGGGTTTGGCATAGGTTCTGTCCTAGATGAAAATCAGAATGTACGAATTGAAAATCTTGTTGGCACCGACTTTGATGTATAGGCTTTGGACAGAGATTTTTGTGGGAGAATGGATGAGTACTTTTTGGGGGTATCTCTAAGCACTTGAGCAACCAGATCATCATAGTCGCCTCTTCCCCTTTTAATAGCATTGGCTTTCCTATGGTCTCAATTGTGATTTCTCAGAAATAGTAAAATTGCGGATTCTTGAAGCTTGAAACTTGGCCAATCCTATTCCTTTTCTTCACTTGGGCTTCTCCTCACAATCCTTACCAATCAACTCTAGGCCCCTAGCTTGTAATATGAAGCTTGTATGACTTTAATTTGTCTCTAGAGTTGTGTTGTGATATCTTCTCGTGAGTCCCTAATCTTGGTTATACGCATTTGCGTGTATGATTAGCGTATCATCAAGTTGGGGGCTCACAAGCTGGCATCAAAGCCGACTGCCTGTAGGTAGCCCCTTTCCAACTTGTTGGCCAATGTTGAGTCTAGTAATTTAAAAACTTTTACTAACATTATTGTGTGGCTTACGGGCCCACATCTCAATCGGGTGGTATTAGGATATTTTACTCCTCTTCTATACTTTGTATTTTGATCTCTCTTTTATTTCAGGTGAAAGATTTTGCTAACTCTAAATCTAGGTTCTCGTAACTACTTCCCCCCGAAGGGCCCCCCATTCCATATGATGGGTTGATTCATTAGAAGACTCCAAAGATACTCTTCAATCTTCTGTCCAGAACTTGTGGTCATTGCTTTTGTGATTCCCTTCCACCATCAACCGTTATGGATTATTGCATACAATTGCCGTTCATACTTTCATATCCAGTTGCTCTGGTTATTATAAGGTACATCAAATTATCTTACCGGGGATTCGTTCGTCCTCAGTTGTCATCGGTTTTGAAAGTCCTTTGAATTGCTATTAGATATTCCATAATCCTCAGTAGGCTTTTGCTCTTGACCTTTCTCACCTGTCTGCATTATGGTCAATTCCATATTTTTAGCAACATTCATTAAAATCCTTTGTGATTGTCCTTTGATCTTATTGATTCAACTTGTGTCTGAATGCACGCAATCATTAGTTGATCCTCATAAATTATGTGTCCGACTCACGCGTCTTTCCAAACAGGAGCTCGTCGTCGGCAAATCAAGCTTGATTTATTTTCCATTTATGTCCATTCAAGTTACTTGTATATGACCGGAGCATCTAATTTTGATACACCAACCTGTAAATCATAATTCATTTGATATTTAAGTATCAATATTACTTAGATGATCTCTAATCCAATGCTTTGAATTCCTTATTCCTCTGATTGGGTACCTATACTCACATGAGGTCCTATGTGGACCGCTAGACCCATTGTTGGGTTATTATCCGATTCCATCCTTCAGATTCAATATTCTTGTGATATTCTTCCTCTGATACATGACGGCATTAGTAAATTGTGTCTTCTCCCTCTGATAAGTTGTATCCTATACTTTTGTCAGTAATCCTCTATTGTAAGTCATGTGTTAATTACTCTTGATGTTTGTGGTGTATGTTCCTAAGATGCTTTGATGGGTTGTACCAATACCTTCCCTAAGATGTGTGAGCCCATAAACTTCTATGGATCATACTACACTAGTGCTTGCCAGTTAAAATTTCAAAACAACAACTTCATCGAAGTGAGGAGTGAATGAAAGGTTATGCCTTAAAAAAGTGGTAGTCGAACTTGATCTTTGTGTTCATGCCCATGGACCCGGTGTATGTCTTATCATGGAAGCTTCTCGTAACACTAAAACCCCCTTGGTATAATTTGATCTAGTATCTGTGATCTTGTCCTTTGCAATCGTGGTTCCAACCACATTGTTCTAATTTTATTTCATTCTGAGATAAGTTAAAGTGCATGTCTTCCACAGATCAATATACTAGCTTATTTTCTATTCTGATCTACCTTCGAGTATTATCCCTGGTATCTCGAGAATACCACAGAGCTATATAACTTCTTTTGAGCTCCTATTCAACTATGATATTTCGTTGATTCAAGTTTCCTTGTGTTCTGAGTTGTTGGACACTCAAGGACACCGATAACTGAATCGAGTATGCACTGCAATTCAACAACTCTTAGTAATTTCATTTTCTCATGATTTTGTACTCGATCATGTCATTCCAAGATGTTAGGCTACATCATCATCCTCATGCTAGAGCACTAAGATTACATCGAGCGGTCAACATCATGTAGGTTGTCTTGAAAGGCAATTTCGATTCTAAGCTAGCACTCTGATCTTTGGTTCCAACAACCTTTTGCTTCACCATTCCTTAGCTTTATGTCGTTGCTTGTAACATCCCAAATTTTCAATTTGGAATGTTTTATAATTGTAGCTAAGCATCGATGCACTTTATTTGAATGATGACGGCATTTGAATTTTCTTTTGGTATTTCATTTGCATTTATTTTTGGCACAAGATTTTTCACTCACAAAAATGCATGACAATTATCTTGCCAAGCAAGAAAGAGAAGAGATAACATGGCACCCCGAAAAGTCAGAAGAAAAAAATTGTGCCAAAAATTTAAGAAGAAAAAATTGGTTTTATTGGTTTTTAAAAAATTAAAGTTTTTCTTTTGTGCAAAACAAAATGTCCACTGTGTAGGAATTTTTTTCTGATCATTTTCATATATTTTATCAATATTTTTGGAGTAGGAATTAATTCCTTGTCGTAGTTTTTTCCCATTTTTAATAAAAGGAAATAGTACGTTTTAATAGGAAAACCAGCTCATGGGCCCATAGGAGATCCGGCTCGTACCTTTCTCTTATTCCTCATGAACGCTATTTCCTTCCCTAGACTTACACGAAACTTCCTCACCGGAGAAACGGGATCCGAGCCGATCTCCTTACTCATGCCATCCCAGCCCCTCCCTAGCCCATATATAAGAAGCCCTCGTCCCCCTCTCTCCGTTCCCCACGAGACCCCGCCGAACCCCTCGCCACAACGCCACCGCGGCCTCGCCGGACTTCCTGTCGAGGAGCCGAAAATCCCAGGCCGGAGCACCCCGCCTTCGCCCCCAAGCCCCCGTCCGCCGCCACGAGGGGAAGCCGTCGGAGTTCCGCCGCCTCCTGGACCCCTCCACTACCGCTGCCGGTCACCGGAGCACTTCCTCAGCCCCACCACCCTCGGCCGGAGCCAGGTCTCGTCGGAGACCTCTGCAGCCATAGTGAGCCTTGATACGTCTCAAACATATCTACAATTTTTGATGGTTTCACGCTGTTATCTTGCCTTCTTTGTATCATTTATGTACCTTTTTATATCTTTTTGGGACTACCTTATTGATTCAGTGCCAAGCGCCAGTTCCTGTTTTTTCCGTGTTTTTGACTCTTTTCAGATCTGATTTTGGAACGGGGTCCAAACGGAAGAAAAACCCCGAAATGATTTTTTCCCGAACGGAAGAAGTCCAGGGGGCTTTTGGGCCAAGCCAGGTGAGCTCCAGGGAGCCCACAAGCCCCCACTCCGCCACCAGAGGGAGGCGGTGGTGGGCAGGCTTGTGGCCTCCCTGGCCGCCCTTGTCCTAGGTATCTGGCCTATAAATTCCCAAATATTCCGGAAAAAATCAAGGGAGCCTCGAAAATACTTTTCCGCCGCCGCAAGCTTCCGTTTCCACGAGATCTCATCTGGAGACCCTTCCCGGCGCCCTGCAGGAGGGGACTTTGGAGGTGGAGGGCTTCTTCATCATCATCATCGCCCATCCAATGACTCGTGAGTAGTTCACTTCAGACCTACGGGTCCGTAGTTAGTAGCTAGATGGCTTCTTCTCTCTCTTGGATCTTCAATACAAAGTTCTCCATGATCTTCATGGAGATCTATCCATTGTAATCTTCTTTGGCGGTGTGTTTGTCGAGATCCGATGAATTGTGGACTTGTGATCAGATTATCTATTATATATATTTGAGTCTTTGCTGATTTCTTATATGCTTGATTTGAAATCCTTGTAAGTCTCTCCGAGTCTTGGGTTTTGTTTGGCCAACTAGATCTATGATTCTTGCAATGGGAGAAGTGCTTGGTTATGGGTTCTGCCATGTGGTGACCTTTTCCAGTGACAGTAGGGGCAGCAAGGCACACAGCAAGGAGTTGCCATCAAGGGTAAAAAGATGGGGTTTTTATCATTGGTTTGATATTATCCCTCCACATCATGTCATCTTGCTTAAGGTGTTACTCTGTTCTTATGGACTTAATACACTAGATGCATGTTGGATAGCGATCGACGTGTGGAGTAATAGTAGTAGATGCAGAAAGTATCGGTCTACTTGTTTCGGACGTGATGCCTATAGAAATAATCATTGCATAGATATCGTCACGACTCTGCACAGTTCTATCAATTGCTCGACAATAATTTGTTCACCCACCGTCTACTTGCTTTCATGAGAGAAGCCACTTGTAAACAGTACGCCCCCCGGGTCTATTCACATCCATCGTTGACATCTCCGCTTTTACTTTGTTTTGTTACTTTGTTGCTTTCAGTTCTCACTTGGCAAACAATCTATAAGGGATTGACAACCCCTTCAAAGTGTTGGGTGCAAGATTTTGTGTTTGTGCAGGATCTTGAGATACTCTTCCGTCGGATTGATACCTTGGTTCTAAAACTGAGGGAAATACTTACCGTCACTGTGCTAGATCACCCTTTTCGCTTAGAGGGAACACCAACGCAAGGCTCCAAGGCCACGGGGGAAATCCTCTGCATACTTGCCTAGGAAGTCCCTTAAGGCATAGCCGTAGCTGGAGGACTCATGGTGCCGTCGACACAACTATTTCTGGAGCGTTTGCAAGGGATACACAGCAAACATTAGAAGTATTTCTGGCGCCGTTGTCGGGGAGGAGAAATCAAGATCTATCCAAGTAGGTCTCACAAACTCTTCTCTTGCATTTACTTTTGTTGCCAGTTGCCTCTCGTTTTCCTCTCCCCCACTTCACATTTGCCATTTTCATTCGCCTTTCTCCTTCGCCGTTTTCTTTTGCCCTTGCCGTTTTCCTTTGCCGGTTTCTTGCTTTCTTGTGTGCTTGTTTGTTTGTTGAAGAAATCATGTCTGAGAACACCAAACTTTGCGACTTCTCGAGCACTAGTAATAATGATTTTATTAGTACTCCGATTGCTCCCGCCACTAGAGCGGAATCGTATGAAATCAACGCAGCTCTGCTGAATGTTGTTATGAAAGAGAAATTCTCTCGCTTTCCTAGTGAAGATGCCGCATCCCATCTCAATACCTTCATTGAGCTTTGTGATATGCAAAAGAAAAGAGATGTGGATAATGACGTGATTAATTTGAAACTTTTTCCTTTCTCGTTGCGAGATCGCGCAAAAACTTGGTTTTCTTCTTTGCCTAAAAATAGTATCGATTCTTGGGATAGGTGCAAAGATGCTTACATATCCAAGTATTTTCCGCCGGCTAAGATCATCGCCTTATGTAACGATATCATGAATTTCAAGCAACTTGATCATGAACACGTTGCACAATCTTGGGAGAGGATGAAGCTTATGATTAGAAATTGTCCTGCTCATGGCTTGAGTTTGTGGATGATTATACAAATCTTTTACGCTGGCTTGAATTTTGCTTGTCGCAATATCTTGGGCGCCGCCCCGGGTGGATCGTTCATGGAAATCACGTTAGGAGACGCTACAAAACTCGTAGAAAATATCATGACCAACTACTCTTAGTGGCACACTGAAAGGTCGCCTGCTAGAAAAAAGGTGCACGCTATAGAAGAAATTAACTCGCTTAGTTCTAAGATGGACGAGTTGATGAATTTGGTTGCTAGTAGAAACGCTACCGTAGATCCTAATGACATGCCACTATCTTCTTTGATTGAGAGTAGCAACGCTAGTTTGGACGTGAATTTTTTTGGTAGGAACAATTTTTTTCCTAGGCCTTTTCCTAGTAACTCCTCTAACAATTATTCCAATTCCTACGGCAACACTTATGGAAATCATAACAAATTACCCTCTGATTTAGAGAGTAATATCAAAGAGTTCATCAACTCTCAAAAGATTTTCCATGCGTCCATAAAGGAAAAACTACTCAAGATAGACGATTTGGCTAAGAGCGTTGATAGGATGTCTTGTGATATTGATGCTTTGAAAGTTAGATGTGCTCCTCCCAAGGTCAACTTGGATGACACTTTGAAAGCTATGCGTATCTCCATGAATGAGAGTAAAGAAAGAACCGCCCAAATTCACGCTAGACATGAATGGTTTAAAAGGGTGCGTTCTAGTGATGCAAATCACGAATATCTTAAAGTGCTTGGTGTGTCTCCTCTTGAATCTTTGTTTCCGCGTGTCAAACCTACTTATGGAGGGGCTGGATATGAATCCACTTTGGTTGAAAAACGCCCCAATGATTCGGAGTCCACCTATCTTGATGATAAAGCTGTGGAGAGTGGAGTAGAAGAACTCAAAATTTTCGGTAGTAATGAAACTCCCACTTTGGATTTCAAGGAATTCAATTATGATAATTGCCCCTTGTTTGAATGCATTTCTTTTATGCAATCCATTGCAAACTCTCCACATGCTTATAGCCAAAGCAAAGCCTTTACCGCACATATCGTAGATGCGATGATGAAATCTCTTGAAGAGAAGCTCGAACTAGAAGTATCGATACCTAGAGAACTTCATGATGAGTGGGAACCTACTATCAAAATCAAGATCAAAAACTATGAGTGCAATGCTTTGTGTGATTTGGGTGCTAGTGTTTCCGCGATTCCAAAGTCTTTATGTGATATTCTTGGTTTTCATGAGATTGAAGAGTGTTCTCTTGATTTGCATCTTGCGGATTCTACCGTCAAGAAGCCCATGGGGAGGATCGATGATGTTCTTATTGTTACAAATAAGAACTATGTACCCGTGGATTTCATTGTACTTCACATAGATTGCAATCCTTCATGTCCCATTATTCTTGGTAGACCTTTCCTAAGGACTATTGGTGCTATCATCGATATGAAGGAAGGGAATATTAGATTTCAATTTCCCTTAAAGAAGGGCATGGATCACTTTCCTATAAAGAAAATAAGATTGCCTTATGAATCTATGATGAGGGCTACCTATGGTTTGATCACCAAAGATTACTATACGTGATTCCATCACTTTCACCTAGCTAAGGGCGTTAAACAAAGCGCTTGTTGGGAGGCAACCCAACGAATCTATCCTTTTTCTTTCTGTTTTGTGTTTTTCACACTTTCATAATTCTGTTATGATTGTGTTTTTTGTGTTTCTTTTGCGTTTGTGCCGAGCATAACCGTTATGATTAGTCTTGGGGATGATCGTTTGGTCACGCTGAAAAAGACAGAAACTTTCTGCTCACGAAAAGAATTTTCATTTTTTTTTCTGTAAGAGCTTCTGAGTTGATTCTTTTTGCTGCTGATTGCTACGTAAATTGTTCAGGAAGTCGTAATGTTTCAGAATTTTTGAAGTACCAGAGGTATACGAAACATACAGATTGCTACAGACTGGTCTGATGTTAACAGATTCTGTTTTGGTTGTGTTGGTTGCTTATTTTGATGAAACTATGTATAGTATCGGGGGGTATTAGCCATGGAAGATTGAAAGTGCAGTAACCCAACATCAGCAAAAGTAGAATTTAAGTTTGCTACAGTACCTAAGGAAGTGGTGGTTTGCTTTCTTGTACTAATGTTATCACGAGTTTCTGTTTAAGTTTCGTGTTGTGAAGTTTTCAAGTTTTGGGTGAAGTTCTTATGGAAAAAGAGATAAAGAGTGGCAAGAGCTCAAGCTGGGGGATGCCCAAGGCACCCCAACAGATTCAAGGATGCCGTAAAAGCCTAAGCTTGGGGATGCCCAGGGAAGGCATCCCCTCTCTCGTCTTGAATCCATCTGTAACGTTGCTTGGGGCTATATTTTTATTCACCAGATGTTATGTGTTTTTGCTTGGAGCGTCTTGTATCGAAGGAGTCTTTTATTTTTTTTGTGTCACAATCATCCTTGCTGCACACCTAGAGAGAGAGACATGCACACACCGTGATTTTTTCTTGCTTCACTTATATCTTTTGGTAGACAATTCAGCTCACATGTGCTTCACTTATATCTTTTAGAGCATAGCGGTGCGTGGCTTGGTAGTTGATCTATGCTTTGAAAGTAGTCTCAAAAGGGGTAGTTATCCAAAGGGATACGAAAACTTCCACCTTCATGTGCATTGAATAGTTAGAGAAGTTTGATTCATCTCAATTAGTTTTGAGTTGTGGTTATGGTAATATTGAAGTCATGCTAGTAAGGTGTTGTGGATCTAGAAATACTTGTGTTGAAGTCAGTGCTTCCCGTAGCATGCACGTATGGTTAACCTCTATGTGATGAAATCTGAGCATGATTAGTATATTGATTGTCATCCTTTGCGTGGCGGTCGGGATCGCGCGATGGTTTATACCTACCAACCCTTCCCCTAGGAGTATGCGTTGAATGCTTTGTTTCGATTACTAATAAAACTTTTGCAACAAGTATATGAGTTCTTCATGACTAATGTTGAGTCCATGGTTTAGATTCACTTTCACCTTTCACCATCACTATCTTCTTAGTGCCGTGCAACTCTCGCCGGTGCACAAAACCCACCATTAGCGTCCCTCAAAACAGCCACCATACCTACCTACTATGGATTTTTCAAAGTCATTCCAAGATATATAGCCATGCAACTACCACCATGATATATAGCCATGCAACTACCACGTCTACATTGCCTTTGCACGATCGTAAGATAGCTACCATGATGTTTCCATTGATGTCTATGACATGCTAGATCATTGCCACGGTACACTGCCGAAGGCATTCCATATAGAGTCATAGTTGCTCTAAGTTCTGAGTTGAAAGTCTGATGATCAACATTATTGGAGCATTGTCCCATGCGAGGAAATAAAAGAGGCCAAAGAAGCCCATAAAAAAGAGGCCAAAGAGCCCACCAAAATATAAAAAAAAATGAGAGAACAAGAGAGAAGGGACAATGCTACCACTTTTTCCACACTTGTGCATTTTGAGCACCATGATCTTCATGATTGAGAGTCTCTCGTTTTGTGACCACCATATAGCTAGTGGGAAATTCTCATTATATAACTTGGGCTTGTATATTCCAATGATAGGATTCCTCAAAATTGCCTTAGGTCTTCGTGAGCAAGCAAGTTGGATGCACACCCACTAGTTTTCTTTAAGAGGTTTCACATACTTGTAACTCTAGTGCATCATTTGTATGGCAATCCCTACTCATTCACATTGATATCTATTGATGAGCATCTCCACAGCTCATTGATATGCCTAGTTAATGTGACTATCTTCTCCTTTTTGTCTTGCAACCCCCACTAAATTCCACACCATCTATAGTGCTATAACCATGGCTCACGCCCATTTATTGTGTGAGAGTTGAAAATGTTTGAGAAAGTAAAGGTGTGAAACAATTACTTGGCCAATACCGGGGTTGTGCATGATTTAAACTCGTTGTGCAATGATGATAGAGCATAGCCAGACTATATGCTTTTGTAGGATAACTTTCTTTTGGCTGTGTTATTTTGAAAGTTCACGATTACTTTGCTAGTTTGCTTGAATTATTATTGTTTCCACGTCAATAGAAAACTATTGTTTTGAATCTAATGGATCTGAACATTCACGTCACATAAGAGGAATTACAAAGGACACCTATGCTAGGTAGCATGAAGGCATCAAAAATTCATTCTTATCACTTCCCTACTCAAGGACGAGCAGGAGTTAAGCTTGGGGATGCTTGATACGTCTCAAACGTATCTATAATTTTTGATGGTTTCACGCTGTTATCTAGCCTTCTTTGTATGTTTTATGTACCTTTTTATATATTTTTGGGACTAACTTATTGATTCAGTGCCAAGTGCCAGTTCCTGTTTTTTCCGTGTTTTTGACTCTTTTGAGATCTGATTTTGGAACGGAGTCCAAACGGAAGAAGTCCAGGGGGCTTTTGGGCCAAGCCAGATGGGCTCCAGGGAGCCCACAAGCCCCCACTCCGCCACCAGGGGAGGCGGCGATGGGCAGGCTTGTGGCCTCCCTGGGCGCCCCCTGACCTAGGTCTTTGGCCTATAAATTCCCAAATATTCCGCAAAAAATCAGGGGAGCCTAGAAAATACTTTTCCGCCACCGCAAGCTTCCGTTTCCCCGGGATCTCATCTGGAGACCCTTCCCGGCGCCCTGCCGGAGTGGACTTTGGAGGTGGAGGGCTTCTTCATCATCATGATCGCCCCTCCAATGACTCATGAGTAGTTCACTCCACACCTACGGGTCCGTAATTAGTAGCTAGATGGCTTCTTCTCTCTCTTGGATCTTCAATAC
Source organism: Hordeum vulgare subsp. vulgare (assembly GCF_904849725.1). Taxonomy (NCBI): domain Eukaryota; kingdom Viridiplantae; phylum Streptophyta; class Magnoliopsida; order Poales; family Poaceae; genus Hordeum; species Hordeum vulgare. Next base: position 84,589,984 of record NC_058520.1, read on the forward strand.
AAAGTTCTCCATGATCTTCATGGAGATCTATCCGATGTGATCTTCTTTGGCGGTGTGTTTGTCGAGATCCGATGAATTGTGGACTTGTGATCAGATTATCTATGATATATATTTGAGTCTTTGCTGATTTCTTTTATGCATGATTTGATATCCTTGTAAGTCTCTCCGAGTCTTGGGTTTTGTTTGGCCAACTAGATCTATGATTCTTGCAATGGGAGAAGTGGTTGGTTTTGGGTTCTGCCGTGTGGTGACCTTTCCCAGTGACAGTAGGGGCAGCAAGGCACACATCAAGCAGTTGCCATCAAGGGTAAAAAGATGGGGGTTTATCATTGGTTTGAGATTATCCCTCTATATCATGTCATCTTGCTTAAGGCGTTAGTCTGTTCTTATGAACTTAATACACTACATGCGTGCTGGATAGTGGTCGATGTGTGGAGTAATAGTAGTACATGTAGAAAGTATCGGTCTACTTGTTTCAGACGTGATGCCTATAGAAATAATCATTGCATAGATATCGTCACGACTCTGCACAGTTCTATCAATTGCTCGACAGTAATTTGTTCACCCACCGTCTACTTGCTTTCATGAGAGAAGCCTCTAGTAAACACTACGACCCCCGGGTCTATTCACATCCATCATTTACATCTCCGCTTTTACTTTGCTTTGTTACTTTGTTGCTTTCAGTTCTCACTTGGGAAACAAACTATAAGGGATTGACAACCCCTTCATAGCATTGGGTGCAAGCTTTTGTGTTTGTGCAGGATCTTGAGATACTCTTCCGCCGGATTGATACCTTGGTTTTCGAACTGAGGGAAATACTTACCGTCGCTGTGCTACATCACCCTTTCCGCTTCGAGGGAACACCAACGCAAGGCTCCAAGGCCACGGGGGAAATCCTTTGCATACTTGCCTAGGAAGTCCCTTATGGCGTAGCCGTAGCTGGAGGATTCCTGGTGTCGTCGACACAACTATTTCTGGCGCCGTTGCAAGGGATACACAACAAACATCAAGCCTATCCTCTTTACTATCATCTGTTGGATCCTATAGCAACGGTAGAGATTAGAACCCCATACCCCTTCGGTTCACTTAGAAAAAAACCCGATTTTCTGTTAAGTTATTTTTAGCTGAATGGTTTTTGTGTATTTTGCGGCCGTCCGCTAATTAGGCTAAATCGCAGACACCTCTCAGCCACTCACAGCACGCACGTAGCACCCCTGTTCACTAGCTAGCAATTTTATTTCTGCTGCTATTATTAAAAACCAGAAACGTTCTTTTTTGTTTTAGCTTTAACTTTTATTCTATAACTCCAAATTAGGTGAATCTTTTTGCATTGGATCAAAACATTTATGTAGTGTCTGTAGATATAAAGTTTGACCATGTCTGGATTTGTAAATTTTGAGTTTAAACAGAATTGATTTAAACCTTGTTTTGTGAATACCAGGAGTTTAAAAATAGATTTTGAGTTTACTATTTTTTCTACTCATCACTAGTGATCTTATTTATTAGTAGGTTTAATTTCAGAATTTTTAGGATATTTTATCTTGGGGTTTTCAACAAAACAGTTTCTGTTTTAGTTCTTGTAGGTCAATTTTGTTGTCTTATGTTCTAGCTATTTTTTGTTTGTTGCTTTATTTTGTTTACTTGCTTTTGTGATGCTTATTGTGTGAAATTATTGTTTCGTTAGATCATCCAGAGTGCGAACCTTGTTATCTAGAAGTGCTCGACTTCGACAGTCTTCAACAAGGCAAGTCACGTTGACCAGGTTTTACCTATGTTTTATATGCATTGTAGTTCAGCCTTCTCCACCCATTGCATGTAAAGTAGGTACTTGGAAATTTGGATCTTGCTGCAGTATCATGTGGTAGGAACCCATCACCCTTGTTACTTGGCCCGGGACGATAATCTTATTTTGTTATGCTTTTAGTAGACGGGGTTTTGGATGAGTGTTTATCACGAGTATTGTGAGAATTTAATAATCAAGACCTGAAGATTTCAATACTTTTCAAGGCCTCGTCATTAAACACACCTCTAGGTGAAGGATGGTTTAGATGGTCTCCATGGGGAAACCAGTTGATGACCCGAGATACATGGGGAAGTGCCATGACATCTTGCGGAAAGCTTGACCCAGGCACGAAGAGATGGATGGATGCTTCAATACCCAAGGCTTACCTGCACAACCACAAGTAATTATGGGGTCTGGCTTGGTTGGACAACGTGGTGCCTCTGGACGGGTGATGCTACGAGATGTAGAAGAACGGTAGGATTGGATGGGCACCAACAGTGGATCAGAGGAACCCGTTGGAAGACCATGTTTTGATCATCCGGTTCTCAAACACTGTGAAGTGCGAGGACTCCAAAGGAGTCGATCAAATCTTGTGGGGAACGTGTGCAAAACTCTGTAGAGTACTCTAACCTAATCGATTAGCTGTGTCCACGGTCATGGACAACTTGAGCCGAAGGAACTGAACTATTTAGAAGTCTCAACACAAATAATACTAATGATGTGGGTATTATTGATAACTTGGGTATGAGATATGGTTGTTGGAACCATCTCATTAACAACCAACAATGTAGTAAATTTTTTCTTTTAGTCCCTCTCTTGTTGTAGGACAAAATTTTGCTTTCCTCTAAAAACTTACAGCCCCACCTCCCATATATGCATATAATATAGATGATACTTCTCTCTTTTGTGACTTACCGACATATTCAATATGCTGACCTACACGGCTGCAACGTGTCATGTTGTAGAGTACTTTTCCGACCAGGAGTGAGGTCACGATCTACGCTCGGTGATATGCCCTTGAGTCAGATGGACTCAACTACCTTTGAAGTTTCCGCTAGTCTTTGTTTAGTTATCTCATGAGTTGGTCTTCAGCCTCTTTATTGTAATAAAGTACTCGATATGAGATCCGATTAATAAAGCTTTGTGATTGAACTCTCGATATATACATTGATGTACTGTGTGTGTACCAGCATGATCTTGGGATGGTACGGGAACACCAGAGACTTGGCCATTACAGGTCAGGTCGCTACAAATATGGTATCAGAGCCAGGTTGACCGTAAGACGTAACCTCTAGGATTGGAAAAGCTTAGGAAGAAAACTATTTTCTTATACCTATAAATCTTCTATATTTCTCTTCTGTTCATTTCTGACTTCTCTCCGATCTTCCAATATTTTCTAGATCGACACCTTCATCTCAGTTAATGTCACGGAGTTTTGCCCACCTGACACAACATTCTTTCGGAAAGGAGCTGATGCTGATCACCAAGGACTTAAGGATTGCTCTGCCAACCAGCACCAGAAAACCTACCATGTCTTACCCGGCAGATGCATGCTAGAGGATTGAGTTGCACATCCTCAGAAGAACTTTCGAGCCGTGCACAGAACCTGTGGACTACAAGTTCATCGCACCTAGCTGGATTCTCGGAACGGACATGGTGGTTCACTGTGCACTCGAACGTATCAAGGAGGTGTACAGAGGTTGTCGCATTTCACCGGACTTATTCATGATCTCTCGGAGAGGAGCAGATGGAGAAATCATCAAGACCAAGACTAAAGACGCTCTCCTGTCCTATGCCCAGACCTTGGAGACACACATCGGGACTCTGGAGCTCCGTGTAAGCAAGGACACAAATAAGATCAAGCAACTGACACTCCGCGAACTCGACCTTGAAGAAGAAGCCCGAGAAACCCACTACGAGCACGAACAAGAGGTGAAGGACTTCCTGGAGAGGATCGAGAAGTTGAAGGCTCGCGTCGCATATCTGGAGGAAGAATTGGACATGGGCGAAAATCTTCACCCTGAAGGAGACGTAACCCCCTTAATCAGCAACGAGGAGGACTACGAAGCAAGCTCTACTGATGGACCCACCACCATGCATTTCTGAGGAGGACACATAGACAAGTGCACAAGTTTATCTTATCGTTAAACATTCAGGCCGATGTTTAGGTTACTGCAAACTTGTATCCCCGTGTTTGAACCTTATGAGATAATTAATGAATAAATGTGTGGTGTGATAATTATTTGTTGCGTTTCATATGGGTAGTGTATTTTCTCTTTAGACCCTTGTTCTATGCTAATCCCGTCCATCTAAAAACACTAGATGCCTCCGAGACGTGACCCTGCCTCCAACTTCCCACCGGAACTCACTCAGTTGATCCAACAATTGAATAACCTAATGTAGTTGATCATTCAGAACCAGAACAATAACAACAACCATCATCCACCCCAGGCCGACAATCTCACCCGTTTTCTGAGGTTGAATCCTCCGACTTTCTCCAGCAGCGTTGAGCCCATTGTGGCAGATGATTGGCTCCGCAAGATGGAGAGGGAACAAATCACTGCTGGACATACTCAAGCTGACAACGTGCGCTTTGCCGCACATCAACTTGAAGGCCCCGCAGATGTATGGTGGGAGAACTACACCACCACCTACCCTGTTGCTGGTGTGACTTGGGAGCAGTTCAAGCAAGCCTTCCACACCGCTCATGTCTCAGCTAGAGCCGTGAGTTTGAAGAAGCATGAGTTTCGCAACTTATGCCTGGGAAATCACTCTTGGCTCAGTATGTTGATGAATTCAGCATGCTTGCCGATATGCACCTGGAGATGTTGTCGATGATGCAGCCAAGCAGGAGAAGCTCATGGAAGGACTCAACGTTGAGTTGAGTATTCAGTTGACGGTGGCCAATACCACGAGCTGGTAGATAAGGTCCTCATCTTGAAGGGAAAACAACAGCATATTGAGAACCTCAAACGGAAGTATGGACATGGGAAGTTCAATTCTAGAGCTCAGGAGAAGCCCCATTACTTCCCCTATTTAGGGAATACCGGAACAGGATCCAGTAAGTTTGGAGGACACACCCACCATGACCACCCAGTGCATAACCATGGAGGCCACAACCATGGAGGAAATGGGAACAACCGCAACGACGGTAACTTTAAGAATGGCAATGGAGGTAATGGCACTTAGCACCATCCCTCTCCAGCAAGTGGAAAGAAAAATCTGTGAATGCTAGAATGAAATATGATCCTAAGTTTGATACTTCACCCATCTTTGTTACTGATAAGGATTCTGAATTCTCTGTCGATCCCGAGTTAATCACTTTGGTTGAATCTGATCCTTTTCATGGTTATGAATCTGAAACTGTTGTAGCACATCTTAGTAAACTGAATGATATAGCCACCCTATTCACTAATGAGGAAAAAACTCGCTATTACTATATCCTTAAGTTGTTTCCTTTCTCACTAAAGGGTGATCCTAAAACTTTGTTTACTTCTCTTGCTCCTGGTTGTGTGTAGAGATATGATTTCTCTACGAAATATTTTTCTCCTATAATAAACAAGCTACCTTGCAGGATATATATAACTTTGTGCAAATTGAAGAAGAGAGTCTCCCACAAGCTTGGGGGAGGCTTGTCCAGTTACTTAATGCTTTGCCTGATCACCCTCTTAAGAAAAATGAAATACTTGATATCTTTTATAATGGACTAACCGATGCTTCTTGGGAGCACCTAGATAGTTGTGCTGGTTGTGTTTTCAGGGAACGAACTATGGAAAAAGCTGAAATACTATTGAATAATATCTTGAGCAATGATAATGCTTGGACTATTCCCGAACCACCTCGGAAGCCAACTCCGAGGAAAAGAGGTATTATATTCCTCAGTCCTGAAGATATGCAAGAAGCCAAGAAATGTATGCAAGAGAAAGGTACTAAATCTGAAGATGTTAAGAATCTACCACGTATTAAAGAAATACATGGTCTTGATAACCCAACACAGGTAGTAGAGGTAAATTCTCTTTGTAGATTCAATGAGAGTGATACTCCTTACGATAAACCTGCTAGCTTATGCTTAGATGAATTTGATAACTTTGTTGCCAAACATTAAAGTTTTAATGATTATGTTAGCAGACAACTGCAACAAAATGCTCGTATAATTAATCATATAAGTGCTTGTGTGGATAGAAATGTTAATGATCTTAAGCTTATTGGTAAACATGCTTCTATGGTCACTACTCAAGTAGAACAAGTACTTAAGGCTCAAAATGACTTGCTTAATGAATTGAATGATAATTCTGTTAGAGTTGTCACTAGAGGTGGTAGAATGACTGAGGAACCTTTATATCCCGAGGGCCATCCTAAGAGAATTGAACAAGATTCTCAAGGAGTTAATACCGATGCACCTAGTCATCCTGATAGTAGGAAGAAAAAGAATGATGATAGGAACTTGCATGCTAGTAAAACGGTTGCTGTTACACCTGAGAATTCAAATGAAGTTTCTATTTCTGATGCCGAAACACAATCTGGTGATGAACATAAGCCTAGAGATAATATTGATAATGGTGTTCATGTTGATGCTCAACCTAGTAATGATAATGATGTGGAGATTGAACCTGCTATTGATCTTGATAACCCACAACCTAAGAACAAGAGATATGATAGGAATAATTTTGTTGCTAGGAAGCATGGTAACGAAAGAGAACCATGGGTTCAGAAACCCATGCCCTTTCCTCCCAAACCATCAAAGAAGAAGGATGGTGAGGATTTTGAGCGCTTTGTTGAAATGATTAGACCTATCTTTTTGCAAATGCGTTTGACTGATATGCTTAAAATGTCTCCTTATGCTAAGTACATGAAAGATATTGTGACTAATAAAAGAAAGATACCTGATGTTGAGATTTCCACCATGCTTGCTAATTGCACTTTTAGGGGTGGGACTCCTAAGAAACTAGGTGATCCCGGAGTGCCCACTATACCTTGCTCCATTATGTTAGAACTCCTTTATGTGATCTTGGAGCCGGTGTTAGTGTTATGCCTCTCTCTTTATATCGTAGACTTGAATTGGATAAGTTGACACCTACTGAAATTTCTTTGCAAATGGCCAACAAATCAACTGATTTACCTATCGGCATTTGCGTGGATGTGCCTGTTGTGGTTAGGAACGTTACTATCTTAATGGACTTCGTTATTCTTCATATTCCCGAGGATGACGCCATGGCGGGCATCCTTCGAAGACCCTTTTTTAAACACTGCAGGGGCTGTTATTGATTGCACCAAAGGCAATGTCACTTTCCATGTTAATGGTAATGAGCACACGGTGCACTTTCTGAAGAAACAATATCGAGTTCATTGCATAAATGCTATTGAAAAATCTCCATCAATTTTTATTGGAAGCTTTGAATTCCCTATACCTACTGTCAAGATGAAATATGATATACTTATTGGGGATATGCACATCCCCGTTGAGGTAACCTAGTTATTATTCGATAATTCTCCGGTTTTATGTGATTCGAAAAAAGTTTGTCAAGGAGACTTGATCAACCTCAGTGACGAATTTATTTTGATGACCATGAGATGGATGAATATAGAAGTCACAACCTTCTGTTCCCAACTATTACTTTCTGTTATTTGGTAGAAAAATAATAAATATAGCATTATTTTCCTGTTTTCCATGTTTTCCGTTCAATAAAAAAGTGACCTGAAAATAAAAGTTCTCCAAATGCTCTAAAATTCAAGTATGATTTTTTCTGGAATTTTTAAAAATTTCTGAGATAGTTAACTAGTCAAGGGGATGCACCAGTGGGCCACGATTTCAGGAGGCGCGCCCACCCCCCCTGGGCACGCCTGGCATGCTCGTGGGGCCCACGTGCCCCCCCTCCACTTATTCCAGCACCCATCTTCTTTGTCTACCTCCAGAAAAAATAATTCCTTAGCTCAAACCCATGTTCTTGCTCATTTTGCTGCATTTTTCGATCTCCTTGTGCAAACCCCATTCACCAAACTGTTTTGGGGACTTGTTCCTTGGTATGTGACTCCTCCATTGGTCCAATTAGTTTTTGTTCTAGTTCTTTATTCATTGCATATTATTGATGCCCTGGTGACCCTGTTCTTGAGCTTTGCATGTTAATTAAGTTGGTCCGAAGTAGTTTTGATGCATGATATGGCCTCTAGGCACTTGTAGGAGTAGTTGCTTTGAGTTTTTGTTAAGCCTTGTTCACTTTTACTTTGAGTCCCTAAAAATTTCAGAATTATTTCAGAAAAAGGAAGATGTTCAGGAAAAACTATCATGGTGGTTCCTCAAGCAAAAGGGGTCCCCGTCGTGCGATTTGGGAGCCCAACCCTTATCAGCCGAGGAACGCACCGGTGCAACCATGTGAATGGCCCTCCGATGAATTCATGATTGATGCAGGTTTCAAGGATGAGTTTGATACATTTGTTCGCAACGCTAGGCTCGAAGAATTCACGTCCAATAAATGTGAACAGTATACTAAACTCACTACCTCTTTTGTTCGTAGATTCAAATTTTCAGTTGGCCGTGACACATCCATACTGTTCGATCTTTATGACAAATCATATACTATGGATTAGAGGATTTTAATAGAATATGCAAGATACCTGATTGGGGTAGTCCCAATGATCCTCCAAAGTCTTTGGTTAGAGATTTTATTTCTAGTATTGGAGAAACTAGAGATATTACGCAGACTACCATGGGGAGCATTCATTTTCCTGCCTTACATTATTTTGCCCTCTTCATAGGTAGATGCATTAACGGCAAGCATGACCATAGTCACCTCTACGCACCTGACCTTAGTATTCTTAAGAGCGCAGTAACGGGTGATAGAAGTTTCAACATGGGAGGTATAATTGCGAGGAGGCTAAATAACAATGCTAATGAAGGGGATTCCTTTGTTGGGATCTATGCCACTCGCATAGCAAAATTTCTTGGAATACCCATCCGCACAGGAGATCCCCCGCTCCATACAACTTTCCTTGATTGCGCCGCTATGATAGGTTTTCAGTTCCTTGAGAGGGATAATGAATCCCTCCTATACCTGTTAATATTTAACCGACAACATGTTTTCCATATTACCCTTCCTGCTCCTGCCTTTTTTGACTTTCAGGGAAAACGGAGATATTACATAACCACGGGATAGGTAGAGGAGTATGAGAGGGAGATGAAGGCTGCTCGCCTCCATGAGGCAGCTATTCAGGCGGTAGCTGCCACGTCCCAGTACAACCTCCATTATGATTTTGAATATCGCCCGGACTAGCCTTGGGCGTAGACCAACTTAGACCAAAATCCTAAGCTTGGGGGAGTACGTGTTTCTCACCGACTTTATATTCATGCTCACACATTTACTTTGATAGTCGGTGTTCACACTTTTCCATAGTATCATCCATGCTAGTTTATTTCTTTTTCTTGCATTCTTCTCGTGTGTTTGTTTAAAAATGAGAAAAAAAAATAAAATTAGTTGTAAGTTTACTTCCGAGCTTGCTTAGTGGTAATTAAAAGAAAACCCAAAAAGATTTCCCGTTTTTCTTTTGCTTGTTGGGAGCTTTCCCGTGTAAATAGTTTTCTTTTTCTTTGGGTCGAGGTAGAAAACCATGATTAAAATGATTAGTGGCTCTCATATGCATTGTTGTTTATCCGTCAAAGAGCCATATTACTTTGTCTTCTCCTTTGAATTTGCTTGCAGATTCCAGCTTAGTCCAATGCACGAACACTCTTATTATTATTCACTTCATTAGGTCGTGCAATTGAAAGGCAATAATGACGATATATGATAAAGTGACTGAGCCTGGAAAAGCTGGTATGAACTCGACCCATTTTGTTTTTGTAAATATGACTAGCTCATCGTTCCTAATTCAACATTGTTACGAGAGAAACATGTTTGCAATGACAACTTAGAGATCATAGTTTCTGATGCCATACTTAATTAGCTAGGAGCTTATAATGGTTTGTCTTGGATTCCAACATGAATTTCAAAATGATTATGATGTAGTATGATAGGATGGTATCCTCCATTGAATGATTCAAGTGGCTTGACTTGGCACATGTTCACGCATGTAGTTGAAACAAAATCAACATAGCCTCTATGATATTCATGTTTATGGTGATTTATATCCTACTCATGCTTGCACTCAACATTGGTTAATTTTGATGCATATTGATGACTGTTGTCGCTCTCTAGTTGGTCGCTTCCCAGTCTTTTGCTAGCCTCCACTTGTACTAAGCGGGAATACTGCTTGTGCATCCACTTCCATAAACCCAAAGTTGTTCCATATGAGTCCACCATACCTACCTTTATGCGGGATCTACCTGCGGTTCCAAGTTAATTTGCATGTGCCACTCTCTAAATCTTCAAATAATAATCGTTTTGTATGCCCGAACCGCTCATGTGGTGACAAGGGGCGTGATACGTCTCCAACGTATCTATAATTTTTGATGGTTCCATGCTATTATCTTGTCATCTTTGGATGTTTTGTATGCATGAATATGCTATTTTATTTATTTTTTGGGACTAACCTATTAAGTCAGTGCCAAGTGCCAGTTCCTGTTTTTTTCGTGTTTTTGACCTTTTTTAGAGGAGAATATTGAATGGAGTCCAAATGGCATAAAACCTGTCGAATGATTTTTGTCCATAACACAAGACACGCACGAGACGTGAGAACCAATGCAGGGGACCTCGGAGGAGGTCACAAGCCACCCAGGCACGGCCTAGGGGGGGTTATACGTCTCAAACGTATCTATAATTTTTTATGGTGTCACGCTCTTATCTTGCCTTCTTTGTATGTTTTATGTACCTTTTTATATCTTTTTGGGACTAACTTATTGATTCAGTGCCAAGTGCCAGTTCCTGTTTTTTCCGTGTTTTTGATTCTTTTCAGATATGATTTTGGAACGGAGTCCAAACGGAAGAAAAACCCCGAAATGATTTTTTCCCGAATGGAAGAATCCAGGGGGCTTTTGGGCCAAGCCAGGTGGGCTCCAGGGAGCCCACAGGCCCCCACTCCGCCACCAGGGTGCGAGGCGGCGGTGGGTAGGCTTGTGGCCTCCCTGGCCGCCCCCTTTCCTAGGTCTTTGGCCCATAAATTCCCAAATATTCCGCAAAAAATCAAGGGAGCCTCGAAAATACTTTTCTGCCGCCGCAAGCTTCCGTTTCCGCGAGATCTCATATGGAGACCCTTCCCGGCGCCCTGCCGGAGGGGACTTTGGAGGTGGAGAGCTTCTTCTTCATCATCATCGCCCCTCCAATGACTCTTGAGTAGTTCACTTCAGACCTACGGGTCCGTAGTTAGTAGCTAGATGGCTTCTTCTCTCTCTTGGATCTTCAATACAAATTTCTTCATGATCTTCATGGAGATCTATCCTATGTAATCTTCTTTGGCGGTGTGTTTGTCGAGATCCGATGAATTGTGGACTTGTGATCATATTATCTATGATATAAATTTGAGTCTTTGCTGATTTCTTATATGCATGATTTGATATCCTTGTAAGTCTCTCCGAGTCTTGGGTTTTGTTTGGCCAACTAGATCTATGATTCTTGCAATGGGAGAAGTGCTTGGTTTTGGGTTCTGCCATGTGGTGACCTTTCCAAGTGACAGTAGGGGCAGCAAGGCACACATCAAGCAGTTGCCAGTCCAAGTTGGTTTTATCATTGGTTTGAGATTATCCCTCTTGCTTAAGGCGTTACTCTGTTCTTATGGACTTAATACACTAGATGCATGCTGGATAGCGGTCGACGTGTGGAGTAATAGTAGTAGATGCAGAAAGTATCGGTCTACTTGTTTCGGACGTGGTGCCTATAGAAATAATCATTTCTTAGATATCGTCACGACTCTGCACAGGTCTATTCACATCCATCGTTTACATCTCTTCTTTTACTTTGCTTTGTTACTTTGTTGCTTTAAGTTCTCAATTGGCAAACAATCTATAAGGGATTGACAACCCCTTCATAGCGTTGGGTGAAAGCTTTTGTGTTTGTGCAGGATCTTGAGATACTCTTCCGCGGGATTGATACCTTGCTTCTCAAACTGAAGGAAATACTTACCGTCGCTGTGCTACATCACCCTTTCGCTTCGAGGGAACACCAACGCAAGGCTCCAAGGCCATGGGGGAAATCCATTGCATACTTGCCTAGGAAGTCCCTTAAGGCGTAGCCGTAGCTAGAGGATTCCTGGTGCCGTCGACACAACTATTTCTGGCGTCCTTGCAAGGGATACACAACAAACCTCAGAAGTATTTCTGGCGCCGTTGCCGGGGAGGAGAAATCAAGATCTATCCAAGTAGGTCTCACAAACTCTTCTCTTGCATTTACTTTTGTTGCCAGTTGCCTCTCGTTTTCCTCTCCCCCACTTCACTTTTGCCGTTTTCATACGCCTTTCTCCTTCGCCGTTTCCTTTTGCCTGTTTCATTCTCTCTTCCCGCTCGTTTGTGCGTGAGATAGTCCATCAATGGCTAGACCCACCACTCCAAACGCCACCCCTCAAAACTAAGTTCTCAATTTCAGGCAGAATGAGGAAGAAAATTTGAAGTACGGTTGGTACAGGATTTGCAATGCTCAAAGTAGATCTACTCGTAAGCAATCCACGACCCTCCTCCTTCGCAGTTTCTATGTTTGAATTTCTCCTTGGAATAGGTATATCCTTGATACCATTGTAGGCGGGAACTTTTTGGGGAGCCATACTGTTGACTCCTATAGAGCTATCATTAATTTGGTAGGCTCACCCCCGCTCATGGTTAATGGAACTACCTTGACCTTGGAACACGTGATGCAAAGGCTTGATGCTATTGAAAACAAAATTTCCATAGTTGAACTTATTGAGGGTTTGGATAGAAAGATCCACAATCAAATTACTCAGTACGGATCCAAAGTGGGAAACTTTTTGAAAAATTTAAAGGAGAAGGAACTTATAGTTAATGATTTTCTAGAATTGGCAAACTGAAAGATGTCATAACCAACTTGGGTTCCGCTTTTGCCGTTGTGCAAAATACTCCAAATCTTACTCTCAAAAAGACCGTCAACCCTGTTTTTGTTCCTAGAGCTAGTGGTGAGTCATCTAATAAAGATGAAAATCTTAAGATGATAAATGATCACGCTACCTATGGTTTGAGCACCAAAGATGACTATACGTGATTCCATCACTTTCGCCTAGCTAAGGGCGTTAAACAAAAGCGCTTGTTGGGAGGCAACCCAACGAATCTATCCTTTTTCTTTTTGTTTTGTGTTTTTTGCACATTCATAATTCTGTTATGATTGTGTTTTTTGTGTTTCTTTTTGCGTATGTGCCAAGCAAAACCGTTATGATTAGTATTGGGGATGATCGTTTGGTCACGCTGGAAAAGACAGAAACTTTCTGCTCACGAAAATAATTTTCAATTTTTTCTGTATGAGCTTTTGAGTTGATTATTTTTGCTTCTGATTGCTACGCAAATTCTTCAGACCTTCGTAATGTTTCAGAATTTTTGAAGTACCAGAGATATACGAAACCTACAGATTTTTACAGACTGGTGTGCTGTTAACAGATTTTGTTTGGTTGTGTTGGTTGCTTATTTTGATGAAACTATGGATAGTATCGGGGGGTATTAGCCATGGAAGATTGAAAGTACAGTAACCCAACATCAGAAAAAGTAGAATTTAAATTTTCTACAGTACCTAAGGAAGTGGTGGTTTGCTTTCTTGTACTAATGTTATCACGAGTTTCTGTTTAAGTTTCGTGTTGTGAAGTTTTCAAGTTTTGGGTGAAGTTCTTATGGACAAAGAAATAAAGATTGGCAAGAGCTCAAGATTGGGGATGCCCAAGGCACCCCAAGAGATTGAAGGATGACGTAAAAGCCTAAGCTTGGGGATGCCCCGGGAAGGCATCCCCTCTCTCGTCTTCAATCCATCGATAATGTTACTTGGGGCTATATTTTTATTCACCACATGTTATGTGTTATTGCTTGGAACGTCTTGTATCATAGGAGTCTTTTATTTTTGTTGTGTCACAGTCATCCTTGCTGCACACCTAGCGAGAGAGACATGCACTCACCGTGATTTTGTCGAGCTTCACTTATATCTTTTGGTAGACAGTTCAGCTCACATGTGCTTCACTTATATCTTTTGAGCTAGATACTTTTGCTCCATGTGCTTCACTTATTTATTTTAGAGCACAACGGTGCATGGCTTGGTAGTTGATCTATGTTTTGAAAGTAGTCTCAAAAGGGGTAGTTATCCAAAGGGATACAAAAACTTCCACCTTCATGTGCATTGAATAGTTAGAGAAGTTTGATTCATCTCACTTAGTTTTGAGTTGTGGTTATGGTAATATTGAAGTCATGCTAGTAAGGTGTTGTGGATCTAGAAATACTTGTGTTGAAGTTAGTGATTCTCGTACCATGCACGTATGGTGAACCGCTATGTGATGAAATCTGAGCATGATTAGTATATTGATTGTCATCCTTTGCGTGGCAGTCGGGATCACGCGATGGTTTATACCTACCGACCCTTCCCCTAGGAGTATGCGTTGAATGCATTGTTTTGATTACTAATAAAACTTTCACCTTTCACCATGTTTATTCCATGGCTTACATGCACTTTCACCTTTCACCATCACAATCTTCTTAGTGCCGTGCAACTCTCGCCGGTGCACAAAACCCACCATTAGCCTCCCTCAAAACAGCCACCATACCTACCTCCTATGGCTTTTTCAAACTCATTCCGAGATATATTGCCATGCAACTACCACCATGATATGTGCCACCACGTCTACATTTCCTTTGCACGATCGTAATATAGCTAGCATGATGTTTCCATTGTTGTCTATGCCATGCTAGATCATTGCCACGGTACACTACCGAAGGCATTCCATATAGAGTCATAGTTGCTCTAAGTTTTGAGTTGAAAGTGTGATGATCATCATTATTGGAGCATTATCCCATGTGAGGAAATAAAAGAGGCCAAAGAAGCCCATAAAAAAGAGGCCAAAGAGCCCACCAAAATAAAATAAATAAATAAAATGAGAGAAAAAGAGAAAAGGGACAATGCTACCACTTTTTCCACACTTGTGCATTTTGAGCACCATGATCTTCATGATAGAGAGTCTCTCGTTTTGTCACCACCATATAGCTAGTGGGAAATTCTCATTATATAACTTGGCTTGTATATTCCAATGATAGGCTTCCTCAAAATTGTCTTAGGTCTTCGTGAGCAAGCAAGTTGGATCCACACCCACTAGTTTTCTTTAAGAGCTTTCACACACTTGTAGCTCTAGTGCATCATTTGTATGGCAATCCCTACTCATTCACATTGATATCTATTGATGAGAATCTCCACAGCTCATTGATATGCCTAGTTAGTGTGACTATCTTCTCCTTTTTGTCTTGCAACCCCCACCACATTCCACACCATCCATAGTGCTATAACCATGGCTCACGCTCATGTATTGCGTGAGAGTTGAAAATGTTTGAGAAAGTTAAGGTGTGAAACAATTACTTGGCCAATACCGGGGTTGTGCATGATTTAAACTCATTGTGCAATGATGATAGAGCATAGCCAGACTATATGCTTTTGTAGGGATAACTTTCTTTTGGCCTTGTTATTTTGAAAGTTCATGATTACTTTGCTAGTTTGCTTGAATTATTATTGTTTCCACGTCAATAGCAAACTATTGTTTAGAATCTAATGGATCTAAACATTCACGTCACATAAGAGGAATTACAAAGGACACCTATGCTAGGTAGCACGAAAGCATCAAAAATTCATTCTTATCACTTCCCTACTCGAGGACGAGCTTGAGTTAAGCTTGGGGATGCCTGATACGTCTCAAACGTATCTATAATTTTTGATGGTTTCACGCTGTTATCTTTCCTTCTTTGTATGTTTTATGTACCTTTTTATATCTTTTTGGGACTAACTTATTGATTCAGTGCCAAGTGCCAGTTCCTGTTTTTTCCGTGTTTTTGACTCTTTTCAGATCTGATTTTGGAACGGAGTCCAAACGGAAGAAAAACCCCAAAATGATTTTTTCCCGAACAGAAGAAGTCCAGGGCGCTTTTGGGCCAGGCCAGGTGGGCTCGAGGGAGCCCACAAGCTCCCACTCCACCACCAGGGGGAGGCGCCGGTGGGCAGGCTTGTGGCCTCCTTGGCCGCCCCCTGACCTAGGTCTTTGGCCTATAAATTCCCAAATATTCCGCAAAAAATCAGGGGAGACTCGAAAATACTTTTCCGCTGCCGCAAGCTTCCGTTTCTGCGAGATCTCCTCTAGAGACCCTTCCCTACGCTCTGCCGGAGGGGACTTTGGATGTGGAGGGCTTCATCATCATCATCATCGCCCCTCCAATGACTCGTGAGTAGTTCACTTCAGACCTACGGGTCCGTAGTTCGTAGCTAGATGGCTTCTTCTCTCTCTTGGACCTTCAATACAAAGTTCTCCATGATCTTCATGTAGATCTATCCGATGTAATCTTCTTTGGCGGTGTGTTTGTCGAGATTCGATGAATTGTGGACTTGTGATCAGATTATCTGTGATATATATTTGAGTCTTTGCTGATTTCATATATGCATGATTTGATATCCTTGTAAGTCTCTCCGAGTCTTATTGGGTTTTGTTTGGCCAACTAGATCTATGATTCTTGCAATGGGAGAAGTGCTTGGTTTTAGGTTCTGCCATGTGGTGACCTTTCCCAGTGACAATAGGGGCAGCAAGGCACACATCAAGCAGTTGCCATCAAGGGTAAAAAGATGGGGTTTTTATCATTGGTTTGAGATTATCCCTCTACATCATGTCATCTTGCTTAAGGCGTTACTATGTTCTTAAGGACTTAATACACTAGATGCATGCTGGATAGCGGTCGACGTGTGGAGTAATAGTAGTAGATGCAGAAAGTATCGGTCTACTTGTTTCACACGTGATGCCTATAGAAATAATCATTGCTTTGATATCGTCACGACTCTGCACAGTTCTATCAATTGCTCGACGGTAGTTTGTTCACCCACCGTCTACTTGCTTTCATGAGAGAAGCCACTAGTAAACACTACGGCCCCCGGGTCTATTCACATCCATCGTTTACATCTCCACTTTTACTTTGCTTTGTTACTTCATTGCTTTCAGTTCTCACTTTTCAAACAATCTATAAGGGATTGACAACCCCTTCATAGCGTTGGGTGCAAGCTTTTTTGTTTGTGCAGGATCTTGAGATACTCTTCCGCCGGATTGATACCTTGGTTCTCAAACTGAGGGAAATACTTACCGTCGGTGTGCTACATCACCCTTTCTGCTTCGAGGGAACATCAACGCAAGGCTCCAAGGCCACGGGGGAAATCATTTGGACACTTGCCTAGGACGTCCCTTAAGGCATAGCCGTAGCTGGAGGATTCCTGGTGCCGCCGACACAACTATTCTCGCGCCGTTGCAAGGGATACAGAGCAAACATCAGGGGGTGGGCCTAGCAGGCTAGTGGGTCCCCTGTGGCTCCCCTGCCCTAGTTCTTCCGCCTATAAATTCCCTCGAAATCTAAAACCACGGAAAGGAGCCATGAAAATACTTTTCCGCCGCCGCAAGCTTCTGTCTCCGCAAGATCGCATCTGGGGCATGTTCTGGTGCCCTGCCGGAGGGGGCATTCAGACACGGAGGGCTTCTTCATCAACACCATTGCCTCTCCGATGATGCGTGAGTAGTTCACCATAGACCTCCGGGTCCATAGCTAGTAGCTAGATGGCTTCTTCTCTCTCTTGGATCTTCAATACAAAGTTCTCCATGATCTGCATGGGGATCTATCCGATGAAATCTTGTTTTACGGTGTGTTTGTCGAGATCCGATGAATTGTGGATTTATGATCAGATTATCTATGAATGTTATTTGAGTATCCTCTAATCTCTTATATGCATGATTTCATATCCTTGTAATTCTCTTCAAGTTGTGGGTTTTGTTTGGCCAACTTGATCTATAATTCTTGCAATGGGAGAAGTGCTTGGTTTTGGGTTCATACCGTGCGGTGACCTCTCCCAATGACAGAATGGGTAGCGAGGCACGTATCGTGTAGTTGCCATAAAGGGTAAAAAGATGGGGTTTATATCAATTGCATGAATTTATCCCTCTATATCATGTCATCTTGCTTAAGGCGTTACTCCGTTTGTCATGAACTTAATACACTAGATGCATGCTGGATAGCGGTCGATGTGTGGAGTAATAGTAGTAGATGCAGAAAGTATCGGTCTACTTGTCTCGGACGTGATGCCTATATGTATGATCATTGCCTTAGATATCATCATGACTTTGCGCGGTTCTATCAATTGCTCGACAGTAATTCGTTCACCCACCGTAATATTTGCTATCATGAGAGAAGCCTCTAGTGAACACTATGGCCACCGGGTCTACTTCACATCATATTTTCAGCCTTACACTTTTACTTTGTTGCACTTTCCGCCTTCAGATCTCACCTTGCAGTTAACCGTTGAGGGATTGACAACCCCTTTGTAGCGTTGGGTGCAAGTTTGTTGTTTTTGCGCAGGTACTTTGGAGACTTGGCTTGATGCTCCTACTGGATTGATACCTTGGTTCTCAAACTGAGGGAAATACTTACTGCTATTGTGCTACATCACCCTTTCCTCTTCAAGGGAAAAACCAACGCAAGCTCAAAAGGTAGCAGGGCGGTCAGTATCTTCCATGTTAGGCGTGTTATCCTCGATACATGTTTATTCACTACCAGTCATGAGAAAGGGGCCGGTAATCAGAATGCCGAGTTCCATGCCCAAATCAAATCAAAAATATAATTGCAAACAAAACTCCCCCTGGATTATACCCGAGGATTCGGCTAGTCGTGAAGTGTGATTGATCGGTGGTGGGGTAGTCAAAACTTTACTATTTTGTTTGGGAACCGCCTATAATATGTGTAGCATGGATGATGGTGAAAACTCTTGGTCATCGCGTTGACAATGAAAGCATGCCACCCAAAATTATTTATGTCTATTTTAAAAGCTTGAGCTCTTCCACCTCTGCCAATCAATGCTTCCCTCTGCGAAGGGCCTATCTATTTACATTACTGTTGAGTCATCCTCTTCTTATAAAAGGCACCAATTAGAGAGCACCTCTGTCAGTTTTTATTCTTTGCTATTAATTGATATTGAGTATGACTGTGACTGGATCTTCTTTTCCATGAATTACAATGTTCAGTTAGCCCTAGGTCTTTAAAGGTGCTATGCATTTATGTTTTGCGGTCTCAGAAAGGGCTAGCGAGATACCATCTGTTCATATTGTATCATGATTGTTTTGATTGAAGTGTTGACGTCTGAAACATATCATTATTTCTCGCTAGTTGATTATGCCATGGATATGAGTACACCATGAGACCTAAGTGTTGCTTATGTGGTTAGCTTATGATCTTGCTGAAAATCCGAATATGAGTTAGACATAATTACAACAACAAGATAAGCAAGGCTTTATCTTGTTTGTCTCTTTCAGTTTGTCAACTGAATTGCTTGAGGATAAGCAAGGCTTTAAGCTTGGGGGAGTTGATACGTCTCCATCATGTGTACTTTTCCAAACTCTTTTGCCCTTGATTTGGACTCTAATTTTCATGATTCGAATGGAACTAACCCGGACTGACGCTGTTTTCAGCAGAATTGCCATGGTGTTGTTTTTGTGCAGAAATAAAAGTTCTAGGAATGACGTGGAAACTTACGAGGATTTTTTATGGAATATATAAAAAATACTGACGCAAGAATTACCCGAAGACACGGAGCCAGGGGCCCACGAGCCCAGGAGGCGCCCCCTAGGGCGCTTATCTGGCTCGTGGGGCCCACGTGGCTCCGCAGCCTCCAACTCCAACTCTATATAGTCTCTCTTGCCTAGGAAAAATTAGGAGAGAAGAGTTCATCGTGTTTCACGATACGGAGCTGCCGCCACCTCCCGTTCTTCGTCGGGAGGGCAGATCTGGAGTCCGTTCTAGGCTCCGGAGAGGGGAAATCGACGCCGTCGTCATCATCAACCATCCTCCACCGCCAATTCCATGATGCTCTCCATCGTTCGTGAGTAATCTCATCGTAGGCTTGCTGGACGGTGATGGGTTAGATGAGATCTATCATGTAATCGAGTTAGTTTTGATGGGGTTTGATCCCTAGTATCCACTATGTTCTAAGATTGATGTTGCTACTACTTTGCTATGCTTAATGCTTGTCACTAGGGCCTGAGTGCCATGATTTCAGATATGAACCTATTATGTTTTCATCAATATATGTGTGTTCTTGATCCTATCTTGCAACTTGTAGTCACCTACTCTGTGTTATGACCCGGCAACCCCGGAGTGACAATAGCCGGAACTACTCCCGGAGATGACCATAGTATGAGGACTTCATGTATTCACTATGTGCTAATGCTTTGTTCCGATTCTCTATGAAAAGGAGACCTTAATATCCTTTAGTTTCCATTAGGACCCCGCTGCCACGGGAGGGATGGACAAAAGATGTCATGCAAGTTCTTTTCCATAAGCACGTATGACTAAATACGGAATACATGCCTACATTACATTGACAAATTGGAGCTAGTTACATATCACCCTATGTTATAACTGTTACGTGATGAATGTCATCCGACATAATTATCCATCACCGATCCAATGCCTACGAGTTTTTCCTATACTGGTCCTTGCTAAGTTACTTTAGGGCTACTGCTGTCACACTTGCTATACAAATTACTACTGCAACTGTTACCGCCATTACCGATACTATCATACTACTTTGCTACTAAAACTTTGCTGCAGATACTAAGTCTTTCAGGTGTGGTTGAATTGACAACTCAACTGCTAATACTCAAAAGTATTCTTTGGCTCCCCTTGTGTTAAATCAAAAAATTTGGGTTGAATACTCTACCCTCGAAAACTGTTGCGATCCCCTATACTTGTGGGTTATCATTTTCCCGCTCGTTTTCCCCCTCGATCCCTTTCCCTAGGCCCCGATTCCACCGGAGCCCGACAAGATCCGCCGCGGGAGCTCGTCGCCGGTAATGCTCCAATGATCGGTTCGTCAACCTAAGACCACGAGAAGCTTCAGCATGCTCCGTAGATGCCGTAGGAGCCAATCCCCGATCCATTTGACCTCTGTTTCATTGAGCTCAACGTTGCCCGAGCTCTGGCAGCAGCGGAGCTCGTCGCCGGCGTTAGCTCCGGCCATTTCAGCCCCTGAGACTAGCAAAAATGGATGCGCCATCGAGTGACCCTTCCCCTGGTGCCTTCCGCCATCCTTTTGGTCGCCGGAGGAGCAATCCCAAAGCCCTCCACCTTCCCTAGAGTCACCGGAGGCTCGCCGTTGGTGGGTTTGACCCCATCGCCGGTGGGTTTAAGCCCCCTAGGTCTATGACAGGTGGGGCCAGCCCCCTGGCTAATTAAGTTTAAACTAATAAAAATAATTAGTTAATTAAATCCCTAAATAGACACTGACATGTGGGCCAGCCCTTGTTAAATAACTACTTAAAGTTTAACTAAAATCTGGCCAAAGTCACTGACCAATGGGTCCCACTGGTCAGGTTTGACTTTCAACGGCCAGTTGGACCTGTTGATGTCATGCTGATGCAGTAACTATAATTCTGATTTAATATAATTCCAAAAAATGCTAAAATTTTGGAAATTCATAGAAAATTAAATATAACTTCAAATATGAGAAATAATATATGCAAATTGATCAGAAAAATTCAACGGACACAAAGGTGCTACTTTCATGCATGAAAAACAAAGTTATGAAACAACATCAGCTCAAATCAATTAAATGAATTTGATAAATATATTACTTTAATTAATATTCAAATCAGATTCATACTGAGGTTGATAGCCACACTAGCTCATGCTACATCTCATTTCATGCCATGATCATGCATCATGTTGTTTCATATGATTGTTATTAATTGATTGTTATTATTTCGGTAGGCTCTGCCCTTCCGGATACGTCCGAATATCCGACTGACGGATTTAATCCCTCTGCTGAGCAACAAGGCAAGCACCCTTTTGATCATCCCGATATAATCCCATGTTCTTGCTCCTGCTCCCACTTATTGCATTAGGACAAAATATTTCAAACGATTTACTTCGGTAGCTGAACCTATTCCTTTGCATGACCTGTCAGTGTCACAGTAAATAGCCAAACCTTGCAACCTAGCATACCTGGTAGTTGCTTGAGCTGTGATGTGTTTTATCCTACTATGCTTGCTATGCCTAGAGTTGTGTCAGGTCTGTTTCATTTGGGTGGTGAACAGGAATGGATGAATGTGTTCTAATGACAAGGTATAAGTGTGGAACCTGATTTGGTAAAGCTACCGATGACAGGCTATGTAGGAGTACATGGCGGGTTGTTTGATTGAGCCTTCCTTAGTAACTGAGTTCCATGTATGTAATCCAAGACTAGTTACTACCACATGCTGGGCTCTGAAATAGGACCCCGCTCGACTTATTAATCGCCTAGTACTCCGTCCAGGAGTTGAAGTAGTTTCTGGTGTTTATAGTCATGCTGGAGGTCGTGCATAGTGCTGACCTTAGAGGTGAGCTATTATGCGGTAGGCAGTGGCACGGTGTACCAAGTGGCACCCGGATGGTTGGCTTGGGAACTGTGCGCACATCATTTGGGGCCGTGGCGGAAACCTTGGCCAGACTTCCGTGCGGGTTCACCTTCAAATATGCGATAGACCTGGACTAGGTATTAGTGTGGTTACTGGTCATGGACGACTCCCTCGCTGGGCTTCCGATTGAAGGTTGCCTAGGTGCATGACGTGCACATGGCGATAAGTGGGGAGAGCGTGTGTGAAGAAGTACACCCCTGCAGGGTTATGATCTATTCGAATAGCCGCGTCCACGGATATGGACTACTTGGAGACATATGTTGTTCATAGACAACTTTAATGGCTACTCGTAAAAGTATCAAGATAAGCATGAGTATCATGTATGGCATTTCCGTAGGGAGACGGTAAGGAGTTCATGATAGTGTATTGTTGTGGTGGTAGTGGACTCGTGTACGACTTATCAAAGTTGTTAAAACTAATTAAAATTGTAGTTTAGTCTAGCCAAGAGTCGAAGCTGGCTCGCTGCATGAAACACCACAACCCCCTTTGTTGATACCTGTGCACGAGTAGATAGACCTATTCTAAAGTCTTGCTGAGTACTCTTGTACTCATGTTTGCTTAATAATTATTGCAGAGGATACCCACAAGCCAACAGGTGGGTTCTATCTAGACATTGATGATGACAAGTAGCTGGTCTCCCAGCTACGACCTGGCCCCTTTCAGAAGGGATCTATAGATAGTCAGGCTTTATGCCTTATCCTTTCAACTGTCTGTACTCAGACAGCTTTTATGCTTCCGTTTGTTTGTATGACTCTGCTTGTATGACTTTGAGTGTCGGGTCAGGTGACCCCTGCCTGTATGAACATATTATGCAATACACTTCAGAGTCTTTTAAATAAATGTTGTGTTTTTGTATGGTTATGTTGTGATACCATTGTTGTATCTATGCATATCGAGTATGTCATTCGTACGTGTGACGCACTATGATATGTATGGGATTCGACACCTAGTCGTATGCCCTTAGTAGCTCTCTATACAGAGAAATGCCCATTTGTGTTTCCACCGAGCCTTGGTAGTTCGCTACTGCTTCGGACACATTGGTTGACTGGCATGTATCCTTGTTAGTTGTTGTTTGTGTCCCTACGGGGAAATGCCACGCGATGTAATGGAGTCGTTGTAGCTTGCTACGACTCGTCTACATTCGTTGATGACCGACACCTACTTTGCTGGGTTATGTATGCCTATCTCTGTACACTTGAGACACTTGAGTTTATGACTAGTGATGTCGACCCGGGTTCTTTGACATTGGAATGCTAGCGACACAAATGCATACGTGAGTCAAAAGGCGCAAACGGTCCTGGCTAAGGTAAGGTGGCAGCCGTGGGATTAACCGTGCGTGAGACCGCAAAGGGATGCGTTGTGTTATAGGCTGGATTCCTATGGCTTAGGATCGGGGTCCCGACATCATTGGTTTCAGAGCCTGACTGACTCTAGGATTACCAAGCCAAACTGGTCGAAGTTGAGTCTAGAATTGCTTTAGTTATATACAAGGGAATTATTTGTGGAAGGGAACGTAAGATTCTTGCTTCTCTTCTCAAGTCATTCTATTTTGGTCATCCTCGTATTTTCTACAGGGATTAAGAACTAGGTTACCTATCTATCGCTTAGGATCGCGTGTTACTAATCGGTAGGTTGTAGGAAAATGGTTCGAGAGTTAATCCGAGTTTCTTTTGTTCCAAGGAAAAGAAAATAAGTTTTGATGACCATGGAATTGAACTTGATAGTTGAGTGGTTATGCTATCCTATCTTTTGTGGGTTGTCTCAAATTTTTTTTTGAGCATTTACAGCGGTTATGCTGCCCAATTTTATCTCCAGAGCTGTACGCCTTCATGAATGTACAAGTTTTCAAGCTCTTGTCAACTAGGCGATCAGTGCCGAGACTGGTCATACCGACTATGAAGCCACGAAGAAGCACTCTCGCAATTCGGGCTCCTCATCTGGTTGTGGGTCCCCAATAGCTCCCTGCCGCCAAGATATACCCGAGGCCATCCTATGTGGCGCCTCAGGCGAACCAGACCAACCCTCCAGCAAAGACCTATGGTGGTCCAGCTAGCAATGCTGCACCACGTGCCAATCAGGTGATCTTTTACAAGTGTGGAGAACCAGGGCACTACTCACGAGAGTGTCCCCAGAATATAGGTGCCAAGCAAACTGGAAAGTCCGTTCTGCAAGGCAAGTCGGGCAAAGCTTATTATGTGAAGCCAACTCCTGCGTGGTCGCGTGAATTATGTCTCAGCAGAAGAAGCTGCAGAGGATCCCGACGTCATTTTGGGTACGCTCCTTGTCAATCATCACCCAGCGTCTGTTCTTTTTCACACTGGGTCATCTCATTCCTTCATTTCCGAAAGTTATGCGTAGTTTCATAACATGTCCTTTTGTGATATGCCAATCCCATTAGTTGTCCAAACCCCTGGTAGTAAATAGCAAACTTCTAGGATAAGTTATAACAATGAAATCCTAGTAGACATGCTAGTTTTTCTAGCATCATTGATAGCCCTGAAATCCTCGGACATCAATATCATCTTGGGTATGGACTGAATGTCAGCTCATTATGCCAAGATTGATACCCATTCTAGGAATGTTCAACTTACCCATCCCTCGGGTGAGATAGTTAATGTCTCTACTCGAGTTGCCAAATGCCAACTCTATTCCCTCAATGCTAGTCCACTTCCAGAACTTGAAGACATTCTGGTAGTCTGTGACTTCCCGGATGTTTTTCCAGAAGAACTGTCAGGAATTCCATCCAAGGATGTAGAGTTTGTGATAGACCTTGTCTCAGGAACTGTCCCAATAACCAGAAGACCCTATAAGATGGCATCCTTGGAGCTAGCCAAACTTAAGAAGCAACTAGATGAGGCCTTGAATAAAGGTTTCATTCGTCCTAGCTCTTCTCCTTGGGCTTGTCCCGTCCTCTTAGTCAAGAAGAAGGATGGAACGGACCCGATGGTTGTAGATTATTGATTAGTTAACCTGGTCACCATAAAGAACAAGTATCCGCTCCGAGGATCAACGATCTGTATGATCAGCTCGCTGGATCCTCATTCTTCTCCAAAGCGGATTTGAGGTTGGGTTACCATCAAATCAAGATCAAGAACGAGGACATTCCAAAAATGGCCTTTGTCACTCGTTATGGCCAATACGAGTACACCATCGTGTCCTTCGGTTTAACCACTGCCCCCAGCCACCTTCTCTCGCTTGATGAATTCAATCTTCATGGAGTATTTGGATAAATTCGTCGTGGTATACCTCGATGATATCCTCATCTAATCGAAGAATGAACAAGAACATACCGAGCATATAAGGCTGGTATTGATGAAACTTCGAGAGCATCGCCTTTATGGCAAGTTTGCAAAATGTGAATTTTGGTTATGGGAAGTGACCTATATAGGATACGTAATCTCTCGTAAGGGTATTGCTATCAATCCTGAGAGAGTTCAAGCTGTCCTTGGCTGGACTCAACCTGAATCGGTTAAGCAAGTTAGGAGTTTTCTTGGACTAGCGAGCTATTGTTGCCGCTTTGTCGAGAACTTCTCCAAGGTTGCAAAGCCTCTAACTGAACTCCTCAAGAAAGATAAAAAGTTTGAGTGGACACCATAGTGTGAGCATAGCTTTCAGGAACTGAAAAGACGCCTGACTTCGGCACCTGTGTTTCTACCACCAGATTTCTCTAAGGACATTGTTATCTACAGCGACGCCTCGCGACAAGGATTAGGTTGCATTCTCACGCAGGATGGTCATGTGATTGCATACGCATCTCAACAGTTGTGTCAACATGAGGATAATTATCTCACACATGATCTTGAGCTTGCAATTGTAGTCCATGCACTTAAAACCTGGCGACATTACCTTCTTGGTAATCGTTGCGAAATATTCACTAATCACTGATACGACCATTTTGCATCATGTTTTCATGTTGATATTTATCGCTTCTTTGGCTGTTATTTCACTTCATGGTACAATTCTTGTGCCTTTTCTCTCTTATTTTAGAAGGTTTACATGAAGGGGAAGAATGCCGGCAATTGGAATTCCGGCCTGAAAGTGGAGCAAAGTTGAGATACCTATTCTACGCAACTCCAAACGCCGTAAAAATCAACGATGATTTTTTTCTCGATTTATCAAAAATACTGGGCGAAGAAGTGCCAGAGGGGGGCGTGCAGGTGGCCACAAGCCTGCACGACGCGGCCACCCCCCAGGCCGTGCGATGAGGTCTTGTGGGCACCCTGCAGGCCCACTTGCCCCCCTCTTTTTCTATATGAAGGGTTTCGTCCAAGAAAAAAATCAGGGAAGAGCTTTTTCGTGGATTCGCCGCCGCCACAAGGCGGAACTTGAGCAGAACCAATCTAGAGCTCCGGTAGGATGATCCTGCGGGGGAAACTTCCCTGCCGGAGTGGGAAATCGTCGCCAGCGTCATCACCAACACTCCTCTCATCAGAGGGGACTCGTCACCATCAATATCTTCATCAACACCATCTCATCTCCAAACCCTAGTTCATCACTTGTAACCTATCTCCGTCTCGCGACTCTGATGGGTACCTGTATGGTTGCTAGTAGTGTTGATTACTCTTTGTAGTTGATGCTAGTTGGATTATGCTTTGTGAGTAGTTACTTTTGTTCCTGAGGACATGGGATAAGTCATGCTAATAGTAGTCATGTGAATTTTGTATTCGTTCGGTAATTTGATATGCTGTATGTTGTTTTTCCTCTAGTGGTGTTATGTGAACGTCGACTACATAACACTTCACCATTATATGGGCCTAGAGGAAGGAATTGGGAAGTAGTAAGTAGATGATGGGTTGCTAGAGTGACAGAAGTTTAAACCCTAGTTTGTGCGTTGCTTCGTAAGGGGCTGATTTCGATCCACTAGTTTAATGCTATGGTTAGACTTTGTCTTAATTCTTCTTTCGGAGTTGCAAATGCTTACGAGACGGGTTAATCATAAGTGGTATGCTTGTCCAAGTAAGGGCAGTACCCAAGCGCTGGTCCACCCACATATCAAACTATCAAAGGAACGAACGCGAATCATATGAACATGATGAAACTAGCATGACAGAAATTCCCGTGTGTCCTCGGGAGCGTTTTTCCTCCTATAAGACTTTGTCCAGGCTTGTCCCTTGCTACAAAAGGGATTGGGCCACTTTTCTGCACCGTTGCTACTTTTGTTACTTTTTGCTTGCTACGAATCATCTCACCACACAATCACTTGTTACCGACAATTTCAGTGCCTGCAATATTTCCTTGCTGAAAACCACTTGTCAGATCCTTCTGCTCCTCGTTGGGTTCGACACTCTCACTTATCGAAAGGACTGCGATTGATTCCCCATACTTGTGGGTCATCAATCACAAAATTCTGAAATATACATTCACCCAGCTGGATTTTAATCTCAGGCAAAGACGGTGGGTTGACTTGATCACATATTACGACTTAGGGATAACTTACACCTTGGGGAAGGCCAATGTCATGGCTGATGCACTAAGTCGTAAGTCTTATTGTAACAATATGATGTTACAACGAGGTCAACCACATCTCTATGAGGAGTTTCCGAAGTTAAATATCCACATCGTTCCTCAAGGATTCCTTTCTACCCTGGTGGCGAAACCTACACTTAGGGATCAAATCATAGCTGGCCAAAGACGTGATAAGGGTATATCACGGATCAAGGAGAACATTATTAGCGGAAACGCTAAGGAATTCTCCATGAATGATCAAGATGTTCTGTTTTTCCAGAACTGTCTAGTGGTTCCTAAGAATCCACATCTAAGGCAGTTGATCCTTAAGGAGGCTCATGAGTCTCCTCTCACTATTCATCCTGGTAGTACTAAGATGTATCAGGACCTACACCAGAGGTTTTGGTGGACTAGGATGAAGAGAGAAATTGTTGAGTTCATTGCTAACTGCGACATTTGTCGTCGAGTTAAGGCAGAACATCAAAGGCCTACTGGCACCCTTCAACCTTTAGCTATTCCTGAATGGAAATGGGATAAACTCGGTATGGATTTCATCACTGGATTTCCCAAGACCAAGAAAGGAAATAATGCTATCTTTGTGGTCATTGACCGTCTTTCCAAAGTAGCTCATTTTCTTCCAATTCGTGAGAGTATAACAGCTAGCCAGCTAGCAGAGTTATATATCTCTTGAATAGTCTCTCTTCATGGTGTTCCTCTGGAGATTAACTCAGATTGTGGAAGTATTTTTACTTCTCGCTTCTGGGAAAGTTTTCAGAATGCCATGGTGACTCACCTATCTTTTAGCACTGCTTTCCATCCACAATCAAGTGGCCAAGTAGAAATAGTGAATCAAATCCTAGAGGATATGCTCCGAGCTTGTGTTATATCATTCGGTATGAATTGGGAGAAGTGAATTCCATTTGCCGAATTTGCTTATAACAATAGTTATCAATCAAGCTTGGGCAAAGCCCCTTTTGAAGTTCTCTATGGACGAAGATGTCGAACACCTCTTAATTGGTCAAAAACCAGAGAGAGACAACTCTTTGGTCCGGATATGATCCAGGAAGCAGAAGAACAAGTTTGCATTATTCGTGAAAAGTTGAAAATAGCCCAATCTCGTCAAAAGAGCCAATATGATCGTCATCATAAGGCTGTGACCTTTGAAATTGACGAGAAGGCTTACCTTCGGGTTACACCTTTGAAGGGTACTCATCGCTTCGGTATCAAAGGCAAATTGGCTCCTCGTTACATTGGTCCTTTTTGCATTCTTGCTAAACGAGGAGAAGTTGCCTACCAGTTGGAACTTCCTCCGCATCTTTCCAAGGTTCATGATGTTTTCCATGTCTCGCAACTCAGGCATAGCTTTTCGTATCCTATCCGTGAAGTGGACCACGAAACGCTTGATCTCCAAGATAACATTTCATACCAAGAATACCCTATTCGTATTCTTGATCAAGCTGAGTGTACCACTCGACATCGAAACCTCAAGTTTCGGAAAGTTGAATGGTCAAATCGTTCTCAAAAAGAGGCAACAAGGGAAAGAGAGGACCGTCTTGGACTTGAGTATCCTGCCCTATTCCCAACGACTTCCAAATCTCGGGACGAGATTCTTTTGAGTGGGGGTGAGTTGTCACGTCCCTAGCTACCCCTTTTAACGAAGGTGTCCAGATCAATCCCCTAGTCACATCCCTAGCTACCCCTTTGATGATTAGCAAGATTGTGCTCATATTTTCATTCTTGCATTAAAAGTGAAAATGGAAATCAAAGAGAAAAACCCTAGCAACTCTATATTCAAAACAATTCAAAGTTGTGACAAATCAATGAACCCAAAATGGCCTTCAGAAAAGTCCATCATTTTTTATAAATATTGGAAACAACAATTCAAGGATACATTTATTTTTAAAAATACTTTTGGGATTTTATTGAAAATACAAAAGCCACTGAAATCAACTATATATGTGATTTCAAATATTTCAGAGTTACATAAAATGTTGAAAACTTTATGTGGGGTGGGAAATATTACAACTAACACCCCACCATTATTTTCACTATTTTAGAAATAGTTTGGAGCCAAAAATAAAATGAAACAAATGTGAGAAAGTTTAAAATAGAAAACAAAAAAGAAAGAAAAATGGAAAATGCTTACCTCTCGCTCACCTGGCCCAGCCCAGCTCCTCTCGCTGTCGTCTACCTCGTGCTAGTCGGCAGCAGGAGGTGGTCGCCGCCTCCTCCGGCGAGGCCACGCACCTGCGTGCCTGCCTGGACCCTCCCCGTCATGCTGGCATGAAGGGATAAGCCTCCCGCACCCGTTCCCATCCTCTCCCCCTCCTCACTCGCCCACTACGCCTCTCTCTCTCTCGGCCGCCATTGGACCGAGCTCGAGCTCGAGCTCACCATCATCTCTGGCCCCCCCAAGCCTCTCTGAGCACGCCGTTCGCTGCGCCTCATCAAGCTTGTCTTCCCTGCCAAACGAGAAGAGCCCCGAGCCGTGCATCACCAGATAGCCGTCGTCTTCTTTCTCGGGTCTCCGTTGTTCGCCGCCGTCACTCTCCCTCTCCACGCAGTCCCTGAGCACGCTTTCGACACCTCTGCAGTTCCCGTGAGCCCAGGGTGCTTTCCCCCTCGTTTTCCCCCTCGATCCCTTGCCCAATGCCTCGATTCCACCGGAGCCCGACGAGATCCGTCGCGGGAGCTCGTCGCCGGTGATGCTCCGATGATCGGTTCGTCAACCTGAGACCACGAGAAGCTTGAGTGTGCTGCGTAGATGCCGTAGGAGCCAATCCCCGATCCATTTACCCCTGTTTCGTTGAGCTCATCGTTTCCCGAGCTCTGGCAGCCACCGACCTCGTCGTCGGCGTTAGCTTCGGCCGTTTTAGCCCCTCAGACTAGCAAAAATGGATGCGCCATCGAGTGCCCGTTCCCCTGGTGCCTTCCGCCATCCTTTTGGTCGTCGGAGGAGCAATCCCGAAGCCCTCCGCCGTTCCTGGAGTCACCACAGGCTCGTCGCCGATGGGTTTGACCCCATCGCTAGTGGGTTTGACCCCCTTGGTTCTATGACAGTTGGGGCCATCCCCCTGGCTAATTAAGTTTGAACGAATAAAAATAATTAGTTAATTGAATCCCTAAACAGACACTAACATGTGGGCCAGCCCCTGTTAAATAACTAATTAACTTAAAGTTTAACTAAAATCTGGCCAGAGTCACTGAGCAGTGGGTCCCACTGGTCACGTTTGACTTTCAACGGCCAGTTGGACCTGCTGATGTCATGCTGATGCAGTAACTGTAATTCTGATTTAATATAATTCCAGAAAATGCTAAAACTTTGGAAATTCATAGAAAATTAAATATAACTTCAAATTTGACAAATAATATATGCAAAATGATCGAAAAAAATCAATGAACACAATGGTGCTACTTTCATGCATGAAAAAGAAAGTTATGAAACAGCATAATGTCAAATCAATGAAATGAATTTGATAAATATATTACTTTAATTAATATTTGAATTTTGAATTCAAATTAGATTCATACTGAGGTTAATACCCACACTAGCTCATGCTACATCTCATTTCATGCCATGATCATGCATCATGTTGTTGCATATGATTGTTATTATTTCGGTACGCTCTGCCCTTCCGGATACGTCCGAATATCCGACTGACGGATTTAATCCCTCTGTTGAGCAACAAGGCAAGCACCCTTTTGATCATCCCGATATAATCCCATGTTCTTGCTCCTGCTCCCACTTATTGCATTAGGACAAAATATTTCAAATGCTTTACTTCGGTAGTTGAACCTATTCCTTTGCATGACCTGTCATTGTCACAGTAAATAGCCAAACCTTACAACCTAGTATACCTCGTAGTTGCTTGAGCTGTGATGTGTTTTATCCTTCTATGCATGCTATGCCTAGAGTTGTGTCAGGTGTGTTTCATCTGGGTGATGAACATGAGTAGATGAATGTGTTCAAATGAAAAGGTATAAGTGTGGAACCTGATTTGGTAGAGGTACCGATGACAGGATATGTAGGAGTACATGGCGGGTTGTTTCATTGGAACCGTCCTTAGAAACTGAGTTCCGTGTATGTAATCCAAGACTAGTTACTACCACATGCTGGGCCCTGAAATATGACCCCGCTCGACTTATTAATCGCCTAGTACTCGGTCCAGGAGTTGCAAGTAGTTTCTGGTGTTTATAGTCATGCTGGAGGCTGTGCATAGTGCTGACCTTAGAGGTGGGCTATGATGCAGTAGGCAGTGGCATGGTGTACCAAGTGGCACCCGGGTGGTGGGCTTGGGGTACCCTGTGCACATCGTTTGGAGCCGTGGCGGAAACCTCGGCCCGACTTCCGTGCGGGTTCACCCTCATATAGGCGATAGACCTGGACTAGGTATTAGTGTGGTTAACGGTCGTGGCCGACTCCCTCGCTGGGCTTCCGCTTGAAGGTTGCCGAGGTGCATGACGTGCACATGGGGATAAGTGGCGAGAGCGTGTGTGAAAAGTACACCCCTGCAGGGTTATGATGTATTCGAATAGCCGCGTCCGCGGATATGGACTAGTTGGAGACATATGTTGTTCATAGACAACTTTAATGGCTACTCATAAAAGTATCAAGATAAGCGTGAATATCATGTATGTCATTTCCGTCGGGAGACAGAAAGAAGTTCATGATAGTGTATTTTTGTGGTGGTAGTGGACTCGTGTACGACTTATCAAAGTTGTTAAAACTAATTAAAATTGTAGTTTAGTCTAGCCAAGAGTCAAAGTAGGCTTGCTGCCTGAAGCACCACAACCCCCTTTGTTGGTACATGTGCATGAGTAGATAGATATGTTCTAAAGTCTTGTTGAGTACTCTTATACTCATGTTTTCTTAATAATTGTTGCAGATGATACCCACGAGCCAACAGGTGGGTTTTATCTAGACATTGATGATGACGAGTAGCTGGTGTCCCAGCTATGACCTGACCCTTTCAAAAGGGATCTGTAGATAGTCAGGCTTTATGCCTTATCCTTTCAACTGTCTGTACTCAGACAACTTTTATGCTTCCGTTGGTTTCTATGACTCTGCTTGTATGACTTTAAGTGTCGGGTCGTGTGACCCCTGCCTGTATGAACATATTATGCAAGACTCTTTAGAGTCTTCTAAATAAATGTTGTGTTGTTGTATGGTTATGTTGTGATGCCATTGTTGTATCTATGCATATCGAGTATGTCATGCATACGTGTGATGCACTATGATATGTATGGGATTCGACACCTAGTCGTATGCCCTTAGTAGCTCTCTATACAGAGAAATACCCCTTTGTGTTTCCACCGAGCCTTGGTAGTTCGCTACTACTCCGGACACATTGGTTGACCGGCATGTATCCTTCTTAGTTGTTTTTTCTGTCCCTACGGGGAAATGTCATGCAATGTAATGGAGTCCTTGTAGCTTGCTACTACTCGTCTACATTCGCTAATGACCGACACTTGCTTTGCTGGGTTATCTATGCCTGTCTCTGTACACTTGAGCCACTTGAGTTTATGACTAGTTCTGTCAACCCGGGTTCTTTAACATTGGAATGCTAGCGACACAAATGCATACGTGAGTCAAAAGGCGCAAACGGTCCTCGCTAAGGTAAGGTGGCAGCCGTGGGGATAACCGTGCGTGAGACCGCAAAGGGATGCGTTGTGTTACAGGATGGATTCCTATGGTATAGGATCGGGGTCCTGACACCACTCTGCAATCAGTGTGAACGCCGACATGAACATCTCCATGAAGTCTTCAAATTTAACGCACTTGTGTTTGATGACCTGAAAATTCTTCAGCTTCTCTTCATCCACTCCCTTGAAGTGCATGCGTACAAGCGAGAGGGTAATGACGGCTCCCACCCTTACTGATGACTTCTTCCACGACTTAAGCATAGTAGGGATGGCCTTCCGTCGGTTCACAATGGCTTGAGCGTCCTTGACAGGAGCATATTTAGGCGCCTCCTCCATGTCGATCTCTCCAATGGCCGACTGAAGCAGCTTGAAGCAAGCCACTACATAATTGACGCGGTCCTCCATCCTGAGGAGAAACAAGGTAGCACTGCCCTTAAGGAGCCCTCTCTTGGGATCGAGCTCCTTCTCTATCCGCGCCATTTGTTCTTCGACGTCAGCAACAAAGGCTACACTCAACATAAATGGGGGATGAGAAACGTCAGTCAGAGATTTTAGAATGATCATGGAAAAGTATTCGGACATTCAATGTACCTTTGAGCTTCTCACAGAGCTCTACACTAAAGTCCACGACGAACTTCTCCAGCTCAGCCTTTTGGGCAGTGGCCTTGTCAAGGTTGGCCTCCCACTCGGCGTAATGTTTCTTCAAGCCAGCAAGCTCCAATGTGGTTTTCTCTACACTGGCTTTCAAAAATCGATTCTCCTCTTCCAGATCCCCAACCGATTTGAGTTTGTCTTTAGCCGTTGAGGTTTTCTATTTGATGTCCTTCCAAGCAGACGCAAGTTCTTCATCCCTCTTCTTAAGGGATTCCTTCATGGTCACTAGAGAAATGTAATTCTTCAGCCTCTCAGAAAGGCGATCTGACAAGACAGCCTCAGTCGGATAAGGAAAGACAACGTAACGGAGTATCAGTCAGATGACAAGGACATAGCTTCAGTTTTTCGCTTCTCCACCTCCAATCGCTTGCTCTTTGGTTTCTCCGCTTCAAGGCTTGTCTAAGTTCCTGGAACTCTTTTTTCCATGGCCTCGTCACGGCCCACGGGCCCACAAGCAGTCTGCAATAAAAAAATTCAAGAGAGGCATAGCGTTATGTCACAACTCTAAGACTACTGCCAACTGCCACAGTCAATGCATGGTAGCCTCGGGGACTACACCCACTGGGTGCGCTCAGTGCGCCCCCACTAGAATGACAGAGGACAAGGGATTCGCTCCTGACTGGCCTCTATTTATCAAAATGTAGAAGTCTCTTCAATCGACATTAGCCTCGGGGACTACACACAGTGGGTGCGCAGAGCACGCCCCCACTAGAAAGATAGAAGAAAGGAAAGTGATCCGTACCCTACTGGATTCTTTCGGACATACAAAAGAAAAATAGACTACCACCGATTGACACAACCGATGGTAGCCTCGGGGAGTACACCCAGTGGGTGCCCTCAGCGCGCTCCCACTAACACCCAGCGGGAGTGCCTCTGGGCATGCCCACTATGGACTCCTACAAAGAACCAAATTCCAAAAATACATGCGTGAATGACTTAACTGAACGTTCCTCGCCACAGGTTCACTCGCGTCGTATGCTTCCTTCAGTTGCCCAGCCATCACGTCCAGCTGCGTCAAGGCCTCCTTGTGCACCTCCTCTTGGTCCTATAGGTAGGATGGAGCTAGAAGATACTACGATCCTTGGGGTGAGACGACGAAGTGGTCACAGGATATTGTCCGAGTGACGCTCCAGTCGAAGCGACCTCCTATGCCTTAGGAGTCTGGGCCTTGATGTTCACTCGGCAGTTTCTCGGAGCCTAGTTCGACACTTCCCCACCTGCAAGAGGGACATTAGTGTCGAGTTCGGTCACATCCAACGAACTTCACATACCCACAAGACAATCCAAAGATTGCTCGAACAGCCAAAGCCTGAATTTGGAATGGATTGTTGGAAAAGTTCAAGGATTACCTCTCGATGAATCAACGTCAACGTTAGCTCTACCATTGTCAGTAGCCTTGGGGTCCAATGAAGAAGTTCAAGTATCAGGCCTAGAACAGAAACAAGAAAATCGGATCATCACTCGGAAGACATTATTCAAACAAAGACAAATCACTCGACAAAGATACTTACACCGAATCCACACACACGTCGACCTTGATGTCCGGCAGGACAACCTTACGAGGCTTGGAGCTTGAGATCTTGGGTTGCTTGGCAGCCTGCAACGGCATGGCCTCGGAGTTGCCCCAACCTCGTTTGGAGCTACAAGTCGGCATGGCCGAGACACTCGGCTTCGCCGTTGATATGGACACTCGGCGCCTGTGCGGACCTCAGGGTCCTGGTGCACCTTGGAACGGTTTTTGAACTGTTTCTCGACCTAAACCTCATCGGACAGAGAAGATTCTGCCTCATCCCCACACTCCTCCTCGCTCTCTTTAGTCTTTGCATTGTCGCCAACATCGTCCTAGGCGTCCTTCAAGCCCTCCGGGAGGTCGGTGTACGGGTTCTCCGTGTCGCTTTCCATGACAATAGGGGAGCGGCTAACCGTTGATATGGAGCTGACCAGCCTTGTGAAAGCCTCCCAAATGAAAGAAGCAAAGTCAGAAGTGGAAGTTAAAACAACTAAGAAGTTCACTCGGCGCTTGTCCTCGCTGACTCACCTCATTCGACTTATTTTCCGCCACGAAGGGTTTCACCTGCCTGGAGCCTGTGGGGTTTCCCTCATTGGAGTAATGGCCCTAAGCTTATTCTCCATCGCCTGTTCATCGAGCTCCTCAGGATGGACTCGGGTCTGATCATCCGCCTTCAATCTACCACATTGGGTGAGCTCTACCATGAAGGGGTTGAACCCTACACTGGAAGAAGACCTCCAAGAGGTCCATCCCATTCACGCTCTTTCAGATAAGGACAACACCGCTTTCATCTAGACCTCGACGTCACTCTTCTCCTCGGAACAAGGTCAAAGTTGGTCCGAGTGGATCCTATCAACCGTGAAGGGAGCAAGGCGCGATTGACCCTCTCCGACTAAGATGTCACGACAGTAAAACCAAGAGTCCTGCTAGTTCTTCACCGAGTCCGAAAACCTCATCTGGGGAAAGCTACTTTTCCCCCTAAGCTGAATGCCTAAGCTGCCGCAAAGCTGCACTACATTGGTCTTTCCCCCCGAGGAAGGAGACTTCTTCACGATCATCACTCGACACGTGAACAAGTGCTTGAACAATCCTCAATGCGGATAACATCCAAGGAAGTTATCGCACAATGACACAAGTGCAGGAAGATAAGAAACAACATTAGGAGGAAGATGGTGGAGCTGAGCCCCGAAGAAAGCAAGAAAACCTCGAAAGAAGGGATGGGCAGGTAGAGAGAAGCCTCGCTCGATGTGAGTGACCACGAGCACCCGCTCGTCGTTCTGGTGCGCCGGCTCAATATCATCGTCGTGAGGCAGTCGCCAGCTCACCTAGGAGATCAAGCCTTCGCTTTCCAACTCCAACAACCGCGCCTCGATGCCACGGGACAACATCCAGTCGCCCTGGATCCAACCTCGTGAAAGCACCACAACGCTCGAGGAGGAGCCATGCGACCCTCTCTTGGCCCGCTCGGTTTCGACGTCACCCCCTTCTACATGGTCGACAGTAGAGAAATCGGAGCTGGAGATTGAGGGAGACGTCCGACGATTCCTGTCTTTGGTGGCAAGTGGCAGAAGCGGGGACAAGAAGAATCTAGTCTCAGGACGCGGTTCTTTCTCTCTTTCCTCCATCCCAGACCTTAAATACCCAACAACAGGAATCCCTATCGAGTGCATCGCCAACCCAAGGAGGATCTACAACATCCCAGGAATGACGCGCACTGTAGCGTGACAATGACATTACATTCACATAAATCGGGGCGTCTCCCCACTACTTCAACTACACGCGTCTCGGCCAAAACCGTCGCCCGTGCGTGCGCTCCATCTATTCAAAAACCGCGAATATTCAGTCCCACCTCATATCCCAAATGGATCCCGTATCCATAGCGCATCACGAGGTGAGTCAAATTATCTTTTTGCTCGTCCCCCTGCGAGACCCCAATTACTCAGTAAATCAATAAGGACGACCCAATCATCCTTACCTCAATACGGGCGGGGATCCATCCCCGCTCGCCAATTGAGCACACGGAGTTCCGAAGTCTCGTACGCCCGATTCATGGAATCTATATTCTCATTCCGTCACCACCAACTGGAGCCATACCCGTATGAGTTGTAGTTGGGATTTCACACTCTTGAATCCTTCCAGGTTTGCCGAAAGTCCGAATGACCCAGCTCCGCGCTACCTCCCAAGAATTTCCAAGATGCCGAAGACATCGAAGGAAGTCATTTACTTGGTCTGCAAAACCTCAACCAATTCGGGGGCTACTGATGTGGTTGTACATTATGGGTAGGCCTACGGACCTGCTCCCTTAGGCCCACCTAGGTCCCCTTACGAACATAAGTGTCCTTGAAGTCACCATTGAAGCATCACCCTCATTTGGCTCGACAACTGTCACTCGGCCTGCTCAGAGTCACCCCGACCACCTTGTGTTAGTAGGACGCATCACAGCAAGGTGAAGACACCGTAGAGGCAGCAACGGTTAAGGACTTAATCCACCACATGAAGTGCAGTGAAGACTCACGTTACCAGTAACGCCAAGGTTTAAAGTTGTTGTTTCTAGTAACTCCCCTCTTTATTACCATTAATTGCCTTGTAATGAAGCTCGGTCGGTCGTGGCAGCCACTATATAAACCACTCCCGGGCTCCAGCTCTAGGGTTCTGCACTTGTAATCTTTTGCACCCTCATAAGAAAACACCAGCCTAAGGGCTCGAGACGTAGGGTTTTTACCACTTCCAAGTGGGCCCTGAACTCGGAAATTCGAGTGCATCCGTTGCGCCTAATTAGACTTCGCCCCTTTGTGCGTACCCCTTGGTACTATTGTCAAGATCATTCCCACGAGAACAACCATGACCACTTCAGACTAAGGAATATCAACATGAGGTTCACAGGCCATGTCTTTACTCTAAGGAACATGTTCTTGAGCCAGACTTTTCTTAGTGTGAGGAATATGTTGTGCAGATTCATGAATTTGTGGTGCAATAGTTTCCTTAGTAGTTGTCTGATTCTTAGTGTCTTCAGCTGATGCAGCTAATTCAGTCTATGGGATGGACTTCATTAGAGTGTTCTTGTCATCAGATCTTGCATGAATTTCTTCAGTAGCCGTAGGGGACTAAGGAACTTGAGGAATTGGAGTTGTGAATGCATAGTTGGGATGAGCCTCTTCCAGTATTCGTCACTGATAACTAGTGTTGTGCTGCAGTGTCCACTTATGCATCTTTTTCTTCATCTCCCACATTTGTGTTCTGTTGCGGCTAAGGAGATGAGGCTTGAGGAATTGAAGGATTTTGATTTGCTTCAATTTCTTCGTCCAATGGTTCTGTGGAGGCAGCAGACTGAGTATCTTCCATTTGTTCACCCCCTTCTGGGATGATGTGTTGGACACCAAATGGCACCAAAATGTAAGATGGGGCCGTGTAGATAGGGGTGGCATCAATTGGTGCTGTTGAGGAATTTTTCAAAGTCCTCAAGCATTTTGCTTTTGAGGACTGTGAGCTCGTTGAAGCCTGTCTCATCTTTACTGCTTATTTTTTCAACAGCCTTTGTTTTCTTCACTTCTGATGCGAAGGTGGTTTCACTTTCTTCACTTGTGGAAAGTTTGGAGCTGGAACTGGTTTCAGGCGCGGCTGATGCAGTCTTCCTAGCAATAACAGTTTCTTCAAGCGCAACCATTTCTTTAGCTGTCCTGGCAGGATCGTTCGTTACAAGAATTTCTTCATCAGAGTCATCAGGTAGTTCAATAGTTTAGCCACCTTAAGGAATTTGAGGTTGCATAGAAGTTGTAATCCATTTGTTGTGGTCTATGATGACCTTGTTTGCAATAATGACAAATCTGACTTTAGCGCCCTTCCAATCCGCATGAAAGCGACAATATTCTTCAGTGAGGTTTTTTATCTCAGTTTGACTGGTGAGGAGCTGATGAGGGGTCATGGTCAGAATGTTCTTCTTCAGAAAGCTCTCTTTCTTAGCCTGTGCTTTTATGGCTTTTTTGTCTTTCCGAACCTTCCATTTTTCCTCATTGATGAAAGCAGTAAGCATATGACTTGGTCTAGGTGGAGGCATCAAGTCATCATTAGGTGTCTAAGGATTTTCATACAAGAGATCTATGAAGTCTAGTATCACCTTTGGATCTATCATGAGGGGAATGGTGGTGGCTTTCTCCTATGCCACCTTTGGATCTATCACGGACATATTCTTCTTCATGTTTGCACTTGTGGAAGTATGTGCAGAGCCACAAGCAGAGGGCCCTGAGGGAATTGAAGTCCCCATAAGATTATGACTTGTGGACAACTTCATTGATGGTGAGGACTATGTGGCAGCAACTTTGGAGGAATTTGCTGTGAGGAATTTACAGGTGAGGACTTTGGCTTGACAGTGGACTTCTTCAAAATAGCTCGCTTTGGAGAAGTGTCAGTACCAGAAGGCTCGACCGCACACGAGGAGGCAACAGTAGTTGCAACAGTAGATTCCTCATTGAAATCTCTTCATGACCTGTTTTGCAACTTTGTGCAGTTTAGCCTGTTGCTTTGCTCATTCTTCAGCATAGTCTTCAATGCTGGGAAGGCTTGTTGTATCAGAAACTTGTTGATTTCCCAGAGGCCTTTTGCATGGAGGCTTCAGGGAGAATTTTTTCATGTATTTAGGAGTCACATACCTGTACTCAATTCATTCTTTGGCCCATCTCCTCTCAATTTTCTGCAAGCACGTTATGTGCTTTTCCTTTGTTTCTTTTCCATAAACTGCTTCATCATGGTTGCAATATTCATCACAGATGTCCTCCGGTATCTCAAAAGCAATGTTGGTATCAGCCTTCTTTTCACCCTTCTATTTCTTCTCATCATCCATAGTCTTCACTTGAGGAATATGATTTTTTGAGGAATTTTATGAGGTATGCAAATTTTCTTTGAGAAATGCTACAAATGTGTCAAGTTGATGAGAACCTAGTATTTCGTCACTAGACATTTTGAACCTGTGAACAGAGTACAGGTGCGAAGAATTTGAAAAGGTCATATGTGTTGTGAGAAGATTTTCAAAACTGACTCAAGTTGAGGAAATTGACCAATATTGTTTTTGAGGAAATTCGTTAAGGGTTCTTGCATTGGGTTCCAGAGTTGTGCAGATCCGAAATTTCGCACGATTGAGGAATCTCATGAAGAATTGAGTAACTTAGTGAAATTTATCCAGTGTTCTAGACATGGAAGTATTCATGTGGTCAATTTGCTAAGGAATAACACTTTACAATGATTTTATGAAAATACAAAGATCTACACAAGCACTAAAATTAGATTTTAATTACCGTGGTTGAAGAACACGATGAACTATGGAAGGTGAAACAAAATCTTATCACTTCAGATCTTCAGCGCCCTAACTCCGCGACTGAAGACAGCTGATACGTCTCCAACGTATCTATAATTTTTGATGGTTTCATGCTATTATCTTGTCAAACTTTGGATGTTTTGCATGCCTTTTATATATTTTATGGGACTAACTTATTAACTCAGTGCCAAGTGCCAGTTCCTGTTTTTCCATGTTTTTGACCCCTTTCAGAGGAGGATTTTGGACGGAGTCCAAACGGAACGAAACTGCCAAAAATATTTTTTCCGAAACATAAAAAGATCGGGAAGCCTGAGAAACAGGGGAGGGGGCCTGTAGGGACCCCACAAGCCCCATAGCCGCGGCTAGGGGGGCCCGCGCCTCCCTGGCTTGTGGGCTCCTTGGGCCACCTCTGCCCTAGGAAATTCGCCTATAAATTCCCTAAAATCCCAAAAAAATCAAGAGATCATCGAAAGTACTTTTCCTTCGCCGCAAACTTCTGTCTCCGCAAGATCCCATCTGGGGCACATTCTGGTGCCCTGCCGGAGGGGGGATTTAGACACGGCGGGCTTCTTCATCAACACCACGACCTCTCCGATGATGCGTGAGTAGTTCACGATAGATCTACGGGTCCATAGCTAGTAGCTAGATGGCTTCTTCTCTCTCTTGGATCTTCAGTACAAAGTTCTCCATGATCTTCATGGAGATCTATTCGATGTAATCTTATTTTGCGGTGTGTTTGTCAAGATCCGATGAATTGTTGATTTATGATCATATTATATATGAATCTTATTTGAGTTTCTTCTGATCTCTCTTATGCATGATTTCATATCCTTGTAATTCTCTTCGAGTTGTGGGTTTCGTCTGGCCAACTAGATCTATGATTCTTGCAATGGGAGAAGTGCTTGGTTTTGGGTTCATACCGTGCGGTGACCTCACCCAGTGACAGAAGGGGTAGCGAGGCACGCATCGTGTTGTTGCCATGAAGGGTAAAAAGATGGGGTGTTCATCGTTCGTTTGAGATTATCCCTCTACATCATGTCATCTTGCTTAAGGCGTTACTCTATTCATCATGAACTTAATACACTAGAGGCATGCTAGATAGCTGTCGATGTGTGGAGTAATAGTAGTAGATGCAGAAAGTATCTGTCTACTTGTCTCGGACGTGATGCCTATATCTATGATCATTGCCTTAGGTATCGTCATGACTTTGCGCGGTTCTATGAATTGCTCGACAGTAATTTGTTCACCCACCATAATATTTGTTATTTTGAGAGAAGCCTCTAGTGAACACTATGGCCCCTGGGTCTACTCTACACCATATTTTCAGCCTTACACTTTTTCTTCGTTGCTCTTTCCGCCTTCAGATCTCACTTTGCAATCAATCTTGAAGGGATTGACAACCCCTTTATAGCGTTGGGTGCAAGCTCTTTGTGTTTGTGCAGGTACTCTGGACTTGACGAGATTATCCTACTGGATTGATACCTTGGTTCTCAAACTGAGGGAAATACTTACTGCTCCTGTGCTGCATCACCCTTTCCTCTTCAAGGGAAAAACCTACGCAAGCAAGTCTCCGTCAACGTGTCAATTTTGGCGTTGTTGTTTGAGAAGTAGCAAGAAGAATTTCTGGCGCTGTTGCCGGGGAGGATCAAGTCAAGAACTCATCCAAGTAAGTGTCGCAAACTCATCTCTTGCATTTTCTTTTTTTTGCCTCTTGTTTTCCTCGCCCCCACTTCTGAAAAAACAAAAATTTACAAAAAAATATTTGCCCTTTACTTCGTTTGCCTTTTTCGTTTGCCTTTCCTTTGCTTGTGTGCTATGTGCCTTCAATATGCTTGCATCTTCGCTTGCTGAAAATCTAGAGATATGGATCCTCACACACTTGCTAATATCTTTAAGAGATCCACTTATGTGGAACCAATTGCTAGTGAGTAGAGTGCACTTGACTTTCTCTATGGAGTTTTGCTTGAGATGCGTGAATCTGAAAATCGTGATGACGAAATTTACGAAATGATTCACGAGGGCTCCTTGAATGAAAAGCATGATTGCAATGATTTCATTATAAATTCTATTAATGACAATCATGCTAAAAATATGCAAAACCCTAAGCTTGGGGATGCTAGTTTTGCTATGTCCACTACTTGTTGCAATGATATTTGCAATAATATTGAAAGTGGGTTTGGAGAAGTCATGACTTTAGTTAATGATAATCCCACTATTTTTGAAGAGCGTCAACTTTGCATGCATGTGGATCATGAAAAGAATATCCTTTGTGATAGCTATTTTGTTGAATTTGATTATGAAGCCACGTGTATATGCTATGAGAGAGGAAAATATTGTGGTAGAAACTTTCATCTTACCAAGTTACATCTCGTTATGTGGAGATTGCTGTTGTATCTTTGTTCTTCCTTGCATATGGCAACTATTGGTTGTCCTGACAATCTGTTTTCCTACAAAATGCCTATGCATCGGAAGTATG
Organism: Hordeum vulgare subsp. vulgare; assembly: GCF_904849725.1. NCBI lineage: Eukaryota > Viridiplantae > Streptophyta > Magnoliopsida > Poales > Poaceae > Hordeum > Hordeum vulgare. The sequence continues at coordinate 84,633,383 of NC_058520.1, forward strand.
TTAGACTTAGATGTGATTTTCACATGCTTTATGATGCTCTCGTTGTGCTTCAATTCTTGTATTTTGTGTGATTATCATTAATTTATCAATGCCTAGCTAAGGGCTTTAAACAATAGTGCTAGTTGGGAGGCACCCCAATGAATGTATTTCTTTTTGTTTCTGTTTTGTAGCGTCCACACCATCATAATTTTGTTGTGATTGTGTTTTTTGTGTTTCTTTTTGTGTTTGAGCCAAGCAAAACTTTTATGACTAGTCTTGGTGATGGTTGTTTGATCCTGCTGGAAAAAGACAGAAACTTTCTTCTTACGAGATGATTTTTCATTTTTATTCAGAAAGAGATTTTGAGTTGATTCTTTTTGATGCTGGTTGATATGCCTTTTTACCAGGCAGTCATAATGTGTCAGAATTTTTGAGGTACCAAAAGTATACGAAGTATACAGATTGCTAGAGACTGGTTTGTTTTTGACAGATTCTATTTTTGTTGAGTTGGTTGCTTGTTTTGATGAAACTATGGATAGTATCGGGGGGTACTAGCCATGAAAAAGCGAGAATACAGTATCCCAACACCAATACAAATAGAAATCAAGATTTCTACAGTACCTAAAGAGGTGGTAGTTTGTTTTCTTGTGCTAATGTTATCATGAGTTTCTATTTAAGTTTTGTGTTGTGAAGTTTTTAAGTTTTGGGTGATGTTCTCATGGACAAAGAGATAAGGAGTGGAAAGAGCTCAAGCTTGGGGATGCCCAAGGCATCCCAAGACAAATTCAAGGGCACCAAAAAGCCTAAGCTTGGGGATGCCCCGGGAAGGCATCCCCTCTTTCGTCTTCAATCCATCGGTAACATTAATTGGAGCTATATTTTTGTTCACCACATGATATGTGTTTTGCTTGGAGCATCTTGTATCGTAGGAGTCTTTTCTTTTTGTTGTGTCACAATCATCCTTGCTGCACACCTTTAGAGAGAGACATGCACTCATCGTGATTTTGCTAGAATAGTCATAGTGCTTCACTAATATCTTTTGAGCTAGATAATTTTGCTCTATGTGCTTCACTTAGATCTTTTAGAGCACGACGGTGCGTGACTTGGTAGTTGGCTTATGCTATGAAAGTAGTTCCAAAGGTGATAGGTACCCAAAGAGGATACAAAAACCTCCATCTTCATGTGCATTGAGTAGAAAGAGAAGTTTTGAATCCTCTCAATTAGTTTTGAGGTGTGGATTTGGTAATATTAAGAGTATGTTAGTAGGGTGTTGGGAATCTAGAAATACTTATGTTGAAGTTAGTGATTCCCTTAGCATGCACGTATGGTGAACCGCTATGTTAGGAAGTCGGAGCATAATTGATCTATTGATTGTCATCCTTTCTGTTGCGGTCGGGATCGCGCGATGGTTAACACCTACCAACCCTTCCCCTAGGAGTATGCGTTTAGCACTTTGTTTCGATTACTAATAAAAACTTTCGCAACAAGTATGTGATTTATTCATGACTAACGTGAGTCCATGGTATAGATGCACTTTCACCTTTCACCATTGCTAGCCTCTCTAGTGCGGCGCAACTTTTGTCGGTAAACAAACCCACTATATGCCTTCCTCAAAACAGCCAGCATACCTACCTACTATGGCATTTTCATAGCCATTCTGAGATATATTGGCATGCAACTCCCACCATTTTGTCTCATGACTTGTTCCGTCACACTCATCTTGCCATTGCATGATCGTAAGATAGCTAGCGAGATGTTTTAACGTCATACGCCAAGCTAGATCGTTGCACATCCCGGTACATTGTTGGAGGCATTTCCTATAGAGTCATCATCGTTCTAAGCTTTCAGCTGTAAGTAAATAAAAGTGTGATGATCATCATTATTAGAGCATTGTCCCATGTGAGAAAATAAAAAAAATAAAAAAAGTAAAAGTAGGCCAAAGAGGACAAAAATAGTTAAAAAAAGAGAAAAAAAGAGAGGCCTAAGAGCCCAAATAAAAAAAAGAGAAAAAGAGAGAAGGGGCAATGCTACTATCTTTTTCGACACTTGTGCTTCATAATAGCACCGTGTTCTTCATGATTGAGAGCTTCTTGCTTTGTCACTACCATATGCTAGTGGGAATCTTTATCATATAACTTGGCTTGTATATTCCAATGATGGGCTTCCTCAAAATTGTCTTAGGTCTTCGTGAGCAAGCAAGTTGGATGCACACCCACTAGTTCTACTTTTGAGCTTTGACATACTTATAGCTCTAGTGCATCTCTTTTATGGCAATCCCTACTCATTCACATTGATATCTATTAATGGGCCTCTCCATAGCCCTTTGATACACCGAGTCAATGTGACCATGTCCTCCTTTTTGTCTCACACCACCACAACACTCTATTCCACATATAGTGCTATATCCATGGCTCACGCTCATGTGTTGCGTGATAGTTATAAAAAGTTTGAGAAAGTAAGAGTGTGAAAACTATTACTTGGACAATACCGGGGTTGTGCATGATTTACATTAGTTGTGTGAGGATGATGGAGCATAGCCAGACTATATGATTTTGTATGGATAACTTTCCTTGGCCTTGTTATTTTGAAAGTTCATGATTACCTTGCTAGTTTGCTTGAAGTATTATTGTTTTCATGTCAATAGCAAACTATTGTTTTGAATCTCACGGATCTGAACACTCATGCCACATGAAAGAAGTTGCAAAGGACAACTATGCTAGGTAGCATTCCACATCAAAAATTCATTCTTTATCACTTCCCTACTCGAGGACGAGTAGGAGTTAAGCTTGGGGATGTTTGATACGTCTCCAACGTATCTATAATTTTTTATGGTTCCATACTATTGGCTTGTCAAACTTTGGATGTTTTGCATGTCTTTTATATATTTTTTGGGACTAACTTATTAACTCAGTGCCAAGTGCCAGTTCCTGTTTTTTTCCATATTTTTGACCCCTTTCAGAGGAGGATTTTGAACAGAGTCCAAACGGAACGAAACTACCAAAAAGATTTTTTCCAAAACAGAAAAAGATCGGGAAGCCTGAGAATCAGGGCACGGGGCCTGCAGGAACCCCACAAGCGCACTAGCCGCAGCCAGGGGGGCGCGCTTGCCTGGCTTGTGGGCTCCCTGGGCCACCTTTGCCGTAGGACTTTCTCCTATAAATTTCCTAAAATCCTAGAAAAAATCAGGAGATCATCGAAAGTACTTTTCCGCCGCCGCAAGCTTCTGTCTCCGCAAGATCCCATCTGGGGCACGTTCTGGTGCCCTGTCGGAGGGGGATTCGGACACGGAGGGCTTCTTCATCAACCCGATTACCTCTCCGATGATGCGTGAGTAGTTCACCATAGACCTACAGGTCCACAGCTAGTAGCTAGATGGCTTCTTCTCTGTCTTGGAGCTTCAATACAAAGTTCTCCATGATCTTCATTGAGATCTATCCAATGTAATCTTCTTTTGCGGTGTGTTTGTCGAGATTCGATGAATTATGGATTTATGATCAGATTATCTATGAATCTTATTTGAGTTTCTTCTGATCTCTCTTATGCATGATTTCATATCCTTGTAATTCTCTTCGAGTTGTGGGTTTTGTCTGGCCAACTAGATATATGATTCTTCCAATTGGAGAAGTGCTTGGTTTTCGGTTCATACCGTGCGGTGACCTCACCAAGTGACAGAAGGGGTAGCGAGGCACGCATCGTGTTGTTGCCATCAAGGGTAAAAAGATGGGATTTTCACCATTGGTTTGAGATTATCTCTCTACATCATGTCATCTTGCTTAAGTCGTTACTCTGTTTGTCATGAACTCAATACACTAGATGCATGCTGGATAGCGGTCGATGTGTGGAGTAATAGTAGTAGATGCAGAAAGTATCGGTCTAGTTGTCTCGGACGTGATTCCTGTATGTATGATCATTTCCTTAGATATCGTCATGACTTTGCGCGGTTCTATCAATTTCTCAACAGTAATTTGTTCACCCACCGTAATATTTGCTATTTTGACAGAAGCCTCTAGTGAACACTATGGCCCCCAGGTCTACTCCACACCATATTTTCAGGCTTACACTTTTTCTTCGTTGTGCTTTCCGCCTTCAGATCTCACTTTGCAATCAATCTAGAAGGGATTGACAACCCTTTATAGCGTTGGGTGCAAGCTCTTTATGTTTGTGCAGGTACTCTGGACTTGACGAGATTCTCCTACTGGATTGATACCTTGGTTCTCAAACTGAGGGAAATACTTACTACTCCTCTGCTGCATCACCCTTTCCTCTTCAAGGGAAAAACCGACGCAAGCAAGTCTCCGTAAACGTATCAATTTTGGTGCTGTTGTTTGAGAAGTAGCAAGAGCTATGGCGTCAGCAGAGGAAGGATATCCGCAGCCGGCATGAGTATGACGACAACGAGGTCGATTCAGTGAAGTAATTCATCATCGGCGGTGATGATTTCTAATGGTGGCGCCAGGTCTGGCTTGAAGCGGTGAGACGTGGAAATGAGAGGAAGAAGTGCTTGAGGGGCGAGAGTGGGGTATTTATAGCCCAGGTGAAAATGATCCGGCCCGAAATATTTGGACCAGATTGACCTTGATTCTTCCCCTCTACTCAACAGGTGGCACTCATGCATTAAGCGCTGGACTTAGTGGAGATCCTGCAGATCAAGCATATCTAATCGTGGGTAGTGGGTGCTGTTTGAGCAGTAACAACCAACAAAATTTGAAATAAACTTGGATGACTTTGTTCGCAAATTCTTCAGCTGATAAGGATGAAGTGAAGTCTTTGAAAGGGTTTCAAATAGAATGCATATGAAGAATTTGAGAACACACTGGGTTGAGATTAGCATAGAGGGGGAACGGGTCCGGTCACATTCACTCACAGAAAAAACAAATATGAATAATTAGCAAGAAGTGAATGCTTTTGTGGACTATCAAAAATCACAAATAAGTATATAGTCAATGAAGAACACATTTTGAAAAGTTTGAAGAATTTTAACATTGAGGAATTTGCAAACTTCAGGAATTTTAAAAATCTAAAAACTTTGAAGATTTGAAGAATTTTGCAAAAATATCCACTTTGACGAATTCAAGTTGAAGAATTTCAAATTGGGTTGGTGGTGTGACTCACCGTATAAGAATGATGATTTCGGGCAGTATGTTCCATGGTTGTAGAGTCGTCAAAATCAAATTCTTCATTAATTTCTTCACACTTAGAGTGTTATTGTTCATTGATTAAATAAAAACATTACTTTCTGTATTTTACATCTAAGTCATAAATTTTGCATAAGTGTTAGGATGTGTGTCCTTTCACAGAACAATCGAAGATTCTAAGATATTTAGCTCACACCGCAACTTGCAAAATCTCTTTTCATCCAAGGTATTAGTGAAGATATCTACTAGTTGTCCTTCAGTCTTCACATGGTCGATGACGATTTGGCCCTTTAGTATATGATCATGAAGTAAATGATGACGAATCTGGGTGTGCTTGGTCTTCAAGTGTTGTACTGGGTTGTGTGCAATCTTGATTGCACTCTCATTGTCGAAGTAGAGTGGCACATTCTTCATGTTGATGTCGTAGTCCTCGAGGGTTTTCTTCATCCACATCAATTGAGCACATCCCGAACCAGCAGCAATATACTCATCTTCAGTTGTGTAAAGTGACACACAATTCTACCTCTTTGAGGACCAATATACTAAGGATCGTCCGAGGAAACGGCAGGTGCCTGATGTTGACTTTCGATCCACCCGGTCACTAGCATAGTCAGAGTCTGAATGTCGACTGAGATGAATATTTGAGCCCTTGGGTAACCATAATCCAAGTGTTTGTGTGTGAGCTAGATACCGAAGAATATGCTTCACAACCTTATGGTGTGATTCCTTTGGTGTTGCTTGGAAACGGGCACACATCCGAACACTAAGCATAATGTGTGGCCTAGATGCACATAGATCCAATAAAGATCCAATCATACAACGGTATATCTGCTGATCGAAATCTTTACAATTTTCATCATTGCACAGGTGGCAATTGGTAGGCATGGGAATTTTGACGCCTTTTCATTCATGCATGCCAAATTTCTTCAGGACATCCTTGAGGTATTTCTCTTGAGAAATGATGATGCTGTGGCGTTGTTGAGGACTTTGAAGCCCTAGGAAAAATTTAAGCTTCCCCATCATGGACATTTGGTATTCTTCACCCATCATGTAGGAAAATTCGTCACTCTAAAGTTTGTTAGTACAACCAAATAAGATATCGTCCACATATATCCGGAACACAAATAGTTCATTGTCATAGGATTTATGGAAAAGAGTAGGGTCGAGTGAACCGAGTTTGAAGCCTTTCTTCACAAGGAATTCCTTCAAACTGCTGTACCACGTCTGAGGGGCTTGCTTGAGGCCATAGAGAGCCTTGTTGACTCTTAACACTACTGGAATTCACAAATTTCTTGTCTTCCTTTCCTTTGCCGTCTGCTGACACATGGCAAAGAGCTTCTTTGCCGTCAGCTGGTCAAAGCAGACGGCAAAGAGAACACCTAAGGCAAACAATTTCTTTGCCGTCGGCCTTCCCTATGCCGTCGGCCAGCGGACGGCAAAGAAACGAACGGCGGACGACAAAGGGGTGGCAGACGGTAAAGGGGTGCCACCGTACACCCCCTCCCACCCATAACGGGCGCTCCCTTTGCCGTCTACCCTCCTTCTCTTTGCCGTCGGGGGGCTGACGGCAAAGTGAGCCCCCCTAACGGCCGTCTCCCTCTCCCTCTCACTCTCATTCGCACCGACAGCCTCCTCCGCTCCGACAGTTACTTCAGCCGCTCGTCCCCCTCCCGCCGGCCGCCTCCCCTCCCGCCGGCCAAATCCTCCCCCGCACCCTCCTCCCCTCCCACGGCACCCCTGCTCCCCGCCCGCCGGCCGCCCCCTCCTCCCCGCGCCCTCCTCCCCGCCGGCCACCTCCCCTCCCGTCCGCCGGCCGCCTCTGCTCCCTCCTGTCGGCCGCCGCCCCCTCCTCCCCGCGGCATCCTCACCAAGCCCTCCTCCCCGCGCCCACCCGCGGCACCCCTCCTCCCGCCCGCCGGCCGCCTCTGCTCCCGCCTACCGCCCGCCTCCCCTCCCCCCCGCCGGCCACCTCCCCTCCCGCCCGCCGGCCGCCTGCCGCGCGCCCCCTGCCCGCCTGCCATCGTCCACCGCCGCCGCCGCCCCCTGTCGTCGTCCACCGCGGTGAGTTGCAGTTATTCTTCTTTTTCTTTTTAAAAAAGTTAATTACTTTAGTTACTTTATTAGGTTAGTTTGTTATTATATATAGGGTAATTTAGTTACTTTATTTGGTTAGATTATTAGGCTAATTAGGTTAGTTAGTTAGGTTAGAAGAAAAAAAGAGGAAAAGGAGAAGGAAAAAAATGAAAAAGAAAAAAGGAAAAGAAGAAAATAATTAGAAGAAGAACGAAAACAAGAAGGAGAAGAAGAAGAAGAAGAAGAAGAGGAGGAGGAGGAGGAGAAAGAAGAAGAAGAAGAAGAAGAAGAAGAAGAAGAAGAAGAAGAAGAAGAAGAAGAAGAAGAAGAAGAAGAAGAGGAGAAGGAGGAGGAGGAAGAGGAGGAGGAGGAAGAAGAAGAAGAAGAAGAAGAAGAAGAAGAAGAAGAAGAAGAAGAAGGAGAAGAAGAAGAAGAAGAAAAAGAATAGGAGGAGAAAAAGAGGAGGGTGAGTAGGAGGAGAAAGAAGAAGAAGAAGAAGAAGAAGAAGAAAAGAAGAAGAAGAAGAAGACAAAGAGGAGAGAGGAGAAGAAGAAAGAAGAGGAAAAGGGAACCCCGGCACCCCGAAACTGACCCTCGACCCCCGACCCCTGACGCCCGACGCCACTGACCCCCAACCATCGAGCCCCGACGCCACTGACCCCCGACCCCCGACGCCAATAACCCCCGACGCCACTAACCCTCGACCCTCGACAACACTGACCCCCGACACAGACCCTCGGCCCACGACTCCCGACCCCCGACGCTCGACGCCACCAACCCCCGACCCCCGACCCCCGACGCCACTAACACCCGACGTCACTGACCCTGGAGCCCCGACGCCACTAACCTCCCACAACCGATGCCACTAACCCCCCGACCACCGATGCCACCGACACCCGACACCACCGACCCTCGACGGCACTGACTCCCGACGCCACTAAGCCCCGACCCCCGACACCTCTTCTGCCTTCTTTTGAACGAGAAGGTGCTTTTCGGCCTTCCAGAGCCCCACGAGGTCATAGTTTTGTAAATTATGAGTTAGGCCACATATTTTCCGATTATGTTAATTATAAAAACATCGTATTTGTGTTGATCGTTTGAATTTCAATGTCCAGTTGTTCGAAGACCTCCACGTGCGTTGGACGAGCTCCGCCCTTGCGTTTGTTGGTGAGCACAAATGACTTCTCGTCCTACCCCTTAATTTGCTCTGTCCCGGTCTTCGTGCCGATGAAACTTGCTAGCTATAGGTTTCTTCAATCATGAGTATGCGTGACCAGTATGCGTCTCCTGTTCGAAAGGGCGACATCTATAAATATGCATTTGTTTGCATATTTATAACCGCCATCCTTTCGAATTGTCCAACATTATCCATGGGCGGCCCGAGTATGTGTATATTGGGTTTGTTTTCCCGTATGTTGTGCGCCGGATCCGATGCGGAATTTTGTCAGTGCCTCCCCTGTTGTTCTCCGGGTACACATCCTCTTTGCTTATTGCCGAGATGTGTATCAGGAGAACAGCGGGGAGGTGCTGCCGAAATTCTGCGTCGCATCTGGAGCAGAGCATGGGAAAACGAACCCAATCTACACATACTCGGGTGGGATTAGGACCTATCTTTACCTATTAGCGTGTAGGTTGCATGGACGTAATAAAACTGACAAACTTGATCAGTGTATAAATATAGATGATGAATTATATATTTATTTCTTGTGCCCCCATAGGTAGCTAGGCAACATGAGTGATTGTGCTTGGATGTACACTGGTCACCCTAGTCAGAAAGACATGACCCATGAATGGTTAACAAAAACCAGGGGGTTTGTGAGAGCCGCATTTGCAAATGGCCAGCAAAAAACATGGTGCCCCTGTCCCAACTGCGACAACTGGAAAAAGTAGACAGAGTTTGAAATGGGTAAACACCTGCAGAAGTGGGGTTTTACCCCTAATTATACGGTGTGGACTTTTCATGGTGAGTCTGACCAACGTGCCAGAGCTGAGGTGATTCTTCGTCGCACCGACGAGCATGCTACCGGGATTGAAGACATGGTGCAAGACTTTGATGATGCTCGGGATTCGGATGATGAGATGGAGGAATCTGCAAAGGCCTTCTATGAAATGTTGGAGTCTTCAAAACGTCCTCTCCACGAGCAGACTGAGCTTTGTCAGATGGATGCCATCGCGCAAGTAATGGCTCTGAAGGCTCAATTCAACCTAGGCACAGAATACTACGACGCGATGATGACGATATTTGGACGCTTTCTACCCAAAGGCCATGTACTGCCTGCAAACCTGTACGAGTCAGAGAAAATCCTCCGTGTACTTAAGATGCCCTATGAGAAGATACATGCCCGTGAGAATGGATGTGCCTTCTTTAGGCTTGAGTATGTGTCCTTGAACTATTGCCCCATTTTCAATTCTTCCAGGTATATTGTGGTAGAGAACGGAATGGGTGAGAAGAATCATACCAAAATCCCCATTAGTGTTTTTCGGTATCTGCCAATCGTACCAAGACTTCAACGTCTTTTCATGGTCGAAGAGACGGCTAGACAGATGACATGGCACAAATTAGGCAAAAGAACCGAACTAGATGCGGATGGGAACAAGATGCTGGTACACACTTTAGATGGTTTTGAGTGGAGGCACTTTGATGCATTACATAAGGTTAATCGGAAGATTCAAGGCAACCTAGAGTTGCCCTCAGCACGGACGGGTTCAATGAGTATGGTATGACGGCAGCACAATACAGTTGTTGGCCTGTATTTGTCATTCCACTAAATTTGCCACCCGGAGAGATTATGAAAAAGAACATTTTCCTGACGTTGATAATTCCAGGGCCGAACTATCCGGGGAAGAATATGAATGTGTACATGCAGCCGCTTAAGGATGAGTTGCAATAAGCCTGTGATAATGGGATCAAGACCTACGACGCGACTACCAAAACAAATTTCAAAATGCATGTGTGGTACATGTACTCGACACATGATTATCCGGCATTTGCGCTATTCGATGGCTGGTGTGTGTATGGAAGGTTCCCGTGCACCACATGCAAGGCAGCTCTTCAGTACCGTTGGCTGCCGGCTGGTCGCAAGTATTCTTGCTTCGACATGCATAGACAATTCCTGGATCCTGACCATAAGTTCAGAAAAGAAAAGAAGAATTTCATCAAAGGTAGAGTTGAAAAAACACTGCACCAGCTGCGTTGACAGGCCAACAGACCCTTGATCAGTTAAACGCTCTCGAGCCTGATCCTTTGCGTCCAGGATACTTGATAGGGTATAATACGGAACACGCCTGGACTCACAAGTCATGCTTATGGGATATGCCTTACTTCAAAGATCTCCTTTGCCCACACAACATTGACGTGATGCACACCGAAAAGAATATTGCGGAGGCCATTTTTGGTACATTGTTCGGCATAGAGGGGAAGTCAAAAGATAATCCTAAGGCTAGAATCGACCTGGAGGCGCTATGTGATATACCGTTGCAAGTGCGGCAACGGAAAGGAAAGCAAAGCATAGCGAAGCCAAAGGCATGGTTCAATCTTGAAAGGCCAGCTATGAGGGAAATGCTATTGTGGGTGAAACTGCGGTTGATGTTCCCCGATGGGTATGATGCAAATCTAAAGAGGGGAGCGAGTCTTGAGAAATTGAAAATATTTGGGCTCAAGAGTCATGATTGGCACATATGGATTGAGCGGGTAATGTCAGTGATGTTGCGTGGCTTTATCCCTGAGGATGAATGGCTAGTACTGGCAGAGCTGAGCTATTCCTTCCGTTCTCTTTGTGCGAAAGAACTATCGCCTGGCGTGCTAGATGAAATGGTAGAGTTGCCGCCGGAGTTGATCAAATTAGAAAAGATCTTTCCACCGGGCTTCTTTAATCCAATGCAACATTTGATTTTGCATCTCCCAACCGAGGCAAGAATGGGGGGGCCCGTTCAAAATCGATGGTGCTACTCAACTGAGAGGATGCAAAAGACGCTTCGAGCTAAGTGTAAAAATAAACGTAGAATTGAAGCATCGATGGCCGAGGCACTCATTACTGAGGAGGCAGCAAACTTCGTGACAGCACACTACGAAGCCAAAAATCATCATTTGCATAACCCGAAGCCTCGGTAAAAGGACGGCGATCGAAAAAAAGTTCGATCCAACCTCAGCCTATTCAAAGGTAAGCTCGCACCATCCGGTGCTTCAAAAGGGAAATTGTTGGATGTCGAAGAATGGCGGACCATTTCATCGTATATCTTCACCAACCTAACAGAAGTGCGGTCGTACATCGAGTAAGTTCTCGGTAATTTATTGTTCCGCAACTTCTAATTGCTTTGAACTACTCTTATTCCCGGATATTTGATATAGTCGATACGTCGCCGAATTCTCTGATGGAGCAGTCATCGAAAAGGATTCCGTCGAAGAGTATGAGCTTCTCGCAAAGCATGGAGGCGACTATCCCGGTTTCATCTCTTGGTTCATACAAAGGGTAATTAATTACCATTAAGAGCCCATTTGATTTCTTGGTCTAATTTGCGGCTAATGCATCCATTCTTTCGTATTAAACTTGTAGGGTGATGCAGAGTCTATGGACACCGAGTTGAGACAAGTCGCTAATGGTTTTGACTATAAGGTCCATTCATTTGACAAATACAACATCAACGGGTATCACTTTCGTACCTTTGGCAAAGAGCTATCTATGCCCGACCTAAAGACTACAAATTGTTCTATCTCTGCTATCGGCGAAGGAGACACCAAGTATTATGGAAGAGTTGAAGCAATTTATGAACTTCTATTCTATGGTGAAAACCCACCGACCGTAGTAGTCTTCAAATGTTATTGGTTTGAGCCGAGGGAGACTAGAAGGACTCATGAATATATAGGACTACTCGAAATCAACCAAAACACCCACTTAGATGTTCCCGATGTCTGTATTACGACTCAACAGGCGACACAAGTTTTCTATCTACCGTGGGCCTGCCAAACTGATCCAAATCTCAAAGATTGGGATGTCGTTTATGAAGTGCCACCACATTTTAGACCACCTACCCTCAATAAAGAGGATTACGAACCTCACATTAACCCAAACTCATATGAAGGAGAATTCTTCCAAGAAACACGTATGTCCAAGAAACGTTTCAAGAACCGCTCTACTTCACCCCAGAACATTGAAGTAGACAGCGACACTAAATCCGTCTTAACCCGTGAGATCGAACAGGAAGAGCTGGAACAAGAAGAGGTTACTGCTGCGGATGACCTGTCACTTCTTGACCGATTACATAATGGTGGCCTTCCACATGTTCTTTGTGATAGTGATGATGATGATGCATTTATTGATGATAGTGATGATCATGATGCATTTATTGACCCCGAAGCATATATAGACGAGCACGATTGTTATTAGTTCATGTCAGGTATTCAACTATTATACTATATATAAATTTTGAGTTCATGTTAGGTATTCAATTTTTATTAGTCATGTTGGTATTTATGACGATGATACACTTAAATTATATACATTTTATTAGTCCTGTTGGTATTTATGTTGTACTAATTTCATTTACTCTTTGTCATGACAGGCGTCGAAAGATGGTGGGAAAGGGTCAAAAGCACTCTGCGGCTCCTTCTCTGTCGGCGGGTGATGGGATGGGTCCTTCCATTCCTGCCTCGCCTCTTCGGAGAGTGTTGCTCTCTACTATGCAAGGAGCGCCCCCCGTGAGAGAAGGTCGACCCCCCGCGAAGCCGAGAGGCACTAAAAGTACACGTTGTATTCATGTTGGTATGTATGTTGTACTCATGTTGTTGCATATTGGTATTTATATACATTTTATTACTCATATTGGTATTTATGTTGTACTAAAGGTACAAGTGGCCGCGGGAGAGGTAGGGCGGTGGCTGCCACGCCTTCTGAGGTGGCGGCTACACGGTCTCCGCCACCACCCCAAGGTGATTCACCTCAGCACAAGACTTCTAGGGTGGATTCGTCTGAGGTGGAGGCTACACGGTCTCCGATTCACGAGCCTCGGGACGACAAGCCTCAGGTCGATGAGCCTTCGAACCACGAGACTCGTGTCCCAGAGGCTTCATTCCAGGCGACTTCGGAGCAAAGCAGGGATGAGGGTACGTCCCAAGAGACCCAGTGGGATACCTGGGCTGAGCCAAGTGGCCATGCTGGTAGCGACGAGGAGCTGGGTGAGGGGGCTACCGTGTACCAGAGTGGTAGTTCGGGGCTCCCGCTCATGCCAGCGACCCCCGAGCAGAGGTGGTCGATTAGGCCAAATGGGGACAAGTAAGCTAATTTACTCTTATTTAACCTTTTGCCTTTGCGTTTTCTCAAATATCTAATGTTTTGGCTTTAATTTGTCATACCATAGGGGTTGGATTGTTGCCAAGGGTGTCCGCAAGCCCAACAGCGTCCTTGGTGTTCTTTGCCGTAAAAACTTCCCATAGTTTGTTACGTTACCCAGTCGGGAGCGAGAGGTAGGAATGACCTAGGAGCACTACTTGGGTGCCCCGGCCCCGCCGGAGGTCGAGATCGACGGTGTTTTGTGCGACACGAGGGCGGACATGGTGATCCGAAAGTTCTTGGTAATTTCTCCTTCACACAATTATAAATCAACCATATCTATTTATTGTACTAATCGGTGTTGTCTCGTTTGCAGACCTACTACAGGTGTCAGGAGGGATACGAGGAGGATGCGATAAAGGTTATTGAAACCGAATGTCGCCGCCTACTTCAAAACTTTCGGCACGAGGCTCGGGTGCAGGCTGTTTGAGACTACTATGCCACGCGGCATATTAGGCTTGACAAGGCGAACTGCCGTGATGCTAAGATGGAGAAGGAGCATTACATGAAGGTAATTACATATTATTAAGGCTTTGTAGTTAGTTTCCTTGATTTGGTTCTTATGCGCTCAAATTTCTCTTTATTAACTTAGGTGCCCCCGAGATGGTGTGTGGACAAGAGGGATTGTTGGGAGGCCTTGGTGGATCAGTGGTGCTCCGAAACGTGGGAGGCCAGCCACAACAACGCCAAGGAGAGGCGTGGCAAGATGGTTGGCGTGCCACACCATCAAGGGAGCGTCAACTTAATCCAATTTGGCGAGAACTGGGTATGTGGTTTGCTTAATGCCTCATGCAATTCAGTCTTAATGCTATCTGGAGCCCTTTACTAATACAATTTTCCTCTCTCTCTTTTAGGCGCGTCACAATAAGACGAAGGCGCCACACATGTACGACCTGTATGCGATGGCCCATACTGCGTCGTACAAGAAGGTCAAGGCATTCTCTCAGTCTGACCTCGAGCATCAAAAAAACTTCACCAACATCTCCTCCGACCACAAGCTCGTGAAGTACAGAGATCACGGGAAGGCGAGGAAAGGGGAGGACTTTAACCCGAGCGAGGGGCCTATTGATCCAGTGCTGGTGATGATAGCTGGCAACGGGAGGCCCCATGGCTCGATCTCCATTGGAGACGGCCTTATACGTTGTCCTAGCACTGTCCGGCAGATAAAGGCACGCCAAACGAGCTCTTGTCCGGAGATAACACGTCATCCACGGCCAGTCGAGCTCGCCATTGACGTTCGTTTAATTGACTCAACTATCTATCCGCATTATGTTGTGCGTTGGAACCAATATGATTACATTGCTAACAATGAGTTGTGTTGCAGGCTGCTATTCAGAAAGAGAGAGAGGCAATGCAGACGGCTATGGCGGAGAAGGATAAGAAAATTAGGGAGCTGGAGGAGAGGACGACTCCATTGGTGGAGGCGGAGAGGGCACGTAATGATGTGTCTAACACGGCCATATACGAGCTCTTCGTGGTAAGTTTCTTCTTCATGTTATTTCAAATATTGCATTTGAATGTCCGTTTCATTAATAAATAAAAAGTTTGACTTGTCGAAACCAAATGTACAGTCTATGTGCGAGAAGAACGGCCAAGTCCCTCCACCGAAGCCAGTCATTAACGTGGCGGGGACAGTGAGTTTCATTTCAGTGCAGTGATCTTAAGAGTGTCCTCATGCTAACTACACATTGCAAACGATGTTTGGTGCAGAATATCTCCCGAAACGCATCGCATGACCCTTCTAAAGTCGAGCCTTCTCCAGGGCAGCCTTCTCCAGGTGAAACAAGCCACAGCCACCGTGCTTCACCGCTGTGATGACGATAATGGTATGTTATTTCTAGTGTTTTAATAAAAAATAGCTAGACTTCCATCTAAATGAAATAATTCGCTTAGCTAGCTCCAAGAAAGGCTAAATTGGCTAATTATCCTACGAAATGACATAATTAGCTTAGTTAGCTCCAAAATGACCTATTTAATAAAAAATGACCTATAGTTAGCTAAGTTCTCTCCTAAATAACATAATAAGGCTTACGTAGATGCAAGACGACCTATTCCCCGTAACTTAGGTATTAAATGGCATATAATTAGCCTAGCTAGATCCAAAAGGGCTTAATAAGCATAGTTTGCTCCCGAATGACCTATTTTACCCAAGTTAGCTGCGAAACGACGTATAGTTAGCTAGGGTTCCACCTAGATGACATAATTAGCTTAGTTCGCTCCTAAATGGTCTATTTAATAAAACGTGACCTATACTTAGCTAATTATCCTCGAAATGACATAATTAGCTCCAAAAAGGCATTCTAATCCAATTTAGCACGATGAAGGGGACAAGAGGAGAAGAAAGAGGTAAAATGAAAGGAAGGAACAAGATGAAGAGGAGGAGAAGAAAAAGGAGGGGGAGGAGGATAAGATGAAGGAGAAGAAGGAGGAGAAGAAGGAAAAGGAGCTCCTCCTTCTCCTTCTTCTTCCTCCTGCTTCCCCCTTCTCCTTCTCCTTGTTCTTTTCTTCTTCTTCTCCTCTTCCTTCTCCTTCTCCTCCTCCTCCTCCTCCACCTCCTTCTTTTACTTCTTCTTCTCTTTCTCTTCTTCTACGTAGCTTAGACTCATCCAAGAAAGGCTAAATTGGATAATTATCCTACGAAATGACATAATTAGCTTAGTTAGCTCCAAAATGACCTATTTAATAAAAAATGACCTACAATTAGCTAAGTTCTCTCCTAAATGACATAATAAGACTTACGTAGCTGCAATATGACCTATTCCCCCTAACTTAGGTATTAAATGGCCTATAATTAGCCTAGCTAGCTCCAAAATGGCTTAATAAGCAGAGTTTGCTCCGGAATGACCTATTTTATCCAAGCTACCTTCGAAACGACCTATAGTTAGCTAGGGTTCCACCTAGATGACATAATTAGCTTAGTTAGCTCCTAAATGATCTATTTAATAAAACATGACCTATACTTAGCTAATTATCCTCGAAATGACATAATTAGCTCCAAAAAGGCATTCTTAGCCAATTTAGCCCGAAGAAGGGGACAAGAGGATAAGAAAGAAGAAAAATGAAAGGAAGGTAGAAGAAGAAGAGGAGAAGAAGAAGAAGGAGAAGGTGGAGGATAAGAAGGAGGAGAAGAAGGAGGAGAAGAAGGAGAAGGAGCTCCTACTTCTTCTTCCTCCTTCTTCCTCCTACTCCTTCTCCTTCTTCTTTTCTTCTTCTTCTCCTCTTCCTTCTCCTTCTCCTCCTCCTCCTCCTTCTCCTCCTTCTTTTACTTCTTCTTCTCTTTCTCTTCTTCTACGTATCTTAGACTCATCCAAGAAAGGCTAAATTGGTTAATTATCCTACGAAATGACATAATTAGCTTAGTTAGCTCCAAAATGACCTATTTAATAAAAAATGATCTACAGTTAGCTAAGTTCTCTCGTAAATGACATAATAAGGCTTACGTAGCTGCAAGATGACCTATTCCCCCAAAGTTAGGTATTAAATGGCCTATAATTAGCCTAGCTAGATCCAAAATGGCTTAATATGCATAGTTTGATCCGAAATGACCTATTTTACCCAAGTTAGCTCCGAAACGACCTATAGTTAGCTAGGGTTCCACCTAGATGACATAATTAGCTTAGTTAGCTCCTAAATGGTCTATTAAATAAAACATGACCTATACATAGCTAATTATCCTCGAAATGACATAATTATCTCCAAAAAGGCATTCTTAGCCAATTTAGCCCGAAGAAGGGGACAAGAGGAGAAGAAAGAGGAAAAATGAAAGGAAGGAAGAAGAAGAAGAGGAGAAGAAGAAGAAGGAGAAGGAGCAGGATAAGAAAAAGGAGAAGAAGGAGAAGGAGCTCCTCCTTCTCCTTCTTCTTCCTCCTTCTTCCTCCTTCTCCTTCTCCTTCTTCTGTTCTTCTTCTTCTCCTCTTCCTTCTCCTTCTCCTCCTCCTCCTCCTTCTTTTACTTCTTCTTCTCTTTCTCTTCTTCTACGTAGCTTAGACTCATCCAAGAAAGGCTAAATTGGCTAATTAAACTACGAAATGACATAATTAGCTTAGGTAGCTCCAAAATGACATATTTAATAAAAAATGACCTATATTTAGCTAAGTTCTCTCCTAAATGACATAATAAGGCTTACGTAGCTGCAAGATGACCTATTCCCCCTAACTTAGCTATTAAATGGCCTATAATTAGCCTAGCTAGATCCAAAATGGCTTAATAACCATAGTTTGCTCCGGAATGACCTATTTTACCCAAGTTAGCTCCGAAACAACCTATAGTTAGCTAGGGTTCCACCTAGATGACATAATTAGCTTAGCTAGATCCTAAATGGTCTATTTAATAAAACATGACCTATACTTAGCTAATTATCCTCGAAATGACATAATTAGCTCCAAAAAGGCATTCTAAGCCAATTTAGCCCGAAGAAGGGGACAACAGGAGAAGAAAGAATTAAAATGAAAGGAAGGAACAAGAAGAAGAGGAGAAGAAGAAGAAGGAGAGGAAGGAGGATAAGAAGAAGGAGAATTAGGAGGAGAAGAAGGAGAAGGAGGTGCTCCTTCACCTTCTTCTTCCTCCTTCTTCCTCCTTCTCCTTCTCCTTCTTCTTTTCTTCTTCTTCTCCTATTCCTTCTCCTTCTCCTCCTCCTCCTCCTCCTCCTCCTTCTTTTACTTCTTCTTCTCTTTCTCTTCGTCTATGTAGCTTAGACTCATCCAAGAAAGGCTAAATTGGCTAATTATCCTACAAAATGACATAATTAGCTTAGTTAGCTCCAAAATGAGTTATTTAATAAAAAATGACCTATAGTTAGCTAAGGTCTCTCCTAAATGACATAATAAGGCTTACGTAGCTGCAAGATGACCTATTCCCCCTAACTTAGGTATTAAATGGCCTATAATTAGCCTAGCTAGATCCAAAATGGCTTAATAAGCATAGTTTGCTCCGGAATGACCTATTTTACCCAAGTTGGCTCCAAAACGACCTATAGTTAGCTAGGGTTCCACCTAGATGACATAATTAGCTTAGTTAGCTCCTAAATGGTCTATTTAATAAAACATGACCTATACTTTGCTAATTATCCTCGAAATGACGTAATTATCTCCAAAAAGGCATTCTTAGCCAATTTAGCCCGAAGAAGGGGACAAGAGGAGAAGAAAGAGGCAAAATGAAAGGAAGGAAGAAGAAGAATAGGAGAAGAAGAATGAGGAGGAGGAGGATAAGAAGAAGGAGATGTTGGGGAACGTCGCATGGGAAACAAAAAATTTCCTACGCGCACGAAGACCTATCATGGTGATGTCCATCTACGAGAGGGGATGTTTGATCTACGTACCCTTGTAGACCGTACAGCAGAAGCGTTAGTGAACGCGGTTGATGTAGTGGAACGTCCTCACGTCCCTTGATCCGCCCCACGAACCGTCCTGCGATCAGTCCCACGATCTAGTACCGAACGGACGGCACCTCCACGTTCAGCACACGTACAGCTCGACGATGATCTCGGCCTTCTTGATCCAGCAAGAGAGACGGAGAGGTAGAAGAGTTCTCTGGCAGCGTGACGGTGCTGCGGAGGTTGGTGATGATCTTATCTCGGCAGGGCTCCGCCCGAGCTCCGCAGAAACGCGATCTAGAGGTAAAACCGTGGAGATATGTGGTCGGGCTGCCATGGCAAAGTTGTCTCAAATCAGCCCTAAAAGCTCCGTATATATAGGGGGAGGAGGGGGAGCCTTGCCTTGGGGTCCAAGGACTCCCAAGGGGGTCGGCCGAGCCAAGGGGGGCAACCCTCCCCTTCCAAACCGAGTCCAACTAGGTTTGGAAGGAGGAGTCCTTCCCCCTTTTCCCACCTCCTCTTTTTTTTCTCTTTGATTTTCTTCCTATGCCACATAGCGCCTTCCTGGGCTGTCCCACCAGCCCACTAAGGGCTGGTGCGCCACCCCCAAGGCCCAAGGGCTTCCCCGGGGTGGGTTGCCCCCCCCCCCCCCGGTGAACACCCGGAACCCATTCGTCATTCCCGGTACATTCCCGGTAACTTTGAAAACCTTCCCGTAATCAAATGAGGTCATCCTATATATCAATCTTCGTTTCCGAAGCATTCCAGAAACCCTCGTGACGTCCGTGA
Source organism: Hordeum vulgare subsp. vulgare (assembly GCF_904849725.1). Taxonomy (NCBI): domain Eukaryota; kingdom Viridiplantae; phylum Streptophyta; class Magnoliopsida; order Poales; family Poaceae; genus Hordeum; species Hordeum vulgare. Next base: position 84,652,996 of record NC_058520.1, read on the forward strand.
TCTCATCCAGGACTCCGACAACATTCGGTAACCAACCATATAACTCAAATACGTATAAAAAAATGTCGAACCTTAAGTGTGTTCACCCTGCGGGTTCGAGAACTATGTAGACATGACCCGAGAGACTCCTCGGTCAATATCCAATAGCAGGACCTGGATGCCCATATTGGATCCTACATATTCTACGAAGATCTTATCGTTTGAACCTCAGTGCCAAGGATTCATATAATCCCGTATGTCATTCCCTTTGTCCTTCGGTATGTTACTTGCCCGAGATTCGATTGTCAGTATCCGCATACCTATTTCAATCTCGTTTACCGGCAAGTCTCTTTACTCGTTCCGTAATACAAGATCCCGCAACTTACACTAAGTCACATTGCTTGCAAGGCTTGTGTGTGATGTTGTATTACCGAGTGGGCCCCGAGATACCTCTCCGTCACACGGAGTGACAAATCCCAGTCTCGATCCATACTAACTCAACGAACACCTTCGGAGATACCTGTAGAGCATCTTTATATTCACCCAGTTACGTTGCGACGTTTGATACACACAAAGTATTCCTCCGGTGTCAGTGAGTTATATGATCTCATAGTCATAGGAACAAATACTTGACACGCAGAAAACAGTAGCAACAAAATGACACGATCAACATGCTACGTCTATTAGTTTGGGTCTAGTCCATCACGTGATTCTCCTAATGACGTGATCCATTTATCAAGCAACAACACCTTGTTCATAATCAGAAGACACTGACTATCATTGATCAACTGGCTAGCCAACTAGAGGCTTGCTAGGATAGTGTTTTGTCTATGTATCCACACATGTATATAAGTCTTCATTCAATACAATTGTAGCATGGACAATAAACGATTATCTTGATACAGGAATTATAATAATAACTATATTTATTATTGCCTCTAGGGTATAATTCCAACAGTCTCCCACTTGCACTAGAGTCAATAATCTAGCCCTCACATCATCATGCGAATTACATTGTAATAAATCTAACACACATACAGTTCTGGTGTTGATCATGCTTTGCCCGTGGAAGAGGTTTAGTCAGCGGGTCTGCTACATTCAGATCCTTGTGCACTTTGCATATATTTACGTCCTCCCCTTCGACGTAGTCGCGGATGAGGTTGAAGCGTCGTTTGATGTGTCTGGACTTCTTGTGAAACCGTGGTTCCTTTGCTAGGGCAATGGCACCCGTGTTGTCACAGAACAAGGTTATTGGATTCAGTGCGCTTGGCACCACTCCAAGATCCGTCATGAACTGCTTCATCCAGACACCCTCCTTAGCCGCCTCCGAGGCAGCCATGTACTCCGCTTCACATGTAGAATCTGCTACGACGCTCTGCTTGGAACTGCACCAGCTTACCGCACCCCCATTAAGAATAAATACATATCCAGTCTGCGACTTAGAGTCATCCGGATATGTGTCAAAGCTTGCATCGACGTAACCTTTTACGGCGAGCTCTTATTCACAGCCATACACGAGAAACATCTCCTTAGTCCTTTTCAGGTACTTCAAGATATTCTTGACCGCCGTCCAGTGATCCACTCGTGGATTACTCTGGAACCTACCTCCCATACTTATGGCCAGGCTAACGTCCGGTCTAGTGCACAACATTGCATACACGATAGAACCTATGGCTGAAGCATAGGGGACGGTGCTCATATGCTCTCTATCCTCATCAGTTGCTGGGCACTGAGTCTTACTCAATCTCGTACCTTGTAAAACTGGCAAGAACCCATTCTTGGACTGTTCCATTTTGAACCTCTTCAAAACTTTATCAAGGTATATGCTTTGTGAAAGTCCTATCAGGCGTTTTGATCTATCCCTATAGATCTTAATGCCTAGAATGTAAGCAGCTTCTCCTAGGTTCTTCATAGAGAAACTTTTATTCAAGTAATCCTTTATGCTCTCCAAAAACTCTACGTTGTTTCCAATCAGCAATATGTCATCCACATATAATATTAGAAACGCCACAGAGCTCCCACTCACTTTGTTGTAAATACAAGATTCTCCAACCACTTGTATAAACCCAAATGCTTTGATCACCTCATCAAAGCGTTTGTTACAACTCCGAGATGCTTGCACCAGTCCATAAATGGATCGCTGGAGCTTGCACACCTTGTTAGCATTCTTAGGATCGACAAAACCTTCGGGTTGCATCATATACAACTCTTCTTTAAGGAAACCGTTAAGGAATGCCGTTTTGACATCCATCTGCGAGATTTCATAATCGGAAAATGCAGCTATTGCTAACATGATTCTGACGGACTTAAGCATCGCTACGGGTGAGAATGTCTCATCGTAGTCGACTCCTTGAACTTGTGAAAAACCCTTTACCATAAGTCGAGCTTTATAAACGGTCACATTGCCGTCAGGGTCCGTCTTCCTCTTAAAGATCCATTTGTTCTGAATAGCCTTGCGGCCCTCAGGTACTACTTCCAAAGTCCACACTTTGTTCTCATACATGGATCCTATCTCGGACTTCATGGCTTCTAGACCACGACCTGCAAGGTTCGACAGAAACTTTAACCGGAGTTTCATGATCATCATCATTAACTTCCTCCTCAACCGGCGTCGCAATGACAGAGGTTTCCCCTTGCCCTGCGCCACCATCTAGAGGGATGAGAGGTTCAACAACCTCATCAAGTTCTATCTTCCTCCCACTCAATTCTCTCAAGAGAAACTCCTTCTCAAGAAAAGCTCCGTTTTTAGCAACAAAAACTTCGCCCTCGGATTTGAGATGGAAGGTGTACCCAACTGTCTCTTTTCGGTAACCTATGAAGATGCACTTTTCCGCACTGGGTTCCAGCTTTTTAGGTTGAAGCTTTTTGACATAAGCATCACATCCCCAAACATTAAGAAACGACAACTTTGGCCTTTTGCCATACCACAGTTCGTATGGTGTCGTCTCAATGGATTTTGATGGTGCCGTATTTAAAGTGAATGCAGCTGATTCTAATGCATAACCCCAAAACGATAACGACAAATCGGTAAGAGACATCGTAGATCGCACCATCTCTAATAAAGTACGATTACGACGTTCGGACACACGATTACGCTGTGGTGTTCCAGGCGGTGTCAACTGTGAAACAATTCCACATTGTCTTAAGTGAGCACCAAACTCGAAACTCAGATATTCACCCCCATGATCAGACCGTAGGAACTTGATCTTCTTGTTACGATGATTTTCAACTTCACTCTGAAATTGCTTGAACTTTTCAAATGTTTCAGACTTGTGCTTCATCAAGTAGACATAAGCATATCTACTCAAATCGTCAGTGAAGGTGAGAAAATAATGATATCCGCCGCGTGCCTCTACGCTCATCGGACCACACACATCGGTATGTATCACTACTGGAATCTGCTGGTTTGCCGACAGCCAGAGCTGACGGCAGAGGACAGTTTAACTGATGGCAAAGGCTTTGCCGTCAGTGAGCTGTCGGCAAAGGTGTCGGCCAAGATTTTATCGGCAATCACCTTCTTTGCCGACAGCCGGAGCTCCACCGACGTTAAAGACTTTGCCATCAGCCTTGTGGCACGGGCTGACGGCAAAGAGAAGTGGCCGCAACGGCGCAGGCCGAGCTCCGTTAGAAGGTTAACGGTAGGCTTTGCCCACAGCCGTAGCAAAGCTGACGGCAAAGCCTCCCCTCTTTGCCCACAGCCGCAGCAGAGCTGACGGCAAAGCCCAAACACCTGGGTCCCCTTGGCCGCCTCTTTGCCGACAGCTAGAGCCCAGCTGACGGCAAAGCCTACCACTGAGTCCCCTTGGCCGCCTCTTTGCCGACAGCTTTGTCCCAGCTGATGGCAAAGCCTATCCCTGAGTCCCCTTGGCCGCCTCTTTGCCGACAGCTTTGTCCCAGCTGAGGGCAAAGCCGAAAAATTGTGATGCCGAGAGTTGCCAGAATGCACAGGCTGCCGCCAAGTGTCCTTTGTGCCGACAGCCCACCGATGGCAAAGGCGTTGCCGTCAGTGAGCTGTCGGCAAAGACCCTCTTTGCTTTTTTTCCATATTTTTTTCTGTTAATTCCCTGCATTTGCAAAACATAGATACAAACAGCAACATATATATATTGAATCTGCCCCTAAACAGCACCACAAGTGCATCACAAAGTACGGACAGCACAACACAAGTGCAAACAACACGAATATATGTCATTAAAGTGCAAACAAGATCACAAAGTATTACAAAGCATCACAAGTGCATCCACAAATACAATTGCATTACAAAGTTCATCTAGGACTACACAAGTGCATTAAAAAGTCTCGAGCATCCATCCATATGCCATGCTGCTTTATCAAAATCTGCATAATGAGAAAGAATTTAGAAGAAGAATACAATAAGAAAGAAGTTACCTAAATTAAGCTAAGCAATTAGAAGAAGAAGGGGAAGAAGAAGAAGAATAACAAGAAGAAGAAGTGGAAGAAGTGGAAGAACAAGAAGAAGAAGATAGAGAAAAAGAAAGAAGAGAAGTTATCTTTTTCTCCTCTTTCTTCTTCTCTTATTTCTTCATCTCTTGTTTGTTCTTCTCTTCTGGTTTCTTTTAAAACTTTCTAAACTAATTATGTCATTTTTGAGCTCTAATATCAACTAGAATTTACTAAGCTAACTAAACCATGGCTAATATCAACTAGAATTTACTAAGCTAATTAAAGCCTCGCATAATCTAAGTTGATCTAAACAATAAGAAGAATAAGAAGGAGAGGAATAACTTACCAAATGCCAGGAAACGAAGGAGAAGCTGCATCTCCGTCGGTCGCTGGGTTGCTAGGGCTCTCACCAGGAGAAGCAAAGGGATCGTGGGATTCAACTCTTGAATGATGCTGCAACAAGGCAAGAGTTAAAATATGTGGTTAGCACGGCAACAGACAATGGTATAAGACCGTGCAAGGTCGGTCATTGAAAGGGAACTCACCGTTCCCACCGGAGAAGGCATCGGCGGAGGGGGCGGCAAACCTTGCTTCTCACACATAGCCTGCAAATTAGTTTTCGAGGAGTCAAAGAAATAGCCTTGTTGCGTCTCACACATGGCCTTGCTTCTTACACAACTGACTTACCGCAACGAAGTCGTGCATGGCCTTCGCATGGGCATTATTGCGTGCCCTCTCCTTGTCAAGCAACCTTTGCGTATTCCGGTCCCTCTCCTCAAACAAGAGCCTAGTGGCCTCCCTCTCCTTCATAAGTGCGGCCTGCAACCACTCCTCAAAAGGAATTTTCATCATCCATCCAGGGACAAAAGAACGAAAGAACTAATGAAGAAAACTAACCTCGATGGCAAGATCAACTGGCCTCGCGCGTTGCCGTATTGCAGGAGCCGAGCTCGTTTGCCTCGACTTGATCTGAGATAGAGTCTCAGTGATAGGGACGAAGCCATCACACATGGCCAGCGTGCCATGACTCTTACCGCCACCAGAGATCATTAACGCCTCTGGATCGATAGGATTCTGGCTCGGGTCAAAGTCAGGCCCGCGCAGCTGTTTGACCACCTTAGAATAAGACGTCATCTTGCTGTAGGCGGACAGGCTTGTGTACGCCGACGGCCCGTCCCCCTCAGAATATGCCTTCGCTGTCTTGTACGAGCCCTTATGGGCCATGCTAAACGCGGCGTATCCCTCAGGCTCGGGCTGGTTATTGTGTTTGGCCTACACGAAAGAACAGAATTAGTACAACAAAAATCATGAACGAACGAATTATAGATGAAACAAAACAAGGCACACATACCCATTTTTTGGCGTATTGCTTCATGTTGGCATTGCCTTGGTGGTGTGGCACACCAACCAGATATTTCCAATTCAATCTCTCACATATCCGTTTTTGTCAGTTACGCATCCCTCGTGTATCTCTATCTCAAAAAATAATATCTCTAACGTATCTCTCTCTCTTAACATATAGTCCAAGTTTTTTACAACTGCACCATGTTCTACTTTGCAGAGTTGTATTGCCTAGTTTGGTACCTTATGTTGGCATGGAATTTAGAAGCTCAGACGAGGCTTGGTCATATTGGCTTAGCTACGGTGGGCAGAAAGGCTTTGAGGTTAGGAAAAGGTATACAAACAAGAGACGGGGGGAGTGGCAGGTGGTGGTGGTGCAGAAGTTGCAAATGATAGAGTTTATAGGGACAATGCCAAGGAGCCTGAAGGTTACAAGACCAACCTTAGCTTCACTTAGTTGTTGATGGTATAATCTTGCTCATGTAGTTTAAAAATCTAGAATGATCCCAACTAGAGATGGCAAAATCTTGCTCATACGTTATTCTTATTTATTTAATTTTCAGGGGCCAATTACTGATGATCTTTTCACTGGGTCATGGTGAAGTACTGTTGTTTTTCGAAAATGAATCAGAGGGGCCTGACCCGATTAATCACTTGTCACAACAATAAATTGACCCAAATGATAAGTAGCAAAGATAAGGTAATCTTAGCATGATCACCCACTGATAAGCAATACATTGGCTGATAAATCAGTGAATTGGAAAATATCTTGATTATTTTGTGAGTGTATTTTTGCTGAACAGTGTTAAATTAAAAAAACTACGAGTAAGTAAATTAAAAAAACTAAGGCCTAGTTTGGTAACGCGGTTTTTTCAAAACAATAGTATTACAAAACCTCAGTATTTTTGTGTGTGGGCAATAAATACTTTTGGTTTCTAAAAAGCGTAGTTTTTTTCTCAGTTTTGGTAAAACTGTGGAGGCGTTTGGCAAATGGCAATTTTTAGTAAGTTCCTCTAATTTTGAAAGATTGTTCTATCGTTGCATGGATAATCTTGACGATAACTATAGCCAAACCTAACTCAGCTGTACTCACGGCCGGATCAACTCGTTCTAACAGGCCGGCACCGTATGCATGTTGGGCATGAGCAGGTTCTCTCTGTAGTGCTAGAATACATAGTCGAGTTATCTCTTGTGATGCATCAAAGGCGGAGCGTTGTGACAGGCACTGAAGGTGCAGCTCGTGCGTCTAGAAGTGATCAGAAGCAACACACCCCTGTAAGAATCGCCTCCGCGTGCACTTGTTTCCGGTCGGTGCTAAGTCATACGTACATCTATGCAGTATGCACACCTCGATCTTGCCTGACTGGCTAGATAGATCTATCGTCTAGCAACTATTGGTCATAAGTTGATGGATTTAGAGAGACCAATGAGCCAGCGTTTCTCAGTTTTAAAAAAAGAGGTCCCGACCTCTTTTTCAAATACTACAATAATACCATAGTTTTAGAGATACTATGGTTTGTTAGGCTGCAGTATTTTTTTAATTAAAACACCTTAAAGTATTTAATACTGAAGTTTTTTCATAAACCACATTATTCCTAGAAAACCTTAAAAATACTTAGCTTCCAAATGCACCCTAAGTAGCAAAGATAAGGTAATCTTAACAGTGGTAAACTAGTTGATTTTTCTCTCCTCTTGTGACCCGGGATGCTTTTTCTTCCATGCAGGGGCAGAGACAAGGGCAAACGAGTAGGGGCCTGACCCGATTAATTCGTCCGGTGGCTGCCGGCGGGGGGGCGGCGGGGGCCCGAGCCGGAGGAGGAGGAGGCGACTCCGGCGGCGTCGGGCGGGGGGGGGGGGGGCGGCGGGGGCCGAGGCGGGCGGCGCCTCGTCGTCCGGCGGCTGGCGGCGGGGGGGGGGGGGGGGGCGGCGGGGGCCGGGGCGGCGGGGGCCCGAGTCGGAGGAGGAGGATGGGGACTCCGGCGGCGGGGGCCGGGGCGGCGGTGGGGGGGGCGGCGGGGGCCCGAGCCGGAGGAGGAGGAGGGGACTCCGGCGGCGGGGGCCGGGGCGGTGCAGTGCGGGGGAGAGCAGCAGTATGCGTGTGGGAGGGTGAGAGAGAGAACGGTGAGAGAGAGAGAAGAGGTAGGCACGGGGGATAAGGCAGTTTTCTTTTTCTTTGCCCTCAGCCAGCTGTCGGCAAAGACAGTCGTTAGTCTTTGCCCTCAGCTAGCTGTCGGCAAAGAGAGCCCCCGTTTTTTTTTTCTGGTCGAGGCGGCGACTGTGTTAGCCCCTATGCCGTCAGCCTTTCTATGCCGACAGCTTTTTTTGTCCTTTGCCGTCAGCTCGCTACCGGCTTAGATAAAGCGGACGGCAGATATTTTATTTGCCGTCAACCCCTCCTATGCCGTCAGCTTTTATTTTGGCTTAGGGCAAAGTCTCTTTGCCCTCAGCCCCGTGAAATTGCTGACGGCAAAGCTTAAAGCTGTCGGCAAACTAGCAGATTCCAGTAGTGTATGATTTCCAACAAGTCACTTGCACGCTCCATTGTTCCGGAGAACGGAGTTTTAGTCATCTTGCCCATGAGGCATGGTTCGCACGTGTCAAGTGAATCAATGTCAAGTGACTCCAAAAGCCCATCTGCATGGAGTTTCTTCATGCGCTTTACACTAATATGACCTAAGCGGCACTGCCACAAAAATATGGCGCTATCATTGTTAACTCTAACTCTTTTGGTCTCAATGTTGTGTATGTGTGTATCACTATCAAGATTCAATATGAACAATCCTATCACATTGGGTGCATGACCATAAAAGATGTTACTCATAGAAATAGAACAACCATTATTCTCTGGCTTAAAAGAGTAACCGTCTCGCAATAAACAAGATCCAGATATAATGTTCATGCTCAATGCAGGCACTAAATAACAATGATTCAAGTTCATAACTAATCCTGATGGTAACTGAAGTGAAACTGTGCCGACGGCGATTGCATCAACCTTGGAACCATTTCCTACGCGCATCGTCACTTCATCTTTCGCCAGCCTTCGTCTATTCCGCATTTCCTGTTTCGAGTTGCAAATATGAGCAACAGAACCGGTATCGAATACCCAGGCACTACTACGAGAGCCGGTTAAGTACACATCAATAACATGTATATCAAATATACCTTATTTTTCTTTGGCCGCCTTCTTATCAGCCACATACTTGGGGCAATTGCGCTTCCAGTGACCCATACCCTTGCAATAGTAACACTCTGTTTCAGGCTTAGGTCCAGCTTTGGTTTTCTTCGTCGGATTGGCAACAGGCTTGCCACTCTTCTTTGAATTACACTTCTTGCCTTTGCCGTTTCTCTTGAAACTAGTGGTCTTATTCACCATCAACACTTGATGCTCTTTACGGAGTTCAGACTCTGCGACTTTCAGCATCGCAAACAACTCGCGGGGAGACTTGTTCATCCCTTGCATGTTGTAGTTCAACACAAAGCCTTTATAGCTTGGCGGCAGTGATTGAAGGATTCTGTCAGTGATAGCTTCTTGCGGGAGTTCAATCCCCAGCTCAGCTAGACGGTTTGAGTACCCAGACATTTTGAGCACATGTTCACTGACAGACGAGTTCTCCTCCATCTTGCAAGCATAGAATTTATCGTAGGTCTCATACCTCTCGATCCGGGCGTTCTTCTGAAAGATAAACTTCAACTCCTGGAACATCTCAAATGCTCCATGACGCTCAAAGCAACGTTGAAGTCCCGGTTCTAAGCCATACAAGATTGCACATTGAACTACTGAGTAGTCCTCCTTACGTGCTAACCAAGCGTTCTTAACATCCTGGTCAGCCGTAGCGGGTGGTTCATCTCCTAGCGCAGCATTAAGGAGATAATCCTTCTTCCCAGCTTGTAATATTAGCTTAAGATTACGAGCCCAGTCTACAAAGTTGCTTCCATCATCTTTCAACTTAGCTTTCTCTAGGAACGTATTAAAATTCAGGGTGACTATCGCATGAGCCATGATCTACAACACAAATATATTCAAAGTGGACTTAGACTATGTTCAAGATAATTAGCGTTTAACTTAATCAAATTACTCGCAAAACTCCCACTCAAAAAGTACATTTCTCTAATCATTTGAGTGGTTCATGATCCACTTACACTAGCTCAAGTCCGATGATCACGTGAGTTGAGTATAGTTTCAGTGGTAAGCATCCCTATGCTAATCATATCATCTATATGATTCATGATCAACCTTTCGGTCTCATGTGTTCTAAGGCCATGTCTGCACATGCTACGCTCGTCAAGCTTAACCCGAATGTTCCGCGTGCGCAACTGTTTTGCACCCGTTGTATGTGAACGTCGAGTCTATCACACCCGATCATCACGTGGTGTCTCAAAACGATGAACTGTAGCAACGGTGCACAGTCGGGGAGAACACAATTTTGTCTTGAAATTTTAGTGAGAGATCACCTCATAATGCTACCGTCGTTCTAAGCAAAATAAGGTGCATAAAAGGATTAACATCACATGCAATTCATAAGTGACATGATATGGCCATCATCACGTGCTCCTTGATCTCCATCACCAAAGCACCGGCACGATCTTCTTGTCACCGGCGCCACACCATGATCTCCATCAATGCGTCACCATCGGGGTTGTCGTGCTACTTATGCTATTACTACTAAAGCTACATCCTAGCAAAATAGTAAACGCATCTGCAAGCACAAACGTTAGTATAAAGACAACCCTATGGCTCCTGCCGGTTGCCGTACCATCGATGTGCAAGTCGATATAATCTATTACAACATGATCATCTCATACATCCAATATATCACATCACATCGTTGGCCATATCACATCACAAGCATACCCTGCAAAAACAAGTTAGACGTCCTCTAATTTTGTTGTTGCATGTTTTACGTGGTGACCATGGGTATCTAGTAGGATCGCATCTTACTTACGCAAACACCACAACGGAGATATATGAGTTTCTATTTAACCTCATACAAGGACCTCCTCGGTCAAATCCTATTCAACTAAAGTTGGACAAACTGACACGCGCCAGTCATCTTTGAGCAACGGAGTTACTCGCAGCGATGAAACCAGTCTCTCGTAAGCGTACGAGTAATGTCGGTCCAAGCCGCTTCGATCCAACAATACAACGGAATCAAGAAAAGACTAAGGAGGGCAGCAAAACGCACATCACCGCCCACAAAAACTTTTGTGTTCTACTCGAGAAGACATGTACGCATGAACCTAGCTCATGATGCCACTGTTGGGGAACGTCGCATGGGAAACAAAAAATTTCCTACGCGCACGAAGACCTATCATGGTGATGTCCATCTACGAGAGGGGATGTTTGATCTACGTACCCTTGTAGACCGTACAGCAGAAGTGTTAGTGAACGCGGTTGATGTAGTGGAACGTACTCACATCCCTCGATCCGCCCCGCGAACCGTCCCGCGATCAGTCCCACGATCTAGTACCGAACGGACGGCACCTCCGCGTTCAGCACACGTACAGCTCGACGATGATCTCGGCCTTCTTGATCCACCAAGAGAGACGGAGAGGTAGAAGAGTTCTCCGGCAGCGTGACGGCGCTCCGGAGGTTGGTGATGATCTTAGCTCGGCAGGGCTCCGCCCGAGCTCCGCAGAAACGCGATCTAGAGGTAAAACCGTGGAGATATGTGGTCGGGCTGCCGTGACAAAGTTGTCTCAAATCAGCCCTAAAACCTCCGTATATACAGGGGGAGGAGGGGGAGCCTTGCCTTGGGGTCCAAGGACTCCCAAGGGGGTTGGCCGAGCCAAGGGGGGCAACCCTCCCCTTCCAAACCGAGTCCATCTAGGTTTGGAAGGAGGAGTCCTTCCCCCTTTTCCCACCTCCTCTTTTTTTTCTGTTTGATTTTCTTCCTATGGTGCATAGGGCCTTCTTGTGCTGTCCCACCAGCCCACTAAGGGCTGGTGCGCCACCCCCAAGGCCTATGGGCTTCCCCGGGGTGGGTTGCCCCCCCCCCCGGTGAACACCCGGAACCCATTCGTCATTCCCGGTACATTCCCGGTAACTCCGAAAACCTTCCGGTAATCAAATGAGGTCATCCTATAAATCAATCTTTGTTTCCGGACCATTCCGGAAACCCTCGTGACGTTCGTGATCTCATCTGGGACTCTGAACAACATTCGGTAACCAACCATATAACTCAAATATGCATAAAACAACGTCGAACCTTAAGTGTGCAGACCCTGCGGGTTCGAGAACTATGTAGACATGACCCGAGAGACTCCTCGGTCAATATCCAATAGCGGGACCTGGATGCCCATGTTGGGTCCTACATATTCAACGAAGATCTTATCGTTTGAACCTCAGTGCCAACGATTCTTATAATCCCGTATGTCATTCCCTTTGTCCTTCGGTATGTTACTTCCCCGAGATTCGATCGTCAGTATCTGCATACCTATTTCAATCTCGTTTACCCGCAAGTGTCTTTACTCATTCCGTAATACAAAATCCCGCAACTTACACTAAGTCACATTGCTTGCAAGGCTTGTGTGTGATGTTGTATTACCGAGTGGGCCCCAAGATACCTCTCCGTCACACGGAGTGACAAATCCCAGTCTCGATCCATACTAACTCAACGAACACCTTCGGAGATACCTGTAGAGCATCTTTATAGTCACCCAGTTACGTTGCGACGTTTGATACACACAAAGTATTCCTCCGGTGTCAGTGAGTTATATGATCTCATGGTCATAGGAACAAATAATTGACACGCAGAAAACAGTAGCAACAAAATGGCACGATCAACATGCTACATCTATTAGTTTGGGTCTAGTCCATCACGTGATTCTCCTAATGACGTGATCCAGTTATCAAGCAACAACACCTTGTTCATAATCAGAAGACACTGACTATCATTGATCAACTCGCTAGCCAACTAGAGGCTTGCTAGGGACAGTGTTTTGTCTATGTATCCACACATGTATATAAGTCTTCATTCAATACAATTATAGCATGGACAATAATAACTATATTTATTATTGCCTCTTCCTTCTTCTCCTCTTCCATCTTCTTCTTCTCCTCCTCCTCCTCCTCCTTCTTTTACTTCTTCTTCTCTTTCTCTTCTTCTACGTAGCTAGACTCATCCAAGAAAGGCTAAATTGGCTAATTATCCTACGAAATGACATAATTAGCTTACTTAGCTACAAAATGACCTATTTAATAAAAAAATGACCTACAGTTAGCTAAGTTCTCTCCTAAATGACATAATAAGGCTTACGTAGCTGGAAGATGACCTATTCCCCCTAACTTAGGTATTAAATGGCCTATAATTAGCCTAGCTAGATCCAAAATGGCTTAATAAGCATAGTTTGCTCCAGAATGACCTATTTTACCCAAGTTAGCTCCGAAACAACCTATAGTTAGCTAGGGTTCCACCTAGATGACATAATTAGCTTAGTTATCTCCTACATGGTCTATTTAATAAAACATGACCTATACTTAGCTAATTATCCTTGAAATGACAGAATTAGCTCCAAAAAGGCATTCTTAGCCAATTTAGCACTAAGAAGGGGACAAGAGGAGAAGAAAGAGGAAAAATGAAAGGAAGGAAGAAGAAGAAGAAGAAGAGAAGAAGAAGAAGGAGAAGGACGAGGATAAGAAGAAGGAGAAGAAGGAGGAGAAGAAGGAGAAGGAGCTCCTCCTTCTCCTTATTCTTCCTCCTTCTCCTTCTCCTTCTTCTTTTCTTCTTCTTCTCCTCTTCCTTCTCCTTCTCCTCCTCCTCCTCCTCCTCCTCCATCTTTTACTTCTTCTTCTCTTTCTCTTCTTCTACGTAGCTTAGACTCATCCAAGAAAGGCTAAATTGGCTAATTATCCTATGAAATAACATAATTAGCTTAGGTAACTCCAAAATGACCTATTTAATAAAAATAACCTACAGTTAGCTAAGTTCTCTCCTAAATGACATAATAAGGCTTACGTAGCTGCAAGATGACCTATTCCCCCTAACTTAGGTATTAAATGGCCTATAATTAGCCTAGCTAGATCCAAAATGGCTTAATAAACATAGTTTGCTCCGGAATGACCTATTTTACCCAAGTTAGCTTAGAAACGAACTATAGTTAGCTATGGTTCCACCTAGATGACATAATTAGCTTAGTTAGCTTAATAAAACATGACCTATACTTAGCTAATTATCCTCGAAATGACATAATTAGCTCCAAAAAGGCATTCTAAGCCAATTTAGCCCGAAGAAGGCGACAAGAGGAGAAGAAAGAGGAAAATGAAAGGAAGGAAGAAGAAGAAGAGGAGAAGAAGAAGAAGGAGAGGGAGGAGGATAAGAAGAAGGAGAATAGGGAGTAGAAGAAGGAGAAGGAGCTCCTCATTCTCCTTCTTCTTCCTCCTTCTTCCTCCTTCTCCTTATCCTTCTTCTTTTCTTCTTCTTCTCCTCTTCCTTCTCCTTCTCCTCCTCCTCCTCCTCCTCCTCCTCCTTCTTTTACTTCTTCTTCTCTTTCTCTTCTTCTATGTAGCTTAGACTCATCCAAGAAAGGCTAAATTGGCTAATTATCCTACGAAATGACATAATTAGCTTAGTTAGCTCCAAAATGACCTATTTAATAAAAAATGACCTATAGTTAGCTAAGTTCTCTCCTGAATGACATAATAAGGCTTATGTAGCTGCAAGATGACCTATTCCCCCTAACTTAGGTATTAAATGGCCTATAATTAGCCTAGCTAGATCCAAAATGGCTTAATCAGTATAGTTTGCTTCGGAATGACCTATTTTACCCAAGTTAGCTCCGAAACAACCTATAGTTAGCTAGGGTTCCACCTACATGACATAATTAGCTTAGTTAGCTCCTAAATGGTCTATTTAATAAAACATGACCTATAATTAGCTAATTATCCTTGAAATGACATAATTAGCTCCAAAAAGGCATTCTTAGCCAATTTAGCCTGATGAAGGGGACAAGAGGAGAAGAAAGAGGAAAAACGAAAGGAAGGAAGAAGAAGAAGAAGAGAATAAGAAGAAGGAGAAGGAGGGGGATAAGAAGAAGGAGAAGAAGGAGGAGAAGAAGGAGAAGGAGCTCCTCCTTCTCCTTCTTCTTCCTCCTTCTTCCTCCTTCTCCTTCTCCTTCTTGTTTTCTTCTTCTTCTCCTCTTCCTTCTCCTTCTCCTCCTCCTCCTCCTCCTCCTCCTTCTTTTACTTCTTCTTCTGTTTCTCTTCTTCTACGTAGCTTAGACTCATCCAAGAAAGGCTAAATTGGCTAATTATCCTACGAAATGACATAATTAGCTTAGGTAGCTCCAAAATGACCTATTTAATAAAAAATGACCTACAGTTAGCTAAGTTCTCTCCTAAATGACATAATAAGGCTTACGTAGCTGCAAGATGACCTATTCCCCTAACTTAGGTATTAAATGGCCTATAATTAGCCTAGCTAGATCCAAAATGGCTTAATAAACATAGTTTGCTCCGGAATGACCTATTTTACCCAAGTTAGCTCCGAAACGACCTATAGTTAGCTATGGTTCCAGCTAGATGACATAATTAGCTTAGTTAGCTTAATAAAACATGACCTATACTTAGCTAATTATCCTCTAAATGACATAATTAGCTCCAAAAAGGCATTGTAAGCCAATTTAGCCCGAAGAAGGCGATAAGAGGAGAAGAAAGAGGAAAAATGAAAGGAAGGAAGAAGAAGAAGAGGAGAAGAAGAAGAAGGAGAGGGAGGAGGATAAGAAGAAGGAGAATACGGAGGAGAAGAAGGAGAAGGAGCTCCTCCTTCTACTTCTTCTTCCTCCTTCTCCTTCTCCTTCTTCTTTTCTTCTTCTTCTCCTCTTCCTTCTCCTTCTCCTCCTCCTCCTCCTCCTCCTCCTTCTTTTACTTCTTCTTCTCTTTCTCTTCTTCTATGTAGCTTAGACTCATCCAAGAAAGGCTAAATTGGTTAATTATCCTACGAAATGACATAATTAGCTTAGTTAGCTCCAAAAAGACCTATTTAATAAAAAATGACCTACAATTAGCTAAGTTCTC
This sequence comes from Hordeum vulgare subsp. vulgare, assembly GCF_904849725.1. Taxonomy (NCBI): domain Eukaryota; kingdom Viridiplantae; phylum Streptophyta; class Magnoliopsida; order Poales; family Poaceae; genus Hordeum; species Hordeum vulgare. Next base: position 84,668,732 of record NC_058520.1, read on the forward strand.
TCCTGAATGACATAATAAGGCTTACGTAGCTGCAAGATGACCTATTCCCCCTAACTTAGGTATTAAATGGCCTATAATTAGCCTAGCTAGATCCAAAATGGCTTAATAAGCATAGTTTGCTCCGGAATGACCTATTTTACCCAAGTTAGCTCCGAAACAACCTATAGTTAGCTAGGGTTCCACCTAGATGACATAATTAGCTTAGTTAGCTCCTAAATGGTCTATTTAATAAAACATGACCTATACTTAGCTAATTATCCTTGAAATGACATAATTAGCTCCAAAAAGACATTCTTAGCCAATTTAGCCTGAAAAAGGGGACAAGAGGAGAAGAAAGAGGAAAAATGAAAGGAAGTTAGAAGAAGAAGAAGAGAAGAAGAAGGAGAAGGAGGAGGATAAGAAGAAGGAGAAGAAGGAGGAGAAGAAGGAGAAGGAGCTCCTCCTTCTCCTTCTTCTTCCTCCTTCTTCCTCCTTCTCCTTCTCCTTCTTGTTTTCTTCTTCTTCTCCTCTTCCTTCTCCTTCTCCTCCTCCTCCTCCTCCTCCTCCTCCTTCTTTTACTTCTTCTTCTCTTTCTCTTCTTCTACGTAGCTTAGACACATCCAAGAAAGGCTAAATTGGCTAATTATCCTACGAAATGACATAATTAGCTTAGGTAGCTCCAAAATGACCTATTTAATAAAAAATGACCTACAGTTAGCTAAGTTCTCTCCTAAATGACATAATAAGGCTTACGTAGCTGCAAGATGCCCTATTCCCCCTAACTTAGGTATTAAATGGCCTATAATTAGCCTAGCTAGATCCAAAATGGCTTAATAAACATAGTTTGCTCCGGAATGACCTATTTTACCCAAGTTATCTCCGAAACGACCTATAGTTAGCTAGGGTTCCACCTAGATGACATAATTAGCTTAGTTAGCTTAATAAAACATGACCTATACTTAGCTAATTATCCTTGAAATGACATAATTAGCTCCAAAAAGGCATTCTAAGCCAATTTAGCCCGAAGAAGGGGACAAGAGGAGAAGAAAGAGGAAAAATGAAAGGAAGGAAGGTAGAAGAAGAGGAGAAGAAGAAGAAGGAGAGGCAGGAGGATAAGAAGAAGGAGAATAAGGAGGAGAGGAAGGAGAAGGAGCTCCTCCTTCTCCTTCTTCTTCCTCCTTCTTCCTCCTTCTCCTTCTCCTTCTTCTTTTCTTCTTCTTCTCCTCTTCCTTCTCCTTCTCCTCCTCCTCCTCCTCCTCCTCCTCCTCCTTCTTTTACTTCTTCTTCTCTTTCTCTTCTTCTATGTAGCTTCGACCCATCCAAGAAAGGCTAAATTGGCTAATTATCCTACGAAATGACATAATTAGTTTAGTTAGCTCCAAAATGACCTATTTAATAAAAAAATGACCTACAGTTAGCTAAGTTCTCTCCTAAATGACATAATAAGGCTTACGTAGCTGCAAGATAACCTATTCCCCCTAACTTAGGTATTAAATGGCCTATAATTAGCCTAGCTAGATCCGAAATGGCTTAATAAGCATAGTTTGCAATGGAATGACCTATTTTACCCGAGTTAGCTTAGAAACAACCTATTGTTAGCTAGGGTTCCACCTAGATGACATAATTAGCTTAATTAGGTCCTAAATGGTCTCTTTAATAAAACATGACCTATACTTAGCTAATTATCCTTGAAATGACATAATTAGCTCCAAAAAGGCATTCTTAGCCAATTTAAACCGAAGAAGGGGACAAGAGGAGAAGAAAGAGGAAAAATGAAAGGAAGGAAGAAGAAGAAGAAGAGAAGAAGAAGAAGGAGGAGAAGGAGGAGGATAAGAAGAAGGAGAAGAAGGAGGAGAAGAAGGAGAAGGAGCTCCTCCTTCTCCTTCTTCTTCCTCCTTCTTCCTCCTTCTCCTTCTCCTTCTTGTTTTCTTCTTCTTCTCCTCTTCCTTCTCCTTCTCCTCCTCCTCCTCCTCCTCCTTCTTTTACTTCTTCTTCTCTTTCTCTTCTTCTACGTAGCTTAGACTCGCCAAAGAAGGCTAAATTGGCTAATTATCCTACGAAATGACATAATTAGCTTAGGTAGCTCCAAAATGACCTATTTAATGAAAAATGACCTACAGTTAGCTAAGTTCTCTCCTAAATGATATAATAAGGCTTACGTAGCTGCAAGATGAACTATTCCCCCTAACTTAGGTATTAAATGGCCTATAATTAGCCTAGCTAGATCCAAAATGGCTTAATAAACATAGTTTGCTCCGGAATGACCTATTCTACCCAAGTTAGCTCCGACACGACCTATAGTTAGCTAGGGTCCCACCTAGATGACATAATTAGCTTAGTTAGCTTAATAAAACATGACCTATACTTAGCTAATTATCCTCCAAATGACATAATTAGCTCCAAAAAGGCCTTCTAAGCCAATTTAGCCCGAAGAAGGGGACAAGAGGAGAAGAAAGAGGAAAAATGAAAGGAAGGAAGTAAAAAGAAGAGGAGAAGAAGAAGAAGGAGAGGGTGGAGGATAAGAAGAAGGAGAATAAGGAGGAGAAGAAGGAGAAGGAGCTCCTCCTTCTCCTTCTTCTTCCTCCTTCTTCCTCCTTCTCCTTCTCCTTCTTCTTTTCTTCTTCTTCTCCTCTTCCTTCTCCTTCTCCCCCCCTCCTCCTCCTCCTCCTCCTTCTTTTAATTCTACTTATCTTTCTCTTCTTCTATGTATCTTAGACTCATCCAAGAAAGGCTAAATTGGCTAATTATCCTACGAAATGACATAATTAGCTTAGTTAGTTCCAAAATGACCTATTTAATAAAAAATGACCTACAGTTAGCTAAGTTCTCTCCTAAATGACATAATAAGGCTTACGTAGCTGCAAGATGACCTATTCCCACTAACTTAGGTATTAAATGGCCTATAATTAGCCTAGCTAGATCCGAAATGGCCTAATAAGCATAGTTTGCTCCGGAATGACCTATTTTACCCACGTTAGCTCAGAAATAACCTATAGTTAGCTAGGGTTCCACCGAGATGACATAATTAGCTTAATTAGCTCCTAAAGGGTCTCTTTAATAAAACATGACCTATACTTAGCTAATTATCCTTGAAATGACATAGTTAGCTCCAAAAAGGCATTCTTAGCCAATTTAGCCCGAAGAAGGGGACAAGAGGAGAAGAAAGAGGAAAAACGAAAGGAAGGAAGAAGAAGAAGAAGCGAAGAAGAAGAAGGAGAAGGAGGAGGATAAGAAGAAGGAGAAGAAGGAGGAGAAGAAGGAGAAGGAGCTCCTCCTTCTCCTTCTTCTTCCTCCTCCTTCCTCCTTCTCCTTCTCCTTCTTCTTTTCTTCTTCTTCTCCTCTTCCTTCTCCTTCTCCTCCTCCTCCTCCTCCTTCTTTTACTTCTTCTTCTCTTTCTCTTCTTCTATGTAGATTAGACTTATCCAAGAAAGGCTAAATTGGAAAATTATCCTACGAAATGACATAATTAGCTTAGGTAGCTCCAAAATGACCTATTTAATAAAAAATGACCTACAGTTAGCTAAGTTCTCTCCTAAATGACATAATAAGGCTTACGTAGCTGCAAGATGACCTATTCCCCTAACTTAGGTATTAAATGGCCTATAATTAGCCTAGCTAGATCCAAAATGGCTTAATAAACATAGTTTGCTCCGGAATGACCTATTTTACCCAAGTTAGCTCCGAAACGACCTATAGTTAGCTAGGGTTCCACCTAGATGACATAATTAGCTTAGTTAGCTTAATAAAAGAGGACCTATACTTAGCTAATTATCCTGGAAATGACATAATTAGCTCCAGAAAGGCATTCTAAGCCAATTTAGCCCGAAGAAGGGGACAAGAGGAGAAGAAAGAGGGAAAATGAAAGGAAGGAAGAAGAAGAAGAGGAGAAGAAGAAGAAGGAGAGGGAGGAGGATAAGAAGAAGGAGAATAAGGAGGAGAAGAAGGAGAAGGAGCTCCTCCTTCTCCTTCTTCTTCCTCCTTCCTCCTTCTCCTTCTCCTTCTTCTTTTCTTCTTCTTCTCCTCTTCCTTCTCCTTCTCCTCCTCCTCCTCCTCCTCCTCCTTCTTTTACTTCTTCTTCTCTTTCTCTTCTTCTATGTAGCTTAGACTCATCCAAGAAAGGCTAAATTGGCTAATTATCCTACGAAATGACATAATTAGCTTAGTTAGCTCCAAAATGACCTATTTAATAAAAAATGATCTACAGTTAGCTAAGTTCTCTCCTAAATGACATAATAAGGCTTACGTAGCTGCAAGATGACCTATTCCCTCTAACTTAGGTATTAAATGGCCTATAATTAGCCTAGCTAGATCCAAAATGGCTTAATAAGCATAGTTTGCTCCGGAATGACCTATTTTACCCAAGTTAGCTCCGAAACAACCTATAGTTAGCTAGGGTTCCACCTAGATGACATAATTAGCTTACTTAGCTACTAAATGGTCTCTTTAATAAAACATGACCTATACTTAGCTAATTATCCTTGAAATGACATAATTAGCTCCAAAAAGGCATTCTTAGCCAATTTAGCTCGAGGAAGGGGACAAGAGGAGAAGAAACAGGAAAACTGAAAGGAAGGAAGAAGAAGAAGAAGAGAAGAAGAAGAAGGAGAAGGACGAGGAGAAGAAGAAGGAGAAGAAGGAGGACAAGAAGGAGAAGGAGCTCCTCCTTCTCCTTCTTCTTCCTCCTTCTTCCTCCTTCTCCTTCTCCTTCTTCTTTTCTTCTTCTTCTCCTCTTCCTTCTCCTTCTCCTCCTCCTCCTCCTCCTCCTTCTTTTACTTCTTCTTCTCTTTCTCTTCTTCTACGTAGCTTAGACTCATCCAAGAAAAGCTAAATTGGCTAATTATCCTACGAAATGACATAATTAGCTTAGGTAGCTCCAAAATGACCTATTTAATAAAAAATGACCTACAGTTAGCTAAGTTCTCTCCTAAATGATATAATAAGGCTTACGTAGCTGCAAGATGACCTATTCCCCCTAACTTAGGTATTAAATGGCCTATAATTAGCCTAGCTAGATCCAAAATGGCTTAATAAACATAGTTTGCTCCGGAATGACCTATTCTACCCAAGTTAGCTCCGACACGACCTATAGTTAGCTAGGGTCCCACCTAGATGACATAATTAGCTTAGTTAGCTTAATAAAACATGACCTATACTTAGCTAATTATCCTCGAAATGACATAATTAGCTCCAAAAAGGCCTTCTAAGCCAATTTAGCCCGAAGAAGGGGACAAGAGGAGAAGAAAGAGGAAAAATGAAAGGAAGGAAGTAAGAAGAAGAGGAGAAGAAGAAGAAGGAGAGGGTGGAGGATAAGAAGAAGGAGAATAAGGAGGAGAAGAAGGAGAAGGAGCTCCTCCTTCTCCTTCTTCTTCCTCCTTCTTCCTCCTTCTCCTTCTCCTTCTTCTTTTCTTCTTCTTCTCCTCTTCCTTCTCCTTCTCCCCCTCCTCCTCCTCCTCCTCCTCCTTCTTTTACTTCTACTTATCTTTCTCTTCTTCTATGTAGCTTAGACTCATCCAAGAAAGGCTAAATTGGCTAATTATCCTACGAAATGACATAATTAGCTTAGTTAGCTCCAAAATGACCTATTTAATAAAAAATGACCTACAGTTAGCTAAGTTCTCTCCTAAATGACATAATAAGGCTTACGTAGCTGCAAGATGACCTATTCCCACTAACTTAGGTATTAAATGGCCTATAATTAGCCTAGCTAGATCCGAAATGGCCTAATAAGCATAGTTTGCTCCGGAATGACCTATTTTACCCACGTTAGCTCAGAAATAACCTATAGTTAGCTAGGGTTCCACCTAGATGACATAATTAGCTTAATTAGCTCCTAAAGGGTCTCTTTAATAAAGCATGACCTATACTTAGCTAATTATCCTTGAAATGACATAGTTAGCTCCAAAAAGGCATTCTTAGCCAATTTAGCCCGAAGAAGGGGACAAGAGGAGAAGAAAGAGGAAAAACGAAAGGAAGGAAGAAGAAGAAGAAGCGAAGAAGAAGAAGGAGAAGGAGGAGGATAAGAAGAAGGAGAAGAAGGAGGAGAAGAAGGAGAAGGAGCTCCTCCTTCTCCTTCTTCTTCCTCCTCCTTCCTCCTTCTCCTTCTCCTTCTTCTTTTCTTCTTCTTCTCCTCTTCCTTCTCCTTCTCCTCCTCCTCCTCCTCCTTCTTTTACTTCTTCTTCTCTTTCTCTTCTTCTATGTAGATTAGACTTATCCAAGAAAGGCTAAATTGGAAAATTATCCTACGAAATGACATAATTAGCTTAGGTAGCTCCAAAATGACCTATTTAATAAAAAATGACCTACAGTTAGCTAAGTTCTCTCCTAAATGACATAATAAGGCTTACGTAGCTGCAAGATGACCTATTCCCCTAACTTAGGTATTAAATGGCCTATAATTAGCCTAGCTAGATCCAAAATGGCTTAATAAACATAGTTTGCTCCGGAATGACCTATTTTACCCAAGTTAGCTCCGAAACGACCTATAGTTAGCTAGGGTTCCACCTAGATGACATAATTAGCTTAGTTAGCTTAATAAAAGAGGACCTATACTTAGCTAATTATCCTGGAAATGACATAATTAGCTCCAAAAAGGCATTCTAAGCCAATTTAGCCAGAAGAAGGGGACAAGAGGAGAAGAAAGAGGGAAAATGAAAGGAAGGAAGAAGAAGAAGAGGAGAAGAAGAAGAAGGAGAGGGAGGAGGATAAGAAGAAGGAGAATAAGGAGGAGAAGAAGGAGAAGGAGCTCCTCCTTCTCCTTCTTCTTCCTCCTTCCTCCTTCTCCTTCTCCTTCTTCTTTTCTTCTTCTTCTCCTCTTCCTTCTCCTTCTCCTCCTCCTCCTCCTCCTCCTCCTTCTTTTACTTCTTCTTCTCTTTCTCTTCTTCTATGTAGCTTAGACTCATCCAAGAAAGGCTAAATTGGCTAATTATCCTACGAAATGACATAATTAGCTTAGTTAGCTCCAAAATGACCTATTTAATAAAAAGTGATCTACAGTTAGCTAAGTTCTCTCCTAAATGACATAATAAGGCTTACGTAGCTGCAAGATGACCTATTCCCTCTAACTTAGGTATTAAATGGCCTATAATTAGCCTAGCTAGATCCAAAATGGCTTAATAAGCATAGTTTGCTCCGGAATGACCTATTTTACCCAAGTTAGCTCCGAAACAACCTATAGTTAGCTAGGGTTCCACCTAGATGACATAATTAGCTTACTTAGCTACTAAATGGTCTCTTTAATAAAACATGACCTATACTTAGCTAATTATCCTTGAAATGACATAATTAGCTCCAAAAAGGCATTCTTAGCCAATTTAGCTCGAGGAAGGGGACAAGAGGAGAAGAAACAGGAAAACTGAAAGGAAGGAAGAAGAAGAAGAAGAGAAGAAGAAGAAGGAGAAGGACGAGGAGAAGAAGAAGGAGAAGAAGGAGGAGAAGAAGGAGAAGGAGCTCCTCCTTCTCCTTCTTCTTCCTCCTTCTTCCTCCTTCTCCTTCTCCTTCTTCTTTTCTTCTTCTTCTCCTCTTCCTTCTCCTTCTCCTCCTCCTCCTCCTCCTCCTCCTTCTTTTACTTCTTCTTCTCTTTCTCTTCTTCTACGTAGCTTAGACTCATCCAAGAAAAGCTAAATTGGCTAATTATCCTACGAAATGACATAATTAGCTTAGGTAGCTCCAAAATGACCTATTTAATAAAAAATGACCTACAGTTAGCTAAGTTCTCTCCTAAATGATATAATAAGGCTTACGTAGCTGCAAGATGACCTATTCCCCCTAACTTAGGTATTAAATGGCCTATAATTAGCCTAGCTAGATCCAAAATGGCTTAATAAACATAGTTTGCTCCGGAATGACCTATTCTACCCAAGTTAGCTCCGACACGACCTATAGTTAGCTAGGGTCCCACCTAGATGACATAATTAGCTTAGTTAGCTTAATAAAACATGACCTATACTTAGCTAATTATCCTCGAAATGACATAATTAGCTCCAAAAAGGCCTTCTAAGCCAATTTAGCCCGAAGAAGGGGACAAGAGGAGAAGAAAGAGGAAAAATGAAAGGAAGGAAGTAAGAAGAAGAGGAGAAGAAGAAGAAGGAGAGGGTGGAGGATAAGAAGAAGGAGAATAAGGAGGAGAAGAAGGAGAAGGAGCTCCTCCTTCTCCTTCTTCTTCCTCCTTCTTCCTCCTTCTCCTTCTCCTTCTTCTTTTCTTCTTCTTCTCCTCTTCCTTCTCCTTCTCCCCCTCCTCCTCCTCCTCCTCCTCCTTCTTTTACTTCTACTTATCTTTCTCTTCTTCTATGTAGCTTAGACTCATCCAAGAAAGGCTAAATTGGCTAATTATCCTACGAAATGACATAATTAGCTTAGTTAGCTCCAAAATGACCTATTTAATAAAAAATGACCTACAGTTAGCTAAGTTCTCTCCTAAATGACATAATAAGGCTTACGTAGCTGCAAGATGACCTATTCCCACTAACTTAGGTATAAAATGGCCTATAATTAGCCTAGCTAGATCCGAAATGGCCTAATAAGCATAGTTTGCTCCGGAATGACCTATTTTACCCACGTTAGCTCAGAAATAACCTATAGTTAGCTAGGGTTCCACCTAGATGACATAATTAGCTTAATTAGCTCCTAAAGGGTCTCTTTAATAAAACATGACCTATACTTAGCTAATTATCCTTGAAATGACATAGTTAGCTCCAAAAAGGCATTCTTAGCCAATTTAGCCCGAAGAAGGGGACAAGAGGAGAAGAAAGAGGAAAAACGAAAGGAAGGAAGAAGAAGAAGAAGCGAAGAAGAAGAAGGAGAAGGAGGAGGATAAGAAGAAGGAGAAGAAGGAGGAGAAGAAGGAGAAGGAGCTCCTCCTTCTCCTTCTTCTTCCTCCTCCTTCCTCCTTCTCCTTCTCCTTCTTCTTTTCTTCTTCTTCTCCTCTTCCTTCTCCTTCTCCTCCTCCTCCTCCTCCTTCTTTTACTTCTTCTTCTCTTTCTCTTCTTCTATGTAGATTAGACTTATCCAAGAAAGGCTAAATTGGAAAATTATCCTACGAAATGACATAATTAGCTTAGGTAGCTCCAAAATGACCTATTTAATAAAAAATGACCTACAGTTAGCTAAGTTCTCTACTAAATGACATAATAAGGCTTACGTAGCTGCAAGATGACCTATTCCCCTAACTTAGGTATTAAATGGCCTATAATTAGCCTAGCTAGATCCAAAATGGCTTAATAAACATAGTTTGCTCCGGAATGACCTATTTTACCCAAGTTAGCTCCGAAACGACCTATAGTTAGCTAGGGTTCCACCTAGATGACATAATTAGCTTAGTTAGCTTAATAAAAGAGGACCTATACTTAGCTAATTATCCTGGAAATGACATAATTAGCTCCAAAAAGGCATTCTAAGCCAATTTAGCCCGAAGAAGGGGACAAGAGGAGAAGAAAGAGGGAAAATGAAAGGAAGGAAGAAGAAGAAGAGGAGAAGAAGAAGAAGGAGAGGGTGGAGGATAAGAAGAAGGAGAATAAGGAGGAGAAGAAGGAGAAGGAGCTCCTCCTTCTCCTTCTTCTTCCTCCTTCCTCCTTCTCCTTCTCCTTCTTCTTTTCTTCTTCTTCTCCTCTTCCTTCTCCTTCTCCTCCTCCTCCTCCTCCTCCTTCTTTTACTTCTTCTTCTCTTTCTCTTCTTCTATGTAGCTTAGACTCATCCAAGAAAGGCTAAATTGGCTAATTATCCTACGAAATGACATAATTAGCTTAGTTAGCTCCAAAATGACCTATTTAATAAAAAATGATCTACAGTTAGCTAAGTTCTCTCCTAAATGACATAATAAGGCTTACGTAGCTGCAAGATGACCTATTCCCTCTAACTTAGGTATTAAATGGCCTATAATTAGCCTAGCTAGATCCAAAATGGCTTAATAAGCATAGTTTGCTCCGGAATGACCTATTTTACCCAAGTTAGCTCCGAAACAACCTATAGTTAGCTAGGGTTCCACCTAGATGACATAATTAGCTTACTTAGCTACTAAATGGTCTCTTTAATAAAACATGACCTATACTTAGCTAATTATCCTTGAAATGACATAATTAGCTCCAAAAAGGCATTCTTAGCCAATTTAGCTCGAGGAAGGGGACAAGAGGAGAAGAAACAGGAAAACTGAAAGGAAGGAAGAAGAAGAAGAAGAGAAGAAGAAGAAGGAGAAGGACGAGGAGAAGAAGAAGGAGAAGAAGGAGGAGAAGAAGGAGAAGGAGCTCCTCCTTCTCCTTCTTCTTCCTCCTTCTTCCTCCTTCTCCTTCTCCTTCTTCTTTTCTTCTTCTTCTCCTCTTCCTTCTCCTTCTCCTCCTCCTCCTCCTCCTCCTTCTTTTACTTCTTCTTCTCTTTCTCTTCTTCTACGTAGCTTAGACTCATCCAAGAAAAGCTAAATTGGCTAATTATCCTACGAAATGACATAATTAGCTTAGGTAGCTCCAAAATGACCTATTTAATAAAAAATGACCTACAGTTAGCTAAGTTCTCTCCTAAATGACATAATAAGGCTTACGTAGATGGAAGATGACCTATTCCCCCTAACTTCGGTACTAAATGGCTTATAATTAGCCTAGCTAGATCCAAAATGGCTTAATAAGCATAGTTTGCTCCGGAATGACCTATTTTACCCAAGTTAGCTCCGAAACAACCTATAGTTAGCTAGGATTCCACCTAGATGACATAATTAGCTTAGTTAGCTCCTAAATGGTCTATTTAATAAAACATGACCTATACTTAGCTAATTATCCTTGAAATGACATAATTAGCTCCAAAAAGACATTCTTAGCCAATTTAGCCCGAAGAAGGGGACAAGAGGAGAAGAAAGAGGAAAAATGAAAGGAAGTTAGAAGAAGAAGAAGAGAAGAAGAAGGAGAAGGAGGAGGATAAGAAGAAGGAGAAGAAGGAGGAGAAGAAGGAGAATGAGCTCCTCCTTCTCCTTCTTCTTCCTCCTTCTTCCTCCTTCTCCTTCTCCTTCTTGTTTTCTTCTTCTTCTCCTCTTCCTTCTCCTTCTCCTCCTCCTCCTCCTTCTTTTACTTCTTCTTCTCTTTCTCTTCTTCTACGTAGCTTAGACACATCCAAGAAAGGCTAAATTGGTTAATTATCCTACGAAATGACATAATTAGCTTAGGTAGCTCCAAAATGACCTATTTAATAAAAAATGACCTACAGTTAGCTAAGTTCTCTCCTAAATGACATAATAAGGCTTACGTAGCTGCAAGATGCCCTATTCCCCCTAACTTAGGTATTAAATGGCCTATAATTAGCCTAGCTAGATCCAAAATGGCTTAATAAACATAGTTTGCTCCGGAATGACCTATTTTACCCAAGTTAGCTCCGAAACGACCTATAGTTAGCTAGGGTTCCACCTAGATGACATAATTAGCTTAGTTAGCTTAATAAAACATGACCTATACTTAGCTAATTATCCTTGAAATGACATAATTAGCTCCAAAAAGGCCTTCTAAGCCAATTTAGCCCGAAGAAGGGGACAAGAGGAGAAGAAAGAGGAAAAATGAAAGGAAGGAAGGTAGAAGAAGAGGAGAAGAAGAAGGAGAGGGAGTAGGATAAGAAGAAGGAGAATAAGGAGGAGAGGAAGGAGAAGGAGCTCCTCCTTCTCCTTCTTCTTCCTCCTTCTTCCTCCTTCTCCTTCTCCTTCTTCTTTTCTTCTTCTTCTCCTCTTCCTTCTCCTTCTCCTCCTCCTCCTCCTCCTCCTCCTCCTTCTTTTACTTCTTCTTCTCTTTCTCTTCTTCTATGTAGCTTAGACCCATCCAAGAAAGGCTAAATTGGCTAATTATCCTACGAAATGACATAATTATTTTAGTTAGCTCCAAAATGACCTATTTAATAAAAAAATGACCTACAGTTAGCTAAGTTCTCTCCTAAATGACATAATAAAGCTTACGTAGCTGCAAGATGACCTATTCCCCCTAACTTAGGTATTAAATGGCCTATAATTAGCCTAGCTAGATCCGAAATGGCTTGATAAGCATAGTTTGCAATGGAATGACCTATTTTACCCAAGTTAGCTTAGAAACAACCTCTAGTTAGCTAGGGTTCCACCTAGATGACATAATTAGCTTAATTAGCTCCTAAATGGTCTCTTTAATAAAACATGACCTATACTTAGCTAATTATCCTTGAAATGACATAATTAGCTCCAAAAAGGCATTCTTAGCCAATTTAGCCTGAAGAAGGGGACAAGAGGAGAAGAAAGAGGAAAAATGAAAGGAAGGAAGAAGAAGAAGAAGAAGGAGGAGAAGGAGGAGGATAAGAAGAAGGAGAAGAAGGAGGAGAAGAAGGAGAAGGAGCTCCTCCTTCTCCTTCTTCTTCCTCCTTCTTCCTCCTTCTCCTTCTCCTTCTTCTTTTCTTGTTCTTCTCCTCTTCCATCTCCTTCTCCTCCTCCTCCTCCTCCTCCTTCTTTTACTTCTTCTTCTCTTTCTCTTCTTCTACGTAGCTTAGACTCACCCAAGAAAGGCTAAATTGGCTAATTATCCTACGAAATGACATAATTAGCTTAGGTAGCTCCAAAATGACGTATTTAATGAAAAATGACCTACAGTTAGCTAAGTTCTCTCCTCAATGACATAATAAGGCTTACGTAGCTGCCAGATGACCTATTCCTCCTAACTTAGGTATTAAATGGCCTATAATTAGCCTAGCAAGATCCAAAATGGCTTAATAAACATAGTTTGCTCCGGAATGACCTATTCTACCCAAGTTAGCTCCGACACGACCTATAGTTAGCTAGGGTCCCACCTAGATGACATAATTAGCTTAGTTAGCTTAGTAAAACATGACCTATACTTAGCTAATTATCCTCGAAATGACATAATTAGCTCCAAAAAGGCCTTCTAAGCCAATTTAGCCCGAAGAAGGGGACAAGAGGAGAAGAAAGAGGAAAAATGAAAGGAAGGAAGGAAGAAGAAGAGGAGAAGAAGAAGAAGGAGAGGGAGGAGGATAAGAAGAAGGAGAATAAGGAGGAGAAGAAGGAGAAGGAGCTCCTCCTTCTCCTTCTTCTTCCTCCTTCTTCCTCCTTCTCCTTCTCCTTCTTCTTTTCTTCTTCTTCTCCTCTTCCTTCTCCTTCTCCTCCTCCTCCTCCTCCTCCTCCTTCTTTTACTTCTTCTTCTCTTTCTCTTCTTCTATGTAGCTTAGACTCATCCAAGAAAGGCTAAATTGGCTAATTATCCTACGAAATGACATAATTAGCTTAGTTAGCTCCAAAATGACCTATTTAATAAAAAATGACCTAGAGTTAGCTAAGTTCTCTCCTAAATGACATAATAAGGCTTACGTAGCTGCAAGATGACCTATTCCCACTAACTTAGGTATTAAATGGCCTATAATTAGCCTAGCTAGATCCGAAATGGCTTAATAAGCATAGTTTGCTCCGGAATGACCTAAAATACCCACGTTAGCTCAGAAATAACCTATAGTTAGCTAGGGTTCCACCTAGATGACATAATTAGCTTAATTAGCTCCTAAAGGGTCTCTTTAATAAAACATGACCTATACTTAGCTAATTATCCTTGAAATGACATAGTTAGCTCCAAAAAGGCATTCTTAGCCAATTTAGCCCGAAGAAGGGGACAAGAGGAGAAGAAAGAGGAAAAACGAAAGGAAGGAAGAAGAAGAAGAAGAGAAGAAGAAGAAGGAGAAGGAGGAGGATAAGAAGAAGGAGAAGAAGGAGGAGAAGAAGGAGAAGGAGCTCCTCCTTCTCCTTCTTCTTCCTCCTCCTTCCTCCTTCTCCTTCTCCTTCTTCTTTTCTTCTTCTTCTCCTCTTCCTTCTCCTTCTCCTCCTCCTCCTCCTCCTCCTTCTTTTACTTCTTCTTCTCTTTCTATTCTTCTATGTAGCTTAGACTTATCCAAGAAAGGCTAAATTGGAAAATTATCCTACGAAATGACATAATTAGCTTAGGTAGCTCCAAAATGACCTATTTAATAAAAAATGACCTACAGTTAGCTAAGTTCTCTCCTAAATGACATAATAAGGGTTACGTAGCTGCAAGATGACCTATTCCCCTAACTTAGGTATTAAATGGCCTATAATTAGCCTAGCTAGATCCAAAATGGCTTAATAAACATAGTTTGCTCCGGAATGACCTATTTTACCCAAGTTAGCTCCGAAACGACCTATAGTTAGCTAGGGTTCCACCTAGATGACATAATTAGCTTAGTTAGCTTAATAAAAGAGGACCTATACTTAGCTAATTATCCTGGAAATGACATAATTAGCTCCAAAAAGGCATTCTAAGCCAATTTAGCTCGAAGAAGGGGACAAGAGGAGAAGAAAGAGGGAAAATGAAAGGAAGGAAGAAGAAGAAGAGAAGAAGAAGAAGAAGAAGGAGAGGGTGGAGGATAAGAAGAAGGAGAATAAGGAGGAGAAGAAGGAGAAGGAGCTCCTCCTTCTCCTTCTTCTTCCTCCTTCCTCCTTCTCCTTCTCCTTCTTCTTTTCTTCTTCTTCTTCTCCTCTTCCTTCTCCTTCTCCTCCTCCTCCTCCTCCTCCTCCTTCTTTTACTTCTTCTTCTCTTTCTCTTCTTCTATGTAGCTTAGACTCATCCAAGAAAGGATAAATTGGCTAATTATCCTACGAAATGACATAATTAGCTTAGTTAGCTCCAAAATGACCTATTTAATAAAAAATGATCTACAGTTAGCTAAGTTCTCTCCTAAATGACATAATAAGGCTTACGTAGCTGCAAGATGACCTATTCCCTCTAACTTAGGTATTAAATGGCCTATAATTAGCCTAGCTAGATCCAAAATGGCTTAATAAGCATAGTTTGCTCCGGAATGACCTATTTTACCCAAGTTAGCTCCGAAACAACCTATAGTTAGCTAGGGTTCCACCTAGATGACATAATTAGCTTACTTAGCTACTAAATGGTCTCTTTAATAAAACATGACCTATACTTAGCTAATTATCCTTGAAATGACATAATTAGCTCCAAAAAGGCATTCTTAGCCAATTTAGCCCGAGGAAGGGGACAAGAGGAGAAGAAACAGGAAAACTGAAAGGAAGGAAGAAGAAGAAGAAGAGAAGAAGAAGAAGGAGAAGGAGGAGGAGAAGAAGAAGGAGAAGAAGGAGGAGAAGAAGGAGAAGGAGCTCCTCCTTCTCCTTCTTCTTCCTCCTTCTTCCTCCTTCTCCTTCTCCTTCTTCTTTTCTTCTTCTTCTCCTCTTCCTTCTCCTTCTCCTCCTCCTCCTCCTCCTCCTTCTTGTACTTCTTCTTCTCTTTCTCTTCTTCTACGTAGCTTAGACTCATCCAAGAAAGGCTAAATTGGCTAATTATCCTACGAAATGACATAATTAGCTTAGGTAGCTCCAAAATGACCTATTTAATAAAAAATGACCTACAGTTAGCTAAGTTCTCTCCTAAATGACATAATAAGGCTTACGTAGATGCAAGATGACCTATTCACCCTAACTTAGGTACTAAATGGCCTATAATTAGCCTAGCTAGATCCAAAATGGCTTAATAAAAATAGTTTGCTCCGGAATGACCTATTTTACCCAAGTTAGCTCCGAAACGACCTATAGTTAGCTAGGGTTCCACCTAGATGACATAATTAGCTTAGTTAGCTTAATAAAACATGACCTATACTTAGCTAATTATCCTTGAAATGACATAATTAGCTCCAGAAAGGCATTCTAAGCCAATTTAGCCCAAAGAAGGGGACAAGAGGAGAAGAAAGAGGAAAAATGAAAGGAAGGAAGAAGAAGAAGAGGAGAAGAAGAAGAAGGAGAGGGAGGAGGATAAGAAGAAGGAGAATAAGGAGGAGAAGAAGGAGAAGGAGCTCCTGCTTCTCCTTCTTCTTCCTCCTTCTTCCTCCTTCTCCTTCTCCTTCTTTTCCTCTTATTCTCCTCTTCCTTCTCCTTCTCCTCCTCCTCCTCCTCCTCCTCCTTCCTTTACTTCTTCTTCTCTTTATCTTCTTGTATGTAGCTTAGACTCATCCAAGAAAGGCTAAATTGGCTAATTATTCTACAAAATGACATAATTAGCTTAGTTAGCTCCAAAATGACCTATTTCATAAAAAATGACCTACAGTTAGCTAAGTTCTCTCCTAAATGACATAATAAGGCTTACGTAGCTGCAAGATAACCTATTCCCTCTAACTTAGGTATTAAATGGCCTATAATTTGCCTAGCTAGATCCAAAATGGCTTAATGAGCATAGTTTGCTCCGAAATGACCTATTTTACCCAAGTTAGCTCTGAAATAACCTATAGTTAGCTAGGGTTCCACCTAGATGACATAATTAGCTTACTTAGCTCCTAAATGGTCTCTTTAATAAAACATGACCTATACTTAGCTAATTATCCTTGAAATGACATAATTAGCTCCAAAAAGGCATTCTTAGCCAATTTAGCCCGAAGAAGGGGACAAGAGGAGAAGAAAGAGGAAAAATGAAAGGAAGGAAGAAGAAGAAGAAGAGAAGAAGAAGAAGAAGAAGGAGGACGATAAGAAGGAGAAGAAGGAGGAGAAGAAGGAGAAGGAGCTCCTGCTCCTTCTCCTTCTTCTTCCTCCTTCTTCCTCCTTCTCCTTCTCCTTCTTCTTTTCTTCTTCTTCTCCTCTTCCTTCTCCTTCTCCTCCTCCTCCTCCTCCTCCTTCCTTTACTTCTTCTTCTCTTTCTCTTCTTCTACGTAGCTTAGACTCATCCAAGAAAGGCTAAATTGGCTAATTATCCTACGAAATGACATAATTAGCTTAGGTAGCTCCAAAATGACCTATTTAATAAAAAATGACCTACAGTTAGCTAAGTTCTCTCCTAAATGACATAATAAGGCTTACGTAGCTGCAAGATGACCTATTCCCCCTAACTTAGGTACTAAATGGCCTATAATTAGCCTAGCTAGATCCAAAATGGCTTAATAAACATAGTTTGCTCCGGAATGACCTATTTTACCCTAGTTAGCTCTGAAACGACCTATAGTTAGCTAGGGTTCCACCTAGATGACATAATTAGCTTAGTTAGCTTAATAAAACATGACCTATACTTAGCTAATTATCCTCGAAATGACATAATTAGCTGCAAAAAGGCATTCTTAGCCAATTTAGCCCGAAGAAGGGGACAAGAGGAGAAGAAAGAGGAAAAATGAAAGGAAGGAAGAAGAAGAAGAGGAGAAGAAGAAGAAGGAGAGGGAGGAGGATAAGAAGAAGGAGAATAAGGAGGAGAAGCAGGAGAAGGAGCTCCTCCTTCTCCTTCTTCTTCCTCCTTCTTCCTCCTTCTCCTTCTACTTCTTCTTTTCTTCTTCTTCTCCTCTTCCTTCTCCTGCTCCTCCTCCTCCTCCACCTTCTTGTACTTCTTCTTCTCTTCCTCTTCTTCTATGTAGCTTAGACTCATCCAAGAAAGGCTAAATTGGCTAATTATCCTACGAAATGACATAATTAGCTTAGTTAGCTCCAAAATGACCTATGTAATAAAAAATGACCTACAGTTAGCTAAGTTCTCTCCTAAATGACATAATAATGCTTACGTAGCTGCATGATGACCTATTCCCCCTAACTTAGGTATTAAATGGCCTATAATTAGCCTAGCTAGATCCAAAATGGCTTAATAAGCATAGTTTGCTCCGGAATGACCTATTTTACCCAAGTTAGCTCTGAAACAACCTATAGTTAGCTAGGGTTCCACCTAGATGACATAATTAGATTAGTTAGCTCCTAAATGGTCTCTTTAATAAAACATGACCTATACTTAGCTAATTATCCTTGAAATGACATAATTAGCTCAAAAAGGCATTCTTAGCCAATTTATCCCAAGAAGGGGACAAGAGGAGAAGAAAGAGGAAAAATGAAAGGAAGGAAGAAGAAGATGAAGAGAAGAAGAAGAAGGAGAAGGAGGAGGATTGTCCGCACCCCGATCCTAAGCCATAGGAATCCAGCGTGTAACACATCGCATCCCTTTGCGGTCTCACGCACGGTTAACTCCACGGCTGCAGCCTTACCTTAGCCGGGACCGTTTGCGTCTTTTGACTCACGTATGCAATAGTGTTGCTAGCATTCCAATGTCAAGAACCCAGATCGACATGTCTAGTCATAAACCAAAGCGGCAGTACCGCACAAGGACATGCATACATGACCCAACAAAGCAGGTGTCGGTCATCAGCGATCGTAGACGAGTCGTAGCAAGCTACAAGGACTCCATTACGTCGCGTGACATTTCCCCGAAGGGGACAGACACAGCAGCTAAGAAGGACACATGCCGGTCAACCAATGTGTCTGGAGCAGTAGCGAACTACCAAGACTCGTTGGATCACAAAGGGGCATTTCCTTGTAAGGAGTGCTACTAAAGTTCACGACTAGGTAATCGAACCCCATACATATCAAGTACGACACACGTATGCATGGCATACCGATATGTATAGATACATCGATGGCATCACAACATAACCATAAACATACAAGCTTTATTCAAGAGGCTTGGAAGAGCCACACATATAATATTACACATTAAGGGTCTCACGACCCATAATAGCAGTCATTCAGTTACAAGCCAGCGGAAGAGTTTAAACTGTCTGAGTACAGACAGGGCAACTAGAAGGCACATGGCCTGACTATACTACAGACCTAGCGTAGGGCCAGATCGTAGCTGGGACACCAGCTACTCGTCGTCGTCGATGTCTACGAAGAACCCTCCATTAGGGTCATTAGCAACCTGTGCAACATTTATTAAGCAAACATGAGTACGAAGGTACTCAGCAAGACTTTAGGATAACTAACTACTCATGCAAGGTATCAAAAGGTATTGTGGGGTTTCATGCGAAAAGCCAGCATTTGACTCAGGGCTAGACAACTTGCATTTTTAAAGAATTTGACAGCTTGATTTCCCGCACACGAGTCCACTAACACCACAACAATACACTATCGTGGAATCATTCCGTCTCCATACGGAAATGCCGTCCACGACACTCACGCTTATCTTGACAATTTTATGAGTAGCCATTGAAGTTATCTATGAACAACATATGTCTCCAAGTAGTCCATATCCGCGGACGCGGCTATTCGAATAGATCATAACCCTGCAGGGGTGTACTTCGTCACACACGCTGTCGCCACTTATCGCCATGTGCACGTCATGCACCTCGGCAACCTTCAAGAGGAAGCCCAGCGAGGGAGTCGGCCACGACCGTTAACCACCCTAGTACCTAGTCCAGGTTTATCGCCTATCTGAGAGTAACCCGTACAGAAGTCCGGCCGAGGTTTCCGCCACGGCCCCAAACGATGTGCGCAGGGTTCCCAAGCCCACCATCCGGGTGCCACTTGGTACACCGGGCCACTGCCTACCGCATCACGGCCCACCTCTCAGGTCAGCACCATGGACGGCCTCCAGCATTACTATAAACACCACAAACTACTTGCAACTCCTGGACCGAGTACTAAGCGATTAATAGGCCGAGCGGGGTCATATTTCAGGGCCCAGCATGTGGTAGTATGTAGTCTTGGATTACATACACAGAACTCAGGTCCTATGGACGGTTCCAATGAAACAACCCGCCATGTACTCCTACACAGCCTTTCACCGGTACCTTTACCAAATCAGGTTCAACACACAACCTTTGCTTACCGAACACGTTCTCACAATTCTGTTCATCTCCCAGATGACAGACCATACACAACTCTAAGCATAGCATGCATAGCAGGGTAAGGCACATCAAGGCTCAAGCAACTACCAGGTATGCTAGGTTGCAAGGTTCGGCTATTTACTGTGACAAGGTTAGGTCATGCAAAGGAAGTGGGTTCAACTAATCGTGGCAAAAGCAGTTGAAGCAGTTGATCCTAATGCAATAAATAAGTACAGGAGCAAGAACATGGGAATTATCGGGATGATCAAAAGGGTTGCTTGCCTTGTTGCTCAGAGGAGGGACAATATCCGTCAAACGGATATTCGGTGGAATCCGGGGGTGCGGAGCCTACCAGAATGAATGGCAACAATCAATAACAATCATATGCAAACAGGATGATGCATGAACATGACTTGAGAATGCAAGGTGATATACTAATATAATCAACATGTATTAGGTTTGAAGTTGATTTGAATCACATTCAAATATCAATTCAAACGGGGTATTCTCGAATACCGATTTAATTGATTCGACCTGATGCTCAGATCAACTTGATGTTAACATGCATGAGATGTCATGTTAGGGTACTGATTTGTAATTAGGACAGTGTGTGATCATGTCATTCATAATGAAATTTGAATATTTTTCCAAATTCCATTTGAAAAGTATTTATAACAATTGGATTAATCATTAATTTACATGTTTGGGTTCTGTAACCTTTTCAAACATGATTGAGAATAGCATATTCAGATTCCTTGATTTTTTCTGATACTTTTTCATATATAAATTATTTTCATTGGAGTTACAGATTAATTTCTATGAATTTTTGAAGTTTTAAACATTTCTGGAATTATTTCTATACTGGAAATTCTCCTTATTGCATCAGCCTGACGTCAGCAGGTCAGCTGACCTGTTCAGGTCAAACCTGACAGGGGGGACCCACTGGTCAGCCTCTCTGGGATTAATCCCGCGCTGACCAGCCCCTTAACTACGTTGACTTGGCCTTGGGCCCACTGTCAGCGAGAGTTTAAGCCCCTAAACTACTGGGTTAGCTTGGCCACGTCGGCCCCCACCGGAGTATGGCCGGCGGCGACCACGGGCGAGGCGGAGGGCTCGCCGGAGAGGGCTAGACAGCGCATCAGCCGTCGGTTTTGGGCGCACAAAGGAGCTACGGGTAGCTGGTGCAACGCCGCATCTATCTGGGGTGGAGCTGGACCCGGTGGTCACCGGAATCCTTGCCGGCGACGAGGCCATCGGCGGCTACGGCTCGGGCGTCGACGAGAGTGCCGATGCAGGGGGCTAGCGAGCTGGGAGAGAGGGCCTACGCCATCTACAGAGCTCGAGGAGCTCATTCCTGAGCTCGGCCTCGCGAGCCGAGTACCACATCGGCAGCAATGACATGGCCGGCGACGAGGTCCTTCGGGCTCCGGTGGCTAACGTGGTTAGAGGAGGGGGAAGGCCTCGGGAAGAGGGGGAACAGGAAGAGGAGCTCACTGCGGATCTTGTGAGACTGCCGGCAGGGTCGGGGAGGACCAGGAGATGACAGATCGACGGCGGTCGGAGCTTCGGGAAGAGAGAGATCCGAGAGGGAAAGGGGATCGAGAGGCCTAGAGGAGAGGATAGAGATGCGGGAAGAAGGATAAGAAGACGCGGGCGTCGCGCTGGCGCTCCTGGAGTCCTCCAGCCGCGAGCAGGCAGGCAGGAGGTGGCCGGCGCGGCCGCCGTGCTCATCTTCTCCCCTGCCTTCTGGCAGGAGGAGGAAGATGACCGGGAAGCCCCTGGTGGGCTGGGTCGGCGACAAATAGAGGTAAGGGTTTTCTTTCTCTTATTTCTTTCTATTTTGTTTCTGTTTTGCTGACTATTGTTTTGCTATTTATTTCAGCTCCAAAATGGTTGTAAAAACTATTTTAAACACACCTGAATATTTGTTGTAATATTCCCAACCATTTCCAAAGTTTTCAACATTTTTGAAAATGTAAAGTTTCTATTTTCAAATTTAATACTTGAAACCAGTAGCTTTTTGCTTTTATTTAAAATGCTTAAAGTGTCAAGAAAATGATGTTCTTCATTGCTCATTTACTTTCATGATTTATCAGAAAGTTTGAACTTTTCTTGAGGCCATTTTGGGTTCATTGATTTTAACTTCTGTTTGAGATTTCTTTGTTTGAAGAGGTGGCTAGGGTTTGAGTTTTTCCCTCACCTCTTTATTTGTTCTGGTTGGAAAATCTTAGATGCAAATGCAAAAAGACATGATCACAAGACTAACTCGCTTAAGGGTTAGGGATGTGACAAGGATAAGAAGAAGGAGAAGAAGGAGAAGGAGCTCCTCCTTATCCTTCTTCTTCCTCCTTCTTCCTCCTTCTCCTTCTCCTTCTTCTTTTCTTATTCTTCTCCTCTTCCTTCTCCTTCTCCTCCTCCTCCTCCTCCTCCTTCTTTTACTTCTTCTTCTCTTTCTCTTCTTCTACGTAGCTTAGACTCATCCAAGAAAGGCTAAATTGGCTAATTATCCTACGAAATAACATAATTAGCTTAGGTAGCTCCAAAATGACCTATTTAATAAAAAATGACCTATAGTTAGCTAAGTTCTCTCCTAAATGACATAATAAGGCTTACGTAGCTGCAAGATGACCTATTCCCCCTAACTTAGGTATTAAATGGCCTATAATTAGCCTAGCTAGATCCAAAATGGCTTAATAAGCTTAGTTTGCTCCGGAATGACCTATTTTACCCAAGTTAGCTCCGAAACGACCTATTGTTAGCTAGGGTTCCACCTAGATGACATAATTAGCTTAGTTCGCTTAATAAAACATGACCTATACTTAGCTAATTATCCTCGAAATGACATAATTAGCTCCAAAAAGGCATTCTAAGACAATTTAGCCCGAAGAAGGGGACAAGAGGAGAAGAAAGAGAAAAAATGAAAGGAAGGAAGAAGAAGAAGAGGAGAAGAAGAAGAAGGAGAGGGAGGAGGATAAGAAAAAGGAGAATAAGGAGGAGAAGAAGGAGAAGGAGCTCCTCCTTCTCCTTCTTCTTCCTCCTTCTTCCTCCTTCTCCTTCTCCACTACAAGGAATATGCTAATACATGACGCTATTTTTTCATCGCTACATCGTCACGGTTTTTAATTTACGACGATCTCACGACGAAAAACCAAGCGTCAAAAACGGAGCGTCAGAAATGAACAACAGCGATGTTTTGATCAAAATCGTCGTAACTTTTACGACGATTCCTGGGTTGTCGTAACCTTTACGACGGTCCTACATGGAGAAATTACGATGAAATGAAAACGTCATGGTTGAAATCAGCCCAATCCATTTCAATTGATCACATGGGCTGCTTTTATTTGTTGGGCCTTTTTCTTGTTGGGCTTCTTTTTGGGCTTTAGCTTATTTGCAGCCACTTTTAATATATTTTTCGAATTTTTTTTTATCATTATAATTTGGGTCCTAGCCTTTTAGTGCTCAAATACATTTGATTGAGTTTAGTTTTGACCTTTTTCATTTTTGAATTCAGCAACATTTTTTTATGCTATTAATGGATCTATAAATAACAGCCCATACAACTTTGAAGCCCATACACATAAATCTGAAGCATCTCTAAATGACAGGCCACACCACAAAATTTAAAGCATATTTCAAGATCTGATAATATAGCCAAAACTTGTAGCACAACCAAAATCAACTACCAAATCTGTAGCACAAGCTGGTACAAAATTACACAACCAAGTGCACAAAATTTGTTACCAAACCAAGTGCTATCACAAAATCTGCTACCAGACCAAGTGCTATCACAAAATCTGCTATCAAGTATACAAACACGGCTACCAAATCTGTTTTGCTTGATGGGCGATGCTTGGTCGGAACTTCCGCAACAACTAAAAAAGAAGACTTTCGCTCTTCGCCTTCTTGTACAGGAGCAGTCATCTTCGCCTTCTTGTACAGGACCCTTTCACAGAAGCAGATCAGATGGGAGCAAACTACCTGCACAAACCGGATGCTCGAACCAGACCATGTGTGTTAGTTACACACATACACCACAAAGTACCCAAAACACATATAAAGATGCATATTATGATCATTCTGTCCTATAAAACCTGGACTTAACATAGATATATGTGTAACACTACTTCATATGACAAAAAAACTGCATGACCTGCACATATACTACTACCAATAGGAGTCAAGTTACCAGGAACTGAATTATAGGAACTGCTAGTGGTTCTACTGCAGCATAAATTGGCTAGGCATCATCACTTGCTAAAGCAAAAATTTGAAATGTTGTAATAATAACATACAAGACACATTTCCGTAAGTCTGAATCCTTGTACAAACCTACTTCAAGTGATATTCCCATTGATCGGAGAGTTACTATGAAAGTTCGGTCATTGTGTGTCCTATTATGTTAAGCCAGCTCGTGTCCTAGTAGGTTAGGTTTAGAATTTGAGTAGATTCCCTATTAGTGGAAGGTTTTGTTCGTGAATGACCTCTACCAGCATAGAATATAGAATTTCAGAAGTGGTCTAGGCGTCTAGTGACGAGTTACTCGTACAATTACTAATTAGGTAAATGAACCCCGCTCTCAAAGTTGTACAAAAGTTTCAGAGCACATCATCTAATTGATGGTTTCAGTATCATACAGAAGATATTCTGTGAGGTTTACACAAAGGAAAATGAATAAACATGACAGTAACAGTTAGCTAACCTGATAATTAGAGTTGCTGCTATGTGCGTTTAATGAGATACAATCTTGCTTACATGATTGAAAATGATCAAGCCACATCTGCATAATTGTGTAAACATGATCTTGTGAGTATCAGCATCAGCACCAAATCTCATTGTGTATGATAACAAGATTAAATCTCAAAAGAACCACATGGTGAAAGTTTCAACAAAAGATGGTGCTTCCAGCGTGACGAGGCCGACGAAACTACGGAGGTGCTTACATTCATTATATTGGGATTCGCAAGATCTTTCATGTTTAGAGCAAGGATATGCCTCTTGGCCGCAAGCACGGGCTGAAGGTCCTGGTTGGCTGAGGACAACAGAATCTGATCATAAGTCACATCAGTTGCGAGGAAGCTATCATCAGACGAACAGAGAAACACAAGAGTCAAACAAACACACTCGTGGAATAGGAGGGGAGACATGCTGACAGAAATGGTTCGAGTTGCACCCAGGAAAGACATGCTGACATATCTGAAAAAGGCAGAGAAGGAAGGTCAATGTACATTGGGAGAATTATTGAAGGAAGTGTGAAATCTTAGTAAACAATTAAGCAATATTAATAGGCGTCTCTGTCAAAACAAAGTTCAGAGTAACAAAAACTATGTGAATATCCTAACATAAATAACAGTAACATCACATCACATCTCAAAGATAGCTGGAATGCAGAGAACGTCTGTCTAAGCAGTTGCACCAAAACCCTTAGTTACCATTGACTATGCTAGTTAGATAGCTAGTTCAAAGTGCATTCACATATCACTTTTCCTATCTTCAGTTCACTAGAGGCCATTGCCTTTCTCTAAAAAGAAGGATTACTGTTAAAACATTAAACTTTCAGTATGTAAGGCCTTAATGACATAATCATAAGCAGGAACCCACTGTGAACTTTCAGTATGAAACATTGACTCAATAGTATGCATCAGCCTGGAATGAATATCTACCAGAAGAGTAGAAGTGTCTATAATACACCGCAAATTATACATATTGTATCTATCAGCATTATTTAGTTCTGAATGTTCTATCCAAGAAGAATCACACTGATGCAAATTTGAAATGCAGCAATTTCCTCTGCTGATCAGGAGGGTTACTCCGAGTTCATGGATGGAGAACTGGGCACATCACACATATATGTGAAGATTTAGACAGGAGGCACACTTGAGCGAAATCGGGAATCATAGTAAGTATCATAAGTACGTATATACTACAACAAAGTAGTGTGCCATTTCTACTGCATTGCCTAGGTAGTGTATGTTTTTTGTGAGTTTGCAGCTATGATAATTAACCAAGCAATGCAGCATCTGTCTGCCATTGCAACTCCCATGAGATGCAAACGGACGGGATATCTCTCTGAAATCCAAATATATATGCATGGTGGAGGAGATGGAAGAAGGGTTGGCATACCACACTGGGAGCCTTCTTGTGGCAGGGTGGCTGGGTGAGCATGACGACGCACATGGCCGTGAGGAGCGCCACCATGATGATCTTGCTGAGGTACCTAGACTTGCGCTTCGGGTCCGAGAAGTCCATGTCTGTGAACACCACGTGTTCGTTCAGTTAAAAGCAACGTCGTTTACAGACACACACACACACAAGAAGCCTCTGCAACCAGATGGGGCTGGCCATGGAAACACTACTACTACACAAAGCTAGTGCAGGGCAGAGGAGGGGAAAGGAAATAAGCAAGCACCCCTGGAAAACTCTTCATCACCAAATTAACCGAGTCTGACTAACCATGGAAATTACTCATCACAAGCCTGATGTGATGGAGCGCGAAATTGAGCAGCGCACCTGAGAAGGACCAAGATCTCGGCGCAAGCCTGGGCTGCGGCTTGCTCCTGCCGGTCGGCAGCATCTGCCCGCGGCTGGCGGCGAGAGCTCACTGGCTCAGATAGTCAGATCCAACAACCCTGTTCCAGGCTGCTCCGGCCTGCCCTTTACAGCAGCGACCTCGAGCTCCTCGAGGTCGGAGAAGTCATCGCCGAGTTCTAGGACACAGTCCTGCCACTCCTCGCGGTCGGCGGGGGAGGTGACGAGCGTCGCGCCGGCATCCACAGCGAAGAGCCTGATGCGAGCGCCATGGCTGCCCTTCCTGCTGCAGACTGCCCGCAAGCCCGGCGGCGTGCGCGGGTACGGGGAGTGTGGGAGCCGCAGCGGGTGCGGTGCAAAGGGAGGAGGCGGCGGCGATCTGGAAGGGGAGTTTCGCGAGGACGCGTTGTGGGGATGGGATCTGAGCTAGGGTTTGTGCGGGTGGGGTATCTCTTTTTCATTTTTTTTATTTTTTTCTGTGGATAGATGAACGTATAGATGTGGGATGAAGAGATGGATGGATGGATGGATGGGCGCCATGTCATCGATCCGTGGGTTCGGAAATCAGTAATTTAAAATAGTTTTCAAGTACTAAAAATAGAGTAATTTTGTGAAACATCTATCAAAAATCTTTCCCAAATAATAAAGCACGGAGTGCTTGTGTCGCCCGTCGTTTTCGCAGTTCACCGTCTGATTTATGTTATCCCATGCGTGCCTTTTCTATCACGGACAAGCAAGTAGCAGGGTGGTTTCTCTCTTTCTAAGCTAGCCCGAACACCTGAGTTCGAGTCCCACCTTACACCTTTTTTCGTTTTCAGTTTAAAATCAATTTTTTTACCTTGCGGTTATTAAACTGCGAGACCGTGAAGACTTAAGAGTACACACGAGTTGTGGTGGCTAGAGCGAACACATCCAGGTTCGATCCCTCGTTGCCTCAATTTTTTTCATCCCTCACTTTTACTATTTGTTATGTAATTAAAATGCATATATGTATTGTATTGTCCCACCTCGCTCCCTTCCACAGAATACCATCAACTTATGTACCTTTATAACTTGATATCAATATAAGCAGCCCATAAATTCTGTATGGAGTTAATCCGTCTCTCCATAGGAAGAAAACTTGTGGGATTATTATGGGGGAGATTACCGGAAGAAATTTGACACGCAAAAGAAGTTGACATGCTTAATGTTTCCAAAGGTAGACACGCTAGAGGTGGTATGGAGGAAAATTGTTAAAAAAATATTCACAATTAAAAAGTTGTTTGCAAATAACAAAAATGTTCTTGATTTTCAAAAATATCAGAAGATTATAGAATTGTTGATAAATTTGAAAAATATTCACGATTCCAAATATGTTCAGGAGTTTAAAAAAAATTCTTGATTTCACGGAATTGAGAATGATAGTGTATCTCGATAATGCAGCAAAATGTCATCATGATCATTGAACATTATGAAAAAAAATTCCCGTTGCAACGCACGGGCCTTTTTGCTAGTAATTTACAAAAGGGCACCATATAAATTTCACTAGAATTAGACCACATTTTATGAATGAGAACCAATTTGTATGCATTTTTCATATTTCTAGCTATTTTTAATCATTTTTCGAGTGATAAAAATATTATCGGAAACAAATATTGGATGATGAGCTCACATGGATTGTTATATGAGGCTAAAAATTTGTGGAGAGCTATGTTTTGGGCACATAGAAGATGTGGAAAAAATTCAACTAGTCAGGATATTCCTATCTAGTACTTCCTTCACAAAGTAGTTAGCTGAACGAAAACTTTGGAAATTTGTTCAGAAATATTTACTAGGAAAATGGTTTCGAAAGTTTTCATGTGGCGCTGATTTGGATAGGAAAGAGTGCCCAAAAAATATGAGGGTAATCAAATAAATAGAAATATCACTTCCTTCACAAAGTGTTATTCTGAACAGAATAGGAAAATGAATATTGCTGAATTATTTTTGAACTATGGAAGGAAGAGTTTTCACATATTTGAGAATATATGATCCAAAGTATTTATGAGATTTTTTCGAGAATTTTTGGAATGACAGAATAGTAGGTTGCTTCACAAACTAGACGGGTTTGGCGCGTGACATAGAATGGACCCACGAGTGACATGTCAACATAGTTAGAACATGTTACGACATTTTTATAATCGTCGTAAAAGTTATGACGATCTCATATTATGCAGTTACGACGTTTTTGACTCACATCGTCGTAATTTATATGTAGATTTGATCCCCTCAAACGGTTTACGACAATCGCGGATGAAATCGTCATAGATTTATGACGAATTCATCAACGACGTCTTAAAAAACATCATGTATGAGCATATTTCTTGTAGTGCTCCTTCTTCTTTTCTTCTTCTAATCATCTTCCTTCTCCTTCCCCTCCTCCTCCTCCTCCTGCTTTTACATCTTCTTCTCTTTCTCTTCTATGTAGCTTAGACTCATCCAAGAAAGGCTAAATTGGCTAATTATCCTACGAAATGACATAATTAGCTTAGTTAGCTCCAAAATGACCTATTTAATAAAAAATGACCTACAGTTAGCTAAGTTCTCTCCTAAATGACATAATAAGGCTTACGTAGCTGCAAGATGACCTATTCCCCCTAACTTAGGTATTAAATGGCCTATAATTAGCCTAGCTAGATCCAAAATGGCTTAATAAGCAGAGTTTGCTCCGGAATGACCTATTTTACCCAAGTTAGCTCTGAAACAACCTATAGTTAGCTAGGGTTCCACCTAGATGACATAATTAGCTTAGTTAGCTCCTAAATGGTCTCTTTAATAAAACATGACCTATACTTAGCTAATTATCCTTGAAATGACATAATTAGCTCCAAAAAGGCATTCTTAGCCAATTTAGCCCGAAGAAGGGGACAAGAGGAGAAGAAGAGGAAAAATGAAAGGAAGGAAGAAGAAGAAGAAGAGAAGAAGAAGAACGAGAAGGAGGAGGATAAGAAGAAGGAGAAGAAGGAGGAGAAGAAGGAGAAGGTCCTCCTCCTTCTCCTGCTTCTTCCTCCTTCTTCCTCCTTCTCCTTCTCCTTCTTCTTTTCTTCTTCTTCTCCTCTTCCTTCTCCTTCTCCTCCTCCTCCTCGTCCTTCTTTTACTTCTTCTTCTCTTTCTCTTCTTCTATGTAGCTTAGACTCATCCAAGAAAGGCTAAATTGGCTAATTATCCTACGAAATGACATAATTAGCTTAGTTAGCTCCAAAATGACCTATTTAATAAAAAATTACCTACAGTTAGCTAAGTTCTCTCCTAAATGACATAATAAGGCTTACGTAGCTGCAAGATGACCTATTCCCGCTAACTTAGGTATTAAATGGCCTATAATTAGCCTAGCTAGATCCAAAATGGCTTAATAAGCATAGTTTGCTCCGGAATGACCTATTTTACCCAATTTAGCTCCGAAACGACCTATAGATAGCTAGGGTTCCACCTAAATGACATAATTAGCTTAGTTAGCTCCTAAATGGTCTATACTTAGCTAATTTCTCTCCGAAATAACCTATATATACACTTCTTCATCTAGATTACCTTCACTTCATAGGAAGCTTGGATTATATTGATGGAATGCTTGAAGATGATTTCTTATACCATGGCTTGTATTGAAACTATTGTAGTATATGGATATATATGAAACTTTGTATGCATGTGGATGAAACTGGTGTAATATATGGTTTGGTACGGATGCAACTTGCATAATTTGTATGCACTATGGATGAGAGTTATTTTAATATGGTTATGAGTACGGAAAGAAATTTATTTATCTCAAAAAAAATATATATCCTGATTATTGTTAAAAATGCTGGATATAATAAAAAATAAATTAAAAAGGGGCTGGTTCCCCCCTTTGTCGTCTGCCCCCACATGGCAAAGGGGGGATGGCACACGGCAAAGGGGGGAATCTGCCCCCTCTCTCTCCCCACTTTGCCGTATGCCCCCACATGGCAAAGGGGTGTAGGCAGACGGCAAAGGGGGGAATCTGCCCCCTCTCTCTCCCCTCTTTGTCGTCTGCCCCCAGATGGCAAAGGGGGGTGGGCAGACGACAAAGGGGTGAATCAGCCCCCTCTTTCTCCCCTCTTTGTCGTCTGCCCCCACATGGCAAAGGGGGGATTGCAGACGGCAAAGAGAGGAGGCCTGCCGTTAACTCTTAACGGGGCTGTTGCAGTATATGTCGTCCCAGTTAATTTGCCGTCTGACCCCTCATGGAAAAGATTCTTTGCCGTCCGCTTTACAAAAGCAGACGACAAAGAACCTCTTCACCGGATTTTTTTACCGTCTAGTTTGCCGTCTGCTGACCGACGGCAAAGCCTTTGCCATCCGTGGTTCCCCCCTTTGCCGTCCGTCGTGGCAGATGACAAATTTATGAATTTCAGTAGTGATAGTGTAGATGGATCAACATGAGATCCTTTTGCAGCAACCCATGAGGTTTTGGGATACTTCTTAGGTTTCCAATATGACCCAACCACATTCAATTTCCTCTCACAGGCAATACCCTCTTTCCTAGGGCTTTTGTTCAGAAACTGCTTTTTGAGCACATTGCAAAGGGTTTTATGCGCTTTGAGACTTTTGTAAATACTTGTCACATACAATTGCTTCAACCCTGCATTTGTGTTACTGACATTTATGGTTTCCTAAAGTGATGAATTTGTAACCACAGATATAGTTGAAGAATTTGTAGCAATAGAAGCATTAGAAGTTTCAGGTGAAGCATTTGTAGATTCACGTTCGATACATTTCAAGCATGGTGGAATGAACTCTTCTTGAGCGGTATTGATCTGTTGAGCAAGCAAAGAATCATTTTCAATTTGAAGATCATCATGAGACGCCCTTAGCTTCTGAAGATCTTTCTTTCTTCGAAGAAACTCATAAGAAAGCTTCTCATGATCAGCCAATAGGGTGACGTGATGATCCTGAAGACTATCAAACCTAGAGTGAAAACTTTTGACATCATCAGTCAGTATTTGAATACGATCCATTTCCTTATTCAACATGTCATCACTTTTGTCTAGCAGTTTCTCAAGATGTTCAATAGAATTTTGTTGCTTAGTGGTAATATTAGCAAGCTTGTAGTAACTGGGTTTTAGATAGTCATCAGGTTCATAATTACTAGAGTAAGAAGAGGAAGTGTGGCTAGGTACCTTTGAACCTCTTTTCCATGAAGCAATAGGTGGGAGCAGAGTCGTAATCACAGTCATCAGTGTTGTTGACATTGTCATTTTCTTCAAGGAAGATGGAGTTGCTGATGAATGTGGTAGCAAGAGTTAAGCTTGCCACACCAGACTCTGACTCCTCTCCAGAACCTTCCTCTTCATCACATTCTTCAAATTCTTCCTTAGAATCCGTTTCCTTTCCAATAAGAGCCCGAGATGAAAGTGCGTTATATCGACTAGAGGGGGTGAATAGGAGATTTTTAGAATTTCATCACTGAGGAAATTCCTTTTGTGGAAATTTCTCAGTGATGACTAACTTCCAGCGGAAACAGCAAAGGATGAGGAGTGCAAAGTATCACAACAACAGTTTTCATGGTGAAGAATATGAAAAACATTTTGCACAGTATGCAGGCACGGAGAAAACAGATGAGGATTAACTCGCGTGAAGAATTTGGGGTAGAGGAATTTTAGAGAAAGTCTTCAGCAAATTCTTCAAACAGTGACAATGAAAATCATCAACATACAAGGAATTTAAAGAGTTGAAGAAATAGAACCTGTTTCACGGTGAAGACAGTGGTTGACAACCCAGTTCCAACTGCTGTGATAGTTGTACATCTGGTTTGGAGCGGCTTGGTATTGAAACCAAAGGACACACAGTCCCGGGACACACAGTCCCTACCGTATTCTCCTTGGTCTAAGAACACACAGTCCTCGCCCAACACTCGTAGTAAGTCTTCAGGGCAGATTTCCAAACCCTCACAAACTTGGTCACCTGGCGATCCACAATTGACTCCTGGATTGCTCTAGACCATGACGCCTAACCGTCCGGAGGATGCACAGTCCCCAAAGGTAAAAGGCTTCAGTCCCACACAGGAACTTCTTCAGTGATGCTCAATCACTTGGTTTTCGGTTTGTGGTTTGGTGTTTGGGGTATTTCCTCACTCATGAATTACTCTCGAAGACACTGAGGAATTTGGGTTGCTCTTATGACAAGTGTCAGTTTCCAACGGAGTAGCCAAGCAACTAATGGTTGTGGGGGCGGCCATTAATAGCCTGGGACCATCCCAACATGATTTGACATTAATGCCCTTAAATAATATGACAGTTGGTGTGGATAAGATCAGCGATGTGGCGCGACTTGTGGTAATGATCGGGACCCTTGATACATCTCCATCGTATCTACTTTTCCAAACTCTTTTGTCCTTGTTTTCGACTCTAATTTGCATGATTTGAATGGAAGTAACCTGGACTGACGCCGTTTTCGGCAGAATTGCCTTGGTGTTATTTTTGTGCAGAAATCAAAGTTCTCCAAGCGTCCTGAAAATTTACGAGGAGCAATTTTGGAAAATATGAAAAATATCTGCGCCCAGTTCCACCTGAGGGGCTGGGCCTGTGGGCCACAAGCCCTGGCTCCGCCACCACCCCCCTGGTGGCAGTGGGCAGGCTTGTGGGGCCCACACGGCTCTGCCGCCCCTATCCTCAGGTCTATAAGTCCCCTTTCGTCCCAGAAAAAATAAAAAGAGAAGTTTTCATCGCGTTTACGATACGGAGGCGCCGCCACCACCTATTCTTCATCTGGAGGGCAGATCTGGAATCCGTCTTAGGCTCCGGAGAGGGGAAATCGTCGCCATCATCATCATCAACCTTCTTCCCTCTCCAATTCCCTGAACCTCTTCGTCGTTCGTGAGTAATCTATTCGTAGGCTCGCTGGGCGGTGATGAGTAGGATGAGATCTATCATGTAATCGAGTTAGTTTTGATGGGGATTGATCCCTAGTATCTACTATGTTCTGAGATTGATGTTGCTACTACTTTTCCATGCTTAATGCTTGTCACTAGGGCCGGAGTGCTATGATTTCACATCTGAAATTATTATGTTGTCACCAATATATGTGTGTTTTAGATCCGATCTTGCAAGTTGTAGTTACCTACTATGTGTTATGATCCGGCAACCCCGGAATAACAATAACCGGAACCACTCCCGGTGATGACCATAGTTTGAGGAGCTCATGTGTTCACCAAGTGCTAATGCGTTGGTCCGGTTCTTTATGAAATGGAAACCTTAATATCCTGTAGTTTCCTTTTGGACCCCGGTGCCACGGGAGGGATGGACAATAGATGTCATGCAAGTTCTTTTCCCTAAGCACATATGACGACACACAGAATGCATGCCTACATCACATTGACGAATGGGAGTGGCCACATATCTCTCCGTGTTATAGCTGTTGCATGATGAATATCATCCAAACAAATCATCGACCCATTGCCTACGAGTTTCTCCTACTGTTGCTGTTACTTGACTTGCTCTGCTGCTACTACTGTTGCTACTACTGTCGCTTGCTACTGTTTCTACTTGCTACTGTTGTCACTACTGCTTTTCCTTGCCGCTGCTATTGCTCATTACACCGCCGTTACTCGCTACTTTGTTGTTACTACTTTGCTTGCAGATACTAATCTTTCAGGTGTGGTTGAATCTGACAATTCAACTTCTAATACTTGAGAGAATTCTCTCACCTCCCGTCGTGCGAATCAACAAATTTGGGTCGAATACTCTACCCTTGAAAACTGTTGCGATCCCATGCGCTTGTGGGCCGTCAAAAACATTCTTCTAGTTTCGATTGCCGAAGAATGCTAGCACCATTCTTCTCGTGCCGTTGCGAAGGGGAAGAACAGTTGGCATCAAGAATTTTTCTCGCGTCGTTGCCGGGGAGGTATTGCTATATTCTCTCAGTCACTTGGGATTTATATCTGCTGATCACTATGAAGAATCTGAAGGATCCGAAGACCAAACTCTTGCCCTCAACTACGAGGGCAGGTAAGGAATTGCCATCTAGCTCAGCACTTGATTCACATTCAGTTATGAGTAAGTTTGCGACATCACCTCTTGCTAGAAATCTTGATTTGTCGCATGTGCTTGATGATGCTTATGATGCTACTGCTAGAGATGCTATGCTTGATACTATGCCTGATACTATGCCTGATGATGCTATGCTTGATACTTCTAGAGATGCTATTTTGCCTGATGTTCCACTAGGAGTGTTCCTTGATGCTCATATTGCTAGAGTTACTGCCAATGCTCGTGATGCTTCTGATACTGCCGATACTATTGAGATAGAACCTGCTTTTGCTCCTGCTAGATCTAGCTCTCCTAGATATGAATTGTGTGATATACCTGAGGGTTACGTTATGGAGGGAGAGATAGCTGAGGATTTTCTTGCGTGTAAGGATGCCTATGATGCTGAGAAATTACTTCTCAAGTGGAAGGAAAAATCTCGGGAAGCTATGATGAAATATGACCCGAAATTTGCCACTTCGCCTATCTTTATCACCGGTAAGGATTATGAATTCTCCGTCGATCCTGAGATAATGTCTCTAGTCGAATCTGATCCTTTTCACAGTTATGAGTCTGCGACGGTCATAGCCCATCTTGCCAAACTACACGAAATAGCCAACCTTTTCACTAATGAGGAGAAGATCCGCCACTACTATATCCTTAAGTTGTTTCCTTTCTCTCTAAAGGATGATGCTAAAGTCTGGTTCACCTCTCTTGCTCGTGGATGTGTGCCTAGTCCCCAACAGATGGTCTATTACTTCTGTGTGAAATATTTCCCTGTCCATAAGAAGCAAGCTGCCTTGCAGGAAATATACAACTTCGCTCAACTCCAAGAAGAGAGTCTTCCACAAGCTTGGGGGAGGCTCGTCTAGCTACAGAATGCTTTGCCTGATCACCCTCTTAAGAAGAACGAGATACTTTATCTTCTATAATGAACTTACCGATGCCTCTAGAGACCACCTAGATAGTTGTGCCGGTTGTGTTTTTAGGGAACGAACTGTAGAACAAGCTGAGACTCTACTGAATAACATGTTGATCAACGAGCATGCTTGGACTATTCCCGAACCACCTCCTAAGCCAACTCCGAAGAAAAGAGGTATTCTATTCCTCAGTCCCAAAGATATGCAAGAAGCCAAGAAATCTATGCAAGAGAAAGGCATTAGATCCGAAGATGTCAAAAATCTACCACCTTTGGAAGAGACCTATCGAAGAGATCCATGGTCTCGATAACCCGATACAGGTAGTGGAAGTGAATTCTCTGCGTAGGTTTGATGAGAGCGATATTCCTTTTGATAAACCTGCTAGCCTATGCTTTGATGAATTTGACAACTTTGTTGCCAAACAACAGAGTTTCAATGATTATGTTAGCCAGCATTTGGAACAAAGTACTCGTATGCTTAGCCATTTAAGTGCTTGTGTAGACAGAAATGTCAATGACCTGAAGCTTCTGAGTAAACATGCCTCTATGATTACTACTCAGGTAGAACAAGTACTTAAAGCTCAGAATGACTTGCTCAATGAATTAAATGACAACTCTGTCAGAGTCATTACTAGAGGAGGCAAAATGAGTCAGGAACCTTTGTATCCTGAAGGTCATCCTAAGAGAGTTGATCAAGATTCTCAAGGAATCAATGCTGATCTACCTAGTTATCCTAAGGAGAAGAAGATGGATAATAGAAGCCTACACGCCAGTTCACCAAATACTGTCACACCTGAAGAACCTAATGATATTTCTGCGTCTGATGCAGAAACACAATCTGGTGATGAACATGAACCTGGTGACAATATGGACAGTGATGTTCATAATAATGCTCAACCTAGCAATGATGAGGATGTGGAGATTGAACCTACGGTTAATCCTGATAATCCACAACCTAAGAAATACAACAAGAATGACTTCACTGCTAGGAAGCATGGTAAAGAAAGAGAGCGATGGGTTTAGAGAGCTATGCCCTTTCCTCCTAAGCCATCCAAGAGAAAGGATGATGTGGATTTTGAGCGCTTCGTTGAGATGATAAGTCCCGTCTTTCTGCAGATGCGGTTAACTGATATGCTCAAGATGTCTCCGTATGCCAAGTACATGAAAGATATCGTGACTAATAAACGGAAGATACCCGATCTTGAGATGTCCACCATGCTTGCCAATTATACTTTTAAAGGTGGAACTCCTAAGAAACTTGGTGATCCCGGAGTGCCCACTATACCTTGCTCTATTAAAGGAAACTACGTAAGAAATGCCTTATGTCACCTTGGAGCCGGTGTTAGTGTTATGCCGCTCTCTCTTTATCGTAGACTTGAATTGGATAAGTTGACACCCACTGAAATTTCTCTGCAAATGGCCAACAATTCAACTGCTTTCCCTATCGGCATTTGCGAGGATGTGCCTGTTGTGGTTGCTAACACCACTATCTTAACAGACTTTGTTATCTTGGATATTCCTAAGGACGATGCCATGGCTGTCATCCTCGGAAGACCCTTTTTAAACACTGCAGGGGCTGTTATAAATTGCAACAAAGGCAATGTCACTTTCCACGTCAACGGTAGTGAGCACACAGTGCACTTTCCGAAGAAACGATATCAAGTACATTGCATCAATGCTATCGAAAAGACTTCATCGATTCTTATTGGGAGCTTTGAATGCCCTATTCCTTGTGTCAAGATGAAGTATGATTTTCTTGTTGGGGAGATACATATCCCCATTGAGGTGACTTAGTGGCTATTCAAAAATTCTCCGTTCTCTCTTGCGATTCGAGAAGGTTTTGTCATAAGGACTTGATCAATCCCATTGACGGATTTCTTTCGATGACCATGAAACGGATGAATCAAAGAGTCACATACCTCTGTTTGGAGCTTTCATTTTTTGTTGCTTAGAAGAAAAATGATAGAATTAGTTTAGTTTTTCCTATTCTCTGTTTTAGCGTCCCAGAGATGAATACCTCGAAAATAAAAGTTCTCCGATGGTCCTGAAAATTTAGTATGATTTTTTCTTGAATTTTTGAAAATTTCTGGGCCTGAGAGCTGGCCTGGGGGGCAGACCAGTGGGCCACAAGCCATGCCACCACCACCTACCCACTGGTGGCAGGGTGCAAGCTTGTGGGGCCCAGAGGTACCCCCTCCACTCATTCCAACTCTCAGCCTCTTCTTCCACCTCCAGAAAAAATTGTTTCGTAGCTCAAACCCGTGTTCTTGCTCATTTGGCTGTGATTTTCGATCTCCTTGCTCAAAGCACCATTCTCCGAACCGTTTTGGGGAAATTACTCCTTGGTAAGTGACTCCTCCATTTGTCCAATTAGTTTTTGCTCTAGTGCTTTATCCTTCACGTATTCTTGCTACCTTGGTGACCCTGTTCTTGAGCTAGAAATATTTATTTTAGCTGGTTCCAAGTAGTTTTAACGTGTGATACGGTCTCTAGGCACTAGTAGGAGTAGTTGCTACAAGTTGGGTTAATCCTTGTTCACTTTTCTTTCGAAGTCTCTAAAAATTTCAGAATTTTTCAGAGCTAGAAAAAGGAAAAGATGAGGAGGTTCTTGAGAGGCTCTTCAAGCCGTAACCCCAAGGAGGATGAGAAGAACCACCCCAAGTACGTAGTCCCTCGAGTCACAGAAGTTCGAGCATGCGAGTGGCCAAGTGATGAATTTTTGCGCGCCGCCGGACTTTATGAATACTTATATTACTTGGTGGAGAACGCAGGTCTTACTGCGTTCGTTGAAGATAAGTGCCCACAATACCTCCTCCTCACCAATATTTTCGTTCAAAGCTTCAACTTTTATCCGAGGAATAATCCTCCCATGGTTGAGTTCATGATATACGATGTCCCCCAGTGCATGACGCGGCAGGATTTTTGCAATGTATGCAAATTACCTTATGTTGGGGATATCCGTGACCCTCGTCCATGGGACTTGGAGGATTTCATTGGTTCTATTGCTGTTGGAGAGGAGAGAGGAGTGTCTCGCGCTAGAATTGATAGCATACATTTTCCTGTGCTTCGGTACTTCTCACTATTTGTGGGAAAATGTTTGATTGGCCATGGGGAGGCTGGATCACTTAGTTCTCCAGAACTTGCGGTTTTGCGCGAAGGCCTTTATAACGATAAGACTTATAGCTTGGGCGCTATAGTAGCTCAACGGTTGAACCTGAACCGTTCTTAAGGTGTCGTCTATGGAGGTACCTATGCTACCCGTCTTGCCAGACACTTTGAGATACCCATTAGACTGGGAGAGGAAGGAGAGATGCTTCTCCCTGAGAAATATCTGGATTATGACAACATGGTTCGCCATGATTTTCTGGATAGAGATGCTAGTAGACGGATGTTTTATAACCTGGTGTTTAGTCAGGGTACTCGAGAGACCATTAGTTTGCCTGCTCCTTCTTTGTTCGATCTTCATGCAGGCAGGTACACTATTATGCCCGCGGACATCTACGCATATTGGGTCTTGGCCCAACCACAGGCGCCCGTGCCCGAGCCACCAGTCGAGTACCAGACGCCAGTTTATCAGTGGGATCTAGATGAGCTCACACAGCAGTGGCATCCACAGTCTGCTCCGGAGTATCCTGGAGCTGGTTATTTCCCACCTTCGGAGTAGACCAGGCTAGGCCAAAAGCCTAATCTTGGGGGAGTACGTGTTCTCACCGACTTTACATTCATGCTTATGCTTTCACTTTGTTAGCCGGTGTTTACACATTGCCACTGTATTATCCATGCTAGTTTATTTTTGTTTTCTTGTTTTGTGTCCTTTTGAGAAAACCAAAAAGATTTTTCTTTCCTCGTTTGCTTGTTGGGAGCTTTACCGTGTAAATAGTTTTCTTTTTCTTTGTGTCAAGGTAGAAGATATTGGTCACAATGCTTAGTGGTTCTTGCATGCTTACCTGTTTAGCTTTCAAAAGAGTCATATTACTTTGGCTTCTCCTTTGTGTTTGCCTGCAGATTCAGCTTAGTCCAATGTGCTTATTATTGTTCACATCGTTCGATCGTGCAAATGAAAGGCAACAATGATGATATATGATGAAGTGACTCAGACTGAAAAGCTGGTATGAACTCTATCTATTTTGTTTTTGTGAATATGACTAGCTTGTCGACCCAGATTTAGCTTTGTTGTGAGAGAACCATGTTTGCAATGACAACTTAGAGATCATAGTTTCTGATGCCATGCTTATTTAGTTGAGAGCTTATAATGGTTTGTCTTGAATGCCAACATAGATTCTGAGATGACTATGATGTAGTATGATAGGATGGTATTCTCCTTTGAATGTTTCAAGTGGCTTGACTTGGCGCATGTTCATGCATGTAATTGAAACATAATCAATATAGCCTCTATGATGTTCGTGTTCATGGTGATTTATATCCTGTTCATGCTTGCATTCAATTTTAGTCAAACTCATTGCATCTTGATGACTGTTGTCGCTCTCTAGTTGGTCGCTTCCCTGTCTTTTGCTAGCCTTCACTTGTACTGAGCGGAATACTGCTTGTGCATCCACTTCCATAAACCCAAAAGTTTTTCCATGAGAGTCCACCATACCTACCTATTTGCGGTATCTACCTGCGGTTCCAAGTAAATTTGCATGTGCCACTCTCTAAACCTTCAAGAAATAATCTGTTTTGCATGCCCGAACCGCTCATATAGTGACAGGGGCTATTGGTATCTTCCATGCTAGGAGTGTTATCCTCGACATGTGTTTATTCATAGTCATTCACGAGAAAGGGGCCGGTAATTGGAATGCCCAGTTCCACACTTAAATCGAAAACAAAACTGTAAAACAAGACTCCCCCCGGATTGATGTTAGTATGGA
The DNA here is from genome assembly GCF_904849725.1 of Hordeum vulgare subsp. vulgare. Taxonomy (NCBI): domain Eukaryota; kingdom Viridiplantae; phylum Streptophyta; class Magnoliopsida; order Poales; family Poaceae; genus Hordeum; species Hordeum vulgare. The sequence continues at coordinate 84,708,592 of NC_058520.1, forward strand.
CGGTACCCGAGGATTCGGCTAGCCGTGGAGTGTGACTGATTGGTGGTGGGAGAGTTAACACTTTACTTTTCTGTTTGGGAACCGCCTATAGCATGAGTAGCATGGAAGATATTGAGAACTCTTGGTCATTGCGTTGACAATGAAAGCATGCCACCCAAAATTATTATCTCTGTTTTCAAAGCTTGAGCTCTGGCACCTCTGCAAATCAATGCTTCCCTCTGCGAAGGGCCTGTCTATTTATTTTCTTGTTGAGTCATCCTCCTCTTATATAAGCACCACTGTCATTTTTATTCTTTGATTTTGATTGATATTGAGTATGACTATGACTGGATCTTCGTTGCTATGAATTACAATGTTTAGTCAGCCCTTGATCTTTGAAAGTGCTCTGCATTTATGTTTTGCGGTCTCATAAAGAGCTAGCGGGATACCACCTATTCATATTGCTTCATGCTTGTTTTGATTGAAGTGTTGGTATTTGAAACTTATTATTATTTGCTCGTTGGCTGATTATGCCATTGATATTAGTTTATTGTGAGACCTTTGTGTCATTTATTTATGTGGTTAACTTGTGATCTTGCTGAAATTCTGGTTATGAGTTAGACATAGTTGCAACAACAAGATCAAACAGAGTTTGTCAAAGTTTTTCTTTCTCTCTCAGTTTGTCAACTGAGTTGCTTGAGGACAAGCAAGGTTTTAAGCTTGGGGGAGTTGATACGTCTCCATCGTATCTACTTTTCCACACTCTTTTGCCCTTGTTTTGGACTCTAACTTGCATGATTTGAATGGAACTAACCTGGACTAACGCTGTTTTCAGCAAAATTGCCTTGGTGTTATTTTTGTGCAGAAATCAAAGTTCTCCAAACGTCCTAAAAATTTATGGGGAGCAATTTTTGAAAATATGAAAAATATCTGCGCCAAGTTCCACCTTAGGGGTGGGCCAGTGGGCCACAAGCCCTGGCTCCGCCACCACTCCCCCTGGTGGCGGTGGGCAGGCTTGTGGGGCCCACACGTCTCTGCCGCCCCCAACCTCAGGTCTATAAGTCCCCTTTCGTCCCAGAAAACATAAAAAGAGATGTTTTCAGCACGTTTATGATACGGAGGCGCCGCCACCACCTGTTCTTCATCTGGAGGGCAGATCTGGAGTCCGTCTTGGGCTCCGGAGAGGGGAAATCGTCGCCATCGTCATCATCAACCGTCTTCCCTCTCCAATTCCATGAAGCTCTTCGTCGTTCGTGAGTAATCTATTCGTAGGCTCGCTGGGCGGAGATGAGTATGATGAGATCTATCGTGTAATCGAGTTAGTTTTGATGGGGATTGATCCCAAGTATCCACTATGTTGTGAGATTGATGTTGCTACTACTTTCACATGTTTAATGCTTGTCACTAGGGGCCGAGTGCCATGATTTCAGATCTAAAATTATTATGTTGTCACCAATATATGTGTGTTTTAGATCCGATCTTGCAAGTTGTAGTTACCTACTATGTGTTAGGATCCGGCAACCCCGGAGTGACAATAACCGGAACCACTCCCGGTGATGACCATAGTTTGAGGAGTCCATGTGTTCACCAAGTGCTAATGCGTTGGTCCGGTTCTTTATTAAAAGGAGAACCTTAATATCCCGTAGTTTCCTTTTGGACCCCGCTGGCACTGGAGGGATGGACAATAGATGTCATGCAAGTTCTTTTCCCTAAGCACGTATGACGACACACGGAATGCATGCCTACATCACATTGACGAACGGGAGCTAGCCACATATCTCTCTGTGTTATAGATGTTGCATGATGAATATCATCCAAACAAATCACCGACCCATTGCCTACGAGTTTGTCCTATAGTTGTTGTTACTTGTCTTGCTCTGCTGCTGCTACTAATGTTGCTACTACTGTCGCTTGCTACTGTTGCTACTTGCTACTGGTGTCACTACTGCTTTTCCTTGCCGCTGCTATTGCTCGTTACACCGCCGTTACTCGCTACTTTGCTGTTACTACTTTGCTTGCAAATACTAATATTTTAGGTGTGGTTGAATTTGACAACTCAATTGCTAATACTTGAGAGTATTCTCTCACCTCCCGTCGTGCGAATCAACAAATTTGGGTCGAATACTCTACCCTCGAAAACTGCTGCGATCCCATGCGCTTGTGGGCCGTCAACAACATTCTTCTAGTTTCGATTGTCGGACATTCTTCTAGTTTCGATTCCATAGGGGAAGAACAGTTGGCATCAACCCTCAACTGTGAGAGTCCTCATGTCTCTCATATTCCTCACTTGGGGCTTTTGGTAGGATTAGGCTTGGGTTGAGCATCATGAGGAAATTCATTCCGACGTGTTACTTTGACCCCCTTTAACAGTACGGTGTTCCTATGACTCAAAATTGAAGAAAATAAAACAGACAGAATAAATCTTCATGCTTCAAAATCTTCAGATTGATTTTCTTCAGGACACACCGAATTCCTCATCTTCAATTTCTTCATGAGGAATATCAATTTCATTGCAATTTCTTCGCGATTCAATTCTTCAGCTTCAGACCAATTTCTTCAGCCGGAGATATACATTTTTTGGGGGTCGATATTCATCGAATATTTCAAACTCCTCAGCGGCTTATAGATCATGTGTACACTCATGAACACATTAGATACTTAACCTATAAGTCTTCAAACCACCAAAATCAAAAAGGGGCACTAGATGCACTTACAATCTCCCCCTTTTTGGTGGTTGATGACAATTAGGTTAAGTCTTCAACGGGGATAAAAATATGAAGTGTAAATACTGATTTGAGGAATTTGAAATCAAGATTCAGAGAGACTCCCCCTGAAGATGTGCATATCTTGAGGATTTTGCTTTTCACAGCAAATGCACATTGATGATTTATATCATGGAGATCTCCCCCTAAGTCTTGTACATCAGGCATACAAACAACATATAGTATGAAGAAATTGAGGATGCATGATGACAAATGGTATTTGACGAATTCCAGCATGCGTGCATTAATATTTTGAGGAATAAGCATGCGAAGAAAAACGTTCAAAAATGTCAGAGTACCATCGGGCTTAAGTTACAACTCATTACATAAAACACTTCAGAAGAGCAAAGAGTTTGTAACTTAGATAAAGTTCATAAGCCCCCAAAATATATCCCGCATGAAGACTAACTCTCGGATTTCTCCCCCTTTGTCATCAAGTGACAAAAAGGGACAAACTGAGGACTAACGCCCCGTGAAGACTTTCACTTCTTGGCAGTTGAGGAAGACGCATAAGGATTCTTGGGAGGAGACTTCCTCCTTGGACCAGTGGCAGTGTCTTGTTGGTCTTCATCTGATTCTGCAGTGCGGAATGAAGAAAACAAAATGTGCTCAAAGTCTGGAACTGGAATTGGCCTGAATTTCTTCTTTGGTGGCCACGACCAGTCGAAGTCCTGTGCAAACTCCAATTCTTCAAGTTCTGCTGGAGTCTTCAAATGAGCCAGTGTGGCCCAGGTGCGATCAAAAACCTCATGAAGATAATGATGATTAAGCTTCACGGCATTCTGAGTCTCATTGAGGGTTTTCACAATGGCGTCGAACTGGCATTTGACCCACTTGTGATTTCGATCAACCTTTTGGTGAAGACTAAGAAGAAGCTCTCTAGTATTCATCACCCTTGGGGCAACAAGACTTGCTGGATGGGTTTCAGTGTCATCCCATGAGGAATATGCATCTGGCTCTCGGAACTGGCCATCAAGGGGCCGATTGCCTTCATCAATAATAGACTTTCCTTTTCCTTCAATAGGCTCGAAAGTCTTCTTGTTGACCCTTAGTGGAGGCATATATCCTTGGTGATTATTGAAATCAGCGTGATAGTTGATGCCTGACCTTCGTCTGATGAATCTCATGATCCATGGAGCGTAAATCTTCAGGTCAAAAGGGGACATAGCGTTTTCGGCCAGAGTCCTCAAGAATAAATCATGAATGTTAATGGGAATGCCATGGATGATGTTGAAGAGGATATTCTTCATGATGCCTACAACGTCTTCTTCATCATCATGACCCTTGATAGGCGCAAGAATAGTGGAGAGGATTCTGTAAACAGTCCTGGGTTCATACTTCAGCTCATGGACTAGGAAGGTTCTTCTTGGTGGTTGCCCTTTGGCCAAAGGATTCGTGATGACTTCCATCAGCTTATTTGGCAGCTCCCGTTCATCATACAACTTCACTGCCTGCTCTGAGGGAATTGACACAGGAAGTTCTCGCAGCAGCCCATTGGAAGCAGCCTTGCAGTGTGTGTGTTGCGTCATCCAATCCAGCACCCAAGTGTTGATATTTGTTGGATCGCTAGAGATGTGCAGAGTTGCATAGAATTGAAGAACAATGTCGGTCTTCCAATCGCAGATATCAGAGCACATAGGGAGCAGTCCTGCTTCATGAAGAATGTTGAGGACTAGGCCAAAGCACGAAATTTCCTCAAGCTCAACATGAGGAATATGCTTGTGCTAGAAAATCTTGTTTCTTCCACACAGCACAGATGCATAGTAGTTGAGCTGTCCTGGTCCAAAACTTCAGGTGCCTAATGCGAGGCTTGTCATAGCGATTTTCTCCGATAAAGTACATGTTGGAAATATGACCTAGAGGCAATAATAAATAGTTATTATTATATTTCCAGTTTAAATATAATCGTTTATTATCCATACTATATTTGTATTGAATGAATACATAGATACATGTGTGGATAAATAGACACAACAATGTCCCTAGCAAGCCTCTAGTTGGCTAGCTAGTTGATCAAGGATAGTCAAGGTTTTCAGACTATGTGCAAAGTGTTGTTTCTTGATAACTGGATCACATCATTAAGGGAATCATGTGATGGACTAGAGACAAACTATGAACGTAGCCTATTGATTGTGTCATTTTATTGCTATTATTCTCTACGTGTCAAGTATTTGTTCCTATGACCATGAGATCATATAACCCACTGGCACCGGAGGGATGCCTTGTGTGTATCAAACGTCACAACGTAACTGGGTGACTATAAAGGTGCTCTACAGGTATCTCCGAAGGCGTCCGTTGGGTTAGTATGGATCAAGACTGGGATTTGTCACTCCGTGTGACGGAGAGGTATCTCGGGGCCCACTCGGTAATACAAAATCACACACAAGCCTTGCAAGCAATGTGACTAAGTGTAAGTCACGGGATCTTGTATTACAGAACGAGAAAAGAGACTTGCCGGTAACGAGATTGAAATAGGTATGCGGATACCGACGATCGAATCTCGGGCAAGTAACATACCGAAGGACAAAGGGAATGACATACGGGATTGCCTAAATCCTTGACACTGAGGTTCAACCGGTAAGTTATTCGGAGAATACGTAGGATCCAATATGGGAATCCAGGTCCCTCTATTGGATATTGACCGAGGAGTACCTTGGGGCATGTCTACATAGTTCTCGAACCAGCAGGGTCTGCACACTTAAGGTTCGGCGATCTTTTAGTATAGTTGAGTTATATGTGTGGTTACTGAATGTTTTTAGGAGTCCCGGATGAGAGCACAGACGTCACGAGGGTTTCCAGAATGGTCCGGAGATGAAGATTGATATATAGGATGACCTCATTTGGTTACCGGAAAGTTTTCGGGCATTACCGAGAATATACCGGGAGTGACGAATGGGTTCCGGATGTTCACCGGGGGGGGCAGCCCACCTGGGGAAGCCCATAGGCCTTGGGGGTGCCGCACCAGCCCTTAGTGGGCTGGTGGGACAGCCCAAGAGGTCCTATGTGTAGGAGATAAGAAATAAAAGGAAAAAAAGAGGTGGGAAGGAAGGGAAGGACTCCACCTTCCAATTCTAGTTGGACTAGGATTGGAGGTGGACTCCTCCACCTCCTTGGCCAGCGGACCCTTGGGGTCTTGTACACCAAGGCAAGTCTCCCCACCCCTCCTCCTATATATAGTGAAGGCCTAGGGATGATTTGAGACAAATTTGCCACGGCAGCCCGACTACAAAACATCACGGTTTTTCCTCTAGATCGTATTTCTGTGGAGCTCGGGCGGAGCCCTGCAGGAGTAGATCCTTCACCACCATCGGAGCGTCGTCACGCTGTCGGAGGACTCATCTACTTCTCCGTATTGCTTGCTGAATCAACAAGGTCCAGATCATCGTCGAGTTGTATGTGTGCTGAACGCGGAGGTGCCATCCGTTCGGCACTAGATCAGAGCGGATCGTGGGACGGATCGCGGGATGGTTCGTGGGACGGTTCACGGGGCGGATCGAGGGACGTGAGGACGTTGCACTACATCAACCGCGTTTCTTAATGCTTCCTGCTGTGCGATCTACAAGGGTACGTAGATCCAAATCTCCTCTCGTAGATGGACATCACCATGATAGGTCATCATGCGTGTAGGAAAATTTTTGTTTCCCATGCGGCGTTCCGCAAAAGTGGCATGATGAGCTAGGTTCATGCGTAGATGTTATATCGAGTAGAACACAAAGGGTTTTGTGGACAGTGATGTTCGATTTCCTGCCCTCCTTAGTCTTTTATCGATTCAGCGATATTGTTGGATTGAAGCGGCCCGGACCAACATTATTCCTACGCTTACGAAAGACTGGTTTCGGCGATTGACATGCAACCTCGTCGTATAAAGATGACTGGCGGGAGTTTGTTTCTTCAAGTTTTGTTGAATTGTTTTTGACCGAGGCGGTCCTTGGAGAGGTTAAATAGCAATTTGCACATCTCCGTTGTGGTTTTTGCGTACGTAAGATGCGATCTACTAGATACCCATAGCAAACCACGTAAAACATGCAACAATAATTGGAGGACGTCTAACTTGTTTTTGTGCGGTATGCTTGTGATATGATGTGGCCAATGACGTGATATGATATATTGGATGTATGAGATGATCATGTTGTAATAGTTAATATCGACTTGCACGTCGATGGTACGGCAACAGGTAGGAGCCATAGGGTTGTCTCTGAACTAACGTTTGTGCTTGCAGATACGTTTACTATATTGCTAGGACGTAGCTTTAGTAGTAATAGCATGAGGAGCATGACAACCCCGATGGCGACACATTGATGGAGATCATGGTGTGGCGCCGGTGACAAGAAGATCGTGCCGGTGCTTTGGTGATGGAGATCAAGAAGCACATGATGATGGCCATATCATGTCACTTATGAATTGCATATGATGTTAATCCTTTTATGCACCTTATTTTGCTTAGAATGACGGTAGCATTATGAGGTAATCTCTCACTAAAATTTCAAGACAAAATTGTGTTCTCCCCGACTGTGAACCGTTACTACAGTTCGTCGTTTTGAGACACCACGTGATGATCGGGTGTGATAGACTCAACGTTCACATACAACGGGTGCAAAACAGTTGCACACGCAGAACACTCGTGTTAAGCTTGACGAGCCTAGCATGTGCAGACATGGCCTCGGAACACATGATACCGAAAGTTCGATCATGAACCATATAGTTGATATGATTAGCATAGGGATGCTTACCACTAAAACTATCCTCAACTCACGTGATGATCGGACTTGAGCTAGTGGAATTGGATCATGAAAAACTCAAATGACTAGAGAGATGTACTTTTTGATTGGGAGTTTAGCAAGTAATTTCATTAGTCAAACTCTAATTATCCTGAACATAGTCCAAGTCCACTTTGAAAACATTTGTGTTGTAGATCAATGGCTCACGCGACAGTCACCCTGAATTTTAATACGTTCCTAGAGAAAGCTAAGTTCAAAGATGATGGAAGCAACTTTGTAGACTGGGTTTGTAATCTTATGTTGCTCCTGCAAGATGGGAAGAAGGATTATGTCCTTAATGTTGCGCTAGAAGATGAACCACCCGCCACGGGTGACCAAGATGTTAAGAACGCTTGGTTACCACGCAAGGAGGACTACTCAGTAGTTCAATGTGAAGTCTTGGATGGCTTAGAGCCGGGAGTTCAACGTTGCTTTGAGCATCATGGAGCATATGAGATGTTCCAGGAGTTGAAGTTTATCTTTCAGAAGAACGCCCGGATCGAGAGGTATGAGACCTGTGATAAATTCTATGCTTGTAAGATGGAGGAGAATTCGTCTGTCAGTGAACATGTGCTCAAAATGTCTGGGTACTCAAACCATCTAGCTGAGCTGGGGATTGAACTCCTGCAAGAGGCTATCACTGACGGAATTCTTCAATCACTGCCACCAAGCTATAAGGGCTTCATGTAGAACTATAACATGCAAGGGATGAACAAGTCACCCGGCGAGTTATTCGCGATGCTGAAAGTCGCAGAGTCAGAACTCCGTAAAGAGCATCAAGTGTTGATGGTGAATCGGACCACTAGTTTCAAAAGAAACGGCAAAGGAAAGAAGGTTAATTCAAAGAAGAGCGGCAAGCCTGTTGCGAATCCGACGAAGAAACCCAAAGTTGGACCTAAGCCTGAAACGGAGTGCTATTATTGCAAGGGTTGGGTCACTGGAAGCACAACTGCCCCAAGTATCAAGCTGATAAGAAGGCGGCCAAGGAAAAATCAGGTATATTCGATATACATGTTATTGATGTGTACTTATCCAGCTCTCGTAGTAGTGCGTGGGTATTCGATACCGGTTCTGTTGCTCATATTTGCAACTCGAAACAGGAACTGCAGAATAAGCGAAGGCTGGCGAAGGATGAAGTGACGATGCGCGTGGGAAATGGTTCCTTGGCTGATGCAATTGCCGTCGACACAGTTTCACTTCAGTTACCATTAGGATTAGTTATGAACTTAAATAAATGTTATTTAGTGCCGGCGTTAAGCACGAACATTATATCTGGATCTTGTTTATTGCGAGACGATTACTTGTTTAAGTCAGAGAATAATGGTTGTTCTATTTCTATAAGTAATATCTTTTATGGTCATGCACCCAATGTGAGAGGATTGTTCATATTGAATCTCGATACTGATAATACACATATACATAACATTGAGACCAAAAGAGTTAGAGTTAACAATGATAGGGTCATGTTTTTATGGCACTGCCGCTAAGGTCATATTGGTGTAAAGTGCATGAAGAAACTCCATACCGATGGACTTTTGGAGTCACTTGACTTTGACTCACTTGACACGTGCGAACCATGCCTCATGGGCAAGATGACTAAAACTCCGTTCTCCGGAACAATGGAGCGTGCAAGTGACTTGTTGGAAATCATTCATACTGATGTGTGTGGTCCGATGAGCATGGAGGCACGTGGCGGATATCGTTATTTTCTCACCTTCACTGATGATTTGAGTAGATATGGTTATGTCTACTTGATGAAGCACAAGTCTGAGACGTTTGAAAAGTTCAAACAATTTCAGAGTGAAGTCGAAAATCATCGCAACAAGAAGATCAAGTTTCTACGGTCTGATCGTGCGGGTGAGTATCTAAGTTTCGAGTTTGGTACTCACTTAAGACAATGTGGAATTGTTTCACAGTTGACACCGCCTGGAACACCACAGCGTAATGGTGTGTTCGAACATCGTAATCATACTTTATTAGAGATGGTGCGATCTATGATGTCTCTTACTTATTTGCCGTTGTCATTTTGGGGTTATGCATTAGAAACAGCTGCATTCACTTTAAATAGGGCACCATCAAAATCCGTTGAGACGAGACCATACAAATTGTGGTATGGTAAAAGACCAAAGTTGTCGTTTCTTCAAGTTTGGGGATGTGATGCTTATGTCAAAAAGCTTTAGCCTGAAAAGCTGGAACACAAAGCGGAAAAGTGTGTCTTCATAGGTTACCCAAAAGAGACAATTGGGTATACCTTCTTTCTCAAATCCGAGGGCAAAGTGTTTGTTGCTAAAAACGGAGCTTTCCTTGAGAAGGACTTTCTCTCGAAAGAATTGAGTGGGAGGAAGATAGAAATTGATGAGGTTGTCGAACCTCTAATTCCTCGTGATGGTGGCGCAGAGCAAGGGTAAACCCCTGTTACTGCGGCACCGGTTGAGGAACAAGTTGATGATGATGATCATGAAACTTCGTATCAAGTTACTGTCGGACCTCGCAGGTCGACAAGATCACGTATTGCTCCCGAGTGGTACGGTAATCCTGTCTTAACGATTATGTTGTTGGACAACAATGAACGTGTGAATTATGAAGAAGCAATGGTGGGCCCAGATTCCAACAAATGGCTGGAGGCCATGAAGTCCAAGATAGGATCCATGTACGAGAACAAAGTGTGGACTCTAGAAGTACTACCTGAAAGCCGCAAGGCTATTTAGAACAAATGGATCTATAAGAAGAAGACACGCGCAGATGGTAATGTGACCGTTTATAAAGCTCGACTTGTGGCAAAGGGTTTTTCACAAGTTCAAGGAATTGACTACGATGAGACTTTATCATCGGTAGCGATGCTTAAGTCTGTCTGAATCATGTTAGCAATAGCTACCTTTTACGATTATGAAATCTGGCAGATGGATGTCAAAACGGCGTTCCTTAACGGTTTTCTTAAGGAAGAGTTGTATATGATGCAACCCGAAGGTTTTGTCGATCCTAAGAATGCTGACAAAGTTTGTAAGCTCCAGCGATCCATTTATGGACTGGTGCAAGCATCTCGGAGTTGGAATAAGAGTTTTGATGAGGTGATCAAAGCATTTGGGTTTATACAAGTGGTTGGAGAATCTTGTATTTACAAGAAAGTGAGTGGGAGCTCAGTGGCGTTTCTAATATTATATGTGGACGACATATTTCTGATTGAAAACAACGTGGAGCTTTTGGAGAGCATAAAAGGTTACTTGAATAAAAGTATCTCTATGAAGGACCTAGGAGAAGCTCCTTACATTCTAGGCATTAAGACCTATAGGGATAGATCGAAATGCCTAATAGGACTTTCACAAAGCACATACCTTGATAAAATTTTGAAGAAGTTCAAAATGGATCAATCCAAGAAAGGGTTCTTGCCAGTATTACAAGGTATAAAATTGAGTAAGACTCGGTGCCCAACAACTGCGGAAGATAGAAAGACAATGAGTTCCATCCTCTACGCTTCAGCCGTAGGTTCTATCTTCTATGCAATGTTGTGCACTAGACCAGACGTCAGCTTGGCCATAAGTATGGCAGGCATGTTTCAGAGTAATCCAGGAGTGGATCACTGGACGGCGGTCAAGAATATTCTGAAGTACCTGAAAAGGACTAAGGAAATATTTCTCGTCTATGGAGGTGACAAGGAGCTCGTCATAAAAGGTTACGTCGACGCATGTTTTGAAACCGATCCGGATGACTCTTCTCAAACCGGATACGTATTTATTCTCAATGGGGGTGCGGTAAGCTGGTGCACTTCCAAGCAGAGCGTCGTAGCAGATTCTACATGTGAAGCGGAGTACATGGCTGCCTCGGAGGCCGCAAAAGAGGGTGTCTGGATGAAGCAGTTCATGACAGATCTTGGAGTTGTGCCAAGTGCACTGGATCCATTGACTCTGTTATCTGACAACACTGGTTCCATTGCCTTAGCAAAGGAACCAAGGTTTCACAAGAAGACCAGACACATCAAACGACGCTTCGACCTCATCCGCGACTACGTCGAAGGAGAGGACGTGAATATTTGCAAAGTGCACACGGATCTGAATGTAGCATACCCGCTGACTAAGCCTCTTCCACGGGTAAAACATGATCAACACCAGAACTGTATGGGTGTTCGATTTATTACAATGTAAATCGCATGGCGATGTGAGGACAACATTATTGACTCTAGTGCAAGTCGGAGACTGTTGGAAATATGCCCTAGAGTCCATAATAAATAGTTATTATTATATTTCATGTTTAAAGATAATTGTTTATTATCCATGCTATAATTGTATTGAATGAAAACATAGATACATGTGTGGATAAATAGACACAACAATGTCCCTAGCAAGCCTCTAGTTGGCTAGCCAGTTGATCGAGGATAGTCAAGGTTTTATGACTATGTGCAAAGTGTTGTTGCTTGATAACTGGATCACATCATTAAGGGAATCATGTGATGGACTAGACCCAAACTATGAACGTAGCATATTGATCGTGTCATTTTGTTGTTATTGTTTTCTGCATGTCAAGTTTTTTTTCCTATGACCATTAGATCATATAACCCACTGGCACCGGAGGGATGCCTTGTGGGTATCAAACGTCACAACGTAACTGGGTGACTACAAAGGTGCTCGATAGGTGTCTCCGAAGGTGTCCGTTGGGTTAGTATGGATCAAGACTGGGATTTGTCACTCCATGTGACAGAGAGGTATCTCGGGGCCCACTCGGTAATACAAACTCACACACAAGCCTTGCAAGCAATGTGACTAAGTGTAAGTCACGGGATCTTGTATTACAGAACGAGAAAAGAGACTTGCCGGTAACGAGATTGAAATAGGTATGCGGATACCGACGATTGAATCTCGGGGAAGTAACATACCGAAGGACAAAGGGAATGACATATGGGATTGCCTGAATCCTTGACACTGAGAATCAACCAATAAGTTATTCGGAGAATATGTAGGTCCGCTATTGGATATTGACCGAGGAGTACCTCGGGGCATGTCTGCATAGTTCTCGAACCCGCAGGGTCTGCACACTTAAGGTTCAGCGATGTTTTAGTATAGTTGAGTTATATGTGTGGTTACCGAATATTGTTAGGAGTCCCATATGAGATCACGGACGTCACGAGGGTTTCCGGAATGGTCCGAAGACAAAGATTGATATATAGGATGACCTCATTTGGTTACCGAAAAGTTTTCGGGCATTACCGGGAATGTACCAGGAGTGACGAATGGGTTCCATATGTTCACCGGGGGGCAGCCCACCTGGGGAAGCCCATAGGCTTTGGTGGTGCCGCACCAGCCCTTACTGGGCTGGTGGGACAGCCCAAGAGGCCCTATGCGCAGGATAAAAGAAATCAAAGGAAAAATAAATAAAAGAGGTGGGAAGGAAGGGAAGGACTCCACCTTTCAATCCTAGTTGCACTAGGATTGGAGGTGGACTCCTCCACCTCCTTGGCCAGCGGAGCCTTGGGGTCTTGGACCCCAAGGCAAGTCTCCCCACCCCTCCTATATATAGTGAAGGTCTAGGGCTGATTTGAGACAACTTTGCCACGGCAGCCCGACCACAAAACATCACGGTTTGTCCTCTGGATCGTATTTCTGCGGAGCTCGGGTGGAGCTCTCCAGGAGTAGATCCTTCACCACCACCGACGCGCCGTCACGCTGCGGCAGAACTGATCTACTTCTCCGTCCTGCTTGCTGGATCAAGAAGGCCGAGATCATCGTCGAGTTCTACATGTGCTGAACGCGGGGGTGCCGTCCGTTCGGCACTAGGTCGGAGCGGATCGTGGGACGGATCGCGGGACGGTTCGTGGGACGGTTCGCGGGGCAGATCGAGGGACGTGAGGACGTTCCACTACATCAACCGTGTTTCTTAACGCTTCCTGCTGTGCGATCTACAAGGGTACGTAGATCCAAATCTCCTCTCGTAGATGGACATCACCATGATAGGTCTTCGTGCGCGTAGGATTTTTTTTGTTTCCCATGCGACCTTCCCCAATAGTACATGTGTTCCTCAAAGAAGGATTTCTTTTGAAACTTTGGCCGCTTGGAGAATGACTGACGCTGCATCGGCTGAAGGTTTTGCTTCTTCCCTTGAGGGGAGACAATCATCGCAGTTTCTGGATTGATGACGACTAGAGCATTCTCTGGATTTGGTGCAGGGGCATTTTCTTCAGCATGTTCCTCAGGATGAGGAATTTCATGTGCTTGTGCTTCAGGCTGAGGATCTTGCTCTGGTTGAGGAATGTCATCAACTTGAGCCTCTGGTTGAGGATTTTGCTCAGGAGGAGGAACTCTTCATTAGAGTGTTCCTCGGACGCAACATTCTTCATTTCCTTATCAGTCAAGTGCTCCTTGTCTTTTCTTTCGAAGGGAGTCATCTGATAAGATGGAGCAATGTTGAGAGGCACAGGATCCAGAGGTGCATTTTCATCAAGAGATTTGAGGCGCTTGGCCTCAGTTGATTCTTCTGTTGAGGAAGCTTTTTCTCTTCTTGGCTTCCTTTTGAGTAGCTCTGGTCTTCTTCACGTCTGATGCAGACGGAGTCATTTTCTTCACCTTTAATGGTTTTGGTGAAGACGTTTTCTCTTCAGGAGGCGGAGACACATCCGTCGTGGCAGTTTCCTCAGCTGAAGCAGTTTCTTCAGCTGGAACAGAGTCATCAGCTGGCTTAGATGGAACAGCTGGAGCAGTTTCATCAGCTGGAGGAGAGTCATAAGTTGGAGTTTCCTTGGTTATTTCCTCAATAGTCGGTTCATCAGCACGGCTTTCTTGAGGGATTTCCTCAGCAGGGGCAGTTTGAGGTTCCTCAATTTCAGGCTGTTGTGTTATTGCTGGAGGGGCAGCCTTTTTGTTGTAATCATCAACTACATAAGTAGAAAATTTGATGAAATTGTTCTTGAGACTTTGACGATCAGAGAGCTTAGTGTACTTGTCAGTCAAAGTCTTCAATTCTGCCTGAGTGGACACAAGTGCATCAGGCGTCAGGTTGAGGAGATTCCGTGTGAGTAATTTCTCCTCTTTGAGCTTCGCAGCCTTAGCTTGTTTGGCTTGCGTCTCCTTCCACTTGGCCTCATTGATGAAACTCGCCACCATGTGGCTGGTGCCTGGGGGAAGCTTCAAATCATCAATAGGAGTGTTGGGGTCCTCATACCATATGTTGATATAATCCAAGAGGACTTTTGGGTCCATGGCCAGAGGAATGAGATGCCTGAAGCTTGTGCTACCTTCTCCTGCTTGTTTCTGATGATGGCTTGCAGAGTCTCGTCATCATATTCACCACTGCCTTCTGATGCAGAAGGGACTTTGATGATTTTGCCAGGGCTTGGTCTGGTTCCCCTCCCAGCAGTCACCTTAGTCTTCATTGGAGTTGGTGACGACTTTGTCTCGGATCTTGTTCCAGAAGGAACAGAGGAGCTGGAGACAGTAGGCAGTTCCTTCACAATCTTCTTGTGTTCAGGCTTTGAAGGCTTTGGTGGTGCTGAGGGTTTTGGTGCGGATGCTGGTGCAGCTTTCTGAGGCATTTTCTCCTGAGGCTTTGAAGCCTTTGGTTTCGGTGGCACAGACTTCATTTGAGGAATGGGCGTGACACAAGTTTCATCTGCAGAGGAGGTGGCAGCAGTCGCAGCAGCAGCAGATTCTTCATTGAATTTCCTCATGGTTGCTTCTGCTTGCTTCTGAAGCTTTGACAAATGTTTCGACTTTTCCTCAGGATAGTCATCAATTGTCTTGAGGCTTCAGGGGTGTGTATCGTGATAATCCTCAAGAGGAGGCCGTTTGCCAGGAGGCTTAAGAGTGAATTTCTTCGCGTACTTGGGAGTGACGAATATGTATTCTTTCCACTCCTTGGCCCACTGGTGTTCTATCTTTTGAAGCCTTATCTTCCTCTTGGGCATTGTCTCTTGCTCATCAGGTGTGTAGTATTCCAAGTATATATCCTTAGGGATATCAATGGCTGTGTTCTGCTCGAGCTTCTTGCCACCCTTTTGCTTCCTTTCATCTTCCATTTTCTTCAGCTGAGGCTTTTGCTGAGGAAATTGAACTCTTGAGGATTCTGATGAAACTTGTAGATTTTCTTCAAGAAAAGCTGCAAATAAGTTAAGTTGATGAGAACCTAGAGATTCATCAGCTGACATTATTGTACGTGTGAACAGAGTATAGTTGCGAGGAATTTGGAGAGGTCATATACGTTCTCAGATTTGATGAAATTGAAAATTTTAAAGTTGAGGAATTTGACCAGTGGGTTGAGGAATTTGACTAAGCACTCTGATCTTGGGTTCTAGAGTTGTACAGATTCGAAAATTTGCACAACTGAGGAATCTCGTGAAGACTTTTAGATGCTTAGTGAAATTCATCAACGGTTGAGGAATAAGAAGTGTTTGAGGAATAGAGACTGATAGACACTTGAGGAAAAACAGATTTCACAAATCTAGGGTAAATAGTAGATCGAGAGAGCTGTAAAAATAGGGTTTTTATTTACCCTATATAGCGCGCACGAAGAACAGAGAAGGAAGCAGCAATAGATGCTCTTCGGTGCGAGTCCACTTCGCCCTAACTCGGCAACAGAGGACAGCTACAGCGGTGGCGGACGAAGATGATCCGGTTCCGGCGTGATTTCAGCGACGGAGAGGTCACGACAGTCAAGCTTTTCCTTGCCGAGAACGAGACTTCTAGTGGTGGCGCTAGGGCTTTGCTGTAGCGGAGAGGAGGTCGAGAGAGAGAACGAAGAGTTTTGACTGGAGGGGGTAAGGACATATTTATAGCCCAGGTGAAAACTGTCTGGCTGATTCTTTCGGACCGAACTACCCCTGTCCTTTCGTCTCCGCACGACACGTGTAGCTACCGTTTAAAGCGGTGGAGATGGTGCTTATCTGATCGTGGGATGTGGGGTTCAGTTACTGTGTAACAATATAAAAATCATTTTTGAAGATTTGAGGATTTTTTTTACAAAATCATTAGCTGACAAGGACGCAGTGAGGATTTTGAACAAAGTTTCAAGTAGAACGCATATGAAGAATTGAATAGACCGGGTGAGAGTACCATAGAGGGAAAGTAGGGTCCGATCACATTCACTTAGATGAAATATCAAATTGAAGAAATAGCTATAAGTGAATGATGTTGAGGACTTTGAAATCACAGTCTATATATATATATATATATATATATATATATATATACATATATATATATATATAGGCAAATGAAAATCATCAAGTGTTTTTGAAGATTTTGATTAACTTGAGGATTTTGTGACAAAGCGTCATGATGATGAATTTTAGTTTTAAAGAAAGACAAGTTTGAAGAACAACTGCTTTGAAGAAATTCAGCTTTGAAGAAATTCAACTTGAGTAATTTCAAGTTGGGTGGTGGCGTGACCCACCATATAAGAATGTTGATTTCAGACGCCGCGTACAATTGTCATAGGGCCCTGAGAATTAATTTCTTCGTTGATTTCCTCACACTAAGAGTGATATTCTCCATTAGTTGAAGAAAATCGATTCTTCGTGTGTTGCACATCTAAGTCATCACATAAGTGTTAGGATGTGTGCATGTTTTTACAAAACATTTGAAAATTCTAAGATATTTAGCTCACACCTCAACTTGCAAAACCTTTTCTCATCCAAGGGCTTAGTGAAGATATCTGCCAGTGGATCGTCAGTCTTCACATGGTCTATCGGGATATTGCCCTTGAGGACATGCTCCCGAAGAGAATGTTGACGAATCTGGATGTGCTTATTCTTTGAGTGTTGTACTAGGTTGTATGCAATCTTGATTGCACTCTCATTGTCGCAGTAGAGAGGCACATTCTTCATGTTGATGCCATAGTCCTTGAGGGTTTGCTTCATCCATAGCAATTGAGCACAGCATGAACCAGCAGCAATGTACTCAGCTTCGGCAGTGGAGAGTGAAACGCAGTTCTGCTTCTTTGAGGACCAACAGACTAGTGATCTTTCGAGGAAATGACATGTGCCAGAGGTTGACTTGCGATCCACACGGTCACTAGCATAGTCAGAATCAGAATATCCCACAAGATGAAGATTTGAGCCCTTGGGGTACCATAATCCTAGTGTTGGTGTATGAGCTAAGTATCGAAGAAAATGCTTCATAGCCTTATGGTGTGATTCCTTCAGTTTTGCTTGAAAACATGCACACATGCAAACACTAAGCGTTATATCTTGCCTAGATGCACACAAATACAGTAAAGAGCCAATCATGGAGCGATATACCTGCTGATCGAATTCTTTACCATTTTCGTCAATGCAGAGGTGGCCGTTGGTAGGCATTGGAGTCTTGGCACCTTTGCATTCATGCCTGTCGAATTTCCTCAGAGCATCCTTGAGGTATTTCTCCTGTGATACGAAGATTCCATTGCGTTGTTGATGAATTTGAAGAGCTAAGAAGAATTTCAGCTCCCCCATCATAGACATCTTATATTCTTCACTCATCATGTAACTAAATTCATCACTGTAACGTTTGTTAGTACAGCCAAATATGATGTCATCGACATATATCTGGCACACAAATAGTTCTTTATCATAGGATTTAGTGAAAAGAGTTGGATCGATTGAACCAAGTTTGAAGCCTTTCTTCATGAGGAATTCCTTCAATGTATCATACCACGCCCGAGGGGCTTTCTTGAGACCATAGAGCGCCTTTTTGAGTCTGAAGACTTTGTCTGTATTCTTTGGATCCTCAAAACCTGGGGGTTGAGCAACATATACTTCTTCCTCAAGCTTACCATTGAGGAATGCACTTTTCACATTCATTCGATATAAGATAATGTTATGATGATTTGCATAAGCAAGTAGTATTCGAATAGCTTCAAGTCTAGCAACAGGTGCAAAAGTTTCATCGAAATCTATTCCTTCAACCTGTGCGTAGCCTTGGGCTAAAAGTCGTGCATTATTCCTCACCCCTTGACCGTCCTCATCTTGCTTGTTTTGGAAAATCTACTTGGTGCCGACAATATTGTGCTTGCGAGGATCTGGTCGTTTGACGAGCTCCCATACGTCATTCAGCTTGAATTGAAGAAGTTCGTCTTGCATGCCTTGGATCCACTCCGGTTCCATGAAAGCCTCAGCAACTTTTGAAGGTTCTGTGATAGACACAAAGGAGGAATACCCACAAAAGTTAACTAAGTATGAAGCTTTTGAGCGAGTGAGAGACCTGGCGCGTTGATGTCATTGAGGATTTTGTCAAGTTCCACTTCATTTGCAATCCTCAGATGAGCTGGTTGAGGATTTCGTCTGGGCTGAGGAATTGGTTCTCGAGAAATTTCCTCAGGAGCATCTTCTTGATTTTCATCAGTGCTGGGAATGATTTCTTCATCAATTTCCTTAGTGGGAACAATGTCTTCAGTAGCTATGAGCTTTATTGCTTCCTCAGGAGACAGATTATCTGGATCAGGAGGCAATTGCTCTCTTTGCGAGCCATTAGTTTCATCGAACCGCACATCTACAGTTTCAACAACCTTGTTGTGATAGTTGTTGAAGACTCTGTAGGTGTGCGAGTCCTTTCCATAACTGAGCATAAAACCCTCATGTGCCTTAGGTGCAAACTTTGAGCTATGGTGATGATCTCTAATCCAGCATTTTGCACCGAAGACTTTGAAATAACTTACATTGGGTTTCTTGTGTGTGAGGAGTTCATATGAGTGTTTGTTGAGGAATTTGTGAAGATATACCCTGTTGATGATATGGCATGCAGTGTTAATTGCTTCAGGCCAAAAGCGACGAGGAGTCTGATATTCTTCAAGCATGGTTCTTTCCATCTCAACCAGAGTCCTGTTCTTCCTTTCGACGACACCATTCTGTTGAGGAGTATAAGGAGCAGACAATTCGTGAGTAATACCAAGTTCATCATGATAATTATCAAGACCAGTGTTTTTGAACTCTGTTCCGTTATCACTCCTGATGTGTTTGATCTTGACGCCGAAGTTCGTCGAGATGCTTGAAGAAAATCGTTTGAAGACTTCCTGCACTTCATTTTTATATAAAATGATATGCACCCATGTGTATCTGGAATAATCATCAACTATGACAAAGCCATATAAAGATGCTGCATTTGTTAGAGTGGCATAATTCGTAGGTCCAAATAGATCCATGTGAAGCAATTCAAATGGACGAGTAGTGGTCATGATAGTCTTCGAGGGGTGCTTGGATCTGGTCATTTTCCCAGACTCACAGGCACCGCAGAGGTGGTCCTTGAGGAATTTGACTGATTCGATGCCGATGACATGCTTCTTCTTTGCGAGTGTATGCAAATTCCTCATGCCTGACCAAGTCTTCGATGCGACAACCACCCTTCTGATGTTTTTGCTAGTAAGCAAGTGGCTGGTTGAGGACCTGTAGGGAAATCAACAATGTACAAATCCCCTCTTCTAACACCTTCGAAGACTTTGGATTTATCAGATTCCATGATAACAACACATCTATATCTTCCAAAAATAACAATCATATCAAGATCACAAAGCATTGAGACTGACATGAGGTTAAATCCAAGGGATTCAACAAGCATCACTTTGTCCATGTGCCTATCATTGGAAATAGCCACTTTGCCAAGTCCAAATACCTTGCTTTTACCTTTGTCAGCATATGTGATTTGCTTCAGGGGTGATGGAGTTAGTGGCATATTCATTAGCAAGCTTTTGTCACCAGTCATGTGGTGTGTGCAGCCACTATCAAGAACCCACTCAGTACTCTTGGGTTTGTCATCCTGCAGATGAATCAGCTTACCATCTCATATGCTTCAGACTTGAAGAATATGATATCAATTTCATCAGATAGGAATTTCATCATAAACAGAATTATAAGGACGTGTGAAATATTTATATTTCATCAATATTGGCTTGCGTCCCGTCAAGCGTTTTCCTCAGGTCTCCAGCAAATTCTTCAGATGATGATTTTCATCTGGAGACCTGACCTGCAGAAGTGATTAGTTCAATTTCTTCACCACCCACATCTGAAGGGGTGGTAAACCATTCATCATCTTGTGAGCACCATATGAGAAAGGGGGAATCGAAGCTAATGCACTTCTCTTAACAGTAGGGGGGTGAAAGTACTCAAATGAATATGCAGATAACTTATTTGAGGATTTATGAACATAATGATTTGAAGAATAACGCTCATATTCATATTCCTTGTAATTTCCCTGCATGTTAGAAGCATTAGCACGGGTACGAGCATAGTTTTGACCAGTTGATGATTTTGATCCTCATGAAGACTTTGGTCCTCCTGAGAAATTTGATCTCGGGTTCAAATTCTTCATAGGTGGTCTCATGAGGACATTCACCTGAAGAATTTCAAGGCAACTTTTGGGAACCCAGATTTTCCTCAGGGGAGGCCCATTCCTACAGTTAGTTCCAACATATCGAGCAAATACTTCACCACATTGATTTTTGAACAGTCTATAGTTGGAATCAAATGACTCATCTGAGGAATAGGATAATTCACATTAAAATCATGTTGGCTTGAATGGATCAAAAGGAGGCCCTTTAGCAGCAACCCATGAGGTTTTGGGATACTGCTCAGGTTTCCAATATGATCCATCAGCATTCAATTTTCTCTCAAAGGCAATTCCTTCTTTCCTCGGGTTCCTGTTCAAGATTTGCTTCTTGAGCACATCACAAAGCGTTTGGTGTCCTTTGAGACTTTTGTATATGCCTGTCACATACAATTCCTTCAGCCCTGCATTTTCATTAGTGACATTTGTGGTTTCCTCAAGTGAGGAATTTGACACTACAGGAGAAGTTGAAGAATTTTTAGGAATAGAAGCATAAGATGATTCTAGTGAAGAATTAGCAGTTTCACGTTCGATGCATATGAGACATGGATGAATGAATTCAGCTTGAGCAGTACTGATCTGTTAAGCTAGTAATGAATCATTTTCCATACGAAGATCATCATGAGAAATCCTCAGCTTCTCAAGATCAAGCTTCCTTTGAATAAATTCATAGGAAAGTTTCTCATGATCGGCGAGGAGTGTATCATGACGATCTTGAAGATTATCAAAACTGGACTAAAGACTTTTCATATCTTCACTGAGGATTTGGGTAAGATTCATTTCATCATTCAACAGATCATCACTTCTGTCTAGAAGTTTCTGAAGCTTTTCCAAGGCAGTTTGTTGTTTAGTGGCAATGATAGCAAGTTTACTGTAACTGGGTTTTTTATAATCATCAGGTTCACAGTCACTTGAATCAGAGGAGGAAGCATCATTCGGTACCTTTGAACCTTTTGCCATGAAGCAATAGGTTGGAGCGAAGTCATCAGCAAAGTCATCAGTGTGGATGGTGTTATCATTTTCTTCAAGGTTGAAGATTGACTAGATGAAGAATGTGGTTGCAAGTGCAAAGCTAGCTTGTCTAGATTCTGAGTCTTCATCAGAGCCCTCCTCTTCATCACATTCCTCGGATTCTGCCTCAGAATCCATTTCGTTGCCAATAAGTGCCCAAGCCTTTCTGAAACTTGTCTTCTTGTGCGATGAGGACTTTGAAGATGAGGATTTTGAAGATTTATTCTTTTACTTCGAGTCATCACAACTTTCATCCTTGTATTTTTTCTTCTTTGATTCCTTTCCCTAACGAGGAGAATCAACAATGTAGTGACCTGATTTCTTGCATTTGTGGCAGGTTCTTTTCTTGTAGTCCTCAGATGAAGATTCTCATTTCCTCATATCTCTTCTTGAAGATTTACCAAACTGTCCAAGTCGTGTAAACTTCTGGAATTTCCTCACGAGCATTGCAAGCTCCTGTCCAAATTCTTCAGGATCAGCAATGCTACCATCTGAGTCTTCTTCTTCAGATGAGGAAATTGCTTTGGCCGTCAGTGCACGTGGTCTAGAATAGCTTGGTCCATATAGATCTCTCTTTTCATCTTGTTGGAATTCATGAGTATTGAGTCTTTCGAGTACATCAGATGGATCAAGAATCTTGTAGTCTGGTCCCTCTTGATCATCATAACTAAAGTATCAAATGAAGAATCCAAAGATCTTAGCAGTTTCTTCACAACTTCGTGATCAGTAATGTCTCGAGCTCCCAGTGCTTGCAATTCATTTGATATGTCAGTCAGGCGATCAAAGGTATCTTGGTAGCTTTCATTGTCAAGCCTCTTGAAGCGATTGAAGAGATTGTGAAGAACATCAACACGAGAATCACGCTGGGTTGATACTCCTTCATTAACTTTGGACAGCCTTTCCCAGATAAGTTTTGCTGAGCCCAAAGCACTCACTCTGCCATACTAGCCCTTTCTTAGATGGCCATAGATGATATTCTTCGCTTGAGAATCAAGTTGCTTGAATTTCTTCACATCAGTGGCAGAGACAGTAGTAGTGACTATAGGGACACCATGTTCCACAATATACCAGAGATCATTGTCAATAGCTTGTAGTTGCTTCTGGATCTTGGTCTTCCTAAAGGGAAAGTCCTTTCCTTCAAATGTAGGACATCCTGCAGTAACCTTGATCATGCTTGCAGTCGACATAACTAAAACTCCAGGTGGTTAAACCAAAATCACACAGAACAAGGGAGTACCTTGCTCTGATACCAATTGAAAGTGCGTTATATCGACTAGAGGAGGTGAATAGGAGATTTTTAGAATTTCATCATTGAGGAAATTCCTTTTGAGGAAATTTCTCACTGATGACTAACTTGCAGCGTAAACAGCAAAGGATCAGGAGTGCAAAGTATCACTACATCAGTTTTCAAGGTAAAGAATATGAAAAGCAGTTTGCACAGTATGCACGCACGGAGAAAACATTTGAGGATTAACTCACTTGAAGAATTTGGGGTTGAGGAATTTCAGAGAAAGTCTTCAGCAAATTCTTCAAACAGTGATAGTGAAAATCATCAACATACAATATGAGGAATTTAAAGAGTTGAAGAAATAGAACCCGTTTCATAGTGAAGACAGTGGTTGATGACCCCGTTCCAACTATTGTGACAGTTGTACATCTGGTTTGGAGCGGCTTGGTATTGAAACCAAAAGACACACAGTCCCTACCGTATTCTCCTTGGGCTAAGAACACACAGTCCTCACCCAACACTCGTGGTAAGCCTTCAGGGCAGACTTCCAAACCCTCACAAACTTGATCACCTGCCGATCCACAATTGACTGCTGGATTGCTCTAGACCATGACGCCTAATCGTCTGGAGGATGCACAGTCCTCAAAGGTAAAAGGATTCAGTCCCACATAGGAACAACATCTTCAGTGATGCTCAATCACTTGGTTTTCAGTTCGTGGTTTGGTGTTTGGGGTATTTCCCCACTGATGAATTACTCTCGAAGACTCTGAGGAATTTGGGTTGCTCTCATGACAAGTGTTAGTTTCCAACGGAGCAGCCAACCAGCTAATGCTTGTGGGGGGCGGCTATTTATAGCCTGTGAGCATGCCGACATGATTTGACATTAATGCCCTTAAATAATATGACCGTTGGTGTGGATAAGATCAGTGATGTGGCACGACTTATGGTAACGGTCGGGACCCTCAACTATGAGAGCCCTCATATCTCTCATATTCCTCACTTGAGGCTTTTGGTAGGATTAGGCTTGGGTTGAGCATCATGAGGAAATTCATTCTGACGTGTTACTTTGACCCCCCTTTAACAGTACAGTGTTCCTATGACTCAAAAGTGAAGAAAATAAAACAGACAGAATAAATCTTCATGCTTCAAAATCTTCAGATTGATTTTCTTCAGGACACACCGAATTCATCATCTTCAATTTCTTCATGAGGAATATCAATTTCATCGCAATTTCTTCGCGATTCAATTCTTCAGCTTCAGACCAATTTCTTCAGTCGAAGATATACATTTTTAGGGGTCGATATTCACCGAATATTTCAAACTCCTCAGCGACTTGTAGATCCTGTGTACACACATGGACACATTAGATACTTAACCTACAAGTCTTCAAATCACCAAAATCACAAAGGGGCACTAGATGCACTTACACGAGCCTTTCTCAAGCTATTCTTCTCGTGTGATGGGGACTTTGAGGATGAGGACTTTGAAGATTTCTTCTTTTTCTTCGAGTCATTAGAACTTTCATCCTTGTATTTCTTCTTCTTTGATTCCTTCACATGGCGAGGACAATCAACAATATAGTGACCAGAGTTCTTGCATTTATGGCAGGTTCTCTTCTTGTAGTCCTTAGATGAAGATTCTAATTTGCTCATATCTCTTCTTGAAGACTTTTCGAACTGGCCTTGTCTTGAGAACATCAGGAATTTCCTCACGAGCATAGAAAGTTCTTGACCAAGTTCTTCAGGGTCACCAAGGCTGCAATCAGAGTCTTCTTCTTCACAAGAGGAAACACCCTTTGCCTAGAACGCACGAGGTTCTCCCGTAGCTTGATCCATAAAGGTCTCTTTTCTCAGCTTGTTGGAATTCATGAGTATTAGTCTCTCAAGAATATCAGCAGGATCTAGTGCCTTGTAGTCTTTTCATTCTTGAATCATCAGAACGAGTGTATCGAATGAAGAATCAAGAAATCTCAGTAGTTTGTTCACCACCTAATGGTGAGTGATGTATCTGGCTCCAACAGACTGTAGCTCATTGGAAATGTCAGTGAGGTGATCAAAGGTTTCTTAAAAGCTTTCATTATCAAGTCTCTTCAAGCGGTTGAAGAGATTGCGAAGAACAACAACTCGAGAGTCACGTTGAGTGGACACTCCTTCATTGACCCTAGACAACCTTTCTCAGATTTGCTTTGCACAGCCCAAAGAACTCACTGTACCATACTGACCTTTCCTCAACAAGCCATAGATAATACTCTTCGCTAGAGAGTTGAGTTTCTTGAATCTCTTCACATCAGCAACATTGAAAGTTTCAGACAAAGTGGGAATACCTCTTTCCACAATATACCAAAGATTGTTGTCAATTTCTTCAAGGTGCATGCACATCTTGTTCTTTGAGTAGGGGAAGTCCTTTTCTTCAAAGGTAGGACAACCTGTAGTGACCTTGTGATGGGAACGTCGCATGGGAAACAAAAAATTTCCTACACGCACGAAGACCTATCATGGTGATGTCCATCTACGAGAGGGGATGTGTGATCTACGTACCCTTGTAGACCGTACAGAAGAAGCGTTAGTGAACGCGGTTGATGTAGTGGAACGTCCTCACGCCCCTCGATCCGCCCCGCGAACCGTCCCGCGATCAGTCCCACGATCTAGTGCCGAACGGACGGCACCTCCGCGTTCAGCACACGTACAGCTCGATGATGATCTCGGCCTTCTTGATCCAGCAAGAGAGACGGAGAGGTAGATGAGTTCTCCGGCAGCGTGACGGCGCTCCGGAGGTTGGTGGTGATCTTATCTCAGCAGGGCTCCGCCCGAGCTCCGCAGAAACGCGATCTAGAGGTGAAACCATGGAGATATGTGGTCGGGCTGCCGTGGCAAAAGTTGTCTCAAATCAGCCCCAAAACCCCAATATATATAGGAGGAGGAGGGGGAGACCTGCCTTGGGGTCCAAGGACTCACAAGGGGGTCGGCCGAGCCAAGGGGGAAGGTCTCCCCCTCCCAAACCGAAATCTACTTGGTTTGGAAGGTGGAGTCCTTCTTCCCTTTCCCACCTCCTTCTTTTTTTTTCTTTCCTCTTTGATTTTCTTTCCTATGCGCATAGGCCTCTCTTGGGCTGTCTCACCAGCCCACTAAGGGCTGGTGCGGCACCCCAAACACCCATGGGCTTCCCCGGGGTGGTTGCCCCCCCCCCCCCCGGTGAACTCCCGGAACCCATTCGTCATTCCCGGTACATTCCCGGTAACTCCAAAAACCTTCCGGTAATCAAATGAGGTCATCCTATATATCAATCTTCGTTTCCGGACCATTCCGGAAACCCTCGTGACGTCCGTGATCTCATGCGGGATTCCAAACAACATTCGGTAACCAACCATATAACTCAAATACGCATAAAACAACGTCGAACCTTAAGTGTGCAGACCCTGCGGGTTCGAGAACTATGTAGACATGACCCGAGAGACTCCTCGGTCAATATCCAATAGCGGGACCTGGATGCCCATATTGGATCCTACATATTCTACGAAGATCTTATCGTTTGAACCTCAGTGCCAAGGATTCATATAATCCCGTATGTCATTCCCTTTGTCCTTCGGTATGTTACTTGCCCGAGATTCGGTCGTCAGTATCCGCATACCTATTTCAATCTCGTTTACCGGCAAGTCTCATTACTCGTTCTGTAATACAAGATCCCGCAACTTACATTAAGTTACATTGCTTGCAAGGCTTGTGTGTGATGTTGTATTACCGAGTGGGCCCCGAGATACCTCTCCGTCACACGGAGTGACAAATCCCAGTCTCGATCCATACTAACTCAACGAACACCTTCGGAGATACCTGTAGAGCATCTTTATAGTCACCCAGTTACGTTGCGACGTTTTATACACACAAAGCATTCCTCCGGTGTCCGTGAGTTATATGATCTCATGGTCATAGGAACAAATACTTGACACGTAGAAAACAGTAGCAACAAAATGACACGATCAACATGCTACATCTATTAGTTTGGGTCTAGTCCATCACATGATTCTCCTAATGATGTGATCCCGTTATCAAGTGACAACACTTGCCTATGGCCAGGAAACCTTGACCATCTTTGATCAACGAGCTAGTCAACTAGAGGCTTACTAGGGTCAGTGTTTTGTCTATGTATCCACACAAGTATTGTGTTTCCAATCAATACAATTATAGCATGGATAATAAACGATTATCATGATCTAAGAAATATAATAATAACTAATTTATTATTGCCTCTAGGGCATATTTCCAACAGTCTCCCACTTGCACTAGAGTCAATAGTCTAGTTCACATCACCATGTGATTCCAACGAATCCAACACCCATATAGTTATGGGGTCTGATCACGTCTTGCTCGTGAGAGAGGTTTTAGTCAACGGTTCTGAAACTTTCAGATCCGTGCGTTCTTTTAAAATCTTTATGTCATCTTATAGATGCTGCTACTACGTGCTATTCGGAAATGCTCCAAATATCTACTCTACTATACGAATCTGTTTCACTACTCATAGTTATTCGGATTAGTGTCAAAGCTTGCATTGACGTAACCCTTTACGACAAACTCTTTAACCACCTCCATAATCGAGAAAAATTCCTTAGTTCATTAGTTACTAAGGATAAATTTCGACCTCTGCTAGTGATTCAATCATGGATCACTCTCTGTACCTCTCAACCTACTTTGAGTCAAGGCACACATCAGGTGCGGTACACAGCATGGCATACTTTAGATTCTACGGCTAAGGCATAGAAGACGACCTTCGTCTATTCTCTTTATTCTGCCGTGGTCGGGTTTTGAGTCTTACTCAAATTCACACCTCACAACGCAACCAAGAACTCCTTCTTTGCTGATCTATTTTGAACTCTTTCAAAAACTTGTCAAGGCATGCATCTTGTTGAAACTTCTATTAAGCGCTTTCGATCTATCTCCATAGATCTTTGATGCTCAACGTTCAAGTAGCGTAATCCAAGTACTCCTTTGAAAACTTCTTTCAAACAACCTTGTATGCGTTACAGAAATTCTACATTACTTCTGATCCACAATATGTCAGACACATATACCTATCAGAAATTCTATAGTGCTCCCACTCACTTCTTTGGAAATACAAGTTTCTCATAAACCTTGTACAAACCCAAAATCTTTGATCATCTCATCAAAGTGTATATTCCAACTCCGAGATGCTTGCACCAGTCCATTGATGGATCACTAGAGCTTGCATACTTGCTAGTATCTTTAGGATCGACAAAACCTTCTGGTTGTATCACATACAATGTTTTCTCAAGGAAATCGTCGAGAAAACAATGTTTTGACATCCTACGTGCAATATTTCATAAATAATACATCAACAACTAACATAATTCTAACAGACCTTTAGCATCGCTACGAGTGAGAAAGTCTCATCATAGTCAACTGTTTGATCTTGTCGAAAACATCTTTGCGACAAGTCGAGCTTTTTCTTAATAGTGACTTATCACCATCATCGTCTGTCTTCTTTTAAAGATCCATCTTTACTCAATAGTCTTATGACCATCAAGTAGTTCTTTTAAAGTCTACACTTTGTTTTCATACATGGATCCTCTCTCGGATTTCTTGGCTTCCAGCCATTTGTCGGAATCTGGGCCCACCATCGCTTTCTCCATAACTCATAGGTTCACTGTTGCTCAACAACATGACCTCCAAGACAGGGTTACCGTACTACTCTGCAGCAGTACGCGACCTTGTCGACCTACGAGGTTTGTAGTAACTTGATTCGAAGCTCAATGATCATCATCATCAGCTTCCACTTCAATTGGTGTAGGCGCCACATGAACAACTTCCTGCGCCCTGCTACACACTGGTTGAAGTGATGGTTCAATAACCTCATCAAGTTCTACTACCCTCCCACTCAATTCTTTCGAGAGAAACCTTTCCTCGAGAAAGGATCCGTTTCTAGAAACAGACACTTTGCTTTCGGATCTGAGATAGGAGATGTACCCAACTGTTTTGGATATCCTATGAAGATGCATTTATCCGCTTTGGGTTCGAGCTTATCAGACTGAAACTTTTTCACATAAGTGTCGAAGCCCCAAACTTTCAAGAAACGACAGTTTAGATTTCTCTAAACCTCAATCTATACTGTATCATCTCAACGGAAATACGCGGTGCCCTATTTAAAGTGAGTGCGGTTGTCTCTAATGCATAACCCATAAACGATAGTGGTAATTCGATAAGAGACATCATAGTATGCACCATACCAAATAGTGTGTGGCTATGACGTTCAGACACATCATCACACTATGATGTTTCAGGTGGCATGAACTGCGAAACAATTTCCACATTGTCTTAACTGCGTACCAAAACTCGTAACTCAGATATTCATTTCCATGATCATATCGTAGACAGTTTATCCTCTTGTTACGACGAACTTCACTCTGAAACGGAATTGAACTTTTCAACATTTCAGACTTGTGATTCATTAAGTAAGTACTCCTGTATCTACTCAAATCGTCAGTGAAGTAAGAACATAATGATATCCACTACGTGCCTCAGCACCCATTGGACTACATACATCAAAATGTATCACTTCCAACAAGTTACTATCTTATTTCATCTCAATGAAAACAAGGCCTTGCTCATGTGGTATGATTTGCATGTCACTAGTGATTCGAAATCAGGTGAGTACAAAGATCCATCAGCATGGAGCCTCTTCATGCAATTTAAACTAACATGACTCAAGCGGCAGTGCCACAAGTAAGTGGTACTATCATCATTAACTCGTATCTTTTGGCACCAATATCATGAACATGTGTAACACTACGATCGAGATTCAATAAACCATTAAAGGTGAATATTCAAAAAAATAGAGTAACCATTATTCTCCTTAAATGAATAATCGTATTGCAATAAACACGATCCAATCATGTTCATGCTTAACGCAAGCACCAAATAACAATTATTTAGGTTTAACACCAATCCCGATGGTAGAGGGAGCGTGTGACGATTGATCATATCAACCTTGGAAACACTTCCAACACGTATCGTCACCTCGCCTTTAGCTAGTCTCCGTTTATGCCGTAGCTTTCATTTCGTGTTACTAATCACTTAGTAACCGAACCGGTATCCAATACCCTCATGCTACTAGGAGTACTAGTAAAGTACACATCAAAATCATGTATATCAAATACACTTCTTTCGACTTTTGCCAGCCTTCTTATCTACCAAGTATCTAGAGTTGCTCCGCCTCAGTGACTGTTCCCCTCATTACAAAAGCACTTAGTCTCGGGTTCAGGTTTAATCTTGGGTCTCTTCATTAGTGCAGCAACTATTTTGCCGTTTCACGAAGTATCCCTTCTAGCCCTTGCCTTTCTTGAAACTTAGTGGTTTTACAAACCATCAACT
Organism: Hordeum vulgare subsp. vulgare; assembly: GCF_904849725.1. Classification (NCBI taxonomy): domain Eukaryota; kingdom Viridiplantae; phylum Streptophyta; class Magnoliopsida; order Poales; family Poaceae; genus Hordeum; species Hordeum vulgare. The sequence goes on from NC_058520.1 coordinate 84,738,982, forward strand.
ATTGACGCTCCTTCTTGATTTCTACTTTCGCAGTGTCAAACATCGCGAATCGCTCAAGGATCATTGTATCTATCCTTGATATGTTATAGTTCATCACGAAGCTCTCACAGCTTGGTGGCAGTGACTTTGGAGAACCATCACTATCTCATCTAGAAGATTAACTCCCACTTGATTCAAGTGATTGTCGTACTCAGACAACCTGAGCACACGCTCAACGATTGAGCTTTTCTCCTTTACTTTGTGGACAAAGAATCTTGTTGGAGGTCTCGTACCTCTTAACAAGGGCACAAGCATGAAATCACAATTTCATCTCTTTAGAACATCACTTATGTTCCGTGACGTTTTACAACGTTTTCGGCGCCTTGCTTCTAAGCCATTAAGTATTTTGCACTGAACTATCGTGTAGTCATCAGCAACGTGTATGTCGGATGTTCATAGCATCCACAGACGATGTTCATAACTCCCGGAACCCATTCGTCATTCCCGGTACATTCCCGGTAACTCCGAAAACCTTCCGGTAATAAAATGAGGTCATCCTATATATCAATCTTCGTTTCCGGACCATTCCGGAAACCCTCGTGACGTCTGTGATCTCATCCGGGACTCCGAAGAACATTCGGTAACCAACCATATAACTCAAATACGCATAAAACAACGTCGAACCTTAAGTGTGCAGACCCTGCGGGTTCGAGAACTATGTAGACATGACCCGAGAGACTCCTCGGTCAATATCCAATAGCGGGACCTGGATTCCCATATTGGATCCTACATATTCTACGAAGATCTTATCGTTTGAACCTCAGTGCCAAGGATTCATATAATCCCGTATGTCATTCCCTTTGTCCTTCGGTATGTTACTTGCCCGAGATTCGATCGTCAGTATCCGCATACCTATTTCAATCTCGTTTACCGGCAAGTCTCTTTACTCGTTCTGTAATACAAGATCCCGCAACTTACATTAAGTTACATTGCTTGCAAGGCTTGTGTGTGATGTTGTATTACCGAGTGGGCCCCGAGATACCTCTCCGTCACACGGAGTGACAAATCCCAGTCTAGATCCATACTAACTCAACGAACACCTTTGGAGATACCTGTAGAGCATCTTTATAGTCACCCAGTTACGTTGCGACGTTTGATACACACAAAGCATTCCTCCGGTGTCCGTGAGTTATATGATCTCATGGTCATAGGAACAAATACTTGACACGCAGAAAACAGTAGCAACAAAATGACACGATCAACATGCTACGTCTATTAGTTTGGGTCTAGTCCATCACATGATTCTCCTAATGATGTGATCCCGTTATCAAGTGACAACACTTGCCTATGGCCAGGAAACCTTGACCATCTTTGATCAACGAGCTAGTCAACTAGAGGCTTACTAGGGTCAGTGTTTTGTCTATGTATCCACACAATTATTGTGTTTCCAATCAATACAATTATAGCATGGATAATAAACGATTATCATGAACTAAGAAATATAATAATAACTAATTTATTATTGCCTCTAGGGCATATTTCCAATACCTTGATCATACCTACGCTTCACATAACTAAAACTCCAGGTGGTTATAGCAAAATCATACAGAACAAGGGAGTACCTTGGTCGGATACCAATTGAAAGTGCCTTATATCAACTACAAGGGGTGAATAGGTGATTTTTTTCTAAATTCTTCACTTAGGGAATTCCTTGCGAGGGAAGTCCTCGGTCACAAACTAAGTGCAGCAGTATAAGTACTCAGGAAAGTGTGCAAAACAATGATAGCAAGTCGTGAGATTGAAATGTAACATTCGGTTTGCACAAGTGGTGTATTCAGGATATGCATGTGAAGAATAAGTCAGGTGAAGAATTTGAGTTGAGCAAATTGTTAAAGTCCTCAGTCAAATTCTTCAAACAATAAATATCAAAGTCATCAACATACAACTAAGGAGATGAAAGTGTTGAAGAATTACAACCATGTGCTTGATGAACACAATGTTTTCATGAACCAGTTCCAACAGCTTCCACAGTCGTATGTCTAGTTTGGAGCGGCTTGGTATTTAAATCAAAGGACACACAGTCCCAAGACACACAGTCCTTACCGAATTCTCCTTGAGATAAGGACACACAGTTCTCGCCCAACACTCGTGGTAATTCTTCAGGGCAAACATCCAAACCCTCACAAACTTGACCACTCGATGATCCATAATTCACTGTTCGATGCTCTAGACCATGATGCCTAACTGTCTCGAGGATGCACAGACCTCAAAGGTAACAAGCGTCAGTTTCACACAAGAACTCTCTCTTTAGTGATACTCAATCACTTTGGGGTTTTGGGTTTTGGTTTGGATTTTGGGGTTTTTCCTCAATCATGATTTTCTCCCATAGTCTTCGAGAATTGGTTTCTCGTAAATGACAAGTGTCAGCTTCTCTCACAGTGGTTATGAGGGGCTATTTATAGCTAGGGAGCAATCCCGGCATGAATTGACATAAATGCCCCAATGATATGACCGTTATGTGGATAAGGTTAGGGACAACTGGCGTGTGGCGGAGCAATGGTAGGAACATCTCGACTCTCAAAGTCCTCATGTCACTCATGTTCCTCACAGGTAGGAGATTCGCACTGGCGAAAACCTAACTCCTAAGTTAGAGGAAATTCCTCAGAGACCAGAAGATCTTTCTCTATGTCACTGAAGAATTTGACTAGAATGTTGAAGATTTCCAAAGGCTTCACTCGAAGGGTTTGTATGTGTAGGATTTGAGATGAGCATAACTTGGAAACTTTTCCTCAGTTTTACCTCGACCCCCTTTAACAGTACGGTGGTCCTATGACACATAATACATCAAATGAAACTACGAAAATAAAAGTCTTCGCGCTTCAAAGTCCTTGCATCAATTTCTTCACGGACACACCAATTTCCTCACTATCAAATTCTGCGAGGAAATATAAAGTCTTCAACCAAAGACATAAAGTTTTAGGGGTCGATATTCTTCGAATAATTCAAACTCCTCGGCGACTTATAGAGCCAGTGTACACTGACAAACACATCAATCTCTTAACTTTTAAGCCTTCAATACACCAAAATCACTAAGGGGCACTAGATGCACTTACAGAAATACTTGTCGTGTTGTGCTACATAAACCTTTAATCTTGGAGGGAAACCAACACATCAGAGCGGAGTAGCATCTGGACACAAAAGAACAAACAACTTGCACCCAACGCGGGCAAGAGGGTTGTAAATCCTCTTATCCTATTATTTGGACGCAAGTGAGGTGTGTAGATTATTGTAGATAGTAAGATAAAAAAACAAGTAAATAACAGCAAAGTAATGAAGGTTCTATCAATATGTTGTGAATACACTCAGTGGACATAGCTTTCCCTAATGGCATCACTCATGGAAAAATAGCATACGGTGGGTAAACAAATTACTGTTGGGCAATTGACAAAAAAGCGAAAGGTTATGCAATATTCACGGCAATGATCATGTGCATATAAGCATCACGTACATAAACAAATAGTCCGACTCTTGCCTGCTCCTATTACTAATAATGAACTTAAAGATCGCTCCTATGCTTGCCTCTCTATGTCTTAAGTTCATGATGAACGAAATAATGCATGCAGTAAGATGACATGATGTAGACAAAGTAAACTCATGCAATATGAATAAACCCCATTGTTTTATCATTAGTAGCAGAAACACAAAGTCACATCTTGTACCCTTCTGTCACTAGGATATAGAAATTCGCCAGGTTGAACCTTCCACAACGCACCTCTCTCACCGAAGAAATATCGATCTAGTTGGCCAAACTATTTCAATAGATAGGAGAGAATTATGAAGCGATCATAATCGTGCATATAGGAATCATATAAGTATTCAGAAGTGACTCAAATATTTATCATGAATAATCTGAACATAAACCTACAATTCATGGGGTACCAACAAATGCACCGCACAAAAGGAATTACATCATACGGATAAAAGCGAAGATGCGATGATCATTGTGTTGAAGATCAATGAGAGAGATTTCCATCTAGGTATTGACTATGGACACACAGTTTTATGGTGAACTACTCACACATCATCATGAGGGAGACAAGGTCCTTGAAGAGCCCCTCCATGATCGACCCCCCTCCGGCAGGGTGCCGAAACAGAGATCTAGATGGCCTCCTGTCGAAAAAAGTGTTTCGGGACTCCTTCTGGTGTTTTTCGGGTTGATGAGAATTTATAAGCCGAAGAACGGTCTCGGGAGATCCATGAGGGGGGGGGGGGCATAAGCTATCAAGACGCCCCCAGGCCACGACCTGATAGCTTGTGGGCCCCTCGTGAGGCCCCCATCCTTGTTTCGATGCTTGTTGGTCTTCTCTTGCTCCATAAAAAATCATGAAAAAGTTTCCAGGGCACTTGGACCTTGTTGGTATGGAAAATCTGAAAAGTGAAAAACCTGCAGAAAACAAAATATGGCACTGGGCACTGGGTCAATAGGTTAGTGCTTAAAAATATTATGGAATGGTAGATAAATAATACAAAATCATACTAGAATGGTAATATATCAGCATGGAACAATAAAAAATTATAGATACGTTGGAGACGTATCACATGTTGATGAGTACGACAGCCGGCATGAGCCATATGGTTGTCTTCAATTATTTGGGCCTTTTTGCTTTACATATTTGCTATAAGTTAACAATAGTGGTAGAAGCACACTGCTGGAATTCATAAATTTGCCGTCAGCCTGGCCTTTGCCGGCTGCTGACGCATGGCAAAGGTACTCTTTGCCGTTAGCTGTCACACTGCTGACGGCAAAGAGGTGGCTGATGGCAAAGGTTTATTTTGCCGTCGGCCACCTCTTTGCCGTCCGCCAGCGGACGGCAAAGAATATCTATGCGGACGGCAAAGGGCGGGCGGACGACAAAGCCCCCACCTCCACCCACCGAAATGGCAGAAACCCCCACCCCACCCACCCCTCCCCTTTGCCGTCTCCGTGGGTGGTCCTTTGCCGTCCGCCTGGGGGCAAGGCAGACGACAAAGGGGACGGCGGTTGCCCCCACCCGATGCCTTCCCACCCCGTCCCTTTGCCATCTGCCTGGGGGTCCTTTGCCGTCTACCTAGGGGCACGGCAGACGGCAAAGGGGCGGCCCACCAACCACCATAAGGCCAACCCCCTACTCCCACGTAGCCCCAGGCCCCTGCTCGAATCCACCCCGCGCCCGACGTCCCTCCCTCGCCGCCCCGACATCCTTCCCGTCACGTCACTCGTCGTCGACCCCCTGTGCCACCCCCCTGCGCTGCTCTCCTGCGCCGCCCCCCTGCGCCCCCTCTCCTCACTCGCCGTCGGGCCCCTGCGCCGCCCCCGAGCACCACCCCCACTCCTCACTCGCCGCCGGCCCCCTGCGCCGGCCCCCTGTGCCCCCTCCCCTCACCGGCCGGCCCCCTGTGCCCCCTCCCCTCACCGACCGTCCCCAACTCCGGTAAGAATATTTTTTTTTAAATTTCATTGTTATTTTTTTCTATTTTTCTGTTAAATTAGATAGTTAGATTATTAGGTACTAGACAGAAAAAAATAACTTAGAGGATAGTTATTTTAGGTAGAATAAAATATATAGAAAAAATAGATAGAAAATAAAAAAATAAGAAGATAATAATAGAAGCAAAAACTAGAAGAAAAAAGAAGAAGAAGAAGAAGAAGAAAGAGGAGAGCAGGAGAAAGAGAAAAGAAAGAAGAAAAAGAAGAAGAGGAAGAGGAGGAGGAGAAAAATAAGAAGAATAATAATAAGAAGAAGATGATAAAGAAGAAGAAGAAGAAGAAGAAAAAGAAGAGAGAGGAAAAGAAGAAAGGAGAGGAAAAAGGAACCCCGACACCCCAACACTGACCGTCGACCCCCGACCCCTGACGCCCGACGCCACTGACCCTCGAGCCTCGACCCCCGACGCCACTGACCATCGACCCCTGACCCTCGATCCACGACGCCCGACGCCACTGACCCTCGACCCCCGACCCCCGACACCTGTTCGGCCTCTTGTTGACCGAAAAGACCCCAACCCCCGACGCCAGTGACCCTCGACCCCCGACGACACTGACTCCCGACCACCGATGCAACTAACCCCCGACCCCCGACGCCACCGACTCCCGACACCACCGACCCTCGACACCACCTCTTCTGCCTACTGTTGAATGAGAAGGTGCATTTCGGCCTTCTAGAGGCCGACGGGGGTCATAGTTTTGTAAATTATGAGTTAGGCCTCATATTTTCCAATTATTTTAATTATAAAAACATCGTATTTGTGTTGATCGTTTGAATTTCAATGTGGAGTTGTTCGACGATCTCCACGTGCGTTGGACGAGCTCCGCCCTTGCGTTTTTTAGTGAGCACAAATGACTTCTCCTTGCTAGGTATAGGTTTCTCCTACTACCCCCTTAATTTGCTCTGTCCCGGTCTTCGTGCCGATGAAACTTGCTAGCTATAGGTTTCTTCAATCATGAGTATGCGTGAACAGTATGCGTCTCCTGTTCGAAAGGGCGACATCTATAAATATGCATTTCTGTGCATATTTATAACCGCAATCCTTTCGAATTGTCCAACATTATCCATGGAGAGCCCGAGTATGTCTAGATTAGGTTTGTTTTCCCGTATGATGTGCTCTGGATCCGATGCAGAATTTCGCCAGTGCCTCCCTGTTGTTCTCCGGGTACACGTCCCCTCTGCTTATTGCCGAGATGTGTATTAAGAGAACAGCGGGGAGGTGCTGCCGAAATTCTGCGTCGCATCTGGAGCAGAGCATGGGAAAATGAACTCAATCTATACATACTCGGGTGGGATTAGGACCTATCTTTACCTATTAGCGTGTAGGTTGCATCGACGTAATAAAACTGACAAACTTGATTAGCATATGAATGTAGATAATGAGTTATATATTCATTTCTTCTGCCCCCATAGGTAGCTAGGAAACATGAGTGATCGTGCTTGGATGTACACTGGTCACCCTAGTCAGAAAGACATGACCCATGAATGGTTAACAAAAACCAGGGGGTTTGTGAGAGCCGCATTTGCAAATGGCCAGCAAAAAACATGGTGCCCCTATCCCAACTGCGACAACTCGAAAAAGCAGACAGAGTTTGAAATGGGTAAATACCTGGAGAAGTGGGGTTTTATTCCTAATTATACGGTGTGGACTTTTCATGGTGAGTCTGACCAACGTGCCAGAGCTGAGGTGATTCGTCGTCGCACCAACGAGCATGGTACCGGATTGAAGACATGGTGCAAGACTTTGGTGATGCTCGGGATTCGGACGATGAGATGGAGGAATCTGCAAAGGCCTTCTATGAAATGTTGGAGTCGTCAAAACGTCCTCTCCACGAGCAGACTGAACTTTGTCAGCTGGATGCCATCACACAAGTAATGGCTCTGAAGGCTCAATTCAACCTAGGCAGAGAATGCTACGATGCGATGATGATGATATTTGGACGCTTTCTACCCAAAGGCCATGTACTGCCTGCAAACCTGTACGAGTATAGAAAATCCTCCGTGTACTTAAGATACCCTATGAGAAGATACATGCCTGTGAGGATGGATGTGCCTTATTTAGGCTTGAGTATGCGGCTTTGAACTATTGCGCCATTTGCAATTCTTCCAGGTATATTGTGGTAGACAATGGTATGGGTGAGAAGAATCAGACCAAAATCCCCATTAGTGTTCTTCGGTATCTGCCAATCGTACCAAGACTTCAACGTCTTTTCATGGTCGAAGAGACGGCCAGACAGATGACGTGGCACAAATTGGGCAAAAGAACCGAACTAGATGCGGATAGGAACAAGATGCTGGTACACACTTCAAATGGTTTTGCGTGGAGGCACTTCGATGCATTGCATAAGGATAAATCGGAAGATCCAAGGCAACCTAGAGTTGCCATCAGCACGGAAGGGTTCAATGTGTATGGTATGACGGCAGCACAATACAGTTGTTGGCGTGTATTTGTCATTCCACCAAATTTTCCACCCAGAGAGATTATGAAAAGAAAGAACATTTTCCTGACGTTGATAATTCCAGGGCCCAACTATCCGGGGAAGAATATGAATGTGTACATGCAGCCGCTTAAGGATGAGTTGCAAGAAGCCTGGGATAATGGGATCAAGACCTACGATGCGGCTACCAAAACAAATTTCAAAATCCATGTGTGGTACATGTACTCGATGCATGATTATCCAGCGTCTGCGCTATTCGCTGGCTGGTGTGTGCATGGAAGGTTCCCATGCACCACATGCAAGGAAGCTCTTCAGTTCAGTTGGCTGCAGGCTGGTCGCAAGTATTCTTGCTTCGACATGCATAGACAATTCCTGGATCCTGACCATAAGTTCAGAAAAGACAAGAAGAATTTCATCAAAGGTAGAGTTGTCAAAAACACTGCACCAGCTGCGTTGACAGGCCAACAGACCCTTGATCAGTAAAACGCTCTCGAGCCTGATCCTTTGCGTCCAGGATACTTCAAAGTGTATAATACGGAACACACCTGGACTCACAAGTCATGCTTATGGGATCTGCCATACTTCAAAGACCTCCTTTGCCCACACAGCATCGACGTGATGCACACTGAAAAGAATATTGCGGAAGCCATTTTTGATACATTGTTCGGCATAGAGGGGAAGTCAAAAGATAATACTAAGGCTAGAATCGACCTGGAGGCTCTATGTGATAGACCGTTGCAAAACTTGAGACAACGGAAAGGAAAGCAAAGCATAGCGAAGCCAAAGACATGGTTCAATCTTGAAAGGCCAGCTATGAGGGAAATGCTATTGTGGGTGAAAATGCGGTTGATGTTCCCCGATGGGTATGCTGCGAATCTAAAGAGGGGAGCGAGTCTTGAAAAATTGAAAATATTTGGTCTCAAGAGTCATGATTGGCACATATGGATTGAGCAGGTAATACCGGTGATGTTGCGTGGCTTTATCCCTCAGGATGAATAGCTAGTACTGGCAGAGCTGAGCTATTTCTTCCGTTCTCTTTGTGCAAAATAACTATCACCTCGCGTGCCAGATGAAATGGAAGAGTTGGCGCCGGAGTTGATCTGGAAATTAGAAAAGATCTTTCCACCAGGCTTCTTTAATCCAATGCAACATTTTATTTCGCATCTCCCGACCGAGGCAAGAATGGGGGGCTCGTTCAAAATCGATGGTGCTACTCAACTGAGAGGATGCAGAAGACGCTTCGAGCTAAGTGTAAAAATAAATGTATAATTGAAGCATCGATGGCCGAGGCATTCATTACTGAGGAGGCGACAAACTTCGTGACAACACACTACGAAGCCAAAAATCATCATTTGCATAACCCGAAGCCTCGGTACAATGATGGCGATCCAAAAAAAGTTCGATCCAACCTAAGCCTATTCAAATGTAAGCTCGCACCATCCGGTGCTTCGAAAGGGAAATCGTTGGATGTCGAAGAATGTCGGACCATTTCATTGTATATCTTCACCAACCTAACAGAAGTGCGGCCGTACATCGAGTAAGTTCTCGGTAATTTATTGTTCCGCAACTTCTAATTGCTTTGAACTACTCTTATTCCCGGATATTTGATATAGTCGATACGTCGCCGAATTCTCGGATGGAGCGGTCATCGAAAAGGATTTCGTCGAAGAGTATGAGCTTCTCGCAAAGCATGGAGGCGACTATCCCGGTTTCATCTCTTGGTTCAAACAAAGGGTAATTAATTACCATTAAGGGCCCATTTGATTTCTTTTTCTAATTTGCGGCTAATGCATCCAGTATTTCATATTAAACTTGTAGGCTGATGCAGAGTCTATGGACGCCGAGTTGAGACAAGTCGCTAATGGTTTTGACTATAAGGTTCGTTCATTTGACAAATACAACATCAACGGGTATCACTTTCGTACCTTTGGCAAAGAGCTATCTATGCCCGACCTAAAGACTACAAATTGTTCTGTCTCTGCCATCGGCAAAGGAGACACCGAGTATTATGGAAGAGTTGAAGCAATTTATGAACTTCTATTCTATGGTGAAAACCCACCGACTGTCTAGTCTACAAATGTTATTGGTTTGAGCCGAGGGAGACTAGAAGGACTCATGAACATATAGGACTAGTCAAAATCAACCAAAACACCCACTTAGATGTTCCCCATGTCTATATTACGGCTCAACAGGCGACACAAGTTTTATATCTACCATGGGCCTGCCAAACTGATTCAAATCTCAAAGGTTGGGATATCGTTTATGAAGTGCCACCACATTTTAGACCACCTATCCTCAATGAAGAGGATTACGAACCTGACATTAACCCAGACACATATGAAGGAGAATTCTTCCAAGAAACACGTATGTCCAAGAAACGTTTCAAGAACCGCTCTACTTCACCCCAGAACATTGAAGTAGACAGCGACAGTGAATTCGTCTTAACCCCTGAGCCCGAACAGGAAGAGCTGGAAGAAGAAGAGGTTACTGTTGCGGATGACCTGTCACTTCTTGCCCGATTACATAATGGTGGACTTCCACATGTTCTTCTTGATAGTGATGATGATGATGCATTTATTGATGATAGTGATGATCATGATGCATTTATTGACCCCTAAGCATATATAGACGAGCACTATTGTTATTAGTTCATGTCAGGTATTCAACTATTATACTATATATAAATTTTGAGTTCATGTTATGTATTAAATTTTTATTAGTCATGTTGGTATTTATGACGATGATACACTTAAATTATATAAATTTGATTACTCATGTTGGTATTTATGTTGTACTAATTTCATTTACTGTTTGTCATGATAGGTGTTGAAAGATGGTGGGAAAGGGTCGAAAGCACTCCGCGGCTCCTTCTTCATCGGCGGGTGATGGGATGGGTACTTCCATTCCTGTCACGCCTCTTCAGAGAGCGTTGCTCTCTACTCTGCAAGGAGCGCCCCCCGTGAGAGGAGGTCGACCCCCGCGAAGCCGAGAGGTACTAAAGGTACACGTTGTATTCATGTTGGTATTTATGTTGTACTCATGTTGTATGCATATTGGTATTTATATACATTTTATTACTCATGTTGGTATTTATGTTTTACTAAAGGTACACGTGGCCACGGGAGAGGTAGGGCGGTGGCTGTCACGCCTTCTGAGGTGGAGGCTACACGGTCTCCGCCACCACCCCAAGCTGATTCACCTGAGCACAAGACTTCTAGGGTGGATTCGTCTGAGGTGGAGGCTACACGGTCTCCGGTTAACGAGCCTCGGGTCGACGAGCCTTAGGTCGACGAGCCTTCGACCCGCGAGAGTCGTGTCCCAGAGGCTTCGTTTCAGGCTACTCCGGAAAAAGCAGGGATGAGGGTACGGCCCCAGAGACCCAGTGGGATACCTGGGCTGAGCCAAGTGGCCATGCTGGTAGCGACGTTGAGCTGGGTGAGGGGGCTACCGTCTACCAGCATGGTAGTTCGGGGCTCCCGCTCGTACCGACGACCCCCGAGCAGAGGTGGTCGATTAGGCCAAATGGGGACAAGTAAGTTAATTTACTCTTATTTAACCTTTTGCCTTCGCGTTTTCTCAAATATCTAATGTTTTGGCTTTAATTTGTCATACCATAGAGGTTAGATTGTTGCCAAGGGTGTCTGCAAGCCCAACAGCGTCCATGGTGTGCTTTGCCGTAAAAACTTTCCAGGGTTTGTTACGTTGCCCGGTCGGGAACGAGAGGTAGGAATGACCTGGGAGCACTACTTGGGTGCCCCGGCCCCGCCGGAGGTGGAGATCGACGGTGTTTTGTGCCACACGAGGGCCGACATGGTGATCCGACAGTTTTCGGTAATTTCTTCTTCACACAATTATTAATCAACCATAGCTAGTTATCTATACTTATAATAATTAGGCACTCTCAAGAAGTTCCCACGTAAATTAGAAAATTAGAACCGTTCACCTGATGGGCCGAGTTATTACGGTGTAGATTAGCCCAGATAACCCTTGGCTGGAATTTTTCTCTATTCAGTCAATTTCTTTCCCAAATCAGAAAGACAAAAGAGTAGGACCATATCCTAGAACTATTCACCCGGTTGTAGTGATTGAAACGAAAGGAGTTTTAAAAATAGAAGTCAAAAGAGATACGACTCATCTGTCTCGATCAATCTACCTACTCCACGTACAAAACCAACAACAAGCAATCTTGAGACATGAATTCTCTATTGCCGCTCTCTCTCTCTATCTATCCGGTTTGGAAACAAATCAATTTCCCCGTCAATCTGGAACAAGCATTGCGTTACTGATTCTCTTCTCTCTCTCCCTCTGTCTCTCCAGGGCCCGTCTCTCCATGGAAAATGAATCTATATATATCTCAAAGTGCAGCAAGCATTGCGGGATGGATTCTCCGTCTTCTCTTAGGCCTCATGGAAAGCAAACCCACGTCTCTGTCAAACTGGAGCAAGCGAGTTTGGGCATGGATCTGGTGTGATCGGGGATTCAATTTTGTTTTCTATGTTCTTTTTCTAGCATGTCCTTTGATGTGTTGTGTTCTCCCGAGATTCAATCATCAATCTTCTGATGTACAATCTTGGGATACTACATGGAGATCGGGTCCTAGCACAGTTTTTCCCTACAGATGAGGTTCAGTCTTCAAAAGTTTTTGTTCTTCACTTCTTTTGTAGGTCAAATTTGATTCTTGCGAGGAAGAGGAGGGTAAGGAGGGTGGCCATGCATGCAGTTCCATTCATGGTCCCGTGGCAGAGCATGGAGGATGAGAGATGATGGACTACACCGCTGTGCCGTTGAATTTTGACGAAGAAACAAGAGACATAGTTTGACTAGATGTGTATGCCCATACTTAGCCTGTCAGCATCGCGTCCATGCCATCCTCCTAAACAAAGCCTATCAGCTTCGTATCGATGTATGCGTCCATGGCATCCTCGCGCAACCATCAGCTGCAATGTTTTCCGTGTGCCCTATATTCGGATCCGACAAGGCGACAACAATTCTCTCTGATCTCAGGTAATCTCTCCAGCTTGGCGTGCTGGTTTGATGATTTAATCTGGAATGGATGACACACTCTGATGTACACGTACATGTAGAATTTTAGGTTAGTCCGGACATGAGCGCATTGATCAGATCCTCATTCTCCTCCATGCAAAAACTGACGACACACTCGGCAGAAAAATATGTGAGGTGATAATCTGCTGTCTGTCCTTACCATCCATGTTCCCTATAAACTTTCTCCTAGCTAATTGAACCAATATACATGCTGCCTTCACTGGAAGTTGTATTTTTTTTGTTATAGGTTTAGAAACAAATATGGTTGTGGGCAATAAAAAGCTTTTAATGCATCTTTTTGGTTACTCGCATTACTATCAGGTCCGCAGTTCATCTTTAGTGTCGTTCGGAAAGAAACCTATCTTAGTCTCAGAAATATTTTCTTTTTTCCTTCTATGATATTTGTTGCAGCTTGCTTTGTATGACAAAACTGCTGTGCATCATATGACACTGGAAATTTGTTTTGACAGCTACTTTTATCGTAAGACAAAGCTGTAACCTGGTGGATTTGGCAGAACAAGTCTCCTCCATTCCACCACGAACGTTTAATAGAGATAACTACTGCGTTCCTAAATATAAGTCCTTATAGAGATTCCACCATAAACTATATACGGAACAAAATGAGTGAATCTACACTCTAAAATATGTCTATATACATCGGTATATAGTCCATAGTAAAATCTTTAAAAGGTCTTATATTTAGAAATGGAGGAAGTACATGATAATACCACTCAATTTTCTATAGTTATTACAACCTTCATTCTGGGAAGAGATGGGACTAAAGAGGAACTGTTCGCCAGATTTCCGTAAGTTCGGATCAAGTTATTATGTGCTCAGTTATTAGTGGAAGTCCGACAGTACATCGATGAAATTTATATTAATAGTTTTATCACGCTACCACTTACTTTGTAGCTGTATACATTATTAAAGCTCTACATGCAGAATTTAATTCCCAATACTGGCTCACTTTAAAGCCGCTTCTTGGATTTATACATGAATGAGAAATAGATAATACTGTGATGCTGACATTCTATTACAATCATATGACGAACTATGGCAGGGACACAAAAGGGGACCGAATCTATAGGCGTGTATATACGGTCAAGGGTAATGATTATGCCAAAGAGGCGGGTAATATATTAAGTGAAACGTCTAACGAAAAGCATGGTACTGTTATCGCAACAGAAACACTCTAAAGTCATATTTGTGGTAATAGTCAGACTTTTCTATTTGCATCTTTATTTATTTTTCCTTGATATTTTTATAAAAATGTGTATCTCCCTATTGTACACGAAATTGTCCATAATAACACTTGACTAGAAAATATTTTCTTTTGCAAGTTACGGAAAAAGGTGTGCATCTAAAATAAAAAATACAAGGGAGCCACACTCATTTGTCTTTGTGTTAAAATACAAAGTAAAAGATTTGTAAGAATGTTTGAAAGTGACGGAATACACATGTATTCTTATTATGAAACTTTAGAATGTGCTTTCATCTTCCATTTAGGCGAGTATTGATGAGACATTTGGGGTTTCTGCGTAATATCATGCTATAACATCATTGATTGTTACTTGGTTTCGGCATGCACACGACATTTTGAATCACACTATTAGTGGGTGGAAAATATAGTACATTTTTAGTGATGGGACTTTCCTTTTTAGTGTAGGATATGTTACCTAATTGTTTTTTCAATGAATAAGTTTGGCCCGTATTGAAAACCGAATATTGTCATGTTGTCCTGTACTATGTTTTCTGAGGCTCAATTAGTAAATATACAAAGGAGAACGAATATGTCAATAAGTTGTCGTGTACTATGTTATCATTTTTTTGAATAGTGTGAGTACGTATCTGCAAAGGCCTCTAGAACAGTATGACAAGACAATTCAATTTTACTGTAACATAAAAACCCATCATATATTCAATCTGATCTATACTTTATTCAAAATATATGCTTTCTACCACATGGCAACCAATATGCATTCACGCATGTTATTTGAAGCAACCATTTAAAATTTTATGCTAAATTTTCTTTATTTTAATTTCTAACGAATATTGTAGGTACCCAAAAAAACAATTGTGTACAGAACTATTAATAGGAATTGATCTTATATACATTTATCTAAAATAGGCTAGCCCGTGCGTATGCACGGGTTGACGACTAGTTGTACTAATCGGTGTTGTGTCGTTTGGAGTCCTACTACAGGTGTGAGGAGGGATACGAGGAGGACGCTGCAAAGGTTATCGAAACAGAATGTCGCCGCCTACTTCAAAACTTTCGGCACGAGGCTCGGGTGCAGGTTGTCCGAGACTACTATGATACGCGGCGTATTAGGATTGACAAGGCGAAGTGTCGTGATGCTAAGATGGAGAAGGAGCATTACATGAAGGTTATTACATATTATTAAGGCTGTGTAGTTAGTTTCCTTGATTTGGTTCTTACGCGCTCAAATTTCTCTTTATTAACTTAGGTGCCCCCGAGATGGTGTGTGGATAAGATGGATTGTTGGGAGGCCTTGGTGGATCAGTGGTGCTCCGAAACGTGGTAGGCCAGCCACAACAACGCCAAGGAGAGGCGTGGAAAAATGGTTGGTGTGCCACACCATCAAGGGAGCGTCAACTTAATCCAATTTGGCGAGAACTGGGTACGTGGTTTGCTTCATGCCTTTATGCAATTCATTCTTAATGCTATCTTGAGCCCTTTACTAATACAATTTTCCTCTCTCTCTCTCTCTTTTAGGCGCGTCACAATAAGATGGAGGTGCCACAGATGTACGACCTGTATGCGATGGCCCATACTGCCTCGTACAAGAAGGTCAAGGCATTCTCTGAGTCTGACCTCGAGCATCCAGAAAACTTCACCAACATCTCCTGCCACCACAAGCTCGTGAAGTACAGAGATCACAAGAAGGCGAGGAAAGGGGAGGACTTTAACCCGAGCGAGGGGCCTATTGATCCAGAGCTGGTGATCATAGCTGGCAACGGGGGGCCCCATGGCTCGATCGCCATTGGAGACGGCCTTATACGTTATCCTAGCACTCTGTGGTAGATAAAGGCACGCCAAACGAGCTCCTGTCCGGAGATAACACGTCGTCCACGGCCAGTCGAGCTCGCCATCGTGGTTAGTTTAATGGACTCAACTATGTTTCTCCATTATGTTGTGCGTTGGAACCAATATGATTACATTGCTAACAATGAGTTGTGTTTCAGGCTGCTATTTATAGAGAGAGAGAGGCAATGCAGACGACTATGGCGAAGAAGGATAAGGAGATTAGGGAGCTGGAGGAGAGGACGACTGCATTGGTGGAGGCGGAGAGGGCACGGAATGATGCGTCTAACAGGGTCATATACGAGCTCTTCGTGGTTTCTTCTTCATGTTGTTTCAAATCTTGCATTTTAATGTTCGTTTCATTAATAAAT
The DNA here is from genome assembly GCF_904849725.1 of Hordeum vulgare subsp. vulgare. Classification (NCBI taxonomy): domain Eukaryota; kingdom Viridiplantae; phylum Streptophyta; class Magnoliopsida; order Poales; family Poaceae; genus Hordeum; species Hordeum vulgare. Next base: position 84,755,384 of record NC_058520.1, read on the forward strand.
AAAAAGTTTGACTTGTCGAAACCAAATGTACAGTCTATGTGCGAGAAGAGCGGCCAAGTCCCTCCGCCGATGCTAGTCATTAACGTGGCGGGGACGGTGAGTTTTATTTCAGTGCAGTGATCTTAAGAGTGTCCTCATGCTAACGACACATTGCAAACGACGTTTGGTGCAGAATATCTCCCGAAACGCATCGCACGACCCTTCTATAGTGGAGCCTTCTCTAGTGCAGCCTTCTCCAGGTGAAACAAGCTAGAGCCACCGTGCTTCACCACCGAGATGACGATAATGGTATGTTATTTCTAGTGTTTTAATAAATATTAGCTAGGCTTCCACCTAAATGACATAATTAGCTTAGTTAGCTCCAAAATGATCTATTTAATAAAACATGACCTATACTTAGCTAATTATCCTCGAAATGACATAATTAGCTCTAAAAAGGCATTCTTAGCTAATTTAGCCCGAAGAAGGGGACAAGAGGAGAAGAAAGAGGAAAAATGAAAGGAAGGAAGAAGAAGAAGAGAAGAAGAAGAAGAGAAGGAGGAGGATAAGACGAAGGAGAAGAAGGAGCAGAAGAAGGATAAGGAGCTCCTCCTTCTCCTTATTCTTCCTCCTTCTTCCTCCTTCTCCTTCTCCTTCTTCTTTTCTTCTTCTTCTCCTCTTCCTTCTCCTCCTCCTCCTCCTCCTCCTTCTTCTTTTACTTCTTCTTCTCTTCTTGCTTCTTCTCTTTCTCTTCTTCTACGTAGCTTAGACTCATCCAAGAAAGACTAAATTGGCTAATTATCCTACAAAATGACATAATCAGCTTAGTTAGCTCCAAAATGACCTATTTAATAAAAAATGACCTATAGTTAGCTAAGTTTTCTCCTAAATGACATAATAAGGCTTACGTAGCTACAAGATGACCTATCCCCCCTAACTTAGGTATTAAATGACCTATAATTAGCCTAGCTAGCTCCAAAATGGCTTAATAAGCATAGTTTGCTCCGGAATGACCTATTTTACCAAGTTAGCTCCGAAACGGACTATAGTTCGCTAGGGTTCCACCTAAATGACATAATTAGGTTAGTTAGGTCCAAAGTTGTATATTTAATAAAACATGACCTATACTTAGCTCATTATCCTCGAAATGACATAATTAGCTCCAAAAAGGCATTCTTAGCTAATTTAGCCCGAAGAAGGGGACAAGAGGAGAAGAAAGAGGAAAAATGAGAGGAAGGAAGAAGAATAAGAAGGAAAGAAGAAGAAGAGAAGGAGGAGGATAAAAAGAAGGAGAAGAAGGAGGAGAAGATGGAGAAGGAGCTCCTCCTTCTCCTTCTTCTTCCTCCTTCTTCCTCCTTCTCCTTCTCCTTCTTCTTTTCTTCTTCTTCTCCTCTTCCTTCTCCTTCTCCTCCTCCTCCTCCTTCTTTTACTTCTTCTTCTCTTCTTGCTTCTTCTCTTTCTCTTCTTCTACGTAGCTTAGACTGATCCAAGAAAGACTAAATTGGCTAATTATCCTACAAAATGACATAATTAGCTTAGTTAGCTCCAAAATGACCTATTTAATAAATATGACCTATAGTTAGCTAAGTTCTCTCCTAAATGACATAATAAGCCTTACGTAGCTGCAAGATGACCTATTCCCCCTAACTTAGGTATTAAATGGCCTATAATTAGCCTAGCTAGATCCAAAATGGCTTAATAAGCATGGTTTGCTCCGGAATGACCTATTTTACCCAAGTTAGCTCCGAAATGACCTATAGTTAGCTAGGCTTCCACCTAAATGACATAATTAGCTTAGTTAGCTCCAAAATGGTCTATTTAATAAAACATGACCTATACTTAGCTAATTATCCTATAAATGACATAATTAGCTCCAACAGGCCATTCTTAGCTAATTTAGCCCGAAGAAGAGGACAAGAGGAGAAGAAAGAGGAAAAATGAAAGGAAAGAAGAAGAAGAAGAAGAAGAAGAGAAGAAGAAGAAGATAAGGAGGAGGATAAGAAGAAGGAGAAGAAGGAGGAGAAGAAGGAGAAGGAGCTCCTCCTTCTCCTTCTTCCTCCTTCTTCCTCCGTCTCCTTCTCCTTCTTCTTTTCTTCTTCTTCTCCTCTTCCTTCTCCTTCTCCTCCTACTCCTCCTCCTCCTCCTCCTCCTCCTCCTCCTTCTTTTACTTCTTCTTCTCTTCTTGCTTCTTCTCTTTCTCTTCTTCTACGTAGCTTAGAATCATCCAAGAATGACTAAATTGGCTAATTATCCTACAAAATGACATAATTAGATTATTTAGCTCCAAAATGACCTATTTAATAAAAAATGACCTATAGTTAGCTAAGTTCTCTCCTAAATGACATAATAAGGCTTACGTAGCTCCAAGATGACCTATTCCCCCTAACTAAGGTATTAAATGGCCTATAATTAGCCTCTCTAGATCCAAAATGGCTTAATAAGCATAGTTTGCTCCGGAATGACCTTTTTTACCCAAGTTAGCTCCGGAACGACCTATAGTTAGCTAGGTTTCCACCTAAATGACATAATTAGCTTAGATAGCTCCAAAATGGTTTGTTTAATAAAACATGACCTATACTTAGCTAATTATCCTCGAAATGACATAATTAGCTACAAAAAGGCATTCTTAGCTAATTTAGCCCAAAGAAGGGGACAAGAGGAGAAGAAAGAGGAAAAATGAAAGGAAGGAAGAAGAAGAAGAAGAGAAGAAGAAGAAGAGAAGAAGAAGAGAAGAAGAGAAGGAGAAGGAGCTCCTCCTTCTCCTTCTTCTTCCTCGTTCTTCCTCCTTCTCCATCTCCTTCTTCTTTTCTTCTTCTTCTCCTCTTCCTTCTCATTCTCCTCCTCCTCCTCTTCCTCCTTCTTCTTTTACTTCTTCTTCTCTTCTTGCTTATTCTCTTTCTCTTCTTCTACGTAGCTTAGACTCATCCAAGAAAGACTAAATTGGCTAATTATCCTACAAAATGACATAATTAGCTTAGTTAGCTCCAAAATGACCTATTTAATAAAAAAATGACCTATAGTTAGCTAAGTTCTCTCCTAAATGACATAATAAGGCTTACGTAGCTGCAAGATAACCTATTCCCCCTAACTTACGAATTAAATGGCCTATAATTAGCCTATCTAGATTCAAAATGGCTTAATAAGCATAGTTTGCTCCGGAATGACCTATTTTACCCAAGTTAGCTCCGAAACGACCTATAGTTAGCTAGGCTTCCACCTAAACGACATAATTAGCTTAGTTAGCTCCAATATGGTCTATTTAATAAAACATGACCTATACTTAGCTAATTATCCTCGAAATGACATAATTAGCTCCAAAAAGGCATTCTTAGCTAATTTAACCCGAAGAAGGGGACAAGAGGAGAAGAAAGAGGAAAATGAAAGGAAGGAAGAAGAAGAAGAAGAGAAGAAGAAGGAGAAGGAGGAAGAAGAAGGAGAAGGAGAAGGAGGAGAGAAGCTCCTTCTCCTTCTTCTCCTCCTTCTTCTCCTTCTTCTTGCCCTTCTTCTTTTCTTATTCTTCTCCTTCTCCTCTACCTTCTCCTCCTCCTTCTCCTCCTGCTCCTCCTCCTTCTTCTTTTTCTTCTCCTTCTTCTTCTCTTCTTGCTTCTTCTCTTCTTGCTTCTTCTCTTTCTTCTTCTACGTAGGTTATTTTCCCCAACAAAGACATACTTAGCTAATTATCCTCCAAAATGACATAATTAGCATAGTTAGGTAAAAACATCATAAGAACCTTGGTTAGCTCATTAAAATGACTAATTTAGCTCCAAAATGACATAATAAGTTCAAAATGGATTAATAATCATAGTTGGCTACAAAATGACATATTTTATCCAAGTTAGCTCTAGAATGACCTATACTTAGCTAAAAATGACATAATTAGCTGCAAAAAGGCATAATTAGCTAATTTAGCTCGAAGAAGAGGACAGGAGGACAAGATTGAGCAAAAATAAAAGAAGGAAGAAGAAGAAGAAGAGAAGAAGAAGAGAAGGAGAAGGAGAAGGAGAAGGAGGAAGAAGAAGGAGAAGAAGGAGAAGAAGGAGGAGAGAAGCTCCTTCTTCTTCTTCTCCTCCTTCTTCTCCTTCTTCTTGTCCTTCTTCTTTTCTTCTTCTTCTCCTCTTCCTTCTCCTTCTCCTTCTCCTTCTCCTCCTCCTCCTCCTCCTCCTCCTTCTTCTTTTTCTTCTCCTTCTTCTTCTCTTCTTACTTCTTCTCTTTCTTCTTCTACGTAGCTTAGACTCATCCAACAAAGACATACTTAGCTAATTATCCTACAAAATGACATAATTAGCTTAGTTAGGTAAAAACATCATAAGAACCTTGGTTAGCTCACTAAAATGACTAATTTAACTCCAAAATGAAATAATAAGCTCAAAATGGCATAAGAACCTTAGTTAGCTCATGAATATTCTATACTTAGCTTGGCTTCCACCTAAATGACATAATTAGGCAATTTAGCTCGACAATGCCTTAATAATCATAGTTGTCTCCAAACTGACATATTTCACCCAAATTAGCTCTAGAATGGCCTATACTTAGCTTGGCTTCCACCTAAATGACATAATTATCTTAGTTAGCTCCAAAATGGCCTATTTAATAAAAGATGACCTATAGTTAGCTAATTATCCTCCAAAATGACATAATTAGCTCCAAAAATGCATAATTAGGTAATTTAGCCCGAAGAAGAGGACAAGAGGAGAAGAAAGAGGAAAAATGAAAAGAAGGAAGAAGAAGAAGGAGAAGGAGGAAGAATAAGCAGAAGGAGGACACAAGCTCATTCTCCTTCTCCTCCTCCTTCTTCTCCTTCTTCTTCTCCTTCTTCTTTTCTTCTTCTTCTCCCCTTCCTTATCCTTCTCCTTCTCCTTCTCCTCCTCCTCCTCCTGCTCCTTCTTCTTCTTTGTCTTCTCCTTCTTCTTCTCTTATTGCTTCTTCTCTTTCTTCTTGTATGTAGCTTATTTTCCCCAACAAAGACATAATTAGCTAATTATCCTCCAAAATGAAATAATTAGCTTAGTTAGGTAAAAACATCATAAGAACCTTGGTTAGCTCATTAAAATGACTAATTTAGATCCAAAATGACATAATAATCTCAAAATGGCTTAATAATCATAGTTGGCTACAAAATGACATATGTTATCCAAGTTAGCTCTGGAATGACCTATACTTAGCTAAGTTATCTCCTAAATGACATAATAAGGCTATGTAGCTCCAAGATGACCTATTCAACCTAACTTAGCTATTAAATGGCCTATACTTAGCTAATTTCTCTCCGAAATAACCTATATACTTCGTCATCTAGTATTATGCTTCTAACTTTCTTATTTGTCATTTTGCAGATTACATTCACTTCACAGGAAGCTTGGATTATATTGATGGCATGCTTGAAGATGATTTCTTGTACCATGGTTTCATGGAAGATTGTATTGAAACTATTGTAGTATATGGATATATACGAAACTTTGTATGCATGTGGATGAAACTGGTGTAATATATGGTTTGGTACGGATGGAACTTGATTAATATGTATGTACTATGGATGAAATTAATTTTAATATGGTTATGAGTACGGAAAGAAATTTATTTATGTAAAATATATATATATATATCCTGATTATTGTGGAAAATGCTGGATATCATAAGAAATAAATTAAAAAGGAGCTGGTTCCCCCCTTTGCCGTCTTCCCCCACATGGCAAAGGGGGATGGCAGACGGCAAAGAGGGGAGAGAGAGGGGGCTGGTTCCCCCCTTTGCCGTCTGCCACCTCATGGCAAAGGGGGAGAGGACCGATGGAAAAAAGGGGAGAGAGAGGGGCTGGTTCCCCCCTTTGCCGTCTACCCCACATGGCAACGGGGGAACCAGCCCCCTCTCTCTCCCCTCTTTGCCGTCTGCCCCCACATGGCAAAGGGGGGATTGCAGACAACAAAGAGGGGAGAGACAGGGGGCTGGTTCCCACCTTTGCCGTCTGCCCCCACATGGCAAAGGGGGATGGCAGACGGCAAAGAGAGGAGGCCTGCCGTTAACACTTAATGGGGCCGTTGGTGTATGTGTCGTCCCATTTAATTTGCCGTCTGCCCCCTCATGGCAAAGATTCTTTGTCGTCCGCTTTACAAAAGCAGACGGCAAAGAACCTCTTCACCGGATTTTTTTTGACGTCTGCTGACCGACGGCAAAGCCTTTGCCGTCAGTGGTTCCCCCCCCCTTTGCCGTCCTCCATGGCAGACAACAAATTTCTGAATTTCAGTAGTGGCATAGTTGGCACGATAACCCAAATGGTGAAATGATGATGGAGATCATGAAGCCATGTCGGTGACGACGGAAATCATGCAGATCACTATTATGTTTTGCATGTGATGTTAATCCTTTTTTTCATCTTATTTTGCTTAGGACGACAGTAGCATTATAAGATGATCCATGTCGGTGCACCAGAGATTGGGGTCCCTTGTGCCCCATACTTGTGCACGGGCATCGACAATGCCCCCGACGGTAGCGTGCCGGGAAGAGCAGTAGGAAAACAACCCAAGACAGTCCAATACCACGCCCTTCCCCTTTCCCCAGGGGCGTGGGATACAAGGGCTCCACACGCAAGGCCCCGACAAGCCCTCATTGTCGGGAAGATTCCCAAGGCCCCGACTAGCCCTCCTTGCCGGGAAGATTCCCAAGGCCCAGCAAGACCACCTCGTTGGGAAGACTAACCGAAGATTAGCAAGACCCCGGCAAGCTACCCTTGCCGGGAAGACTCGCACAGACTGGCGACGCCCCCGGCAAGCCCTCCTTGCCGGGAAAGTGCTCAAGGCTCCCGGCAAGCCTTCCTTGCCGGGAGGTGACCATGTCACCCGAAGGAGGCTCCAGGCCACCAAGCCCTTGTTCACTCGCCAGGTGTCCCCACCATTTTCTACCACAATCCGACCGCTCCAGCACATCTCTCGTGTGCCAGCGCAAGGCCGAGGTGCCAATTCACTTGGGTACGTGTCGCAACCATCTTGCGGCAGGTCATGGGCCAGACAAGGCATTTACTACCCCTGACAACACCGAAGAAGTAGAGAAGTGAACACTATTCACTATACCTCGTGTGAGCACACTCTTGGTGACCCCTTTGCCTATATAAGGAGGCCCAAAGCTCATTCTTAGGTGTTGGACTTTTGGGTGATCAGAGACTCCCTAATCACCTACTAAGTTACTGTAGCAAAATCAACCTATAGTAAGCCGACAATAAAAACTAAGCAGGAGTAGGGTTAGCGGACCGAACGTGGGTAAGAAGAACCTTGCGTGTGTTGACTGCTAGTTCCGCTCTTTACATCATACCTCCCTCTCCCTGCCAAACGATCAAGGCACTCCTCGAGCTTCCCATAGGTGTTGGTTTTTCCCCGACATCTTTGGCGCGCCAGGTAGGGGGGTGACCATTGTTGAGAGCTTCTTCGCGGATTCAATCAAGTTCCGCATCAGATCTTTTGAGATTGACCATACCATTGCGGCCCCTCGAAGCAGGGCACAGCGGTGGTCGCTCTACTTCACCAACAACCTCCTGACTCCTGCGCGAACGCAGGCTAGGGAGGGCGGAGACCTCGAGCTCGAAGGTACCAGGTGGACGCACCGCTCCGAGACAGTGTGTTGCTGTTGAGGGTGTGCTTGGGGGCTCCGGAGAGGTCTTCGCCAAAGGTGCGCCCGGGGGCTCCGCCAGCACGGCCAGGCAAAACAGGAAAAGGATTTATACTCCGGCAACCCCCCCCCCCTTCTACACGACAGTCGAGAAACTGTGGGGAAATACCTTGCCGGAGGGGAAGTTGCTGGAAGAGTATAGTCTCCTGCTTGCGGGTGGTCTGAAGCCCCAGAAAAGTCCCAAGCGCCACGGGGAGAAGTACCGCAGCACGACAGATAAGTGATAAATATTTCAGATTGATATTTCAGAGTAGATAGGTTGTTCTCTTTCTGAAAGATCCCAATCCTTGTTTGAGAAACCTACGCATAGATGGAACCTTGTCAGGAACAGTGCGCCTTAGTTCTGTTTCGAACTAGTTCAACGACCTGAATGGCCACAGAGAGCCTTCACACTATTTCGAACCGGTTCAATGGTCTAAGTGGCTACATAGTGCCCTATTTCGCCTCGAGCCGCGCTCGACGATCTAATGGTTGGACTGAGTGCAGCAAGGAGCCTTGCCAGTAACGACCCCTCAAGCGAACTGCTAAGAATCCGTTCCTCAAAGCACTAGTGGGAGGACCACTCATGCGGCAAGCTTCCGGAAAACGCAAAATGCGTATCATACAAGGGTAAGAATCAGACACAAAGGAAACAACATTTTCATTCATTTGTTTGAAACAATCTCACACATATTACATGAATGATTTTGCTACCCTAACCTATTACACTGTATTTTGGCGAGGGACATGCTCGCCGGACAGAAGTTCAAGAAGACAAAAAGGCGGAGCTCGCGGCACGATCAGGGTTGGCTCCCCCGGGACCAGCACTGTGCCGACGAGAATGGGACCAGCCCCGGCAAGCACTGCCCGACCCTTTCTGGCTTGATACCAGAGGGTAGGGCACATGAAGAGGCAAAGGATCCGGAGCCCATGAGCACGCCTCCTCCCGGGGCCGGAGAGCCAACCCCCACTCCAGTGAGGTGGCCCAAGCAGGGGGGCTGGAGAAGTTAGAGCTTGTGAAGGTGCCTCTTCCTTGAACACGAGGCACCGACGCTAGCTCCAGCAAGATAACTCCGCCGGGTGGGGGATAGGCGTGAGCGGGCCTCGACGATAGGGATGGCGGTCAGTCGGATCTCAGGAAGTCGTACTCCGACCTGACCCCCCGAGATCCTGACCTGCCAAGAGCGCCACTGTCATCGCTGTCCTCCTCGAGCTGTCCTCCTCGTCGCTATCGCTCGAGGAGCGACATTCGGAGCCGCTCGAGCTTTCTTCGCAACTGCCGAGACGCACACCTGAGCGCCCGTAAAACTTGACAGATAGCATTTTATCGTCCTCTAGCTTGCACAGAAGGATATGCCCATCCTCGAGGCTGTGAGCGCGGGCGAAGGCTTTCCAGCCCCGCCCGAGCAAGATGGAGCGGCGCTTTGGGTGCTCCACGTGCACTTGCATAGCATCGTGGGAGCAGCCGTACACCCACAACCACAAGGCAGGGGGCTTGGCGGTCTCCATCGCCCTAGCAAAAGGGGGAGGGAGATGCAAATGGCCCCACGGGACACCGTGCAGTTCCACGACGAACTCCAGCGCCGTCCCGTTCGAGTGCCCGCCAAGCCAAGGAGAAGGCGGAGATGCTCGAGTAGCACTCCGCCTCCCTCGGCCATGGGCTCCGCGGCGACCACGGCTCCTCGCCTGTCCTCCATCACGGACGCTCGTGCCGCCCTTCGCAGCTACGCCCCCTGAAGTTGTGGCATGATCCAAGTGGGATCCCCTTGCCCCCTGGCGGCCGACGGTGGCCTCCCTCATCCCCTAGCCATGATTAGGGGAGAGTGTCACCTGGAGTTAGAAAATATTCTACAGATCCAAAGCTAGAGGTGCTGATGTTCCTGGAGCTGATCGATGAGCAAAACCCCCTCGCAAACTCCCTAATTTATAGGGCAAGGCGCGGGGGGCTAACACCCCTCACTCCAGAAACAGCCACCCCTTCCGCCAAGTCACCCATGATCACGGGCGAACAGGGAACCGCCCCACTGCACCGATGCATGCGGGGGCGGGTCCTGCCACGAATACGGCCATTATGGCCACGAAAGCCACTTGCCCAACCTTTACTGTGCATGCTTCACGTGTGGCAATAATGCGCAGGAGTTGGGGAGGCTGTTATGCGAGCACTTCTCCACCTCGAGCATTTGAACATTATGTTTGGATCTTGTTTAATCTGAGATGGTTACTCATTTAAATTGAAGAATAATGGTTGTTCTATTTATATGAGTAATATTTTGTATGGTCATGCACCCAATGTGAATGGTTGTTCTTGTTGAATCCCGATAGTGATGACACACATATTTATAACATTGATGCCAAAATATGTAGAGTTAATAATGATAGTACCACTTTCTTGTGGCACTGCCGTGTCAGTCATATTGGTGTAAAACGCATGAAGAAGATCCATGCTGATGGACTTTTGGAGTCACTTGATTTTGAATCATTTGACACGTGTGAACCATGCCTCATTGAGAAGATGACTAAAACCCCATTTTCCAGTACAATGTAACAGCAAAATGACTTATTGGAGATCATAGATAGAGATGTGTGCAGTCCAATGAGTGTTGAGATGCGAAGTGGACATCATTATTTTCTCACCTTCACCAATGATTTGAGTAGATATGGATATATTTAATTTATGAAGCACAAGTCTACAACGTTCGAAAAGTTCAAGCAATTTCAGAGTGAAGTAGAGAATCATCATAACAAGAAGATTAAGTTTTTCCGACCTAATCGAGGAGGAGAATATGTGAGTTATGAGTTTGCCATGCACTTAAGATAGTGTGTAATTGCTTCATAGCTCACGCCACGTGGAATACCACAGCATAATGATGTGTCCGAACATCATAATCTTCCTTCTTAGATATGGTACGTTCTATGATGTCTCTTACCGATTTTCCACTATCATTGTGGGGTTATGCATTAGAGACAGCCGCAATCACTTTAAATTGGGCACCATCTAATTCCGTTGAGATGACAACATATGAATTATGGTTTGGCAAGAAACCTAAGCTGTTGTTTCTTAAAGTTTGGGGCTACGACGCTTATGTCAAAAGGCTTCAGGTTGATAAGCTCGAACCCAAAGTGGATAAGTGTGTCTTCATAGGATACCTAAAGGAAACAGTTGGGTATACCTTCTATCTAAGATCCATGGGCAAAGTGTTTGTTGCTAAGAACGGATCCTTTCGCGAGAAAGAGTTTATCTCAAAAGAATTGAGTGGTAGGGTGGTGGAACTTGATGAGGTTACTATACCATCACTTCAACAAGAGAGTAGGAGGGCGCAGGAAGGGGTTTTCACAGGTTCAAGGAGTTGACTATGATGATACTTTTGCACCCGTAGTGATGTTTAAGTCTATCAGAATCATGTTAGCAATAGCTCAATTTTTAGTTACGAAATCTTGCACATGGATGTCAAAATAGCGTTCCTTAATGGCTTACTTACGGAATAGTTGTATATGATGCAACCGGAAGGTTTGGTCGATCCATAGAATGCTGACAAAGTATAAAAGCTCCAGCGATCTTTTATGGACTGGTGCACAAATCTCGGAGTTGGAATCTTTTCTTTGATGAGGTGATACAAGTTTATGGAGAAACATGTATTTACAAGAAAGTGAGTGGGAGCTCTATAGCATTTCTAATATTATATGTGGATGACATATTGTGGATTGGAAACAATATATATAGAACTTTTGTAAAGCGTGAAGATATATTTGAACAAGAGTTTGTGAGTGAAAGTTCTGTCATAAGCTTCTTACATATTAGTCATAAAGATCTATAGGGATTGATCGACACGCTTAATTGGACTTTCACAAACCATGTACCATGATAAGGTTTTGAAGGAGTTCAAAATGGATCAGTCCAATAAGCGGTTCTTGCCTCTCCTACATGGTATGAACTTCAGTAAGACCCAATGCCCAGCGACTACAAAGGATAGAGAGAAGATGAGTGTCATCCCCTATGCTTCATCCATAGGCTCTATTATGTATATGATGTTGTTCACAAGACCAAATGTACGTCGATGCTAAGGAAATTCTTATCGTTTAGTTGTCAAGAATATCCTTAAGTACGTGAAAAGGGCTAAGGAAATGTTTATGTGGATGAAGCAGTTCATGATGGATCTTGAAGTTTTGCCGAGTGCATAGGATCCTATGACCCTTATTTGTGACAACACTAGTGCCATTGCTCTAGCCAAGGAACCAAGGTTTCATAAAAGAACTAGACACATAAAGCGACGCTTCAAATCTTTTGCAAAGTACATACGGATCTGAATGTTGCAGGTTAGTCGAGTAAAGCTCTTCCATGAGCAAAACATGATCAACACCCGAACTCTATGGGTGTTCAATTAATTACCATGTAATACTAGATTATTGACTCTAGTGCAACTAGGACACATTTGGAAATATGCCCTAGTGGCAATAAAGTAGTTATTATCATATTTCCTTGTCCATGATAATCGTTTATTATCCATGCTATAATTGTATTGATTGGAAACTCAAATACATGTGTGAGTACAGAGATGACAAAGTGTCCCTACTATGCCTCTACTGGACTAGCTTGTTAATCAAACATGGCTAAAGTTTCCTCACCACAGACATGAGTTTTCATTTGATAATGGAATCACATCATCACAAGAATGATGTGATGGACAAGACCCAAATTGTAAGCATAGAGTTTGATCGTATCAAGTTTACTGCTATTGCGTTGTGCATGTTAATGTATCTATTCCTATGACCATGAGATCATGCAACTCACTAACACCATAGGAAAGCCTTGTGTGTATCATATGTCATAGCATAACTGGGTGACAATAAAGATGCTCTACAGGTATCTTCGAGGGTGTTTGTGGAGTTGGCATGGATCAAGACTGGGATTTGTCACTCCGTATGACGGAGAGGTATCTTGGGGCCAACTAGGTAATGCAACATCATAATAAAATTTCCATAAAAGTAGATAAGGAGTTAGTTATGGTAACATTTATTACAAAATGAGTAAAGAGACTTACCGGTAACGAGATTTAACTAGGTAAGGACATACCGACGATCGTATCTCGAGAAAGTAACATACCGATGGACAAAGGGAACGACTTACGGGATTAGTTGGATACTTGACTTTGTTGGTTCGATAGATATAGATAATTTCAGAATATGTAGGAACCAATATGGGTATCCAGGTCCCGATGTTGGTTATTGACCGTAGAGGTGACTCAGTCATGTCTCTGTAGTTCTCAAACCCATAGGGTGTGCACACTTAACATTCTGTTACGGTATGGACATAATTGAGTTATTGTGTTGGTGATTGAAGGTTGTTTGGAGTCCCGGCTGAGATCAGGGACATAACAGGGAGCTTAGGAATGGTGTGGAGGTAAAGAATGATATATGGGAAGTTCCATTTTGGTCACCAAAAAGAATTTGAGCATCACCGATATTGTATCGGGGGAGCGGGAAGGGTTCCTGGGGTCCACCGGAAGGGCCCACTCACCTCAGAGGGCCACATCTGCTGAGAGGGGTGCACACCAGCCCCTGGTAGGTTGGGTGCCCCTCGCACGTAGGCAAATGCGGCCTAGGGCTGGTGAGGGCAAACCTTAGGGGTGGCGCCACCCTAACTTAGGTGGCAAGCCACCTCCTAGGTTGTCGCCCCTCTTCTTGGGCGCATTCATAGGGCCAACCTCCTCAACCCCACCCTCTATATATATGAGAGGAGAGGGAGGGCATCCACACCTCAAAGACCATGGCGCATCCCTCCACTCCATCTCTCTCGTTGTTACTCTCCACCGTCGTGATCGCGATAGCGCTTGGCGAAGCCCTGCCGACATCTCACCACCACCATCGCCACTACATCATTGTCTTGCTGGAGAACTCTGTTGCGACATTACCCACGCTTGCTGGATCAAGGTGGTGAAGGAGTCATCAAGCTGCATGTGTGCTGAACACGGAGGTGTCGTCCGTTCGACACTTGATTGGGACGATCGTGATTGGATCGCTGGGCGGATCGCGATTGGATTGTGAATACGTTCGACTACATCAACCGCATTTCTCAATGCTTCCATCTAGCAATCTACAAGGGTATGTATATGCACTCCCCCTCTCGTAGATGTTGATCTCCATGGTTTGTTCTTGGTGAGCGTAAGAATATTTGTTTCACATGCGACGTTCCCTAACAGATTTTCCCTTATATTTGTTGGTCATCGATCGAGAAAGTTCTGTTGATATCCTTTAGGGATATGTCTATTTTAAAAGAATACTATTTCCTACATGTCATCCAAATGTTGTTACACTTGAAAATTCTTGCACTTGTATGAAAGGAATTTTTTTGTGTTATATAACCTTGTTTTCTCTAGTGTTTTTCTCTCTAGTATTTCAAGGTAAGTATATGCATCTTCTTCATGCTCACGATGATCTCTTTATTCTTGTGCATATTGTTTGCAAGACAAAGTCATGAACATGGACATAATTTTTTCACATAAATGTTGATACATATATAGCCAAGGTACATATGACTTGGCATGTATTCTCTTCTATGTGTTTGTGTGTGTGTTCATGCATTCCAAAAGAAAATATTCCTTAAAAGGAATTGCACACGCGTCGGAGGATCTTGCTTTAGTCATATGTCCCTCAACTCTATCATATATTATGCCGCATATTTTAAATTGAAGCTTTGATTGTATGTTATCATCAATTACCAAAAAGGGGGAGATTGAAAGCGCAAATGCTCTGTTGGTGGTTTTGATAAATAAAGACAACATACATTATCTCTTGGACTAACAATTTTATCTAGTATATTTTAGGAAAAAGTCCAAAGATCGAATTGGCTTGGTATTATGAGGAGGATCCGCAAGATGGAAAGGAATGCTATTGGCAAAAGCTTCAAGACTCTACATTTTAGTTTTATGTGAGCAATCACAACTGCGTCCATAGGAAAGCCAATATTATTGAAATGGGACGAGGTATTAATAAGACTAATATGGTTGTTCATGTTCTTAGAATATGCCACTAAAAGCCTCAACCAAACACTCACAAAATATTTTATCCCAAACCATAAACAACCAAAATGGGTGGAACCAAGTTTTCCACTTCAGTCACACAAAGTTATCCCTAGAAATACGCAAGCCAAACCCTACCACCTTGGCAGAACCGAGATTTCGTTTGGTGGAACAAAAAAAAACAATGACTAAACTTCTGGAATCGAAATATTTAGTTTCAGAACATTCAATTTTTATATTTTTGATTCACAAAAGTGCTCGATCTATTTGAAGTAAAGTCGAATCGGTCTCACCGAGATGTTTCATTCGGTCACACCAAAAAGCTAAAAATTAGGACATTTTGCACTAGTCGGTACACAACCGAGTTTTAGCTTTGGTTTCACCGAGTTGGGAAATAATGCTGTAACGGTTGGATTTTTGGAGATGCCAATATATACGCCCTCCACCCCTTCTCACTCGTGGCGATAGTACTCAGAATGAACCAACAATTCTACCATTCATTTTCTGTGAGAGAACCACCTATTCATGTGTTCAGATTAAGATATTCCATTCCTACCATATGATTCTTGATTTCTAGCCTCCGCAACTTCCTTTCCACCAAATCATCCTATTCTACAAAACCAAATTCGGTGAGAGAGAGATTGAGTGTTGAGGAGACTATGTTTCGTAGCACAAGAGGAATGAGTTCATGCTGCATACACCATCTATTACCTTTTGGAGAGCGGTGTCTCCTAGATTCATTAGGTGTCATTTAGGAGACTCTGGATCATGTGGAGTTGAACCAAGAGGTTTGTAAGGGCAAGGTGGTCCCCTACTTCGTGAAGATCTACCCCGAGTGAGGCTAGTACTTCGTGGACGCAAACCATGGTGTTATAGACAAGGTTGTTTCTTCGTGCAGCCCTCCATGGACTAGCGTAGAAATTACCCTCCCTTGGTTGAGGTCTCCATCACCGTGGACGTATGATCACACCACCTATTGGAACCTCGCTAAAAATCTCTTTGTCTTCATTGAGTTTGAACTTCCTATTCTGCTGATCCATTATGTTTCTACCAAATGCATGATTTTTCCTTTCCGCTTCTCGATCTCTAGATATGCATGTGTAGGAGTCTTTGCATGCAAGTTAACTTGTGCAAAATCTAAGTAAAGCTCCTCATAAATCTTGTTATGTGTCTATTCACCCGCCCCTTCTTGTCTCCACTTCTTGATCCTACAAAACCCCCTCCATTTCGGCCTCCTTCCTTAGGGAAGTTAGGTGCCTCCTACTTGGGTCCTTATGACCCAAGCTGCCTTCCACCTCTCGGTCTTTTAAGGCCCGTTAATATTTAATTAAATATAAAATTATTCCAAGTACATTGAGACCATTTTGTATATAATTTAACATCTCCAGAACATTTTTACCTAATACCTGATACTCTCTCGACCCCTTACGGTGAACCTGAAACGCTTCAGGGATTATCTCAAAACTATTTCGAACATTACCAAAAAAATTCACAAATATGTTCTCATCACTCGCATCCTAGTAACACTTAAAAAATCCTGATTGCCTTAAGCTTCTGACGTTGTTGGTTCGGTAAATCAAAGAATGAACAAAACCCCTTCGTTCAATGATCGATAGCGGAACCATGGACGTCCATATGGATCCCGATGAGCACATGAATGATATTCGAATGGACCTTTTGTTACCGTGTGACATTTACTTTGCTTCCTGATACTTTAAAAATCCAGGAAAGCAACGGTATCCAACTGAGTTATCAGATGCTCACTCCCCTCCCCCTCCCCTTCCCTCCCCTCCCCTGCCCTACCCTACCCTACAAATGTAGCAAAAAAAGTTTGCTTATAAATCTGCAAAGAATTGAGATTCTAATTAGTATTCCCACACTGCTCCTTTACAACAAATCATAGTAATTTATATATGTTGGGAATTGCAAGAATCAACAAGCCAACAAAAGAGGGTTACATATCGATCATTTTTTCCAAGTGAAATGAAGAATGATGCTCCACGAGGAAGGTCACAAATTCTTAAAAGAAGTCACAAATTAATCAAAGAAGAGAGAGGTGCATGAGGATCCTAATAAAAAAGGAGGAGAGAGCAAATCTGAATATACAAATAGTCTAGCGGAACGAAAGATGAGATAAGGCTGCGAGCGGCGAGTTCATTCGACGCTTGTTGATCCTACCATTTTTTAGGGATGGTTGCTTCTAGCTTATTATCAGTTGTTTGCACACATGTTTTTTTTATGGAAGTGCACATGGACAGTTCATTTTCTATTTTAAATAGATGGATCCTTCAGAGACCGGTAAAAATCTCTGAGGCCATCTTTGTGCGCAAAAATGTGTTTGTTCTCACCATGTGCACTTTGTCCTTTTTTTCTTTAAGGTTAAATTTTATTTACCTAAAACAAAGATGAATTTGAGTCTGATTATCACTAGTAGAAAAAAGGGCCTATAGCCCCCGTTCGGTTAGGCCATTAGTCCCGGTTCGCGAAGCGGGACTAAACAACTCGGGACTAATGCTAGCCCCGGTTCAGCCCTGGACCGGGGCTAATGACCTTCCACGTGGCGGGGATGGGAGCGAGGGGGGAGGGGTATTAGTCCCGGTTCGTATTGTGAACCGGTGCTATTTCCTCGCTTTTTTTTGATAAATTTTTAGGGTTTAGAGTTTTGCAATAAATTGGATGGGGCTATTTTGCTGCCCCCTATTTTCCCATTTATTTGTTTGGGGCACTTTTCAATTCTTGTTTTGCACTAAATTGGATGTTACATACACACCAATAAAGGAACAACTATATTGCACATCATCGTCATGAATATATTACACCATCTCAACCATCGTGCTTTGTTGAACATATTTGCAAAACGTAGACACGAGTTACATGCACATATATGCATCTTTTTTACACTATATCATTTCAAATCAATTGCATCGACGAGCAATAGTATTCTCCCTTGACATCTAGGACCTCTGCATCTAAGAATCTGGCAATTTCCTCTTGAATTGCTCATACACATTCCTGTGGTAGGAGTCCGTCCCGCAACCATTCTATCTAATTTAAAGAAGGGGCCGATATATATATCAATGGAAATGAAAACAATTCACGGTAATAAAATAAAATTTTGAGTATTGTTTATCATACTTTGAATTTTTTATGTCCCATTTTTTACCCGTCTGATGGGTCGTCTGGCGAATGAACTCGCAAACATAGTATCCACATAAATTGTTCCCGTGTTCCTGCCTCAAGCACTTTATGAGAACAGAGTTCAATCAAAAACATAATCAAGAATTATATTGGTATTGAAACTAGAATAAAGAGATGTGCGGATCTAGCTAGTAGTTACTTACATCTATTTGTTTAAATGTAAGCTCTGACTTCCAATCACCCCGAGCCTTGGCGGTGAACCGTTTTCAAGCCCTGCCAAGAAAAGGAAATGAATAAAGGAGTTCTATATTAATTCCTTGCTATCAGGAAATGAACGAGAAGTTGCCGATATAGTGCCATAATGATTGAAATTAGCTCTCGAGGCATTCCTGCATGTTCTCCCATTCAGCGAGGGGTGTGCGTTTCGGGTCCATGACTATTACTTGTACGTTGTCAGGTACAATGATTAACAAAATAAAGTGGAACCTGCGCATGCATAACGAGTCAATTATACACTTATAATAACATTGAGTAAGCGAAAATAGAATGTGTGTATAGTAACACTCACTTGAAGTTGTAAGGAAATACTATTTCCCTTTTGGTATTGCAAAACCTTAACCCTTGTACGAAGTTATTCTCTGTCTCGTGGGGGTTCATTGTGAGACTTTGGTGATGATTGTAATATGGGTCAATGAACCCAATATCATAGATTTGTCCTCTTTTGCATTCGAGAATGTTCATTCTGCAAAATTAATATAGTGATGAGTAAGATTATACATGGAAGAAAGAGTTGAGTAAGCATTAATGACATAAATTAATAATACTTACAAACAATAGGCAGTGATGATAGATTTGTCGAGGGCGTATTGTTTGTATAACGGAAATAATTCGTCGAATTCAATCATTAGCAAGCCTCGTCCAGTCCAGAAATGCTCGTCCTCATATGCAACATAGATCCAGTTTTGTTGTTCTTTACATGCTTGCATGTACCAGTCATGCAATCTTCACATTTTGGTTGGTAGCTCGTTGACTAACTCAGGTTTGACGATAGGAGACCCGTACCAGTACACGTATGTTAGGTCAGCGAATTCCTGCAAATGGTTTGAGTACTCATCAATAGACATGCCTTGAGCCTTGGCCGCTTCTCCGTATATTGCAACAAACTCCGGATAAATACTAGTTGTTTCATTATTCCTCTGCTCGACCGCAGCTCCGCTCAAGCACACCTTTGTATCGGAATACAGTTTGATCGGGGGGCGTGATTGGTTTTTTTGTTGTCCGAGCTGGGCAACTGATTTCCCGCTGGACGTACTACTCTTCAACCACTACTTTTTTGCCTGAGAAGACTTGAGAATAAAGCGTTCATAGTCTGCTGGCAACGGTGGCAGGGGATCTGCAAGGTTTTTCTGCATTTTCACGCACGCGGCATGATCTTGTGGGGTGTCCCGGAACTCTCGCTCTTTCGGCTTCTTCTTGTTAGCCACTGCAGCCTTCAACTGTTGATGTTGGGCGTCTGCCCTCTTAATATTGTCCTCTCCAGCATAGTCCCAAGGACTCTTCTCCATATCCTTATGTGGTACTTTTGGGAGGGGTGACAACTTACGTTTCGGTGATCGAAACCCCTTTCTCCTACCACTATTAGCGGTGGTATGTTGTAGCGACCCGACTCAAGACGAGTCAAGCCTCTGGTGTTTCCGTACCATCCCAAGATCATGCCGGTACACATACAGTACATAATGTATATATCCAAGAGTTCAATCACACAGCTTTATTAATCAAAATCTCATAAAGAGTACTTTATTACAATAAAGGATTACAATAAAGTGGCTGAAGGCCATCTCTTGAGATATCTTACGAAGACTAGCGGAAGCATCAAGTAGACGAGTCCATCCGACTCCAAGGGCATGTCGCTGAGCGTAGATTGTAGCCTCACTCCTGGTCGAAAAAGTACTCTGCAACATGATACGTTGCAGCCGTGTAGGTCAGCATATTGAATATGCCGGCAAGTCATCAAAGAGAGAGGTAAAATAATAATCAACTATCTCTACATGCATATTTGGCCAGTGGGGCTAAGTTTTGCATAAAGCCAGTTTTATCCTACAACAAAAGGGGTTGAAAGCAAAATATTACTACACAGTTTGTTGTTAACGAGATGGTTCCACCAACCAGTTCTTGTACCCGAATAGTTGTAAACACCCACATCATTATTAACTTGTGTCAAGAGTTTAGGGGTAATTCAATGCCTTCGGCTCAAGTTGTCCATGACCGTGGACACGGCTAATCGATTAGGTTGAGTACTCTGCAGAGTTTTGCACACGTTCCCCACAAGATTTGATCGCCTCCGGGTTTGTCCTCGCACTTCAGGGTGTCTGAAGACCGGATGATCAAAACATGGTCTTTCAACGGGTCCCTCTGAATCCCTATCGATGCCCATCCATTCCTACCGTTCGTCTACATCTGCTAGCACCGCCTGTCCAGAGTCGCCACGTTGTCCAACCAAGCCAGAGCCCATAATGACTTGTGGCTGTGCAGGTAAGTCTTGAGTCTTGAAGTCTCCGTCCGTCTCTTCGAGCCTGGGTGAAGCTTTCCGCAGGATGACATGGCCTCTCCAGCATCCCGGGCATCCACTGGGTTTTCCAGGGAGCCTATCAACCGTCCTTCACCCAGAGTTGCATTGCGTCCAAGGTCTTGAAAATATTGTCTTAGTCCGGTCTTGATTATTATATCAACCTCGCTTCACTCGTGGTATACACTCAACCGATAACCCGTCTACTTAAGCATAGCAAATATAACATTGTCGTCCCGGGGCCACATATCGGGGTTGTTGTGTTCCTACCACATGATACTACAACTTATACTAAAGTTTCCAAGTACCTAGGCAGCATGCAATTGGGCAAAGAAGGTGATCTACTATGCATTGAAAACATAGGTAAAATAACATGATCAAAGATGACTTGCCTTGACGATAGTTGTCTTGCTCGAGCGTCTCTAAGTAACACGCTTCGCACTCCGGATGATCTACCGATACAAACACAAAGCACACCATAAGCAATTCAATCATGCCACAAGTAAAAATAACATCACATGCAATGATTTGCGAAAGCCTAAGCAAAAGAGTTTATCGCGCGCCGGTATGGCAGAAACTTGTTCTGTTGAAAACACCAGTAAAAATACTTTAAAAATTCTGAAACTTCTACCACAGTACGACTTTATCACTAGAAAGCAGTAGCAACAGGAATCAACTCAAAATCATTTTTCAAACTCCTGGAATAGGCAAAACAGTGTTTAAACTAAATCTGCTCTAACTTATATTTAAAAATTTCAAACATAGACAAATTATATGTTTTTAAAAACTACAGGAAATTTTTGCGCTACTGGAAAAAGAATCAATGTCATTGGGCTTAGGGATAAAAGGTTGTGGCCAAAACAAAACTGAAAGTTTCTGTTTTTGTAAACAGGCAGAAAAAGTAAAACTACTAGTGCTAAAAGAGAGGTACACGTGGCAAGTTTCTATTGGCTGTGTAGGGTGTTTGATGTATGGCTTCGGTCAAATGGCCGAAGGTTAGCAAGGTCGCCGGTTAAAACTTAAGTGACAAAATAACCCACTGGTTTTTCTTATTAGACCGAAGGGGTACGAAAGACCTAATCTAGGCCCTCTATCTAATATCTAACGGCTAAGAAAAGAAAAGACATGAAATACAGAGGAGAGGAGGGGGCTACCTTGCTGGTGGCAGCAGCTCCGGCGAGGGGTGGCTGGCCGGCGAGGATGGGGAAGCTCCGGGGCGGTGGGGGACTTCGGGAAAGGTGGCGGCGGTGCTCCTCCGCGGGGGGAGGCGCTCGGGGGAGAGGGGGCTCCGGGGGGTGGCTCCCAGGGCGAGGCCGAGAGGTGGCAGCCTCGGGCTCCGACGAGCAGCTCGTGGCGGCGGCGGCTTCGGGCGGCGGCGGCGGCTAGGGTTGGGAACGGGGTCGGCTAGGGCGGGGGTATATATAGGCTAGGTGGGGGGTGGGATAAGGAAGGAGGAGAGGGAGTACTGGGAAGGGAATCGCGGCGTGGTGGTGACGTGGTCTGCAGAGGAAAGGAAAGAGAGGGAGGAGGAAGAAGAAGGTGACGTGGGGGAGGGAGAAGGCTCGGTGGGACCCGCAGGTAAGAGAGAAGGGGGGGTAGAGGAGGGGGTCGGCCAGGGGCATGGGATTTGATCCCAGGTGGCTAAGGCACGCCTAGGGCAGCGGTTAGGTTAGAAAAAAAAATTCCTTTTATTAACCTTTCCAAACAGAAAATATAAAAGCTACAAAAAGAAAATAAATCAATATATTTATATATGGTATCACATATCAAAAAAACAGAAAAAGAATCTCTACCCGAATAACATTTTTTTTAAGTCAAAATAAAAACTTGAAAAAAATGTTTTTTCAGAAATTCCCAAATTTGCTATTTCTTTTTGCAATTATTTTTGCAAAAGAACTTTGGGTTTTCTTGGCTCCATCATTTCAAAAATTGCCCGCACTTTTGGAGTGTCATTTTCCTCCGCTCTCTCTCTTGCGTGCAAGAGAGTTTTCTCCGGGCATTTCTCGCACGAGGAAAAAAATGAAAATGCAAATCAAAGACGAAGGAATTTCACGTGCTAAATTCATTTCAAACAATATGCATAGATGCTTAGCTACAATGTAAAACATTCCCAATTAGGAAAATTGGGATGTTACAAACCTACCCACCTTAAGATGAATCTCGCCCTCGAGATTCGGGTTGGCTAGAAAATAGGTGCGGGTGGTCTCGACGAAGATCCTCTTCTCGTTCCCAGGTGGCTTCTTCCTCGGTGTGGGGGCTCCACAACACCTTGCAGAACTTGATGATCTTGCTGCGGGTAACTCTGTTGGTAGTCTCGAGAATCCTGACGGGTTTCTCCTCATATGTCAGATCACTGTCAAGCTAGATGGCCTCTAGGGGCACTGTATCTCTCAACGGAACATCGGCCATCTCAGCGTGGCATTTCTTCAACTGGGAAACATGGAAAACATCATGAACTCCGGACAATCCTTCCGGCAGTTCCAGTTTGTATGCAACTTCGCCTCTGCGCTCAAGAATTTTGTAGGGGCCAATGAAACGTGGTGCTAATTTTCCTTTCACACCGAATCTCTTGATTCCTCGAAGTGGAGACACCCGAAGATATGCTCGGTCTCCCACTTCGTACGTTACTTCCTTGCGTTTGCTGCCGGCATAACTCTTCTGCCTGGACTGAGCTATCTTGAGTCGGTCCCGAATAAGCTTGACTTTCTCTTCAGAATCTCGGATAAGGTCGGGACCAAAAAGTTGTCGGTCTCCAACTCCATTGCACATCAACGGTGTTCTACACCTCCTTCCGTATAGAGCTTCGAAAGGGGCCATCTTCAGACTGGTTTGGTAGCTGTTGTTGTATGAGAACTCGGCATACGGTAAATTGTCATCCCAACTAGACCCATAGTCTAGTGCGCAAGCTCTCAACATGTCCTCTAGAATTTGATTAACTCTCTCGGTCTGTCCATTTGTCTGCGGGTGAAAAGTTGTACTGAATTCCAATCTTGTTCCCAAGGTTTAATGCAGTTGGTGCCAAAATTTTGATGTGAGCTGAGTCCCTCTATCTGACACAATGCTCTTCGGTACTCCGTGCAGACATACGATCCTCGTCATATATATCTTGGCCAGCTTGGCACTCGTGTAGGTAGTCTTCACCCGAGTGAAATGAGCTACCTTGGTCAAACGATCGAACACAACCCAAATAGAATCATAGCCAGAACGGGTCCGGGGTAATCCTGTGATGAAGTCCATACCAAGATTTTCCCATTTCCATTCGGGTATCGACAGAGGTTGGAGCAAACCTGTTGGCTTTTGATGCTCGGATTTTACTCGCTGACAAACATCGCATATTGCTACGTACTCGGCAATGTCTTTCTTCAATCCTGTCCACCAGAAACTTTCTTTCAGATCCAGATACATCTTGGTGTTGCCGGGATGTATTGAGTACGGGGAATCATGGGCCTCCTGAAGTATCAACTTCCTGAGTTCGGGATCATTGGGCACATAGATGCGATCCTCAAACCATAAAGTTCCGTGTTCATCCTCACGAAAACCATTAGCTTTCCCGTCTTCCATTTTCTGCTTAATCTCAGCTATCTCCTTGTCAGCTTTCTGTGCTTCACGGATCTTTTCCGTCAAAGTAGACTGAATTTCTAGAGTGGCGACAAATCCTCTTGGAACGGTCTCCAATTTGAGCTCTCGGAGGTCATCGACTAACTCCTGGGGTAATCCTCCCGCGGTGAGCGTGTTCACATAACTCTTGCGGCTCAACGCGTCGGCTACAACATTTGCCTTGCCTGGGTGATAATGTAATCTCATGTCATAGTCCTTGATCAACTCTAGCCATCGCCTCTATCTGAGGTTCAACTCCTTCTGCGTGAAGATATATTTCAGGCTCTTGTGATCAGTGTAAACATCACAACTATTTCCGATCAGGAAATGTCTCTAGGTCTTGAGAGCGTGCACTACGGCTGCTAGTTCCAAGTCATGTGTGGCATAATTCAACTCATGAGACCTGAGCTGTCTGGATGCATAGGCTACAACTTTGCCTTCTTGCATGAGCACTCCTCCGAGTCCTTGACGAGAAGCGTCACAGTAAACCTGGAAATCCTTCCGAATGTTCGGCAATATCAGCACTGGGGCTGTAACAAGACGTTTCTTCGGCTCTTGAAAACTGGTTTCACATTCCTCTGTCCAAATATACTTGGATTCCTTCTTCAACAACTCTGTCATGGGCTTGGCAATCTTTGAGAAATTCTCAATGAACCTCCGGTAATATCCGGCAAGTCCGAGGAAACTGCAGATCTCCTTGACTGAAGTGGGTGCTACCCATTCGGTGACTGCTGCGACCTTGGCAGGGTCCACTGCTATGCCTTCTCCTGAGATGACGTGTCCGAGGAATCCGACTTCCTTCAACCAAAACTCACATTTGCTAAACTTTGCATATAGCTTATGCTCTCGAAGCTTCTCCAGAACTAGACGCAGATGTTCCTTGTGTTCCTCTTCGTTCTTGGAGAATATCAATATGTCATCGATGAACACCACGACAAACTTGTCCAAGTATTCCATAAATACCTTGTTCATCAGATTCATAAAATATGCCGGAGCATTAGTCAGTCCAAATGACATGACCGTGTACTCATACAAGCCGTACCGAGTGGTGAAGGCTGTCTTGGGTATATCCTGTTCACGAATCTTCAACTAATGATACCCGGATCGAAGATCGATCTTTGAGAATACGCGAGCTCCAACTAACTGATCAAACAGATCATTGATCATCGGCAAGGGGTACTTGTTCTTGATGGTCACATCGTTCAATGCACGATAATCGACAACCATTCTCAAAGACTTGTCCTTCTTTTCAACCAAGAGCACTGGGGCTCCCCAAGGTGAAGAACTTGGGCGAATATACCCTTTGTCCAATAACTCCTTAATTTGCTTCTTGATTTCTATCAAGTCATTTGCGGGCATCCGATAAGGTCTCTTGGATATCGGGGCTGTTCCGGGTAATAGCTCAATCAAGAACTTAATCTCTCTATCGGGTGGCATGCCCGGCAATTCCTCCGGAAATACATCTGGGTACTCCTGTACGATCGGTACTTCCTCCTGGACTACTCCCGTGAGAGAGTTTACTCGCTTACTCCGTGTCGGGCGCTGAGACACGTACTTAATCCGCTTCTGCTCGGGGGTGGTGAGAAAAATAGACTTAAGGGCACAATCAATATTCCCTTCATACTTGGCCAACCAATCCATGCCTAGGATTACATCCAATCCCTGGGACTCTAATACGATGAGGTTGGTGGGAAAATTATGGTTCCCGATGTTGAGACTCAAAGCATGGCATCCTATCCCGGCTGTCATCATGCCTCCTGGGGAACTGACCTTAATAGGCTGGCTGAGGGTCCTAGTTGGCAAACTATACTTTTCCACAACTACCCTTGATATGAATGAATGCGTTGCACCAGAATTAAAAAGTACCAATACTGGATGTGAATTTAGCAAAAACTTACCAACCACAGTATCGGGGTGATCATAGACCTCATCAACATCAATGTGGTTCACCTGAGCTCGAGGAAAAGGATTGGGCTTCTTTGCTGCAGAGTTGTCGTTGCCGTTTCCATTTCCCTGCTTGTTCTGGGGACAATCAGTGGCATAGTGTCATGTCTTCTGACACTTGAAGCATGTGATGTGAGTCAGATCCTTCTGAGCTGGAGCTGAATTCTGCTGAGTGCCAGTACCGCCATTCTTGAAGTTGTTGTTGTTGCGGTGATTCCCATTTCCTCCATGGTTGGGCACTGGGTGGTTATGCTGCACGTGTCCTCCAAACTTACAGGATCCAGTCCCGGTATTCCCTGAATAAGGGGTGTAGCGAGGCTTCTGCTGAGTGCCGGAGTTGAACTTTCCAACCCCATACTTTCGCTTGCGGTTCTCCATCTGCTGATGTTTCCCCTCCAAGATGAGGGCCTTATCAACCAGCTCCTGGTAGTTGTTGAAGGTGGCTACCGTCAACTGAATGCTCAGCTCATCATTCAGTCCTTCCAAGAACTTTTCCTGCTTGGCCGCGTCATCGGCCACATCTCCAGGTGCATAACGGGCGAGCATGCTGAATTCATCAGCGTATTGGGCCACAGTGCGATTCCCCTGGCGTAAGTTGCGAAACTCACGCTACTTCAGACTCATTGCACCAGCTGAGACATGCGCGGTGCGGAAGGCTTGCTTGAATTGCTCCCAAGTGACTCCAGCAATGGGATAAGTGGTGGTGTAGTTCTCCCACCAAGCAGCTGCAGGGCCTTCAAGTTGATGCGCGGAAAAACGCACCTTCTCAGCTTCAGAACAACCAGCAGTGATAAGTTCACGCTCCATCTTGCGGAGCCAATCATCTGCCACAATGGGCTCAATGCTGCTGGAGAAAGTTGGAGGGTTCAACCTCAGAAAATGGGTGAGATTGTCAGCCTGGGGTGGGGGACGGTTGTTGTTATTGTTCTGGTTATGGATGATCAGCTGCATCAGGGTGTTTTGTTGCTGGATCAACTGGGTGAGTTCTGGCCGAAAGTTGGACTCAGGGGCGCGTCTCGGGGGCATCTGATGTTTGTAGAGGGGTGAGATTAGCATAGAACAATGGTCTAGGAGTAATTACACTACCCATATGAATGCAACACACAAGTATCACACCACACATTTCATTCAATATCATCACAAAAGGTTCACACGGGGATACAAAATTCGATAATCCTAAACATCGGCCTAAAACATATAACGATAAGGTAAATTTGGTGGTCTAGTCTAAGTGTCCTCCTCAGAATAGCATGGTGTCGGGTCCTTCGGTGGAGCTTTCTTCATAGTCCTCTTCGTTGCTGATCACGGGGGCTACGTCTCCTTCGGGATGAAGGTTCTCGCCCATGTCCAGTTCCTCCTCCAAGTATGCAACTCGAGTCTTCAGCTTCTCGATCCGCTCCAGAAAGTCCTTCACTTCCAGTTCATGTTCATAGTGGGCTTCCCGGGCTGCATCTTCAAGTTCAAGCTCGCGGAGTGACAGTTGCTTGATCTTCCTGGCGTCCTTGATCGCGTGATACTCCAGAGTCCCGCTGTGCTTCTCCAAGGTCTGGGCATAAGACAAGAGAGCGTCATTGGTCTTGTTTGAGATGATATCTCCGTCTTCATTTCTCCGGGATACGGCGAATAGGTCTCGAGAAATAGGGCAGCCTTTGTATTCATCCTTGATACGTCCGAGTGCACAATGGATCGCCATGTCCCTTCCGAGAATCCAGTTGGGTGCGATGAACTTGAAATCCATCGGCTCAGTGCGCGGCTGGAATGTCCTTCCGGGAATGTGCACCTCGATCCTGTAGCGTGAATCCTCCGGGTAAGATGAAGTTGGCTTCGATGTGATAGTCGGCAGAGCAATCCTCAAGTCCTTGGTGATCTGCACCAGCTCCTTTCCGAACGGCATAGTGGTGTCGGGCTGGCAAAACTCCGTGAACTTAACAGGGATGAAGGTCGCCATCTAAACATTGGAAAATCGGAGAGAAGTCAGAAATGATCAAAATAGGAAATAGAAGATTTATAGACATAAGAGAAAATAGTTTTCTTCCCAAGGCTTTTCCATTCCTAGAGGTTATGTCCTAAGGTCAGCGTGTGCTCTGATACCATTTTTGTAGCGACCCGACTCAAGACGAGTCAAGCCTCTGGTGTTTCCGTACCATCCCAAGATCATGCTGGTACACACACAGTACATAATGTATATATCCAAGAGTTCAATCACACAGCTTTATTAATCAAAATCTCATAAAGAGTACTTTATTACAATAAAGGATTACAATAAAGTGGCTGAAGGCCATCTCTTGAGATATCTAACGAAGACTAGCGGAAGCATCAAGTAGACGAGTCCATCCGACGCCAAGGGCATGTCGCTGAGCGTAGATCGTAGCCTCACTCCTGGTCGGAAAAGTACTCTGCAACATGATACGTTGCAGCTGTGTAGGTCAGCATATTGAATATGCCGGCAAGTCATCAAAGAGATAGGTAAAATAATAATCAACTATCTCTACATGCATATTTGGCCGGTGGGGCTAAGTTTTGCATAAAGCCAGTTTTATCCTACAACAAAAGGGGTTGAAAGCAAAATATTACTACACAGTTTGTTGTTAACGAGATGGTTCCGCCAACCAGTTCTCGTACCCGAATAGTTGTTAACACCCACATCATTATTAATTTGTGTCGAGAGTTCAGGGGTAATTGAATGCCTTCGGCTCAAGTTGTCCATGACCGTGGACACGGCTAATCGATTAGGTTGAGTACTCTGCAGAGTTTTGCACACGTTCCCCACAAGATTTGATCGCCTCCGGGTTTGTCCTCGCACTTCAGGGTGTTTGAAGACCGGATGATCAAAACATGGTCTTTCAACGGGTCCCTCTGAATCCCTGTCGGTGCCCATCCATTCCTACCATTCGTCTACATCTGCTAGCACTGCCTGTCCAGAGTCGCCGCGTTGTCCCACCAAGCCAGAGCCCATAATGACTTGTGGCTGTGCAGGTAAGCCTTGAGTCTTGAAGTCTCCGTCCATCTCTTCGAGCCTGGGTGAAGCTTTCCGCAGGATGACATGGCCTCTCCAGCATCCCGGGCATCCACTTGGTTTTCCAGGGAGCCGATCAACCGTCCTTCACCCAGAGTTGCATTGCGTCCGAGGTCTTGAAAATCTTGTCTTAGTCCGGTCTTGATTATTATATCAACCTCGCTTCACTCGTGGTATACACTCAACCGATAACCCGTCTACTTAAGCATAGCAAATATAACATTGTCGTCCCGGGGCCAAATATCGGGGTTGTTGTGTTCCTACCACATGATACTACAACTTATACTAAAGTTTCCAAGTACCTAGGCAACATGCAATTGGGCAAAGAAGGTGATCTACTATGCATTGAAAACATAGGTAAAATAACATGATCAAAGATGACTTGCCTTGACGATAGTTGTCTTGCTCGAGCGTCTCTAAGTAACACGCTTCGCACTCCGGATGATCTACCGATACAAACACAAAGCACACCATAAGCAATTCAATCATGCCACAAGTAAAAATAACATCACATGCAATGATTTGCGAAAGCCTAAGCAAAAGAGTTTATCGTGCGCCGGTATGGCAGAAACTTGTTTCTGTTGAAAACACCAGTAAATATACTTTAAAAATTATGAAACTTCTACCACAGTAATATTTTATCACTAGAAAGCAGTAGCAAAAATAATCAACTCAAAATCATTTTTCAAACTCCTGGAATAGGCAAAACAGTGTTTAAACTAAATCTGCTCTAACTTATATTTAAAAATTTCAAACATAGACAAATTATATGTTTTTAAAAATTACAGGAAATTTGTGAGCTACTGGAAAAAAGAATCAATGTTACTGGACTTAGGGATAAAAATTTGTGGCCAAAACAAAACTGAAAGTTTCTGTTTTTGTAAACAGGCAGAAAAAGTAAAACTACTAGTGCTAAAAGAGAGGTACACGTGGCAAGTTTCTATTGGCTGTGTAGGGTGTTTGATGTATGGCTTCGAGCAAACGGCCGAAGGTTAGCAAGGTCGCCGGTTAAAACTTAAGTGACAAAATAACCCACTGGTTTTTCTTATTAGACCGAAGGGGTACGAAAGACCTAATCTAGGCCCTCTATCTAATATCTAACGGCTAAGAAAAGAAAAGACATGAAATACAGAGGAGAGGAGGGGGCTACCTTGCTGGTGGCAGCAGCTCCGGCGAGGGGTGGCTGGCCGGCGAGGATGGGGAAGCTCCGGGGCGATGGGGGACTTCGGGAAAGGCGGCGGCGGTGCTCCTCCACGCGGGGAGGCGCTCGGGGGAGAGGGGGCTCCGGGGGGTGGCTCCCAGGGCGAGGCCGAGGGGTGGCAGCCTCGGGCTCCGGCGAGCAGCTCGTGGCGGCGGCGGCTTCGGGCGGCGGCGGCGGCTAGCGTTGGGAACGGGGTCGGCTAGGGCGGGGGTATATATAGGCTAGGTGGGGGTGGGATAAGGAAGGAGGAGAGGGAGTACTCGGAAGGGAATCGCGGCGTGGTGGTGCGGCTCGGTTTGGTCTGCAGAGGCAAGGAAAGAGAGGGAGGAGGAAGAAGAAGGTGACGTGGGGGAGGGAGAAGGCTCGGTGGGACCCGCACGTAAGAGAGAAGGGGGGGTAGAGGAGGGGGTCGGCCAGGGGCATGGGATTTGATCCCACGTGGCTAAGGCACACCCAGGGCGGCGGTTAGGTTAGAAAAAAAAAGCTTTCCTTTTATTAACCTTTCCAAACAGAAAATATAAAAGCTAAAAAAAGAAAATAAATCAATATATTTATATATGGTATTATATATCAAAAAAATCAGAAAAAGAATCTCTACCCGAATAACATTTTTTTTAAAGTCAAAATAAAAACTTGAAAAAAATGTTTTTTCAGAAATTCCCAAATTTGTTATTTCTTTTTGCAATTATTTTTGCAAAAGAACTTTGGGTTTTCTTGGCTCCATCATTTCAAAAATTTCCCGCACTTTTGGAGTGTCATTTTCCTCCGCTCTCTCTCTTGCGTGCAAGAGAGTTTTCTCCGGGCATTTCTCGCGCGAGGAAAAAAATGAAAATGCAAATCAAAGACGAAGGAATTTCACGTGCTAAATTCATATCAAACAATATGCATAGATGCTTAGCTACAATGTAAAACATTCCTAGTTAGGAAAATTGGGATGTTACATATGTTTCCGCTTTTTGCTCTGATCCTCCATGGACGAAGACGGTTGATGGGGCGGTGGAGACGGTTGATACGGCGGTGGAGACGGCTGCGCTGGAGACTGGTGAGGCGGCAAAGACGACGGTTGCGCTAGAGACTGGTGAGGTGGAGGCGAAGAAGGATTGCTGCTATGAGGAGTCTGTGTCCTTGGCGTCCAATTTGGAAGCAAGATGTCCTCCTTTGGCCATACAACGGTTTGTTTCTTGACTTCTCCAAGTTGAGTGAAATCCCTATCTTCACCTGCTGGGTGGTCGAGCTTCAGCTCCTCATAATCTTTCATCACTTCATCCACTGGGACGACAACGTACCCTTCTGGAACTGGAGAACAATGCCAAGTTGGATTATGTCCAATTGGTACGGCCATGCGGACTGCCACCGTCAACCTTAAGTTAGCAACTTTCACCTTTAGCTCACAAGGTGTGCTCTCTGTGATATCATCCACTGGTTAGCGACGAGGAGGATCCGTTGTCAGTGCATCATCACCATCATCCTGGAGCTGCGTGGAAGGGACACTGCTTTTCCGATTGGATGCACCTTCTATCATGAGCCGCTGAGATTGGTCGCTACCTTGCCGTCTGTCGATTTAATCCTGCTGCAGCTACTTTACTGCTTCTTCTAGATTATGCAGCCGGTCTGCCTCAGCCACTTTATCACGTGCCTCCTTTTCCTTTCTCCTCTGATAGAGAGAACGATGAGCTCACACGCGCCCTTGGGAATAAGGAACTCAAAGGGCGAGCACGAGGCTTACGAGGCTCCCCTTCGTGGATGCTTGCGTTTTCCGATGAATGGAAGAGATTTCGCACTGTGAGTTCCTTATTCCCAAGGGCGCGTGTGAGCTCATCGTTCTCTCTATCGGGAATGAACCGTCCCTCTTCAACATCCTGTTCTGCACGTCTAATGTCCTCGATGGGTAGGCGATTATCTTTGTGTCTTCGGTTATATATTGCCTTCCCTTCTTCATCCAACAATCCCCCATGCCCGTAAAGCCAGTTTCTTCCCCGTTCGAGCCATCTTAAGGGCTCTGGAGTGATATTTTTTCCAGAAATGAAGCCTCAAGTGCTTCCCACTTAGCCATCTTACCACCGTAGCCACCAGGCCCCATAATATGGTGGTACTTCTTCTTACCTGCATTCATCCTATTTGTTGCAGACTTTTTCAAGGCGTCCTCCGATTTCTTGTACACCACAAATTCGGACCAATAGTCTTTTATCTTCTCATAGCCGTGATCGAAACGTGGAGTCTTATCTTTCAAGATAAAATCCTGGTGCAATCTTTTGTTCCAGCGCCTGAATAGATCGGCCATCTTCTTAAGATCCCACTACTTGAGTTTTTTATCTAGGGCCTCTTTTCGCCTCTGCATTTCCTCCTCATTTGGCTCCTCCTCATCTGGATCCACCTCTGGCGCCGACAGGGTGAAATGAAGCATGAGCTTTCTCCAAAGGTTTTCTTTGACTGCTGTGCCGACATATGAGTCTCCTTCCTCCCTTGGCTTAATCCATTCTCGAGTGGTGATAGGGATGTGGTCCCTAATAACTAAAACTCCCGGCATTTGAGAGGAATTGGTTGCCCGACACTTGAGACCGTTTCGATCATGTATCTGTGAGAGGAATTGGTTGCCCGACATTTGAGACCGTTTCGATCATGTATCTCTCACCGTCATCCAGCTTTATGGTTAGGCCTCGTTTCGTCCATACTAAAGTTTTGCTTGATCCGAACGGCTAAAAAAAAGAGCGTTAATATATGTATATAGAGAGCAGAGGATTAGTTTGTTAATATATATATATATGCACCTCGCCGGAGCGGTCTACTTCTCCATCGTCGGCTTCTTCCTCATTGGAGTCGCTGATTCCTCCCTCACTGGAGCTTCTATCTCGTGTGTTGAGAGACTCATCTCCCTCGCCGAACTCGTTGAGAAACTGATTGGTGACATCGACATCGCAAACTAAAATATCATCCCCGCGGATGACACCATGCATGACGTCTTCCTGATATTCGTATGTGTCGTGTATTGGATCCATAGTATCTACAAATTAATTAAACATAAAAAGTAAATTAACTAACAACTAAAACTCCCGCTTATATACATCGAATAATCCACTTAATTAATGCATCATCAAATAAAACACTTAATATTATCGAATATATAATCTGGAATACACAAATAATACATCTCTTGAATACAGTAATACATCGAATAATATATAACTGATCAACCAACAAAGAGTCGTCGCTGAACTGAGGCGCGGGCGATGGACACCCAAAGAGCAGGGACCATCACCGGATCATAGCTCCAGGTACTGGAGAACATGGCATCCAACGCTTCCATATAGCGAGAGACGTGCTCGTCCTCCTCCCTGGCACGGTGACGTATGTCCTCCTCGGGGGCCAGCAACCTAGGCACCGAAAGTGGCCCCCGCGACTGCCACCGAAGAATCTCCGGGTCGACGACGGGAGCCCGGTTCGTCACCAAGCTACGCGCCCCGGAAGGTAAGTCCTCCCAGTGACAGCCCGGCGGAGCCCAGTCCCGCACATGTTGGCGCCTATCAAGCAAGTGGTCGCCATGGAGTCGACGACGAGGATGCGGGTCGGGCATCATATGTCCTACTATTTAATAAACTTTTCTAAACTTGTACTCCCGCCATTCCAAAATATAAGAACTTTTAAATATTTCATCAGAAAACTACATACAGAGCAAAATGAGTGAATCTATACTCTAAAATATGTCTAACAGATTCTCTTAACCTTTAAGAGATTTAACAAAATGGCGACATTATGGATGTGTAGAAAATGATCCATATTTTTCATGATCTCATCTACCCTTATATATGTCACATTGTTTACTGTCAAAGGATTCAAGAAAACCATGACTTCATCATTACCTAGTAGTAATAGGCGCATGATGCTATGAAGCTTTACAAAGTTGTTTTGTAACGGAATCCCGAATAGGATAATTAGCTTTTTAGTACGCGGTTCCAAAAGAGCGGGTTGCAACAAAAAAAGGGAGATGCTACCAGGTAATGTTGAAATTTGGCATGGTATCATCATTTCACCCACATAGCATGTGCTAAAAAGTTGAGAGGGTTACGGCAAAAACTGGATGCACTTCGTGTACAAAACGGACAATCTCTTTCGAAGTATGAGGGTTTCGAACGAGAACTCATGTGTTACAAAGGGATTTCATTTTTTGAACTTATTTTAACACCATACTTTTTGTGTGTTCAAAATGCACCATTCAAAGGCACATCACAAATTTCCAACAATTTCTGACTTCATTTGATGTTTTTCGTGCATTTACTTACTGCTTTTGAGCTAATTGACCCTGAAATTGAAAAGCACTACAAAAGAACTCTGAAATGTTGAAAGTTGGCATGGTATCATCATTGCACCCACATAGCATGTGCTAAAAAGTTGAGAGGGTTACCACAAAAACTGGATGCACTTCGTGTACAAAACGGACAATCTCTTTCAAAGCATCACGGTTTCGAACGAGAACTCACCTGTTACAAAGGGATTTCATTTTTTTGAACGTATTTGTACTCCATACATTTTGTGTGTTAAAAATGCACCATTCAAGGGCACATCACAAATTTTCAACAAATTCTGTCAAAGTATCGTTAGTACACGTCACATAAAGTTTAATACATTAGTACATCACATAAAGTTTAATACATTACATAGATTTATATTTCGATCCCTTGCCTATGATCGCTGCTTTGGCCGTAATCATGGAGCATCTTCATTATTTAACGGGATGCTTGGGTGAATTCTCACTATGAAGGGCGTAATTTCATCAAACTTATTATAATCTGCTGACATGTCTGTCTTGTCCTCGATCCCCACGATGTTTCTTTTCCCTGAAATAACTATGTGACACTTTGGCTCATCGTCGGATGTATTCATTTGCTTGTTTTTTCTTTTTTTCGGTCTGGAGGACATGTCTTTCACATAGAAAACCTGAGCCACATCATTGGCTAGTACGAATGGCTCGTCTCTGTAACCAAGATTATTGAGATCAACTATTGTCATTCCGTACAACTGGTCTACCTTTACCCCTTCTCCATTCATGTTCACCCACCTACACCGAAACAAAGGGACCTTAAAAGTAGGTCCGTAGTCAAGTTCCCATATCTCCTCTATGTAACCATAGTATGTGTCATTTTTCCCATTCTCGTGTGTCGCATCATAGCGGACACCACTGTTTTGGTTGGTGCTCTTTTTATCTTGAGCGGTCGTGTAAAACGTATTCCCGTTTATCACGTACCCTTGGAAATTTAATACAGTCGAAGAAGGTGATGTGGCCAACAAGTAGAGTTGATCTCCAAAAGTGTTGTCATTCATGAGACGTGCTCGCAACCAACTACAAAAAGTATCCATGTGTTTTTCTTCAATCCAGGAGATAGCCTTCCCCGGGAACCCGGAGCATACAAAATTCTTGTGCTCCTCGACATACGATGCCACGAAGGTGGAACTTATTAGAACTATGTAGTGTGTTTGAGTGAAAGAATGCCCGTCCCTAGATATCACTGCTTTCTTTCCTAGTGTGCCTTTTACACTCAGTCTCCCCTCATGTCGCGATTGACGAACACCAATCGGCTTAAGGTCAGGAAGAATGTCTAGACAGAACCCAATGACCTCCTCTGTTCCATAGCCCTTGGAGATGCTTCCTTCTGGCCTAGCACGGTTATGAACAAATTTCTTTAAGACTCCCATGAACCTTTCGAAGGGGAACATATTGTGTAGAAATATAGGACCGAGAATGGAAATCTTGTCGACTAGGTGAACCAGGAGATGCGTCATAATATTGAAGAAGGACGGGAACACCAACTCAAAACTGACAAGTCATTGGACCACATCCTTCTGTAGCCTTTCCAGACTTTCACGATCGATTACCTTCTGAGATATTGCATTGAGGAATGTACATAGGTTCACAATGGGTAATCGAACATTTTCCGGTAGAAGCCCCCTCAATGCAACCGGAAGCAACTGAGTCATAATCACGTGGCAATCATGAGACTTCAGGTTCTGGAATTTTTTCTCTGCCATATTTATTATTCCCTTTATATTTGATGAGAAGTGATACGTCTCAAATGTATCTATAATTTTTGATGGTTTCACGCTGTTATCTTGTCTTCTTTGGATGTTTTATGTACCTTTTATATCTTTTTTGGGACTAACTTATTAATTCAGTGCCAAGTGCCAGTTCTTGTTTTTTCTGTGTTTTTGACTCTTTTCATATCTGATTTTGGAACGGATTCCAAGCGGAAGAAAAACCCCGAAATGATTTTTTCCCGGACGGAAGAAGATCAGGGGGCCTTTGGGCCAAGCCAGGTGGGCTCGAGGGAGCCCACAAGCACCCAATCCGCCACCAAGGGAGGCGGTGGTGGCAGGGCTTATGGCCTCCCTGACCGCCCCCTGACCTAGATCCTTGGCCTATATATTCCCAAATATTCAGAAAAAAATCAAGGCAGCCTCGAAAATACTTTTCTGCCGCCGCAAGCTTCCGTTTCCATGAGATCTCATCCGGAGACCCTTCCCGACGCCCTGTCGGAGGGGACTTTGGAGTTGGATGGCTTCTTCATCATCATCATCGCCCCTCCAATGACTAGTGAGTAGTTCACTTCAGACCTACGGGTCCGTAGTTAGTAGCTCGATGGCTTCTTCTCTGTCTTGGATCTTCAATACAAAGTTCTCCATGATCTTCATGGAGATCTATCCGATGTAATCTTCTTTGGCGGTGTGTTTGTCGAGATCCGATGAATTGTGGATTTGTGATCAGATAATCTATGATATACATTTGAGTCTTTGCTGATTTCTTATATGCATGATTTCATATCATTGTAAGTCTCTCCGAGTCTTGGGTTTTGTTTGGCCAACTAGATCTATGATTCTTGCAATGGGAGAAGTGCTTGGTTTTGGGTTCTACCATGTGGTGACCTTTCCTAGTGACAGTAGGGGCAGGAAGGCACACATGAAGGAGTTGCCATCAAGGGTAAAAGTATGGGGGTTTTACCATTGGTTTGAGATTATCCCTCTACATCATGTCATCTTGCTTAAGGTGTTACTCTGTTCATATGGACTTAATACACTAGATGCATGCTGGATAGCGGTCGACATGTGGAGTACTAGTAGTAGATGCAGAAAGTATCGGTCTACTTGTTTCGGACGTGATGCCTATAGATATAATCATTGCATAGATATCGTCACGACTTTGCGCGGTTCTATCAATTGCTATACTGTAATTTGTTCACCCACCGTCTACTTGCATTCATGAGAGAAGCCACTAGTAAACACGACGGCCCCTGGGTTTATTCACGTCCATCGTTTACACTTCCGCTTTTACTTTGCTTTGTTACTTTGTTGCTTTCACTTCTCACTTGGCAAACAATCTGTAAGGGATTGACAACCCCTTCATAGCGCTGGGAGCAAGCTTTCGTGTTTGTGCAGGATCTTGTGATACTCCTCCACCGGATTGATACCTTGGTTCTCAAACTAAGGGAAATACTTACCACCGCTGTGCTACATCTCCCTTTCCGCTTTGAGGGAACACCAACGCAAGGCTCCAAGGCCACGGGGGAAATCCTTTGCATACTTGCCTAGGAAGTCCCTTAAGGCGTAGCCGCAGCTGAAGGATTCCTGGTGCCGTCGACTATTCTTGGCACCGTTGCAAGGGAAGCACAGATGACATCAAGAAGCCAGCGGGGACCTTCATACTGCTCAGGCATTCAAAAAAGATTTCCTTATCTGCTTTGGTAAGAGCGTAGCTGCTTAAGTATTGACGCACTTTATTAGTCGTCTTGTCGTATGGGTCTTTCATACGTTCCTGCTCCTCCCGTGCTTCTGTTGTATCTTTTGTCTTCCCATACATGCCCAGGAAGCCAAGCAGGTTCACGCAAAGATACTTCGTCACGTGCATCACGTCGAGTGAATACCGGACCTCTAGGTGTTTCCAATAGGGTAGCTCCCAAAATAAAGGTTTATTTTTCCACATGGGAACGCGTCCGGTAACGTCATCTTTTGGAACAGATTGACCGCCAGTACCCTTTCCAAAGATTACTATTTGATCCAAATCCTTGACTAGAGTCAATAACTCATCACCAGTAGGGAGGTTATGCTTCTTCCGGTGATCTGCCTCACCATTGAAATGCTTGCCTATCTTTCTTACGGGATGATTGGTCGGAAGAAATTTACGACACCCCAGGTAGACAACCTTCTTAGGTTTTTTCAAATATGTACCTTTAGTCTTATCTAAACAGTGTGTGCATGCATTGTATCCCTTGTTTGACTGTCCTGAAATGTTACTAAGAGCAGGCCAATCATTGATGGTTACGAACAACAATGCTCGTAGGTCAAATTCCTACTGTTTGTGCTCATCCCACACATGTACACCTAGTTTGGCCCACAACTGCAAAAATGTTCATCAACTAATGGCCTTAGGTACACATCAATGTCGTTGCCGGGTTGCTTCGGTCCTTGGATGAGCACTGACATCATAACGAACTTCTGCTTCATGCACAACCAAGGCGGAAGGTTGTAGATACATAGAGTCACGGGCCAGGTGTTGTGACTGCAGCTCTGCTCCCCAAAAGGATTCATGCGGTCGTACTTAGAACAAGACATAAGTTCCTTGTGTCATCTGCAAAATCTGTCCACTCCCTCTCGATTTTCCTCCACTACGTCCCATCTGCGAGGTGTCTCAACTTTTTCACGTCTTTCTTACGCTCGTCTTTGTGCCATCGCATCAACTTGGCATGCTCGTTGTTTCTGAACAGACACTTCAACCGTGGTATTATAGGAGCATACCACATAACCTTAGCAGGAACCTTCTTCCTGGGGGCTCGTCATCACCCTCAACATCACCAAGGTCATCCTATCTGATCTTGTACCGACTTGCAGTGCATACCGGGCATTTATACATATTCTCGTACTTCTCACCGTGGTACAGGATGCAGTCATTAATGCATGCATGTATCTTCTGCACATCTAATCCAAGAGGGCAGATAGCCTTCTTTGCTTCGTACGTAGTCTCGGGAAATTCGTTATCCTTTGGAAGCTTCGGCTTCCATATTTTCAGTAACATCTCAAATCCCCTGTCAGATAGATGAGTTTCTGCCTTCCAATTCAACAGTTCCAGTGTGGTACCGAGCTTTGTGCTGCCATCTTTGCAATTTGGATACAACAACTTTTTATGATCCTTTAGCATGGCCTCCAATTTCAGCTTCTCCTTTTGTGTATCGCATTCTCTCTTTGCATCAGAAATTACCCGACCAAGACCATTAGTGGGCTCATCTGATGCTGGTTGTTCTTCACCTTCTTCTTCTTCATTGTCTTCCATTGTAGTATCACCGTATTCTTCAGTGCACATAGGATAGTTGTAATCATCATCATCTTCTTCATTGTCTTCTATCCTAACCCCTCTTTCTCCGTGCATGGTCCAACAATAATATGTGGGCATGAAACCTCTCTCAAGCAAGTGGAGATGAATGTTTTTCGAGCTAGAGTACTCCTTCACGTTTCGACTGCCAACAGATGGAAAAGGCATAAAATTATCCACTTTGTTTGCCTCAGCCACATCGATAAATTTATGCAGTCCTGCAATAAATCCGGAACCACATCGTTCGCCGTACATCCGTCGCTTCCGTGCATCGATCTCACATCATACATGAATAGTGAAATGACCACCGTAGATTAACACATGCAATATTTTTGTATCAATTACAGATGAAAAGGATAAGGTTGCTAACATCTGTCGAGGATACCATTTTATGTGATCTTAAGTGTGACTCGGGCATTAGTCACCGTACATCCATTGGCGGTTTGTCTGTATTATGAAATTAAGTATATAAAAAAAACCATTGCAGAACATCATTGTTAGATCATATTTCTCCATATGTGGTTTTGGTAATTGATGACAATTCCTATGGACTAATGGTTGCCTTAAGTTATATTTATAGGATTTGTCCATAGGCACTTCTTGAAGTCCATCTTTTGGGTTCAAGGAGTTTATATGATGACCAAGATGGTATTCAAGGTATTATCCAAAGAATGGTCATAGAGACACAAGATTGATCAAGATCGTCAGAAAAAGAGTTAATCAAGATGATCAACACACAAAGAGTACTAGATGTACCGAGAGGGATCAAGTGATCCCAAGGTATGGTAAGCATTGTCCATTACATGTTTTGTGTACTAACCCATGGTCTTCGTGAGAGTTCTATGTGGGGGATAGGTGAGTTTCCATGGGTTTGCATCAAAAGAAAGATCTCATACAACCCATTAAGGATGACGTCAAGTGGTGATCGTCATCAAGATTGCGGTGTCCAAGTTCAAGTGGATCAGCACGAATATGTCATGCTTGAAGCTTGCCATCCATTGTGGTGGCAATGGACTTGTGAAGATATGCTGAAGAGTGGCTCACCCATAGTGAGTATGGGGGAACAATCAACTAGTCTTCATCAAGCCAACGCAATAAAGAAAGGTGGTCCATCTTGAGGAAGCCAAGATGATCATCATCTAGCTCAAGAGGACGAGGTGCAAGGTATAGGTTTGCCCTTGATAGGTTTTCCGTTTTAGGATAGATTGCTGCACTGTCAAGGGGGCTCTCAAGTGAGTAGCTTGATCGTATCGTTCGTTGAGAGCTCAAACAATTTGCATCCTTGCATCATACTTCTTGGTTCTTGTTTGGTGTTTCTCTTTGTGAGTTTTAGAGCTTATGGTCATCTTCATGACAAGCTCGAGTTCATCGAAAACGGAGTCCATATGCATCTTCTATGATGTTTTCCATGTTGGGAGTTTTTACCAGTCTTATTCGAAGAAGTGTTCTCACCATTTTCTTATGGGACTTTTCTCACTTGCTTATGATTTATAATTCTATCAAGATTTAGTTAGCCCATGTCGCTAGCTTTCCAACAAACTTGGTTTCGTTGAATTCAGAGTCCGTATGCGAAAGTTAGAGCAGTTTGAGTATCCAGCGGTAGTACCGCTCCTGGTGCGAGCGGTAGTACCACTCTCGTAGCGGTAGTACTGCCCCTAGAGCGGTAGTAATTTTCTACTACCGCTCCCTAGCGGTAGTACCGCTCTAGGAGCAGTAGTACCACTCCGGGTGGGCGGTAGTACCGCTTCGGGATGGTAGTACCTCTCTGTGAGCGGTTGTTCTCCGTCGGACTTTTTGCGAAGACTTTCTCTAGCGGTAGTACCGCCAGGGGCTAGCGGTAGTACCGTCAGGGCTAGCGGTAGTACCGCCAGGGGCAGCGGTAGTACCGCTCCTCCCTGAGCGGTAGTACCGCTGTGCTCGGGCTGTAAGTGGGAGTAACTGTGTGATTCTTTCCCCCACTATATAAAGGGGTCCTTCTTCCCCCTTGGTGTTTTCTTATCTCTTTAGTGCATGCTCTTCCCCCATTGTTGACCTTCTTCGAGCTTGCTAACTCTCAATCCCTCCAATGATTCTTGCTAGTTCTTGAGCGAAAAGAGAGAGGAGATCTAGATCCACTTTTCCACCAATCACTTTCTCCTCTAAGTGAGGGGAACCCCTTGGGTCTAGATCTTGGAGTTCTTCGTGTTCTTCTTCGTTCTTCCTCTCATTTTCCTCCCTAGCATTAGTTGCTTTGGTGGGATTTGGGAGAGAAGGACTTGGGCACTCCGTGTGCCCTTGCCATTGCATTAGTTGTATCGGTTTGAGTTCTCCAACGTGATACGTGGAAGTGAGAAGTTGAGAAGCTTAATACCCTTTGGTACTTAGTACCCTAGAGATTGTTCTTCGTGGATTCTTTGATTTCCTAGAAGCTTGGTGGTGTCTCGGAGCTCAAACATTGTGGTGTAAAGCTCCGGGCATGCGTCGGGGTCTCCAATTAGGTTGTGGAGATTGCCCCAGCAATTTGTACGGGTACCGGTGACCGCCCCCAAGGGTTGCCGTTTGTACGGGTTCGGTGACCGCCCTCAAGGGTGCCTTAGTGGAATCACGACATGTTGCATTGTCCGAGGGCGTAAGGAGATTACGGTGGCCTTAGTGGCATCTTGGGGAGCATTGTGCTTCCACGCCGCTCCCACGGAGATTAGGATCCGTAAGGGTGTGAACTTCAGGATACATCGTCGTCTCCACGTGCCTCGGTTATCTCTTACCCGAACCTTTTACTTATGCACTTTACTTTGTGATAGCCATATTGTTTATTGTCATATATCTTGTTATCACTTAGTTGTTTATCTTGCTTAGCATAAGTTGTTGGTGCACATAGGTGAGCCTAGTTGTTTTAGGTTTTGTGCTTGACAAATTAAATGTTATTTTTATTCCGTATTTGTTCAAGCCTAAACCGTAATTATTTTAATGCGCCTATTCACCCCCCCCTCTAGGCGACATCCACGTCCTTTCAATTGTTATCAAAGCTAGGTCTCTATTTATTAGGTTTAACCACCTAGAGAGTAAGGATGTCGACTAGGGGTTTAGGATTCACTAACACTCTTAATTTCGATGGCACAAATTTTGATGTTTGGGTAATTCGCATGCTTAATCACTTTCGGGTCTTGGACCCAAATTTAGAGCAAATTGTAGATATTGGTTTTTCTCGTCTAAAGGATTCTCAAAATATATCTTTAGAGGATGAGAAAAACTCTTATCTCGATGCTCAAGCTTATAATGTGCTTATTGATGCTTTGAGCAATGTAGTTA
This sequence comes from Hordeum vulgare subsp. vulgare, assembly GCF_904849725.1. NCBI lineage: Eukaryota > Viridiplantae > Streptophyta > Magnoliopsida > Poales > Poaceae > Hordeum > Hordeum vulgare. The sequence goes on from NC_058520.1 coordinate 84,798,107, forward strand.
TATTTCAAATCATGCCATTCCGGGATGCTCATGAGTTGTGGACAAAGCTTGAAGATAAATATGGTACGTCCAAGATTTGTGGGAATGATTGTTCTCCCTCCACCTATGGTCGTGTGCTCTTCTCAACTTCATCTACTTCACCTACATGTGGATTGCCACAAGGTAATGATATGGTGAGTAGTGGTGATCATTGCAATGATGATAGTGGGTTTTTTGTTGATGATCCTTCTTCACTATATTATTGCAATGCTTCATCTTTGGGCATTAACACTTCGAGCACTCGAAATGTTTTGCATGCTTGTGTTGATAGTCCTTGCATATCATGTAAAAACTGCTTGACTAAATCTCATGATGATATGCTTCCTATATCTTGTTGCCATGATAAAAATGTATATATTTCCTCGAGTTGTTGTGCTAAAAATGTAGAGGTAATTCATCATTCCATGGAAAAATATGTGGCCTTGAATGATGCTTCAACGGATCCTACATCATCATTTATTGTTACTCACTTTTACCTTATGGCTAAGGCTTCAAAGGTATCTCCTACTTTGAATCCCAATGTATCTCATGATGATGATGTTGATGATAATGAGGATGAGAATTATGATGAAGAGAGTGATATTATTGCATCCTAAAAAATTAAGGGTGAAATGATTTTTAAATATCTTTATAAGAATAAACTTGCTTGTTCCAACTTCTTGGAAATCATGTCTATTGCCACTGAGGGCAAGAAATACATTGATGAGTTGGAAGCTCATCTCGAGGAGCATGAGGCCACCATTGAGACAATGGAACGTCATGAGCGTGATTACGCTAACGAGATCGTGGAGCTATCGCAAGCTCTTGAAAATGAACAAACCACCAAGGAATCTCTTGAGGAAACCTTTGCTATAGAATTATCTAGATTAAAGTAATCCCATGATAGAGCTCTCGAGGCGGCTAATTATTTTAGAACTAAAAATGATAACCTTGAAGTTGCACATGCTAAACTCGTTGAGGACTATGAGCACCTCGAAAATGGCTCAAGGGCTATTAAGAGTTCGCTCATCGAACTCACTGACTCTCAAGCTCAACTTGAAGCTCCATATGCTAAATAGCTTGCCAAGTTGCCTTCTCCTCATATTGTTAATAATTATACTTGTGCTACTAACTCTACTTCTTGTGAAGCATCCATTTTAAAGGAGAATGTTGAGCTAAGGGCTAAACTTGAGTTGCTATCTAGCAATTATGGGAAGTTGGAAGAAATTCATGTAATGCTCACAAGCTCTCATGATGATCTTCTAGTATCCCATAATGTGCTAAAATTAGCTTATGAGGATATTACCACCAAGGTAACATCGAGTGAGCCTCATGTGGACATTAGCAATACTTCTAGTCAAAATTCTATATTGCCATGTGCTAGTCCTCGTAATTCATCTACTCATAATGTTGCTACATCTTGTGATGAATTACTTTCAATGCCTTGTTGCTCTAACAATGAAGCTGATACTTCCTCTAGTACTTCTGTTGATGTTAACCATGTAGAGGAAATCAAAGAGCACAAGGCCCAAGTCACTTTCTTGAAGAAAGACTTGGAAAAGAGTCATGAAGGAATGTCCACACTCAACAATGTCTTGTGTGGGCAAAAATCCCCAAATGACAAAGACGAACTTGGATTCAACTCCGACAAGAAGAATAAGTCCTAAATCTTCAAGAAGAAGGGCCAAGAACAAGTAAAGAATTCGGACAAGATTATTTGCTTCAAGTGCAAAATTGAAGGGCACCATGTTAGATCTTGCCCAGTAAAGAAGAAGCCCCAAAGTCAGAAGCAACAAGGGAAGCGGCCACATGTTCAATCACATACTCAACTACAAGTTTAATAAAGGCCCCTTCCCAAGAAGACCCAAGCCAACACTCCTCATGTTGAGAAATCAATAGGGAAGAAATTAAAGGGTAGATGTTGCTACTTATGTCGTGAGAATGGTCACTTCGCTTCTTCTTGCACGAGAGGTAATTTATCCAACCCAATCAGTATTGATGATATCTATTCTCTTGGGAAGGATAAGGTTGGCAACGTGTTTGCCAAGTTTGTGGGTACTCAAAGTGCTGTCAAGAAAAGTACCATTTGGGTTGCCAAGCCTATCATGACTAACTGATGACCCACAAGTATAGGGGATCAATCGTAGTCCTTTTGATAAGTAAGAGTTTTGAACCCAACGAGGACCAAAAGGCTCTGATAAAGGGATTTTAGCAAGGTAATAACAGCAAGCACTGAAAGTAGCGGTAACAAGTGATTGTGTAGCGAGGTGAAACGTAGCAAGCAAAAAGTAACAAGTAACAAGTAGTAGCTACGGTGCAGCAAGTGGCCCAATCCCTTTTGTAGCAAGGGACAAGCCTAAACAAAGTCTGATAGGAGGAAAAACGCTCCCGAGGACACACGGGAATTTCTGTCATGCTAGTTTCATGATGTTCATATGATTCGCGTTCATTACTTTGATAGTTTGATATGTGGGTGGACCGGCGCTTGGGTACTGCCCTTACTTGGACAAGCATCCCACTTATGATTAACCTCTGTCGCAAGCATCCGCAACTACAAAAGAAGAATTATGACAACATCTAACCATAGCATTAAACTAGTGGATCCAAATCAGCCCCTCACGAAGCAACGCATAGACTGGGGTTTAAGCTTCTGTCACTCGAGCAACCCATCATCTACTTACTACTCCCCAATGCCTTCCTCTAGGCCCAAATATGGTGAAGTGTTATGTAGTCGACGTTCACATAACACCACTAGAGGAAAAACAACATACAGCATATCAAAATACCGAACGAATATCAAATTCACATGACTATTATCAGCATGACTTATCCCATGTCCTCAGGAACAAAAGTAACTGCTCACAAAGCATAAACATAATCATGATCATAGGTGTAATGAATAGCATCAAGGATCTGAACATATACTCTTCCACCAAGTAATCCAACTAGCATCAACTACAAAGAGTAATCAACACTACTAGCAACCTTACAAGTACCAATCGGAGTCGTGAGAAGGAGATTGGTTACAAGAGATGAACTAGGGATTGGAGAGGAGATGGTGCTGATGAAGATGTTGATGAAGATGCCTACCCTCCGACGAGAGGAGTGTTAGTGATGACGATGGCGATGATTTCCCCCTCCGGGAGGGAAGTTTCCTCGGCAGGATCGTCCTGCCGGAGCTCTAGACTGGATGTGCTCAAGTTCCGCCGCCTGGCGGCGGCGAAACCACGAAAAAGCTCCCGAATGATTTTTTTTCTGGACCAAAACCCTTCATATAGCAAAAGAGGGGGGCTAGTGGGCCGTCAGGGAGCCGAGAAGCCCCCACTCCGACACCAGGGGGTGGCGGTGGCACGGCTTGTGGCGCCCTGGTAGCCCCCCTCCGGTACTTCTTTCGCCCAGTATTTTTTATATAATACCAAAAAAATCCACATAACTTTTCAGGGCATTTGGAGATGTGCAGAATAGTGGACTAAGATTTGCTCCTTTTCTAGTCCAGAATTCCAGCTGCCTGAATTCTCCCTCTTCAACTAAACCTTGCAAAATAAGAGAGAAAAGGCATAAATATGGTACCACAAAGTAATATAACAGCCCATAAAGCAATAAATATCAACTTAAAAGCATGATGCAAAATGGACGTATCAACTCCCCCAAGCTTAGACCTCGCTTGTCCTCAAGCGAAAACCAAGTTCCATAAACATGTCCACATGTTGAGGGACGAAGGTGTCGATAAAACATAATACGGACATGAGGGCATCATGATCACACATAGAACAGCAATACATCATAAATATTCTTATGGGAAAGTAACAATTCCTTCACAAAGCAAAGCATGAAGCAAAAACCTTACCGAGAAGTAACTAACAATAGTCCATAGTCATTGAAGCAATTGCAATTTATCACAACATCAGAAAGAGTCAAGTAAGAGCTTGTAAGGAAAACCCACATACTCAATCATCTCTTTTGTTTTCCACAATTGTTACAACTCACGTGGTACTCATGGTGTTGAAGTTTCAGCTGGACACACAGGAAGATAGGGGCTTATAGTTTTGCCTCCCAACGGTTTACCTCAAGGGTAAAGTCAACAACAATAAAGCATAAGTACTCAACTCCAAGTTGATATATGAATATAGATCTTTCCCAAACATGTGACGGTAGCCAAGACAAAGGAAAAAATAGGGAATTGGTAAAGATCACCATGACTGTTACAAGGGCAAAAAGTAAAGGTACAAGATAGGACCTTCGTAGAGGGAAGTAGAGGTTGTCATGCGCTTTTGAGGTTTGAATGTGTGTCCGCTTAGTGCAGAGGAACGTCACTTTATATTGCCTCCTGTGATAAATAACTTTATTATGCAGTCTGTCACATTTATATCTTCCTCAACAGAGGTTCTTACAAAGCTTATTTTCCACACACTAATAGATCATACATATTAGAGAGCAATTTTTATTGCTTGCACCGATGACAACTTACTTGAAGGATCTTATTAAATCCATAGGTAGGTATGGTGGACTCTCATGGCAAAACTGGGTTGAAGGTTCATGGATGCACAAGTAGTATCTCTACTTGGTGCGGGAGTTTTGGCTAATATGAGGTGGAAGCAATCGTCACATGCTAAGGGATCTCTAATCATATAACATTGTTTGGAACCAAGCAAACACAATTCATTATGTTGTCTTCCTTGTCCAACATCTACTCCTAAGCATGTAATAGTTTGGTGAGTGCTCACAATTGTAAAAAGTGTCTAATATGATATATTTATATGTGAACCTCTCTTTCCTTATTACTTCTTATTAATTGCAACAATGATTGAGGTCTATGTTGATTTATTCTCAACAAGTTTCAATCATCATACGTGTCATAAGTGAAGTTATCACTTTCCATAAGATCGTCTCGTGATCTTTCATGCTATCGTTCTTTTCATACTTTTGATCATGGCACAAAGCAAAGCCCTTGACTAAGACACTCTTTATTATATAACTCGTAAGCTTGAATACATCGGGGGAGAGACAAAAGCAAAAGACTCAAACTAAACACTAGAGACTTATTCCTCTAAGAGAAGAAATAAAAACTGAAAAGGAAAGAACTAAAACAAAGGTAAAAGCAAAAGATATAAAGGTGATACGATACGAGGGAAACTCCCCCAAACTTGGCAGAAGCCAAGGGGATTGCCCATACCAATGCTTAGTTGTCTTCCTTTGGTGATGATGGTGGTGGAGTTGTTGGAGTAGTCTTGAGATTGTCTAATTTCCACTTGAGAAAAAAGTTCTCCTCCCTTAGATCGTCATTTTCTTCCTCAAGTTTCAACACTTTATGGCAAAGTTCCTGCTTACTCTCCTGCAAGAAACGAGAAGGGATAAACAAGGTCTTAGGCTTCTTCCTATGGTCAGGGAGGCTTGACTTCTCGAACTCCACATGGGTGTTTGCAGGTTGAGGTAGAGGAGCCTCCTCTTCATCGGAACTCGTTTGCTCCTTCCCTTTGGTCTCATAGTCCTCTTCCTCATCCGTGGTCCAGCCATATGGTTCCAAATCCCCATAGACCTTGGGGTTAGCAAGGTAGTCAGCCACATAGCTCTCCCCCTCTGAATCCTGAGAAGACATCTTGACCTAGATCTGCGGCACAAACAAGCTCGAAATGAAAACAGAGGAAAACTGCGCGATACGGAGATCAAAACCTTCGGGTGACTATATATTGATTTTTTTTGTGGACCAGAAGGAGTGCTCCGCAAGAAAACGGAATCCGGGAGGCACACGAGGTGCCCACAAGCTTGCCCTCTGCCACCAGGGGGGTAGGGGGCGGTGGCAGGGCTTGTGGCCGCCTCTTGCGCTCTTCGGACTGCTTTTTATTTTTCTAATTTTCCAAAAATTCCAAAACGGAGGAAATTTCCTATTGGAAAAGCATCGGAGTCCAATTTCTTACCGAAACAGATACCTCTTCATTTTCAGGGTCTGAAACAGGCTGATAAACATCCCTTATGTACTACTGTGGAGTTATGACATTGACGATATTGGTCTCAACATTTATGGGAGTACCAGAGATGTAATGCTTGATTCTTTGCCCATTTACCACTCTAGGAAAATTCCCTTCCGTGTTATTGATTTTGATGGCACCAGAACGATATACTTCCTCGATAACATAGGGACCTTCCCATTTAGAGAGAAGCTTGCTTACAAAGAATCTCAAACGAGAATTGTATAGCAGGACCTAATCACCTATATTGAACTCTCGTTTCTGTATTTGTTTGTCGTGCCATCTCTTAACCTTTTCCTTGAACTACTTGGCATTCTCATATGCCTGGGCCCTCCATTCATCTAACGAGCTGATATCAAACAACTGCTTCTCACCGGCAAGTTTGAAATAAAAGTTGAGCTCTTTGATTGCCCAATAAGCTTTGTGTTCCAGCTAAAGAGGTAAATGACAGGCCTTACCGTAAACCATTTTATATGGTGACATGCCCATGGGATTCTTGTAAGCAGTCCTATAAGCCCATAGTGCATCGTCAAGTTTGCTAGACCAATTGTTTCGAGATCTATTGACGGTCTTTTGTAGGATCAACTTGATCTCCCTATTACTCAACTCCACTTGACCACTAGACTCAGGATGGTAAGGAGATGCAACTCTAAGGTTGACATCATACTTAGCGAGCATCTTGCAGAAAACACCATGAATGAAGTGGGAACCGCCATCAGTCATCAGATATCTAGGGACTCCAAATCTTGGGAATATGACTTCTTTAAGCATCTTAATAGAGGTGTGGTGATCAACATTTTTACTCGGGATAGCTTCTACCCACTTAGTAACGTAATCCACAACAACTAAGATGTGAGTGTACCCATTGGAACTCGGGAAGGGTCCCATATAATCAAAGCCCCAGACATCAAATGGTTCAATGACAAGTGAATAGTTGATAGGCATTTCCTGACGCTTGCTGATGTTCCCTATTCTTTGGCATTCGTCACAAGACAAAACAAACTTACGGGCATCCTTGAAGAGAGTGGGCCAATAGAAACCTGATTGCAATACCTTATGGGCAGTTCTATCTCCAGCATGGTGTCCTCTGTAGGCTTCGGAATGACACTTCTGCAGGATCTGTCCATTTTCATGTTCAGGCACACAACGTCTAATAACACCATCTAGTCCTTCCTTATAAAGGTGAGGATCATCCCAAAAGTAGTGTCTCAAATCAAAGAAGAATTTCTTCTTTTGCTGATAGGTGAAACTGGGTGGTATGTCTTTGGCTACGATATAGTTTGCATAATCAGCATACCACGGTGCACTATGTGAAGTGCGGATGACATTCAATTGCTCATCAGGAAAGCTGTCATCAATAGGTAGTGGGTCATCAAGGACATTCTCTAGCCTAGACAAGTTATCTGCTATAGGGTTATCAGCACCCTTTCAGTCAACAACATGCAAATCAAATTCCTATAGCAGGAGAACCCATCTGATTAGCCTAGGCTTAGCGTCCTTCTTCTCCATAAGGTACTTAATAGCAGCATGATCAGAGTGAATAGTGACTTTGGAGTCAACTATATAAGATCTGAACTTTTCACATGCAAACACGACCGCTAAAAATTCCTTTTCCGTAGTGGCATAGTTTCTTTGGGCACTGTCTAGAGTTTTACTAGCGTAGTGAATAACATTCAACTTCCTGTCAACTCTTTGTCCTAGAACAGCACCAACAGCATAATCACTAGCATCGCACATGATTTCAAAGGGCTAGTTCCAGTCATGTGGTTGAACAATAGGTGCGGTTATCAAAGCCTTCTTAAGTATTTCAAAAGCTTCCTCACAATCCTCATCAAAAACAAAAGGAACATCCTTCTGCAAGAGGTTGGTAAGAAGCCTAGAAATCTTAGAGAAGTCTTTAATGAACCTTCTGTAGAAACCAGCATGACCTAGGAAACTTCGTATACCTATGATATCTGTGAGGCAAGGCATTTTCTCAATTGCATCAACCTTAGCCTTATCAACTTCAATGCCTCTCTCAGAAATTTTGTGCCCTAAGAAAATGCCTTCATTAACCATAAAGTGGCACTTCTCCCAATTCAAGACGAGGTTGGTTTCTTTGCATCTCTGTAAGACTCGATCAAGGTTGCTGAGGCAATCATCAAAGGAAGACCCGTAAACGGAGAAGTCATCCATGAAAACCTCGACAATCTTTTCACAAAAGTCAGAGAATATAGCCATCATACATCTTTGAAATGTGGCAGGTGCATTGCATAAGCCAAAAGGCAAACATCTATAAGAAAAGGTACCGAAGGGGCAGGTGAAAGTGGTTTTCTCTTGATCAGATTGTGCAACAGGTATTTGCGAGAAACTTGAATAACCGTCTAGAAAGCAGAAGTGTGTGTGCTTTGATAGCCTTTCTTGCATTTGGTCGATAAACGACAAAGGATAATGATCTTTCCTGGTTGCCTTGTTCAGTTTCCGGAAGTCTATCACCATCCTATAGCCAGTAATAATCCTTTGTGGGATTAGTTCATCCTTATCATTAGGAACAACGGTGATACCCCCCTTCTTAGGTACGCAATGTACTCGACTTACCCAATCACTATGAGCAACAGGATAAATGATTCCTGCTTCCAGAAGCTTTAATATTTCTTTTCTAACGACCTCTTTCATCTTAGGATTCAATCTCCTTTGATGATCAGCAACTGGTTTAAAGTCAGGATCGGTTTTAATCTTGTGCTGACATAGAGTAGGACTAATACCCTTTGATGATCATCAAGAGTATATCAAATAGCGGCACGGTGCTTCCTCAGAGTTCTTAGTAACTTCTTCTCTTCGTGCTCTGAGAGGAGGGCACTAATAATGACAGGATATATCTCCTTCTCATCAAGATAGGCATACTTAAGAGTATCAGGCAACTGTTTAAGCTCGAAAACAGGATCACCCTCTGGTGGGGGAGGATCCCCAAGAAGTTCAACAGGCAGATTATTCTTGAGAATAGGATATTGTTCTAAGACAATTTTATCTATCTCATCTCTCTCCTCCATATGCATATGATTTTCATGCTCAAGAAGATATTGCTCTAAAGGATCCGTAGGAGGTACGGCAATAGAGGCATGAGCAATAATTTCATCTCTACCAGACGACTCTCTTTCATGGGGTTGTCTTCCAAACTTGGAGAAGTTAAATTCATGAGACACACCCTCGAAACTAACTACGACGGTCTACTTAATGCAATCAATGTCAGCATTGACAGTGTTGAGAAAGGGTCTACCAAATATAATGGGACAAAAGCTATCTTGTGCAGTACCAAGGACGAGGAAATCAGTAGGATACTTCATCTTACCACACAGGACTTCTACGTCTCTCACAATTCCCAGAGGGCAGATAGTGTCTCTATTAGCTAGCGTAATAGTGACATCAATGGGTTCTAACTCAGCAGGTGCAATATCATCTTTGATTTCATCATATAAAGAACGGGGTATTGCACTAACACTAGCTCCCATATTACATAAACCATGGTAACAGTGATCTCCTATCTTGACAGAAACAACGAGCAGGCCAACTACAGGTCCGTGTTTGTCCTTCGCGTGAGGTTTAGCAATTCTAGCGGAGTCCTCACAGAATTTGATAACATGCCCATCTATGTCTTCGGCTAAGAGATCTTTGATAATAGCAACACTAGGTTCAACTCTAATCTCCTCAGGGGGTGCAAGTGGTCTAATGTAACCCTTACGTATCACAGTTGGAGCTTTAGAATAATCATTTATCCTAGTAGGGTATGGTGGTTACTCAGTGTAAGCACAAGGAACAACAGGATCACTAACAGCAATGACTTTCTCCTCAACTAGATTGGTTTTGGCTCTGTTGCTTTCTACAGGAGGATGATATTAAAACCACTTGTTTTTGGGAAGATCAACATGAGCAGCAAAAGATTCACATAGAGAGGCTACTATCTTAGAGTCAAGTCCATACTTAGCGCTAAAATCTCTAGAAGTGTTTGTCTCAACAAAAGATTTAACGCAATCAAACTGGAAATTCAAACCTGACTCCTTGCCTTCCTCCAGCTCCCAATCTTCAGAGTTGCGTTTGATTCTCTCCAATAAATTCCACTTGTGATCAATATCCTTCTTCATAAAAGAACCGGTACAAGAAGTGTCAAGCATGGTACGATCTTCATGAGAAAGCCGATCATAAAAGTTTTGAGTGATGATTTCTCTCGAGAGCTCATGATTGGGGCATGAATATAGCATTGATTTAATCCTCCCCCAAGCTTGAGTTATGCTTTCCCTGTCACGAGGCTAAAAGTTATAAATAAAGTTCCGATCACGATGTACTAAATGCATAGGATAGAACTTTTGATGAAATTCCAATTTCAACCGATTGTAGCCCCATGATCCAGTATCATCACATAGCCTATACCATGTCAACGCCTTATCCTTCAAAGATAAAGGAAATACTTTCTTCTTTACCTTATCCTCGGGCAAACCTGCAAGCTTAAATAAAATACAAACTTCATCTACATAGATTAGATGCAAGTCTGCATGTGAAGATCCATCTCCTGTAAAAGGATTAGCCAGCAGTTTCTCAAGCATACCAGAAGGAATTTCACAAAAGATATTTTCAGTAGGTACCTCAGGTTGAGGAACGACTCCTCGTGCTTCTGTTCGTGGTGAAGATACCCCGAAAAAACTCCTCAAAGGAACAGTCTCCATAGTGACAAGTGACAATAAATTTCAGCACAGTATATAAATGTTTCCGTACCAATTTCCAATTACGAAAGGCGCTTCACTCCCCGGCAACGGCGCCAGAAAAGAGTCTTGATGACCCACAAGTATAGGGGCTCAATCGTAGTCCTTTCTATAAGTAAGAGTGTCGAACCCAACGAGGAGCAGAAGGCTCTGATAAACGGATTTCAGCAAGGTAATAACTGCAAGCACTGAAAGTAGCGGTAACAAGTGATTGTGTAGCAAGGTGAAACGTAGCAAGCGAAAAGTAACAAGTAACAAGTAGTAGCAACGGTGCAGCAAGTGGCCCAATCCCTTTTGTAGCAAGGGACAAGCCTAAGCAAAGTCTTATAGGAGGAAAAACGCTCCCGAGGACACACGGGAATTTCTGTCATGCTAGTTTCATGATGTTCATATGATTCGCGTTCGTTACTTTGATAGTTTGATATTGGGTGGACCGGCGCTTGGGTACTGCCCTTACTTGGACAAGCATCCCACTTATGACTAACCTCTCTCGCAAGCATCCGCAACTACAAAAGAAGAATTATCACAACGTCTAACCATAGCATTAAACTAGTGGATCCAAATCAGCCCCTCACGAAGCAATGCATAGACTGGGGTTTAAGCTTCTGTCACTCCAGCAACCCATCATCTACTTATTACTCCCCAATGCCTTCCTCTAGGCCCAAATATGGTCAAGTGTTATGTAGTCGACCTTCACATAACACCACTAGAGGAAAAAACAACATACAGCATATCAAAATACCGAACGAATATCAAATTCACATGACAATTATCAGCATGACTTATCCCATGTCCTCAGGAACAAAAGTAACTACTCACAAAGCATAATCATAATCATGATCAGAGGTGTAATGAATAGCATCAAGGATCTGAACATAAACTCTTCCACCAAGTAATCCAACTAGCATCAACTAAAAGAGTAATCAACACTACTAGCAACCTTACAAGTACCAATCGGAGTCGTGAGACGGAGATTGGTTACAAGAGATGAACTAGGGATTGGAGAGGAGACGGAGCTGATGAAGATGTTGATGAAGATGCCTCTCCTCCGACGAGAGGAGTGTTGGTGATGACGATAGCGACGATTTCCCCCTCCGGAAGGGAAGTTTCCTCGGCAGGATCGTCCTGCCGGAGCTCTAGATTGGATCTGCTCAAGTTCCGCCTCCTGGCGGCGGTGAAACCACGAAAAAGCTCCCGAATGATTTTATCTGGACCAAAACCCTTCATATAGCAAAAGAGGGGGGCTAGTGGGCCGTTAGGGAGCCCACAAGCCCCCACTCCGCCACTAGGGGGTGGCGGTGGCAGGGCTTGTGACACCGTGGCAGCCCCCCTCCAGTACTTATTTCACCCTGTATTTTTTATATAATCCCAAAAAAACCACGTAACTTTTCAGGGCATTTGAAGATGTGCAGAATAGTGGACTAAGATTTGCTCCTTTTCCAGTCCAGAATTCCAGCTGCGTGAATTCTCCCTCTTCAAATAAATCTTGCAAAATAAGAGAGAAAAGGCATAAATATGGTACCACAAAGTAATATAACAGCCCATAAAGCAATAAATATCAACATGAAAGCATGATGCGAAATGGACGTATTACTAACCTCTTAGGACCCAACGTGGTTTGGGACCAACAAGCTCAAACTTGATCAATAGGTGAATGTGGAGGACACTAGAGACTTGGATACGTAATGAAGAATTAAGGGGTCTTCATCATTCATATTATCTCAAGCCAAGTCATTTGGATTATTGAGTTTCTATCTTATATCCAATGTGCCTCCTTATGGTAACTTGTACTTAAACTGTATACATTGTTAGTTGCTTGCCCCTTTGCATGTTGTGGTTTTGTACCTTGCATGTGTTTGTATATGTTGTGCTTCCAACTTGCTTATCTTGAGTAATCGAGTATGTGTATGTTGGTTTGCATATCATGTACATGTGAGTCTTGTATTGAGCCTTTTTGCATCTTGTTTGTATCTTTGTTGGCTCTTGTGAGAGATTAATGGATTACCCCATTGTGGGGGAGTGATGTGCTTTGCACACCTCACAATCCTATAAATGTGTATACATGGGGAATACCACTTAGTATTGATATTTCAAGATTATCTAGTTTCTATGAGGTATGTCTTACTCATGAGAAATTCAAATTCTATATGGTCCATTAATTATCTCTTGTTGGTTTTAATTTGCCACTTGTTAATATTGTTGGGTTATCACATTATGGGGGAGTAATATGCTATGTGCATATTACAAGCCTAGAAAATGTGTACATTTGAGGTATTGCCACTTAGTGTTGATATTGTAAATTATCTTGTTCCTAGGTGGCATGTTAGCTCTACAAGTGTCATTTGCTTGCGCTTTATGGGTAAAGATGATCTTGGATATATTTGCGATCTACCAATGAGTATCATTTCCAAAATACTTCTTGTCCTTCACAATTAGTATTCCCATCATGTGGTAGGAATTTCTAATCATCTTTACATTGGATTTTGTGTTTCATTTGTCTTCCTCCTCTTGTGGATCTATTTTAACATATCTAGTGTTTTTATAGATATAGAGAAAGTGATGATCCCATCTTGTGCATTTTGTATTTAAATGCAAATTCTATATAATGCACATCCCTTGGGGGAGCTATCCTATTTTCTTTAGAACACTCTCTTTATTCGCCATCAAGTGTGTGTTGATGGGAGTCAAGTATTGCTCTTTATGATGCTTTGTGCCATCATGAAAATTTGTCCATTGTTTGGTTGGTTGGAACCTAACTCTCTTTTGGAAACTAGATACCTCATTTTGTTTTCCTTCAATTGGTATCTTGTTTCCTTTTATTTGGCATGTGTAAATGGATATCTCATTCCTTGAGGTATCTTTTAATTGATATCCTTCAAGTGATAGTTTTTTCGTTTGGTATCTTATTATCACTTGTAACCATTTTGTGTGTATATCCTTCTTTGTGGATATATATCATCATGATTGTCTTCTACTTAGAATCTTTTACACATGAGAGAAGTTACATCTCTAATTGATATCCTCTTTTCTTTCACGTCCACCGTTGCATTTCCTTTTTCAATTTTGGTGGCTTCGTGAAAGGATTTGTCTTGAGTGCGTATCTTATTTTCCTACATATTGATGCACTCTTTGGCCATGAAGATTATTTTTCCTCATGCTTGATGAGGGTTTTGCCATTTCGATTGGTATCCCTCCTCTTGACAATGTTCTTATTTCCTATCTTCACCATGGGTTGTGGCAAGCGTTGGTTCTTATTTTGTTTATTAGTAAGCATGTGAACCCATTTTCTAGTATGTGTGTCTGGGAATGATAGGTCTTGCACTTTGTTTCTCATTTCATCAAGACTGTGTTGATGAGTAATGCTCATCCTTATCTTAGTCTTCTCAAGTGCTTTGCCATGAATCACACACATTATTTTTGTTGAGCCTATTCTTAAGTTTCTTATTTTACATGTTGTTCAACCATTTGTTTTGTGCAAGTGATATGCTTATTGTCTCATCTATCTTCTTGCACTCGTTGTGTGTTTTATTAATTTTGGGGGAGAAATGATCCTATTTTGTGCACTTGTGTCAAATACAAAAATCTCTTCTTAGTGCACAAATCATGGGGAGCTTCTCTAGTTTTGATAAAACACTTCGTTGCCTTTATCATAATATCTTTTATTCATGTGGTTCGAAGGACCATATGATTGTTTCTTCCATCTGGTATCTTTTGATTGCTTGCCTCTATTTTTGTATGTCCTTGTGGCATACGATACTTTTATTTGCAATCTTTGGGTCCTCGATATAGTTCGTTTTCCTCCAACTTCTTATCATTGTATATGTGTATTTCTCTGCACTCATTTGTTGAGAAGTACACACTTTTTAAAGGACCACCTACTATATTGGCTTTCTAAACTTTTTGTCCATTTTGGCAATCGATGCCAATGGGGGAGAAGTTTAGAGAATTTAGTTTGTTTATGCTTAGAGGGTTTTGCTTTTATTGCATAAGCATTTACATCTGGTACGCATGCATTATTGCTTTGCATGTGTGTGCTTGGTTATGCTTATTTCCTTATATAAACTCTCTTTAAGTGGTTGTCATCAATTACCAAAATGGGGGAGATTGTTAGAGCAGATTTCTCCATATGTGGTTTTGGTAATTGATGACAATTCCTATGAACTAATGGTTGCCTTAAGTTATATTTATAGGATTTGTCCATAGGCACTTCTTGAAGTCCATCTATTGGTTTCAAGGATTTTATATGATGACCAAGATGGTATTCAAGGTATTATCCAAAGAATGGTCAAAGACACACAAGGTTGACCAAGATCGTCAGACAAAGAGTAAATCAAGATGATCAACACACAAATCGTACAAGATGTACCGAGCGGGATCAAGTGATCCCATGGTATGGTAAGCATTATCCATTACATGTTTTGTGTACTAACCCATGGTCTTCATGAGAGTTCTATATGGGGGTTAGGTGTGTTTCCATGGGCTTGCGTCAAAAGAAAGATCTCATACAACCCATGAAGGATGACGTCAAGTGGTGATCGTCATCAAGATTACGGTGTGTAAGTTCAAGTGGATCAGCACGAATATATCATGCTTGAAGCTTGCCGTCCATTGTGGTGGCAATGGACTTGTGAAGATATGCTAAAGAGTGGCTCACCCATAGTGAGTATGGGGGAGCAATCGACTAGGCTTCATCAAGCCAACGCAATCAAGAAAGGTGGTCCATCTTAAGGAAGCTAAGATGATCATCATCTAGCTCATGAGGACGACGTGCAAGGTAAAGGTTTGCCCTTGATAGGTTTTCTGTTTTAGGATAGATTGTTGCACTGTCAAGGGGGCTCTCAAGTAAGTAGCTTGATCGTATCGTTCGTTGAGAGCTCAAACCATTTGCATCCTTGCATCATACTTCTTGGTTCTTGTTTGGTGTTTCTCTTTGTGAGTTTTAGAGCTTATGAACATCTTCATGACAAGCTCGAGTTCATCGAAAACGGAGTCCATATGCATCTTCTATGATGTTTTCCATGTTGGGAGTTTTTACCGGTCTTATTCGAAGAAGGATTCTCACCATTTTCTTATGGGCCTTTTCTCACTTGGTTCTTATTGATATTTCTATCACGATTGTGTTAGCCCATGTCGTTATCTTTCCAACAAACTTGGTTTCGTTGAATTCGGAGTCCGTATGCGAAAGTTAGAGCAGTTTCAGTATCCAGCGGTAGTACTGCTCCTGGTGCGAGCGGTAGTACCGCTCCTGTAGCGGTAGTATGCCCCCCGGAGCAGTAGTACCGCCCCCGGAGCTGTAGTAATTTTTTACTACCGCTCCCTAGCGGTAGTACCGCTCTAGGAGCATTAGTACCGCTCCGGGTGGGCGGTAGTACCGCCAGGGATAGCCGTAGTACCGCGAGGGGCTAGCCGTAGTACCGCGAGGGATAGCCGTAGTACCGCCAGGGGCTAGCGGTAGTATCTCCAAGGGCAGCGGTAGTACCGCCAGGGGCAGCGGTAGTACCGGTGTGCTCGGGCTGTAAGTCGGAGTAACGGTCTGATTCTTTCCCCACTATATAAAGGGGTCCTTCTTCCCCCTTGGTGTTTTCTTATCTCTTTAGCTCGTGTTCTTCCCCCATTGTTGACCTTCTTCGAGCTTGCGAACTCTCAATCCCTCTAATGATTCTTGCTAGTTCTTGAGGGAAAAGAGAGAGGAGATCTAGATCCACATTTCCACCAATCACTTTCTCCTCTAAGTGAGGGGATCCCCTTGGGTCTAGATCTTTGAGTTCTTTGTGTTCTTCGTTCTTCCTCTCATTTTCCTCCCTAGCATTAGTTGCTTTGGTAGGATTTGGGTGAGCAGGACTTGGGCACTCCGTGTGCTCTTGCCATTGCATTAGTTGCATCGGTTTGAGTTCTCCACCGTGATACGTGGAAGTGAGAAGTTGAGAAGCTTATTACCCTTTGGTACTTAGTACCCTAGAGATTGTTCTTCGTGGATGCTTTGGCGTCCTAGAAGCTTGGTGGTGTCTCGGAGCTCAATCATTATGGTGTAAAGCTTCGGGCAAGCATCGGGGTCTCCAATTAGGTTGTGGAGATTTCCTTGAGCAATTTGTCCGGGTACCGATGACCGCCCCCAAGGGTTGCCGTTTGTACGGGTTCTGTGACCGCCCTCAAGGGTCCGTTAGTGGAATCACGGCATCTTGCATTGTGCGAGGGCGTGAGGAGATTACGGTGGCCTTAGTGGCATCTTGGGGAGCACTGTGCCTCCACACCGCTCCTACGAAGATTAGCATCCGCAAGGGTGTGAACTTCGGGATACATCATCGTCTCCGCGTGCCTCGGTTATCTCTTACCCGAACCCTTTACTTATGCACTTTACTTTGTGATAGCCATATTGTTTATTGTCATATATGTTGCTATCACTTAGTTGTTTATCTTGCTTAGCATAAGTTGTTGGTGCACATAGGTGAGCCTAGTTGTTTTAGGTTTTGTGCTTGACAAATTAAATGTTAGTTTTATTCCGCATTTGTTCAAGTCTAAACCGTAATTATTTTAAAGCGCCTATTCACCCCACCCTCTAGGTGACATCCACGTCCTTTCAATCATGAATAGAGAAATAACAAAATTAATACAAGTTCATCATCACATTAAAACCAAAGCACCGTAGTGATCAAATGTTATTATTGCAAAAATAAATACATAAAGTTCTCTCATAAAACAACATACAACTATGTAAAACATTTAAATGCAACAACAAATGCGATAAAAACGCAACTAAGGTAACAATTGACCCAACAGCACAATGATACCAAGCCTCTTTATCAATGGAATATTATCTAATATTCCTAATCTTCAAGCACATTTCATCTATCTTCAAGCACATTGCATCCATCTTCAACCGCATTGCATCCATCTTCATCTTGCGATCATCGACGACATCGGCAAAATGCAACTCAAGTTCCATATTTTCTCCTCAATTATTTTTAATTTTTTTCTTCAAGTAATTGTTTTCTTTTTCAACCAAATTTAACTTCTCGACCAGAATTCCTATGTGGCTTGGAATTTCCGGTTCACATACCTCCTAGATTAAAATATATATGTCACGTTGGTCGTCATAATTGTCATAAATACTAAATAAAAAATAGTTATAAAAGATAATATATACCACATCCGAATCATAGACAGGACGAGGGCCGACGGAAGCGGATACCAAAACCATCGCACTATATAATAACAAAAAATAATGAAAGTAAGTAATTTATACAAGTATCTATCTAAATCATACAAGTAAAAAACAAATTTTCTTTTAAAAAGAAGACAAGAACAAGAGGCTCACCACGATGGTGCTCGCGACGAGATCGGCGCGGGCGATCGACAACGGTGAGGACGGGCACGAGACGGCACCCTACACATGTGCAGACTCTAAGAAGTTAATTAGAGCTTAAATTTTGCATCTAAAACAAAATAACTCCCACATACACTCCTACACTAAAACCCACAAGCCACTATACTTCTAGAGCATTTGAAATGAGCTAAACTAGAAGTGAGAGATAAAAGGATGAAGTAGCTAAATTTTTAGAACACTTGTATAGTTGGTGCACGACCAAACCTAGACAAATATTGAGGAAAATGGAGGTTGGAGGTCGAGCTTGGAGAGGAGAAAGCTTAAGTAGTATGACTCGGGCATTTCATCGAACACCTCATGTGCATGAACTAGAAGGGTGGCAAGAGCATGGCATGCACACCTTAATAGCCAAAAAACAGAGGATAGGATGGTAGGGGCGAGGGTATATATAGGCAGCACTTTAGTCCGGGTTTTTGTCTAAAATCGGGACTAATAGCCTACCATTTTGTCCCGGTTCTGGCCAAAAACCGGGACTAATGCTCCGCGGCACGCCACGTGGCAGTCGTTCGATCTTTAAGCCCGGTTTTTGCCCCAAACCGGGACTAATGAGATGAACCGAACCGGAACCAATGCCTTGAAAAACTGAACCAAGACCAATGCCTGGCATTGGTCCCGGTTTTAGTCTGAACCGGGGCTAATGTTCTTTTCGGCTTGGGTCGAAAGACCCATTTTCTAGTAGTGTATGTCTCTTATGTACTCGTACTATCTAAATGGAACCAAACGTAATACAGAGATGGATAAGGATTATGCAATTGTTGGACTAACATAGATACTCCCTTTGTTCCAAAATACAAGACCTTTTAGAGATTACAATATGACTACATATAGAGCAAAATGTGTAACTATACACCCTAAAATATGTTAATGTATATCTTTTTGAGTTTTTATTGAAATCTCTAAAAGGTCTTATATTTAGAACCAGAGGGAGTATATACACAAGTTAGGACACAAACGTCGAATTAAATACAACACAAATAGTCTCCTTGCACTATTGATCCCCGTTCTTACAAGTACATAATAAACCATAAACACCAAAACAGACATTTAATTACATGTCATGACAATAGAGTTTTTAGTTGATCTCAATGAAGATATTATTTAGATCATAAAAAGGATTCTATGCCTCACGTCCCTAAAGATGAACATGTTGGATGTGGTACGGTGAAACCCATTTGCCTAAAATTTTGATTCTATGAAGGAACAACTACAACTGCGTCCATGTGAATTTACTTTGGAAGCACTGTAAAGAATCCTCTATCTGTCTCCTGATTTTAATGATAATTGACGTTTGCTTCGTTGAGAAGCAAACCAATTTTTCTCTTTCGTTGCAACACATGAGTATGTTTGGTAGTCAAGAAACATTTGCGAACATGGGTCATATCATGCTGAACGTCGTCAAATTGTTTAGAACAGTGAATCCAAGCGATAAATGCACAATACATGTCACTAATGCGACACTGCTGCTGAACAGTGCATTCGACCGGTACATACACTATACATGTGATTAATACCATGAGTGACAACCGAGATAACGAACTACACGAAAATGAAACTATTTGAAAAGACTAAGTTGAAATAAACTCTATCATTGCTAAAGAGACTAAGTTGAAATAAACAAATTTTGTGATCCAAATTACTCTATGTATAAGGGTTAACACTAACTGGTATACTAATTAATTAGGAAACAAATTTAAATCAACCGGCTGATTTAGTCGCTGTGTCCACTGTCTCTCCCGTTCGACGCGTGTCCCTTGAGGTCCACTACCGCTTAACCTCTCACAACCTTATCCGCACGCGCAACTCTCGTCCACCCGTCCTTCTTCCAGATCCATTCTTCTCTCATCCTGCGACGCGCACTTCTCTCACCCAGGCGCCACCACCCATCCACTTCACCGCTGCCACAAATCGGGTGAAGAACGACGACGACCACCAGATGATCCATCTCCGTCATAGCAGCTCCACCACAGCATAGGAAGTAGCCCGGCACGAGCTTCATCGCAGCTGCCCGTCGTCGTCGCATGCGCGTGGTGGTGGTGCAAACGGAGCTCTCGTCGGTGGCTCGTCGTGCTGTGATGCAGCGCTTGCGTGGAAGCCCGGAGCTCGGTGTTGCAATGAAGGTTCACCGGCAGCGCCCGGAGCTGCAATGAGCACGTGGGCGGAGCAGCAATGGAGCTTCACCGACGAGCCCGGAGCTGCGATGCAGCACGAGGTGCTGCAATGGAGCTTCACCGACGTCTCTGAGATGCGATGGGGCGGGCTAGCACTGCAATGGAGTTTCAGCGGCGGCACTGAGCTGGGATGGAGCGGGATAGGCGCTGCAATGTAGCTTCACAGGTGGGTCTCAGCTGCGATGGAGTGGGGTAGGCGTTGTAGCGAAGCATTGTGAGCCTCGTCCATGGCTGCAATAAAGCTTTCCTAGCGGTGCATCCCTATGGCGATGTGGTCATTGCTCGCATTGACTCGTTCCAACGGCTGTCAGGGGATGAATCAAACGATGCGCGACCCGACTGATTTCCCCACGAAATAAATCGGATGATTTGTAGCAGCCGCCAATTAATTATGGTAGGTGGACAAGAAATACATGGTCATGGCCCGTCGCACCAAAACTTCGACAATAGAAAAGATGAAGCCCGGCGTAGAAAATAGACAAGGAGTGGGACATATCTTTTGTCGGAGCCGGATCATCTAACTTAAGGAAGGAAAGTCATGGTGCTACAATGCCCCTTCTTTCAAAGGGAGTGTGCCAGTTTTTTTCGAACCGGATTTTGCCCCTTTTCATTGAAAAGAACGGAAATACATCAGTTCCAGAGAAACAGTAGGAGGGAAAGGAGAAAAGCGAGTTCGACGCATCACACAAGAAACCCACTTCAGCCGCTCGACGAACGGGGTGTGTCGTTGATAATCTCTTTGGTGATGCATTCTCTCCGTCGCACATAACAGGGAGCACGACATCGCTCGGGCTGCTGCGATGGACTGGCCAAACTTGCCCTTACACAAGGTTAGGCATGGCTAGAGGACTCCTCTGGGTAGGCTGGCTTGATCTCAACGCAAGTTTTAGAGGTTCAGTTAGAAACCACATTCTTAGGATACTCCTCTAAAGAATAAGATGTCATATGTCCTCTAAATTAGAAGGGATCGGCTCAAGATGCTTAAGGGCGTCTCGGATGAAATAGACTTTTCTTTTCTCTAAAACTCCTCTACAAAGTGTACAAGACTCTAGATATTAGATATGTAGAAGGATATGGGCTCCCTATCATCATTGCTACAAAAGACTCAACTGAGCTACACAAATTTTGTGATTCAAATAACTGTACATATACGGTTCACACTAAGAGAGGAGATATCTAGTTGCTTATGACCCATCGCACCAAAACTTTGTTTGACGATTTCATTATAAGAAAGATGCAGCCCGGCGTACAAAATAGACAAGGAGTGCGGGGTATCTTTTGTTAAAGGGAGTGTGCGGTTGATAATCCAGCTGGTGAGTCGCACATGACAGGTAGCACGGCATCGCTGGGCCTGCTGTGAGGGACTGGCCGAACTTGCCCTCACACAAGGTGAGGCATGGCCTAGAGGACTCCTCTGGATGGGCTGGCTTGATCTCAACGCTTATGTTCATTTGTTGACCTTGCCGGTGAGACTCCATGTTCTCCCGCAGCCTCCGAGAGATGAACACGCCCTGATTAGACAGAGACACCTCGAGATCCCTCGCCGACCGCCTATCCACGCAGAAGGCGGGCAGCTTGCCCCATCCGATGCTTGTTTCCTTGAATCCCTCTCTGGCTTCGTTGTAGTACACGATCACGTTGCTCTTCCCCTGGCAGACTCGTCGTATGTGCTGCTTGTTGTTGACGTGGACGGTGAGGTTGAAGGTCGGCGAGACGGCAGCGTTCTGCGAGGGGTCAAGCCCTTGGACGCCGGTCAACTGGACCGAGTATCCGGGCTCCAGACCTCGGATGAAGAAGGACAAGGCTGCACAAATCACGAGCAAAAGGCACAGCCCTAGCTCGCCCAGCAGAATGATCTTTATATCGTCGTTGCTCTTCACGTCGTCGGCAGGCTCATCTGGTTCATGGTCGTCAATGTCGAGGACGTAGTAGTCGCCGTAGTTGCCAGGTTCTTCTGCCATGACAAACGCTCGCAGATCTCAAGGCCAAGCTAGGGTCTGCGGCGCTACGTATATATAGGAGGAGTGCTTGAGAGATTTTTCTGGATCCGAGTCTGTCCCAAAGTCCAAACCTACATCCTAGTGGCAGGATTTTTCTGGAACCGATAATATCTTCCGGGATTGATTTGAACTGACATGGATTCTACAGTATATAAGAGGACCTGAGACAGAGATTCAAATTCGAGTCTGAACCGGCGACATCTCCTTCGAGTCTTCTGAATCTGAAATCTGAACCGACATGACTCTCACCTGTGCTAGGTGCCATATAAATACAGAGGTCCGTCCGTCGATAAACCCTCCAAGAACACCCCTCGGTTAGGTATTACAAGAAAACATGAAATTTCCACCTGTGATCGCATTGGTTTTGTGGACCGTCAAAAACGTGCTGCTTATCCTTGCCGCCGTGTACTCGCTCGCCTTCCTCCACCTCCTTATATTCGAGGTTGCAGTTCCTCTCGTAGAGCAGACCATCACACCAAACCCCCATACGGATGAAAGCTTCCACCAAGTAGAGATCACCAGCGTCGGGGTGTCGAGCCTGGAGACTCCACATGACGACGCGATGCACTTGCGCTTCAACCTCACCGCGCGCGTCACTAGCCGCCACCCGCTGCACGAGATGTGCGTGACTTACTGGGAGGCTGACGTCTGGTACGACGGGACGCCCCTTGGCAAGGCCTACTTTCCGAAGATCTGCGTGGAGAAGATGAGCCAAGTGACGGCAACTGCTACGACGTCAACCGAGTTGGTCGGGCTAAGCATGCCCAAGGAGAGATTAGGCGGGGGAGCGCCGGTGCTGCAGGTCGAGATGACACAGGCCACCAGTTTACCGTCTGAGTGTGATGATCGTAGCACAATCGGCGGAACAATATACCACTGGCTGTGGTGTAAGGCCACATTGGGTGGCCAATCATACATGTCTCCGCAGCACGACGCGACGCCCTGCCGCATCTATCATTTGACTCCGGCAGAGACTAGTGATAGAAGGTTCCTTTTTCCTCGGAAAAAGTAATATTGTTTTTCTTTTCTTTTAGGGGAGTGATATGTGTTTTTTATATGGTGGCCCTCTAGAGAACGAGTTCTTCCTGTTTACCGATTTATTAATTACGTCCATAATTATCATATATATGTGTGTTGGAACTTTATTTAAAGGTCCTCCCTACACAATCTAGGGACATTGTCCGGACCAGATCAGAGCCAGACCACACTTTGGTCTTGTGATCTTCCAAAGTTTGCCAACGTGTGGTTTACATTATTTTGTTCTCTAGAAATATGAGTCACACTACACTCCCTTTCATTCATAAGACATGTCACCTTCGAGACCACCATGGTATAATGCGAGCGGTCTTGGCCTATCGCAGAGATCAGTTGCACTGCTTGCAGGTTGTCACACTCCATGATGAACGGCAGCACCGTCCACTGGAGGGCCAACACAATTCCCTTGATGCATCCAGCAAGCTCGGCAAGCAGAGGGTCTCCACACGACCAAAGCGAGCGACAAGCTTTGAAGATGCTAGCCCCTTCCTGGTCACGGAGCACCATACCCACCCCGGCACTCATCATCATGGGAGAACGAGCCATTGATGTTCAGCTTCGTCCAGTTGACGGCGGGGGTCGCCAGCTCTCGGGCGGCCGTGAAGCCCCTCTTATATGCAGTAACGGCTGCTCGGCCCCTTCTTTCTGGATCGACATCTTCCCTTTGTCCAACTCTCCCAACGGATACTGTTGGATCCCTAGGAGCAAGGTAACATAGCTCTATAGGAAGCGTCGAGAGACCTTCACAGACGCCACCGGTTTGTCGTGAATGATCTCGTTACGCACATGCCAACACCTCTATAGCAGCATGAGCAAGCGTAGACGGTCCCCTCCATTTCGGCCTCCTTCCTTAGGGAAGTGAGGTGCCTCCTACTTGGGTCCTTATGGCCGAAGTTGCCTTCCACCTCTCAGTATTTTAAGGCCCATTAATATTCAACTAAATATAAAATTATTCCAATTACTTTCAGACCATTTTATATATTATTTAACATCTCCGGAAACATTTTTCACTTAATACACGATACTCTCTGGAACCCTTACGGTGAACCCGAAACGCTTCTGGATTCTCTCGAAACTATTTCAAACATTACTGAAACAATTTCACACATATGTTCACATCACTCCCATCCTACTAACACTCGACAGATCTTGATTACCTTAAGCTTGTGACCCCGTAGGTCCGGTAAATCACAGAATGAACGAAACCCCTTCGTTTAATGGTCGATAGCGGAACTGTGGACGTCCATATTGATCCCGATGAGCACACGAATGATATTCAAATGGACCTTGGTTACCACGTGACATTTACTTTGCTTTGTGATACTTTAAAAAACCCGAGATGCAATGGTATCCATCTGAGTTATCACATTTTTAGTCCCCTCTGCTCCCCTCCCCTACCCTACAGATGCAGCAAAGAGAGTTTTCTTATGAATGTGCAAAGAATTGAGATTCTAATTAATAGTCACACACTGCCCCTTTACAACAAATCATAGTAATTTATATTTGTTTGGAATTGCAAGAATCAACAAGCCAACAAAAGAGGGTTAGATATGGATCATTTTGTCCTAGAGAAAGGAAGAAAGATGCCCTAGGTGGAAGGTCACAAATTCTTAAAAGAAGTCACAAATTAATCAAAGAAGAGAGAGGCCCATGAGGATCCTAATAATAAAGGAGGAGAGAGAAAATCTGAATATACAGATAGCCTAGTGGAGCTTTGCTAGTTTCTCCCATGAGTGATAAGCTACTACCGATTATGTGCTAGAATGTACGGGGACTAAACCAACCAGCAAAGAGGGCAGCAGTGTGTGAGATGGCAACATCACTGCGAGCTGCAATTCTATGCCTCCAGGAGACGAAGATAGACGCATGGACTCCACAGCTCGTGCAGGAGATCGGAGGAACTCAACTCACCGAATGCATCGCCCTCCCGGCGATCGGCACGAGCGGCGGGGCGGCAATCCTATGGAATAGAGAGCTTGCTACAATAGTCTCGCATGCTGTAGGAATTTTTGCTATCACTGCCAAGGTCACCTTGCTAGGCCAGAGCCAATCTTTCTGGCTATCCTCGGTCTATGGACCAGCAGACGACGCCAGGAAGGAGGCTATCCTCCGCGAGCTATCCTTTTCTACGCCACCGCCAGCGGAGCCGTGGCTTATAAACGGCGATTTCAACCTTTTTTACCAGGCTAGGGATAAGAACAACCTAAACCTCAACCGAAGGCTCATGGGCAAATTCAGGCAGGCCATCGACGCCGCCGGTTTGAAGGAAATTAGATGTAGAAACCGCCGCTACACGTGGAGCAACGAGTGACAAAACCCGACGCTAGTAAGCATCGACAAGTTCTTCTGCAACCTACCATGGGAATGCCGATTCCCCTCGGCGTCACTGCATGCGGCATCCACGGCCACCTCCATCACTGCCCGCTAGTCCTCACTGACACAACAGCAACTCCACGCCCAGCCATGTTCAAATTCAAAAGTTTCTGGCCTAGGTTCCCGCGGTTCCACGACACGGTTGAAGGGGCTTGGAATAGACTAGTGCAATCTACCTGCGCCTTCCGTCGTCTCACCACAAAGATGACGCGCACTGCACGGGACCTGAAAATTTGGAGCAAAGCCTTTTTCATTGATGCAAAACTACAATTCCATATGGCGGCCGAGTTAGTCCTTAGGCTCGATGTAGCGCAAGAGAACAGGCGTCTATCAGACGCAGAGTTCGACCTTAGAAAGCTGCTAAAGCTACGTATGCCCGGCCTCGCCGCGGTCGAGCGTGCACGCCGGCGACAGGCATCTAGACTCACATGGCTGCGGCTTGGCGACGCGGGAACAAAATTATTCCACATCAAGATGAGAGCAAGGAGGCGTAAGAATTTCAACCACACCCTAAAGGGTGGCGACGGCATAGCTATGACACACCAGCACAAAGACGAAGTTATCTATAGGCATTTCAACGAAGGGTTAGGGAAGAAAGCTACCCGCACCGTGACAATAGACTGGGCATCATTAGATTTACCATCAGTTCAGGGGAGAGGTTTAGACAACCCCTTCACAGAAGAGTAAGTGTGGAACGCGGTCAAGGCATCACCTTCGGAGAAGGCGCCGGGATCGGATGGTTTCACGGGGACTTTCTTCAAAGCGTGTTGGCCCCAAATTAAGGAAGACGTTATGCAGGCCTTTCATAGTTTCTACCACCTGACTTGCGGAGACTTCTCCAAGCTTAACTCCGCCATGATAGTTCTTCTACCAAAAAAGGACGGAGCCTCCGAGGTGCAGGACTACAGGCCGATAAGTCTAATTCACTCGATCTCCAAGCTTATAGCTAAGGTTCTCTCCAGAAGGCTAGCTACGGTCATCGAGAGCATAATCTCGCCAGCACAATCAGCTTTCTTGTGCGCCAAGTCAACGCAAGACAGTTTCCTCTACGTGCAAAATGTCGTTAGATCTCTCCATCGAAAGAAGACCCCCGCGCTAGTGCTAAAGCTAAACATCGCAAAAGCCTTCGACAACGTCTCCTGGGAATACCTATTAGAACTACTGCAGCACCTAGGGTTTCCAGCAAGATGGCGGGACTGGATAGCGCTCCTCCTTAGCACTACGTCGTCTGCAGTAATGCTAAATGGCTCCGTGGGCAGGCCTATCTGGCACAAAAGGCGCCTGCGACAGGGAGACCCGCTGTCCCCCCTCTTATTCATCTTAGCCATCGACACCATGCACAGGCTCCTCTATAGAGCCACCGAGATGAACATGCTCCAGCCACTGCCGGACAGAGATATCACGCTATGACTCAGCCTCTATGCAGATGATGCCGTCATTTTCCCAAACCCCATCCGGGAAGAAATCGACTTGCTTATGGGCATCCTAAAAGACTTCGAAAATGCCACGGGTCTTCATATCAACCCTGCCAAGTCTACTGTCTCGGCAATACGCTATGAAGACTTAGACCTAGACGCCGTGCTGGCAGCTTTCGGAGGGGAGAGGGTCGGTTTCCCAGTGAAATATCTAGGACTACCACTCACCCTCGATAGGATCCGATTGGTACATGTTCAATTCATCCTAGATAGGATTAGGGCTAAACTAGCAGGATGGAAAGGGAAGCTCCTCAACATCGCAGGGAGACGAGTACTGGTTCGCAGCCTACTCACCGCGCTACCAACTTTCGCCCTATACGTCCTGTGAGCGCCCAAGAAATTTCTCGACGAGATATACAAGGTTAGACGACGTTTCCTATGGGCACACGAAGAAGAAATCAGCGGAGGAAAATGCAAAGTTAGCTGGCCAATAATATGCTCTCCAATGGAGAGCGGTGGGCTAGGAGTGCTGGATATGAATCGCTTCTGCAGAGCGCTTCAGCTAAGATGGCTATGGCTGTCCTTGACAAGTCCACAAAGGCCATGGAACGGCATGCAGCTGCCATGCGACGACGGTGACAGAGCTCTTTTCTGCGCCTCCACGACAGTTACCCTAGGAGATGGGGCCATGACCTCCTTCTGGAACTGCCCCTGGACAGGTTCGGGGGCGCTAAAGACGGCATACCCGACGCTCTTCAAGCACTCCCGTAGAAAAAAATAGGTCTGTAAAAGAAGTGCTACAAGGCAACACATGGATAGCCGACCTTGCGCACGGAGACACCACGCACCTTTGGGCGGATGTCCTCCGCCTACACAGCTGGGTTCAGGACACGGACGTCCAGCTCATAGAGCACACAAGTGACAAAATCATATGGAGACATGAGGCCTCGGGGCTTTGCACTGCTAACTCAGCGTATAAAGCTCAATTCCTAGGAAGCACAAGATCAGAAATTAGCAAGTTTATATGGGAAACTTGGGCACCGCAAAGACTCAAGATATTCACATGGCTGCTGGACAAAAATAGGCTATCGTGCAACGACAGATTGCAAAGGAGGGGATGGCAAAACGGCTACTTCTGTCAGCTATGCCTCAGAAATCTAGAATCAGCGGCTCATCTTTTCTGGGAATGCAAGGTGGCAACAACAGTATGGATGGAGGCGGCGTCTCGCACCGGATGTGCCTCACTAAGCCCAACAATTTGGACACACAAAAAATCCACCAGAGAGATCATTTCCAAGATGATAAGCAAGGCAAGACCGGAGTACAAAAGAGGCACCAGAACAATGACCGTGTTGATCCTGTCAGAAATTTGGAAGGAAAGAAATGAGCGCACTTTCAGAAACAAGACAGCAAGAGCAGCAAATATATCCACCTCCATCACAACAACGCTAGAGTTTTGAAGGCAAGCAGGAGCAGTTTTCCTTGAGCACCCGTTTGGGGAACTGACGTGAGGAGTCCGACGCCTGTAGCATGCTATCTTTTTTCACTTCTTTTTAGGAAGTTTTTCCTGTTATGTCCTTGATCTTTTGATCAGTCCCCTCTCCCTTATTTTGTATTCCTGCCCTGCTATCTGCTATTCCAATATATGCCAGCCATCAGCTGGATCTTTCAAAAAAAAAAGATAAAGCTGCGAGCGGCGAGTTCATCCGACGCTTGTTGCTCCTACCATCTTTTAGGGATGGTTGCTTCTAGCTTTATTATCAGCCGAGGTGTTTGCACACATGTTTTTTTATGCAAGTGCACATGGACGGTTCCTTTTTCTATTTTTAATAGATGGATCCTTCACGGACCGGTAAGAATCTCTGAGTCCATCTTCGCTTGCAAAAATGTGTTTGTTCTCACTATGTACGCGCTGTCCTTTTTGTTTTAAGGTTACATTTGACTTATCTAAAACAAAGATGAATTTGAGTCTGTTTATGTCTCTTATGAACTCTTACTATCTTGTTACTAGGACGCAAAAACTGAAAACAAACAAACATAGTATATATATGGATAAGGATTATGCAATTGTTGAACTAACATATATACTCTCTTCGTTTTCAAATACAAGACCTTTTAGAGATTACAATATGACTATATAGAAAGAAAAATGTGTAACTATACACCCTAAAATATGACAAAGTACATCTTTATATAGTTTTTATTCAAATATCTAAAAGGTCTTATATTTAAGACCAGAGGGAGTATATACACAAGTTAGGACACACACGACGAAGTAAATATACTCCCTCCGTCTCGCTGAATAAGTCATCTTACGAAAACCAAATAATCCCAAAACAGTTAGGCACGATGCATTAACTTCCACCTCGTTTCTTGTTTTTTGACATGAATAAATGAATCAACCAATAAGAGACGTGGGACATGTATGTTTTTAATGACTTGAGACTAACTAGCACAACATGCATTGGTCAATTCATTGCATGCAATGGTATTAGTTAGCAAATTAGCATTGATTTCTCTTGTTTTCCTCTCCGTCTTGATCACGGTGCACAACCTAAGATGACTTATACACCGAGACGGAGGAAGTAACATAAATTGTCTACATACGCTATTGGTCCCGGTTCTTATAAGTGCATAATAAACCATAAGCGCCAAAACAAAAGCGTTTACATGTCATGACAATAGAGTCTTTAGTTGATCTCAATGAAGATATTGTTTGGGTCGTAAAAAGGAATCGATGCCTGACATCCGTAAAGATGAACATGTTGGATGTGGTACGGAGGAACCTGACAATCACCTTATGCGCTCATTTGCCTAAAAGTTGATTCTAGGAAGGAACAACTACAACTGCATCCATGTAAATTTACTTTGGAAGCACCCTAAAGAATCCTCTATCTATCTAACCTGATTTTAATGATAATTGGCGTTTGCTTCGCAGCGAAGCCAATCAATTTTTTTCCGTTGCAACGCACGAGCATGTTTGCTAGTCAAGAAATATTTGCGAATAGGAGTCATATCATGCTGAACGTCGTCAAAAGGTTTAGAACAATGAATTCGAGTGATAAATACATGATACATGTCAGTAATGCGACGCTGCAGCTGAACAGTAAATTCTATCGGTACATACATGATAAGTGTGATTAATGCCATGAGTGACAACCGAGATATTTAAAAGACTAAGTTGAAAAAACTCTATCATTGCTAAAAAAGACTAAGTTGAAATAAACAAATTTTGTGATCCAAATTACTGTATATATAAGGGTTCACACTAACTTATATACTAATTAATTATGATGAGTGGACAAGAAATACTCGGCCACATGACCATCGCACCAAAACTTCGACGATATGAAAGACGAAGCCCCGTCGTACGAAATAGATAAGCAGTGGGGGATATCTTTTGTTGGATCTGGATCCTCTAACTTAGAGAAGGAAAGTCATGGTGCTATAGTGCCCCTTTTTCTGAAGGGAGTGTGCCGGGTTTTTTTGGAACTGGGTTTTGCCCTTTTCCATTGCAAAGAACGGCAATACATCAGTTCCAAAGAAATAGTAGGAGAGAAAGGAGAAAAGCGAGTTCGACACATCACACAAGAAACCCAGTGCAACCGCTCGACAAAGGGTGCCGTTGATAATCCCTCTGGTGATGCATTCTCTCCGTCGCACATAACGGGGAGCACGACATCGCTCGGACTGCTGCGATGGACTGGCCAAACTTGCCCTTACACAAGGTTAGTCATGGCTTAGGACTCCTCTGGGTAGGCTGGTGGTAGGAGCTAGGGCTCTACCAAGCCTCTGTCTTAGGTTATAAGGATAGGAGGGGGTTTGGAGGAGACGAGGGCACCGCAGCCGGTGCGATGGTGCCGTCACGGTGCAGGGAGGAGGAGGCGGCGAGTAGAGGAGGCGGCGGCTAGGGTTAGGGTCCCGGCTCCTCTGGGAGTCGGGCAATAGAATTGTCTTATTGCTTAATTCCAAAAAAGTTGTTTACATCGGTTTAGATAATCTCGATAACTTGGACTCTAAGATAACTAAGATAACTTGGGCTCTAAGATAACTAAGATAACTTCGGCTAAGCCCGTACAAATCCTGTCCATTGGGCCTCCTCCGTTGGTACGTATTACCGGTTGTAAGATCTCTCCCCGCCTACGCAAACAGCTCGTCCTCGAGCTGGAAGTCTGGACAGTGTTGATTGAATTCGTCACGCTGCTCGCAAGTCGCGTCCTCCTTTGGAAGGCCTTCCCACTGGATCAACAGGTACCATACCCGTGACGAAGTTGGGCCTGCAACACCTTTGCTGGCCTGGGAAGGAGTCGCCCGTCGGAGGTTGGGGGTAGTATCGGCGTTGCTGTCGGTGGCTCCCCACGGAAAGGCTTCAGGAGCCCCACAGGGAAGTTGTCGTGGATGCGAGCACTGGTCGGAAGCTGAAGATGGTAGGCCACCTTTCTGATGCGCTCCAGCACAGAAAATGGCCCGGCGTAGCACAGGCCCATCTTGCGCTTCGCACGCGGGTCAAGGGACTGCGTAGAACGTTAAATGAAACGCAACCACACCCAGTCGCCCACCGCGAACTCTGCCTCGCGGTGGTGGCCGTCATAGTAGTGCTTGGCCAACTGTTGGGCCTGAACGAGGCGTTGGCGCACCTCTGCAAGCATCTCGTCGCGGCTGCGAAGAAGATCAGACGTCGATTCCTTCCTAGCCTTCGCCGGGTCAACCAGTAGCATGGGCGGGGGCGGTCGGTCATAGACCACCTCGAACGGCCTGGTGCGCAGGGCGGAGTGATAAGAAGTGTTGTAGCAGTACTCCACCCACGCAAGCCAGTCCACCCAAGCACAAGGATGATCAACTGTAACACAATGCAAATACATGGCAATCACCTTCTTGACCACCTCGGATTGACCGTCCGACTGAGGATGGAACACCGTGCTTAAGCGGAGCTTCATGCCGCCAGCCTGAAGAGATCGCGCCAGACATGCCCCGTGAACACCCGGTCCCGGGCGCTGACGATCGAAGAGGGAAACCCGTGTAGGAGAACGATGCCGTCGAAGAAGGCCCGGGCCACGGAGGTGGCGGTGTAAGCATGGCCAAGCGCGATGAAGTGGGCATACTTGGAGAAGCGATCGACCACTGTGAGGATGACAGACTTGCTGCCCACCTTGGGGCGGCCCTCAATGTAGTCCATGGTGATATCGGCCCAGACCTTAGAAGGCACCTCCAAGGGTTGTAGCAGCCCAGCCGGACTTAGTGTCTCCATCTTGTTACGCTAGCACGTAACGCAAGAGCGCACCCAGTCCCGGACCAAGGCGCGATCACCGGGGATGTAGAAATCAGCACGGAGATGGTGGAGGGTCTTCTGAACACCCTCGTGGCCGGCCGAGTGGGCCAACAGCAGGACCTGGTGATGGAGATCGACGTGATTCGGCACAAAGAGGCGACGCCCATGTAGGAGAAACCCATCCGCTAAGCCCCACGGCTCGTCCAGGTCACCGGTTGTGAGGCGTTGTCGAAGAAGCTCAGAGTCGGGCTCGTCTGTGGTGGCCGTGCGGATGTCGTTGCTATCCCACAGACAACAACGCGAGAAATTGACACGTTGACAGAGGTTGGGCTTGCGTTGGTTTTTCCCTTGAAGAGGAAAGGGTGATGCAGCACAGGAGCAGTAAGTATTTCCCTCAGTTTGAGAACCAAGGTATCGATCCAGAAGGACGGTCTCGTCAAGTCCAGAGTACCTGCGCAAACACAAACAAGCTTGCACCCAACTCTTCAAAGGGGTAGTAAATCCCTTCAAGATTGTTTGCAAAGTGAGATCTGAAGGCGGAAAGTGCAACGAAGTAAAAAGTGTAAGGCTGAAAATATGGTGTGGAGTAGACCCTGAGGGCCATAGTGTTCACTAGAGGCTTCTCTCAAAATAGCAAGTGTTATGGTGGGTGAACAAATTACTGTCGAGCAATTGATAGAACCGCGCAAAGTCATGATGATATCTAAGGCAATGATCATGCATATAGCCATCACGTCCCAGACAAGTAGACCGATATTTTGTGCATCTACTACTATTACTCGACACATCGATCGCTATCCAGCATGCATCTAGTGTATTGAGTTCATGACGAACAGAGTAATGCTTTAAGCAAGATGACAAGATGTAGAGGGATAATCTCAAACCAATGATGAAAACCCCAACTTTTTATCCTTGATGGCAACAACACGATGCGTGCCTCGCTACCCCTTCTGTCACTTGGTGAGGTCACCGCACGGTATGAACCCAAAACCAAGCACTTATTCCATTGCAAGAATCATAGATCTAGTTGGCCAGAGAAAATCCAAAACTCGAAGAGAATTACAAGGATATGAAATCATGCATAAGAGAGATCAGAAGAAACTCAAATAAGATTCATAGATAATCTGATCATAAATCCACAATTCATCGGATCTCGACAAACATACCGCAAAATAAGATTACATCGGATAGATCTCCATGAAGATTATGGAGAACTTAGTATTGAAGATCCAAGAGAGAGAAGAAGCCATCTAGTTACTAACTATGGACCTGTAGGTCTATGGTGAACTACTCACGCATCATCGGAGAGGTCATGGTGTTGATGAAGAAGCTATCCGTATCCGAATCCCCCCGTCGGCAGGGCACCAGGATGTGCCCCAGATGGGATCTTGCGGAGACATAAGCTTGCGGCGGCGGAAAAGTGATTTCGATGATCTACTGATTTTTTCTGGAATTTATGGGAATATATAGGCGAAAGTCCTAGGGCAAAGGGCGTCCAGGGGACCACAAGCATGGATGGCGCGCCCCCTTAGCCGCGGGGTGGGGGCTTGTGGGGCCCCTGGGGCTCCCCTGCCTTGTCTCCCAAGCTCCCCGATCTTCTTCCATTCAAAAAAAATATTTTCGGGGATTTTCTTCCGTTTGGAGTCCGTTTCAAAATCTCCTCTGAAAGGGGTCAAAAACATGGAAAAAACAGGAACTGGCACTTGTTACTGAGTTAATTAGTTAGTCCCAAAAAATATATAAAAGGCATACAAAACATTCAAAGTTTGACAAGATAGCATGAAACCATCAAAAATTATAGATACATTGGAGACGTATCAAGCATCCCCAAGCTTAACTCATGCTCGTCCTCGAGTAGGGAAGTGATAAAGAATGAATTTTTTATGTGGAATGCTGCCTAGCATAGTCATCCTTTGCAACTTCCTTCACGTGACATGAATGTTCAGATCCGTAAGATTGAAAACAATAGTTTGCTATTGACATGAAAACAGTAATACCTCAAGCAAACTAGCAAAGTAATCATGAACTTTCAAAATAACAAGGCCAAAGAAAGTTATCCCTACAAAATCATATAGTCTGGCTATGCTCCATCATCCTCACAGAACTAATGTAAATCATGCACAACCCCGGAATTGGCCAAGTAATTGTTTTCGCACTCTTACTTTCTCAAACCTTTTATAACTATCACGCAATACATGAGCGCGAGCCATGGATATAGCACTATAGGTGGAATAGATTGTGGTGGTGGTTGTGAGACAAAAAGGAGGAGATGGTCACATTGACTCGGCGTATCAAAAGGCTATGGAGATGCCCATTAATAGATATCAATGTGAATGAGTAGGGATTGCCATACAAAGGATGCACTAAAGCTATAAGTATGTGAAAGCTCAAGAGGAAAACTAGTGGGTGTGCATCCAACTTGCTTGCTCACGAAGACCTAGGGCAATTTTGAGGAAGCCCATCATTGGAATATATAAGCCAAGTTATAAAATGAAGATCCCCACTAGCATATGGTAGTGACAAAGCAAGGAGCTCTCAATCATGAAGAACATGGTGCTAACATGAAGCACATGTATGGAAAAAGATAGTAGCATTGTCCCTTCTCTCTTTTCTCTCTTTTCTTTTTTTCATTTAGGCTCTTAGAACTCTTTTTTTTCTTTTTTTTCTCTATTTTTTGTTTTTGGGCTCTTTGGGCTATTTTTTTTATTTGCTCACATGGGACAATGCTCTAATAATGATGATCATCACACTTTTATTTACTCACAGCTGAAAGATCACAATGATGATGACTCCATAGGAAATGCCTCCGGCAGTGTACGGGATGTGTAACGATCTAGCATGGCGTATGACGTTGAAACATCTCGCTAGCTAACTTACGATCAGGCAATGGCAATATGAGAGTGACGGCACAAGTCATGAGACGGAACGGTGGGAGTTGCATGGCAATATATCTCGGAATGGCTATGAAAATGCCGTAGTAGGTAGATACGGTGGCTATTTTGAGGAAGGAATTTGGTGGGGTTGTGCACCGACGAGAATTGCGCGGAAATAGAGAGGCTAGCAATGGTGGAAGGTGAAAGTGCATCTATACCATGTGCTCACATTAGTCATGAAGAACTCACATACTTGTTGCGAAAGTTTTTATTAGTAATCGAAACAAAGTGCTAAACGCATACTCCGAGGGGAAGGGTTGGTAGGTGTAAACCATCGCGCGATCCCGACCTCAACACAAAGGATGACAATCAATAGATCAATTATGCTCCAACTTCCTAACATAGCGGTTCACCATACGTGCATGCTATGGGAATAACTAACTCCAACACAAGTATCTCTAGATTCACAACACCCTACTAACATAACTCTCAATATTACCAAATCCATGTCTCAAAACTATTTGAGAGGAATCAAAACTTCTCTTTCTACTCAATGCACATGAATATGGAGGTTTTTTGTATCCTCTTTGGGTACCTAGCACATTTGGGACTACTTTCATAGCATAAGCCAACTACCAAATCACGCACCGCCGTGCTCTAAAAGATATAAGTGAAGCACAAGAGCAAAAGTATCTAGCTCAAAATATATAAGTGAAGCACTATAGCAAAAGTATCTACCTCAAAATATATAAGTGAAGCACTATGAGAAAAAGTATTTAACTCAAAATATATAAGTGAAGCACTATGAGCATTCTAGCAAAATCACGATGAGTGCATGTCTCTCTCTCTCAAAAAGGAGTGCAGCAAGGATGATTGTGACACAACAAAAAGAAAAGACTCCTATGATACAAGACGCTCCAAGCAAAAAACATATCATGTGGTGAATAAAAATATACTTCTAATACCTCAACAAATCTGAAAAATTACGACGGGCTGGGAAAAAAGCATATCAATCAGCAGCAAAAAGAATCAACTCAAAAGCTCTTTCTGAATAAAAATGAAAAATCATCTCGTGAGCAAAACGTTTCTGTCTTTTTCCAGCAGGATCAAACAACCATTACCAAGACTAGTCATAAAGGCTTTGCTTGGCTCAAACACAAAAAGAAACACAAGAAACACAATCACAACAGAATTATTGAAGTGTGGACGCAACAAAACAGAAAGAAAAAGATAAATTCATTGGGTGGCCTCCCAACAAGCGCTATTGTTTAACGCCCTTAGCTAGGCATAGAAGCGATAGAATCACGTATCGTCGTCTTTGGTGCTCAAACCATAAGTGGCCCTCATCATGGATTCATAAGGCAATCTTATTTTCTTTCTAGGAAAGT
This sequence comes from Hordeum vulgare subsp. vulgare, assembly GCF_904849725.1. NCBI lineage: Eukaryota > Viridiplantae > Streptophyta > Magnoliopsida > Poales > Poaceae > Hordeum > Hordeum vulgare. Next base: position 84,834,729 of record NC_058520.1, read on the forward strand.
GTTCCATGCCCTTCCTTAAAGGAAATTGAAATCTAATATTCCCTTCCTTCATATCGATGATAGCACCGATGGTCGTTAGGAAAGGTCTACCAAGAATAATAGGGCATCTAGGATTGCAATCAATGTCAAGCACAATGAAATCCACGGGTACATAGTTCCTATTTGCAATAATAAGAACATCATTGATCCTTCCCATGGGTTTCTTGACACTGGAATTAGCAAGATGCAAATTAAGAGAACACTCTTAAATCTCATTAAAACCCAGAACATCATATAAAGACTTTGGAATCGCAGAAACACTAGCACCCAAATCACACAAAGCATTGCACTCATATTTTTTATTTTGATTTTGATGGTAGGGTCCCACTCATCATGAACCTTTCTAGGGATAGAGACTTCCAATTCAAGTTTCTCTTCAAGAGATTTTATCATAGCTTCGACGATATGATCGGTAAAGGCTTTGTTTTGGCTATAAGTGTGTCACGCCCAAGATGCGACCCTATCCTCAATTTGGCACGAAGGCCTCGTCAGGGATAGAAGCGCATCTCGTAGTGTCACAAGAATGGATATCGTTACAAGTACATGTACTGAAAAGAAGAGATATATATATATATAGAATTGGCTTACACTCGCCACAAGTTACATCAGAGTCACATCAGTACATTACATAATCATCAAGAGTATGAGCAGGGTCCGACTACGGACGAAAACAAACGAGAAAAGAAGAACGACGTCCATCCTTGCTATCCCAGGCTGCCGGCCTGGAACCCATCCTAGATCGATGAAGAAGAAGAAGAAGAAGAAGAAGCAACTCCAAATTAACAATCAACGCGCTCGCGTCAATTAACCTTTACATGTACGTTCAACTAGTGTTGTAGTAATCTGTGAGCCACAGGGGACTAAGCAATCTCATTTCCAAAGGTATCAAGACTAGCAAAGCTTAATGGGTGAGGTATGTTTAAGTGGTGAGGTTGCAGTAGCGGCTAAGCATATATTTGTTGGCTAAACTTACAAGTACAAGAACTAAGAGAGGGAAGATCTACGCATAGCGGACGTGAACTACTGATGATCAAATGAATGATCCTGAACACCTACCTACGTCAGACATAACCCCACCGTGTCCTCGATCGGAGAAAGAACTCATGAAAGAGACAGTCACGGTTACACACACAGTTGGCAAGTTTTATTTAAGTTAACTTCAAGTTATCTAGAACCAGTGTTAAACAAAGTTTCCACATTGCCACATAACCACGGGCACGACTTTCCGAATAGATTTAACCCTGCAAGGATGCTCCAACTAGTCCATCACAAATTACCACAAGCCGCATAGAAATCCTCAATCACGAAGCTCGCGATCTCGTCGGATTCCCTAGTGGAAAAACCTCAACTCTGAGATTACCCAAAGCATCACCGGAATCCCGATGCACAAGATATTTCGTCAAAGGTAAAACTAATCCAGGAAGGCCGCCCGATGTGTCGACGATCCCGATAGGAGTCGCGTACCTCGTTCTGAGGACACGACGGATGGGTCACACTAGGAGATACCAAACCTCGGGTTGCCCCGCGGTGGCCCCGTAGTCTGCCAATTTGGACCAACACTCATGAGGAGCACTCGCCCGGGGATTGATTAGATTATCCTCGGGGTCCGGAAAGTCCCTATGCAATTTATTAGGTGTTTAGGCAAATGTAGTACCAAATTTGGGCCTTGCCAGACCAGTCTTAATCTAAAATGAATTATCAAGGGGGTCCCCATAACAACCCCGATCATGTTAGGAGCGCTCAATTATGGAACATAACAGCGGTAGACGAAACTAAGGGGGCAAAGGTGAAACAAAACACCAAGCTAGAAAGGCCGAGCCTTCCACCTTTTACCAAGTATATAGGTGCATTAAATTAAATAGCATTTAAATAAGGTGATATAACAAGGAACCCATGTTTTCACATGGAAGGAGCTGCACCTGCAACTAGCAACGCTAACAACAGGGTTAAGCAAGCAGTAACATAGCCAATCAGTGGTTTGCTAGGTTGAACAGGTTGAAGGTTAACATGGCAGTGTTGAGAGGCTGATATTTAACAGGTGGCAGGCAACGAGACATAATCGATAGAAGCGATAAAACTAGCATGACAATGATAGTAATGGTATCTGGGGAAATGATCATCTTGCCTGCGATCCCGCTTGGAAGAAGAATGACTCCGTGAAGCAGACGAACCGACGTAGTCGAACGGTCCTCACATCCGACACGCTTGCGGAACTCTATCGAGACGGAGGAAACCGGAAACAAGCATCAACACACGATATTCACCAGACAATGCACAACACAAATGATGCATGAGCAGCTGAAAACATGCAAGGCATGACAATCACAACAATCAAACACTACACATTAGGTGAAGCTCGATATGCACCGGGTTGCATATCGACGAAACTCCACATTTAATCGTTTAGTTTAACTCCCGTTAATTTACACGGCAATATTTAAAATATTGTTAACATGGCAAGGGGTGAAGCACAAATTAAACCACCTATCTAGGCATTCTAAATGAGACCGGAAACGACATATAGCATCTCCGAAATGACCCCACGTGTTAAATCTTAATTCTGTCCAGATTTGTCCTAATCACATTTTAAGTTTGTTAAACAGCAAAACTAAGTGGTTCACGTGATTCTACTCGTCGTTCTGGTCCATTTACATATATGGCACTTCTCCTACGGAGCTACGGACAAATAGATACAACCTAAAACGTTTTCAACACGCCGACACGCAAACCGATGCAAATAACACACTAAATAGATCTAATTATGCATGAGAGTTGAAAAATATTACTCTACACAAAGTTCTAGCCAAGTTACATATATAACTCATCGCAATCTGAAGAACCGATTAGAAACTATGGGCATTTGAAAATATGTTGATTTTTCTGAAAATCCGTGGAATTGGAAAATCGCAGGACGCTTTAAAAAAAATACACGGACCGAATCTACTACTATTGGGCCCAACAGGCATGGCACAACTTAACTAAACGACGCGCATGACAGAACTTAGCGGAGTTGTGGCTGCGTGTGCAAAAGGAAAGAATTGACAAAAAATATGGGGTGTCTGGGATTCGAACCCGAGACCTCGTCGTTCATGGCACAGATCAGCTACCAGCTCGGCTGCACATGTTCTTGTGAATAGAACCATCAAGAGTTGAATGTAATGAACTCTAAGCCCAGCCGCTGCAATGCAGACAAAAATGCAAGAAAATGTATGCACCCGTCAGGACTCGATCCCGGGATCTCCTTAGCAGGTGCAGTGACTTCTACCGTTGCGCTGCGTTATTAAAGTAGATCAACGGCAAGGCCTGCCTTTCTCACCACGAACTCACGAAGAACATGGCAGTGACAGAAGTCAACAGCAACAGTTGCTGCAGTTGTGGAGGCCGGCGGGGTGTAGAGCGGGCCTGGAAAGACGGGATCCACGCGAGGCTGCTTGGGGATGAATGGATCCGGCCCTTGGGGCACCAAATCGCCCGGTGGCGGAGCTCCATGGGATGTTGTCTCCCGATCGATCCTGACAGGAAAAACGAAACAGAGAGGAGAGGGTGAGATTCAGGGGGAGGGAGAGAGGAGGAGGAAGGAAGAAGGGGTTCTCTGCAGGTCACCGACGAGTGGTGCACCAACGGAGCTGGGTGGATCTGGCCCAGATCAAAGCTGCGGAAGCGATGGTCACTTGACGTAGCTACAGTTTCAGGCGCTATGGGTCTCCCTGCAGAAAATGAGAGGAAGGGAGAGAGATGAGAGGAAGCAAAGAGAAACAGGGGAGGAGAAGAAGAGGCGCGACGGCCTGGTCTGGTTGCTGGCTGCGAGGCTGATTGCTCCGATGGCTTCGGCGCCAGAGGAGAGGTTGTGGGGCCAGCGGGCAGCTTCGGGCGAGGAGGCGACCAGGGGGTGGCGCACTGATTGGATCGGGGGATCCCAATGTGGGAGATGGGACAAAGGGGTGGCGGCGGCGGTTGGGACAGGCTCCTAGTTTTTAGGTTTTGGATTGATTTAGACTAGGGCCCAAATATATAGCTAGTGGGCTAGGTTTAGGTTCATCTCGACCCTACGTTTTAGAGCGGATGGTCAAGATAACTAGGTTAGGGAGTCCAGTTGACAAACCGGTGATGATTTGCGGTAAAACGGGGTTGATCCGGATCCAACGGACACGACCGCCCGGTCCGGGTTCCGAGAGGTTTACGGACTAGGTTGCGGGCAGGTCGGTGCATTGTGTGGAGAGGCTACGCGGAGATGAGAGGGAAAACGGGCAGCCCGGCATCGGGGTTTAAAACAACGAAAACGTCCGACGTTGGACCGACTATAATGTCGCTATAGGTTTAACGGTTCGGGTAACAAACGAACTCTGATCGCGACGAAATTCGACAGGCGGCCTAGCTATAACTAATTACGACCGCATGCCAAGTTTCACCTCGATCAGAGAAAGTTTTCAACACACTTTTTAAACAGGGTTTTGACGATGCCGCGGGCGCGTGCGTGTGCGGTCGGACTTAGAACGGACAACGACGAGAACCGGCAACTACTAGCCAATGCAAGTTTGAAAACTCGCGGCAACGGAGATGCCGATGCAATGCAGATGATGCGAATGATGCGATGACGATGCCACAAATGAAATAAGCCACACGACGAAAACGGAATAAAGGGGGGAATCTTCTGGAACGTCGGCATCGGGCTGTCACAACTCTCCTACACTACAAGAGGATGTAGCGACCCGACTCAAAACGAGTCAAGCCTGTGTGTATCTGTGCCATCCCTGGATCAGTATGCTGGCACACATAGTACATCAATGTATATATCAAAGTGCAATCACATGTAAATAGCGTAAAACTGATATATACCTTAATTATTTCAGCGGAAGCAGTCAAGGGGGTGGAGTCCCAATAAACACCAACGGCAAGTTGAGTGTAGACCGTAACCCTGAATCGTACTCTTACTCGTCTAAGAAAAATATCTGCAACATAAGACGTTGCAGCCGTGTAGGTCAGCATATTGAATATGCCGGCGAGTCACATAAGAGAGGGGTAAAATGTCATCTATACTATATGCATATATGGCAGGTGGGGTTGTAAGTTTTAGCGTAAAGCAAAATTTTCTCCTACAACAAGAGGGGCTAAAAGCAAAATATTACTACAAAGGTTGGTTGTTAACGAGATGGTTCCGCCAACCAGTTCTCGTACCCGAGTTGTCAATAATTACCCTCATCAAATATATATAATGGTGTTGAGAAATCCAGATAACTTCAGTTCCTTTGGCTCAAGTTGTCCATGACCGTGGACACGGCTAATCGATTAGGTTTGAGTACTCTGCAGAGTTTTGCACACGTTCCCCACAAGATTTGATCGCCTCCGTGTATGTCCTCGCACTTCAGGGTGTTTGAAGACCGGATGATCAAAACATGGTCTTTCAACGGGTCCCTCTGAATCCCTGTCGGTGCCCATCCAATCCTACCGTTCTTCTACATCTGCTAGCACCGCCTGTCCAGAGTCGCCGCGTTGTCCAACCAAGCCAGAGCCCATAATGACTTGTGGCTGTGCAGGTATGCCTTGGGTCTTGAAAATATCTGTCTGTCTCTTTCAGCCTGGGTGAAGCTTTCCGTAGGATATCATGGCCTCTCTAGCATCCCGGGTCATCCACTGGGTTCTCCAGGGAGCCGATCAACCGTCCTTCACCCAGAGTTGCATTGCGTCCAAGGTCTTGAAAATCTTGTCTTAACCGGTCTTGATTATTTAATCAACCTCGCATCACTCGTGTTATGCACTCAACCGAAATCCCGTCGACTCTAGCATAGCAATATGAAATTTGTCGTCCCGGGGCCAAGTATCGGGGTTGTTGTGTGCCTACCACATGATACTACAATCCACACTAAAATTTCCAAGTACCTACTCAGCATGCAATTGGGCATAGGATGGTAGAACTACGATGCATAAAACATAGGTGATAGTATGATCAAAGTGACTTGCCTGATATTACTTGATGAAGATAGTCGCTCTCAAAATCCTGATAATTCTACTCGCCACACTCCGAGCAATCTATCATAAACAAATAGCATTCAATAAACATTCGTGCCAAAAAGGAAGAACCAAAAGAACATAAGAACAAAACATGTCTTTGTGCAAAATAACAACATACTAAGGTTTAATAAAAATATAGGATCTAAGTGTGTTGTAAAGTGAAGGTGCATGAATGAGATCAAAAGAGTTAATGGACGAGGAACCATTGCTATATAAGCTTGACTTGCATACACTATGGGAGATGATCAAAAATATTGGGAGAACAACATGAATGTTGTTTGACAAATAGTATAAGGCATAAGAATTTATTGGTAGAAAGAATTTCTTGAAATGGAGCACCACAACACAAGTTATAGCGAATTGCAGTATGAATTGAATTTGCATTCAAAAGGTCAAGAGAAGTTGAACTGAAGTACGATGGTTACGTACAAAATATATGACATGATTGTTTAGGGGTAAAAGGAATCAATTGAAAAGGTGGTACGATTTGCAAGATAAGATCAAATGAATGTTCGAATACAAATTTGAATCGCTCAAATTTTTAAGGTTCAAAGGTCGAAACTAATGATGCTACCGGATATAGTAGATCAATATGACCGTCTAGAAAAAAGAATTACTAGATTTGAAATAGCGGATCAAAAGATACAAATACTTCAATATAACATTGAATCGGCTTAGAACGATGTGAACACTTTTGGGCACTAATAGATAAATCTGATTTGATCAAAATTATAAGTTGAAAAGTTAAAACTAATGATACAAACGGGAAGATTACTTTGATACGAATCCGACGCAATTGAATTCATCTAAAACGGAGCTACGGATAAAAAGATATGATCAAAAGAAGTCTGAATATGAATATGAAAAAAAATTCGAAACTTGAAAATTTCAAAAAGTTGATATGATAGGTTCACAGGATAGGTGGGATCAAGACGAAACTGTAGGCGTTGGTTTCATCTAATTCGGATATACGAGTAAAAAGTTATGGCTATTTGAAAAATCAGGGCCAAGCTGTTTTACGGAATAAAAGTGCTACGTCTAAAATAATTCTAGTACTAATGTGGAAATACAAAGACTAATTAATATATCTAATTACTCTACCGTATACTAGTGTAGGAATACTAGTCTAAAAATAATAAACTACGGAAGTATAAAAAAAATACGAAGAGAAATACCTTTAGAATGCAGAGTAAGAATTAATTTCAATGAGGAGACGACTTCGAGAAATCCCGCCGAAGAGAAGAAAAAATATTTTTGTTTAATAAATCTAGTTAAACCAAAAGATTGATTTAACCCAAAATAGATGATTTTTGGATGCTCCTATGGGTCTATACTTATAGGTGGAAGGGAGGTCTAATGGTCCATAGATAGACAATGTGGGACTAAACATATACGTAGTATAGGGAAAATAGATAAAAAGAGGGACAAAGGTGTCTCATGGGTCAAAGGAATCGGCCGGCCACATGAGTAGTACGGCCAGGCGGCCTTTGTTTGTTTGTTTTTTTTTGCGAACGAACAATTTTTTTTTAAAACAAAGAAAAAACGTATAAATGAAAAAGAAAGAACATTTTATATAGACATATTATATATCAAAATTTTCAGAATAAAATTTTCTAAAACATGAACATATTTTCAAAACCAAAAAAATACTTTTTAAAAAAATTATTTTTTTCCAATAACTTAAAAATGAAAAGGAATTTGAATTTCAAATAAATTGCAAATACTTAAAATTTGAATCAAGACATAGTCTCTGATTTTGGAGGGTCATTTTCCTCCTCTCGTTTGATTTTCTTTAAATCAAAGGGTTTTGAAAATATTCAAACTCAAAATTGAAAAGGGATTCAAAATAGAAAATTTTGGGAAAGTCATTTTATTCCCTCTCATTTTTTTTGAGAAGTTTCAAATTCCACTCAAGTTTCAATCACTCAAACAAACAAACAATCAATCTAATAATTATATTAACATTCCAAAATTTATAATTTTGGGATGTTACAAACTACCACACTTAAAATGAATCTCGTCCTCGAGATTCGAAGAGGCTAGAAAGAAAGGTTAGGGTTTGGGGGTCTTCTAACAAATCGAATCTCCGGCAAGGTGGGATGCTACCACACTTAAAATGAGAGGTACTGGTCCCTCAAAATGCTTTAACGATCCTCTGGGGTTTTGGCAACTGACATCGCACAGTCTTCATATTAAATCCTTTGGTGATGCTCTCCCGTTGATATAAGCTTCTTCCGTCACTGGGTCTTCTTAATTGACAGGTCTCGTGATCAATTCTAAATAACCTATCGATGATTCTCATGGTGGTCTACCATTTGTGGTTATCCTGCAGAGAGAAGGGTCTTGGCTTCATCCTCACCGTAAAATTTCCTACGCGTGACAACAAGTGCCATGTACATGGGCTTTCATTATACCATTCTAAGGCTCAAACAAAAGCTTCAAAGGACGTCGTCTCTCACTATGGGTAAGTCTCTTAGATTTACCATTCCGAATAGCAAGAGAATGACAATAGTAAGTCGTCATGGTGGCCAAGCCATGTCGCACTGAAATCATTACCTTGTATAAGGCTTAGTGAATGTCGTATTCTAACACTTGGACATCCTCACAAGCGTTGCAGAGTTTCTTTTGTCCACGAACGAAGTTCGGATAAACCATTGGTTCTGCAAGCTGAACAAAACATCTATCGTTTCTTCACCACTCTCAAGTTGTCGTATGCTCCTAAGAAAACGTTTGCTGATACAAGTTTCCTTCTCCAAAAAGATAGTACTTGATCCTTGTTAGTCCCGGGGTCTGTGGGTTTCAGGCATACTTGGGGTAAATGTGACACGCCACTGGGTAGTGGGTGGTTCCTTCACAAAGGAAACAAGTCACCTGACTACTTGGGCACTCCTCAGCTGGGTGATTTTCTTCACAATGAGTACATCCATCCTGGTGTTCTTCCTGGGTGTGTCCTATTTCTCCACAGATCTTGCATGCACAAGTCTTCTCCTTCGGATTATCATAGCACTTTTGAATAAGACGGGATCTTAACAACGTCTTCTTGAATTCGTCCCAGGTTTCTGCTCCACTAAATCCTTGTATGGCATGATGCATTTTCCACCAGATTGCAGCACTTTGTGTAAAGTACTGAAGAGCGTGTTCCAGTTCATAATTCCTTGAGATCAAGTTGCTCCCGAAGTGGTTCTCCATGTTTTGAATCCATATATCAGCCTCCAGCTGGGTCATTGGTCCAGAGATTACAAGTCCAGCTTCATACTCCATCTGGTAGGGTTGAGGTTTTGGGGATGAGACGGGTAAGAGAGGGAGGGAGATACACACAATACAACAATATTTTTTTTGAGATAGGTTTTATTTGTGGCCGTCGGAAAACACACACCAAAGACGGCTCACAAATCATCGTATCTAACGTGGGTATATAACAGGGGTTTGGACTTCTAATGGTCATATAAATATTCGAACGCTTCAGGGTCTTCGAATTCTTCTGGTCTTGAGAGTCTACTGTTGGTGTAGCTTCAATTCTTCAAAAGCGTGGTGAAATCCTCTTTACTTTGAAGTGGGAGTCGGTTGATCCTTCACGAGGTCAAAGGGGTAAGGGTATTGGGTAACTATTTGAGGTGAGAGAGAACATTTGATGAAGTCAGAAGAGATGAGAGGTAAAGAATGTTCTTGGAAATAAAATTTTAGAGAGATCCTTTCCTAAGAGATTTCCAGTTTCTAGGGTCACGTCCTACAGTCAACATGTGCTCTGATACCATTTCTGTAGCGACCCGACTCAAAACGAGTCAAGCCTCTGTGTATCTGTGCCATCCCTGGATCAGTATGCTGGCACACACAGTACATCAATGTATATATCAAAGTGCAATCACATGTAAATAGCGTAAAACTGATATATACCTTAATTATTTCAGTGGAAGCAGTCAATGGGGTGGAGTCCCAATAAACACCAACGGCAAGTTGAGTGTAGACCGTAACCCTGAATCGTACTCTTACTCGTCGAAGAAAAATATCTGCAACATAAGACGTTGCAGCCGTGTAGGTCAGCATATTGAATATGCCGGCAAGTCACATAAGAGAGGGGTAAAATGTCATCTATACTATATGCATATATGGCAGGTGGGGTTGTAAGTTTTAGCGTAAAGAAAAAATTTCTCCTACAACAAGAGGGGATAAAAGCAAAATATTACTACAAAGGTTGGTTGTTAACGAGATGGTTCCGCCAACCAGTTCTCGTACCCGAGTTGTCAATAATTACCCTCATCAAATATATATAATGGTGTTGAGAAATCCAGATAACTTCAGTTCCTTTGGCTCAAGTTGTCCATGACCGTGGACACGGCTAATCGATTAGGTTTGAGTACTCTGCAGAGTTTTGCGCACGTTCCCCACAAGATTTGATCGCCTCCGTGTATGTCCTCGCACTTCAGGGTGTTTGAAGACCGGATGATCAAAACATGGTCTTTCAACGGGTCCCTCTGAATCCCTGTCGGTGCCCATCCAATCCTACCGTTCTTCTACATCTGCTAGCACCGCCTGTCCAGAGTCGCCGCGTTGTCCAACCAAGCCAGAGCCCATAATGACTTGTGGCTGTGCAGGTAAGCCTTGGGCCTTGAAAATATCCGTCCGTCTCTTTGAGCCTGGGTGAAGCTTTCCGCAGGATGTCATGGCCTCTCCAGCATCCCGGGTCATCCACTTGGTTCTCCAGGGAGCCGATCAACCGTCCTTCACCCAGAGTTGCATTGCGTCCAAGGTCTTGAAAATCTTGTCTTAACCGGTCTTGATTATTTAATCAACCTCGCATCACTCGTGTTATGCAATCAACCGAAATCCCGTCTACTCTAGCATAGCAATATGAAATTTGTCGTCCCGGGGCCAAGTATCGGGGTTGTTGTGTGCCTACCACATGATACTACAATCTATACTAAAATTTCCAAGTACCTACTCAACATGCAATTGGGCATAGGATGGTAGAACTACGATGCATAAAATATAAGTGATAGTATGATCAAAGTGACTTGCCTGGTATTACTTGATGAAGATAGTCGCTCTCAAAATCCTGATAATTCTACTCGCCACACTCCGAGCAATCTATCGTAAACGAATAGCATTCAATAAACATTCATGCCAAAAAGGAAGAACCAAAAGAACATAAGAACAAAACATGTCTTTGTGCAAAATAACAACATACTAAGGTTTAATAAAAAAAATAGGTTCTAAGTGTGTTGTAAAGTGAAGGTGCATGAATGAGATCAAAAGAGTTAATGGACGAGAAACCATTGCTATATAAGCTCGACTTGCATAAACTATGGGAGATGATCAAAAATATTGGGAGAACAACATGAATGTTGCTTGACAAATAGTATAAGGCATAAGAATTTATTTGTGGAAAGAATTTCTTGAAATGGAGCACTACAACACAAGTTATAGCGAATTGCAGTATGAATTGAATTTGCATTCAAAAGGTCAAGAGAAGTTGAACTGAAGTACAATGGTTACATACAAAATATATGACATGAGTGTTTAGGGGTAAAAGGAATCAATTGAAAAGGTGGTACGATTTGCAAGATAAGATCAAATGAATGTTCGAATACAAATTTGAATCGCTCAAATTTTTAAGGTTCAAAGGTCGAAACTAATGATGCTACCGGATATAGTAGATCAGTATGAGCATGTAGAAAAAAGAATTACTAGATTTGAAATAGCGGATCAAAAGATACAAATACTTCAATATAACATTGAATCGGCTTAGAACGGTGTGAACACTTTTGGGCACTTATAGATAAATCTGATTTGATCAAAATTATAAGTTGAAAAGTTAAAACTAATGATACAAACGGGAAGATTATTTTGATACGAATCCGACGCAATTGAATTCATCTAAAATGGAGCTACGGATAAAAAGATATGATCAAAAGAAGTTTGAATATGAATATGAAAAAAAAATCAAAATTTGAAAATTTTAAAAAGTTGATATGATAGGTTCATAGGATAGGTGGGATCAAGACGAAACTCTACGCGTTGCTTCATCTAATTCGGATATACGAGTAAAAAGTTATGGCTATTTGAAAAATCAGGGCCAAGCTGTTTTACGAAATAAAAGTGCTACGTCTAAAATAATTCTAGTACTAATGTGGAAATACGAAGACTAACTAATATATCTAATTACTCTACCGTATACTAGTGTAGGAATACTAGTCTAGAAATAATAAACTACGGAAGTATAAAAAAATTACGAAGAGAAATACCTTTAGAATGCAGAGTAAGAATTAATTCCAATGAGGAGACGACTTCGAGAAATCCCGCCGAAGAGAAGAAAAAATATTTTTATTTAATAAATCTAGTTAAACCAAAAGATTGATTTAACCCGAAGTAGATGATTTTTGGATGCTCCTATGGGTCTATACTTATAGGTGGAAGGGAGGTCTAATGGTCCATAGATAGGCAATGTGGGACTAAATATATACGTAGTGTAGGGAAAAAAGAAAAAAAAAGAGGGACAAAGGTGTCTCATGGGCCAAAGGAATCGGCCGGCCACATGAGTAGTACGGCCAGGCGGCCTTTGTTTTTTTTTTTTGCGATCGAACAATTTTTTTTAAAAACAAAGAGAAAACGTATAAATGAAAAAGAGAAAACATTTTATATAGACATATTATATATCAAAATTTTCAGAATAAAATTTTCTAAAACATGAACATATTTTCAAAACCAAAAAAAATACTTTTTAAAAAAATTATTTTTTTCCAACAACTTTAAAATGAAAAGGAATTTGAATTTCAAATAATTTGCAAATACTTAAAATTTGAATCAAGACATAGTCTCTGATTTTGGAGGGTCATTTTCCTCCTCTCGTTTGATTTTTTTTTAAATCAAAGGGTTTTGAAAATATTCAAACTCAAAATTGAAAAGGGATTCAAAATAGAAAATTTTGTGGAAGTCATTTTATTCCCTCTCATTTTTTTTGAGAAGTTTCAAATTCCACTCAAGTTTCAATCACTCAAACAAACAAACAATCAATCTAATAATTATATTAACATTTCAAAATTTATAATTTTGGGATGTTACAGAGGATCTCGCCCCGAGATCCAAGAATGAAAGGGGGAGAGGATGAGAAAGAACAAGAGGTAAAAACTTAGTCACTTCTTTGAAAAACGAGTGAAACCAACGATCCTTAGGTTGCAAAGAGATGAGGACTGATATGAGAAAGAAGCAAGAATTCAAGGAAAATTTCGGCAGCACTTCGGTAGGAAAATGGGACAATTTTTTCTCGAAAAGATAGGAGAATTAGATAATATTCATAACAAACAAGTAAATAGAGAAAGGGAACACCATGATCTTGGTAGAACAACAAAATAGACCCAAAAGAGCAACAACACAATGCCTCTAGAACAATAGAATATGAACTAGCTCATACGGAAGAAGAGAAAGAAGAAAAGAATGACAACTATCATCACAATAGAATTGAAGAGCCTCCGCACAGAGAATTGACGTAGCAGTTGGAAAACCAACAACGAAGAAGAAGATAGTAGTGGGCTTATGAAAATCATCTGAACAAATATGAGGTGACAACCAACCACTAAAAGAAACAAGGATAGTTTGGGAGAAACAAGATATGAACAATTTCTTACACCAGGAGGATGCATTGAGAACTTGGATTAATGACAAGCACCATGATAGCAACAATCCAAAGGAAAAGCTTTAGGTGAAGTCCAAACCAAGATAGCTCAACGAATAAATCATGGGTTGAAAATATCTCATGATCATAGAATTGGTGGGTTTAATTATCTCATTCTTAAAAGAAAATCTCTTCGAGACTCCTACACTAACCAGAATGCTATAATACCACCTCGAAGGATAAAGGAGAACAATTGCACATAGAAATGGAAGAGAAAGAATACTTGAGGTACTCCAACAAGAATCTTGAAGAACACTAGAGAATGAATTGAAACCTTGATGAACCACCATGAAGGACCTCCGTATATAAATGAATGATGCAAAGATATCAAGGTAGAAAAGAATAAGATTATGACCTTACCAAGATTTAGATGAAGCTTCACAAAGAGATACTTGATAAACTTGGAACTTCGGAAAAGAAAGATAAGCACTTGAGAAAAGAATTGATATCATGAGCCACTCCGGAAGAAGAATTGAAATCTCTTGGAAGAAGGAAGAACAAGAATAAGAATTAAGTTATGCTTATCCTTCATCAAGTTTAATTGATGACAAGCAACAGATTTAGCATACCACTTATTCTACTAGAATTGAATCTTGAAGAGGCAGAGAGATAAGCACCACTTGAGGCAAAAATTGATGGAAGCGCCGGTAAGAATTCACAATTGAATGGGGATACCAAGAATGCATGGAAACACATGAGAATGAACAGATCATGATCCACCTAACAGAAAACTTGAATAAGGCACCAGAATAAATGAGAGACGAACGAAGAGACAACAATTAAGAAGAGTTGAGGATGAAGCTGAAAGCTGAGAACGAAAAAGTCTTCTGAAATGATGGCCTTCGGAGGATCGAGAATGAAAACAACTCAAAAAAGCACCGGATAGCAAGAAAAGGGATTACTCATGATTGGAACAATTAAGATGATGGCACCAAGCTGAAATGATTAATCTCCAAGAGAATGAACCAAGATTGAGAAAAATACTCCTTTGAATCTTCAATGGAGAGAATGACGAGAAGAACATCACCAAGAATACTGAGGCACTCCGGAATAATGAAGAATGAAAGGTTGAGCCAAATATGATAATTAAATTCCAATAGATCTTGGAGAAGGGATATGACTGATGAAATTCATACTTACGTCATAGTTGAAAAGAATTAAGGATCTCCGAAAAAATTACAAGAGCCAACTAAGATCCTGGGAAAACCTGTGGGTTATGGGCCCACTCGAAGAAACCACCGTTGAAACAACTACTAACAAAGAAAGATACTGCACCGGTAGAGATGAAAACTTGATAAGGTCGAGCACCTCAAAATAGTTAAAGAATTGAAAAGAAGAAACTCTGAGACATCTTCAACGCTCCGGACAGAAAAGAGAGGAATGAATAACCAAGATAAGCTAAACAGAATCTCCAACATGAGAAAGAATTACAAGGATAAATAGGATATGATGAACACGGATAGCTGAATTAAATTCACCGGAAAGATAACAAGATTTAATAAAGATGAGCACGAAGCTCCTGAAAATCTTCACAATGAATCACCGGATAGGACACGGAAGAAAAGATAGCGGAAGCAACAATGAAAAGAAAACTCTTGGATGAAAATTGAATCACTGAACAAAAAGGGTGGGAGGGTGGGGAAAAACAAAGACAATTGGGCTAGATGAGATGAACTCCGGAATAAAATGAGAGAAAGATCTTGCAAATTGGAGAGGGTTGAATTCACTTGAAGAGAAACACACTGGTTGGAAAAGAATTGACATGACAACTCCGGTTGACGAGAATTGATATGACAATTGAACGAACAAAAGAATTAATACTCTCATAAAAAATATGAGAACACCACTTAGGAAAGATCTGAAATCACCACTTGACATCAAAGCAACTTGAATTACCATATTCCAACAAAACAAAGGGTGAGGGTTACGAAACAAGCCAGAACAAACTCATGAGAAAGATTCCGTCCGATATTTTTGTGGACAAGATCGCACGGGCTCGATTTTATAGTAGCCATCAAGTGCAAGGCAGTGCACCCGACATACGAAGCGTCCCCGAGTCGTCGCAAGCTACAAGGACTCTTTAAGACACAACGTGTACCGCTGTAAGTCGACCGTGAACAAACGAATCCACTAGATGCCAAACCCCAACCTAACATCATGCATTTGTTGGAAGATTGTCCTATAAGCAACTACTTGAATTCCCACCTATGAATTCCCGAGATATCTGGTCATGCAATCTGGTACACGGATACAAGGAGTAATATTTCACACAACTCCTATACTAACCCGTCACATGTATCACATCCGTCAACACACGACCAGAATCTCGAACCTTCATCTACAACAGACCCTCGTGATCACAATGATAGAAAGTATGGTAGTACTCCCGAACAATCTCCACCAGTACTGGGGACATCGGGGTTATCTCGCCACTACTAGTATTGAAGCAATTACAAACATACTTCGTTCTGAGATACTAAGAAATCTGAATGATAACGATGTGCTCAAGAATCCCCTGGAGCTCAACTCCCCTGAAACTTAAAGCAGATAGGAGGCACCAAGACAGAACTCCATCACATCAGCATCATATAGATTCCAAGAATATCCGCGTGATCCTAAAAAAACTTTTGAGTGGGAAGAGGAGTAGAATTCAATTATTACGTCAAGATTCCTCACCAGAGCATAGAAGAGGAGAAAAAAGAATCCTACCCTCCGATATATAACTAGACTCAAAGTAGTTTTTCACTAGACTCGACTCGGCCAAGTTCGATCAATCAAGGGGGCTACTAGGTCGGTACTGCTCTGATACCAACTTGTCACGCCCAAGATGCGACCCTATCCTTAATTTGGCACAAAGGCGTCGTCAGGGATAGAAGCGCATCTCGTCGTGTCGCAAGAATGGATATCGTTACAAGTACATCTACTGAAAAGAAGAGATATATATATAGAATTGGCTTACACTCGCCACAAGTTACATCAGAGTCACATCAGTACATTACATAATCATCAAGAGTAAGAGAAGGGTCCGACTACGGACGAAAACAAACGAGAAAAGAAGAACGACGTCCATCCTTGCTATCCCACGCTGCCGGCCTGGAACACATCCTAGATCGATGAAGAAGAAGAAGAAGAAGAAACTCCAAATGAACAATCAATGCGCTCGCGTCAAGTAACCTTTACCTGTACCTGCAACTGGTGTTGTAGTAATCTGTGAGCCACAGGGGACTCAACAATCTCATTTCCAAAGGTATCAAGACTAGCAAAGCTTAATGGGTGAGGCATGGTTAAGTGGTGAGGTTGCAGCAGCGGCTAAGCATATAATTGATGGCTAAACTTACGAGTACAAGAAATAAGAGAGGGAAGATCTACGCATAGCGGACGTGAACTACTGATGATCAAATGAATGATCCTGAACACCTACCTACGTCAGGCATAACCCCACCGTGTCCTCGATCGGAAAAAGAACTCACGAAAGAGACAGTCACGGTTACGCACACAGTTGGCAAGTTTTATTTAAGTTAACTTCAAGTTATCTAGAACTAGTGTTAAACAAAGTTTCCACGTTGCCACATAACCGCGGGCACGGCTTTCCGAAAAGATTTAACCCTGCACGGATGCTCCAACTAGTCCATCACAAATTAGCACAAGCCGCATAGAAATCCTCAATCACGAAGCTCGCGATATTCCCTAGTGGAAAACCTCAACTCTGAGATTACCCAAAGCATCACCGGAATCCCGATGCACAAGATATTTCGTCAAAGGTAAAACTAATCCAGCAAGGCCGCCCGACGTGTCGACGATCCCGATAGGAGTCGCGTACCTCGTTCTCAGGACACGACGGATGGGTCACACTAGGAGATACCAAACCTCGGGTTGCCCCGCGGTGGCCCCGTAGTCTGCCAATTTGGACCAAAACTCATGAGGAGCACTGGCCCGGGGGTTGATTAAATTATCCTGAGGGTCCGGAAAGTCCCTATGCAATTTATTAGGTGTTTAGGCAAATGTAGTACCAAAGTTGGGCCTTGCGAGACCAGTCTTAATCTAAAACGAATTATCAAGGGGGTCCCCATAACAACCCCGATCGTGTTAGGAGCGCTCAGTTATGGAACATAACACCGGTAGATGAAACTAAGGGGGCAAAGGTGAAACAAAACACCAAGCTAGAAAGGCTGAGCCTTCCACCTTTTACCAAGTATATAGGTGCATTAAATTAAATAGCATTTAAATAAGGTGATATAACAAGGAACCCATGTTTTCACATGGAAGCAGCTGCACCTGCAACTAGCAACGCTAACAACAGGGTTAAGCAAGCAGTAACATAGCCAATCAGGGGTTTGCTAGGTTGAACAGGTTGAAGGTTAACATGGCAGTGTTGAGAGGCTGATATTTAACAGGTGGTAGGCAAGGAGACATAATCGATAGAAGCGATAAAACTAGCATGGCAATGATAGTAATGGTATCTGGGAAATGATCATCTTGCCTGAGATCCCGCTTGGAAGAAGAATGACTCCGTGAAGCAGACGAACCGACGTAGTCGAACGGTCCTCACATCCGACACGATTGCGGAACTCTATCGAGACGGAGGAAACCGGAAACAAGCATCAACACACGATATTCACCACACAATGCACAACACAAATGATGCATGAGCAGCTGAAAACATGCAAGGCATGACAATCACAACAATCAAACACTACATATTAGGTGAAGCTCGATATGCACCGGGTTGCATATCGACGAAACTCCACATTTAATCGTTTAGTTTCACTCCCGTTAATTTACACGGCAATATTTAAAATGTTTTTAACATGGCAAGGGGTGAAGCACAAATTAAACCACCTATCTAGGCATTCTAAATGAGACCGGAAACGACATATAGCATCTCCGAATTGACCCCACGTGTTAAATCTTAATTCTGTCCAGATTTGTCCTAATCACATTTTAAGTTTGTTAAACAGAAAAACTAAGTGGTTCTCGTGATTCTACTCATCGTTCTGGAACATTTACATATATGGAACTTCTCCAACGGAGCTACGGACAAATAGATACGACCTAAACCGTTTTCAACACGCCGACACGCAAACCGATGCAAAGAACACACTAAACAGATCTAATTATGCATGAGAGTTGAAAAATATTACACTACGCAAAATTCTAGCCGAGTTACATATATAACTCATCGCAACCTGAAGAACAGATTAGAAACTACGGGCATTTGAAAATATGTTGATTTTTCTGAAAATCCCTGGAATTGGAAAATCGCAGGACGCTTTAAAAAAATACACTGACCGAATCTGCTACTATTGGGCCCAACAGGCATGGTGCAACTTAACTAAACGACACACATGGCAGAACTTAGCGGAGTCGTGGTTGCGTGTGTAAAAGGAAAGAATTGACAAAAAATATGGGGTGTCTGGGATTCGAACCCGAGACCCCGTGGTTCATGGCACGGATCAGCTACCAGCTCGGCTGCACATGTGCTTGCGAATAGAACCATCAAGAGTTGAATGTAATGAACTCTAAGCCTAGCCGCTGCAATGCAGACAAAAATGCAAGAGAATGTATGCACCCGTGGGGACTCGATCCCGGGATCTCCTTAGCAGGTGCAGTGACTTCTACCGCTGCGCTACTACTCGTGCTCCTACTAAAGTGGGGCGCAGTGTTATTAAAGTAGATCAACAGCAAGGCCTGCCTTTCTCACCACGAACTCGCGAAGAACATGGCAGTGGCGGAAGTCAACAGCAGCAGTTGCTGCAGTTGTGGAGGTCGGCGGGGTGCAGAGCGGGCCTGGGAAGACGGGATCCATGCGAGGCTGCTTGGGGACGAACTAATCCGGCCCTTGGGGCACCAAATCGCCCGGTGGCGGAGCTCCATGGGATGTTGTCTCCCGATCGATCCTGACAGGAAAAATGAAACAGAGAGGAGAGGGTGAGATTCAGAGGGAGGGAGAGAGGAGGAGGAAGGAATAAGGGGTTCTCTGCAGGTCACCGATGAGTGGTGCACCAACGGAGCTGGGTGGATCTGGCCGAGATCGAAGCTGCGGAAGCGTTGGTCACTTGCTGTAGCTGCAGCTTCAGGCGCTATGGGTCTCCCTGCAGAAAAACGAGAGGAAGGCAGAGAGATGAGAGGAAGCAAAGAGAAACAGGGGAGGAGAAGAAGAGGCGCGACGGCCTGGCCTGGTTGCTGACTGCGAGGCTGATTGCTCCGATGGCTTCGCCGCCAGAGGAGAGGTTGCGGGGCCAGCGGGCAGCTTCGGGCGAGGAGGCGACTAGGGGGAGGCGCACTGATTGGATCGGGGGATCCCGATGTGGGAGATGGGACAAAGGGGTGGCGGCGGCGGTTGGGACATGCTCCTAGTTTTTAGGTTTTGGATTGATTTAGACTAGGGCCCAAATATATAGCTAGTGGGCTAGTTTTAGGTTCATCTCGACCCTCCGTTTTACAGCGGATGGTCGAGATAACTAGGTTAGGGAGTCCAGTTGACAAACCGGTGACGGTTTGCGGTAAAACGGGCTTGATCTAGATCCAACGGACACGACCGCCCGGTCCGGGTTCCGAGAGGTTTACGGACTAGGTTGCCGGCAGGTCGGTGCATTGTGTGGAGAGGCTACGCGGAGATGAGAGGGAAAACGGGCAGCCCGGCATCGGGGTTTAAAACAACGAAAACCTCCGACGTTGGACCGGCTATAGTGTCGCTATAGGTTTAACGGTTAGGGTATCAAACGAACTCTAATCGCGACGAAATTCGACACGCGGCCTAGCTATAACTAATTACGACCGCATGCCAAGTTTCACCTCGACCAGAGAAAGTTTTCAACACACTTTTTAAACAGGGGTTTGACGATGCCGCGGGCGCGTGCTTGTGCGGTCGGACTCAGAACGGACAAACGAGAACCGACAACTACTAGCGAATGCAAGTTTGAAAACTCGCGGCAACGGAGATGCCGATGCAATGCAGATGATGCAAATGATGCGATGACGATGCCACAAATAAAATAAGCCACATGACGAAAACGGAATAAAGGGGGGAATCTTCTGGAATGTCGGCATCGGGCTGTCACAAAGTGTGTGGAGAGTTTAACATGGATTGCATCAAAGAAATGCATTCAATCAAGGAGAAACTATCACAATTGGATTCCTTGAAATCCACGGTAGTAATTTCATTACAACTCGAAGTTTTAACGTCTTCTACTCCACTTTTAACGCTTTTAGCATCAAGATAGATGGACTCCGAATCATTGGGGCACTTTTCAACCAAAGTGGATTCATATCCAGCCCCATAATCATTAGGTTTGACACAATAAAACAAAGATTCAATGGGAGTCACACCAAACACTTTAAGATCTTCGTGATTCCCATCACGATAACACGCCTTTTTAAGCCATTCATGTCTAGCACGAATTTGGGCGGTTATTTCTTGGCTCTCAATCATGGAAACACGCATAGCTTTCAACGTTTCATCCATGTTGATTTTGGGAGGAGCACATCTAACTTTCAAAGCATCAACATCACAAGAAATTCTATCCATGCTCTTAGCCAAATCGTCAACTTTGAGTAGTTTCTCCTCTATGGACGCATTGAAAATCTTTTGAGAGTTGATGAACTCTTTGATATTACTCTCTAGATCAGAGGGTAATATATTGTAATTTCCATGAGTATTGTTGTAGGAGTTGCCAAAGTTATTAGAGGAGTTACTAGGAAAAGGCCTAGGAACATAGTTTCCTCTAAAGGCATTGTTGGTGCCCAAGTTATTCCTACCAACAAAATTAATGTCCATGCTAGCGTTGCTACTCTCAATCAAAGAAGACAAAGGCATATCATTAGGATCCAAAGGAGCACTTCTACTAGCAGCCAAATTCATTAACTCATCCATCTTAGCACTCAACGAGTTAATTTCTCCTATAGCGTGTACCTTCTTACTAGTAGGTGACCTTTCGGTGTACCATTGAGAGTAGTTTGTCATGATGTTGTCTAAGAGCTTTGTGGCTTCCCCTAACGTGATTTCCATGAACGTTCCACCTGAGGTGGAGTCCAAGATATTTCTAGAAGCGAAATTCAAGACAGCGTAAAAGATTTGAATAATCATCCAAAGGCTCAAGCCATGAGCGGGACAATTTCTAATCATTATTTTTATTCTCTCCCAAGCTTGCGCAACATGTTCATGATCAAGTTGCTTGAAATTCATGATATCTTTACGGAGAGAGATGATTTTAGCCGGCGGAAAATACTTGGATATATAAGCATCTTTGCACTTATCCCAAGAATCGATACTATTTTTGGGCAAAGAAGAAAACCAAGTTTTTGCGCGACCTCGCAACGAGAAAGGAAAAAAGCTTCAATTTAATCACGTCATTATCCACATCTTTTTTCTTTTGCATATCGCAAAGCTCAATGAAGGTATTGAGATGGGATGCGACATCTTTACTAGGAAGGCCAGAGAATTGCTCTTTCATAACAAGATTCAGCAAAGCGGCATTGATTTCGTATGACTCCGCACTAGTGGCGGGAGTAATCGTAGTACTAATAAAATCATTATTATTAGTATTCGAGAAGTCACAAAGTTTGGTTTTTTCGTTCATGGTGAGTTCAGCAAGCAAGCAAGCACACAAGCAAATAAAGAGCAGGCGAGAAAAAGGGCGAACTAAAAGGCAAACGAAAAAGGCAAATGGGTGAAGTGGGAGAGAGTAAAACGAGAGGCAACTGGCAAACAAAGTAAATGAAAGAGATGTGTTTGTGACACCTACTTGGATGAGTTCTTCACTTGATCTTCCTCCCCGGCAACGGCACCAAAAATTCTTATGCTATCCCACAGACAACAGCGCCAGAAATTGACACGTTGGCACAGGCTGGGCTTGCATTGGTTTTTCCCTTGAAGAGGAAAGGGTGATGCAGCACAGGAGCAATAAGTATTTCCCTCAGTTTGAGAACCAAGGTATCGATCCAGAAGGAGGGTCTCGTCAAGTCCAGAGTACCTGCGCAAACACAAAAAAGCATGCACCCAACACTTCAAAGGGGTTGTCAATCCCTTCAAGATTGTTTGCAAAGTGAGATCTGAAGGCGGAAAGTGCAACGAAGTAAAAAGTGTAAGGCTGAAAATATGGTGTGGAGTAGACCCTGGGGGCAATAGTGTTCACTAGAGGCTTCTCTGAAACTAGCAAGTGTTACGGTGGGTGAACAAATTGTTGTCGAGCAATTGATAGAATCGCGCAAAGTCATGACGATATCTAAGGCAATGATCATGCATATAGGCATCACGTCCGAGACAAGTAGACCGATACTTTCTTCATCTACTACTATTACTCCACACATGGACCACTATCCAGCATGCATCTAGTGTATTGAGTTCATGACGAACAGAGTAATGCTTTAAGCAAGATGACATGATGTAGAGGGATAACCTCAAACCAATGATGAAAACCCCATACTTTTACCCTTGATGGCAACAACATGATGCGTGCCTCGCTACCCCTTCTGTCACTGGGTGAGGTCACCGCACGGTATGAATCCAAAACCAAGAACTTCTCCCATTGCAAGAATCATAGATCTAGTTGGCCAGATAAAACCAACAACTCGAAGAGAATTACAAGGATATGAAATCATGCATAAGAGAGATCAGATGAAACTCAAATAAGATTCATAGATAATCTGATCATAAATGCACAATTCATCGGATCTCGACAAACACACCGCAAAAGAAGATTACATCGGATAGATCTCCATGAAGATCATGGAGAACTTTGTATTGAAGATCCAAGAGAGAGAAGTAGCCATCTAGTTACTAACTATGGACCCGTAGGTCTATGGTGAACTACTCACGCATCATCGGAGAGGTCATGGTGTTGATGAAGAAGCCCTCCGTATCCGAACCCCCCCTCTGGCAGAAAAGTGATTTCGATGATCTCCTGATTTTTTCTGGAATTTATGGGAATATATAGGCGAAAGTCCTAGGGCAAAGGGCGTCCATGGGGCTCACAAGCCTGGATGGCGCGGCCCCACTGGCCGCGGGGTGGGGGCTTGTGGGGCCCCTGGGGCTCCCCCTGCCTTATCTCCCAAGCTCCTCGATCTTCTCCCGTTCCAAAAAAACAATTCGGAGATTTTCTTCCGTTTGGACTCCGTTTCAAAATCTCCTCTGAAAGGGGTCAAAAACATGGAAAAACAGGAACTGGCACTTGGCACTGAGTTAATAAGTTAGTCCCAAAAAATATATAAAAGGCATACAAAACATCCAAAGTTTGACAAGATAATAGCATGAAACCATCGAAAATTATAGATACGTTGGAGACGTATCAGTCGTCAAGGAGGGCGAAGGAGGGCCCTAAGCGGATGCAGAGTGCCGCCCCGGTGGAGTCGCCGGTGTCCGCGTCATGGTCGGCGTTGCGGAGGGACAAGGCCTCGGCCACGATGTTAAGGCGACCCGGACAATACTTCACGGTGAAGTCGAAGCCAAAAAGTTTGTTGATCCACTAGTGATGCGGTATGGTGGACAACCTCTAGTCCAATAGGAATTTGAGGTTGTAGTAATCCCTGCAAATCCGGAACGGCCGCCCCCAAATATATGGCCGCCAGTGGCGTACGGCCTGCACCAAGCCAATGATCTCCCTCTCATAGGCCGCGAGCTTATGATGGTGCGTGACAAAAGGCCTGCTGAAGAAGGCAAGCGGCCCGTCGCCCTGATGAAGGACGTCGCCGAACCCCACACCGAAGGCGTTGCAGTCCACCTTAAATGGCTGGTCGAAGTCGGGCATCTGGAGGACAGGGCCCGTCGTGAGGGCCCGCTTGAGAGCCTCGAATGCCTTTGTTGCCTCCGCATCCCAGGCGAAGGAGTCGTGTCATAACAGACACGTGAGCGGGGACGCGATGAGGCCGAACTCCCGGATAAATTTCCGGTACTACCCCGCGAGGCCCAGGAAGCCGCGGAGATCCCGCATCGAGTGCGGCGTTGGCCAGGCCACGACGGCCGCCACCTTGTCGGCGTTCGTAGCCACACCCTCGGGCGAGATGACATGGCCAAGATAAGCGACTGAAGGTGTGCCGAGCGAGCACTTCGAGCGCTTAAGATGAAGATGATGCACGCGGAGCTCGTTGAAGATGATGGCGACGTGCTGAAGGTGCTCTGTCCAAGAAGCAATGTAGATAAGAATGTCATCAAAGAAGACGAGCACAAACCGGCGCAAGTAGGAGCAGAGGACGTCGTTCGTCAAGGCCTGAAAGGTCGCCGAATCATTGGAGAGGCCAAAATGCATCACCAAGAACTCAAAGTGGCCATGATGTGTCTGAAACGTTGTCTTGGCGATTTCGTCCGGATGCATCCGCACCTGGTGATAGCCTGAACAAAGTCGATCTTGGTGAAGAAGCGTGCCCCATGTAGCTCGTCCAAGATCTCGTCAACGACCGGGATAGGAAATCTGTCCTTGAGCATCAGGGCGTTTAGGGCACGGTAGTCGATGCGGAAGCTTCACGTGTTGTCCGATTTGCGGACGAGAAGGACCGACGCCAAAAGCAATGACATGGAGATTCGGATGATGCCCAAGGCGAGCATGAGCGTGCACTGCCGCTTCATCTCTTCCTTCTGCAACTGGGGGTAGCGATAGGGTCGCACCGCAACCGGTGCTGTGCCCGGTAGGAGATGAATGTGGTGGTCATACATCCGGGCTGGTGGAAGGCCCTGAGGCTCGGCGAAGAGGTTGTTGTGCTGCTGTAAGAGGTGATCCAACAGGGGGTGCTCAGGCCTGTGTCAGTCGCTGCCAGCTGAAGCTGCGGCGTCGCTGGGGAGGCGCCACCCATGCCCGCCCACTAGATGCGGTGCCCCATGCGCGAGAAAGTCATCGTCATGGCATCGAAATCCCAAAGAATGGGGTCGAGGGTCCGCAGCCGAGGATGAAGTCGAAGCAGCCCAAATCGATGCCGGGGCACGTGATGGTGAAGTGCTCGTTGCCGATGGTGACCGGCACGTCCCGGGCGATCCCATGGCACCGGAGGTGGTCGCCGTTAACCATGTTGACCCGGAGTTGCTCCCCTCCCATCGAATCGAGTGCTAAGTGGTGCATCATCGACTCGGGCAGGAAGTTATGTGTGGAGCCCATATCCAGGAGGGCCACTAGGCGCTCGCCGTTAATCATCACCGGCAAGATCATAGTCCGCTTGTCTCGAATGCCCGCCAGCGTGTGTAGGGATACCACGAGAGCCGTCGCTAGGGCGGGCGCCAGGGCCGCGTCAGCCGTAACTGGGTCGGGCAAGTCGTAGGGCCCGTCGATGGCGGTGTCCTCCTTGACGTAGTCAGCCGTCTCCAAGTAGAAGAGCCGTGGGCATACGTGGCCCGGTACGTAGGGCTCGTCGCAGTTGTAGCAAAGCCCCTGGCGGCAGCGCTCGAGCTGCTCGGCCGGGTTAGTCGGCGGAAGGCTCATGGCGCGGCCGAAGCGGGGGCCGCCATAGGACCCGGGGCGGCCGTCCTGGTGGCGGTGCGATCTGCGCCGGCCGACCTGGCTGTCGGAAGACGCGGGTCGGGGCCGCCTGCTAAAGGGCATGTGTGCGACACTCGAAGGTTCGGGCGTAATACATGGCCGTCTGGTGGTCGTGCAGTCCGCGGGGCTCGACGTCCACGCGGATGTAGTCCGGCAGTTCGCCCACAAAGAGCTCGGCTCGCTGACGAGCCGACATGCGGGGCGCGTGACATGTCAGGGCCTGGAAGCGGTCGGTGAAGTCATGCACCATGGACGTGAAGGGAAGGCGGCCTAGCTCCGCCAACCGGCTCCCTTGGATCGGGGGCCCGAAGCTCGTGGAAACGATCCCAAGGGGGCTGATGACCCACAAGTATAGGGGATCAAACGTAGTCCTTTTGATAAGTAAGAGTGTCGAACCCAACGAGGAGCAGAAGTATCTCACAAGTGGTTTTCAGCAAGGTAAAATCTGCAGGCACTGAGATTGTCGGTAACAAGTGATTGTGTGGTGAGATGATTCGTAGCAAGCAACAAGTAACAAAAGTAGCAACGGTGCAGCAAAGTGGCCCAATCCCTTTTGTAGCAAGGTACAAGCCTGGACAAAGTCTTATAGGAGGAAAAACGCTGCCGAGGACACACGGGAATTTCTGTCATGCTAGTTTCATCATGTTCATATGATTCGCGTTCGTTACTTTGATAGTTTGATATGTGGGTGGACCGGCGCTTGGGTACTGCCCTTACTTGGACAAGAATCCCACTTATGATTAACCCCTCTTGCAAGCATCCGCAACTACGAAAGAAGAATTAAGACAAAGTCTAACCATAGCATTCAACTAGTGGATCCAAATCAGCCCCTTACGAAGTAACGCATAAACTAGGGTTTAAGCTTCTGTCACTCTAGCAACCCATCATCTACTTACTACTTCCCAATGCCTTCCTCTAGGCCCTAATAATGGTGAAGTGTTATGTAGTTGACGTTCACATAACACCACTAGAGTAAAAACAACATACAACACATCAAAATATCAAACGAATACCAAATTCACATGACTACTATTAGCATGACTTATCCCATGTCCTGAGGAACAAAAGTAACTACTCACAAAGCATAATCATATTCATGACCAGAGAGATAATGAGTAGCATCAAGGATCTGAACATAAACTCTTCCACCAAGTAATCCAACTAGCATCAACTACAAAGAGTAATCAACACTACTAGCAACCTTACAAGTACAATTCGGAGTCGCGAGAGGGAGATTGGTTACAAGTGATGAACTAGGGTTTGGATATGAGATGGTGCTGATGGAGATGTTGATGGTGATGAGTCGCCTCCGATGAGAGGAGTGTTGTTGATTACGATGGCAACGATTTCCCCCTCCGGGAGGGAAGTTTCCTCGGCAGGATCGTCCTGTCGGAGCTCTAGATTGGTTCTGCTCAAGTTCCGCCTTGTGGCAGCGGCGAAACCATGAAAAAGCTCCTCCCTGATTTTTTCCTGGACGAAACCCTTCATGTAGCAAAAGAGGGGGGGCAGTGGGCCAGTGGGCTGCCCACAAGCCCTCATGGCGCGGCCTCGGGGGTGGTCGTGCCGTGTAGGCTTGTGGGCACCCTCGGGTGCCCCTCTAGCACTTCTTCGGCCCAGTATTTTTGATAAATCAGGAAAAAAATGCTCGTTGATTTTTACGGCGTTTGGAGTTGCGTAGAATAGGTATCTCAACTTTGCTCCACTTTCAGGCCAGAATTCCAGTTGCCGGCAGTCTCCCTCTTCATGTAAACCTTGCAAAATAGGAGAGAAAAGGCATAAGAATTGTACCATGAAGTGAAATAACAGCCAAAGAAGCGATAAATATCAACATGAAAACATGATGCAAAATTGACGTATCAACTTCCCCAAGCTTAGACCTCGCTTGTTGTCAAGAGAAAGCCGAGCTCAATAAATATGTCCACATGTTTAGGGAGAGAGGTGTCGACTGATACGTCTCCAACGTATCTATATTTTTTTATGGTTTCATGCTATTATCTTGTCAAACTTTGGATGTTTTGCATGCCTTTTATATATTTTTTGGGACTAACTTATTAACTCAGTGCCAAGTGCCAGTTCTTGTTTTTTCCATGTTTTTGACCCCTTCCAGAGGAGATTTTGAAACGGAGTCCAAACGGAAGAAAAATCCCCGAAAAGAATTTTTTTGGAACGGAAGAAGATCGATGAACTTGGGAGCTAAGGCAGAGGAGCTCCAGGGGCCCCACTAGCCCCCACCCCGCGACCAGGGGGGCATGTCATCCAGGCTTGTTTCCCCCCTGGACGTCCCCTGACCTAGGTCTTTCCCCTATATATTCCCATAAATTCCAGAAAAAATCAGGAGATCATCGCAATCGCTTTTCCGCCGCCGCAAGCTTCTGTCTCCGCAAGATCCCATCTGGGGCACGTCCTGGTGCCTTGTCGGAGGGGGGATTCGGACACGGAGGGCTTCTTAATCAACACCATGACCTCTTCGATGATGCGTGAGTAGTTCACCATAGACCTATGGGTCCATAGCTAGTAACTAGATGGCTTCCTCTCTCTCTTAGATCTTCAATACAAAGTTCTCCATGATCTTCATGGAGATCTATCCGATGTAATCTTCTTTTGCGGTGTGTTTGTCAAGATCCGATGAATTGTGGATTTATGATCAGATTGTCTATGAATCTTATTTGAGTTTCTTCTGATCTCTCTTATGCATGATTTCATTGTTGGGTAACGTGGCATAAATTCAAAATTTTCCTACGCATATTCAGATCTTCCTATGGAGAGACCAGCAACGAGAGAGGGGTAAGAGCATTTTCATACCTTTGAAGATCGCTAAGCGGAAGCGTTGCTATAACGTGGTTGATGGAGTCGTACTCGCAACGATTCCAATCTAGTGCCGAACTACGGCACCTCAGCGTTCAACACACGTGCAGCCCGGTGACGTCTCCCGCACCTTGATCCAGCAAGGAGGAGGGATAGGTTGGGGAAGAACTCCAGCAGCACGACGGCATGGTGTCGATGCAGAGATGAGGTCTCCCGGCAGGGCTTCGCCAAGCACCGGCAGAGAGGAGGAGGAAGGAGGGCAGGGCTGCGTCGAGGGAGAGGGAGAAGTCTATCTCCCAAGGGCCAAAACCCCTCTCTATTTATAGGAGGACGGGGAGGGGCTGCGCCACCCCTAGGGTTCCCTCCCTAGGGGCCGGCGGCCACCATATGGGAAGGGGGGGCGGCGGCTAGGGTGGGAGGGGGTGGCGCACCACCTGCTCGGCCTAAGGCCCACCTGCGCCTAGGGTTGCCCCCTCTCCCCACCACTTGCGCATTGGGCTGGGTGTGGGAGGCGCACCAGCCCACCTAGGGGCTGGTTCCCTCCCGCACTTGGCCCATCTAGCCTCTTGGGGTCGTTGCCCCCCTTCGGTGGACCCCCGGGGCCACCTCCGGTGGTCCCGGTGGTCCACGTACGTTACCGGTGACGCCCGAAACGCTTCCGGTGTCCAAAACCATCCGTCCTATATATCAATCTTTACCTCCGGACCATTCCGGAGCTCCTCGTGACGTCCGGGATCTCATCCGGGACTCCACACAACTTTCGGTAACCTCGTATAATAATTCCCTATAACCCTAGCGTCACCGATCCTTAAGTGTGTAGACCCTACGGGTTCGGGAGACAGGCAAACATGACCGAGACACCTCTCCGGACAATAACCATCAGCGGGGTCTGGATACCCATGGTGGCTCCCACTTGCTCCACGATGATCTCATCGGATGAACCACGATGTCAAGGATTCAATCAATCTCGTATACGATTCCCTTTGTCTGTCGGTATAGAACTTGCCCGAGATTCGATCGTCGGTATACCAATACCTTGTTCAATATCGTTACCGGTAAGTCTCTTTACTCATTCCTTAGCACATCGGCGTGTGACTAACTCCTTAGTCACATTGAGCTCATGATGATGTTCTACCGAGTGGGCCCAGAGATACCTCTCCGTCACACGGAGTGACAAATCCCGATCTCGATTCGTACCAACCCAACAGACACTTTCGGAGGTACCCGTGGTGCACCTTTATAGTCACCCAGTTACGTTGTGACGTTTGATACACCCAAAGCACTCCTACGGTATCCGGGAGTTGCACAATCTCACGGTCGAAGGAAAAGATACTTGACATTAGAAAAGCTTTAGCATACGAACAATACGATCTAGTGTTATGCTTAGGATTGGGTCTTGTCCATCACATCATTCTCCTAATGATGTGATCCCATTATCAATGACATCTAATGCCCATGATCAGGAAACCATGATCGTCTATTGACTAACGAGCTAGCCAACTAGAGGCTTGCTAGGGACACTTTGTGATCTATTTATTCACACATGTATTACTATTTCCTGTTAATACATTTATAGCATGAACAATAGACGATTATCATGAACAAGGAAATATGATAATAACCATTTTATTATTGCCTCTAGGGCATATTTCCAACAGTCTCTCCCACTTGCACTAGAGTCAATAATCTAGTTACATTGTGATGTATCGAACACACATAGCATTATGGTGTTGATCATGTTTTGCTCGTGGAAGAGGTTTAGTCAACGGATCTGCAACATTCAGATCCATGTGTACTTTACAAATATCTATCACTCCACTCTGGACATGGTCCTGGATGGAGTTGTAGCGGTGTTTGATGTGCTTTGTCTTTCGGTGAAACCTGGGCTCCTTGGCTATGGCAATGGCCCCAGTGTTATCACAGAATTGTGTCATTGGACCCGACGCGCTTGGAACCACTCCAAGGTCGGTGATGACCTCCTTCATCCAAATTCCTTCATGTGCTGCTTCTGAAGCAGCTATGTACTCCGCTTCACATGTAGATGCTGCCACGACTTCTTGTTTGCAGCTGCACCAGCACACTGCCCCACCATTCAACACATATATGTATCCGGTCTGTGACTTAGAGTCATCCGGATCTGTGTCGAAGCTAGCGTCGACGTAACCCTTTACAACGAGCTCTTCGTCACCTCCATAAACGAGAAACATTTCCTTAGTCCTTTTCAGGTACTTAAGGACATTCTTGACCGCTGTCCAGTGTTCCATACCGGGATCACTTTGGTACCTCCCTACCAAACTTATGGCAAGGTTTATATCAGGTCTGGTACACAGCATGGCATACATTAGAGAGCCCACGGCTCAAGCGTAGGGGACATAACTCATCTTCTCTCTTTCTGCTGTCGTGGTCGGCGACTGAGTCTTACTCAATCTCATACCTTGCAAAACTGGCAAGAACCCTTTCTTTGAGTTTTCCATATTGAACTTCTTCAATATCCTGTCAAGGTATGTACTTTCTGAAAGACCTATGAGGCGTCTTGATCTATCTCTATAGATCTTGATGCCTAATATGTATGCAGCTTCTTCAAGGTCCTTCATTGAAAAACTCTTGTTCAAATAGGCCTTTATGCTCTCCAACATTTCTATATTGTTGCCCATCAATAATATGTCATCCACATACAGTATGAGGAAAGCTACAGAGCGCCCACTCAATTTCTTGTACACACAGGCTTCTTCGTAAACCTGTATGAACCCAAACGCTTTAATCACCTCATTAAAGCGAATGTTCCAACTCCGAGATGCTTGCACCAGCCCATAGATGGAGCGATGGAGCTTGCGCACTTTGTTAGCACCCTAAGGGTCGACAAAACCTTCTGGTTGCATCATATACAACTCTTCCTTAAGGTTCCCATCAAGGAACGCTGTTTTGACGTCCATTTAACAAATTTCATAATCATAAAAGGCAGCAATTGCTAACATGATTCAGACTGATTTCAGCTTTGCTACGGGAGAGAAAGTCTCTTCGTAGTCAACTCCTTGAATTTGTCGAAAACCCTTTGCGACAAGTCGAGCTTTGTAAATGATTACATTACCGTTTGCATCAGTCTTCTTCTTGAAGATCCATTTATTTTCTATGGCTCGTCGGTCATCGGGCAAGTCCACCAAAGTCCATACTTTCTTCTCATACATGCATCTTATCTCGGATTTCATAGCTTCAAGCCATTTGTTGGAATCCGGGCCCGCCATCGCTTCTTCATAGTTCGAAGGTTCACCGTTGTCTAACAACATGATTTCCATCACAGGGTTGCCATACCACTCTGGTGCGGAGCGTGCCCTTGTGGACCTTCGTGGTTCAATAGTAACTTGATCCGAAGCTTCATGATCATCATCATTAACTTCCTCTTCAGTTGGTGTAGCCGCCACAGGAACAACTTCCCGCGCTATGCTACTATCCTGTTCGAGAGGGGGTGTAACTACCTCATCAAGTTCTACCTTCCTCCCACTTACTTCTTTCGAGAGAAACTCTTTCTCTAGAAAGGATCCATTCTTGGCAACAAAGTTTTACCTTCGGATCTAAGATAGAAGGTATACCCAATAGTTTCCTTAGGGTATCCTATGAATACGCATTTCTCCGGTTTGGGTTCGAGCTTTTCTGGTTGAAGTTTCTTCACATAAGCATCGCAGCCCCAAACTTTAAGAAACGACAACTTATGTTTATTGCCAAACCATAGTTCATACGGTGTCGTCTCAACGGATTTAGACGGTGCCCTATTTAAAGTGAATGCTGCAATTTCTAATGCGTATCCCCAAAATGATAGCGGTAAGTCGGTAAGAGACATCATAGATCGTACCATATCTAATAAAGTGCGATTACGACGTTCAGACACTCCGTTGCGTTGCGGTGTGCCAGGCGGCGTCAGTTGTGAAACGATTCCACACTTCCTTAGGTGTGTGCCAAACTCGTGACTCAAATATTCTCCTCCATGATTAGATCGTAGACACTTGATTTTTCTGTCACGTTGAATCTCGACCTCACTCTGAAATTCCTTGAAATTTTCAAATGTCTCATATTTGTGCTTCATCAAGTAGATATACCCATACCTACTGAAATCATCGGTGAGAGTGAGAACATAACGATAGCCACCGCGAGCTTCAACGTTCATTGAACCACACACATCAGTATGTATTATTTCCAATAAGTCGGTTGCTCTCTCCATTATACCTGAGAATGGAGTCTTAGTCATCTTGCCCATGAGGCACGGTTCACATGTGTCAAATGATTCAAAATCAAGAGACTCTAATAGTCCATCAATATGGAGCTTCTTCATGTGCTTAACGCCGATATGACCAAGGCGGCAGTGCCACAAGTATGTGGGACTATCATTATCAACTTTACATCTTTTGGTACTCACACTATGAATATGTGTAACATCACGATCGAGATTCATCAAGAATAAACCATTCACCAGCGGAGCATGACCATAAAACATATCACTCATATAAATAGAACAACCATTATTCTCTGACTTAAATGAGAAGCCGTCTCGCATTAGGCAAGACCCTGATACAATGTTCATGCTTAAAGATGGTACTAAATAACAATTATTAAGGTTTAAGACTAATCCCGGCGGTAGATGTAGAGGTAGCGTGCCGACGGCGATCACATCGACCTTTGAACCATTCCCGACGTGCATCGTCACCTCGTCCTTGGCCAGTCTCCGCTAATTCCGCAGTTCCTGCTTTGAGTTGCAAATGTGAGCAACATCACCGGTATCAAATACCCAGGAGCTACTACGAGCGATGGTAAGGTACACATCAATAACATGTATATCACATATACCTTTAACGTTGTCGGCCTTCTTGTCCGCTAAGTATTTGGGGCAGTTCCGCTTCCAGTGACCCTTTGCCTTGCAATAGAAGCACTCAGTCTCAGGCTTGGGTCCATTCTTTTTCTTCTTCCCGGCATCTGGCTTACCGGGCGCGGCAACAGCTTTGCCGTCTTTCTTGAAGTTCTTCTTACCCTTGCCTTTCTTGAAACTAGTGGTCTTGTTGACCATCAACACTTGATGCTTTTTCTTCATTTCTACTTCTGCACACTTGAGCATCGAGTACAACTCGGGAATGGTCTTCTCCATCCCTCGCATGTTGTAGTTAAGCACAAAGCCTTTGTAGCTTGGTGGGAGAGACTGGAGGATTCTGTAAATTATGGCATCATCCGGAAGTTCGACTCCAAGTGAAGTCAGACAACCGTGTAACCCAGACATTTTGAGTATGTGCTCACTGACAGAACTGTTCTCCTCCATCTTACAGCTAAAGAACTTGTCGGAGACTTCATATCTCTCGACACGGGCATGATCTTGAAAAACTAGCTTCAGCTCCTGGAACATCTCATATGCTCTGTGTTGCTCAAAATGCCTTTGGAGCCCCGTTTCTAAACTGTATAACATGCCACACCTAACCAGAGAGTAGTCATCACTCCGCGTTCGCCACACGTTCAGAATGTCCTGGGCTGCTGCGGGAGCGGGAGGGTCACAAAGCGGCGCATCAAGTACATAGCCTTTTTAGCTGCTTCAAGGATGAGCTTCAAGTTGCGAACCCAGTCCGCATATTTCCTACCATCATCTTTCAGCTTGTTTTTCTCTAGGAATTCGTTGAAATTGTTGTTGACGTTGGCCATCTACAATAATTATAAAGAAAACTTTTAGACTAAGTTCATGACAATTAAGTTCATTTAATCAAATTAAGTATGAACTCCCACTTAAATCGACATCCCTCTAGTCATCTAAGTGATACATGATCCATGTTGACTAACCCGTGTCCGATCATCACGTGAGACGGACTAGTCACCATGGTGAGCAACTTCATGTTGATCGTATTCAACCATATGACTCATGTTCGACCTTTCGGTCTCTTGTATTCGAGGTCATGTTTATACATGCTAAGCTCGTCGAGTCAACCTAGGTGTTTCGCGTGTGTAAATCTGGCTTACACCCGTTGTATGCGAACGTTAGAATCTATCACACCCGATCATCACGTGGTGCTTCGAGACAACGAACCTTCGCAACGGTGCACACTTAGGGGAATACGTTCTCGAAATTTTAAGAGGGATCATCTTATTATGCTACCGTCGTTCTAAGCAATAAGATGTAAAACATGATAAACATCACAATGCAATCATATAGTGACATGATATGGCCATTATCATCTTTGCTCTTTCGATCTCCATCTTCAGGCATCGCATAATCATCATCGTCACCGGCGTGACACCATGATCTCCATCATCATGATCTCCATCATCGTGTCTCCGTGAAGTCGTCACGCCAACTACTACTATCACTACTACTATAGCTAACCGTTAGCAATGAAGTAAAAGTAGTAAGCACATGTCGTTGCATCTCATACAATAAATTAAGACAACTCCTATGGCTCCTGCCGGTTGTCATGCTCATCGACATGCAAGTCGTGAAACCTATTACAATAACATGATCATCTCATACATCATACATGCAACATCACAACTTTGGCCATATCACATCACATGTCAAACCATACAAAAACAAGTTAGACGTCCTCTAATTGTTGTTGCAAGTTTTACGTGGCTGATTTGGGTTTCTAGCAAGAACGCCTTCTTACCTACGTGACAGCCACAACAATGATATGCCAAAGCTATTTACCCTTCATAAGGACCCTTTTCATCAAATCCAATCCGACTAGAGTAGGAGAGACACACACCCGCTAGCCACCTTTATGCACGGTGTGCATGTCTGTCGGTGGAACCAGTCTCACGTAAGCTTACGTGTAAAGTCGGTCCGGGCCGCTTCATCCCACAATACCGCCGGAAAATAATAAGACTAGTAGCGGCAAGCAAATTGACAAATCATCGCCCACAACTTTTGTGTTCTACTCGTGCATAGAATCTACGCATAGAAAACCTGGCACGGATGCCACTGTTGGGTAACGTAGCATAAATTCAAAATTTTCCTACGCATATTCAGATCTTCCTATGGAGAGACCAGCAACGAGAGAGGGGTAAGAGCATCTTCATACCTTTGAAGATCGCTAAGCGGAAGCGTTGCTAGAACGCGGTTGATGGAGTCGTACTCGCAGCGATTCCGATCTAGTGTCGAACTACGGCACCTCCGCGTTCAACACACGTGCAGCCCGCTGACGTCTCCCGCACCTTGATCCAGCAAGGAGGAGGGAGAGGTTGGGGAAGAACTCCAGCAGCACGACGACGTGGTGACGATAGAGAGACGAGGTCTCCCGGCAGGGCTTCGCCAAGCACCGGCAGAGAGGAGGAAGAAGAAGGGCAGGGCTGCTCCGAGGGAGAGGGAGAAGTCTATCTCCCAAGGGCCAAAACCCCTCTCTATTTATAGGAGGACGGGCAGGGGCTACGCTACCCCTAGGGTTCCCTCCCTAGGGGCCGGCGGCCACCAGATGGGAAAGGGGGGCGGCGGCTAGGGTGGGAGGGGGTGGCGCACCACCTACGCCTAGGGTTGCCCCCTCTCCCCACCACTTGCGCCTTGGGCTAGGTGTGGGAGGCGCACCAGCCCACCTAGGGGCTGGTTCCCTCCCGCACTTGGCCCATCTAGCCTCTTGGGGTCGTTGCCCCCTTTGGTGGACCCCTGGGGCCACCTCCGGTGGTCCCGGTACGTTACTCGTGACGCCCGAAACACTTCCGGTGTCCAAAACCATCCGTCCTATATATCAATATTTACCTCCGGACCATTCCGGAGCTCCTCGTGACGTCCAGGGTCTCATCCGGGACTCCGAACACCTTTTGGTAACCTCGTATAACAATTCCCTATAACCCTAGTGTCACCGAACCTTAAGTGTGTATGCCCTACGGGTTCGGGAGACAGGTAGACATGACCGAGACACCTCTCCGAACAATAACCATCAGCGGGGTCTGGATACCCGTGGTGGCTCCTATTGCTCCCCGGTGATCTCATCGGATGAACCACGATGTCAAGGATTCAATCAATCCCGTATACGATTCCCTTTGTCTGTCGGTATAGAACTTGCCCGAGATTCGATCGTCGGTATACCAATACCTTGTTCAATCTCGCTACCGGTAAGTCTCTTTACTCGTTCCGTAGCACGTCATCGTGTGACTAACTCCTTAGTCACATTGAGCTCATGATGATGTTCTACCGAGTGGTCCCAGAGATACCTCTCCGTCACACGGAGTGACAAATCCCGATCTCGATTCGTACCAACCCAACAGACACTTTCGGAGGTACCCGTAGTGCACCTTTATAGTCACCGAGTTACGTTGTGACGTTTGATACACCCAAAGCACTCCTACGGTATCCGGGAGTTGCACAATCTCACGGTCGAAGGAAAAGATACTTGACATTAGAAAAGCTTTAGCATACGAACAATACGATCTAGTGCTATGCTTAGGATTGGGTCTTGTCCATCACATCATTCTCCTAATGATGTGATCCCGTTATCAATGACATCTAATGCCCATGATCAGGAAACCATGATCATCTATTGACTAACGAGCTAGCCAACTAGAGGCTTGCTAGGGACACTTTGTGATCTATTTATTCACACATGTATTACTGTTTCTTGTTAATACAATTATAGCATGAACAATAGACGATTATCATGAACAAGGAAATATGATAATAACCATTTTATTATTGCCTCTAGGGCATATTTCCAACATTCATATCCTTGTAATTCTCTTCGAGTTGTGGGTTTTGTCTGGCCAACTAGATCTATGATTCTTGCAATGGGAGAAGTACTTGGTTTTGGGTTCATACCGTGCGGTGACCTCACCCAGTGACAGAAGGGGTAGCGGGGCACACATCGTGTTGTTGCCATCAAGGGTAAAAAGATGGGGTTTTCATCATTGGTTTGAGATCATCCCTCTACATCATGCCATCTTGCTTAAAGCGTTACTTTGTTCGTCATGAACTCAATACACTAGATGCATGCTGGATAGAGGTCGATGTGTGGATTAATAGTAGTAGATGGAGAAAGTATCGGTCTACTTGTCTCGGACGTGATGCCTATATGCATGATCATTGCCTTAGATATCGTCATGACTTTGCGCGGTTCTATCAATTGCTTGAAAGTAATTTGTTCACCCACCGTGATACTTGCTATTTTGGGAGAAGCCTCTAGTGAACACTATGGCCCCCAGGGTCTACTCCACACCATATTTTCAGCCTTACACTTTTTACTTCGTTGCACTTTCCGCCTTTAGAACGATACCTTGGTTCTCAAACTGAGGAAAATACTTACTGCTCCTGTGCTGCATCACCCTTTCTTCTTCAAGGGAAGAACCAACGCAGGCCCAGCCTCTGTCAACGTGTCAATTTCTGGCGCTGTTGTCTGTGGGATAGCATCGACAAAACAAGATACGAACAAGCATGCATCATGATCAAGATCAGAACAGAAATACCAACATATAATCTCTCATGCTAAAGTGATAATTCCTTCACAAAGTAAAGCATGGATCAAGAACCTTAATTACCGAGAAGTAACAACCGATAGCCTTTATTCATTGAAGCAATTGCAATTTATCACAACATCAGAAAGAGTCAAATAAGAGCTTGTAAAGCAAATCCACATACTCAATCATTCTTTCATTCTCTACAATTGCTACGACTCACGTGTTACTCATGAGATCAAAGTTTCAACTGGACACAGAGAAAGATAGGGGCTTACAGTTTTGCCTTCCAACTGCTTACCTCAAGGGATGTCAACAATAATAATTCATGGATGCCTACCTCCAAGTTGACATATGAATATAGATCTTTCCCAAGCATATGACGTTAGCCAAGATAAAGGCGAAATAAGGAATTGGTGAAGATCACCATGACTCTTTCAAGGACAAAAAGTAAAGGTACAAGCTAGGCCCTTCGCAGAGGGAAGCATAGGTTGTCATGCGTTTTGGAGGTTTGGATGCGTGTCCTCTTAGTGCGGAGGAACGTCACTTTATATTGCCTCCTGTGATAAAGAACTTTATTATGCAGTCTGTCGCTTTTATGTCTTCCTCATCATAGGTTTGTATAAAGCTTATTTTCCACACACTAATAGATCATACATATTAGAGAGAAATTTTTATTGCCTGCACCGATGACAACTTACTTGAGGGATCTTATTCAATCCATAGGTAGGTAGGGTGGACACTCATGGCTAAACTGGTTTGAAGGTTTATGGATGCACAAGTAGTATCTCTACTTGGTGCGGGAGTTTTGGATAATATGAGGTGGAAGCAATCGTCACATGTTAAGGGATCTCTAATCATATAACATTGTTCAGAGCCAAGCAAACACAATCCATTATGTTGTCTTCCTTGTCCAACATCTACTTCTAGGCATGCAATAGTTTAGCGAGTGTTCACAATCATAGATGGTGTCAGAGATGATATATTTATATGTGAACCTCTCCTTCTTTATCACTTCCTATTAATTGCAACCATGACCAAGGTCTACGTTTGCCTACCCTCAACAAGTTTCAGTCCTCATTCTTTTTATATGTGAAGCCATGACTTCCCGTAAGATCATTACATGATCTTTCATGCTTTTGTTCTATGCTCACTCTTTTGATCATGGCAAGAGGCAAAGCCCTTCAACTAAGACAATCTTTATTATATGGCTCACGAGAAAGAATACATCAGGGGTGACACAAAGCAAAACTCAAGACTAAAACACTAAGACTTTTAAACTACTAGAGAAAAAGAAAAACTGAAAAGGAACCAACTAAAACAATGGTAAAGGCAAAAGATGTGCTGGTGATACAATACCGGGGCAACTCCCCCAAGCTTGGCACAAGCCAAAGGGGATTGCCCATACCAATGCTCAGTTGTCTTCCTTTGGTGGTGATGGTGGTGGAGTTGTTGAAGAGGTCTTGAGTTTGTTTAATTTCCACTTGAGCAAAAAATTCTGCTCCCTCAGATCATCATTTTCCTCTTGAAGCTTCAACACCCTTTGGCATAATTCCTGCTTACTCTCCTGCAAGAAACGAGAAGGGATAAACAAGATCTTAGGCTTCTTCCTTGAGTCAGGGAGGCTCGACTTCTTGAACTCCACATGAGTGTCCAGGTTGAGGTAGAGGAGCCTCCTCTTCATTGGAACTTGTTTGTTCCTTCCCCTTCGGATCATAATCTTCTTCCTCATCAGTTGTCCATCCATAAGGATCCAAATCCCCATAGACCTTGGGGTTAGCAAGGTAATCAGCCACATAGCTCTCCCCCTCTGAATCCTCGGAAGACATCTTGACCTAGATCTGCGGCAGAAAACAGGCTCGAAACAAAAAACAGAAGAAATCTGCGTGATGCAGGGGTCAGACCAAACGGAAGTATATAACGAAAGGACTACTTCCAATTTTTGTATTTTTTTCAAATATTCCAAAACGGAGAAAAAATCCTACTGGAAAAGTTTTGGACTCTGTTTTCTTACCGAATCACATACCTTTTCGTTTTCGGAGTGTGAAACAGGGTGTTAAATGTCCCTTAGGTATTCTTCCGGAGTTATGGTATTGATGATATTGCTTTCAAAATTTATGGGAGTACCTGAGATATAATGCTTGATTCTCTGCCCATTTACCACTCTTGAACAATTACCTTCCGTGTTGTTGATCTTGATAGCACCGGAGCGATATGCTTCCTCAACAACATAGGGACCTTATGCTACTGCAACAAAAGACCTTCCAACGGCGCCAGAAATAGGAGTGTTGCTTCATACTCCTCAGCAACGGCACCAGGAATCCTTCAGCTGTGGCTACGCTTTAAGGGACTTCCTAGGCAAGTATGCAAAGGATTTCCCCCATGGCACTAGAGCCTTGCGTTGGTGTTCCCTCGAAGCGGAAAGGGTGATGTAGCGTAGCGGTGGTAAGTACTTCCCTCAGTTTGAGAACCAAGGTATCAATTCAGTGGAGGAGTATCTCAAGATCCTGCACAAACACAAAAACTTGCTCCCAACGCTATG
The DNA here is from genome assembly GCF_904849725.1 of Hordeum vulgare subsp. vulgare. NCBI lineage: Eukaryota > Viridiplantae > Streptophyta > Magnoliopsida > Poales > Poaceae > Hordeum > Hordeum vulgare. Next base: position 84,875,656 of record NC_058520.1, read on the forward strand.
AAGGAGTTGTCAATCCCTTATAGATTGTTTTCCAAGTGAGAACTGAAAGCAACAAACACTACAGGAATCGGCCATTTTGCAGTCAGGACGCTATAGACGGCAAAGAGAGAATTACAGACGACAAAAAGTTTGTCGTCAGCCCATGACGACAAAAAATGTCGTCAACCCATGTGTTTGCAAAGTTTAATTTTGCCGTGAGCATTTTTTTCTAGCAGACGGCAAAAAATTTGCCGTATGTGAAAATGGTTTCCCGTCAGCTATTATGACGCAAAGTTTAATTTTGCCGTGAGCATTTTTTTCTAGCAGACGGCAAAAAATTTGCCGTATGTGAAAATGGTTTCCCGTCAGCTATTATGTGGCAGACGGCAAAAAAATATGACTAACAGAACAGCGCCTCTAACTAACAGCGTTAGTACCTTTGCCGTCAGCCAAAGAAGTAGACAACAAATTATATGGAGGGTTTGCCATCTCCTGAGGTTCTACACACGGCAAGCATATAATACTTAGCCGTCAGCAAGGGATGCGCAGACGGCAAAGCATATATACATACTTTTTTAGTTTGCATTACTTTATTTTGGTACTTCAGTAGACAATACATATTCTTATAAACACCAGTGATCCATATAAACAGAAATGATTACACAAATGCAACTGACACACATAGTACAAATGATCCATATCACATATACGAACAGAACATGTTCATGCATTATCCATATCACACCATATATATCATATATGTCATGGTGATCCATATCACAAATAGATAGATAGATATCACTATGAGACATTTTTTCACTACAAGATTTGTCACCTAAGATACAAGCTACAGGCCAGACCCACAACAGGAAGCGACATACATTTCTTGAGCACGCTGGCAACCTCCTGCTCCTTTTACTACCCCATCGTCCCTGGGCCAACTACTGCTGGTCGAAGAAGCTCGGCTGGTTCATCCAGCACCTGCACCACAACAGACCAAGAAAGGTTCACATCCACATACAACGGACACAAGAAACAGTTATTTGGGGCACAAAAATAACTTCACTAGGCATCAAAATGGGCACAAAAGCGTAAGGCTAGAATACTAGATGGTTCTTTTCTATCTGAGGGGCTCGCTCATCAGTTATATCATTTTCCATCTCCAATGTTGTGTATAAATCGATCGTTATTTCCTGCTTCTAGTTGTCCATACGATCCTTTCCAGTAGCAGCAAGATTTATTTCGCCTATTTTAGTAGCCTGTCATCAAGAAAGAGACGAGTAAACTCCATAAGTTCAATCTCTAATGTGCACATAATAATTATTCAAGTGTATTGAAGATCAATGCACGCATTTCATAAAGTAAGACCAAATCTGCATGGAAAGCTTGAAATATGTACAGTAAGGCCTCTCCACCATTTGGACTGCTATAGTTTATGTTAACCTGCATACGAATTGACAATAAGTTCAGTAAGGCCATACAAATAAAGAATAACAGTTAAATTGACTGAACCACCAGCATACCAAGAAGAAACGCATATTGCTTGTGAAAACACATTAAAGTTTATACCCTTTTAGATTCACCATTGCTGAGAGGTAGCAATGTCTGCTTAATACTTATATCTGATGTTGCTTTGACGCCAACAGTTACTTTTTTCTGGCCAGTATTCTGGACTACAAAAAATTGTCCAATTGAATCTGCAAGAAGAAAGAAACATGATGAAGCTTTCTCAAGACTAATAGAATTAACGGTCATACAAAATAGTCCATAATATAATTGTGCAAGCAAGCATAATGCTTCTTCAGATTCATTAAAGTGAAAGGCAAGCTAGATAGACCATGCTATGGTTTTAGCTAGGAGAAATGCTACCACGTGCAAACCTAATTGTCTGTCAAATTACCAGCATGTTATTCTCTAGTGATTCTTAACCTGTAAATGAATATTGCATTCACGAAATGGTAACCAGTATGCCCTGAAGCGACTATCCACTAAGGCACTAAGCCAGTAACTGATGAACATAGTTACTTAGTAGTATTAAACAAAGCCCTCTGGAATTTTTATGCAGCAAAAAAAGTAGTTCCTTCAAGAACAATATACAAAGCCCTCTGGAAATTCTTGATAGGATTTAGTATGAAGATATGCCAGTATTACTTTCTGGTGCTCTTTACCGGTCTCAGGGTTCTGCAGAGCGGTTGATGATTGATCAAGTTGTTTGGAGGTGCCAATCTTCTCACATTCGCCTGTAGCGAGGGTAGGTGCAGGAGCTCCCTGAAGAAGAGATCAAAGCAGCCACTAAATCCGAAGCTCGTCCATATTCTCGGAAGAACGCGAGTCCATTTCCACAAAATAACCCAATAAGCTAGCTATCAAAGAACAACAATCCTCACCTCGCCAGAGCCGGGCTCCTTGCCCTGCAAAACCCTAGCCGCCGCCGCAGGGTCCGGTAGCAGGGCAAAGGCAAGGAGGAGCGCCGCGAGCGCGGCGAATCCATAGGAGCCCATCGAATTCGGGGCGAAATTCCGGGCACGTCGCGGGAGCGGGAGGCGGGCGTCAGCCGGATCGTCGTCCGATCCGGCAGCGCGGGGGCGCCGCGGGTCGCATCGGCCGCGGCGAGGGGTCCGGGGGATCGGGATCTGGAAGGGGGGCCTGATCGCCATGTGTCGACCGGGATCTGGACGCCCCCGTCGATGCACGCGCGGCACGGAGGGGGCGAGGAGGCCGAGGGGATGGAACAGAACCGGGAGGAGGCTTGGGCAGCCGCGCACTCGCTCGCGCGCAGGTGCTCTGGTCTCCGGGGGCGCGGCGGCGAGGCCGGGGTCGCCGGGGCGTGGGGTGTCAGGGGCGAGGCCAGGGCGCGGGGGCGCGGAGCCGAGGTCGCCGGGGCGTGGAGCCAGGGGCGCCGGCGCCGGGGATGAAGCGGGAAGAGGATGGGCTAGGGTGATCTAGATCTGGTGCGTGAGAGAGAGATAGATGTACAAGGGAGAGGGACGTGATCTACATCTTGATCTGGATAAAGAGAAAACGTGTGAGGAAGAACATGGTGGGTGTTAGAGTTTAATTAATTATGTAATTAATTAAGTTAATCCCTACTTGTAACCGCACGCACGATGCGGGAACCGACATATGCGGGAACCGCCTTTCCCTGTCATATAAAGTTCATCATCAAGAATAAAGTGAATAGTGGTTTTTCATTACATCTCTCTCTTTTCAATCACAACACGTTATCAGCACTGCTTCTTCCAGAGCGCCTTCGACGAGAAGAGATAGACAGGAAAAAGAAAAGGTAGGATGCCTCGTTCAATGCCGACGAACCTTCGTCGCCTGCTGCAGAACGACGTCCGTCGTCGCCGCCTTGCTGTTCTCCGCCGCAGTTTCGGAGAGCGCCGCCGCTTCGATGGACGACGCCATGGAGCGGGTCGCTACATCGGCCGCCGCCATGGCGCCGGTGGCTACAGAGCGCTCCGTCACGGCCTGGGCACCCGCTCTCTGAGCGGTGCGAATCCGGCTGTTGGCGCTGAGCCCCGCGCCCCGCTCGCACGGGAGTCCATTGACTGGCTCCTCGCCGGCCCTGCCCCGCAAATGCTCGGCTCCTCGCCGGGCTTCTGGTGTCCTGACCATGGGTGGGTCATCTGCCCACTCCATGGGGATGACACCGACTCCCTCGAGCAGGTGCATGGACCCATCTTCGAGTGGGGATCCACCAGCGCCGCCGCTGAAGACCCCGCGCCGCGCCTCCCGTCTCCGACCCCGGCGGTTGCCGAGATGGGCGGCGGTTTCCCCGCGCAGGCCGGAGCCCCTGCTCCCTTCTTTGCGTTCGGCGCCTCCGCGCCCGCACTCGCGCCGATGAGGGCCGCCGCCCCTGCGTCCGCGCCCGCGCTCGCACCGATGGGGGCCGCCGCTTCTGCGCCCGCGCCCGCGCCGACGAGGGTCGCCGCCCCTGCGCCCGCGCTAGCGCCGACGACCAGGGCCGCCCCCTTCGCGCCCGAGCTCGCGTTGACCGGCGCCTGCGCCTCCGGTTTTGGCTACGCTGCCCGCAGTTTCTCCTGCGCGGCGGCCGCCGACTCCATCGCGCCCGCAGCGCCGGCTACGCCCCCGCGCCCGCGCCTGCCGTCCCCGACGTCGGCGACCCCTCCGACGCGCCACCGGCTGATGCCCTACGGCCTCGCGGCGGCGGGCTCTCCGTCGAGCAGCCGCGCCCCGCGCGCTGGCTCCTGGAGCCCGGCTGCACTTGGGCTAGCGAATGGCGCTGCATCAGGCTCTGTGCCTCCGGGCAGGTCTTCTGACGAGGACAACGACGTGAGCGGTGGACGCATGTGATGAGGCAGCAGCGGTCTCTCTAGCACAGCACATGGCTGTGCCTTATCTACTCGGTGGCAGGAAATTAAAAAAAAATATGTTTCCTTCTCTAACTAATCCTGTGTGGTGTTGGAATGAACTAGTCCTAGTCTAGCAGCAAGTTTTAGATTAATTCCTGTTTTTAGGTTAATTCATGTAGCATCAACAGTAGATCTAGCAGTAGACTAATCCCTGTTTTAGATCCTGCTTAATTCCTGTATTAATCTCTGTAGAATACTTTGTATTCCAGCATATATGAGATGTAATATATATTTCCGTGTTTACTACATGTTGAGATTGATTACCCGTATAATTTGTAATTGAGATTTTAAATTTCTTGCAAATAAAAGTCAACCCCTCGTCTTAATTGAGTTTTTGCTTAATACGAGCACGGGTTGATATGCAAAATTTCAAAGTGTTTTCCTTCAAATTGATGTTTTGGGACCACACAATAGTGAGTTGATCTACTGCATAGCAGATTATCGCCACTATGGTTAAGCCTACATTCTATCATATTGATATGATGATTGCTTAATATTGTGCCCTCCCATACATTTTATTAAGTTATGACATAAGGTACTAGAAACATGAGTATCTACTGATTTTTATCAGATTATACTCTCTAGTTCTGAGAGATGGACCCCGAATTTTATTTTGGGGCGTATCTACAACGTGTCAAACTTAACAATTTGAAAGTCACACTAATGATCTCAAGCCCATTTCTTGAAGTTATCATTAATTTTGCAACGTTCAATACAACGTAACCATGAAGGTTTTTATTTACCACGGTGTAAATCAATAATCTCTGGTTTACCCATGTAGGTAACTAATGGCTGGAAGAGAGTTCGATGTACTCGACCTCAATGGCCACAACTATCCTACCTGGGCCATGGACATCAAGATCGCTCTTGCATCCCGTGGATTAGTGCGTGCAATCCAGACTCCGGAAGATCCTCTTCCGGATGGAGTCACGCCGTTGAGAGATGAACAGAAATATGCCGCCTTATACATCATAAGGCACCATATCCACCCAGATCTCAAATCTGAATATTTGGAGGAGGAATCCCCACTTACTCTGTTTCAGGCCCTCAAGACGAGGTATGAACAGCAAAAGGCAGTTGTCCTGCCGGAAGCACTCCATGATTGGACGCATATCCGACTCCAGGATTTCAAATCCATCGGGGCATACAATCACGAGGTTCATAAGATAAGTTCCAAATTACGCTTTTGCGGGAAGGAACCTACTGATGCGGAAAAGATAGAAAAAACTCTGTCTACTATGCTCCCATCTGAAAGGGTCCTCCAGCAACAGTACCGCGCTCGTGACTACCAAGTCTATTCCGACCTCATTCATATCCTACTTCAGGCTGAAAAGCATGATGAACTACTTGCTAAGAATGGTTCTCAGCGTCCGGTTGGTTCCCAACCTCTGCCTGAAGTTCATATGAACGTCGTGAACAAACGAAAGCTTGATGGTGCGTCCCATGGCAAGCCATCGAACTTCAAGGGTAAACGCAAGCGCAACCGGAACAGAAAGCTTGGAAACTCGGACCGTGGGAAAGGCACCGCAAAGCCCAAGTTTGATAAAACTAAGCTTTGTGACAAGTGTGGATGCTACACGCATCCTACCAATAAGTGCAAGACCCCGAAGCATCTGGCAATTCTGTATCAGCAATCTAAGGGACGCAAAGTACCTCACGGGAAAAGGTTTGAAGCCAACTTCAACCTTCATCCAGATGGCACCAATGGAGCTGGTGGTTCGCAAGAAATTCCTCCCGGATCTAGCAACACCATGACACTCCTTACATCAGAGGATCCTATAGACACGGAGAACATGATGGTTGAGTACGCCTCAACCGACATGTTTGGAGACTTCGATTAGTCCCATTATCTCCTTAGTGATCGATTTATTAAATAAATCATATCCATGTGTGATGATTGTAATAGAACATAAGTATTGTTGTCATTTATATATTGTATCAGCACTTTGATATAATTAGATTGTATTCTATGTATTGAAATAAGGTTTTCTTACATGAAAAATCCTCATTTTTATATATAGCTTTCTACGGGGACAATCCGATGGAAGAGGAATTATGCCTTGTGGACAGTGCTACCACAAACTCCATTCTGAGGGAGTTGAAATATTTCCAGACCCTGAAAAAGATGAATGGAGATATTTTGACAATCGCTGGACGCGATACGGTAATTGTTGGCACTGGACGTGCCATATTTACTCTCCCAGGTGGTACACAGGTGACAATTGAGGATGCCTTGTTGTATCCCGATTCATCCCGTACCCTCATCAGTTTTCGAGATATCCGTAAAAATGGTTTTCACATTGAAACTCATCAGGACAACAAAGAAGAGTTTCTATTCTTCACAAAAGATTACGGATATGGCAAGCAAGTACTTGAAAGAATTCCTTCACTATCATCCGGACTGTACTATACGTACATCAAGCCCGTAGAACATGTTGCTTACAAGGTAATTTTTCAGAATGTTAATGCATTCCAAACTTGGCATGATCGCCTTGGTCACCCCAGTGTTGGGATGATGAGGAAAATTACTAGCAATTCCATTGGTCATAATTTGCTTGAGTCAAAGTTTCCTAAGTCATCAGACTTTGTGTGCACATCCTGCGCCATAGGGAAACTAATTTTGAGGCCATCACACCTTAAAATACAAGCTGAACCGCTTTAGTTCCTTGAACGCATTCAAGGTGACATTTGTGGTCCTATCCAACCATTATCTGGACCATTTCGGTATTTCATGGTTCTGATTGACGCATCTACACGATGGTCACACGTGTGCCTTCTATCCACACGAAACCATGCATTTGCCAAGATAATGCGGGAAGTAATTAAGTTACAGGCCCATTATCCAGAAAATCGGATTAAATCAATTCGCATGGACAATGCTGCAAAATTCTCCTCACGTGCTTTCAATGACTATTGCATGGCCTTGGGGATAGAAGTTCAGCACTCTGTCCCATACGTCCATACTCAAAATGGTTTGGCTGAATCTCTAATTAAAAGGATCAAACTCATTGCAAGACCTTTGTTGATGAATTGCAACTTGCCAACCTCTTGTTGGGGTCATGTAGTTTTACACGCTGCTGACTTGATACAATTGAGGCCAACTGCATATCACAGTTCTTCCCCTCTGGAATTGGTACGTGGAAATCCTCCCAGCATTTCCCATTTGCGTAAGTTCGGATGTGCTACGTACGTCCCAATCTCACCACCACAGCGGACATCCATGGGCCCACACAGGAAACTTGGGATCTATGTGGGGTACAAATCACCGTCGATTATTAAGTACCTAGAACCCCTTACTGGGGATCTATTTACAGCCCGTCACGCTGATTGCATTTTTGACGAGGAACATTTTCCGGCATTAGGGGGAGATTTCAAGTACCAGAAAGAATGCCCGGAAATTGATTGGAATGCCATTGCCATTTCAACCTCTGATCCACGTACTCAAGAGACTGAACTACAAGTTTGGAAAATTATTAATTTGCAACATCTTGCAAATAATCTGCCAGATTCATTTACTGATCTAAAAGGTGTTACAAAATCCTTGATTCCAGCCAGGAATGCGCCCGAAAGAGTGGAGGTACCAACTAAAACCACTCAACTCCCTGTTCCTAAAAAGAGGGGGAGTAGTACGGCCGCTGACCCGGAACCCGCTTCTCGCAAGCAGCAAAGGAGAGAGAGGAGAAAATCCTCAAAATCAGTAAATGCAAGTCAACTCAAAGTTGATGAACACCTTATGGGTAGTTTTCATCCAGTAGAAGGCCAACCTTCACAACCCAGCTCCAGTGTGCACAAAACTAGCTGGAACATCGGAACACCTAGACTCAATCGTATTGGGAAATAACGAAGAGCCTCTAGGGGTGCAAGAAATTCCCATCAACTATGTTGATTCTGGAGAATCATTTGACCGCAAGTCTACGACTTTCGACATATATTTTGCTGAAAAGATTGCAGATATCCTTATCACTGATCATGATCCAAAGTCTATCGTCGAGTGCCAAAGGCGCTCCGACTGGCCTAAATGGAAGGATGCAATCCAAGCAGAAATTGCCTCGCTTAACAAAAGGAAGGTATTCACTGAAGCAATACCTACACCTCCCAATGTTTTCCCTGTGGGATTCAAATGGGTTTTCCTCCGGAAACGGAATGAGAACAATGAGGTGGTGAGATATAAAGCAAGGCTCGTAGCACAAGGTTTTACACAGAAACCCGGCATTGATTTCAATGAGACATACTCTCCAGTAATGAGTGGAACAACTTTCCGATATCTTATATCAATGGCAGTACAAAATCGTCTATCCATGCAGTTGATGGACGTCGTGACCGCATATCTTTACGGGTCACTAGATTCGGACATATATATGAAGGTTCCTGACGGTATCTCTGTCCCGAGTAACAATGCAAAACGCAACATATATTGTGTAAAGCTGAATAAGTCATTATATGGCTTAAAACAGTCGGGGCGGATGTGGTACAACCGACTAAGTGAGTTCCTTCTTCAGAAAGGTTACTCCAATAGTGATGATTGCCCATGTGTCTTCATCAAGAAGTCCTCTACAGGATTTTGCATCATTTCTGTGTATGTTGATGATCTCAACATCATCGGCAACGCACCAGATATTGATAAAGCACGCAATCACCTAAAGATGGAATTTGAGATGAAGGATTTGGGTCAAACCAAATTTTGCTTGGGTCTCCAACTCGAGCACCTTACCTCAGGAATAATGGTACACCAAGCTGCCATATCCAGAAAATATTGGAGAAATTCAATATGGACGAATCCTATCCATCTAAAACACCCATGGTGGTTCGATCTCTAGACGTAGAGAAAGATCCATTCAAACCAAGGGATGATGGTGAAGAGATTTTGGGACCCGAGGTTCCATATCTCAGTGCTATTGGAGCGCTTATGTATCTTGCAAATTGCACAAGACCCGATATTGCATTTGCAGTAAATCTACTTGCTAGACACAGCGCAGCTCCTACCAAACGCCATTGGTCGGGAGTCAAGAATGTCTTTCGATATCTCCAAGGCACAAAGGATCTTGGTCTATACTTTCAATTCCAGGAAAAACTGGACTCTAGTATAATTGGATATACAGATGCTGGCTATTTATCTGATCCCCATAATGCCAGATCGCAGACCGGTTTTGTGTTCCTACATGGTGGACCTGCTATATCATGGAAGTCTTCGAAACAGACCCTAGTTGCAACATCTACCAATCATTCTGAAATAATTGCTTTATATGAGGCATCACGTGAATGCACGTGGCTTCGCAGAATGATAAACCACATACAACAGTCATGTGGAATTGGTTCTATCGAATCACCTACCATTATCTATGAAGATAATGCGGCTTGTGTTGCACAGATGCAAACAGGATACATAAAGAGCAATATCACTAAGCATATTGCCCCTAAGTTGTTTTATCCCCATGAACTCCAGAAAAGTGGTGAAATCAACATCTTGCAAGTCAAGTCATGTGATAATCTCGCTGATCTTTTCACAAAGTCTCTACCCGCTTCAACATTCCAGAAATACCTTCATGGAATTGGTATGCGACGGCTCCGAGATTTGCAAGAGTCAGGGGGAGTATCTTCCTAAACTGTTCCTGTTCAAAGCCTCATATTACACTCTTTTTCCCTTTATGAGTTTACTCTAGAGGTTCTCATCAAGGTTTTTAATGAGGTAATATCAACATAAGAACACATGTCATACTATCTGTTTTCCCCACCGGTGTTTTTAGGAAAAGTATATACGACATGTTTATTGTCCTCTTATTCTATGGATGCATTTCATATGGAGTTAACGGAGGCAATAACCATTATATGCGGTATCATTTTCTCCTTATTTTCCCACAGGGTTTGAAGGAGTTTTAGCTGCATATACTACACCACTCCTTATATTTTTCCCACAGGGTTTTTGGAGGAGATTATTACAAGATGATGAACACGTTCAAGGACAAGTAGAGATTAGGGGGAGTGTTAGAGTTTAATTAATTATGTAATTAATTAAGTTAATCCCTACTTGTAACCGCACGCACGATGCAGGAACCGCACGCACGATGCGGGAACCGACTTTCCGTGTCATATAAAGTTCATCATCAAGAATAAAGTGAATAGTGGTTTTTCATTACATCTCTCTCTTTTCAATCACAACAGTGGGGTAGGCGTGGGACACTCAGATCATAGATAGACAACATGTGGTGCCGATCATGCCACCTCATCAATCCACGAGATTGACCTACCATATGTGGTTTTTCTTTGTTGTATCTTTTTTTATTATAGACAGCTAAATTTTTTTTGCCGTCATCAATTTTTTTACAGACGGCAAAATATATATTTGCCGTCATCAATTTTTTTTACAAACGGCAAATTATATTTTGCCGTCATCAATTTTTTTTTACAAACGGCAAAATATATATTTGTCATCATCAGTTTTTTTTAACAAACGGCAAAATATCTTTGCCGTTAGCTCTTTTTTATTAAAGACGGCAAAATGTGTCTATGATGTCAGTCATTCTTTGCCGATAGCAGATGACGGCAAAAGTGGTGTTTGCCGTCATCCACGACGAAAAGCTGGCGGCAAAGATCTTCAAAGACGGCAAATTATGTGATTCCTGTAGTGAAAGTAACAAAGCAAAGTAAAAGCGGAGGGGTAAACGATGTATGTGAATAGACCCGGGGGCCGTAGTGTTTACTAGTGGCTTCTCTCATGAAAGCAAGTAGACGGTGGGTGAACAAATTACTGTCGAGCAATTGATAGAACCGCGCAAAGTCGTGACGATATCTATGCAATGATTGTTTCTATAGGCATCACATCCGAAACAAGTAGACCGATACTTGCTGCATCTACTACTATTACTCCACACGTCGACCGCTATCCAGCATGCATCTAGTGTATTAAGTCCATAAGAACAAAGTAACGCCTTAATCAAGATGACATGATGTAGAGGGATAATCTCAAACCAATGATAAAAACCCCATCTTTTTACCCTTGATGGCAACTACTTGATGTGTGCCTTGTTGCCCCTACTGTCACTGGGAAAGGTCACTACATGGTAGAACCCAAAACGAAGCACTTCTCCCATTGCAAGAATCATAGATCTAGTTGGCCAAACAAAACCCTAGACTCGGAGAGACTTACAAGGATATCAAATCATGTATATAAGAAATCAACAAAGACTCGAATATATATCATAGATAATCTGATCACAAATCCACAATTCATCGGATCTCGACAAACACACCGCCAAAGAAGATTACATCGGATAGATCTCCATGGAGATCATGGAGAACTTTGTATTGAAGATCCAAGAGAGAGAAGAAGCCATCTAGCTACTAACTACGGACCCGTAGGTCTGAAGTGAACTACTCATGAGTCATTGGAGGGGCGATGATGATGATGAAGAATCCCTCCAACTCCAAAGTCCCCTCCGGCAGGGTGCCGGGAAGGGTCTCCAGATGAGATCTCACAGAAACGGAAGCTTGCGGTGACGGAAAAATATTTTCGAGGCCCCCTTGATTTTTTGCGGAATATTTGGGAATTTATAGGCCAAAGACCTAGGTCAGGGGGCGGCCAGGGAGGCCACAAGCCTGCCCACCGCCGCCTCCCCACTGGTGGCAGAGTGGGGGCTTGTGGGCTCCCTGGAGCCCACCTCGCTTGGCCCAAAAGCCCCCTGGTCTTCTTCCATTTGGGAAAAAATCATTTCGGGTTTTTTCTTCCATTTGGACTCCGTTCCAAAATCAGATCTAAAAAGAGTCAAAAAACACGGAAAAACAGGAACTGGCACTTGGCACTGAATTAATAAGTTAGTCCCAAAAAAGATATAAAAGGTACATAAAACAACCAAAGAAGACAAGATAACAGCGTGAAACCATCAAAAATTATAGATACGTTTGAGACGTATCAAGCATCCCCAAGCTTAACTCTTGCTCGTCCTTGAGTAGGGAAGTGATAAGAATGATTTTTTGATGCTTTCATGGTACCTAGCATAGGTGTCCTTTGTAATTCCTCTTATGTGACGTGAATGTTCAGATCCATTAGATTCAAAACAATAGTTTGCTATTGACGTGGAAACAATAATAATTCAAGCAAACTAGCAAAGTAATCATGAACTTTCAAAATAACAAGGCCAAAAGAAAGTTATCCCTACAAAAGCATATAGTCTTGCTATGCTCTATCATCATTGCACAACGAATTTAAATCATGCACAACCCCGGTATTGGCCAAGTAATTGTTTCACACCTTTACTTTCTCAAACATTTTCAACTGTCACGCAATACATGAGCGTGAGCCATGGTTATAGCACTATAGATGGTGTGGAATGTAGTGGAGGTTGCAAGACAAAAAAAGGAGAAGATAGTCACATTAACTAGGCATATCAATGAGTTGTGGAGATGCTCATCAATAGATATCAATGTGAATGACTAGGGATTGCCGTACAAATGATGCACTAGAGCTACGAGTATGTGAAAGCTCTTAAAGAAAACTAGTGGGTGTGCACCCAACTTGCTTGCTCACGAAGACCTAAGGCAATTTTGAGGAAGCCTATCATTGCAATATACAAGCCAAGTTATATAATGAAAATTTCCCACTAGCTATATGGTGGTGACAAAACGAGAGACTCTCAATCATGAAGATCATGGTGCTCAATATGCACAAGTGTGGAAAAAGTGGTAGCATTGTCCCTTCTCTCTTTTTCTCTCATTTTTTTATTATTTTGGTGGGCTCTTTGGCCTCTTTTTTTGGGCTTCTTTGGCCTCTTTTATTTCCTCACATGGAACAATGCTCCATTAATGATGATCATCACACTTTCAACTCAAAACTTAGAGTAATGATGACTCTATATGGAATGCCTTCGGTAGTGTACCGTGGCAATGATCTAGCATGGCATAGACATTAATGGAAACATCATACTAGCTATCTTACGATCATGCAATGGCAATGTAGACGTGGTGGCACATGTCATGGTGGTAGTTGCATGGCAATATATCTCGGAATGACTTTGAAAAGGCCATAGTAGGTAGCTATGGTGGCTCTTTTGAGGGAGGCTAATGGTGGGTTTTGTGCACCGGCGAAAGTTGCACGACACTAAGAAGATAGTGATGGTGGAAGGTAAAAGTGCATCTAAACCATGGACTCAACATTAGTCATGAAGAACTCATATACTTGTCGCAAAAGTTTTATTAGTAATTGAAACAAAGCATTCAACGCATAGTCCTAGGGGAAGGGTTGGTAGGTATAAACCATCGCGCGATCCCGACCGCCGCGCAAAGGATGACAATCAATATACTAATCATGCTCAGATTTTATCACATAGCGGTTCACCATACGTGCATGCTACGGGAATCACTAACTTCAACACAAGTATTTCTAGATCCACAACACCTTACTAGCATGACTTCAATATTACCATAAGCACAACTCAAAACTAATTGAGCTGAATCAAACTTCTCTAACTATTCAATGCACATGAAGGTGGAAGTTTTCGTATCCCTTTGGATAACTACCCCTTTTGAGACTACTTTCAAAGCATAGATCAACTACCAAGCCACGCACCGCTGCGCTCTAAAAGATATAAGTGAAGCTTAGAGATCAAACGTATCTAGCTCAAAAGATATAAGTGAAGCACATGTGAGCTGAATTGTCTACCAAAAGATATAAGTGAAGCTCGACGAAATTACGGTGTGTGCATGTATCTCTCTCTAGGTGTGCAGCAAGGATGATTGTGACACAACAAAAATAAAAGACTCCTACGATACAAGACGCTCCAAGCAAAAACACATAACATGTGGTGAATAAAAATATAGCCCCAAGTAACATTACCGATGGATTGAAGACGAGAGAGGGGATGCCTTCCCGGGGCATCCCCAAGCTTAGGCTTTTACGACATCCTTGAATCTCTTGGGGTGCCTTGGGCATACCCAAGCTTGAGCTCTTGCCACTCTTTATCTCTTTGTCCATAAGAACTTCACCCAAAACTTGAAAACTTCACAACACGAAACTTAAACAGAAACTCGTGATCACATTAGTACAAGAAAGCAAACCACCACTTCCTTAGGTACTGTAGCAAACTTAAATTCTACTTGTGCTGATGTTGGATTACTGTACTTTCAATCTTCTATGGCTAATACCCCCCGATACTATCCATAGTTTCATCAAAATAAGCAAGCAACACAACAAAAACATAATCTGTTAACAGCAGACCAGTCTGTAGCAATCTGTATGTTTCGTATACCTCTATTCCTTCAAAAATTCTGACAAATTACGACGGTCTGAAGAATTTGCGTAGAAATCAGCAGCAAAAAGAATCAATTGAAACTCTCTTACAGAAAAAAACAAAAAATATTTTCGTGAGCAGAAAGTTTCTGTCTTTTCCAGCATGACCAAACGATCATCCCCAAGACTAATCATAACGGTTTTGCTTGGCACAAACGCAAAAAGAAACACAAAAAACACAATCATAACAGAATTATGAAAGTGTGGAAAACACAAAACAGAAAGAAAAAGGATAGATTCGTTGGGTTGCCTCCCAACAAGTGCTTTTGTTTAACGCCCATAGCTAGGCGAAAGTGATGGAATCACGTATAGTCATCTTTGGTGCTCAAACCATAAGTAGCCCTCATCATAGATTCATAAGGCAATCTTACTTTCTTTCTAGGAAAGTGCTCCATGCCCTTCTTTAAAGGAAATTGAAATCTAATATTC
The DNA here is from genome assembly GCF_904849725.1 of Hordeum vulgare subsp. vulgare. Classification (NCBI taxonomy): domain Eukaryota; kingdom Viridiplantae; phylum Streptophyta; class Magnoliopsida; order Poales; family Poaceae; genus Hordeum; species Hordeum vulgare. The sequence goes on from NC_058520.1 coordinate 84,890,719, forward strand.
CCTTCCTTCATATCGATGATAGCACCAATAGTTCTTAGGAAAGGTCTACCAAGAATAATGGGACATGAAGGATTGCAATCTATGTCAAGTACAATGAAATCCACGGGTACATAGTTCTTATTTGCAACAATAAGAACATCATCGATCCTTCCCATGGGTTTCTTGACAGTAGAATCCGCAAGATGCAAATTAAGAGAACACTCTTCAATCTCATGAAAACCAAGAATATCACATAAAGACTTTGGACTCGCGGAAACACTAGCACCCAATTCACACAAAGCATTGCACTCATAGTTTTTTATCTTGATTTGGATAGTAGGTTCCCACTCATCATGAAGTTTTATAGGTATCGAGACTTCTAGTTCGAGCTTCTCTTCAAGAGATTTCATCATAGCATCTACGATATGCGCGGTAAAGGCTTTGCTTTGGCTATAAGCATGTGGAGAGTTTGCAATGGATTGCATCAAAGAAATGCATTCAAACAAGGAGCAATTATCATAATTGAATTCCTTGAAATCCAAAGTGGGAGTTTCATTACTGCCTAAAATTTTGACTTCTTATACTCCACTCTCCACACCTTTATCACCAAGATAGGTGGACTCCGAATCATTGGGGCGTTTTTCAACCAAAGTGGATTCATATCCAGCCCCTCCATAAGTAGGTTTACACGCGAAAACAAAGATTCAAGAGGAGACACACCAAGCACTTTAAGATCTTCATGCTTTTCATCACAAATTTCAGGTTTAGCTGCCATCTTATTGACTAAGGTAGCCTGCTTGTCAGAAATTTGGCCCACCAATTTTTCAAGAAGAGCAAACTAGGAACTAAGTGCAAGGAAATCATTGGCCATATCATCGACCTCTTTATTCAAGCAGACCAAACAATAATTTTGCTCTTTTAATTCCCTACGAAAGTAACTATTTTGGTCAAACTGTGAAGACATGAAACCTTTGACATTAGTTTCAATCTCCTCCAATTTTCTGAAGTAGTTTGCTTTGGCCATGAGGAAAAGTCTCTCACGAACAAACCTAGGAGCAGGCGGGCGATCCAAGAGAGAGAAGAAGCCATCTAGCTACTAACTACGGACCCGTAGGTCTGAAGTGAACTACTCACGAGTAATTGGAGGGGCGATGATGATGATGAAGAAGCCCTCCAACTCCAAAGTCCCCTCCGGCAGGGCGCCGGGAAGGGTCTCGAGATGACATCTCGTAGAAACGGAAGCTTGCGGCGGCGGAAAAGTATTTTCGAGGCTCCCCTGATTTTTTGCGGAATATTTCGGAATTTATAAGCCAAAGACCTAGGTCAGGGGGCGGCCAGGGAGGCCACAAGCCTGCCCACCGCCGCCTCCCCCTGGTGGCGGAGTGGGGGGCTTGTGGGCTCCCTGGAGCCAACCTGGCTTGGACCAAAAGCCCCCTAGTCTTCTTCTTTCGGGAAAAAATCATTTCGGGGTTTTTCTTCCGTTTGGACTCCGTTCTAAAATGAGATCTGAAAAAGAGTCAAAAACACGGAAAAAACAGGAACTGGCACTTGGCACTGAATTAATAAGTTATTCCCAAAAAAGATATAGAAGGTACATAAAACAACCAAAGAAGACAAGATAACAGCGTGAAACCATCAAAAATTATAGATACGTTTGAGACGTATCACCTTCCCATTTAGAGAGAAGCTTTCCTGCAAAGAATCTTAAACGAGAGTTATATAGCAAGACATAATCACCTACATTGAACTCACGCTTTTGTATCCTCTTATCATGCCACCTCTTAACCTTTTCTTTGAACAACTTGGCATTCTCATATGCCTGTGTTCTCCACTCATCAAGCGAGCTAATATCAAATAACCTCTTCTCACCGGCAAGTTTGAAATCAAAGTTGAGCTCTTTGATTCCCAATAAGCTTTATGTTCTAGCTCAAGAGGTAAGTGACATGCTTTCCCATACACCATTTTGTACGGGGACATGCCCATGGGATTCTTATAGGCAGTTCTATAAGCCCACAGTGCATCATCGAGCTTCTTAGACCAATTCTTTCTAGACCTATTGATAGTATTTTGCAGAATCAGTTTAATCTCTCTATTTCTTAGCTCTACTTGACCACTCGACTGAGGGTGATAGGGAGACGCAATTCTATGGTTGACATCATACTTAGCAAGCGCTTTACGGAAAGCACCATGAATGAAGTGTGAGCAACCATCGGTCATTAGATATCTAGGGACTCCAAATCTAGGGAAGATAACTTCTTTCAGCATCTTGATAGAGGTGTTGCGATCAACACTACTAGTGGGGATAGCTTCTACCCACTTAGTGACGTAATCAACAACACCTAAGATATGCGTATACCCGTTGGATTTAGGAAAAGGTCCCATATAATCAAAGCCCCAAACATCAAATGGTTCAATGACAAGTGAATAGTTCATAGGCATTTCCTGACGTTTGCTAATATTACCTATTCTTTGACATTCGTCACAAGACAAGACAAACTTACGGGCATCCTTGAAGAGAGTGGGCCAACAGAAACCTGATTGCAATACCTTGTGTGCAGTGCTATCTCCTACATGGTGTCATCCGTAGGCCTCGGAGTGACACTTCTGTAGGATATGTCCTTGTTCATGTTCATGTTCAGGTACACACCGTGTAATAACACCATCTACTCCTTCCTTATAAAGGTGAGGATCATCCCAAAAGTAATGTCTCAAGTCAAAGAAGAATTTCTTCTTCTGGTGGTACGTGAAACTAGGTGGTATGTGTTTGGCAACGATATAGTTTGCATAATCAGCATACCACGATGCACTACGTAAAGCATTGATGATGTTCAATTGCTCATCGGGAAAGCTATCATCAATAGGTTGTGGGTGATCAAGAACGTTCTCCAACCTGGACAAGTTATCTGCTACTGGGTTATCAGCACCCTTTCTGTCGACAACGTGCAAATCAAATTCTTGTAGCAAGAGAACCCATCTGATAAGTCTAGGTTTAGAGTCTTTCTTCTCCATTAGGTACTTAATGGCAGCGTGATCAGTGTGAATAATGACTTTGGAATCAACTATGTAAGACCTGAACTTTTCACACACAAACACGACTGCTAAAAATTCCTTCTCCGTAGTGGCATAGTTTCTTTGGGTACTGTCTAGAGTTTTACTAGCGTAGTGAATAACATTCAACTTCTTATCGACTCTTTGCCCTAGAACAACACCAACAACATAATCACTAGCATCACACATGATCTCAAAAGGTAAGTTCCAATCAGGTGGTTGAACAATAGGTGCAGTTATCAAAGCCCTCTTAAGTATTTCGAAGGCTTCCTCACAATCATCGTCAAAGACAAAAGGAATATCCTTTTGCAAGAGATTGGTAAGAGGCCTAGAAATCTTAGAGAAGTCTTTAATGAGTCTTCTATAGAAACCAGCATGACCAAGGAAACTTCTTATACCCTTGATATCTGTGGGGTATGGCATTTTCTTGATTTCATCAACCTTAGCCTTATCAACTTCATTACCTCTTTTAGAAATTTTATGTCCTAAGACGATGCCTTCGTTAACCATAAAGTGGCACTTCTCCCACTTGAAGACAAGATTGGTGCCTTTACATATCTGTAAGACTCGATCAAGGTAGCTGAGGCAATCATCAAAGGAAGAGCCGTTAACGGAGAAGTTGCTTCCCTCCCCGGCAACGGCGCCAGAAAAGAGCTGCTTCCCTCCCCCGACAACGGCGCCAGAAAAGGGCTGCTCCCAGTTGCTCAACAATTAGCAATTGTCTTGCAATGGCCCACCAGCGTGTGGGATCGCGGCAATTTTTGAGGGTAGAGTATTCAACCCAAATTTGTTGGTTCGACACGATGGGAGTGAAAGGATATTCTCTAGTATTAGCAGTTGAGTTGTCGGCTCAACCACACCTGAAAGATTAGTATCTGCAAGCAGGATATAAGCAGCAAAGGTAGTATGATAGCAACGGTGCTAGGAAAGAATCTGTTGACGGCAGATTATTCCTAACTGAAGTATCAATGGCGCCCGAAAAGTATTGTAGCGGGTAGCAGCAGGGTAACGAGTAACAACAATGGCAAGGAACGGCAGTAGTGACAGGAGTAGCAAGTAGCAACAGTAGCAAGTAACAACAACAACAAGTAACAGTAGTAGCAACAGTAGTGGCAGCAGCAGCAGGACAAAGCAAGTAACAGTAGTAGTAGTAGCAGAGCAAAGCAAGTAACAGTAGCAGCAACAGTAGTAACGGCAGAGCAAGTAACAGTGGCAGTGGGACAAACTCGTAGGCAATGGATCGGTGATTTGTTGGATGACATTCATCATGCAACAGTTATAACACGGAGAGATATGTGGCTAGCTCCCGTTTGTCAATGTGATGTAGGCATGCATTCCGTGTGTAGTCATACGTGCTTAGGGAAAAGAACTTGCATGACATCTATTGTCCATCCCTCCCGTGGCAGCGGGGTCCAAATGGATACTACGGGATATTAAGGTTCTCGTTTTAATTAAGAACCGGACCAACGCATTAGCACTTGGTGAACACATGAACTCCTCAAACTATGGTCATCACCGGGAGTGGTTCCGGTTATTATCACTCCGGGGTTGCCGGATCATAACACATAGTAGGTAACTACAACTTGCAAGATCGGATCTAAAACACACATATATTGGTGACAACATAATAATTTCATATCTTAATTCATGGCACTCGGGCCCTAGTGACAAGCATTAAGCATGGCAAAGTAGTAGCAACATCAATCTCAGAACATAGTGGATACTAGGGATCAATCCCCGTCAAAACTAACTCGATTACATGATAGATCTCATCCTACTCATCAACGCCCAGCGAGCCTACGAATAGATTACTCACGAACGATGAAGAGCTTCAGGGAATTGGAGAGGGAAGAAGATTGATGATGACAGAGGTGCTCTCTAATTGGTGCATATATAAGAAGAGGATGACTAAACAGGAAAATAAATAGACAGGCCCTTTGTAGAGGGAAGCATTGATTTGCAGAGGTGCCACAGCTCAAGCTTGGAAAACAGAGATAATAATTTTGGGTGGCATGCTTTCATTGTCAACGCAATGACCAAGCGTTCTCAATATCTTCCATGCTACTCATGCTATAGGCGGTTCCCAAATAGAAAAGTAAAGTTTTAACTCCCCCACCACCAATCAATCACACTCCACGGCTAACCGAATCCTCGGGTACCGTCCATACTAACATCAATCCGGGGGGAGTCTTGTTTTACAGTTATGTTTTCGATTTAAGCGTGGAACTGGCCATTCCAATTACCGACCCCTTTCTCGTGAATGATAGTGAATAAACACATGTCGAGGATAACATGCCTAACATGGAAGATACCAGTAGCTCCCTGTCACCACATGAGCGGTTCGGGCATGCAAAATAGATTATTTCTTGCATGTTTAGAGAATGGCACATGCAAATTTACTTGGAACGGTACGTAGATACCGCAAATAGGTAGGTATGGTGGACTCTCATGGAAAAACTTTTGGGTTTATGGAAGTGAATGCACAAGCAGTATTTCGCTTAGTACAAGTGAAGGCTAGCAAAAGACTGGGAAGCGACCAACTAGAGAGCGACAACAGTCATCAAGATGCAATGAGTTTGACTAACATTGAGTGCAAGCATGAGCAGGATATAAATCACCATGAACACGAACATCATAGAGGCTATGTTGATTTTGTTTCAACTACATGGATGAACATGCGCCAAGTCAAGCCACTTGAATCATTCAAAGGAGAATACCATCCTATCATACTACATCATAGTCATCTCAAAATCTATGTTGGCATTCAAGACAAACCATTATAAGCTCCTAGCTAATTAAGCATGGCATCAGAAACTATGATCTCAAAGTTGTCATTGCAAACATGGTTCTCTCTCAACAAAGATGAATCTGGGACGACAAGCTAGTCATATTTACAAAAACAAAATAGATAGAGTTCATACTAGATTTTCCAGTCTCAGTCAGTTCATCATATATCATCATTATTGCCTTTCACTTGCACGATCGAACGATGTGAACAATAATAAGAGTGCTCGTGCATTGGACTAAGCTTAATCTGCAGGCAAAGGCAAAGGAGAAGACAAAGTAATATGGCTCTTTAACAAATGAATATGTATGCATGCAAGAGCCACTAAACATTGTAACCATGGTCTTCTACCTCGACTCAAGGAAAAAGAAAACTATTTACACGAGAAAGCTACCAACAAGCAAATAAAGAAAGGAAAATCTTTTTGGGTTTTCTCAAAAGGACACAAAACAAGAAAACAAGAAAACGAAAATAAACTAGCATGGATAATGTAGTGGCAAAGTGTAAACACCGACTAACAAGTGAAAGCATAAGCATGAATGTAAAGTTGGTGCAATCACGTACTCCCCCAAGCTTAGGCTTTTGGCCTAGCTTGGTCTACTCCCAAGGAGGGAAATAACCAGCTCCGGGATACTCCGGAGTGGACTGTGGATGCCACTGCTGTGTGAGCTCCTCTGGCTCCCACTGATAAACTGGCGTCTGGTACTCGACTGGCGGCTCGGGCACGGGCACCTGTGGTTGGGCCAAGCCCCAATATGCGTAGATGTCAGAGGGCATAATAGTGTACCTGCCTGCATGAAGATTGAACAAATAAGGAGCAGGCAAAGTAATAGTCTCACAAGTACCCTGACTAAATACCAGGTTATAAATCATCCTTCCACCCATATCTCTATCAAGAAAGTCATGGTGAACCATGCTATCGTAATCTAGATATCTCTCACGAAGAAGCATCTCTTCTTCCTCCTCCAGTCTAACGGGTATCTCAAAGTGTGTGGCAAGATGGGTAGCATAGATACCTCCATAGACGACACCTTTGGAACGGTTTGTGTTCAACCGCTGAAAAACCGCAAGGTCTAGAGAGCTAAGAGATCCAGCCTCCCCACGGCCAATCAAACATTTTCCCACAAATAATGAGAAGTACCGAAGCACAGGAAAATGTATGGTAGCAATTCTAGCATGAGACACTCCTCTCTCCTCTCCAACAACAATAGTATCTAAGAAAGCCTCCAAGTCTCGTGGACGAGGATCATGAAAATCCCCAACATAAGGTAATTTGCACACATTGCAAAAATCCTGTAGTGTCATGCGCTGGGGGATATCGTATAACATGAAATCAACCATAGGAGGATTCTTCCTGAGATAAAAGTTGAAGCTTTGAAAAAAAATTGGCGAGGAGGAGGTATTGTGGGCACTTATCTTCAACGAACGCGGTAAGACTTACGTTCTCCACCAAGTAATAAAAGTCTTCATAAAGCCCAGCGGCGCGTAAAAATTCATCACTTGGCCACTCACACGCTCGAACTTCTGTGACTCGAGGAACCACATACTTGGGGTGGTTCTTCTCATCCTCCTTTGGGTTACGGCTTGAAGAGCCTCTCAAGAACCTCCTCATATTTTCCCTTTTCTAACTCTGAAAAATTCTGAAATTTTTAGAGACTTCGAAAGAAAAGTGAGTAAGGATTAACCCAACTCGTAGCAACTACTCCTACTAGTGCCTAGAGACCGTATCACGCGCTAAAACTACTTGGGACCAGCTAAAGTCAACATTTCAAGCTCAAGAACAGGGTCACCAAGGTAGCAAGAATACGCGAAGGATAAAGCACTAGAGTAGAAACTAATTGGACCAAAGGATGAGTCTCTTACCAAGGAGTAATTTCCCCAAAACGGTTCGGAGAATGGTGCTTTGAGCAAGGAGATCGAAAATCACAGCCAAATGAGCAAGAACACGGGTTTGAGCTGCAAAACAATTTTTCTAGAGGTAGAAGAAGAGGATGGGAGCTGGAATGAGTGGAGGGGGTCCCTGTGGGCCCCACAAGCTTGGTAGCTGCAGCCAGGGGGAGGCCGCGGCTACAGGGCTTGTGGCCCACTGGTGTGGCCCCCAGGCCAGCTCTCAGTCCCAATATTTTTTTAAAAATCCAGAAAAAATCATATTTGATTTTCAGGACCATCGGAGAAATTTTATCTTCGAGGTACTTTTCTCTCGGATGCTAAAACAGAAAACAGGGAAAACTAAACAAAATCTATCATTTTTCTTCTAAGCAACAGAAAGTGAAAGCTTAAAACAGAGGTATGTGACTCCTTGATTCATCCATTTCATGGTCATCGAAAGAAATCCGACAATGGGGTTGATCAAATCCTCATGACAAAACTTTCTCGAATCGCAAAAGGAAACGAAGAATTGTGGAAAAGACACTAAGTCACCTCAATGGGGATATGAATCTCCCCAACAAGCAAATCATACTTCATCTTAACACGAGGAATAGGGCATTCAAAGCTCCCAATAAGAATCGATGAAGTTTTTTCGATAGCATTGATGCAATGTACTTGATATCGATTCTTCGGAAAGTGCACTGTATGCTCATTACCATTGACATGGAAGGTGACATTGCCTTTGCTGCAATCTATAAAAGCCCTTGCGATGTTTAAGAATGGTCTTCCAAGAATGATCGCCATGGCATCAACCTCAGGAATATCCAGGATAACAAAGTCCATTAAGATAGTAACGTTAGCAACCACAACAGGCACATCCTCGCAAATGCCGACAGGGAAAGCAATTGATTTGTCGGCCATTTGCACAGAAATTTTAGTGGGTGTCAACTTATCCAGTTCAAGTCTACGATAAAGAGAGAGAGGCATAATACTAACACTGGCTCCAAGGTCACATAAGGCAGTTCTTACGTAGTTTCCTTTAATGGAGCAAGGTATAGTGGGCACTCCGGGATCACCAAGTTTCTTAGGAGTTCCACCTTTGAAAGTGTAATTGGCGAGCATGGTGGAGATCTCAAGATCTGGTATCTTCCGTCTATTAGTCATGATATATTTCATGTACTTGGCATATGGAGACATTTTGAGCATATCAATTAACCGCATCTGCAGAAAGACGGGTCTCAACATTTCAATAAAGTGCTCAAAATCCTCATTATCCTTTTTCTTGGATGGCTTAGGAGGAAAGGGCATGGGTCTCTGAACCCATGGTTCCCTTTCTTTACCATGCTTTCTAGTAGTGAAGTCATTCTTATCGTATCTCTTAGGTTGTGGGTTATCAGGATTAACTGTAGGTTCAATCTCCACATCCTTATCATTGCTAGGTTGAGAATTATTATGAACATTGCTGTCCATATTGTCACCAGGTTCATGTTCATCACCAGATTGTGTTTCTACATCAGACGTAGAAATATCATTTGGTTCTTCAGGTGTGACAGTATTTGGTGAACTGACATGTAGGTTTCTATCATCCTTCTTCTTATTCTTAGGATGACTAGGTGTATCAGCATTAATTCCTTGAGAATCTTGATCAATTCTCTTAGGATGGCCTTCAGGATACAAAGGTTCCTGAGTCATTTTGCCTCCTCTAGTAATGACTCTGATAGAGTTGTCATTTAATTCATTGAGCAAGTCATTCTGAGCTTTAAGTACTTGTTCTACCTTAGTAGTAATCATAGAGGCTTGTTTACATAGAAGCTTCAGATCATTGACATTTCTGTGTACACAAGCACTTAAATGACTAAGCATACGAGTACTTTGTTCCAATTGTCTGCTAACAGAATCATTGAAACTCTATTGTTTGGCAACAAAGTTGTCAAATTCATCAAAGCATAGGCTAGGAGGTTTTTCAAAAGGAATATAACTCTCATTGAATCTACGCAGAGAATTCACCTCTACTACTTGTATCGGGTTATCGAGACCATGGATCTCTTTGATGGGCGATAGATTTTTGACTTCTTCAGATCTAATGCCTTTTTCTTGCATAGATTTCTTGGCTTCTTGCATATCTTCGGGACTGAGGAATATAATACCTCTTTTCTTAAGAGTTGGCTTAGGAGGTGGTTCGAGAATAGTCCAAGCATTATCGTTGATCAAGATGTTATTTAGTAGAATCTCAGCCTTTTCTATAGTTCGTTCCCTAAAAACACAACCGACACAACTATATAGGTGGTCTCTAGAACCATCGGTAAGTCCGTTATAGAAGATATCAAGTATCTCGTTCTTCTTAAGAGGGTGATCAGGCAAAGCATTTTGTAGATGGATGAGCCTCCCCCAAGCTTGTGGGAGACCCTCTTCTTTGAGTTGAGAAAAGTTGTATATTTCCTGCAAGGCAGCTTGCTTCTTATGGGCAGGGAAATATTTCTCACAGAAGTAATAGACCATATCCTGGGGACTACTCACACATGCAGGAGCAAGAGAAGTGAGCAGGCTTTAGCGTCATCCTTTAGAGAGAAAGCAAACAGCTTAAGGATATAGTAGTAGCGCATCTTTTCCTCACTAGTGAAAAGGGTGGCTATATCATGTAGTTTGGTAAGATGGGCTACGACCGTCTCAGACTCATAACCATGGAAAGGATCAGATTCGACTAGAGAGATTATCTCAGGGTCGACAGAGAATTCATAATCCTCATCGGTGATAAAGATAGGTGAAGTGGCAAACTTTGGGTTGTATTTCATCCTAGCTTTCAGAGATTTTTCCTTCCACTTGAGAAGTAATTTCTCAGCGTCATAGGCATCCTTACAACAAGAAAATCCTCAACTATCTCTCCCTCCATAACATAACCCTCAGGTATATCAGGCAATTCATATCTAGGAGAACTAGATCTAGCAGGAGCAAAAGCAGTTTCTATCTCAATAGTATCGGCAGTTTCAGAAGCATCACAGGCATTGGCAGTAACTCTAGCAATATGAGCACCAAAGAATACCCCTAGTGGCATATCAGGCAAAGTAGTATCTCTAGCAGCATCAAGCATAGCATCATCAGGAAAAATAGCATCTCTAGCATCATCAGGCAAGGCAGTATCAAGCATAGCATCTCTAGCAGTATCAGGCATAGCATCTCTAGCAGTATCAGGCATAGTAGCATCATAAGCATCATCAATAGCAGTAGCATCTCTAGCATCATCTAGCACAAGCGACATATCAAGATTTCTAGCAGGAGGTGGTGTCGCAAACTTACTCATAACTGAAGGTGAATGAAGTGGAGAGCTAGATGGCAGTTCCTTACCTCCCCTCGTAGTTGAGGGCAAGACTTTAGTTCTTGGATCTTTCAGATTCTTCATAGTGATCACCAGATATAAATCCCAAGTGACTCAGAGAATATAGCTATTCTCCCCGGCAACGGCGCCAGAAAAGAGTTGCTTCCCTCCCCGGCAACGGCACCGGAAAAGAATTGCTTCCCTCCCCCGGCAACGGCGCCAGAAAAGGGTTGCTTCCAGTTGCTCAACAATTAGCAATTGTCTTGCAATGGCCCACCAGCGTGTGGGACCGCGGCAGTTTTCGAGGGTAGAGTATTCAACCCAAATTTGTTGGTTCGACACGATGGGAGTGAAAGGATATTCTCTAGTATTAGCAATTGATTTAAGCTTCGAGACAACGAACCTTCGCAACGGTGCACACTTAGGGGAATACGTTCTCGAAATTTTCAGAGGGATCATCTTATTATGCTACCGTCGTTTTAAGCAATAAGATGTAAAACATGATAAACATCACAATGCAATCATATAGTGATATGATATGGCCATTATCATCTTTGCTCTTTCGATCTCCATCTTCAGGCATCGCATGATCATCATCATCACCGGCGTGACACCATGATCTCCATCATCATGATCTCCATCATCGTGTCTCCGTGAAGTCGTCACGCCAACTACCACTATCACTACTACTATAGCTAACCGTTAGCAATGAAGTAAAAGTAGTAAGCACATGGCGTTGCATCTCATACAATAAATTAAGACAACTCCTATGGCTCCTGCCGGTTGTCATACTCATCGACATGCAAGTCGTGAAACCTATTACAATAACATGATCATCTCATACATCATACATGCAACATCACAACTTTGGCCATATCACATCACATGTCAAACCCTGCAAAAACAAGTTAGACGTCCTCTAATTGTTGTTGCAAGTTTTACATGGCTGATTTGGGTTTCTAGCAAGAACGCCTTCTTACCTACGTGACAGCCACAACGATGATATGCCAAAGCTATTTACCCTTCATAAGGACCCTTTTCATCAAAACCAATCCGACTAGAGTAGGAGAGACAGACACCCGCTAGCCACCTTTATGCACGATGTGCATGTCTGTCGGTGGAACCAGTCTCACGTAAGCGTACGTGTAAGGTCGGTCCGGGCCGCTTCATCCCACAATACCGCCAGAAAAGAATAAGACTAATAACGACAAGCAAATTGACAAACCATCGCCCACAAATTTTGTGTTCTACTCGTGCATAGAATCTACGCATAGAAAACCTGGCTCGGATGCCACTGTTGGGTTACGTAGCATAAATTCAAAATTTTTCCTACGCATGTTCAGATCTTCCTATGGAGAGACCAGCAACGAGAGAGGGGTAAGAGCATCTTCGTACCTTGGAAGATCGCTAAGCGGAAGCGTTGCTAGAACGCGGTTGATGGAGTCGTACTTGCGGCGATTCCGATCTAGTGCCGAACAACGGCACCTCCGCGTTCAACACACGTGCAGCCCGGTGACGTCTCCCGCACCTTGATCCAGCAAGGAGGAGGGAGAGGTTGGGGAAGAAGTCCAGCAACATGACGGCGTGGTGTCGGTGGAGAGACGAGGTCTCCCGGCAAGGCTTCGCCAAGCGCCGGCAGAGAGGAGGAGGGAGAGGAGCAGGGCTGCGCCGAGAGAGAGATCAAACGGTGTCTCAAACAGCCCCGAGTCCTCATCTATATATAGGGGGAGAGGGAGGGGCGCAGCCCTTAGGGTTCCCACCCCCAAGGGGTGCGGCAGCCCTAGATGGGAGAGGGGGCGGCGGCCAGGGCAGGGAGGAGGGGTGGCGCACCCCTCTGGTGGGCCTTAGGCCCACCTATGCTAGGGTTCCCCCCTTCCCCCTTTCTCTGGTGCGCATGGGCTGGGTGGGGGGCGCACGAGCCCACCTAGGGGCTGGTTCCCTTCCCCACTTAGCCCATCTAGCCTCCCGGGGTCGTTGCCCCCCTTCGGTGGTCCCCCGGGACCACCTCCGTTGGTCCCGGTACGTTACCGGTGACGCCCGAAACACTTCCGGTGTCCAAAACCATCCGTCCTATATATCAAACTTTACCTCCGGACCATTCCGGAGCTCCTCGTGACGTCCGGGATCTCATCCGGGACTCCGAACAACTTTAGGTAACCTCGTACAACAATTCCCTATAACCCTAGCGTCATCGAACCTTAAGTGTGTAGACCCTACGGGTTCGGGAGACAGGCACACATGACCGAGACACCTCTATGGCCAATAACCATCAGCGGGGTCTGGATACCCATGGTGGCTCCCACTAGCTCCACGATGATCTCATCGAATGAACCACGATGTCAAGGATTCAATCAATCCCGTATACGATTCCCTTTGTCTGTCGGTATAGAACTTGCCCGAGATTCGATCGTCGGTATACCTATACCTTGTTCAATCTCGTTACCGGTAAGTCTCTTTACTCGTTCCGTAGCACGTCATCGTGTGACTAACTCCTTAATCACATTGAGCTCATGATGATGTTCTACCGAGTGGGCCCAGAGATACCTCTCCGTCACACGGAGTGACAAATCCCGATCTCGATTCGTACCAACCCAACAGACACTTTCGGAGGTACCCGTAGTGCACCTTTATAGTCACCCAGTTACGTTGTGACGTTTGATACACCCAAAGCACTCCTACGGTATCCGGGAGTTGCACAATCTCACGGTCGAAGGAAAAGATACTTGACATTAGAAAAGCTTTAGCATACGAACAATACGATCTAGTGCTAGGCTTAGGATTGGGTCTTGTCCATCACATCATTCTCCCAATGATGTGATCCCGTTATCAATGACATCTAATGCCCATGATCAGGAAACCATGATCATCTATTGACTAACGAGCTAGCCAACTAGAGGCTTGCTAGGGACACATTGTGATCTATTCATTCACACATGTATTACTGTTTCCTGTTAATACAATTATAGCATGAACGATAGACGATTATCATGAACAAGGAAATATGATAATAACCATTTTATTATTGCTAACAGGGAAAGGTGGTTTCTCAATGTAAGCACTCGGAACAACAGGATCATTATAGGCAATGACTTTCTCTTCAACTGGAGTGGGTTTAACTACATTGACTTCTAAAGGAGGATGATATTTAAACCACTTCTCTTTGGGGAGATAAATATGAGCAACAAATGATTCACACAATGAAGCTACTATCTCAGAGTCAAGTCCATACTTAGCGCTAAAATCACTAAAGGTATTTGTCTCAACAAAGGATTTAACGCAATAAAACGTGAAATTCATACCTGGCTCCTTACCTTCTTCAAGCTCCCAATCTTCAGAGTTGCGTTTAATTATCTCCAATAAATTACATTTGAAGTCAATATCTCTCTTCATAAAAGAACCGGTACAAGAAGTGTCAAGCATGGTGCGATCATCATGAGAAAGCCGAGCATAGAAGTTCTGAATGATAATTTCTCTCGAGAGCTCATGATTGGGGCATGAATATAGCATTGATTTAAGCCTCCCCCAAGCTTGGGCGATGCTTTCTCTGTCACGAGGCCAAAAATTATAAATATAATTCCGATCATGATGTACTAAATGCATAGGATAAAGCTTTTGATGAAATTCCAATTTCAACCGATTGTAGTCCCATGATCCTGTATCATCACATAGCCTATACCATGTCAAATCCTTATTCTTCAAAGATAAAGGAAATACCTTCTTCTTGACCTCATCCTCGGGCACACCTGCAAGCTTAAATAAACCACAAACTTCATCTACATAGATTAGATGCAAGTCTGGATGTGATGTTCCATCTCCTGTAAAAGGATTAGCCAGCAGTTTCTCAAGCATACCCAAAGTAAATTCAAAGGAAATATTTTAAGTAGGTGCAGCAGGTTGAGGAGCAACTATTTGTGCTTCCGTTCAAGGTGAAGATACCCCGAACAAGCCCCTCAAAGGATTAGTATCCATAGTGACAAGTGGCGATAAATTTCAGCACACTATATGAATGTTTACTTACCAAGTTACACTTACCAAAGGCGCTTCACTCCCCGGCAACGGCGCCAGAAAAGAGTCTTGATGACCCACAAGTATAGGGGATGAATCGTAGTACTTTTGATAAGTAAGAGTGTCGAACCCAACGAGGAGTAGAAGGATCTGACAAGTGGTTTTCAGCAAGGTAAAATATGCACGCACTGAAATTGTCGGTAACAAGTGATTGTGTGGTGAGATGATTCGTAGCAAGCAACAAGTAACAAAAGTAGCAACGGTGCAGCAAAGTGGCCCAATCCCTTTTGTAGCAAGGGACAAGCCAGGACAAAGTCTTATAGGAGGAAAAACGCTCCGGAGGACACATGGGAATTTCTGTCATGCTAGTTTCATCATGTTCATATGATTCACATTCGTTACTTTGATAGTTTGATATGTGGGTGGACCGGTGCTTGGGTACTGCCCTTACTTGGACAAGCATCCCACTTATGATTAACCCCTCTCGCAAGCATCCGCAACTACGAAAGAAGAATTAAGACAAAGTCTAACCATAGCATTAAACTAGTGGATCCAAATCAGCCCCTTACGAACTAACGCATAAACTAGGGTTTAATCTTCTATCACTCTAGCAACCCATCATCTACTTACTACTTCCCAATGCCTTCCTCTAGGCCCAAATAATGGTGAAGTCTTATGTAGTCGACGTTCACATAACACCACTAGAGGAAAAACAACATACAACACATCAAAATATCGAACGAATACCAAATTCACATGACTACTATTAGCATGACTTATCCCATGTCCTCAGGAACAAAAGTAACTACTCACAAAGCATAATCATATTCATGACCAGAGAGGTAATGAGTAGCATCAAGGATCTGAACATAAACTCTTCCACCAAGTAATCCAACTAGCATCAACTACAAAGAGTAATCAACACTACTAATAACCTTACAAGTACCAATTGGAGTCGCGAGACGGAGATTGGTTACAAGTGATGAACTAGGGTTTGGAGATGAGATGGTGCTGATGAAGATGTTGATGGTGATGAGTCCCCTCCGATGAGAGGAGTGTTGGTGATGACGATGGCGACGATTTCCCCCTCCGGGAGGGAAGTTTCCCCGGCAGGATCGTCCTGCCGGAGCTCTAGATTGGTTCTGCTCAAGTTCTACCTCGTGGCGGCGACGAAACTACAAAAACGCACCTCCCTGATGTTTTCCTGGACGAAACCCTTCATATAGCAAAAGAGGGGGGCCAGTGGGCTGCCCACAAGCCCTCATGGCGTGGCCTGGGGGGTGGCCGCGCCGTGCAGGCTTGTGGGCACCCCCTGGTGCCCCTCTGGTACTTCTTCGGCCCAGTATTTTTGATAAATCAGGAAAAATATCCTCGTTGATTTTTACGGCGTTTGGAGTTGCGCAGAATAGGTATCTCAACTTTGCTCCACTTTCAGGCCAGAATTCGAGTTGCCGGCATTCTCTCTTCATGTAAACCTTGCAAAATAAGAGAGAAAAGGCATAAGAATTGTACCATGAAGTGAAATAACAGCCAAAGAAGCGATAAATATCAACATGAAAACATGATGCAAAATGGACGTATCAGGGGCATGCCGCCCTCGTCATGTTCCAGAGTGTAATACCACGTCTCTGCGACACCTCGGAGGTGATAGGAAGCGAGCCAGGTGCGCTCGGACGCTAGGGTCCGTTGGCCCCGGAAAAACTGGTCACATTGGTTGAGCCAGTTGAGGGGGTCCTCGGTGCCGTTGTAGGTGGTGAAGTCGAGCTTGGCGAAGCGCGGGGGTGTCTGAGTATGACCGTCGTGGCCGTACGGTTCGGCGTTGTGGAGCGGTGCTGAAACGGTGGACGCGCGGGGTCCCCCATGAAATGGCTGCCCGTCGAGGCCGGTGTAGGGACCCGCGGAGGACCCGCCGTACTGCAGGGTAACGACTGGTCGGAGGACATTGGATAGACCGGCGACGGGGACGACCCGGCCAACCAGGCCGGAAGCAGTGACGTCGAAGGTGGGAATCGGATCTGGTTGATCGGGACTCCCACCGGCGCGATAGTAGCCAACCCAGAGGGGATTGGCGGAGGCGCCTGCAACTGCGGCGACTGCTGCAGGGCGCGGAATAGACGCGGCGGTGGTAGCGGGAGTCGGCGACAGCCACCGCAGCCAGGGCGGGTTGTAGGTGGGAGGCAGCTGCAACTGGGGCTGCAGTAGCCCAACGAGCGCCGCGGAGGCCGGCGCCCACGGTGCCGCCGCTCAAACCCCGCTGACCAGATCTGCCAGCCGCACCGCTGATCGGCCGTGCCAGCCTCGCCGCCGCCCCCGATACCGGGGCCCTCCCCTCCCCCGCCCTCTCGCGCCACCGGCCGGCCATCCGGTTGCCGCCAGCCGCATCATGAATATTGCAAAATTTTCTGCAATCTAACCTTTGTTGCAAAAATTCCTGAAACATGACCTTTGTTACAAAAAAATCTTTCCGCAAAAATACCTATGTTGCAGAAAGACGAAGAAAAAAAATCATGCAATAAGCAAATTGTTTCTAAAACTCGACCGTTGTTTCAGGAATTAACGGGTCCAAAATTTATTTCTTGCAACAAAACGAAAGTTTCTGCAACTCAGCCATCGTTTCAGGAATTATGGGGTGCGTGGCCAGAGCAGATCGGACGACTACGCGTAGATCGGACGACCCTCCAAATGATGGATGTTTAGTAAACATCCGCCGGTGGATGCGTAGGAGACCCCTTCTTCTATAGGATACTCCTCTAACCAATAAGATGTCATATGTCTAAATTATATAGGATCGGCTCAAGATGCTCCACGGGCGTATCCATTGAAATAGACTTTTCTTTTCTTTAAAAAAACTTTAGATATTACTCCGTAGATATGTAGAAGGATATGGGCTCCCTATCATCATTGCTACAAAAGACTCAATTGAATTACACAAATTTTGTGATTCAAATAACTGTACCTATACGGTTCACACTAAGAGAGATATCTAGTTGGTCATGACCCATCGCACCAAAACTTTGTTTGACGATTTCATTATAAGAATGATGCAGCCCGGCGTACAAAATAGAGAAGGAGTCTGGGGTATGTTTCGTTAAAGGGAGTGCGCGGTTGATAATCCCTCTGGTGATGCATTCTCTCCGTCGCACATGACGAGTAGCACGGCATCGCTGGGCCTGCTGTGAGGGACTGGCCGAACTTGCCCTCACATAAGGTAAGGCATGGCCTAGAGGACTCCTCTGGATGGTCTGGCTTGATCTCAACGCTTATGTTCATTTTTTGGCCTTGTCGGTGAGACTCCATGTTCTCCCGCAGCCTCCGAGAGATGAACACGCCCTGATTAGACAGAGACACCTCGAGATCCCTCGCCGACCGCCTATCCACGCAGAAGGCGGGCAGCTTGCCCCATCCGATGCTTGTTTCCTTGAATCCCTCGCTGGCTTCCTTGTAGTACACGATCACGGTGCTCTTCCCCTGGCAGACTCGTCGAATGTGCTGCTTGTTGTTGACGTGGACGGTGAGGTTGAAGGTCGGCGAGACGACAGCGTTCTGCGAGGGGTCAAGCCCTTGGACGCCGGTCAACTGGACTGAGTATCCGGGCTCCAGACCTCGGATGAAGAAGGACAAGGCAGCACAAATCACGAGCAAAAGGCACAGCCCCAGCTCGCCCAGCAGAATGATCTTTATATCGTCGTTGCTCTTCACGTCGTCGGCAGGCTCATCTGGTTCATGGTCGTCAATGTCGAGGACGTAGTAGTCGCCGTAGTTGCCAGGTTCTTCTGCCATGACAAACGCTCGCAGATCTCAAGGCCAAGCTAGGGTCTGCGGCGCTACGTTATATATAGGAGGAGTGCTTGAAAGATTTTTCTGGATACGAGTCTGTCCCAAAGTCCAAACCTACATCCTAGTGGCAGGATTTTTCTGGAACCGATAATATATCCCGGGATTGATTTGAACTGTCATCGATTCTATATAAGAGGACCTGAGACAGAGATTCAAATTCGAGTCTGAACCAGCGACATCTCCTTCGAGTCTTCTGAATCTGAAATCTGAACCGACATGGACTCTCACCTGTGCTAGGTGCCATATTAATACAGAGGTCCGTCCGTCGATAAACCCTCCAGGAACACCCCTCGGTTAGGTATTACAGAAAACATGAAATTTCCACCTGTGATCGCATTGGTTTTGTGGACCGTCAAAAACGTGCTGCTTATCCTTGCTGCCGTGTACTCGCTCGCCTTGCTCCACCTCCTTATATTCGAGGTTGCAGTTCCTCTCGTAGAGCAGACCATCACACCTAACCCCCATACGGATGAAAGCTTCCACCAAGTAGAGATCACCAGCGTCGGGGTGTCGAGCCTGGAGACTCCACATGACGACGCGACGCACTTGCGCTTCAACCTCACCGCGCGCGTCACTAGCCGCCACCCGCTGCACGAGATGTGCGTGACTTACTGGGAGGCTGACGTCTGGTACGACGGGACGCCCCTTGGCAAGGCCTACTTTCCGAAGATCTGCGTGGAGAAGATGAGCCAAGTGACGGCAACTGCTACGACGTCAACCGAGTTGGTCGGGCTAAGCATGCCCAAGGAGAGATTAGGCGGGGGAGCGCCGGTGCTGCAGGTCGAGATGACACAGGCCACCAGTTTACCGTCTGAGTGTGATGATCCTAGCACAATCAGCGGAACAATATACCACTGGCTGTGGTGTAAGGCCACATTGGGTGGCCAATCATACATGTCTCCGCAGCACGACGCGACGCCCTGCCGCATCTATCATTTGACTCCGGCAGAGACTAGTGATAGAAGGTTCCTTTTTCCTCGGAAAAAGTAATATTGTTTTTCTTTTCTTTTAGGGGAGTGATATGTGTTTTTTATATGGTGGCCCTCTAGAGGACGAGTTCTTCCTGTTTACCGATTTATTAATTACGTCCATAATTATCATATATATGTGTGTTGAAACTTTATTTATATATTATAAGCGAGTATTTTATTTATACTCATTAACCAAATGCTTTTTTTTTTTTGGGTTGAAAGGTTGTATTACTCAAGAGCCAAAAAGGTCCTCCCTACACAATCTAGGGACATTGTCCGGACCAGATCAGAGCCAGACCACACTTTGGTCTTGTGATATCCCAAAGTTTGCCAACGTGTGGTTTACATTATTTTGTTCTCGAGAAATATGAGCCACACTACACTCCCTTTCACTCATAAGACATGTCACCTTCGAGACCACCATGGCATAATGCGAGCGGTTTTGGCCTGTCGCAGAGATCAGTTGCACTGCTTGCAGGTTGTCACACTGCATGATGAACGGCAGCACCGTCCACTCGAGGGCCAACACAATTCCCTTGATGCATCCAGCAAGCTCGACAAGCAGAGGGTCTGGACACGACCAAAGCGAGCGACAAGCTTTGAAGATGCTAGCCCCTTCCTGGTCGCGGAGCACCATACCCACCCCGGCACTTTCATCATCATGGGAGAACGAGCCATTGATGTTCAGCTTCGTCCAGTTGATGGCGGGGGTAGCCATCTCTTGGGCGGCCGCGAAGCCCCTCTCATATGCAGTAACGGCTGCTCGGCCCCTTCTTTCTGGATCGACATCTTCCCTTTGTCCAACTCTCCCAACGGATACTGCTGGATCCCTAGGAGCAAGGTAACATAGCTCTACAGGAAGCGTCGAGAGACCTCCACAGACGCCACCGGTTTGTCGTGAATGATCTCGTTACGCACATGCCAACACCTCTATAGCAGCATGAGCAAGCGTAGACGGTCCCCTCCATTTCGGCCTCCTTCCTTAGGGAAGTGAGGTGCCTCCTACTTGGGTCCTTATGGCCGAAGTTGCCTTCCACCTCTCGGTATTTTAAGGCCCATTAATATTTAACTAAATATAAAACTATTCCAATTACTTTCAGACCATTTTATATATTATTTAATATCTCCGCAATTCATTCTTAATGCTATCTTGACCCCTTACTAATAAAATTTTCCTCTCTCTCTTTTAGGAACGTCACAACAACACGGAGGTGCCACTGATGTACGACCTGTATGCGATGGCCCATACTGCCTCGTACAAGAAGGTCAAGGCATTCTCTGAGTCTGACCTCGAGCATCCAAAAAACATCACCAACATCTCCTCCCACCACAAGCTCGTGAAGTACAGAGATCACAGGAAGGCGAGGAAAGGGGAGGACTTTAACCCGAACCAGGGGCCTATTGATCCAGAGCTGGTGATGATAGCTGGCAACGGGAGGCCCCATGGCTCGATCGCCATTGGAGACGGCCTTATACGTTTTCCTAGCACTCTTCGGCAGATAAAGGCACGCCAAACGAGCTCCTGTCCTGAGATAACACCTCATCCACGGCCAGTCGAGCTCGCCATCGAGGTTAGTTTAATGGACTTAACTATCTTTCCGCATTATGTTGTGCGTGGGAACCAATATGATTACAATGCTAACAATGAGTTGTGTTGCAGGCTGCTATTCTGAAAGAGAGAGAGGCAATGCAGGCGGTTTTGGCGGAGAAGGATAAGGAGATGAAGGAGCTGGAGGAGAGGACGACAGCATTGGTGGAGGCGGAGAGGGCATGGAATGATGCGTCTAATAGGGCCATATACGAGCCCTTCGTGGTAAGTTTCTTCTTCATATTATTTCAAATCTTGCATTTTAATGTCCGTTTCATTAATAACTAAAAAGTTTGACTTGTCGAAACCAAATGGACAGTCTATGTGCGAGAAGACCGACCAAGTCCCTCCGGTGATGCCAGTCATTAACATGGCGGGGACAGTAAGTTTCATTTCAATGCAGTGATCTTAAGAGTGTCATCATGCTAACGACCCATTGCAAATGATGTTTGGTGCAGAATATCTCCCGAAACGCATCGCACGATCCTTCTACAGTGGAGCCTTCTCCAGGGCAGCCTTCTCCAGGTAAAACAAGCCAGAGCCACTGTGCTTCACCACCGTGATGACGATAATGGTATATGTTATTTCTAGCGTTTTTCTTAACAACCGCATAATGGCCCAATATGGTTTATTAAGCATATTTAGCTCCAAAATGACATATTTAACCCAAGTTAGCTCCATAATGGTCTCCTTCTCCTTCTCCTTCTCCTCCTCCTCCTAAATAACATAATTACCCAATTTAGCTCGAAAATGCCTTAATAATCACAGTTGTCTCCAAAATGACATATTTTACCCAAGTTATCTCTAGAATGGCCTATACTTAGCTTGGCTACCACCTAAATGACATAATGAGCTTAGTTATCTCGAAAATGGCCTATTTAATAAAAAATGACCTATACTTACCTAATTATCATCAAAAATGACATAATTAGCTCCAAAAAGGCATAATTAGCTAATTTAGCTCGAAGAAGAGGACAGGAGGAGAAGATTGAGCAAAAATAAAAGAAGGAAGAAGAAGAAGAAGAGAAGAAGAAAAGAAGAAGAAGGAGAAGGAGAAGGAGGAAGAAGAAGGAGAAGAAGGAGAAGAAGGAGGAGAGAAGCTCCTTCTTCTTCTTCTGCTCCTTCTTCTCCTTCTTCTTGTCCTTCTTCTTTTCTTCTTCTTCTCCTCTTCCTTCTCCTTCTCCTTCTCCTTCTCCTCCTCCTCCTCCTCCTTCTTCTTTTTCTTTTTCTTCTCCTTCTTCTTCTCTTTCTTCTTCTACGTAGCTTAGACTCATCCAACAAAGATATACTTAGCTAATTATCCTACAAAATGACATAATTAGCTTAGTTAGGTAAAAACTGTTGGAATTATGCCCTAGAGGCAATAATAAATATAGTTATTATTATAATTCATGTATCAAGATAATCGTTTATTATCCATGCTATAATTGTATTAAATGAAGACTCATTTACATGTGTGGATACATAGACAAAACACCGTCCCTAGCATGCCTCTAGTTGGCTAGCCAGTTGATCAATGATAGTCAGTGTCTTCTGATTATGAACAAGGTGTTGTTGCTTGATAACTGGATCACGTCATTAGGAGAATCACGTGATGGACTAGACCCAAACTAATAGATGTAGCATGTTGATCGTGTCATTTTGTTGCTACTGTTTTCTGCGTGTCAAGTATTTATTCCTATGACCATGAGATCATATAACTCACTGACACCGGAGGAATGCTTTGTGTGTATCAAACATCGCAACGTAACTGGGTGACTATAAAGGTGCTCTACAGGTATCTCCGAAGGTGTTAGTTGAGTTAGTATGGATCAAGACTGGGATTTGTCACTCCGTGTGACGGAGAGGTATCTCGGGGCCCACTCGGTAATACAACATCACACACAAGCCTTGCAAGCAATGTAACTTAGTGTAAGTTGCGGGATCTTGTATTACGTAACGAGTAAAGAGAATTGCCGGTAAAGGAGATTGAAATAGGTATACGGATACTGACGATCGAATCTCGGGCAAGTAACATACCGAAGGACAAAGGGAATGACATACGGGATTAAATGAATCCTTGGCACTGAGGTTCAAACGATAAGATCTTCGTAGGATATGTAGGATCCAATATGGGCATCCAGGTCCCGCTATTGGATATTGACCGAGGAGTCTCTCGGGTCATGTCTACATAGTTCTCGAACCCGCAGGGTCTGCACACTTAAGGTTCGACGTTGTTTTATGCGTATTTGAGTTATATGGTTGGTTACCGAATGTTGTTCGGAGTCCCGGATGAGATCACGGACGTCACGAGGGTTTCCGGAATGGTCCGGAAACGAAGATTGATATATAGGATGACCTCATTTGATTACCGGAAGGTTTTCGGAGTTACCGGGAATGTGCCGGGAATGACGAATGGGTTCCGGGAGTTCACCGGGGGGGGGGGGGGCAACCCACCCCGGGGAAGCCCATAGGCCTTGAGGGTGGCACACCTGCCCTTAGTGGGCTGGTGGGACAGCCCAAAAGGGCTCTATGCGCCAAGAGAAGAAAAATCAAGAGGAAAAGAAAAAAAAGGAGGAAGTGGGAAGGGAGGGGGACTCCCTCCCACCAAACCAAGTCCAACTCGGTTTGGGGGGGGAGTCCTCCCCCCTTGGACTCGGCCGACCCCCTTGAGCCCCAAGGCAAGGTCCCCTCCCTCCCACCTATATATACGGAGGTTTTAGGGCTGATTTGAGACGACTTTTCCACGGCAGCCCGACCACATACCTCCACGGTTTTTCCTCTAGATCGCGTTTCTGCGGAGCTCGGGCGGAGCCCTGCTGAGACAAGGTCATCACCAACCTCCGGAGCGCCGTCATGCTGCCGGAGAACTCTTCTACCTCTCCATCTCTCTTGCTGGACCAAGAAGGCCGAGATCATCGTCGAGCTGTACGTGTGCTGAACGCGGAGGTGCCGTCCTTTCGGTACTAGATCGTGGGACTGATCGCGGGATTGTTCGCGGGGCGGATCGAGGGATGTGAGGACGTTCCACTACATCAACCGCGTTCTCTAACGCTTCTGCTGTACGGTCTACGAGGGTACGTAGATCACTCATCCCCTCTCGTAGATGGACATCACCATGATAGGTCTTCGTGCGCGTAGGAAATTTTTTGTTTCCCATGCGACGTTCCCCAACAGTGGCATCATGAGCTAGGTTCATGCATAGATGTCTTCTTGAGTAGATCACAAAAGTTTTTGTGGGCGGTGATGTGCGTTTTGCTGCCCTCCTTAGTCTTTTCTTGATTCCGCGGTATTGTTGGATTGAAGCGGCTTGGACCGACATTACTCGTACACTTACGAGAGACTGGTTTCATCGTTACGAGTAACCCCCTTTGCTCAAAGATGACTGGCAAGTGTCGGTTTCTCCAACTTTAGTTGAATCGGATTTGACCGAGGAGGTCCTTGGATGAGGTTAAATAGCAACTCATATATCTCCGTTGTGGTGTTTGCGTAAGTAAGATGCGATCCTACTAGATACCCTTGGTCACCACGTAAAACATGCAGCAACAAAATTAGAGGACGTCTAACTTGTTTTTGCAGGGTATGCTTGTGATGTGATATGGCCAACGATGTGATGTGATATATTGGATGTATGAGATGATCATGTTGTAATAGAAATATCGACTTGCACGTCGATGGTACGGCAACCGGCAGGAGCCATAGGGTTGTCTTTATACTAACGTTTGTGCTTGCAGATGCGTTTACTATTTTGCTAGGATGTAGCTTTAGTAGTAATAGCATGAGTAGCACGACAACCCCGATGGCAACACGTTGATGGATGATCATGGTGTGGCGCCGGTGACAAGAAGATCGTGCCGGTGCTTTGGTGATGGAGATCAAGAAGCACGTGATGATGGCCATATCATGTCACTTATGAATTGCATGTGATGTTAATCCTTTTATGCACCTTATTTTGCTTAGAACGACGGTAGCATTATGAGGTGATCTCTCACTAAAATTTCAAGACGAAATTGTGTTCTCCCCAACTGTGCACCGTTGCTACAGTTCGTCGTTTCGAGACACCATGTGATGATCGGGTGTGATAGACTCAACGTTCACATACAACGGGTGCAAAACAGTTGCGCACGCGGAACACTCGGGTTAAGCTTGACGAGCCTAGCATGTGCAGACATGGCCTCGGAACACATGAGACCGAAAGGTCGATCATGAATCATATAGATGATATGATTAGCACAGGGATGCTTACCACTGAAACTATACTCAACTCACGTGATGATCGGACTTGGGATAGTGTAAGTGGATCATGAACCACTCAAATGACTAGATAGATGTACTTTTTGAGTGGGAGTTTAGCATATAATTTGATTAAGTTAAACTCTAATTATCTTGAACATAGCTAAGTCCGCTTTGAATATATTTTGTGTTGTAGATCATGGCTCACGCAACAGTCATCCTGAATTTTAATACGTTCCTAGAGAAAGCTAAGTTGAAAGATGATGGAAGCAACTTTGTAGACTGGGCTCGTAATCTTAAGCTAATCTTACAAGCTGGGAAGAAGGATTATGTCCTTAATGCTGCGCTAGGAGATGAACCACCCGCTACGGCTGATCAGGATGTTAAGAACGCTTGGTTAGCACGTAAGGAGGACTACTCAATAGTTCAATGTGCAGTCTTGTATGGCTTAGAACCGGGACTTCAACGTCGCTTTGAGCGTCATGGAGCATTTGAGATGTTCCAGGAGTTGAAGTTTATCTTTCAGAAGAACACCCGGATCGAGAGGTATGAGACCTCCGATAAATTCTATGCTTGCAAGATGGAGGAAAACTCGTCTGTCAGTGAACATGTGCTCAAAATGTCTGGGTACTCAAACCGTCTAGCTGAGCTGGGGATTGAACTCCCGCAAGAGGCTATCACTGACAGAATCCTTCAATCACTGCCGCCAAGCTATAAAGGCTTTGTGTTGAACTACAACATGCAAGGGATGAACAAGTCTCTCGGCGAGTTGTTTGCGATGCTGAAAGTCGCAGAGTCTGAACTCCGTAAAGAGCATCAAGTGTTGATGGTGAATAAGACCACTAGTTTCAAGAGAAACAACAAAGTCAAGAAGGGCAATTCGAAGAAGAGCGGCAAGCCTGTTGCCAATCCGCCGAAGAAACCCAAAGCTGGACCTAAGCCTGAAACGGAGTGTTACTATTGCAAGCGTATGGGTCACTGGAAGCGCAATTGCCCCAAGTATCTGGCAGATAAGAAGGCGGGCAAAGAAAAATCAGGTATATTTGATATACATGTTATTGATGTGTACTTAACCGGCTCTCGTAGTAGTGCCTGGGTATTCGATACCGGTTCTGTTGCTCATATTTGCAACTCGAAACAGGAACATCGGAATAGACGAAGGCTGGCGAAAGATGAAGTGACGATGCGCGTAGGAAATGGTTCCAAGGTTGATGCAATCGCCGTCGGCACAATGTCACTTCAGCTACCGTCCGGATTAGTGATGAACTTAAATCATTGTTATTTAGTGCCTGCGTTGAGCATGAACATTATATCTGGATCTTGTTTATTGCGAGACGGTTACTCTTTTGAAGTCAGAGAATAATGGTTGTTCTATTTCTATGAGTAACATCTTTTATGGTCATGCACCGAATGTGAGAGGATTGTTCATATTGAATCTTGATAGCGATACGCATATACATAACATTGAGACCAAAAGAGTTAGAGTAAACAATGATAGCGCCATATTTTTGTGGCACTGCCGCTTAGGTCATATTGGTGTAAAGCGCATGAAGAAACTCCATGCTGATGGACTTTTGGAGTCACTTGACTTTGATTCACTTGACACGTGCGAACCATGCCTCATGGGCAAGATGACTAAGACTCCGTTCTCCGAAACAAT
This sequence comes from Hordeum vulgare subsp. vulgare, assembly GCF_904849725.1. Classification (NCBI taxonomy): domain Eukaryota; kingdom Viridiplantae; phylum Streptophyta; class Magnoliopsida; order Poales; family Poaceae; genus Hordeum; species Hordeum vulgare. The sequence goes on from NC_058520.1 coordinate 84,917,986, forward strand.
GGAGCATGCAAGTGACTTATTGGAAATCATACATACCGATGTGTGTGGTCCGATGAGCGTAGATGCACGCGGCGGATATCGTTATTTTCTCACCTTCACTGACGATTTGAGTAGATATGGTTATGTCTACTTGATGAAGCACAAGTCTGAAACATTTGAAAAGTTCAAGCAATTTCAGAGTGAAGTGGAAAATCATCGTAACAAGAAGATCAAGTTCCTACGGTCTGATCGTGGGGGTGAATATCTGAGTTTCGAGTTTGGTAATCACTTAAGACAATGTGGAATTGTTTCACAGTTAACACCGCCTGGAACACCACAGCATAATGGTGTGTCCGAACGTCGTAATCGTACTTTATTAGAGATGGTGCGATCTATGATGTCTCTTACTGATTTGCCGTTATCGTTTTGGGGTTATGCATTAGAAACAGCTGCATTCACTATAAATAGGGCACCATCAAAATCCGTTGAGACGACACCATACGATCTGTGGTATGGCAAAAGGCCAAAGTTGTCGTTTCTTAAAGTTTGGGGATGTGATTCTTATGTCAAAAAGCTTCAGACTGAAAAGCTGGAACCCAAAGCGGAAAAGTGCGTCTTCATAGGTTACCCAAAAGAGACAGTTGGGTACACCTTCTATCTCAAATCCGAGGGCAAAGTATTTGTTGCTAAAAACGGAGCTTTTCTCGAGAAGGAGTTTCTCTCGAGAGAATTGAGTGGGAGGAAGATAGAACTTGACGAGGTTGTCGAACCTCTCATCCCTCTGGATGGTGGCGCAGGGCAAGGGGAAACCTCTGTCGTTGCGACACCGGTTGAGGAGGATGTTAATGATGCTGATCATGAAACTCCAGTTCAAGTTTCTGTTGAACCACGCAGGTCGACGAGATCACGTGCTGCTCCAGAGTGGTACGGTAATCCCGTCTTGTCAATCATGTTGTTAGACAACAATGAACCTGCAAATTATGAAGAAGCAATGGTGGGCCCAGATTCCAACAAATGGCTAGAAGCCATGAAGTCCGAGATAGGATCCATGTATGAGAACAAAGTGTGGACTTTGGAGGTACTACCTGAGGGCCGCAAGGCTATTCAGAACAAATGGATCTTTAAGAAGAAGACGGACGCTGACGGCAATGTGACCGTTTATAAAGCTCGACTTGTGGCAAAGGGTTTTTCACAAATTCAAGGAATTGACTACGATGAGACATTCTCTCCCGTAGCGATGCTTAAGTCTGTCAGAATCATGTTAGCAATAGCTGCATTTTTCGATTATGAAATCTGGCAGATGGATGTCAAAACGGCGTTCCTTAACGGTTTCCTTAAGGAAGAGTTGTATATGATACAACTCAAAGGTTTTGTCGATCCTAAGAATGCTAACAAGGTGTGCAAGCTCCAGCGATCCATTTATGGACTGGTGCAAGCATCTCGGAGTTGGAACAAACGCTTTGATGAGGTGATCAAAGCTTTTGGGTTTATACAAGTGGTTGGAGAATCTTGTATTTACAAGAAAGTGAGTGGGAGCTCTGTGGCGTTTCTAATATTATATGTGGATGACATATTACTAATTGGAAACAACGTAGAGTTATTGGAGAGCATAAAAGGTTACTTGAATAAAAGTTTCTCTATGAAGGACCTAGGAGAAGCTGCTTACATTCTAGGCATTAAGATCTATAGGGATAGATCAAAACGCCTGATAGGACTTTCACAAAGCACATACCTTGATAAAGTTTTGAAGAGGTTCAAAATGGAACAGTCCAAGAAAGGGTTCTTGCCAGTTTTACAAGGTACGAGATTGAGTAAGACTCAGTGCCCAGCAACTGATGAAGATAGAGAGCATATGCGCTCCGTCCCCTATGCTTCAGCCGTAGGTTCTATCATGTATGCAATGCTGTGCACTAGACCGGATGTTAGCCTGGCCATAAGTATGGCAGGTAGGTTCTAGAGTAATCCAGGAGTGGATCACTGGACAGCGGTCAAGAATATCCTGAAGTACCTGAAAAGGACTAAGGAGATGTTTCTCGTATATGGAGGTGACGAAGAGCTCGCCGTAAAAGGTTACGTCGATGCAAGCTTTGACACAGATCCGGACGACTCTAAGTCGCAAACCGGATACGTATTTATTCTTAATGGGGGTGCAGTAAGCTGGTGCAGTTCCAAGCAAAGCGTCGTAGCAGATTCTACATGTGAAGCGGAGTACATGGTTGCCTTGGAGGCGGCTAAGGAGGATGTCTGGATGAAGCAGTTCATGACGGATCTTGGAGTGGTGCCAAGCGCACTGGATCCAATAACCTTGTTCTGTGACAACACGGGTGCCATTGCCTTCGCAAAGGAACCACGGTTTCACAAGAAGACCAGACACGATAACTAAAAAGTTTGACTTGTCGAAACCAAATGGACTGTCTATGTGCGAGAAGACCGACCAAGTCCCTCCGGTGATGCCAGTCATTAACATGGCGGGGACAGTGAGTTTCATTTCAATGCAGTGATCTTAAGAGTGTCATCATGCTAACGACCCATTGCAAATGATGTTTGGTGCAGAATATCTCCCGAAACGCATCGCACGATCCTTCTACAGTGGAGCCTTCTCCAGGGCAGCCTTCTCCAGGTGAAACAAGCCAGAGCCACCGTGCTTCACCACCGTGATGACGATAATGGTATATGTTATTTCTAGCGTTTTTCTTAACAACCGCATAATGGCCCAATATGGTTTATTAAGCATATTTAGCTCCAAAATGACATATTTAACCCAAGTTAGCTCCATAATGGTCTCCTTCTCCTTCTCCTTCTCCTCCTCCTCCTCCTAAATAACATAATTACCCAATTTAGCTCGAAAATGCCTTAATAATCATAGTTGTCTCCAAAATGACATATTTTACCCAAGTTAGCTCTAGAATGGCCTATACTTAGCTTGGCTACCACCTAAATGACATAATGAGCTTAGTTATCTCGAAAATGGCCTATTTAATAAAAAATGACCTATACTTACCTAATTATCATCAAAAATGACATAATTAGCTCCAAAAAGGCATAATTAGCTAATTTAGCTCGAAGAAGAGGACAGGAGGAGAAGATTGAGCAAAAATAAAAGAAGGAAGAAGAAGAAGAAGAGAAGAAGAAGAAAAGAAGAAGAAGGAGAAGGAGAAGGAGGAAGAAGAAGGAGAAGAAGGAGAAGAAGGAGGAGAGAAGCTCCTTCTTCTTCTTCTCCTCCTTCTTCTCCTTCTTCATGTCCTTCTTCTTTTCTTCTTCTTCTCCTTCTCCTCCTCCTCCTTCTTCTTCTTTTTCTTCTCCTTTTTCTTCTCTTTTTACTTCTTCTCTTTCTTCTTCTACGTAGCTTAGACTCATACAACAAAGACATACTTAGCTAATTATCCTACAAAATGACATAATTAGCTTAGTTAGGTAAAAACTGTTGGAATTATGCCCTAGAGGCAATAATAAATATAGTTATTATTATAATTCCTGTATCAAGATAATCGTTTATTATCCATGCTATAATTGTATTGAATGAAGACTCATTTACATGTGTGGATACATAGACAAAACACCGTCCCTAGCATGCCTCTAGTTGGCTAGCCAGTTGATCAATGATAGTCAGTGTCTTCTGATTATGAACAAGGTGTTGTTGCCTGATAACTGGATCACGTCATTAGGAGAATCACGTGATGGACTAGACCCAAACTAATAGACGTAGCATGTTGATCGTGTCATTTTGTTGCTACTGTTTTCTGCGTGTCAAGTATTTATTCCTATGACCATGAGATCATATAACTCACTGACACCGGAGGAATTCTTTGTGTGTATCAAACGTTGCAACGTAACTGGGTGACTATAAAGGTGCTCTACAGGTATCTCCGAAGGTGTTAGTTGAGTTAGTATGGATCAAGACTGGGATTTGTCACTCCGTGTGACGGAGAGGTATCTCGGGGCCCACTCGGTAATACAACATCACACACAAGCCTTGCAAGCAATGTAACTTAGTGTAAGTTGCGGGATCTTGTATTACGGAACGAGTAAAGAGAATTGCCGGTAAACGAGATTGAAATAGGTATACGGATACTGACGATCGAATCTCGGGCAAGTAACATACCGAAAGACAAAGGGAATGACATACGGGATTATATGAATCCTTGGCACTGAGGTTCAAACGATAAGATCTTCGTAGGATATGTAGGATCCAATATGGGCATCCAGGTCCCGCTATTGGATATTGACCGAGGAGTCTCTCGGGTCATGTCTACATAGTTCTCGAACCCGCAGGGTCTGCACACTTAAGGTTCAACGTTGTTTTATGCGTATTTGAGTTATATGGTTGGTTACCGAATGTTATTCGGAGTCCCGGATGAGATCACGGACGTCACGAGGGTTTCCAGAATGGTCCGGAAACGAAGATTGATATATAGGATGACCTCATTTGATTACCGGAAGGTTTTCGGAGTTACCGGGAATGTGCCGGGAATGACGAATGGGTTCCGGGAGTTCACCGGGGGGGGCAACCCACCCCGGGGAAGCCCATAGGCCTTGAGGGTGGCACACCTGCCCTTAGTGGGCTGGTGGGACAGCCCAAAAGGGCTCTATGCGCCAAGAGAAGAAAAATCAAGAGGAAAAGAAAAAAAAAGGAGGAAGTGGGAAGGGAGGGGGACTCCCTCCCACCAAACCAAGTCCAACTCGGTTTGGGGGGGGGAGTCCTCCCCCCTTGGACTCGACTGACCCCCTTGGGGCTCCTTGAGCCCCAAGGCAAGGTCCCCTCCCTCCCACCTATATATACGGAGGTTTTAGGGCTGATTTGAGACGACTTTTCCACGGCAGCCCGACCACATACCTCCACGGTTTTTCCTCTAGATCGCGTTTCTGCGGAGCTCGGGCGGAGCCCTGCTGAGACAAGGTCATCACCAACCTCCGGAGCGCCGTCACGCTGCCGGAGAACTCTTCTACCTCTCCGTCTCTCTTGCTGGATCAAGAAGGCCGATATCATCGTCGAGCTGTACGTGTGCTGAACGCGGAGGTGCCATCCGTTCGGTACTAGATCGTGGGACTGATCGTGGGATTGTTCGCGGGGCGGATCGAGGGACGTGAGGACGTTCCACTACATCAACCGAGTTCTCTAACACTTCTGCTGTACGGTCTACGAGGGTACGTAGATCACTCATCCCCTCTCGTAGATGGACATCACCATGATAGGTCTTCGTGCTCGTAGGAAATTTTTTGTTTCCCATGCGACGTTCCCCAACAAAAACATCATAAGAACCTTGGTTAGCTCATTAAAATGACTAATTTAACTCCAAAATGAAATAATAAGCTCAAAATGGCATAAGAACCTTAGTTAGCTCATGAATATTCTATACTTAGCTTGGCTTCCACCTAAATGACATAATTAGGCAATTTAGCTCGACAATGCCTTAATAATCATAGTTGTCTCCAAAATGACATATTTTCACCCAAATTAGCTCTAGAATGGCCTATACTTAGCTTGGCTTCCACCTAAATGACATAATTATCTTAGTTAGCTCCAAAATGGCCTATTTAATAAAAGATGACCTATAGTTAGCTAATTATCCTCCAAAATGACATAATTAGCTCCAAAAATGCATAATTAGGTAATTTAGCCCGAAGAAGAGGACAAGAGGAGAAGAAAGAGGAAAAATGAAAAGAAGGAAGAAGAAGAAGAGAAGAAGAAGGAGAAGGAGGAAGAATAAGCACAAGAAGGAGGAGAGAAGCTCATTCTCCTTCTTCTCCTCCTTCTTCTCCTTCTTCTTCTCCTTCTTCTTTTCTTCTTCTTCTCCTCTTCCTTATCCTTCTCCTTCTCCTCCTCCTCCTCCTTCTTCTTCTTCTTCTTCTTTGTCTTCTCCTTCTTCTTCTCTTATTGCTTCTTCTCTTTCTTCTTGTATGTAGCTTATTTTCCCCAACAAAGACATAATTAGCTAATTATCCTCCAAAATGAAATAATTAGCTTAGTTAGGTAAAAACATCATAAGAACCTTGGTTAGCTCATTAAAATGACTAATTTAGATCCAAAATGACATAATAATCTCAAAATGGCTTAATAATCATAGTTGGCTACAAAATGACATATGTTATCCAAGTTAGCTCTGGAATGACCTATACTTAGCTAAGTTATCTCCTAAATGACATACTTAGGCTATGTAGCTCCAAGATGACCTATTCCACGTAACTTAGCTATCAAATTGCCTATACTTAGCTAAGTTCTCTCCGAAATAACCTATACTTCTCTTCTTCATCTAGTATTCTTCTTCTAACTTTCTCATTTCCATTTTGCAGATTACATTCACTTCACGGGAAGCTTGGATTTTATTGATGGAATTCTTGAATTTTGTTTCTTCTACCATGGCTTCACGGAAGTTTGGATTGAAACTATTGTAGTATATGTATATATATGAAACTTTGTATGCATGGATGAAACTGGTGTAATATATGGTTTGGTACGGATGCAACTTGCATAGTATGTATGTATTATGGATGAAAGTTATTTTAATATGGTTATGAGTACGGAAACAAAATTATTTCTATCAAGTTATTATTTCTTCCAAATATATATATATATATATATCCTGATTATTGTGAAAATTTCTGGATATAATAGAAAATAAAATAAACAGGGGCTGTTTTGAGCATTTGCGTCCGCCCACCGACGGCAAAGGCTCAAAACAGCCTGGCTGAAACACGCTGGGATTGCCCCTTTGCCGTCGGCCTCCAACACGGCTGATGACAACGGGGGGAGGGGCTGGCGGCAAAGGTGGAGGAAGAGAAGGGCTGGGTGCCCCCTTTGCCGTCGGCCTCAAACATGGCTAACGACAAAGAGGGGAGGGCAGACGGCAAAGTGTGGGAGGGCACACGGCAAAGAAAAGGTGGGCCCAGTAGCCTACCGCTAGCACTTAACGGGAGCGTTTGCGGATCTGCCATCCCATTTTATTTGTCTTGCGCCATCCAAAATCAGACGGCAAATAACCTCTTCACCGGATTTTTTTTTTGCCGTCTAGTTTGCCGTCAGCTGACGGACGGCAAAGCCTTTGCCGTCCGGGGTTCCCCCTTTTGCCGTCAGCCATGGCAGACGGCAAAGTCCAAGATTCCTATAGTGAGAAGCTCATACTCTTCAACAGAATCATTTTGGATCACCGCTCCATCCAAGAATTTGGCGACGTGTCGATTGTATCAAATATCCTGGAATAAGAGTGGTTCAAAGGAATCAGAAGTTGCGAAAAAATGTACCGAGAAATTACTCGATGTACGACCACACTTCTGTTAGTTTGTTGAAGATATACAATGAAATGTTCCGTCATTCTTCGACATCCAACGTTATTGGTTTCGAAGCACCAGCTAGTGCGAGCTTCCCTTTGAATAGGCTGAGGTTGGATCCACCTTTTTTAGGTTCGGCATCATTGTACCGAGGCTTCAGATTATGCAAATGACAATTTCTGGCTTCGTAGTGTGCTGTGAAAAAGTTATCAACCTCCTCAGTAATGAATACCACGTCCATCGATGCTTCAATTCTACATTTATTTTTACATTTAGCTCGAAGCGTCTTCTGCATCCTCTCAGTTGCAAAGCACCAACGATTTTGCATGGGCCCACCCAATCTTGCCTCAGTCGGTATCTGTTGGCCTGTCAGCATAGGTGGTGCCAAGATTTTGATAACTTTACCTTTGGTAAAGTTATTCTTGTCTTTCCTGAACAGATGGTGAGGATCGAGGAACTGTCTATTCAAGTCAAAGAAAGAATACTTCCCACCCGCATGCAACCAATGAAACAGAAGAGCTACCTTGCACGTGGGGCATGGGAATCTTCCAAGCACACACCATCTAGAGAATAGCACATACGACAGCAAGTCATGCATCGAGTACATGTACCACACATGCATTTAGAAGTTTCCTTCTAGAGGCATCGTCTATCTTGACCCCATTATCCCAAGCTTCTTGCAATTCATCCCTAAGCCGTTGCATGTTCAAATTCATATTCTTCCCTGGATAGTTGGACCCTGAAATTATCAACATTAGGAATATGTTCTTTCTTTGCATAATCTGCCCCGGGGGGAGATTGAGTGGATTGACAAATACAGGCCAACAAATGTATTGGGTTGCCATCATACCGAAGGGATTGAACCCATCTGTAGCGACACAAACTCGAGGATGCCTTGGATCTGCCGCTTTATCCTGATGTAATCCATCAAAATCTTCCCACACTTCCCATGCATCTAGTTCAGTTTTTTGCCCAATTTGTGCCATGTCATCTGTCTGGTTGTCTCTTCGACCATGAAAAGACGTTGAAGCCTTGCTATGATTGGCATATACCTAAGAGCATTAACTGGCATTTTGGTGTGGCTCTTCTCACGCATAACATTGTCTACCATAACATACCTGGAAGACTTCCAGATGGGACCATAGTCCAGGTCTGCATACTCCTTCCTAAATAAGGCACATCCTTTCTCATACGCATGTATCTTCTAATAGGGCATTTTAAGTACACGAAGTATTTTGTCCGACTATTACAGGTTTGCAGGCATGACATGGACTTTGGGTAGAAAGTGTCCAAATATTATCATCATCGCGTCATAGAAGTCTCTTCTCAAGTTGAACCGAGCCTTCAGAGCCATTACTTGCGCAATGGCATCCACCTGAAAAATCTTAGTGTGCTCGTGGAGTGAATGTTTTGAAGACTCCAACATTTCAAAGAAGGCCCTTGCAGATTCCTCCATCTCATTGTCTGAATCTTGAGCATCATCGAAGTCTTGCACCATGTCTTCAATCCCGATAACATTGTCGTCGATGCGACAACGAAGCACCTCTGCTCTGGTGCGTTGTATAGATTCACCACTACTAAAATCCAGTAATTTGCCATCAGCCAGTTCTTTGCCGTCAGCTGGCTGATGGCAAAGAAGATCTTTGCCGTCAGCTGACCTAAAGCGGACGGTAAAGGGCTCACTGATGGTAAACAGAATGTTTGCCATCGGCCAGGGCTTTGCCATCTGCCTACGGACGGTAAAGAGACCTAGGGCAGACGGCAAATAAGGCAGATGGGTCCCACTAGACCTTGGGCCTGGCCAGGTCGAACGGACGGGTTCTTTGCCGTCCGCCTGGCCTTTGCCATCCGCCGTGGGGCCCTTTGCCGTCCGGGGGCAGACGACAAAGCAGACGTCCCTATAACGGTCGTCTCCCCTAGCCCCTCGCTCCACTACCCCACTCCCCACTCTGTCTCTCTCTCTCCACCGTCGTGCGCGCCTCCCTCCTGCACCAGCAGCGGCCGACCACCCCTGCACCGCCCCCTACGCCGACCCCTGCGCCACCCCCTATGCCGCCCCTCCCCTCACCTGCCCCGGCGCCGCCCACTCCTCTCACCGGCTCCCTGTGCCACCCCCTGCGCCACCCCTCCTCTCACCTGCCCCGGCGTCGCCCCCTCCCCTCACCGGCTCCCTCCGCAGGCCTCTCCCCTCACCGGTTCCCAGCGACGCCCCTCCCCTCACCGGCCGTCCCCAACTTCGATGAGTGCCTCCGATACCCTATTTTTTCAGTTTTTTTCTTTTAAATTAGATAGTTAATTTAGATAGATAGTTTATTAGGTTACTACTAGTTTAGGTTAATTCGGTTAGTGTAAGATGAGAAGAAAATGAAGAAGAAGAGGATGAGGAGAAGAAGAAAATAAGAAGAATGAGAAGAAGAAGAGGAATAAAAGGAAGAAGAAGAAGAAGAAGAAGAAGAGAAAGAAGAAGAAGAAGAAAAAGAGAAGAGTAGAAGAAGAGTAGTAGAGGAGAGGAGGAGGAGAAGAAGAAGAAGAGGAGGAGGAGGAGGAGGAGAAAGAAGAGGAGAAAGGAAAAGAAGGAGCTATATTTTAGTTACTTAGTGATATAGATTCTGTTTTTGTTATTTTTTTGCTGTTTAGTGCTATATAGGTTTAGCGATAGGATTAGTTAGCTTGGTTAGTTAGGTTAGTTAGTTAGTTAGTTAGCTTAATATAAAGAAGAGGAAGAAGAAGAAGAGGAGGAGGAGGAGCAGAGGAGAAGAGGAGGAGGACGAGGAGGAGGAGGAGGAGAAGAAGAAGAAGAAGAAGAAGAAGAAGAAGGAGAAGAAGAAGAAGAAGAAGAATAGAAGACAATAATAAGGAGAAGAAGAAAATAAGAAGATAAGAAGAGAATAAGAAGAGAAGAAGAAGAAGAGAAGAAGAGAAGAAGACATAATTAGCCCATTTAGCTCCAAAATGCCATAATAAGCTCAAAATGGCATAAGAACCTTGGTTAGCTCATGAATATTATATTCTTAGCTTGTTTTCCTCTAAAATGGCATAATTAGCCCATTTGGCTCCAAAAAGACATAGTTAGATCATTTAGCACCAACAAGAGGAGAAGAGGAGAAGAAATAGGAAAAACGAAAAAGAAGAAGAAGAAGAAGAAGAGAAGAAAAATACCTTCTCCTCCTTCTCCTTCTTCTCCTCCTCCTCCTTCTCCTCCTTCTTCTTGATTTCTTCTTCTTCTCCTCCTCCTCCTCTTTCTTCTCCTCTTTCATATTATCCTTGCTTTAATTTCCCCAACAATGACATAATTAGCCCATTTAGCTCCAAAATGACATAATAACCTCAAAATGGCATAAGAACCTTGGTTAGCTCATGAATATTATATACTTAGCTTGTTTTCCTCTAAAATGACATAATTGGAATATTTGTGTTGATCGGGTGGATGTACATGTCATAGTTGTCTCGTCTCTATGAGGTCTGTTGTGCGAAGACCTGCCCGTGCGTTGTACGAGCTCCGCCCCTACATTTGTGGGTCAGTACAAATTCCATCTCCTCCCCGCCTCTTCATTTACTGTGGCTCGGTTTCCGGATGAAACTTTGTAGATTTAGGTAATTCAAATAATTTATCAGTATGCGTGACGAGTATGCGTCTCCCGTTCGAAAGGGCGACATCTATAAATATGCATGTCTTTGCATATTTATTACCGCCATCCTTTCGAATTGTCCAACATTATCCATGGACAGCCCGAGTATGTGTAGATTGGGTTTGTTTTCCCGTATGCTGTGCTATGGATCCAATGCGGAATTTCGTCAGTGCCTCCCTGTTGTTCTCCGGATGCACATCCTCTCTGTTTATTGCGGAGACGTGTGTCAGGCGAACAGCTGGGAGGTGCTGCCGAAATTTTGCGTTGGATCCAGAGGAGAGCATGGGAAAACGAACCCAATCTACACATACTCGGGTGGGATTAGGACCTATCTTTGCCTATTAGCGTGTAGGTTGCGTGGACGTAATAAAAATGGCGAACCTGATTAACCGATGAATATGAATGCTAAATTATATATAAATATATTTCTTCTGTCTTTAGTAGCTACGCAAGATGAGTGATCGTGCGTGGATATATACCGGTCACCCTAGTGAGAAAGAGATGACGAAACAATGGTTTGTAAAAACAAAGGAATTTGTGAAAGCCGCATTCGCAAATGGCCAGGAAAGAAACTATTGCCCCTGTCTTGGATGCGACAACTATAAAAAGACGACAGAGGCTGTAATGATTAAACACCTGCAGAGGAGGGGTTTTAAGCCTAATTATACGGTGTGGACATTTCATGATGAGTCTATACAACGCACAAGAGCTGAGGTGGTCCGTCGTTGCACGGACGAGCATGGTACCGGGATCGAAGACATGGTGCAAGACTTCGATGATGCTCGGGATTCGGAAGATGAGATGGAGGAATCTGCAAAGGCCTTTTATGAAATGTTGGAGTCTTCAAAACGTCCTCTTCAAGAGCACACCGAGCTCTGTCAGCTGGATGCAATTGCACAAGTAATGGCTCTGAAGGCTCAGTTCAACTTGGGAAGAGAATGCTACGACGCGATGATGACACTATTTGGACGCTTCCTACCCAAAGGCCATATCATGCCTGCAAACCTGTACTAGTCGGACAAAATACTTCGTGTACTTAAGATGCCCTATGAGAAGATAGATGCATGTGAGAAAGGATGTGTCTTATTTAGGAAGGAGTATGCACACTTGGACTATTGTCCCAATTGCGAGTCTTGCAGGTATCTTGTGGTAGACAACGGTATGGGTGAGAAGAGGCAGACCAAAATTGTAGTTAGTGTTCTTCGGTATATGCCAATCGTACCAAGACTTCAACGTCTTTTCATGGTCGAAGAGACAGCTAGACTGATGACATGGCACAAATTGGGCAAAAGAACCGAACTAGATGCGGATGGGAATAAGATGATGGTACACACATCAGATGGGGAAGCGTGGAAACATTTCGATGGATTGCACCAGGATAAAGCGGTAGATCCAAGGAATCCTCGAGTCTGCGCTGCCACGGATGGTTTTAATCCCTTCGGCATGACGACAACCCAATACAGTTGTTGACCTGTCAATGCTTCAATGATTAAAGGAAGGCCTTTCACAACTTCACGCCGTTGAACCCGACGAGCACGTCATTCATGAAGACATGCGTGATAGTGATGATGATGATGCATTTATTGATGATGAGTATTAGTTTGTAAGATTCACAACTTAAATTATATATTTTTTAATCTTTATTATTCATGTACATATTATTATTCATGTCAGTTATTCAATTTTTTTACGTTGTACTAATTTATTTTAATCTTTATCATGGCAGGTCACCAGGTGTGGAAAGATGGTGGGCGCTGGTCCAGATTGCTCGACGGGTTCTTCCCAGGCGCCCCGCACGAGGGGTGGTACTTCCCTTCCACCCCTATCTCTCCATAGAGCCTTGGCAGACAGTCTGTCGACACCACCCGTGGGTTCTTCTTCGTCGGCGGCATTGCCCACTGGGAGAGGTGTTGGTCGGGTAGGGAAGAAGGGGAAGGGTATAGGGAGAGGTGGTGGCCGCGGAAGATCCAGGAGGACTGTTGAGCCGTCCTCGCCACCACCACCAGCTCATTCACCCGAGCATAGGACTACTATGGTCGACCCGTTTGCGGAGGAGGCTACGGGGACTCCATTCCAGGAGCCTGTTGTTGACGGGCATTCGTCCCATGAGACTCCGGTCCAGGAGCAGCCTCGGGTCGAAGTGCATTCGGCCCAGGAGCAGCCGGAGGAGACTACGGTTCTGGAGGCTTCACCCGACGTAGAGAGGCCCGGATGGGAGACCTGGTCGTATCGTACCGAGTTATTGGATTGGACCGAGGGTCCGGGTGGCTCAGGGGGCAGGGATGGCGGGGATGAGCTTAAGGATAGTGATGGCGATGTGCAGGTGGACAGGGCCACCGTGTACAAGCGTGGTAGTACACGTCTCCCGGTCGCGCCGGCTACCCGCGAGAAGAGGCCGGTGATTAAACCTGAAGGAGATAGGTAAGTACATTTACTCTTTTTTTAGCTTTTGCCTTCAAGTTTGTTCAAATATCTAATGCATTGACCTTATCATACTGCAGGGGATGGGTACACCCTCTTGGAGTCCGCATGCCGAACTCCATCCATGGTGTGCTTTGCCGGACAAATTTCCCGGGGTTTGTCACGTTGCTTGGTGAGGGTCAGGTTCCTACACTAGGATTTTCCTGGGACCACTACCAGGCTGCGCAGGCCCCGCCGGAGGAGATTATAGATGGTGTCTTGTGCCACACGAGGGCCAAGATGGTGATCAAGAGCTTTTGGGTAAATTATCCTTTTACAGAATCTAAAATTAACAATATAGCTAATTATTGTACTAATCGGTGTTTTCACGTTTGATTGCAGACCTTCTATAGGTGTGAGGATGGATATGAGGAGGAGGCGGCCAGGGTTCTCGAGGCCGAGTGTAGGTGGTTACTACAGAACTTGCGCCACAAGGCTCGGCCGCAGGCTATTCGAGATTACTACGCCACGCGTGGTATTAAGAAGCACAAGAAGGATTGCCGCGGAAAATTTCTGAAGAAGGAGCAATACATGAAGGTAATTACCTATTCTTAATTCCTTCTACATAGTTTTCTTGATTTCATTCATAGGCGTAGCGCTGAAAATTCTTTCTAATAACTTCCAGGTGCCCCCGAGATGATGTGTGGATAAGTTGGATTGTTGGGAGGCGTTGGTTGATGAGTGGTGCACAGGCAGCTGGCGAGCCGTCCACGAGAATGCGAAGGATCGACGTAGCCAAATGGTTGGTGTGCCACACCATCAAGGAAGCACCAACTTACTTCAGTTTGGACGAAACTGGGTATGTGATTTGCTTCATGATTCATGCAATTCATTCTTGATGCTAATATTTTGTTCCTCTCTTTTAGGAGCATCACAATAACATGGAGATGCCACACTTGTACGACCTTTATGGCATGGCCCATACTGCCTCGTACAAGAAGGCGAAGCTATTCTCTGAGTCTGACCTGGATGATCCCAATAACTTCACCAACATATCATCCCACCAGAAGCTCGTGGCATACATGGACGCGGGGAAGGCTACGAAAGGGGATGACTTTAAACCTACCAAGGAACCTTTGGATCCTGAGCTGGTGATGATATCTGGTGGCGGGAGGCCCCATGGATCGATAGCCATTGGAGATGGGATAATACGTTGTCCACTCACTCTTCCGGAGATCAAGGCGCACCAGTCGAGTAGCTGTCCTGAGATAATGCGTCGTCCATGGCCAGTCGAACTTGCCATCGAGGTTAGTTGTACGGACTAAGGACACTTTCATCCATTTCATTATGTGTGTCACCATAGATCATTACTGTCGTAACGAGGAATGGTGTTTCAGGCTGCTCTTCAGAAAGAGAGATTGGCAAACCAGGCTGCTCTTGAGAAAGAGAGATTGGCAAGCCAGGCTGCTCTTGAGAAAGAGAGATTGGCAAGTCAGGCTGCTCTTGATGAGAGGGACCAGACCACGACACGATTGATTGAGGAGGAGAGGTCCCGGAATGAGGCGGGTCAACAGGCCCTGTACGAGCTTTTTGTGGTAAGTTTTTTTTTCACATTAGCCAAATCATGTGTGTAATGTCTGTTTCATTACTAACTAATACGACTCACTCTTTCGGGTGTGTGCGAGAAGAGCAGTCAAGTCACTCCGCCGATGCCCGTCTTCTCTTCGATTGGCACGGTGAGTTTCATTATAAACTAGTATTAATAATTGAGTATCATCATGCTAACCGAGACATTGCAAAATATCTATTCTGCAGAATAACTCCCGAACGGCATCGCGCGACCCTTCTCCAGGTGTTTCTCCTCCTTGATGACCACTAAGGTAAGTTTCTCTTCTCCTCTTTCATATTATCCTTGCCTTAATTTCCCCAACAATGACATAGTTAGCCCATTTAGCTCCAAAAAGACATAATTCGCCCATTTAGCTCCAAAATGCCATAATAACCTCAAAATGGCATAAGAACCTTGGTTAGCTCATTAATATTATATACTTAGCTTGTTTTCCTATAAAATGAGATAATTAGCCCATTTAGCTCCAAAAAGACATAGTTAGCTAATTTAGCTCCAAGAAGAGGATAAGAGGAGAACAAATAGGAAAAATGAAAAGAAAGAAGAAGAAGAAGAAGAAGAAGAGAAGAAGGAGAAGGAGGAAGACAAGGACGAGGAGGAGGAGAAGGAGGAGAAGGCCAAGGACCTTCTAGTCCTTCTCCTCCTTCTTCTTGATTTCTTCTTCTCCTCCTCCTCCTCTTTCTTCTCCTCTTTCATATTATCCTTACTTTAATTTCCCCAACAATGACATAATTAGCCCATTTAGCTCCAAAATGCCATAATAACCTCCAAATGGCATAAGAAGCTTGGTTAGCTCATGAATATTATATATTTAGCTTGTTTTCCTCTAAAATGGGATAATTAGCCCATTTGGATCCAAAAAGGCATAATTAGGTAACTTAGCTCCAACAAAAGTAGAATAAATAGGAAAAATGAAAAGAAAGAAGAAGAAGAAGAAGAAGAGAAGAAGGAGAAGGAGGAGGAGGAGGAGGAAACGAAGGAGAAGGCCAAGGACCTTCTAGTCCTTCTCCTCCTCCTCCTTCTCCTCCTTCTTCTTGATTTCTTCTTATTCTCCTCCTCCTCCTCTTTCTTCTCCTCTTTCATATTATCCTTGCTTTAATTTCCCCAACAATGACATAATTAGCCTATTTAGCTCCAAAATGCCATAATAACCTCAAAATGGCATAAGAACTTTGGTTAGCTCATGAATATTATATACTTAGCTTGTTTTCCTCTAAAATGGGATAATTAGCCCATTTAGCTCCAAAAATACATAATTAGGTAATTTAGCTTCAACAAAAGTAGAATAAATAGGAAAAATGAAAAGAAAGAAGAAGAATGAGAAGAGAAGAAGGAGAAGGAGGAGGAGGAGAAGGCCAAGGACCTTCTAGTCCTTCTCCTCCTCCTCCTCCTCCTCCTTCTCCTCCTCCTTCTTCATTTCTTCTTCTTCTCCTCCTCATCCTCTTTCTTCTCCTATTTCATATTATCCTTGCTTTAATTTCCCGAACAATGACATAATTAGCCTATTTAGCTCCAAAATGCCATAATAACCTCAAAATGGCATAAGAACCTTGGTTAGCTCATGAATATTATATACTTAGCTTGTTTTCCTCTAAAATGGGATAATTAGCCCATTTAACTCCAAAAAGACATAATTAGGTAATTTAGCTCCAATAAAAGGAGAAGAAATAGGAAAAATGAAAAGAAAGAAGAAGAAGAAGAAGAAGAGAAGAAGGAGAAGGAGGAGGAGGAGGAGGAGGAGGAGGAGGAGAGAAGGAGGAGAAGGCCAGGGACCTTCTAGTCCTTCTCCTCCTCCTCCTTCTCCTCCTTCTTCTTGATTTCTTCTTCTTCTCCTCCTCCTCCTCTTTATTCTCCTCTTTGATATTATCCTTGCTTTAATTTCCCCAACAATGACATAATTAGCCCATTTAGCTCCAAAATGCCATAATAACCTCAAAATGGCATAAGAACCTTGGTTAGCTCATTAATATTATATACTTAGCTTCTTTTCCTCTAAAATGAGATAATTAGCCCATTTAGCTCCAAAAAGACATAATTAGGTAATTTATCTCCAACAAGAGGAGAAGAGGAGAATAAATAGGCAAAATGAAAAGAAAGAAGAAGAAGAAGAAGAAGAAGAAGAAGAGAAGAAGGAGAAGGAGGAGGAGGAGGAGGAGAAGGCCAAGGACCTTCTAATCCTTCTCCTCCTCCTCGTTCTCCTCCTTCTCCTGTTTCTTCTTGATTTCTTGTTCTTCTCCTCCTCCTCCTCTTTATTCTCCTCTTTCATATTATCCTTGCTTTAATTTCCCCAACAATGACACAATTAGCCCATTTAGCTCCAAAATGCCATAAAGACCTCAAAATGGCATAAGAACCTTGGTTAGCTCATGAATATTATATACTTAGCTTGTTTTCCTCTAAAATGGGATAATTAGCCCATTTAGCTCCAAAAAGACATAATTAGGTAATTTACTCCAACAAAAGGAGAAGAAATAGGAAAAATGACAAGAAAGAAGAAGAAGAAGAAGAAGAAGAAGAGAAGAAGGAGAAGGAGGAGGAGGAGGAGGAGAGAAGGAGGAGAAGGTCAAGGACCTTCTAGTCCTTCTCCTCCTCCTCCTTCTTCTTGATTTCTTCTTCTTCTCCTCCTCCTCCTCTTTCTTCTCCTATTTAATATTATCCGTGCTTTAATTTCCCCAACAATGACATAATTAGCCCATTTAGCTCCAAAATGCCATAATAACCTCAAAATGGCATAAGAACCTTGGTTAGCTCATGAATATTATATACTTAGCTTGTTTTCCTCTAAAATGGGATAATTAGCCCATTTAGCTCCAAAAAGACATAATTACGTAATTTAGTTCCAAAAAAAGGAGAAGAAATAGGAAAAATGAAAAGAAAGAAGAAGAAGAAGAAGAGAAGAAGGAGAAGGAGGAGGAGGAGGCGGAGGAGAGAAGGAGGAGAAGGCCAAGGATCTTCTAGTCCTTCTCCTCCTCCTCCTTCTCCTCCTTCTCCTCCTTCTTCTTGATTTCTTCTTCTTCTCCTCCTCCTCCTATTTCTTCTCCTCTTTCATATTATCCTTGCTTTAATTTCCCCAACAATGACATAATTAATCCATTTAGCTCCAAAATGCCATAATAACCTCAAAATGGCATAAGAACCTTGGTTATCTCATTAATATTATATACTTAGCTTGTTTTCCTCTAAAATGAGATAATTAGCCCATTTAGCTCCAAAAAGACATAATTAGGTAATTTAGCTCCAACAAGAGGAGAAGAAATAGGCAAAATGAAAAGAAAGAAGAAGAAGAAGAAGAAGAAGAGAAGAAGGAGAAGGAGGAGGAGGAGGAGGAGAAGGCCAAGGACCTTCTAGTCCTTCTCCTCCTCCTCCTTCTCCTCCTTCTCCTCTTTCTTCTTGATTTCTTCTTCTCCTCCTCCTTCTTCTCTTTCTTCTCCTCTTTCATATTATCCTTGCTTTAATTTCGCCAACAATGACATAATTAGCCCATTTAGCACCAAAATGCCATAATAACCTCAAAATGGCATAAGAACCTTGGTTAGCTCATGAATATTATATACTTAGGTTGTTTTCCTCTAAATTGGGATAATTAGCCCATTTACCTCCAAAAAGACACAATTAGGTAATTTAGCTCGAACAAAAGGAGAAGAAATGGGAAAAATGAAAAGAAACAACAAGAAGAAGAAGAAGAAGAAGAAGAGAAGAAGGAGAAGGAGGAGGAGGAGGAGAAGGAGGAGAAGGCCAAGGACCTTCTAGTCCTTCTCCTCCTCCTCCTTCTCCTCCTTCTCCTCCCTCTTCTTGATTTCTTCTTCTTCTCCTCCTCGTCCTCTTTCTTCTCCTCTTTCATATTATCCTTGCTTTAATTTCCCCAACAATGACATAATTAGCCCATTTAGGTCCAAAATGCCATAATAACCTCTAAATGGCATAAGAACATTGGTTAGCTCATCAATATTATATACTTGGCTTGTTTTCCTCTAAAATTGGATAATTAGCCCATTTAGCTCCAAAAGACATAATTAGGTAATTTAGCTCCAACAAAAGGAGAAGAGGAGAAGAACTAGGAAAAATGAAAAGAAGTAAGAAGAAGAAGAAGAAGAGACGAAGGAGAAGGAGGAGGAGGAGGAGGAGGAGAAGGCCAAGGACCATCTAGTCCTTCTCCTCCTCCTCCTTCTCCTCCTTCTCCTCCTTTGTCTTGATTTCTTCTTATTCACCTCCTCCTCCTCTTTCTTCTCCTCTTTCATATTATCCTTGCTTTAATTTCCCCAACAATGACATAATTAGCCCATTTAGCTCCAAAATGCCATAATAAGCTCAAAATGGCATAAGAACCTTGGTTAGCTCATGAATATTATATACTTAGCTTGTTTTCCTCTAAAATGGGATAATTGGATAATTGGCCCATTTAGCTCCAAAAAGACATAATTAGGTAATTTAGCTCCAACAAGAGGAGAAGAGGAGAAGAAATAGGAAAAATGAAAAGAAAGAAGAAGAAGAAGAAGAAGAAGAGAAGAAGAAGGAGGAGGAGGAGGAGGAGAAGGAGAAGGCCAAGGACCTTCTAGTCCTTCTCCTCCTCCTCCTTCTCCTCCTTCTCCTCCTTCTTGATTTCTTCTTCTTCTCCTCCTCCTCCTCTTTCTTGTCCTCTTTCATATTATCCTTGCTTTAATTTCCCCAACAATGACATAATTAGCCCATTTAGCTCCAAAATACCATAATAAGCTCAAAATGGAATAAGAACCTTGGTTAGCTCATGAATATTATATACTTAGCTTGTTTTCCTCTAAAATGGGATAATTAACCCATTTAGCTCCAAAAAGACATAATTAGGTAATTTAGCTGCAAAAAGAGGAGAAGAGGAGAAGAAATAGGCAAAATGAAAAGAAAGAAGAAGAAGAAGAGAAGAAGGAGGAGGAGGAGAAGGCCAAGGGCCTTCTAGTCCTTCTCGTCCTCCTCCTTCTCCTCCTTCTCCTCCTTCTTCTTGATTTCTTCTTCTGCTCCTCCTCCTTCTCTTTATTCTCCTCTTTCATATTATCCTTGCTTTAATTTCCCCAACAATGACATAATTAGCCCATTTAGCTCCAAAATGCGATAATAAGCTCAAAATGGCATACACTACAGGAATCGAGCATTTTGCCGTCAGGACGCTACAGACGGCAAAGAGCAAATTATAGCCGGCAAAATTTTTGCAGTCAGCCCATGACGGCAAATAATGTCGTCAGACCATGTGCCCGCAAAGGGCGTCTTTGCCGTCAGCGACCGGGACAGCAGACGGCAAAATGTTTGCCGTGAGTGGAATTATGTTGCCGTCAGCTACTTTTGGTGGACGACAAAAAAAATGGTCAGAAGACGGAACAGCCTAACTAACGGACGACGTTAGACTTTTTGTCGTCTTCCTAACCTATACATGACAGCAAAATATGGCATTTTTTTGCCGTCTTCCTAACCTATACATGATAGCAAAATATGGTATTTTTTGCCGTATTCCTAACCTACACATGACAGCAAAATATGGTCTATTTTTTGCCGTCTTTCTAGCCTGTACATGACAGCAAAATATGGTCAATTTTTTGCCATCTTCCTAGCCTGTACATGACAGCAAAATATTGTCTATTTTTTGCCGTCTTCCTAGCTTGTACATGACAGCAAAATAGACATAATTCATATAGCACATATATATATATATAACATAATCCATACAGCATATATATAACATAATCCATACAGCATATATGTATATAACATCCATAATCCATACATGATATATATAACATCCATAATCCATACATCATATATATAACATCCATAATCCATACATCATATATATAACATCCATAATCCATACATCATATATATAACATCCATAATCCATACATCATATATATAACATCCTTAATCCATACATCATATATATAACATCCTTAATCCATACAGCATATAACACATCCATAATCCATACATCATACATATAACATCCATAATCCATGTCATAATATTTGGCATTACTACATATATATACATCATATATATAACATCATATATATAATCCATGTCATAATATTTGGCATTACTACATAAAATTTGGCATTACGATAAATGTCTTCATGTCAATATCGTAGTCCAAAGAACATCCGTATGACAACCTACAAGATGAAGTCATGCACATATGTCAGATTTTGGCACACAATAAATAAAGGTTATCCAGTTCTTGGCACACAATAAAATTTGAGGAACACATAGAAAATCTTCAAGCAGGGAGACTCACAAATAAAAAACATAACTGGCAACTGCATGGTGATCGGACATGTTTCATTACAAGTAGGAATAGATTGATAATGATTTTGAACATTTATATGCAGTACTAGATGGGAGAGCATATAAGCAGCTTCAACTGCAGACAATTGGCTCAGATCCATGTCCATACTATATATAACCATCATCCATGTCATTGATGCATGCAGATATGTGTACACAGGTGAAATGTGATCAGTAGGCTAGGACATGGGATCCATTTAAAATCTGTGCAGTGATGATGATACTGAACTGAGTCTTGGAGGAGATGCATTTGTGGCACCATATATCCATGATATAAAATCTAATATATAAAAAACCTGAACACGAAAAGTAGTATATGCACATGATCATTCTCCTTCAGAAATTCGCCCCCTCGGCCTGTTTAAAACCTGAACAATATTCTTACTTCATTTACACATGGCTAGGACGTGGGATCCAATTAAAACCTAAACATGAAAACCTAATATATACTCTTACTTCATTATTACTATTGCACATGGTATATTGTTGGAAAATAACATGGGAAAAAGCTGTAAAAGGTAACTCTCGACAATATTTACACATAATATTTCTTCCCTAAACACAAGGGCATACACACGTTCAAGTGAGTTGGGGCCCAGAACCTAATTTCTAATCCTGCCTTACATGTCTAGTACTCCCCCACAAGGGCGGACGCACGTTCAGAACTTGTTTCTTCTGAATTTCTGGTTCTGGTTCTGGTTCTGGTTCATGCCATATCAAATGCACATATGGAATTCGTGATAGTATAGTACTGCTACTTTTATGAAGCATGTATTTTATTCTAATCAAGTTTGTTAGGATTAATGTGACACACTACCAGTAGGTCATTTTCTAGGATTTGAGAATAGAGTACTAATACTATTCTTAGCTCATGAATATTATATTCTTAGCTTGTTTTCCTCTAAAATGGTATAATTAGCCCATATAGCTCCAAAAAGACATAATTAGGTAATTTAGCTCCAACAAGAGGAGAAGAGGAGAATAAATAGGAAAAATGAAAAGAAAGAAAGAAGAAGAAGAAGAAGAAGAAGAAGAGAAGAAGGAGAAGGAGGAGGAGGAGGAGGAGAAGGCCAAGGACCTTCTAGTCCTTCTCCTCCTCCTCCTCCTCCTTCTCCTCCTTCTTCTTGATTTCTTCTTCTTCTCGTACTCCTCCTCCTCCTTCTCCTCCTTCTTCTTGATTTCTTCTTCTTCTCCTCCTCCTCCTCTTTCTTCTCCTCTTTCATATTATCCTTGCTTTAATTTCCCCAACAATGACATAATTAACCCATTTAGCTCCAAAATGCCATAATAAGCTAAAAATGGCATAAGAACCTTGGTTAGCTCATGAGTATTATATTCTTAGCTTGTTTTCCATTAAAAATGACATAATTAGCTCAAAAAATCATATTTTGTTCTTCTTCTGACTTTCTTATTCACATTTTTGCAGATTGGATATACTACATGCATGGAAGCTGGCATTCATGGAGTTGAACAATGTCGATGGATGAACTTTATATGTATATCATCTAGTTTTCATTTGAGTTGATGAACAATGTCGAACTATATGTATATGTATATATGGATAAACAGTGCAATACTTTGTATGTTGGTTCTTTCGATATATGGGGATGTACATTGATTTATATGTATATCATATATGTGTGGTGAATTATATATATGTGTTGGCAAGTATATGTGTGGTGAACTATATATCATATATGTGTGGTGAATTATATAAATGTGTTGTCAAATATATATATATGTGTTGTGAAATAATACAAAACAAAAAAACAGGTACTATATGGGCTCTTTGCCGTGTGCCAGCTGATGGCAAAGACCTGTGCCATCAGCTGGCAGATGGCAAAGGTGCCACATGGCACCCAGCTGTGCATCCTGGGGTGTCCATATAGGCTCTTTGCCGTTTGCCTCCAGGGTGGGCAGACGGCAAAGAAGAGGGCACAGAGGAGGGGGGGGAGGAGGCAGACGACAAAGAGTGGAGGGGGGAGGAGGAGGAGGCAGACGGCAAAGAATAAGGGGGAGGCAGACGACAAAGAATAAGGGGGAGGTAGACGGCAAAGCCTCCGTTAACCCCTAACGGAGGCAACGCCTGTCGGCTGCCATCTCGAGCACTTTGCCGACTACTCCTATGGAAAGCTGACGACAAAGAGCTTTACCGTCCTCTTTGGGGGACAGACGGCAAAGAAGGTACGATGCCGTCGTAGGCTGACGCAGAAATTTTGCCGACCGTGAGAATCTTTGCCGTCTGTGGTAATGTCTTTGCCGTCCGGGATTTAGTCTTTGCCGTCTGTGATGGCAGACAGCAAAGAAGCTGATTCTTGTAGTGCGCCATGAAATGTCCACACCGTATAATTAGGCTTAAAACCTCTCATCTGCACGTGTTTAATCATTTCACCCTATGTCCTCTTTTTATATTTATCGCACCCAGGACAGGGGCACTGGTTTGTTTCCTCGCCATTTGCAAATGCAGCTTTCACAAACTCCTTTGTTTTTATAAACCACTCTTTGATCATCTCTTTCTGACTAGGGTGACCGGTGTACATCCACGCACGATCACTCATCTCGCCTAGCTGCTAAAGACACCATATATATATATAAAATTCAGCATGTATATTCATCGGTTAATCAAGTTTGTCAATTTTATTACGTCCATGCAACCTACATGCTAATAGGTAAAGATAGGTCCTAATTGTTGGAATTATGCCCTAGAGGCAATAATAAGTGTATAGTTATTATTATAATTCCTGTATCAAGATAATAGTTTATTATCCATGCTATAATTGTATTGAATGAATACTCATTTACATGTGTGGATACATAGACAAAACACCGTCCCTAGCATGACTCTAGTTGGCTAGCCAGTTGATCGATGATAGTCAGTGTCTTCTGATTATGAACAAGGTGTTGTTACTTGATAACTGGATCACGTCATTGGGAGAATCACGTGATGGACTAGACCCAAACTAATAGACGTAGCATGTTGATCGTGTCATTTTGTTGCTACTGTTTTCTGCGTGTCAAAGTATTTATTCCTATGACCATGAGATCATATAACTCACTAACACCGGAGGAATGCTTTGTGTGTATCAAACGTCGCAACGTAACTGGGTGACTATAAAGATGCTCTACAGGTATCTCCGAAGGTGGTAGTTGAGTTAGTATGGATCAAGACTGGGATTTGTCACTCCGTGTGACGGAGAGGTATCTCGGGGCCCACTCGGTAATACAACATCACACACAAGCCTTGCAAGCAATGTAACTTAGTGTAAGTTGCGGGATCTTGTATTACGGAACGAGTAAAGAGACTTGCCGGTAAACGAGATTGAAATAGGTATGCGGATACCGACGATCGAATCTCGGGCAAGTAACATACCGAAGGACAAAGGGAATGACATACGGGATTATACGAATCCTTGGCACTGAGGTTCAAACGATAAGATCTTCGTAGAATATGTAGGATCCAATATGGGCATCCAGGTCCCGCTATTGGATATTGGCCAAGGAGTCTCTCGGGTCATGTCTACATAGTTCTCGAACCCGCAGGGTCTGCACACTTAAGGTTCAACGTTGTTTTATGCGTATTTGAGTTATATGGTTGGTTGCCGAATGTTGTTCGGAGTCCCGGATGAGATCACGGACGTCACGAGGGTTTCCGGAATGGTCCGGAAACGAAGATTGATATATAGGATGACCTCATTTGATTACCGGAAGGTTTTCGGAGTTACCGGGAATGTACCGGGAATGACGAATGGGTTCCGGGGGTTCACCGGAGGGGGGCAACCCACTCCAGGGAAGCCCATAGGTATTTGGGGGGGGGGTCACACCAGCCCTTAGTGGGCTGGTGGGACAGCCCACCAAATCCTATGCGCCAAGGAAGAGAAAATATCAAAGGAAAGAAAAAAAAAGGGAGAGGTGGGAAGGGGGAAGGACTCCCTCCCACCAAACCAAGTAGGACTCGGTTTGGGGGGGGAGAGTCCTCCCCCCTGGCTCGGCCGACCCCTTGGGGTTCCCTTGGACCCCAAGGCAAGGTCCCCCTCCCTCCTCCTATATATATGAGGCTTTTAGGGAAGATTTGAGACGACTTTCTCACGGCTGCCCGACCACATACCTCCATAGTTTTTCCTCTAGATCGTGTTTCTGCGGAGCTCGGGCGGAGCCCTGCTGAGACAAGATCATCACCAACCTCCGGAGCGCCGTCACGCTGCCGGAGAACTCTTCTACCTCTCCGTCTCTCTTGCTGGATCAAGAAGGCCGAGATCATCGTCGAGCTGTACGTGTGCTGAACGCGGAGGTGCCGTCCGTTCGGTACTAGATCGTGGGACTGATCGCGGGATTGTTCGCGGGGCGGATCGAGGGACGTGAGGATGTTCCACTACATCAACCGCGATCTCTAATCGCTTCTGCTGTACGATCTACAAGGGTACGTAGATCACTCATCCCCTCTCGTAGATGGACATCACCATGATAGGTCTTCGTGCGCGTAGGAAATTTTTTGTTTCCCATGCGACGTTCCCCAACACTAATCCCACCCGAGTATGTGTAATGTGAGTACGTTCTCCATGCTCTACCCCATTCCAACACAAAATTTCGGCAGCACCTCCCCGCTGTTCTCCAAATACACGTCTCGGCAAAAAGCCGAGAGAATATGCATCTGGAGAACAACGGGGAAGCGCTTCCAAAGTGTTGTCTTGGAATGGGGTAGAGCATGGAGAACCTACCCAATCTACACATACTTGGGTTGTATGTGGAAATCGCTGGACAATCCGAATAACTTACGGTGATAAATATGCAACTGAATGCATATTTATCGATGCAACCCTTTTGGACGGGAGACGCCTACGTTACGCGACTTAGCATGAAAATAAAATCAAATGACATGATTAAAAGAGCATAGGAGGTGAAGGTGGATTCGTAGCTCACCCTCAGTTGTAGAGGAAGTAGTTGAAAAACGATGATAACTCCAAAGCAGATGAAATAGCACAAAGCTTGTAAATTCTACTGAGTGAAAAAAATTAGGACATCACATCACATAAAGCATTGACAGTTCAAACTATGAAAAAAATCACATTGCTAATGGTGTCTCCTCTTCTCCTCTTGTTGTTGTTCTTCTTCTTTCCTTCTCCTCTACTTCTTCTTCTCCTCCTCTTCTTCTACTTATTCTTCTTCTTCTTCTTTCCTTCTCCTCTTCTTCTTCTTTTATTCTTCTTCTTCCTCTTTTCATTTTCTTCTTCTTCTTCTTCTTCTTCTTCTTCTTCTTCTTCTTCTTCTTCTTCTCTTGCTCTTCTCCTCTTCTCCTCATCTCTCCTTCTTCTTCTTCTTCTTCTTCCTCTTCTTCCTTTTCTACCTTTTCTTCTTCTTCATCATCTTCTTCGTCTTCTTCCTCTTCTTGTTTCTCATCCTCCTCCTCCTCTTCTTCTTCTTTTCCTTTTTCTTCTTGTTCTTCTTCTTATTATTATTATACTTCTTCTTCTTCTTCTTCTTCTTCTACTTCTACTTAATTTTTCTTCTTCTTCTTCTCTTCCTTTTCTTATTGTTCTTCTTCCTTTCTTCCTTTTTTGCACTAACCTAATTAACCTAAACTACTATTCTTTTTCTTCTCCTACTACTATTCTTTTTTGTTCTCTTCTTTTTCTTATTCTTCTTCTTCTTCTTCTTCTTCTTCTTCTACTTCTACTTAATTATTCTTCTTTTCTTTTTTTGCACTAACCTAATTAACCTAAACTAAAAATAACCTATTTAACACTAACAATGACTAAACTAACACTAAAGTGACATAAGCTACCCTAATTAACCTAACAGATGCAATGAAATGAAAAAAATCAAAAAAAAGAAGAACTCACCTGACGGACGGGGTGGCCGCTGGCTGGCTCTGGCAGGGGGCTCGCCGCGGGGAGGGAGGGGGTGGCTGCATTCTGGCTCTAGCGGCGGGGCTTGCCGCGGGGAGGGGGCGCCATGATGGGGGAGAGGGGTGGCGGCGGTGGTGGGGAAGGGGTTGGCACCGGCAGTGGGGAAGGAGGGTGGCGGCATGCGAATGTGAGCGCCGTGGTGGGGGGAAGGGGTGGATCCGGCGGTGGGGGAAGGGGTTTGTGCCGACAGTACTAGCCATTCATCCTCAGGAATAAAAGCCACGTAACATCACCGGCATTACCCGCTCAAGCCATATGTGCCAATCATGACTGTTGAGACCAATGATTTTTAATTTTTTTAGACTCGCTCCCCTCTTTAAATTTGCTACATACCCATCAAGCAATGATGACCCACAAGTATAGGGGTTCTATCATAGTCCTTTCGATAGTAAGAGTGTGGAACCCAATGTTGAGCATAAGGAAATGACAAGCGGTTTTTAGTAAGGTATTCCCTGCAAGCACTCGAATTATCGATAATAGATAGTTTGGTGATAAGGTAATTCGTAATGGGTAGCAAGTAACAAATGTAACGATGGTGCAGCAAAGTGTCCCAATCATTTTTATAGCAAAGGACAAGCATGAACAAACTCTTATATAAAGAAAAGTGCTCCCGAGGACACATGTGAATTTATGTCAACCTAGTATTCATCATGCTCATATGATTCACGTTCTTTACTTTGGTAATTCGATATGTGGGTGGACCGGTGCTTTGGTGCTTCCCTTACTTGGACAAACATCGCACTTATGATTAACCTCTCTCGCAAGCATCCGCAACTATGAAAGAAGAATTAAGATAAATCTAACCATAGCATGAAACATATGGATCCGAATTAGCCCCTTACAACACAACACATAAACTAGGGTTTAAGCTTCCGTCACTCTAGCAAGACATCATCTACTTATTACTTCACAATGCCTTCCCCTAGGACCAAATAATGGTGAATTGTCATGTAGTCGACAGCTACCTCTTGAGCTTGCATTGGTTTTTCCCTTGAAGAGGAAAGGGTGATGCAACACAGGAGCAGTAAGTATTTCCCTCGGTTTGAGAACCAATGTATCAATCTAGTAGGAGAATCGCGTCAACTCCAGAGTACCTGCGCAAACACAAAAGATCTTGCACCCAACTCTATAAAGGGGTTGTCAATCTCTTCAAGATTGATTGCAAAGTGAGAACTGAAGGCGGAAAGTGCAACGAAGAAAAAGTGTAAGGCTGAAAATATGGTGTGAAGTAGACCCGGGGGCCATAGTGTTCACTACAGGCTTCTCTCAAAATAGAAAACAATACGATGGGTGAACAAATTACTGTCGAGTGTGTGAAAGCTCAAAAGGAGAACTAGTTGGTGTGCATCCAACTTGCTTGCTCACGAAGACCTAGGGCAATTTGAGGAAGCCCATCATTCGAATACACAAGCCAAGTTATATAGTAAAGATTCCCACTAGTATATGGTGGTGACAAAACGAGAGGCTCTCAATCAAGAAGAACATGGTCCTATTATGACGCACAAGTGTGGAAAAAGATAGTAGCATTGTCCCTTCTCTCTTTTTCTCTCTTTTTTATATCGTAGCCAAATACATACCACCCAGTTTCACCTACCAGCAAAAGAAGAAATTATTATTTGATTTGAGACACTACTTTTGGGATGATCCTCACCTTTATAAGGAAGGAGCAGATGGTGTTATTAGACGTTGTGTGCCTGAACATGAACAGGGACAGATCCTGCAGAAGCGTTATTCTGAGGCCTACGGAGGACACCATGCTGGAGACAAAACTGCTCATAAGGTATTGCAATCAGGTTTCTATTGGCCCACTCTCTTCAAAGATGCCCGTAAGTTTGTCTTGTCTTGTGACGAATGCCAAAGAATAGGGAACATCAGTACGCGTCAGGAAATGCCTATGAACTATTCACTTGTCATTGAACCATTTGATGTCTGGGGCTTTGATTATATAGGACCCTTCCCGAGTCCCAATGGGTATACTGCTAACGGCAGCCTCGGCAACGACACTAGAAGAATGTTGTTGACATGTCCCTGGCTTGATGCCTTTGCGACAACACTGCCAGAACTGCTCCTAGTTGCTCAACAATTAGCAATTGTCTTGCAATGGCCCACCATCGCGTGGGTTCGCGACAGTTTTCGAGGGTAGAGTATTCAACCCAAATTTGTTGGTTCACCAGGCAAGAAGTGAGAGGGTACTCTCAAGTTTTAGCAGCTGAATGTGTCAGATTCAACCACACCTGAAAGATTAGTATCTGCAAGCAAAGTATCAACAGCAAAGTAGTATGATAACAACGGTATTAGAAAAGATCTGTTGACGGCAGACTATTCCTAACTGTCGTATCAATGGCGCCAGAAGTTGCCCGTAGACGGAAATAGTCTTTTCCCGTCAACGTCGAGGGAAAAAGTATTGTAGCAGGTAGCAGTAGTGTGACGAGTAACATTAGTGGCAAGGAACAGCAGTATTGACAACAGTAGCAAGTAGCAACAGTAGCAAGCAATAGTGGTAACAGTAGCAGAGCAAAACAAGTAATGGCAGTAATAGCAGCAGAGCAAAACAAGTAACAGCAGCAGTGGGACAAACTCGTAGGCAATGGGTCGGTGATTCGTTTGGATGACATTCATCATGCAGCAGTTAAACACGGAGAGATATGTGGCTAGCTCCCGTTCGTCAATGTGATGTAGGCATGCATTCCGTGTGTAGTCATACGTGCTTAGGGAAAAGAACATGCATGACATCTATTGTCCATCCCTCCCATGGCAGCGGGGTCCAAAAGGATACTACGGGATATTAAGGTTCTCCTTTTAATAAAGAACCGTAACAATGCATTAGCACTTGGTGAACACATGAACTCCTCATACTATGGTCATCACCTGGAGTGATTCCGGTTATTGTCACTCCGGGGTTGTCGGGTCATAACACATAGTAGGTAACTACAACTTGCAAGATTGGATCTAAAACACACATATATTGCTGACAACATAATAATTTCATATATGAAATCATGGCACTCGGGCCCTAGTGACAAGCATTAAGCATGGCAAAGTAGTAGCAACATCAATCTCAGAACATAGTAGATACTAGCGATCAATCCCCGTCAAGACTAACTCGATTACATGATAGATCTCATCCTACTCATCACAGCCGAGCGAGCCTACGAATAGATTACTCACGAACGATGAAGAGATTCATGGAATTGGAGAGGGAAGAAGGTTGATGATGACGATGGCGACGATCCCCTTGATCCGGAGCCCCAAACGGACTCCAGATCCGTCCTGTAGATGAAGAACAGGATGTGGCGACGCCTCCGTATCGCAAATGCGACGAAATCTTCTCTTCTGATTTTTTCTGGACGAAAGTGAATTTATAGAGATGAGTTTGGGGGCGGCAGAGCCACGTGGGCCCCACAAGCCTGGTTGCCGCGACCAAGGGGGAGGCCGCGGCAACAGGGCTTGTGGCCCACTCGCCCATCCCCTCCGGTGGATCTTTGCGCAGGTATTTTTCATATTTTCCAGAAAAATTCTCCGTATATTTTCTGGACGTTCCGAGAACTTTCATTTCTGCACAAAAACAACACCATGGCAATTCTGCTGAAAACAGCATCAGTCCGGGTTAGTTCCATTCAAATCATGCAAATTAGAGTCCAAAACAAGGGCAAAAGATACGATGGAGACGCATCAACTCCCCAAGCTTAAAACCTTCCTTGTCCTTAAGCAACTCAGTTGACAAACTGAAAGAGAAAGAAAAACTTTGACAAACTCTGTTTGATCTTGTTGTTGCAAGTATGTCTAACTCATAACCAAAATTTCAACAAGATCACAAGTTAACCACATAAGCAAGTGACACAAAGGTCTCACGGTAAACTAATATGAATGGCATAATCAGCTAGCGAGCAAATAATAATGAGTTTTAGATACCAACAATTCAATCAAGACAAGCATGAAGCAATACAAATAAGTGGTATCTCGCTAGCTCTTTCTGAGACTGCAAAACATAAATGCAGAGCACTTTCAAAGATCAAGGGCTGACTAAACATTGTAATTCACAGCAACGAAGATCCAGTCATAGTCATACTCAATACCAATCAAAAGCAAAGCATAAAAATGACAGAGGTGCTCTCTAATTGGTGTTTAATAAGAATAGGATGACTCAACAGGAAAATAAAAAGGCATGCCCTTCGCGGAGGGAAGCATTGATTTGCAGAGGTGCCAGAGCTCAAGCTTTGAAAACAGAGGTAATAATTTTGAGTGGCATGCTTTCATTGTCAACGCAATGACCAAGAGTTCTCAATATCTTCCACGCTATTCATGCTATAGGCAGTTCCCAAACAGAAAATAAAGTTTTAACTCACCAATCAATCATACTCCACGGCTAGCCGAATCCTCGGGTACCGTCCATACTAACATCAATCCAGGGGAGTCCTGTTTAATAGTTATGTTTTTGATTTAAGTATGGAACTGGGCATCCCAATTACCGGCCCCTTTCTTGTGAATGACAGTGAATAAACACATGTCGAGGATAACACGCCTAACATGGAAGATATCAATAGCCCCCTGTCACCACATGATCGGTTCGAGCATGCAAAATAGAATATTTCTTGAAGGTTTAGAGAATGGCACATGCAAATTTACTTGGAACGGCTGGTAAATACCGCACATAGGTAGGTATGGTGTACTCTCATGGAAAAACTTTTGGGTTTATGGAAGTGGATGCACAAGCAGTATTTCGCTTAGTACAAGTGAAGGCTAGCAAAAGACTGGGAAGTGACCAACTAGAGAGCGACAACGGTCATCAAGATGCAATGAGTTTGACTAACATGGAATGCAAGCATGAACAGGATATAAATCACCATGAACACGAACATCATAGAGGCTATGTTGATTTTGTTTCAACTACATGCATGAACATGCGCCAAGTCAAGCCGCTTGAATCATTCAAAGGAGAATACCATCCTATCATACTACATCATAGTCATCTCAAAATCTATGTTGGCATTCAAGACAAACCATTATAAGCTCCTAGCTAAATAAGCATGGCATCAGAAACTATGATCTCTAAGTTGTCATTGCAAACATGGTTCTCTCACAACAAAGCTGAATCTGGAACGACCAGCTAGTCATATTTACGAAAACAAAATAGATAGAGTTCATACCATCTTTTCTAGTCTCAGTCACTTCATCATATATCATCATTATTGCCTTTCACTTGCACGATCGAACGATGTGAACAATAATAAGAGTGCTCATGCATTGGACTAAGCTGAATCTACACGCAAACACAAAGGAGAAGACAAAGTAATATGGCTCTTTGAAAGCTAAACAGGTATGCATGCAAGAGCCACTAAACATTGTAACCAATATCTTCTACCTTGACCCAAAGAAAAAGAAAACTATTTATACGGGAAAGCTCCCAACAAGCAAAAAGAAGAAAGGAAAATCTTTTTGGGTTTTCTCAAAAGGACACAAAAACAAGAAAACAAGAAAACGAAAATAAACTAGCATGGATAATACAGCGGCAAAGTGTGAACACCGACTAACAAAGTGAAAGCATAAGCATGAATGTAAAGTCGGTGAGAACACGTACTCCCCCAAGCTTAGGCTTTTGGCCTAGCTTGGTCTACTCCCAAGGACGGTCCTAGCGAAATCCAAAATCATAATCGGGGTTATACGGGAGCGCTGCAGCCACTGCCTGAATAGCTGCCTCACGAAGACAAGCAGCCGTCGCCTCCTTCTCATACTCCTGTGCCTCTCCTATGGTTATGTAGTATCTCCGTTTTACCTGAAAGTCAAAGAAAGCAGGAGCGGGAAGGGTAATATGGAAGACACGCTGTCGGTTAAATATCAATCGGTATAGGAGGGATTCATCATCCCTCTCAAGGAACTGGTAGCGTGTCAAAGAGACGCGGTCAAGGAAAGCTGTATGGAGCGGGGGATCTCCTACGCGGATCGGTACTCCAAGAAAATTTGCTATGCGAGTGGCATAGATGCCACCAAATAAATCTCCCTCAATAGCATTCTTATTCAGCCTCCTTGCTATAATAGCTCCCATGTTGAAGCTTTTGTCACCCGTAACTGCGCTCTTAAGGATACTGAGGTCGGATGCGCGTTGGTGACAATGTTCAACCTTACCGTTAATGCACCTACCTATGAAGAGGGCAAAGTAGTGCAAGGCAGGGAAATGAAGGCTTCCTATGGTAGCTTGCGTGATGTCTCTAGTTTCTCCAACAGATATACTAGAGAAACAATCTCTAGCCGAGGATTTAGCAGGATCTTTAAGATTACCCCCATCGGGTATTTTGCAAATCCTATTGAAATCCTCCAAATCCATGGCATAGGATTTATCATACAAATCAAAGAGTATGGATGAGTCATGGCCAACTAAAAATTTAAATCGACGCACGAAAGAGGCAGTGAGAATAGCATATTGTTCACATTTATCTGAGAGGAATTCTTCTAACCCGGCATTGCGGACAAGTGTATCAAACTCATCCTTGAAGCCTGCTTCAATCATGAACTCATCGGAAGGCCATTCACATGGTTGAACCGGTGCGTCCCTTAGTTGATAAGGATCGGGCTCCCGAATAGAAAGACGGGGACCCTTTACTTGAGGAACCACCATGAAACTTTCTCCTGAACATAATTTCTCTTTGCTGAAATTTTGAAGTTCAAGGGAAAAGTGAATAAAGACCAACCACACCTTGTAGCAACTACTCCTACTAGTGCCTAGAGACTGTATCACGCGCTAGAACTACTTCGGACCAGCTAAAATCAACATTTCAAGCTCAAGAACAGGGTCACCAAGGTAGCAAGAATACGCGAAGGATAAAGCACTAGAGCAAAAACTAATTGGACCAATGGAGGAGTAACTTACCAAGGAGTAATTTCCCCAAAACGGTTCGGAGAATGATGCTTTGAGCAAGGAGATCGAAAATCACAGCCAAATGAGCAAGAACACGGGTTTGAGCTGCGAAACAATTTTTTCTGGTGGAAGAAGAAGAGGATGGGAGCTGGAATGAGTGGAGGGGGCCCCTGTGGGCCCCACAAGCTTGCTTGCCGCGGCTAGGGGGGTGGCCGCGGTGACAGGGCTTGTGGCCCACTAGGGTGGGCCCCAGGCCAGCTCTCAGTCCCAGTATTTTTCAAATATTCCAAAAAAATCATACTAGATTTTCAGGACCATCGGAGAACTTTTATTTTCAGGGTACTTTTCTCCGGGACGCTAAAACAAAAAACAGGAAAAACTAAACTAAACCTATCATTTTTCTTCTAAGCAACATAAAGTGAAAGCTTAAAACAGAGGTATGTGACTCTTTGATTCATCCATTTCATGGTCATCAAAAGAAATCCGTCAATGGGGTTGATCAAATCCTTATGACAAAACTTTCTCGAATCGCAAGAGAGAATGGAGAATTGTCGAATAGCCACTAAGTCACCTCAATGGGGATATGAATCTCCCCAACAAGCAAATCATACTTCATCTTGTCACGAGGAATAGGGCATTCAAAGCTCCCAATAAGAATTGATGAAGTTTTTTTGATAGCATTGATGCAATGTACTTGATATCGTTTCTTCGGAAAGTGCAATGTATGCTCATTACCGTTGACATGGAAAGTGACATTACCTTTGTTGCAATCTATAACAGCCCCTGCAGTGTTTAAAAAGGGTCTTCCGAGGATGACAGCCATGGCATCGTCCTCGGGAATATCCAAGATAACAAAGTGTGTTAAGATAGTGGTGTTAGTAACCACAACAGGCACATCCTCACAAATGCCAACAGGGAAAGCAGTTGATTTGTCGGCCATTTACAGAGAGATTTTAGTGGGTGTCAACTTATCCAGTTCAAGTCTACGATAAAGAGAGAGAGGCATAACACTAACTCCGGCTCCAAGGTCACATAAGGCAGTTCTTACGTAGTTTCCTTTAATGGAGCAAGGTATAGTGGGCACTCCGGGATCACCAAGTTTATTAGGAGTTCCACCTTTGAAAGTGTAATTGGCAAGCATGGTGGAGATCTCAAGATCTGGTATCTTTCGTTTATTGGTCACGATATCTTTCATGTACTTGGCATATGGAGACATTTTGAACATATCAACTAACCGCATCTGCAGAAAGACGGGTCTTATCATTTCAATAAAACGATCAAAATCCTCATCATCCTTTTTCTTGGATGGCTTAGGAGGAAAGGGCATAGGTCTCTGAACCCATGGCTCCCTTTCTTTACCATGCTTCCTAGCAGTGAAGTCATTCTTATCGTATCTCTTAGGTTGTGGGTTATCAGGATTAACCATAGGTTCAATCTCTACATCCTCATCATTGCTAGGTTGAGCATTATTATGAACATCGTTGTCCATATTGTCTCCAGGTTCATGTTCATCACCAGATTTTGTTTCTGCATGAGACGCATAAATATTATTTGATTCTTCACGTGTGACAGTATTTGGTGAACTAACATGCAGGTTTCTATCATCCTTCTTCTTCTCCTTATGATGACTGGGTGCATCTGCATTAATTCCTTGAGAATCTTGATCAATTCTCTTAGGATGACCCTCAGGATACAAAGGTTCCTGAGTCATTTTGCCTCCTCTAGTAATGAATCTGACAGGGTTGTCATTTAATTCATTGAGCAGGTCATTCTGAGCCTTAAGTACTTGTTCTACCTAAGTAGTGATCATAGAGGCATGTTTACTCAGAAGCTTCAGATCATTGACATTTCTGTCTACACAAGCACTTAAATGACTAAGCATACGAGTACTCTATTCCAAATGTCTGCTAACATAATCATTGAAACTCTGTTGTTTGGCAACAAAGTTGTCAAATTCATCAAAGCATAGGCTAGCAGGTTTATCAAAAGGAATATCACTCTCATCAAACCTACGCAGAGAATTTACTTCCACTACCTGTATCGGGTTATCGAGACCATGGATCTCTTCGATAGGTGGTAGACTTTTGACATCTTCAGATCTAATGCCTTTCTCTTGCATAGATTTCTTGGCTTCTTGCATATCTCCGGGACTGAGGAATAGAATACCTCTTTTCTTCGAAGTTGGCTTCGGAGGTGGTTCGGGAATAGTCCAAGCGTTATCGTTGATCAAGATGTTATTCAGTAGAGTCTCAGCTTGTTCTATAGTTTGTTCCCTAAAAACACAACTGGCACAACTATCTAGGTGGTCTCTAGAAGCATCCGTAAGTCCGTTATAGAAGCTATCAAGTATCTCGTTCTTCTTAAGAGGGTGATCAGGCAAATCATTCCGTAGCTGGACGAGCCTCCCCCAAGCTTGTGGGAGACTCTCTTCTTTGAGTTGAGCAAAGTTGTATATTTCCTGCAAGGCAGCTTGCTTCTTATGGGCAGGGAAATATTTCTCACAGAAGTAATAGACCATATCCTGGGGACTACTCACACATCTAGGAGCAAGAGAAGTGAACCAGGCTTTAGCGTCATCCTTTAGAGAGAAAAGAAATAGCTTAAGGATATAGTAGTGGCGGATCTTCTCCTCACTAGTGAAAAGGGTGGCTATATCGTGTAGTTTGGTAAGATGGGCTACGACCGTCTCAGACTCATAACCGTGGAAAGGATCAGATTCGACTAGAGAGATTATCTCTGGATCGACAGAGAATTCATAATCCTTATCGGTGATAAAGATAGGTGAAGTGGCAAACTTTGGGTCGTATTTCATCCTAGCTTTCAGAGATTTTTCCTTCCACTTGAGAAGTAATTTCTTAGCGTCATATGCATCCTTACACGCAAGAAAATCCTCAGCTATCTCTCCCTCCATAACGTAACCCTTAGGTATATCAGGCAATTCATATCTAGGAGATCTAGATCTAGCAGGAGCACAAGCAGGTTCTATCTCAATAGTATCGGCAGTTTCAGAAGCATCACGAGCATTGGCAGTAACTCTAGCGATATGAGCATCAAGGAATACCCCTAGTGGCACATCAGGAAAAGTATCATCTCTAGCAGTATCAAGCATAGCATCATCAGGCAAAATAACATCTCTAGCATCATCAGGCAAAGCATTATCAGGCATAGCATCTCTAGAAGTATCAGGCATAGCATCTCTAGCAGTATCAGGCATAGCATCTCTAGCATTATTAGGCATAGCATCTCTAGCAGTATCAGGCATAGCATCTCTAGCAGTATTAGGCATAGCATCATCAAGCCCAGGCGACATATCAATATTTCTAGCAGGAGGTGGTGTCGCAAACTTACTCATAACTAGATGGCAGTTCCTTACCTCCCCTCATAGTTGAGGGCAAGACTTTGGTTTTTGGATCTTTCAGATTCTTCATAGTGATCAGCAGATATAAATCCCAAGTGACTCAGAGAATATAGCAAACCTTCCCCAGCAACAGCACCAGAAAAATGCTACTAACGGCAGTCCCCGGCAACGACACTAGAAGAATGTTGTTGACGTGTCCCTGGCTTGGTGCCTTCGCGACAACACAGACAGAACTGCTCCCAGTTGCTCAACAATTAGCAATTCTCTTGCAATGGCCCACCAGTGCATGGGTTCACGAAAGTTTTCGAGGGTAGAGTATTCAACCCAAATTGGTTGGTTCGCCAGGCAGGAAGTGAGAGGATACTCTCGAGTATTAGCAGCTGAATGTGTCAGATTCAACCACACCTGAAAGATTAGTATCTGCAAGCAAAGTATCAGCAGCAAAGTAGTATGATAACAATGGTGTCAGAAATGATCTGGTGACGGCAGACTATTCCTAACTGTCATATCAATGGCGCCACAAGTTGCCCATAGACGGAAATAGTCTTTTCCCATCAACGTCGAGTGAACAAGTATTGTAGCACGTAGCAGCAGTGTAACGAGTAACAGCAGTGGCAAGGAACAACAATAGTGACAACAGTAGCAAGCAACAGTGGTAACAACAGCAGAGCAAAACAAGTAACAGCAGTAGAGCAAAACAAGTAACAGGAGCAGTGGGACAAACTCGTAGGCAATGGGTCGGTGATTCGTTTGGATGACATTCATCATGCAACAGTTATAACACGGAGAGATATGTGGCTAGCTCCCGTTCGTCAATGTGATGTAGGCATGCATTCCCTGTGTAGTCATACGTGCTTAGGGAAAAGAAATTGCATGACATCTATTGTCCATCCCTCCCATGGCAGCGGGGTCCAAAAGGATACTACGGGATATTAAGGTTCCCTTTTAATAAAGAACCGGAACAACGCATTAGCACTTGGTGAACACATGAACTCCTCAAACTATGGTCATCACCGGGAGTGGTTCCGGTTATTGTCACTCCGGGGTTGCCGGGTCATAACACACAGTAGGTGACTATAACTTGCAAGATCGGATCTAAAACACACATATATTGGTGACAACATAATAATTTCATATATTAAATCATGGCACTCGGGCCCTAGTGACAAGCATTAAGCATGGCAAAGTAGTAGCAACATCAATCACAGAACATAGTGGATACTAGGGATCAATCCCCATCAAGACTAACTCGATTACATGATAGATCTCATCCTACTCATCATCGCCCAGCGAGCCTACGAATAGATTACTCACGAACGATGAAGAGCTTCATGGAATTGGAGACGGAAGAAGGTTGATGATGACGATAGCGACGATCTCCTTGATCCGGAGCCCAAAACGGACTCCAGATCTGTCGTGCAGATGAAGAACAGGATGTGGCGGCGCCTCCGTATCGCAAACGCGACGAAATCTTCACTTCTGATTTTTTCTGGACGAAAGTGAATTTATAGAGCTGAGTTTGGGTGCGGCAGAGCCACGTGGGCCCCACAATCTTGGTTGTCGCGGCCAGGGGGAGGCCGCGGCAACAGGGCTTGTGGCCCACTGGCCCATCCCCTCCGGTGGATCTTTGCGCCAGTATTTTTCATATTTTCCAGAAAAATTCTCCCTAAATTTTCAGGACGTTCCGAGAACTTTCATTTGTGCACAAAAACAACACCATGGCAATTCTGCTGAAAACAGCGTCAGTCTGGGTTAGTTCCATTCAAATCATGCAAATTAGAGTCCAAAACAAGGGAAAAAGAGTTTGGAAAAGTAGATACGATGGAGACGTATCATATACCCACATCTTAGTTGCTCTGGATTACGTCACTAAGTGGGTAGAAGCTATCCCCACTAGAAACGCTGATCACCACACCTCTATTAAGATGCTTAAAGAAGTCATTTTCCCAAGATTTGGTGTCCCTAGATATCTGATGACTGATGGCGGTTCACACTTTATTCATGGTGTTTTCCGCAAGATGCTCACTAAGTATGATGTCAACCATAGAGTTGCATCTCCTTATCATCCTCAGTCTAGTGGTCAAGTGGAGTTGAGTAATAGGGAGATCAAATTGATCTTACAAAAGACTGTCAATAGATCTCGGAAGAATTGGTCTAGCAAACTTGACGATGCACTATGGGCTTATAGGACTGCATATAAGAATCCCATGGGCATGTTGCCGTATAAAATGGTTTACGGTAAGGCCTTTCATTTACCTCTTGAGCTAGAACACAAAGCTTATTGGGCAATCAAACAGCTCAACTTCAATTTCAAACTTGCCGGTGAGAAGCTGTTGTTTGACATCAGCTCATAAGATGAATGGAGGGCCCACGCATATGAGAATGCCAATTTGTTCAAGGAAAAGGTTAAGAGATGGCACGGTAAAAGAATACAAAAACGTGAGTTCAATGTAGGTGATTATGTCCTGCTATACAATTCTCGCTTAAGATTCTTCGCAGGCAAGCTTCTCTCTAAATGGTAAGGTCCCTACGTTGTCGAGGAAGTATATCGTTCTGGTGCCATCAAAATCAATAGCACGGAAGGTAATTTTCCTAGAGTGGTAAATGGGCAGAGAATCAAACATTATATCTCTAGTACTCCCATAAATGTTGAGACCAATATCATCAATATCATAACTCCAGAGGAGTACATAAGGGATGTTTATCATCCTGTTTCAGACCTTGAAAATGAAGAGGTATGTGTTTTGGTAAGTAATTGGACTCCGAAACTTTCCAGTAGGAAATTTTCTCCGTTTTGGAATTTATGGAAAATTAGAAAAATAAAAAGCAGTCCGGAGAGCGCACGAGGCGGCCACAAGCTTGGTAGCCGCCGCCTCCCCCTGGTTACGTCTACAGGGCTTGTGGGCACCTCGTGTGCCTCCCGGCCTCCGTTTTCTTGTGAAGCACTCCTTCTGGTCCACAAAAAATCATTATATATTCGCCCTAGGATTTTGATCTCCGTATCGCGCAGTTTTCCTCTGTTTTTGTTTCGAGCCTGTTTTGTGCCGCAGATCTAGGTCAAGATGTCTTCTCAGGATTCAGATGGGGAAAGCTATGTGGCTGATTACCTTGCTAACCCCAAGGTCTATGCGGACTTGGAACCATACGGCTGGACCACCGACGAGGAAGAGGACTATGATCCCAAGGGGGAGGAACAAACGAGTTCCAATGAAGAGGAGGCTCCTCTACCTCAACCTGAACGCACTCATGTGGAGTTCAAGAAGTCAAGCCTCCCTGACCAAAGGAAAAAGCCTAAGACCTTGTTTATCCCTTCTCGTTTCTTGCAAGAGAGTAAGCACGAACTTTGCCATAGGGTGTTGAAGCTTGAGGAGGAAAATGATGATCTGAGAGAGCAGAACTTTATGCTCAAGTGGAAATTAGACAAGCTCAAGACTGCTTCAACAACTCCACCACCATCACCACCAAAGGAAGACAAATAAGCATTGGTATGGGCAACTCCATTGGCTTGTGCCAAGCTTGGGGGAGTTGCCCTGGTATCATATCACCTTTATATCTTTTGCTTTTACCTTTGTTTTAATTCTTTCCTTTTCAGTTTTTATTTCTTCTCTTAGTGGAATAAGTCTTTAGTGTTTAGTTTGAGTCTTTTGCCTTGTGTTTCCCCCGATGTATTCGAGCTTGCGAGCTATATAATAAAGAGTATCTTAGTCAAGGTCTTTGTTTTGTGCCGTGATCAAAAGTATTAAAAGAACGATAGCATGAAAGATCATGAGATGATCTTATGGAAAGTGATAGCTTCACATATAACAAGTATGATGATTGAAACTTGTTGAGAATAGACCAACATAGGCCCTAATCATTTTTGCAATTAACAAGAAGTGATAAGGAAAGAGAGGTTCACATATAAATATATCATCTTAGACACTTTCTATAATTGTGAGCACTCACCAAACTATTACATGCTTAGAAGTAGATGTTGGACAAGGAAGACAACATAATGAATTGTGTTTGCTTGGTTCCAAACAATGTTATATGCCTAGAGATCCCTTAGCATGTGACGTTTGCTTCCACCTCATATTAGCCAAAACTCCCGCACCAAGTAGAGATACTACTTGTGCATCCATAAACGTTCAACCCAGTTTTGCCATGAGAGTCCACCATA
Organism: Hordeum vulgare subsp. vulgare; assembly: GCF_904849725.1. Taxonomy (NCBI): domain Eukaryota; kingdom Viridiplantae; phylum Streptophyta; class Magnoliopsida; order Poales; family Poaceae; genus Hordeum; species Hordeum vulgare. The sequence continues at coordinate 84,959,466 of NC_058520.1, forward strand.
CCTGCCTATGGATTGAATGAGATCCCTCAAGTAAGTTGTCATCGGTGCAAGCAATAAAAATTGCTCTCTAATATGTATGATCTATTAGTGTGTGGTAAATAAGCTTTATACGAACCTGTGATGAGGAAGACATAAAAGCGACAGACTGCATAATAAAGTTCTTTATCACAGGAGGCAATATAAAGTGACGTTCCTCCGCACTAAGAGGACACGCATCCAAACCTCAAAAGCGCATGACAACCTCTGCTTCCCTCTGCGAAGGACCTATCTTGTACCTTTACTTTTTACTCTTGAAAGAGTCATGGTGATCTTCACCAATTCCTTATTTTTCCTTTGTCTTGGCTACCGTCACATGCTAGGGAAAGATCTATATTCATATATCAACTTGGAGATGAGTACTTATGCTTTATTATTGTTGACTTTACCCTTGAGGTAAATGGTTGGGAGGCAAAACTATAAGACCCTATCTTTCTCCATGTCCTGCTGAAACTTTGATACCACGTGAGTTGTACCAATTGTGGAAAACAAAAGAGATGATTGAGTATGTGGGTTTGCTTTACAAGCTCTTATTTGACTCTTTCTGATGTTATGATAAATTGCAATTGCTTCAATGACTATGGACTGTTGTTGGCTACTCCTCTGTAAGGTTTTTGTTTCATACTTTGCTTTGTGAAGGAATTGTTACTTTCCCATAATTATATTTATGATCAATTGTTGTTCTATGTGTCATCATGATGCCCTCATGTACGTATTATGTTTTATCGACACCTTCATCCCTAAACATGTGGACATGTTTATGGATCTTGGTTTTCGCTTGAGGACAAGCGAGGTCTAAGCTTGGGGGAGTTGATACGTCCATTTTGCATCATGCTTTCATGTTGATAATTATCGCTTTATGGACTGTTATTATACTTTGTGGTACCATACTTATGCCTTTTCTCTCTTATTTTGCAAGGTTTATTTGAAGAGGGAGAATACCGGCAGCTGGAATTCTGGTCTGGAAAAGGAGCAAGTCTGAGTCCTCTATTCTGCGCAACTCCAAATACCCTGAAAATCAACGTGGAATTTTTTGGGAATATATAAAAAATATTGGGCGAAAGAAGTGCGAGAGGGGAGCTACCAGGGGCCCAAAAGCCTGGTAGCCGCCGCCCCCCCTGGTGGTGGCTACAGGGCTTGTGGGCACCCTGGTGGCCCACTGGCCCCCCTCTTTTGCTATATGAAGGATTTCATCCAGGAAAAAATTAGGGTGGAGCTTTTTCGTGGATTCTCCGCCGCCACGAGGCGGAACTTGAGCAGAACCAATCTAGAGCTCCGGCAGGACGATCCTGCCGGGGAAACTTCCCTCCCGGAGGGGGAAATCGTCGCCGTCGTCATCACCAACACTCCTCTCGTCGAAGGGGAGTCATCTCCATCAACATCTTCATCAGCACCATTTCCTCTCCAAACCCTAGTTCATCTCTTGTAACCAATCTCCGTCTCGCGACTCCGATTGGTACTTGTAAGGTTGCTAGTAGTGTTGATTACTCTTTGTAGTTGACGTTAGTTGGATTACTTGGTGGAAGAGTTTATGTTCAGATCCTTGATGCTATTCATTATACCTCTGATCATGATTATGATTATGCTTTGTGAGTAGTTACTTTTGTTCCTGAGGACATGGGATAAGTCTTGCTAACAATAGTCATGTGAATTTGGTATTCGTTCGGTATTTTGATATGTTGTATGTTGTCTTTTCCTCTAGTGGTGTTATGTGAACGTCGACTACATAACACTTCACCATATTTGGACCTAGAGGAAGGCATTGGGGAGTAGTAAGTAGATGATGGGTTACTAGAGTGACAGAAGCTTAAACCCCAGTCTATGTGTTGCTTCGTAAGGGGCTGATTTGGATCCACTAGTTTAATGCTATGGTTGGACGTTGTCTTAATTCTTCTTTCGTAGTTGCGGATGCTTGCGAGAGGGGTTAATCATAAGTGGGATGCTTTTCCAAGTAAGGGCAGTACCCAAGCGTCGGTCCACCCACATGTCAAACTATCAAAGTAAGGAACGTGAATCATATGAACATGATGAAACTAGCATGACAGAAATTCCCGTGTGTCCTTGGGAGCGCTTTTTCTCCTATAAGACTTTGTTCAGGCTTATTCCTTGCTACAAAAGGGATTGGGCCACTTTGCTGCACCGTTGCTACTATTGTTACTTGTTACTTTTCACCTGCTTCGTTTCACCTCACTACACCATCACTTATTACAGCTACTTTCAGTGCTTGCAGTTATTACCTTACTGAAAACTGTTTATCACAGCCTTCTGCTCCTCGTTGGGTTCGACACTCTTACTTATCGAAAGGACTACGATTGATCCCCTATAGTTGTGGGTCATCACTCTCCCGTCGACCGTGTACGCGGTGAACGGGACGGAGTCGCCGGCGGCAGCAGCAGCAAAGGAACGAGCGCATGAGGCAGATGCGATCTGATTCTCATGACAGCTAGGGTTAGCGTTAGCCCTGCTTATATAGGCGGTCGGGTGGAGAGACGTGGGCTGAACCCACGTCCGAGTCGGTAACAGCCCACGATCCCACTTCCGAGTCGGTAACAGCCCACGATCCGACGTCTCAGATCGTGGCGCATCCGTTACGTATTCTCTGTTCCTGACCGGCAAAAATAAGCGTGTAGGTATGAGCTCGGCTCATTCCCGCAACCCGCGTCGTGGTGGGCGGCGGAGGACGAGTCCGCGAGGGCATCTTCTCTTCTCACTCTCCAATAGCATGTAGAAGAGAGCCCCTTATAAAGGGGTCCAACTTCTTCTCCACTAGCGGGGTGGGACTAAACTTCCCACCACCACCTTGTCATGCCACCACCTACATGGGCCCTTAGAGATTTCTGAAATTCTCTTATGGGCCTAAGGCCCACTACTAATTTCAACAGCGACTACCTGCAACCAGGGACCCGGACGACAACGCCTCCAGCAGCTTCATCGGTGCATCCTTCCCTCATGTGCAACCGCGTGCTCGTGAGCGTCAGGCACAACTCACTCGCGACGGGTGCGAGGGATCCCCACGACCCCAGACATCGGCGACGGGCCACGGTGTCACACCATCGGGATACAAAGGAAAGCCAGGGGTTCACGAGGGCCTCCTCTACCCCAATGCGTACCTCCGGTGAGCTTGGAGATTGTGCTCCCCTCCGTCTCCACTACATTCCTCCTCTGTCGATGAAACATACGGCAAGATGGAATTGCCAACGCCAGAACTCGACGCGTTGTTGACACCGCTCTCCTCGCGTCGCCCGCAACTGATTCTGATCGCCTTTGTCCCTTCCCAGCTTGCTCCCGCGACATGGGTGGTGACCCCCACCTCTGCCCGCCTCCTCCGATCATGCTCGGTTGTAGAAGACAAAGATGCAACACTTGGGGGTTGGGTGCAATTCAGTATTTATTTTAGTGTGTTTCAATTATTATTGTTGTCGTAGTTCAGTAAGGTTCTTACTTTTCTTTTGAACGTGTTTGTTGTGGCTGCATCTCTCTATTTATTTTGGGAAAGGTTTCGGCCCGTGTGCTTCCTACGATCCCGCACGTGGACCCTCCCTTTCTTTTATGCTGCGAGACGTTATTTTTTGTTGCAACTGTTATTTCTTTTACTACTACCGACATAATTTTTGCTGCAAACGTTGGTGATTGTTGCTAAAATTGGGGTACTAAAAAAGTTGCATCCAAGTTTAGTTGTAACCCGAATTTATCGGATTTTTTGCTACAACCGTGTTAATTTTTGCTACAACCGGTATCAATTTTTGTTGTAACCGTTCACTAAAAAAGTTGCATACACGTTCGTCAGAATTGCAACCCGAGTTCATCGGATTGTTTTGCTACAACACTTTTTTGTTTTGCTTCCACGCATCATCAACTTCGTTTTTTTGTTACGATCACGTTGATATTTTTTTGCTACAACTATATTTTTGTTGCATACATCGACAAAATTTATTGTATCGAAAGAATAATGTTGTATGACGATCTAACGATGCGGTCCGCATACAGCTGGCGGATCGGACGGTCCGCGCACGGCCGGCCAAATGATCCGGCGCGCCGGCGCAAAGCACTGCTCATAGTATGTTTCACATATTGTTTTGTTGCAGTTCCGTAAGGTTCTGACTTTTTTTTAAAACGTGTTTGTTGTGGATGCATCCCCCTCATGTGCAATAGATGATAGACGCGGAGATTGCTAGCATCAGCTCAGGTTCACGTTGCTGTGATGCAGTTCAGTTGCCGCCAGAGCAAGCTGTAATTCACTGTTTAGTGCACTGTAGTCTGATATTTTTGTTATTTTTGCGGACACAAAAACGATAAACAAAAAGAGGCAGGAAACAAGTGCACTGCATGCCGCTCGTTCCCATGTGCTTTATCACTGTTCTTTGTCAGTTATATATATTTTGAGTGTGGTTGTGTAAAAATAAATTGATAAGTATACTTTGAAGCTCACTTTGTCCTCTCATGCAGTTTATTCTTTTTCATGAGAAAAACGAATGATGTGATTCACTTCATGGTGGTTGGTGGCTCACTTGTAAAATAAAATGGAGGAAATAAATTCTCATGAAAAAGGGACAAAGAAATCATGCAGCTTTCTTGACCAACTGATAGTGCGGTTTTCCATCTGAAGCAGTGTTGTCGGTGGTCTGATGTTGTTCGTCTCATGCAAGAAATTACTATCGAAACAACAAAATTTAATGAGGTTTACTTCTTGATAGGGTTGCGGTTCACTTACGTCCGATCTGAAATGCACTCCACTTCCTCGTGTGAAAAATGTACGTCAGACAAAATAAACAATGAAGTTCGCTTGTATGTAGGATGCAATGCGGTTTTCAGTCTAAAGGAGTGCGCTCTTCAGTACGATGTGGTTCACTCATCGATTTTGGTGTCACGAAAAACATCCGCATTTCGGTAATTTCAAAGTTGTTCTTAAACCGTAAGGAATTAGAGAGGGTCTTCTACATGAAAGTTGTGCCTCCTTGATATATTTTCAATGCCGTATCATTTGCATCGTTCCGACAAGCGGTTTGGAAAAAAATACGAAAATACGCTTGCTGTCACTCTTATGCAGCCACACCATTTGCAAAATTCATTTAAAACCGCGAGGAATCTCAACAAATGACCAGCAAATGAAAGTTGTGTCTATTCCACATATTTTCAACGTCATATCATACGTCACCGTAAGGAATCTCAACAAATGACCAACAAATGAAAGTTGTGTCTATTCCACATATTTTCAACGTCATATCATACGTCTCGTTCAACGAACGGTTAAAAACTACAGCGAAAAACATACCTAAAAACACAAAAAAATGACCTGCGACTGACCTAATCAGTCGGTTGCAGGCGCCTCCGTGGGCCATGTGAAGGTTGTCCCCGAGTACAGCGGACCCCTCCACTGATCGAGCAACGGGTTGCCGCTGCGTTGCCCCGTCGGGCTGCAGTGGCACCACCCAATGGTTCTCCCCGCAGTTGCCCCGACCCATGAGCCGCTGCTACACCGTCCCTTCGGGCTGTAGTCCGGCGGCACGCGGTCCCCGCCACTGTCGAGGCCGTCCTCCTGCCTGCACCAACCTACGCACAGCCGCTGCGTCGCCCCATCGGGTCGCGGCTGGCGGTCTATGCCGCCACCCTCGAGGTCTTCCCGCCGTCGCCCTAACCCCGCGCACCGTCACTTCCTCGCCCCTTTGGGTCGTAACGCCGCGGTGCGTGATCCACACCACCGTCCCCATGCGTCAACTTCGCGTGGTATGCGATGCGCCATCTCCTTCGACGCGGGAACGCCATCGTCCGCGTCGGTCTTAGTCATGCTGTCGGGATCTTCCTCGCCTACTTCGAGCATCGTCGCCGCCATCAGGCCGCCGCGGCCTCTCTTCTTTGGCGCTGCTGCAGCTCGCTCACCTGAGCCGCGCCGCCCGTCAATCTCCTTCATCTTCATCCAGCACTAGCTCATTGCCAGCGGCGCCGTCATCTTTACCGACCACTTCGTCTACTTTGACCACCGCGGGCTACATCGCCCCCCGCCGATTTGCACCACAACCGTCGTTGAGTCCTTCTCTGCTATCCTCCTCGACATCGCATACAAGTTGTCTGTAGGTCCCCGTCTACGCATGCCCGGTGCTGGCAACACCGCCGCGTGCCTTCGTCCCCGGTGTGTTCCCGGGCCTGGCCAACCTGGATCGGTGCATCGTCAACGTCGTCTTCGTCCGTCTACGCATGGATAGTACTGGCGACACCGATGTATGCCTTCGTCCATGAAGTGTCCCTAGGCTTGGCAAACCAGGCACGCCACATCGTCAACTACATCTCCTTCCTGGCGCATCACTACTTGACACCACTGCGCCCATGATCGACTGACTCGACGCCTCCTTGCGCCCGCAGCTTCAGGGCGACTTCCTCGACACCAGCTACCCTGACTCGACATCGACCACGCCATTCTTGCACGGCTACCTCGACCACAGCTACACCGCCCTACACTCTCGGCTACCTCGACAAACGCACAAAGAGTACCGCCTTGCTTGAGCAACCTCGTCGGTTTCCACTCCAGGCACAACTTCTGCGATGCATCGACCGTTACGACTGTGGGGGGCTGACCGTCAGCTTACCTTTGAATTCTTCTCCAGTCTCATCGTCTGCTTTGCTACCGTTGTGACTGCGGGGCGATGTTCAGTATATTGACTAGTTCCGAAATATGACATAGGCTATGATTTGTCCAACCTTGCCTTGTACTTCAAATTAATCATTGTACTCCTATATATATGCACATGAGGCTTAAACAATACAACAACTATTCCACCAATCCCTATCTCCCTTCTAACACTAATCATTTAGAATCCAAGTGTACATGCCATTTAGATCTTATATTTTTTTTCTATTCCCACGTTTTGAAAATCCTGCAAATCAAAGAGGACCTAAATTTGTATCGGTTGGGCGTGTGAGCTTTATATATAAAGCTGAAAGAAAGCATGTTTCGAGAACCGCAGTACAAATGCAACACATACACAGATTAACTGCCCCTAAGACCAACATCTCAAGTATACATATGTGCACACGCATAACAACATAGTACTTAATTAACAACATGAGGCATGTAGCGCTACATTAACACGAGTGTGTATGTATCCAGTTATTGCTCCCTGGTTTTGCAACTTGCAAGCTTTCTTACTGTATAAAGCAACAAGAAAAAGCAATGACCCAACGTCAATCATCTCATCCACGAACGAGAAAAGATAAGAACCTTGTATCGCTAGACTCTGGACGTGAGAGGTGGTAGATGCGGCAGGGGGAAGGGGATTGGTGAGATTGCCCACCCAACGTGGCGTCGCACCATAGCCAGTGCCATCCGGTCTGACCCCTACGATCACCAAACAGCAAATTGGTACGCTGTGTCATCTCCACCTGAAGCAGCCCTGATGTTGCGTTGGCGATGCTTAGCCCGACCAGCTCGGTTGCCGTCGTGGCTGTCGCCGCCGCCTCTGTCATCTTCTCCAGGCAGGTATCGGGGAAGTAAGCCTTGCCAAGGTGTGTCCCGTCGTGCCAGACGTCAGCCTCCCAGTGGGTCACGCACATCTGGTGGCCCTCGTAGCGGCTGATCAGGCGCGCGCCGAGGTCGAAGCGCAAGCGCGTCGCGTCTTGCGGAGTTGATGCCTCGATGCCGGTGATCTCCACTTGGTGGTACCCTTCCTCCACAAAGGTTGCCTGAATGGTCTCACTCAGGTGAGGGGATGCAAACTCGAACACGAGCAGGAGGAACACGGCGAGAGAGAAGACGAGGGCAAGCAAGAGCAGAAGGTATTTGGCCTTCTCCCAAACCAATGCGATCGCAGACGGAAATTCCATGTTTTGTGTATAAAATACTACCAGGTTGTCCAAGTTTATCGATGGACGGACCTCTGTATATATATACACGCACAGGCGACACGAGTCGATCAGCCAAAATCGTAACCGGTGTCGGTTCAAATCAACCGATTGCAGTCGAATCGCATCAGGACACGAGGATGTAGTCAGTTCAGAGTTCAGACTCGAATATGAATCAATCCCTTGCTGTCCGAATCGAATCCTGAAACGGATCCAGAAAAATCTCTCAAGTCCTCCTATATATAGATGTAACGCCGCAGAGCTTAGCTAGCTTGCCCTTGAGATCTGCAAAGCGTTTATAATGACGGTGGCAGAAGAACCTGCCAACTACGGCGACTACTACGTCCTCGCCATTGACGACCCTGAACCAGACCAGCCTGCCGATGCCGCCGCCGACGATGAGACGAAACTTTGGCTGGACATGCTGGCGACGCTCGTCTTGCTGGCGGTTACTATAGGCTTGGCCATCTACATCTGGCACTTCACTCATGTTCTGGAGCCTGCGTACTCGGTACAGTTCACAGGCGTCCAAGGGCTCGACCCCTCGCAGAGTCCTGCCCTCTCGCCGGCGTTCAACCTCAGTGTCCACGTTAACAACAGGCAGCACATACGACGAGTCTGCCAGGAGGAGAGCAACGTGATCGTCTACTACGACGAGGGCGGTAACACAACAACCAGAAGCATCGGATGGGGCAAGATGCGTTCCTTCTGCGTGGACAGGTGGTCGACGACGGACCTCGACGTGTCTTTGTCTAATCAGGGCCTGTTCCTCTCTCAGGGGTTGCGAGAGAAGATTGCGGCCGACCTGAAGAGCCAACAAATTGATATCACCGTTGAGATCAAGCCAACTCATCCAGAGAAGCCCTCTAGGCCATGCCTCACCATCTGTGGTGTCAAGTCGACCGGCCAGTTCTTCCCAGGAGCGTCAGCGATGCCGATGCCGTGCAAGTGCGGCACACTATGTGCGACAGAAAGAAAGTATATTTACTACAAAGATCATCGATACAAGGTTCATCAACGGCACCCTCCCCATCAAATCTATTCCCCTCTTTAGGTCTAGTTCCTACATCGGGCTTCGCCTTTCTGAACCGAATCATGTCTTTCAAGTGTCAACAATATGACCGAGTTCTGTAACTGGTATATATAGCAGAAATTTCAGTTGTCCTAGATGAAAGATTATCACATCAGTTTCTACACATGTACAGATTCTTTTATTAGTCTATTTAGTATTTTTGTTACTATGGTTTGGAGATTTGCTTGACCAATCTTGTCGTGCTTAAATCCATTGGAGAGTCCGGTTACTGACCCATGATGCTCTGTCGTCGACGTTCTATTGGTGGTGATGGAAGAATATAGATAGGGGGTGGCGCCAGAAGAGATATCATCGGCTACGATGGTGTCATGGTGACACAGCGGTTGTGCCAGGTTCAGATCCCTATGGGTGATTAATAGATACACATCCGGTCTACCTATCTTTATTGATGAACATGAAGGATTACAATGGAGTTCTATTATCTATTGAGCTAGGGTACGGGTATGTGCTCCCGTGTATCTTCTGCCTCTGGCACAGACGACTATCGCCTTTATATGGGCAGTCTTCAATCTTCAGGAGTGCGAAGTTTTGGTGGACGGAGGCATTGAAGAACTTTATTTCAAAGAATTTAAAAATGTTATTTTTATGTTTCAAAAAAATCTAAAAATAAATATGTGAAAACTTATACTTATTTGTAGTGGGTCTGTAAAATTTCGTTCAAAATTTTTACTTTTTGCAAGCTACATAAAAATAACAAAATCCTGTCCAAGAACAACAATAAAGGGCTCATTTTCATTTGTGTTTTTGTCCTTTATGTATACGTCAAGTATGAAAGTATGTTGTTGAATTTTTTCCTCAGTGTGTTGTATATGTATTTGCGTATGTAAAACTTTTTTGACTTTTTTTGTGATGTGGAAATATGTATTTTTTAAAGCCCACCCTGGTGTCGGGACTCCATTTGCATTTTTCGCAGTCTTCGGCAGGTAGTTTAGTACCTTCTTTTAGTAAAATAATACGATTAGGAGATCCCGCGGTTACGAGGCACAAGTCTCCTGTAGTAGAAGCAACCCTAAAGTAGCGCTCCTGGTTCATGTCCCGTACCGATGCTTACTAGAGTGCAACCGGGGCACAAGACTTGGCAGCCATTAGACCTTAAGTGGTAATAAGGTCTAGGTGAACAAGCATCGTTTCCCTCTCCGAGTGGGTGTTCTTTTTTTTCCAATCGGTCATCCCCTTCCGATTAATTGCTCAACGGAAAGATAACAAAGTTTAGTTTGTTCGGAACCTACAGTGATACACCATATAACCGAAAACAAACCATTACCAACAAACATGCAAAGGAAACTAGGGAAAGCAAGAGCGAGCTAGAGCAGTTGCCGGGAAACCAGCTATAGGCGCTCAAAATGGAAGACACCTATTACAAGCAAAAACCTCGCACCACTATCACAAAGTAGACGAAGCGCAGCGCAACTGCAACCACACGGCGACAGGGACTCTACATATCACGGGCTTCGAGATCAGCTGCAAAAAGTCTTGGTATAGCCAGCCATAAAAAATATCTGGACTCCACGTTGACCATGTTCTCAGAATAAATCCTCAAGGATCAAGAAAGCGCCCATCACTCTTCCAGGCGCCCGACAGTCTCTGCACGCATCGGCGCCATTTCGTGAGCAAGCGCTGAAGCTTCATCCATCACAGCGCGCATACCCTGCTTGACAGCACCACCCATCTTCCTTTTTCATGAGCCCTGTGCGATATGACAAAAAAGAGCAAGCGGTAAATATAACCTCTAGCGGAGTTCGCATCACATGATCCTCGAAACTAATTTTGTTCCGTGTGGACCACAAACTCCAGCACACAGCTGCAATGCAAGATATAAACACCTTATCTCCCCTGGTAGGAAAGCATGTAACCAGGACAAGCTTTGCCATAAATTCTTTGGACAATTATTTGTTCTGAGGGATTTACCAATGATCCCCCAAGTGGATTTAGCAACCCCACATAAAAAAAACAAGTGTCTCGATGTTTCATTTATCGAGCAAAAGGAACATACATGATTACCCTCCCACTTTCTTTTCTTCACATTATTCCTAGTTAGCAGAACATCCCGAAACAACTACCACATGAATATTTTGATATTGAGAGGAATAGGAGCTTTCCAGATCATTTTTTTATGGGCCTCGGCAATATTCCTTTCTAACCAGGTGTGAAGTGATTGTGTAGTATATTGACCACTTTTGTTGAATTTTCATTCCACTCTATCAAGAGTAGACGATCTAGGCAAGTTTTTAGCATCATGATCAATCCCCTTCCATTGTTCATTTACGGCACGAGTAAATCGACGTTTGAAGTTCAAATCATAGTTTTTTGGAAAAGCAGTCACCTATTGTACATTGTTGATCATGACAAATATCAAATAACTCAGGATACTTGTCACAGAAAGGGTATTCATCCAGCCAATGATCTAACCAAAATCTGGCCACATCTCCCTTGTTACAAATATTTTTTGTCACTGGGATATAGTATTCTTTAACTTTCATTATCGATTTCCAACAAGGAAAATCGGAGAATCGAGGTTTAATGTTGGCAACAGTCTTGTTTCTAAAATAATTGTCTTTAACATATTCTGCCATAGTCCCTCATCAAACTCCAAGTTCCACCTGTTGAGGAACGTTGCATGGGAAACAAAAAAAATTCTACGCACAGAAAGACCTATCATTGTGATGATCATCTACGAGGACGAGATCGAATCTACATACCCTTTTAGATAGCTAAGCGGAAAGCATTAAGAAAAGCGGTTGATGTAGTGGAACGTCTTCGCGATCCAAATCACCGCCGTCCCACTATTCGTCCCGATCTAGTACCGAACGGACGACACCTCCACGTTCAGCACACGTACAGCTCGATGACGATCTCCGCCTTCTTGATCCAGCAAGACAGACGAAGAGATAGCTGAATTCTCCAGCAGCACGACGGCGTGGCGGTGATGGTGGTGGAGCTACTCCGGCAGGGCTTCACCGTGTTGTACCGATCTAGCTACGATATGTCACGAAGTAGTGGAGGGAGAGAGGTTTGCACAAAAACTTGAGGTACAAAAACATTAAAACCCTCCACTATATATAGGAGGAACCAAGGGGTGGTGGCCTTGCCTCCTACTCCAAGTAGGAGGGGTCGGCCGAGCCAAGGAGGAAGGAATCCTCCTCCAATTCGGTTTGGAGGAGTCCTTTCCTTCTTTCCCACCCCCTCTCTTTTTTTGTTTCTTTTTCTTTTATTGTTGTCTTGGCCGAAATAGCCCTATTGGGTTGTGCTACGACAACAAAAGTCCTTCCCCGGCAACGCGATGAATTCTTCTTGCTACTTCTCTTGCTTGCGTCGGTTTTTCCCTTGAAGAGGAAACGGTGATGCAACACAGGAGCAGTAAGTATTTCCCTCAGTTTGAGAACCAAGGTATCAATCCAGTAGGAGAATTTTGTCAAGTCCAGAGTACCTGCACAAACACAAAGAGCTTGCACCGAACGCTATAAAGGGGTTCTCAATCCCTTCAAGATTGATTGCAAAGTGAGATCTGAAGGCGGAAAGTGCAACGAAGAAAAAGTGTAAGGCTAAAAATATGGTGTGGAGTAGACCCGGGGGCCATAGTGTTCACTAGAGGCTTCTCTCAAAATAGCAAATATTATGGTGGGTGAACAAATTACTCTCGAGCAATTGATAGAACCGCGCAAAGTCATGACGATATCTAAGGCAATGATCATACATATAGGCATCACGTCCAAGACAAGTAGACCGATACTTTCCGCATCTACTACTATTACTCCACACATCCACCGCTATCGAGCATGCATCTAGTGTCGTGGGTATAAGCCTGACAGTAGATGTGTAGGGTATGAATGAGATGGGCAGAGTCCTAGCTACGGCGAGGTTGTATGAGTTCAGGCCCCTCTGCGGCGGAGGTAACAGCCCTACGTCTCAGTGCTCTCGGAGCTTGTTACCGAGTGTGATATGGAGTACAAAGATTTGCTAACCCTTTTACCAGTGGGGGAGGGCGGCTTATATAGAGTGCGCTGCCCTCCACAACGGTTCTGATTCAAGGGTGGAGTAGTGGCGATTGAATGCATACGTTATAGGTAACGTATGCTCTAAATGCTAGTAAATGCACCCGGAAACGTACAACAGTTTCCCTCCAGAGAGGTTACGGCGCACCGATTGTATCCAGTCGGTAGGCCCGGTGTTCTCCGAATGTTAGTCTCCGACTGGAGGATTCCGGGCCTGCTACCGACTGGATGATGGGGGCACCTTAATTCAGTCGGGGCATACTTAAGGTCCTGTCCCTTGTGTGGGGTAGCCCTTGGGTAGGACGTGTAGGGCAGGCCTATGACCCTACCCTAGGACTATGACCCCATCATTAGTCCCCGAATGGATTGGGGTTGAAACGTCGAAGCGGTGCTTGAGGTTCAGATCTGACTGAACTAGGTTCGGTTTGGGCGTTGCTTGCCCTTATCCATTTTATCTCTCTCTCGACCAACGCTCTGAGTGGAAGTGCTTGCGAAACAGACTATCGGGAACCGAGTGCTTCCACGACATCCTTTGACACGACCGGTCAACTGACAGCGGCGGATTTTCCGGGATCTCAAATTTCGGGTTCCGCGCGCTTAGCGGGGGCGATGTCAGCGCGCTCGAGTAGCGCCTGACTCCTCGATCCTCGCGCCTTCAACTCCTCCACTGATATCGCCGCGGCTGGTTGGGCAGATAAGATTCCGGGCCCGCTCGCCAGCGACCCAGTCGGTGCTCTATTTAACTCTGGGCGACGAGACCTTTCGGTTACGCTCGCCGAATCCTTTGCTCTTGCTTGCTCCGTCTTCCTCGCCACCTCCTGCGCATATACGCCCTTCTCTTCCCCTCCTTCTCGAAAGCTCACCGTCGCCGCCATGACCAAAGGTCAGACCAACAAGATGGAGGCGAGGAAGAAGAAGACCAAGGCGGCGGCTGCTCAGCGGCGGCAGCGGCCATTGCCGGCGGGGTGGATCCAGGGAGACTTTCTCCCCTCCAAGGTGACGGAGGGGGACCTGCTGGAGCTGGTAGAGCACGGCCAGCTCGTGCATAAGTCCTGGAGGCTGCCGGCGGACGACGAGGTCGAGCCGGCGCCACGGGAGGGGGAGCACGTCTTGCTCCTAAGCCATGTTCACAGAGGTTTCTCTCTGCCCCCGCATCCTTTCTTCAAAGGTATCATGAATCATTTTGGTGCTCAACTCCATCACTTCCCTCCGAATGCCATCGCCCACCTTTCGGCCTTCATTGTTTTGTGTGAGTGCTTTATCGGTTGCCCCCCCCATTGGGGTTTATTCAAACATATCTTCTCCGCCCGGTCTCAAACCATCAAACGTCTTAGTCAGTCGGATGACAAGACGCATCTCCTCCAGCTCTGCGGGGGTTTAGGGTTTCAGAAAAAGAGTCGGAGCAGCTACCCTGCTCTCCAGTTGAGAGAGTCAGTTAGGAACTGGCAGTCGACGTGGTTCTACTGCCAGGACATAGCTTGTCCGAACGCGTCGACTGGGCTACCTCCATTTAGTCTAGACCGTCCTGCTCCTCCCAAGCAACTCGCCCTCTCGAAAGCCGAGAAGAACGACATCCAGCCTTTGGTCGAGGCACTCGTGGATGTTGTCAGGAGGGGGTCACCGGTATTGACCTGCTGGAAGTTTTCATCGGTCGGCGAATCCAGCCTCTGCAGGCCCGCCACCACGCTATGTAGGACTACACAGGGCCCGAGGATTCCACTCGGACCAACGTGGAGGGCATTCTCGAGGAGAAGGTGACCTCATGGGTGCTCCAAATCACGGGTCCCTGTGAGAACCCCAAAGGAGCCCGCCGAGTGACGCCTTATAGCGCGGACAACCCTCCACCGAATCAAGTGAGTAACATTAGCCGAGTGCATTGAACTGTCTTGATTTCAGTCGTTTATTTATATCTCTGTGTGATGCTTAATGTTTCCGACTGAACCTCATGCAGCAGTGGACCAACTGGTCTTCCCCCGTCTCGAACGGGAATCCGGAGGAGGAGGAGGAAGAAGGCAGCCAGGAGGGGAGCGTGGAGAGCGCCGAATACGTCTCCGACAGCGGGGAGTCGGAGGAGGAAGACAGCGAGGAAGAGGAAGAGGATGAAGAGCCAGATTCACCACCTCAGCGGCCAGAGCATCGGAGTAAGCGTCGGCATGAGCCTGCCGTCCCTTCAGCCCCTCCTACGTCGTCGAGTGCTCCGCCTGCTGCCCCGGCGGTACCGAGTGTTCGAGGCACCAAGAGGGCCAGGGACGCAGCCGCTGAAGTTGCAGGCCAGTCCTCCAGGGCGCCCAAGCCGAGTGGGCCTGAACCTAGGAAGGCTCTGCCGCGGATGAGGATGGCCATCCCCGTCACCTCCACGTAAGTGAATCTAACTTTCGGCTCTTTCTGTTGACCGAGTGAACTCCTGCTTTACAAGTCGAATGGACTTCACTCGACAGGGTTGCCACTTCTGCGACCTCGCCGGCCCGCCAAGGGGACGACCCCATGGACACAGACGACGTCGTTTCGTCTCAACCAGGTATGTTGTGGGAGAATCGGGTACTTTATTCCTGTAGACTGCGCCATCCTTTTCTTTTTCTGAGGCGTTATGTTATTTGGCTTGTCAGGGGCGATCTTCCTGGACGAGGGTGACCAGGGGAGAGCCGACCCCATCGTGGAGCCTGTCCTCGAGCCTGTCCTTGAGGCTGCTCTTCCTGCTGCCGCCCCTGCCGCCAACGCTCCCCCGACCGAAGTGCCTCCACCGACTGAAGTGCCTCCACCGACTGAACCGGTGCCGGCGGGTGAGGAACCTACTGGGGCGAACCTTGGGATGCCCCAGGAACTTCCCACGATTCCCGGTTCGTCGAATGCTGAATTCAGCATTCGGTGTGTCCCAGAGGAGCAGGTGGGGGCGGCCAAGGGGGCCATGATCCAGGTGGAGCTGATGGCCGGAGAGGCCAAGAGGGCTTATGACTCCGTTGCGGCCTTGTACCGGCGGATCTTGGAGCTGCGCGATGACATCCGAGTAAGTAGTCTAGTAAGTACTTACTTTTCTTCTGCAACCCACTGGGTGTTGTCTGCTGTTTGCAATGGGTTCACTCCGAGTGAACCGAGTGGGTGTAGTCCCCGAGACTTCTGTCGAGTGCTTGCACCGACAGTTGTCTTTATGCATTTGGTCTTTAGTTGAGTTGTGTCCGTAGACAATATTTCCGAGTGCGAGTACTTATTGCAGTCGGAGCGCTCTTGCGGTAAGAGTCTCCGAGAGTAAGTTGCACGCAGGTGGAGTAGTATTAGCCCCTGAGGCGTAGGTGAAAACATGCATCTCAATAGGGCGGGTCTGCTTGAGGTGCATGCCAGTGGGGTCACTCTTTGTGAACCCACTGGGTGTAGTCCCCGAGACCGTTGTCGACTTCTTGCGTCGGCAGGGGTCTGAAGAACTTATACTGTGTATGGAGAAACTTGCTGATTACCCTTTGTTTCGTGGTGTAGAAAACTTGTGAAATGGGAACTGCTTATGAAGCCTTGAGGGCGGAGAGGAACTAGTATGCTGGTGAACTGGAAGCTGCAATGCTCGCCATGGCCGGCATGAAGGACGCGCTGGAAGTTTGAGAGAAGTCCTTGGAGGAGGCGCTGGAGGCGAACAGGATGTTGGTGGCGGAGGTGGAGAGACTTAAGAAACAGAGGACTGAACTGCACAATCAAATGGCTGTTCGGAACAAACGATGGACAGCTCAGGAGAAGTATGTCAACGACTGGGCTGTCCAGATGATGACTCGTCTGGCACGTAAGTCTTATGCTTTGTCGAGTGGTTGTACCGTGTGACGAACACTCGGTTTTAACTGTCTCTTTGCTCGTTTGGTGCAGATTTTTGTGGTGACGCCGAAGCTGAAGCGGCGGCTGTAGAGCGGTCCATGAAGGACAATGTGCCACTCGGCGAGGACGCCAACCGGGATCTGCTCCGGGCGCATATCCGTGTAGGCAAAGTGGGTCCTTTCGTCAGCCGACTGAGAGAAGTCATCGGCCGCATTGAGAAGGAGCTTTGGCTGGAAGACGAGTTGCGGCAGGAGATGGAGACTCTGTTGGGGCGACTGGAGGAGATTCCGGACCGAGTGCAATCCTGGAAGAAATCGGCAGCGCGTTGCGGTGCTGACGTTGCGCTGTCCTTGGTCCGAGTCCATTGCAAGGAGGTGCGGGAAGATAAGCTGAAAGCATTGAAGGTCGCCAACACGAAGAAGCTTCAATTCGAAGACTTCATGGAGACGTTCCTTGAGACTGCCACCCGCATCGCTGATGGAATCGACTTGGACACTTTTGTGGAGCCCTCTAGTCCTGACGCCGGCCCAGCTAATGCGTGATCAAACTTTATCCTCAGTATGCCGAGTGTTTACCTGTAAGATACTGTGGCCACTTCTGTTGGTCGTCATACTTTTAGATCGGTGCGGGTAATCTTGATCCGCACTGAGTCAGCTATCGTTTTTAGACTTATGTTGCCGGAATGAAAACATTTAGTCTTTTGTTGAAATGTTGTTTCGAGTGGAACACTTAGTGCGTACTCGGAGAAGATTAAGACTTAGGTGATTCGTGGTCACGTCTAAGTCTCCGAGTGGGACTTGTAGTGCACACTCGGAGGAGATTAAGACATAGGCGATTGAGGATCGCAGCTAAGTCGCCGAGTGTGACGTATAATTCACGCTCGAAGGAAGTTATTACTTAGGTGATTCTTGATCACAGCTAAGTTTCCGAGTGCGACGTATACTCGCATTCAACTGGCAGAACGACGAGGCGGACGGCGTGCACCGGATGCTTCACCGACTTCGCGCTCGTTCCGGCCGGCCTGATGGGGATCTTCATGGGTGTTGGCCATATGAACTTTTGCTGCAGGCCCGCGGCCCACGTACTCGGAAGGGAGCTCAGTCGGAACCGAGCCCGAGCACTGGGGACGCGGGGCAACCACAACAGACTCCAGAACCGCCACTTGAGAGGACGCGAACTGACGCGCTCGGGCATGCTGCACCCAACGTTGTAGACGCGGACTGCGAGATCGCCTGCTGCGGCGCGTGGAGGTGCAAGCCGGCAATGGAGCCGATTGTTGGAGAAGAAGAATGCCGCGAGCGCCGGCACGGAAGTGTGTGGCCCCGTGACGGGGAAGCGCCTCGACATCGAGAGGTGCCTCCCGAAGCCACGCCAAATCGTCGACAACGAAGGAGAGAGCGCCGAAGAGGATCTGGTGACCCATGCTCGAACCTCCACCGGACGACATGACGAAAGGAAGTAGTCGCAAACTCACCGGAAGTCACTTAGACGCCTGCCCCATGGTGGGCGCCAACTGTCGTGGGTATAAGCCTGACAGTAGATTTGTAGGGTACGAATGAGATGGGCAGAGTCCTAGCTACGGCGAGGTTGTATGAGTTCAGGCCCCTCTGCGGCTGAGGTAACAGCCCTACGTCTCAGTGCTCTCGGAGCTTTTTACCGAGTGGGATATGGAGTACAAAGATTTGCTAACCCTTTTACCAGTGGGGGAGGGCGGCTTATATAGAGTGCGCTGCCCTCCACAACGGTTCTGATTCAAGGCTGGAGTAGTGGCGATTGAATGCATACGTTACAGGTAACGTATGCTCTAAATGCTAGTAAATGCACCCGGAAACGTACAGCAGTTTCCCTCCAGAGAGGTTACGGCGCACCGAGTGTATCCAGTCGGTAGGCCCGGTGTTCTCCGAATGTTAGTCTCCGACTGGATGATTCCGGGCCTGCTACCGACTGGATGATGGGGGCACCTTAATTCAGTCGGGGCATACTTAAGGTCCTGTCCCTTGTGTGGGGTAGCCCTTGGGTAGGACATGTAGGGCAGGCCTATGACCCTACCCTAGGACTATGACCCCATCATCTAGTGTATTGAGTTCTTGATGAACAGAGTAACGCCTTAAGCAAGATGACATCATGTAGAGGGATAATCTCAAACCAATGATGAAAAACCCATCTTTTTACCCTTGATGGCAACAACACGATGCGTGCCTCGCTACCCCTTCTGTTACTGGGTGAGGTCACCGCACGGTATGAACCCAAAACCAAGCACTTCTCCCATTGAAAGAATCATAGATCTAGTTGGCCAGCAACTCGAAGAGAATTACAAGGATATGAAATCATGCATAAGAGAGATCAGAAGAAACTCAAATAAGAAACAAACATACCCACTGAATATCGAGTCCCAACCTCAGATCATGCATCTGTAGGAAGATTGTCCTATACGTCACTACTTGATATCCCACCTATGAATTCCCGAAATATCTGGTCATGCAATCTGGTACACGGATACAAGGAGTAATATTCACACAACTCCTATACTAACCCGTCCACTGTATCACATCCGTCAACACATAACCAGAATCTCGGACCTTCATCTACAACAGGCCCTCGTCATCACAGCGATACAAAGTATGGCAGTACTCCGGAACAATCTGCACCAGTACTGGGGACATCGGGGTTATCTCGCCACTACTACTATTGAAGCAATTACGAACATCCTTCGTTCTTAGATACTCAGAAATCTGAATGATGGCGATGTGCACAAGAATCCCCTGGAGCTCAACTCCCCGGAAGAAATCAAGGCAGACAGGAGGCACCAAGACAGAACTCCGTCACATCGAAATCATATAGATTTCAAAATACCCGCGCGATCCTAAAATTTTTTTGAGCGAGAAGAGGAGTAGAATTAAGATTTCCTAAGTCGGGAACCTCACCAGAGCATGGAAGAGGAGGAAAAAGAATCCTACTCTCCGATATAACTAAGACTCAAAACATTTTACTAGACTCGACTTGGCCAAGTACGATCACACAAAGGCTCCTATGGTCGTAAGGCTCTGATTACCAACTTGTAACGACTAAGATGCGGTCCTTTCCGATTTGGGGAACGAGGCCCCAAACTGGAAAGAAGCACATCTAAGAGCTTCGCAAGCACGGTAACATGGCATAAACATAATAAGAGAATGGCAATTAGGGATTCAACTGCCATCTCATAAAGAATATCAGAGTTTACATCACGCATTTATTCAGACAAGGTAGTTCAGCTACGGACTACATAACATGAGAAAAGGCTATGCTTCCCTGCATGCTTGCCCACGATCACGACCATGCCTCAATCTTCTGGATAGTTCACGTACAAGCGGTCGGTCTCCTCATCGTACTGCCACGCCAGCTGCGTGCCGTCGGGATCACCTGTGTCGGGCGTACCTGTACCTGTTGGGGTGTTGAAGTAATCTGTGAGCCACGGGGACTCAGCAATCTATGACCTCGGTGCCAGAACTAGTCAAGTTATTAGGAAAGGAAGGTTCAGTGTTTAGGTTTGCAACATCCAAAGCTTTATAATGACTAACTTACGTATAATAAGTGATCTCGGACACCTACTTACGTCAATCACATAACCCCACCGTGTTCCCAATCGAAGAGAGGTCTCCGAAGGGGACAGTCACGGTTACGCACACAGTTGGCAATTGTATTAGATTAGGTTCAAGTTATCTATAACCGGATGTTAACAAATATTCCAAGTTGCCACATAGCCGCGGGCACGGCTTTCCAAAAGATTAAACCCTACAGGGGTGTTCCAACTAGTCCATCACAAACGGTCACGGGCCACAAAGTAATCCTCTATCACGAATCTCGTGATCTCATCGGATTCCTTAGAGGAAAACCTCAACTCTAGGGAGAACCAAAGCTTCACCGGGATTCCTATGCACAAGATATATCGCTAATTAAGGTAAGACAAGACTAGCAGGACCTCTCGACGTGTCGACGACCCTAATAAGAGTCGCGTATCTCAGGCTCAGGACACGCCGGATAAGCGAAGCGTACAGTGGCCAGAGAAATCTCCCGAGTTTCCCTGGGATGGCCCCGCACGATGTTCTAGTTTGTACCAACATTCATGAGGAGCACTGGCCCGGGTTGTTGATTATCTCCTCGGGGTAGCTATTCCCTATCCAGATTATTATTAAGTGATTAGAAAATTAACACCAATGTTGGGTCCTGCCGGACATGTCTTAACACTATACGATTTAGCAAGAGGGTCCCCATAACAACCCCGAACGTGTTAGGAGCGATCAGATATGGAATCAAACACCGATAGCCGGAAACTATGGCGGGAATAACGGAACAAAACACCCAACAAAAGGCTAGGCCTTCCGTTATTTACCAAGTATATAGGTGCATTAAATAAATAACAGATTTAACATAATGATATCAACTCATGTTATCACATGAGACAAGGCACCTGCAACTAGCAACGCTAACATTAGTAGTTAGCAAGCCTACTTAGCCATTCAAGATTTGCTAGGAGGGGAAAAGTGTTTGGGTTTCATGGAAATATTAGGAGGCAATTATTTCAGTGGTAGGCAACGAGCATATGACGAAGGAAACGTGAATCTAGCATAACAAGTCTAGAGATGGAATCAAGGTCATATCATCTTGCCCGTGATGTCCTCAGCTTGGAACTGCTCTTGTTCGTCCTTCACGTACTCTCCCGGATCCACGTACTCGTTCTCTGATCACGGTGCTAGCCAACATAAAAATAGCATCCAATGAACAACACCACTTCAATATGCAATAAGCACATGATGCATGAGATGAAAATGAAGATGCATCTCTACTCTAGTCACTTGCACATGCATGAGAAGAAAAATACAAGCTCCTGGACAGAACTGCACTCTAAGCTATTTTGACATGCATGAGGATGACATGAACAGATGCGTCACGCGAAAACAATGCAAAAACATATAAAGAACGTTACAAACGGAGCTATGGATCAACCGGAAACAATGAAACAAGAAATGGAGTCCTACGGATCAAATCCAACACAACACACTCCAATGGCATACTTATGGTATTCCCAGGTTGCCAAATCATAAAACAAACAAGTATGGATGGGGTGGTGCAAGGAATATCACCACACCATCATCTATGCACTCACAAGCATCAAAACATCAAAACTATACAATCTGCCATAAACAACATCATAGCAGTTTGAGAGCTACATGCAAAGCACCTACAACCACCCAAATATGCCAAATAGGATATGTGGCAGAAGCTATTCAAAAAATCTACAAGCATGAGCAAAAATATAATACAAAGGATTTTCACACAGAAAGTTATACACCTGCTAACATGGACAAAAATATCAGTTTTCAGGGACTTAGTGAAAATTCCAGATTCTCACTAGCTGTTTATGCTCTGAAGCATTTTGACAGCACCCAAAACAATATCTACAGGAATCCAAATGGAATGAAAATTGACAAAGAGCTAGAAAAACACAAAAGCTACAACTTTCCAGTTGATAGCCACGGATGATTCCTAACACATGGGCTTCTACAAGCACAACAACAGGACAAGAAAATATAAGCAGATTCTCAATCACAGATTTTCACTAAACTAGAATTTTAGCCACATGTCTACTTTTACTAGGCACAACTTGCACATAAGAACAACAAAGCATGAAACAAAACCAACATGTTATAGAGGGGTTCACCCTCTACTGCCACAACAAGGAATCAACCTCTTGGGCTCATCACATCTCATGGAACCAAGCTCTAAACATTGATCAAAATAGAAATATGACATTCCAGAAAGTGTTCCAAAGTGGAATCTGAACCCACCATTGGATTCCTGGGATGATTCTACCCCAAAAACATATATAATACATAGGCACTTGCATAGAATAATTGGGCACAAAGCTAAGAAGAAGATTTACATGGAATCACATAGAGATGAATAGTGCATCATCACATGTGCTTCCACTAGCCCATCACCTACACATGCATATGCACACACTCACAAGTCCAATGGTGCACATGAGGGGTGGACCTCCTGTTCATGTGCCTTAGCACACCACCACACTCTCACATACAACAAGCACACACATAATAACACCTACACATGCCAGTTATCACATACACCTTAGCTTACACCACATAATCTCTACTACACCTACACATCCATGCTTGCCTCAAGTGAATGACAAGGCACACCATGCCTTGGGCATGTGTGTGTCACACACACACATGCAAACACAACATCACATGAACAAATATACCACACACAAAGTAGGTGGGGGGAAAACCCACACACACTCACATACACACACTTGCACTAAATAGTGCTCAAGGACACCACCCATGAGCACAAGTATCACACACACATCACCACTACACCACTCACATGCTAATCACACTCACATACATGTGATCTTGATCCACCTACACTAGCACAACAAGCCTACACAAGCACTCTATCATGCTAGCAACAATAGTAGGAACAACATACTGTTTGTGAGGAGAAAAAAAATACACACAAGGTGCCAAGCCTACCACATCAAGTAAGCAAGTGAACAATGCAAAATAGAAAAAAGAAAAAGAAAAAAAATATAAAAGGTTTGGGGAGGGATTCAATCCCTAGACCCCCTGGATCAACCAGAGCACCAACAACAGCCAACACCACTCTGCTACTTGCCACTTGCTCGACAGTATAGGGAGGTTTAAGAGGTTAAGGTGCTACCTGCAGCTACTATGCCAAATAAACCCACAAAACCAAAAGGGTGCGCCGAGGGGATTCGAACCCACGACTTGCCACTGCACCAAAACATCCCTACCACTCTGCTACTGCTTTGTATCTTAACAGAGGTGGGCAGTAAACCCTTTTGAGTAACCCCCTCATGCCTATCCTCTACCCGACGGTGGCCGGAACAGGGGAAGGAGCTCATCGACGTTACACGCTAAATTGGGCTACGACTAGTCGATGGAAGGAAGCATAGGCTCCCACGGTTCCATTTCCCAAACTACTCCTACTCAGGATGGCCTACAACAACAGCGCGACGATGCACGGCGGTGCCGGCGACGGGGAGAAGAGCACGACACACTACGGGCTCCTAGGCGCAAGATCTGTCTACGGGGAAGGGAAAGAGGTTCGTGCTGACCCACTAGACGAGGTCGACGCGTCGGTCGGAGAGGAAGTAGAGGAAGAAGACGCGGCAGTGGGGATCGATGGAGAGGTAGCAGGCCGCCGTTGAAGGAGGGGAAGCAGTGCCGATCCGCCTCTCCTAGCTGCGGGAACGGGATCCTTGAAGGTCACACGTGCTCGACGAGGGGTTGGAGAGGACGCAGGTGTACGGGCGCGATGGCGAGGACCTCCTCAGCTTGTGGCCATGGCGGAGAAGCTCGATCCCCTTACCTGAAGCCGTCGACAGAGAGGGTGGAGGAGATGGGAAAGAGGTGGCAGCGCAAGGGGAGGAACCCTAGGCTGCACGGACGCCAAGGGGGGCTTATATGGAGGAGGAGGAGGCGAGGGACGCGCGCCTCGACGTCCGTGACGGTGTGTGCTCGTTGTCCTCTGTTACTGTCTCTCTGAAGAAGTCTGACGGAGGAAGGGGGAAGAAGACGTCGTCTACATGCATGGGTTGCACGCGAGAGGAAGGGCTTTGGGCCATGCAGGGGGAGAAATCCCACCAGGTGGCGCCAGATAAGAGAGGAATAATACCTTTGGGGTTTTGTAATTAAAACAAACAGAGAAAAGAATTAAAACCAAGGAAAAATTATTGGAGTTTAAAATAAAGCAAAATACCCCTGGTCATAAGGGAATTATGACCCGTTTGAATAAAATGGAAAAGAAATATTTGGAGCAATTAAACATTTACAAAACAGAATTTATTTGATATGTTTTGTGAATATTTGCACCTCTAAACGATAGTTTCAAAACAGCAACTTCACATCCTCACAATCACAAAAATACAAACTAAAACATGGGCACTTTTGAAATAGAGAAGGAGTAGAACAATCTTGGCTTGAAATAAATAGAGAGGGAGTTGTTTTGAAACCTATTGCCAACCACATAGTTCTTCCTACTATCAAACTACATCCACATCATCACATATCATCATCACATCCCAACACACCACATACATATGATCACAAGGCCACAAACACAAAGGCATGGAAAGAAATAGATGCATGCATGCAACGGGAGACATGGCAAGGTGACACACATGAAATAACACATGCATATAACTCTCATGGCACTGACATGATGGACCCATATACAAAAGGTTCCAATAAAGGAAAGTTACACTCTTGGGGCATTACAATCGCCACTCGTCGGTTGCCTCAGACCTGCCGGTTGCCGGCCCCCTCGCCGGCTGTTGGGCCTCCCATCTGCCTTCGTCTCTCCGGTTGCTGGGGTCACTGCTGCAGTGGGCTTGCCGGCTGCCTTGGCTTGCCGACCGCGTTGGGGCTGCCGGCGGCCTTGGGCTCCCCAACCCATCACCGACCTCCTCTGGCACGTCGTTCCCCACCGGTAGCCGACCCCTTGGTTTGCTCGGCCACCGCGCTTCATCATCCACGATGTCGTCATCATGACCGAGCAGCGCCCCCGACCTCACATGCGGTCGGATTCACCACCTGCCCGCCGCGATCGACTCCATCCATGCCATGCGACTGACCTGATCAGTCGATTGCAGGCGCCTCCGTGGGTCCTGTTAAGGTTGTCCCCGAGTACAACAGACCCCTCCATCGATCGAGCAACGGGTTGCCGCTGCGTTGCCCCGTCGGCCTGCAGCGGAACCACCGAGTGGTTCAACCCGCGGTTGCCCCGATCCATGAGCCGCTGCTACACCTCCCCTTCGGGCTGTAGTGCGGCGGCACGCGGTCCCCGCCACTGCCCGAGGTCGTCCTCGTGGCTGCACCAACCTGCGCGCAGCCGCTGCGTCGCCCCATCGGGTCACGGCTCGCGGTCTATGCCGCCACCCAAAGGTCTTCCTGTCGTCGCCCTGACCCGTGCACCGTCGCTTCCTCGCCCCTTCGGGTCGTAACGCCGCGGTGCATGGTCCACTCCACCGTCCCCGTGCGTCGACTTCGTGTGGTATGCGTTGCGCCATCTCCTTCGACGTGGGAACGCCATCGTCCGCGTCGGTCTTCATCATGTTGTCGGCCTCTTCCTCGCCTACTTCGAGCATCGTCGCCTCCATCAGGCCGCCGCCGCCTCTCTTCTTTGGTGCTGCTGCAGCTCGCTCACCCGAGCCGCGCCGCTCGTCAACCTCCTTCATCTTCGTCCAGTACTAGCTCATCGCCAGCGTCGCCCTCGTCTTCACCGATCACTTCGTCTACTTTGACCACCGCGGGCTACATCGCCCCCCGCCGATTTGCACCACAACTGTTGTTGAGTCCTTCTCTGCTAGCCTCCTCGACATGGCGTACAAGTTGTCTGTAGGTCCCCGTCTACGCATGCCTGGTGCTGGCAACACCGCCGCGTGCCTTCGTCCCCGGTGTGTTCCCGGGCCTGGCCAACCTGGAGCGGTTCATCGTCAACATCGTCTTCGTCCGTCTACGCATGCACAGTACAGGCAACACCGATGTGTGCCTTCGTCTATGAAGTGTCCCCGGGCTTGGCAAACCAGGCACAGCGCATCGTCAACTACATCTCCTTCCTGGCGCATCACTACTTGACACCACTGTGCCCATGACTGACTCGGTGCCTCCTTGCGCCCGCAGCTTCAGGGCGACTTCCTCGACACCAGCTACCCTGACTCGACATCAACCACGGCATTCTTCGCATGGCTACCTCGACCACGGCTACACCGCCCTTCACTCTCGGCTACCTCGACAAACGCACAAAGGGCCTTGCTTGAGCAACCTCGTCGGTTTCCACTCCAGGCACAACTTCCGCGATGCATCGACCGTTACGACTGGGGGGCTGACCGTCGGCTTACCTTTGAATTCTTCTCCAGTGTCACCGTCTGCTTTGCTACGGTTGTGACTGCGGGGCGATGTTGAGTATATTGACTAGTTCTGAAATATGACATAGGCTATGATTTGTCCTACCTTGCCTTGTAATTCAAATTAGTCATTGTACTCCTACATATATGCACATGAGGCTTAAACAATACAACAACTATTCCACCAATCCCTATCTCCCTTCTAACACTAATCATGTAGAATCCAAGTGTACATGCCATTTAGATCTTATATTTTTTTTCTATTCCCACATTTTGAAAATCCTGCAAACACTAGTAGAAAACAGGGCATTGAGCCAACCACATTGGACCCGGATTGGATATAAACCGGTTCTAAAGGGTCTGTCCACTGGGCCCCCTCCCTGCAGCAAATGGACGCAAGGCCTTTAGGACCGGCTTGTAACACAAACCGGTCCTAAAGGTTTTTGGACCGTTTGCTGCAGGGAGGGGGGCCCAGTTGACAGACCCTTTAGAACCAGTTTGTATCACAAACCGGTGCTAAAGGTTTTCTCATTTTTGCAGCAACTGCGGGGCCCCGCTGTCAGACCCTTTAGCTCCGGTTTTTAACACAAACCGGTCCTAAAGCCCTCCCCTATATTCCACCCCGAGCTCAGCTCCATTTTTTCCAGCTCGAGCTCAACTCCATTTTTTCTCTCTCCTTCCTCTTGGGAGCTCTAATCCATCCCCATTTTTCTCCACCATTTGTCAACATTGTTGGCACCCATCGGTCCTACGGTTAGCATCAACATTCCCTCTTCTAGCATTGCAAGTTTTGCTCGTTTTCTTGCTCATTTCATTTTTGTTGTGCTAGCTAGGTGTTTGATGAAATGCCTAAGCTAGAGAGAGTTCATCATTTGTTATGTATACATATGCAATTTGAGCTCAAATTTAATTATGATTCGTGGTTTTTTTTAGTGTCGCGCGCCTTGTCCCCTTCCTCACCGCCGTCGACCGCCCCGTCACCGACACAACCTTGGTGAGCCTATTGTTTTTATTTACCAAAACAAATTTTGATTTGTATGATTTACATATTTACTTGTATATAATTTTCTTATTGTGTAAGATTTTTTTTATATGTATAGCGCCATGGTTTTGATATCCGTCCCCGTTGGCCCTCGTCCAGTCTATGATTCGGATGTGGTATATTATCTTTTATAACTACATATTTTCATTTCCTGATTATATGACAATTAATTACGCCGACCAAATTGACATAGATATTTTTATCTAGGAGGTAGTGGAACCGGAAATGCCAATCGACCCTATTGTTGAGAAGTTACACTTAGTTGAACAAGAAAATGTTGGCCTGAAAGAAAGATTGAAAAAAACTGAAGAAAGGTTGGAAAAAACTGAAAGAGAGAAGATGACCTTGGAAAAGGTTCTTGCCGGTGTCGTCGATGGTCACAAGAGCGAGATGGACGCAATGCTCGTGAAGATTAGAAAGATTAGAAAATATGCAATTAGTAAAGAGGCTTGGTATCATTATGCCGTCGGGTCAATTGTTACCTTTGTTGCGATTTTGATCGCATTTGTTGTTGTTTTTAAATGCATTAATTAGATAGAGTTTTTATGGTTGGTTTCAGTGTGTATTTTTATGAGAACTATATATGTATGGTCACTACGCTACTTTGGTTTTAACGTGTGATGAACTTTTTGTATTAATTAATTAATTTAGTCATGATGATTTAGCATAATGGTTTTTGATAAATTTATATAATGCAGATGAACCGGCAATGGATGTACAGTGATCGACGTCGTCCCGAATTCCTTAATGGCATGCATAGTTTTCTCAATGTGGCTGAGAAAAACAGGCAGAATGGATTTATTTTTTGTCCATGTAAAAAAATGCCAGAATAAGAGGAATTTCCCTAACTCAAGAACCATACACACCCACCTGTTGCAAGAAGGCTTCATGCCCAGTTATTTTTGTTGGACCAAGCACGGAGAAAGAGGGGTTGTAATGGAAGACAATGAAGAAGAAGAGGATAATGATAACTATCCTATGTTCGGTGAACACGGTGATACTGAAATGGGGGAAGACGAGCCTGAACTTGAGGACATTGGTGATGAGTCTGATGATGATCTTCGTCAGGTCATTCGTGAAGAACAGATGAATTGCGCAAGTGAAAACGAGAGGTTGAAGTTGGAGCGCATGTTAGAAGATCACAAAAAATTGTTGTACCCAAATTGCGAAGATGGCCAGAAAAAGCTGGCACCACCCTGGAATTGCTGCAATGGAAGGCAGAGAATGGAATATCTGACAAGGGATTTGAAAAGCTGCTGAAAATAATGAAGAAGATGCTTCCAAGAGATAAGGTGCTGCCCTGCAGTACGTACGAAGCAAAGAAGGTTGTCTGCCCTCTAGGATTGGAAGTGCATAAGATACATGCATGCATCAATGACTGCATCCTCTACCGCGGTCAGCACGAGAATTTAAATGCCTGCCCGGTATGCGGTGCATTTCGGTATAAGATCAGGCAAGATGACCCTGGTGATGTTGAGGGCGACGATCGCCCCAGGAAGAGGGTTCCTGCCAAGGTGATGTGGCATGCTCCTATAATACCACGGTTGAAACGTTTGTTCCGAAACAAAGAGCATGCCAAGTTGCCGCGATGGCACAAGGAAGACCGTAAGGAAGACGATATGCTGAGACAACCCGCTGATGGGTCGCAGTGGAGAAACATCGACGATAAGTACGAGGACTTTGCACGTGACGCAAGAAACTTAAGGTTTGGTCTAAGAACAGATGGCCTGAATCCATTTGGGGAGCAGAGTAGCAGTCATAGCACCTGGCCCGTGACTCTATGTATCTATAACCTTCCTCCTTGGTTATGCATGAAGCATAAGTTCATTATGATGCCAGTGCTTATCCCAGGCCCGTCGCAACCCGGCAACAACATTGATGTGTACCTGAGGCCACTGGTTGATGAACTTTTAGAGTTGTGGGCTGACGAAGGTGTAGTGTGTGGGACGAGTACAAACAGGAGGAATTTGACCTACGAGGGTTGCTGTTTGTAACCATCAATGATTGGCCCGCTCTTAGTAACATCTCAGGACAGTCAAACAAGGGATACATGGCATGCCCACACTGTTTAGGCGAGACTGAAAGTATACATATAGGCAAGAATGTGTACCCGGGGCATCGTCGATTTCTTCCAGACAGGCATCCCGTAAGAAAGAAAGGAAAGCATTTCAAAGGCGAGGCAGATACACGGAGGAAGCCAACCCTCCCTAAAGGTACTGATATATATGACATGGTCAAAGATATAAAAGTAATCTTTGGTAAGGGTCCTGGCGCACAATCTGTTCCGAATGACGCCGACAACCACGTAGCCATGTGGAAGAAGAAATCTATATTCTGGGAACTACCCTATTGGAAATTCCTAGAGGTTCGCTCTGCGATCGACGTGATGCACGTGACCAAAAATATTTGCGTAAACCTGCTAAACTTATTGGGCGTGCATGGGAAGAAGTCGAGAGATACACCAAAAGCACGGCTGCACCACCAACGTATGCACGAACGAGACGACCTGATGAATCCAGAGAATTTAAAAGGTCCTGCCAGCTACGGTCTTACCAAGGAAGAGAAGGAGATCTTTTTCCAAGTCCTGAGCAGTATCAAGGTCCCGTCTGGCTACTCGTCGAACATAAAAGGAATACTAAACCTGGAAGAGAAAAAGTTCCAAAACCTAAAGTCTAATGACTGCCACGTGATCATGACCCAGTTACTTCCGATTGCATTGAGGGGGCTTCTGCCAGAAAACGTGCGAGTACCCATTGTGAAGCTATGTGCATTCCTCAACGCAATTTCTCAGAAGGCAATCGATCCAGCAACTCTACCAAGTTTAAAGAAGGACGTGGTCCAATGTCTTGTCAGCTTTGAGTTGGTGTTCCCACCAACCTTCTTCAATATTATGACGCACCTCATAGTTCACCTAGTCCAAGAGATTTCCGTTCTCGGTCCTGTATTCTTACACAATATGTTCCCCTTTGAGAGGTTCACGGGAGTCTTGAAGAATTATGTTAAAAACCGTGCTAGGCCAGAAGGAAGCATGGTCAAGGGCTATGGAACATAGGAGGTCATTGAGTTTTGTGTTGACTTTATTCCTGACCTGAACCCGATCGGTGTTCCTCAGTCGTGCCATGAGGGGAGACTACGTGGAAAAGGCACGCTAGGAAAGAAATCAACAACATGTATGGACGAGCAATCTTTCACTCAAGCACACTACACAATTCTAGTTAATTCCAGCTTGGCGGCTCCATATATCCAGGAACACAAGGATATTTTACGCTCGGAATACCCGGAGCAACCTGAAGATTTCATTGCTAAAGAACACGCAAAGACTTTCGGCGGTTGGTTGCAAAGACGTCTCATTAATGACAACATTGTTGAAGATGAGCTATACTTGTTGGCCAAGCAACCATCTTTGACTGTATTGACCTTTAAAGGGTACGAGATAAATGGTAACATATTTTACACGGCAGACCAAGATAAAAAGAGCACCAACCAAAACAGTGGCGTCCGGTTTGATGCAAAAGACGACAACGGGCAAAGGGTCACATACTATGGTTACATAGAGCAGATATGGGAACTTGACTACGGACCTTCCTTTAAGGTCCCTTTGTTCTCGTGCAAATGATTCAACCTGTCAGGCGTGAAGGTAGACCCGAAGTACGGAATGACAACAGTGGATCAGAAGAATCTTGGGTACGGCAATGATCAATTCGTCCTAGCCAATGATGTGGCTCAGGTTTTCTATGTGAAGGACATGTCTAGCAGACCGAGAAAAAGAAAAGATAAGGAAGCGAATACATTAGACGATGAGCCAAGGCGCCACATAGTTCTTTCAGGGAAAAGAAACATCGTGGGAGTCGAGGACAAGACAGACATGTCAGAAGATTACAATAAATTTGATGAAATTCCTCCCTTCAAAGTCAAAGATGATCCAAGCATCCCGTTAAATGATGAAGATACTCCATGGTTACGGCGCAATCAGAAGAAAGGCAAGAAGAAAAATAGATATGGGGTGTTGTTGGTGATGTGTAATAATGTATTAAACCTTTTATGTAATTGTGTTGACCATTTTGATAAATATCAAAAATTTGACCAGTTTCCACTAAATTTGACCATTTTGATAAATATCATTTTTATTTTTTAAGTGTTAAAATGACATTTAGACAATTTGTAAACAAAATATCAGAAAATATAAATATGTTGTTATAATATTTGATTTTACAAAAGCTTTTTGAGTCTACTTTGATTTTATAAATAAATGTAAAAGAAAACAGAAAAGGGAATCAAAAAAGAAAAATAAAAGAAGAAACAGGAAAAAGAAAAAGGAAACAAAAAGAAAAAGAAAACAGGAAATAGAAAAAAGGAAAAAAGAAAAAGGAAAAAAACCTTTAGGACCGGTCTTTAACAACAACCGGTCCTAAAGGTGGGTTCGCTCGGTGTGGCCCAATTTTTGGACCTTTAGTACCGGTTTGTGTTAACAACCGGTGCTAAAGGGTCTTTAGGACCGGTTGTCAACACCAACCGGTGCTAAAGGCTTGTACATTCTCCGGTGCCGCCGTCTTCTCGCCTTCCCGCGCGTCTTCTCTCCTTCCCGCGCGTCTTCTCGCCGCCGTCGCCTCCTCGCCGCCGTCGCGCGCCGCCTCCTCGCCGAGTCGACCTCGACGCCGCCGCGCGCCGCCTCCTCGCCACCCCATGCCGTCCGCCGCCCTCCTCGCCGCCGTCCGCCTCGCCGCCCCACGCCGTCCGCCGCCCCGACGCTGTCTGCCTCCGCCGCCCCCACGCCGTCGTCCGCCGCCCCGACGCCGTGCTCGCCCCCACGCCGCCGTGCTCGCCTCCACGCCGCCATGCTCGCCTCCACGCCGCCCTCCTCGCCGCCGTCGCCTCCACGCCGCCCTTCTCGCCTCCACGTCGCCGTCGCCGTGCTCGCCTCCACGACGCCGTCTGCCTCCGCTGCTCCGGCGCCGTCGTCTCCCCTAGCCGCCGCCGTCGACCTCTCCGGTAAATTCTTGTTAGTTTAGGGTTAGCAATAATTGCGTGTTGAAATATTTGGTAAGTTGGAATATTTGCTAAGTTGGAAAAAAATTATTAGTTAGAATTTTTTTGCTAAGTTAATCGGAAAGTTTTACGGAATCGTCGGAGTCGGAATCGTCGGAAAGTTTTACGGAATCGTCGGAAAGTGAATCGCCGGAATCGTCGGAATCGTCGGAAAGTTTTACGGAATCGTCGGAATCGTCGGAATCGTCGGAAAGTTTTACGGAATCGTCGGAATCGTCGGAAAGTTTTACGGAATCGTCGGAAACTTTCCGACGATTCCGACTCCGACAATTCCGTAAAACTTTTCCGTAAACTTTCCGACGATTCCGTAAAACTTTTCCGTAAACTTTCCGGTTCCGTAAAACTTTTTCGTAAATAATTTTGCTAAGTTAAATTCTTGTTACTAGCAGGTGTTGAGCTATGTATCCCCAAGAACCACATGATCCGCACGCCGATCAGCTCGCGGAAATGGGTGAGGCGGAGAAGGAAAGATACATGTGCCAGATGATTTTTGAAGATGCAACGGCCATATATCCTGATGACGATGGTGGACAGGCGTTTAGCAATCAATTTTTGAACGACTCCGGTGACGGAGCTGAGAATATAGAAGATGTAGTAGATGCAGAAGTGCCCTCCGGAACAAACTCTGTCAATGCATATCTCAAGTCACTGTTGACGCAACAATTAATTTGTATTGCACTTACTAACGAATCATTATTTTCCCGTTTAGGCGCCCTCCAGAACAGCTAGCGCAAGTACTGAGACAAAGTCGAAACGAGGCCCGGCCGCAAGGTTGAAAGATACTGCAAGGTACTCGATCGATAAAGTTGCTGCTGATGGCAAACCACTGGAACCCCCAGAAACTTATCGCAAATTTGTAAATCAGTGCGGAGTTGTTGTAAGAGACCTGGTCCCGATCAACTTAATACAATGGAATAAGCCAAAGACCGGCGCCAACGTTGGAGCTACTTATGTCGATGACAGATTGAAAAGAGTGCTTTGCGACACGGTCTGGCTAAATTTCAGCGTAGCGGAAGATAAGAAGAAGAAAGTCGAGGAGTGGGCTTTGAAGAAGATGGCCACACAATTCCAGAGGTGGAAGAAAGACTTGTGGAAGAAATATAAGGACGAAGATCCAGTTTTCACTGGGCACCTAGTGAAGATAAGAGACGCTTGGCCTGATTTTAAGGCGTACAAGAAATCGGGTGTCTTTACATCCCGATCAGCCACAAATATGGAGAATGCGGAGAAGAAGAAATATCACCATATTTTGGGGTCAGGTGGCTACATGATTGCCCTGCCTAGGTGGCGACTCTATGAAGATGCGCTTCTGAAAAGAAATATCATTCAACAGACACATGACTGGCCCGATAGGTCCAAGTTCTGGTTGTTCGCGCATGGGGCAACGTTGGACGCTGAGACTGGGATGATTGTTGCGGAGGGACCATGGTCGGAAAAAATAACACAAGTCGTATAAGATCTAGAGAAGGCAATAGAAGCTGTTCGAAAAGGAACTTTTGTTCCCGATAGAGAGAACGACGAGCTGACGAAGGCACTCGGGAACCCCGAAAAGTGGGGACGAACACGAGGCTTTGGAGCCACTACCCCGTGGAACCAAGGGTTTCCGGCGGACCTTGGCACTTACAGAAGCCGTGGTAGAAGCAAGAGGAAGGCGCTGGAACGGATATCGACATTAGAAGAAAAGGTGGCGTTTCTCTTGAAGAAAGGGGGACACCCTGTACCTGACACTGAAGAGGAGGAAGAAGATCCTGCACCTGATGCTGATCAGCAGCAATTAGAAGACGATCCTGTAGCAGATGCCGTCCCATCTAAGCATAGAAGCAGCGTGGGTTCCACGCAGCTGCAGCTAGAAGACGGTCCTGCAGTCGAACCGTCGGCGCCTCACTACCCCGTGGATGATATCACGGAGAAGAAAAACTGTGAGATACATATGCCAACGGGGAACATATCCTTCATGGTGGCGTCAGGCTATGCTTTACCGAATCAACCTGGAGCAACCTACCATGGTGGTCAGATTCCAGCATCCCATGCTCGTGTCGGGTTGTCAACAACTACGCCGGGATGCCAGTCAATTGAGCTTGATATTCCTGGAGGTGAAGGCGAGAAGACACTGGGAGAAATGGAGCTTGGTATCATCTTGTGGAAGAAGAAACACATCGTGTTTCCTAACGCGGCGCCAAGGCCACCGACTCCTCCACGTACAAATGCACCACCTCCAACAATTACTGAATGTTGCACCACATGTAAGCCTATTTTTAATAGTTTTTTCACTTTCGTACAGAGAATGCACGACCTCCAAGTCCACCCCCAACGCACCTCCAAGTCCACCCCACAACGAAGATTGGGAGCCCGAGGCCGAGAGTCCATCGCCCGTGCACTCCAGTGAGCCGACGGATGCGCCCAATACGGGTACGGCAAAGCGGAAGCTGCAGTTCAGAAGAAACGGGACTCCTCCCAAGAAGAGAGAAAGGAAACCCAAGAAAGTCAAGACTCCCCCGAAGTTACCAGGCCTGATGACTCCGGAGGAACTAGACGAGGCCGTGAAAGCCAAAAACAAAGCATGGTTCGCACGGTTTCCCCTGAAGCCCCCTCCAGACATCTGGAAGGAAACTCTGAAGAACATACCAAAGTGGAAAATTGAGCGCACCATCGACAACTTATATTATCCTGAACCGCCGCCACCGCCGCCCCTTTCAGACTATGAACGGTACATTGAAAAGATGCACACCGCACAGATGAAGCAGGCGGAGCAGACGAAATGCGGGAAACAAGTTCCCCAGCTCGGACAACAAGAAGCACAGTCAATTGCCCCGCTCAAGGTGTTATCTGACCAGGCTTCAGTGTCCGGTCCACGCATGGGCGACGTAGGTTACGCTATTGCTGATGTGGTATATAAATATAAGCCCGAGCACCCTCTGGTCGAAAATCCTAGTGCTCTAACAACCCAACTATGGAATTTACATGTTTGGTACTTGGAGGCCGCAAGGCAAAAGAGAGACTGTATCATGGCGGCAGTTCAGGATCAACCCTACTTCGGAGAGTACGGTGTGGAGGTTGGGTTCGATGATTTTTTTCAGATGTACAATCAACGTGCCCTCGACAAAGCTATCGTCAGCTGCTACTGTTTGTAAGTGATTTATTTGTGTAATTTAATTATTTAGTTAAGCTCGCGTTCATTGCCCGTATAATTATCACTCACGAGACATTCTTTTTGTACGCTACTATGCAGAATGAAGATTCGTGAATGCAGGCTGGCAGGAATCTGGGACTTTGGGTTCATTGACCCGTATTCGTTTCATCAAGAGACAATAGAAAAGTTCAACAAGGATACACCGGATGATTTGCTAAGGTTTTTGAAGCGACAAAGTACCAAAAAAGAAATACTTTGGCCCTACGGATTCAAGTGAGTGTTACTGTCTTGTACACATTCCATTTTGCTTACCTGATGTTAAGTGTAATTGATGAGTATGCATGACTGCGTGTGTACACGTGCGCAGGTCCCACTTCATATTGTTCATCATTAGAATCGATCAAGGACAAGTTGAAGTCTGGGACCCGTTAACCTGGGACGCTGACACATGGAAGAGCGCGCGTCAGATGCTTCAAAGGTATATATATATCGGCCTCTTTCGTTCATCGGCCTCTTTTTCGTTCATTTCCTGATATCAAGTAAGTAATAATTAACTCTTGTATTCATTTTTCTTTGTCGGCCAGGGTTTGGCAAATGTTCATCAAGGAAGAACCCGGTACATGGGCAGACAAGCTCCACTTTCAGATTAACAAAGTAAGTAGTACTACGTACCCTGGTTTCAATACCATTACCATTCTTTTGATTATTATTAATTTGACTGAATTATGTTCTCGTATATAGGGCGTCCCGCAACAACCACCGGGCACTGATTATTGTGGATACTACGTTTGCGAGTACATTCACAGGATTATCAATGAGAAATCCCGTACTTCCAGAAATCTAGAGGTACGTAACCGGATCTTCACAACTTTATTTATGTTGCCATCAATTATGTTTAGTTTTGTTCATAACTTAATTGTTTTCATCTACTTCTTTTAAAGCTGCAACGAAAGCGGGCGATGCTCAGACCAATCCAACGTTGCAAGGCAGTTGCAGAGGAATTGGCAGGATTTCTCCTCACGCAAGTCATAGATGAAGGCGGAGAATTTTTCCATCCTATGAATCAATAGCCAACTCCCTTCTCTATGCAAGTATACAGCTATAGGAAACGAACTTCAAATTATGTAATGATAATCGGTCGAGTACTTCGTGTTACATGTATATATGTACTTTTATTTGGTGCATCAACATTTAACCGCAAACACGGAATCGGAAACACTTAACCGCAAATACGGAATCGGTGTTTCCGGATACGTGTTTCCGATTACGTGTTTCCGATTCCGTGTTCGTAAAAAACGGAACACGGACACACGGAATCGGAAACACGAAATCGGAAATACGTAAACGGAAATACGTAAACGGAAACCCTGAAAATACGGAACACGGAAACACCGAAATACGGAATCGGAAACCCTAAAAAGAAAAGGAAAAAAAAGAAAAAAAAAAGCATTAGGACCGGTTGGTGTTACCAACCGGTTCTAAAGGTCCTCCGCCTGCGCCCATGTGGAGGCCTTTAGCACCGGTTTGTAAGGGACCGGTGCTAAAGGGGGGGGGCTTTAGTCCCGGATACGTAGCACCGGCTGTGTATCCGGGTCCAAAGGCCCTTACCAACCGGTTCTAATAACCCTTTCTCGATTAGTGAAATCAAAGAGGACTTAAATTTGTACCTGTTCGGCGTGTGAGCTTTATATATAATGCTGAAAGAAAGCATGTTTCGAGAAAGGCAGTACAAATGCAACACATACACAGATTAACTGCCCCTAAGACATGTGTGCACACGCATAACAACACACTTAATTAACAACATGAGGCATGTAGCGCTACATTAACACGAGTGTGTATGTATCCAGTTATTGCTCCCTGGTTTTGCAACTTGCAAGCTTTCTTACTGTATAAAGCAACAAGAAAAAGCAATGACCCAACGTCAATCATCTCATCCACGAACGAGAAAAGATAAGAACCTTGTATCGCTAGACTCTGGACGTGAGAGGTGGTAGATGCGGCAGGGGGAAGGGGATTGGTGAGATTGCCCACCCAACGTGGCGTCGCACCATAGCCAGTGCCATCCGGTCTGACCCCTACGATCACCAAACAGCAAATTGGTACGCTGTGTCATCTCCACCTGAAGCAGCCCTGATGTTGCGTTGGCGATGCTTAGCCCGACCAGCTCGGTTGCCGTCGTGGCTGTCGCCGCCGCCTCTGTCATCTTCTCCAGGCAGGTATCGGGGAAGTAAGCCTTGCCAAGGTGTGTCCCGTCGTGCCAGACGTCAGCCTCCCAGTGGGTCACGCACATCTGGTGGCCCTCGTAGCGGCTGATCAGGCGCGCGCCGAGGTCGAAGCGCAAGCGCGTCGCGTCTTGCGGAGTTGATGCCTCGATGCCGGTGATCTCCACTTGGTGGTACCCTTCCTCCACAAAGGTTGCCTGAATGGTCTCACTCAGGTGAGGGGATGCAAACTCGAACACGAGCAGGAGGAACACGGCGAGAGAGAAGACGAGGGCAAGCAAGAGCAGAAGGTATTTGGCCTTCTCCCAAACCAATGCGATCGCAGACGGAAATTCCATGTTTTGTGTATAAAATACTACCAGGTTGTCCAAGTTTATCGATGGACGGACCTCTGTATATATATACACGCACAGGCGACACGAGTCGATCAGCCAAAATCGTAACCGGTGTCGGTTCAAATCAACCGATTGCAGTCGAATCGCATCAGGACACGAGGATGTAGTCGGTTCAGAGTTCAGACTCGAATATGAATCGATCCCTTGCTGTCCGAATCGAATCCTCAAACGGATCCAGAAAAATCTCTCAAGTCCTCCTATATATAGATGTAACGCCGCAGAGCTTAGCTAGCTTGCCCTTGAGATCTGCAAAGCGTTTATAATGACGGTGGCAGAAGAACCTGCCAACTACGGCGACTACTACGTCCTCGCCATTGACGACCCTGAACCAGACCAGCCTGCCGATGCCGCCGCCTACGATGAGACGAAACTTTGGCTGGACATGCTGGCGACGCTCGTCTTGCTGGCGGTTACTATAGGCTTGGCCATCTACATCTGGCACTTCACTCATGTTCTGGAGCCTGCGTACTCGGTACAGTTCACAGGCGTCCAAGGGCTCGACCCCTCGCAGAGTCCTGCCCTCTCGCCGGCCTTCAACCTCAGTGTCCACGTTAACAACAGGCAGCACATACGACGAGTCTGCCAGGAGGAGAGCAACGTGATCGTCTACTACGACGAGGGCGGTAACACAACAACCAGAAGCATCGGATGGGGCAAGATGCGTGCCTTCTGCGTGGACAGGTGGTCGACGACGGACCTCGACGTGTCTTTGTCTAATCAGGGCCTGTTCCTCTCTCAGGGGTTGCGAGAGAAGATTGCGGCCGACCTGAAGAGCCAACAAATTGATATCACCGTTGAGATCAAGCCAACTCATCCAGAGAAGCCATCTAGGCCATGCCTCACCATCTGTGGTGTCAAGTCGACCGGCCAGTTCTTCCCAGGAGCGTCAGCGATGCCGATGCCGTGCAAGTGCGGCACACTATGTGCGACAGAAAGAAAGTATATTTACTACAAAGATCATCGATACAAGGTTCATCAACGGCACCCTCCCCATCAAATCTATTCCCCTCTTTAGGTCTAGTTCCTACATCGGGCTTCGCCTTTCTGAACCGAATCATGTCTTTCAAGTGTCAACAATATGACCGAGTTCTGTAACTGGTATATATAGCAGAAATTTCAGTTGTCCTAGATGAAAGATTATCACATCAGTTTCTACACATGTACAGATTCTTTTATTAGTCTATTTAGTATTTTTGTTACTATGGTTTGGAGATTTGCTTGACCAATCTTGTCGTGCTTAAATCCATTGGAGAGTCCGGTTACTGACCCATGATGCTCTGTCGTCGACGTTCTATTGGTGGTGATGGAAGAATATAGATAGGGGGTGGCGCCAGAAGAGATATCATCGGCTACGATGGTGTCATGGTGACACAGCGGTTGTGCCAGGTTCAGATCCCTATGGGTGATTAATAGATACACATCCGGTCTACCTATCTTTATTGATGAACATGAAGGATTACAATGGAGTTCTATTATCTATTGAGCTAGGGTACGGGTATGTGCTCCCGTGTATCTTCTGCCTCTGGCACAGACGACTATCGCCTTTATATGGGCAGTCTTCAATCTTCAGGAGTGCGAAGTTTTGGTGGACGGAGGCATTGAAGAACTTTATTTCAAAGAATTTAAAAATGTTATTTTTATGTTTCAAAAAAATCTAAAAATAAATATGTGAAAACTTATACTTATTTGTAGTGGGTCTGTAAAATTTCGTTCAAAATTTTTACTTTTTGCAAGCTACATAAAAATAACAAAATCCTGTCCAAGAACAACAATAAAGGGCTCATTTTCATTTGTGTTTTTGTCCTTTATGTATACGTCAAGTATGAAAGTATGTTGTTGAATTTTTTCCTCAGTGTGTTGTATATGTATTTGCGTATGTAAAACTTTTTTGACTTTTTTTGTGATGTGGAAATATGTATTTTTTAAAGCCCACCCTGGTGTCGGGACTCCATTTGCATTTTTCGCAGTCTTCGGCAGGTAGTTTAGTACCTTCTTTTAGTAAAATAATACGATTAGGAGATCCCGCGGTTACGAGGCACAAGTCTCCTGTAGTAGAAGCAACCCTAAAGTAGCGCTCCTGGTTCATGTCCCGTACCGATGCTTACTAGAGTGCAACCGGGGCACAAGACTTGGCAGCCATTAGACCTTAAGTGGTAATAAGGTCTAGGTGAACAAGCATCGTTTCCCTCTCCGAGTGGGTGTTCTTTTTTTTCCAATCGGTCATCCCCTTCCGATTAATTGCTCAACGGAAAGATAACAAAGTTTAGTTTGTTCGGAACCTACAGTGATACACCATATAACCGAAAACAAACCATTACCAACAAACATGCAAAGGAAACTAGGGAAAGCAAGAGCGAGCTAGAGCAGTTGCCGGGAAACCAGCTATAGGCGCTCAAAATGGAAGACACCTATTACAAGCAAAAACCTCGCACCACTATCACAAAGTAGACGAAGCGCAGCGCAACTGCAACCACACGGCGACAGGGACTCTACATATCACGGGCTTCGAGATCAGCTGCAAAAAGTCTTGGTATAGCCAGCCATAAAAAATATCTGGACTCCACGTTGACCATGTTCTCAGAATAAATCCTCAAGGATCAAGAAAGCGCCCATCACTCTTCCAGGCGCCCGACAGTCTCTGCACGCATCGGCGCCATTTCGTGAGCAAGCGCTGAAGCTTCATCCATCACAGCGCGCATACCCTGCTTGACAGCACCACCCATCTTCCTTTTTCATGAGCCCTGTGCGATATGACAAAAAAGAGCAAGCGGTAAATATAACCTCTAGCGGAGTTCGCATCACATGATCCTCGAAACTAATTTTGTTCCGTGTGGACCACAAACTCCAGCACACAGCTGCAATGCAAGATATAAACACCTTATCTCCCCTGGTAGGAAAGCATGTAACCAGGACAAGCTTTGCCATAAATTCTTTGGACAATTATTTGTTCTGAGGGATTTACCAATGATCCCCCAAGTGGATTTAGCAACCCCACATAAAAAAAACAAGTGTCTCGATGTTTCATTTATCGAGCAAAAGGAACATACATGATTACCCTCCCACTTTCTTTTCTTCACATTATTCCTAGTTAGCAGAACATCCCGAAACAACTACCACATGAATATTTTGATATTGAGAGGAATAGGAGCTTTCCAGATCATTTTTTTATGGGCCTCGGCAATATTCCTTTCTAACCAGGTGTGAAGTGATTGTGTAGTATATTGACCACTTTTGTTGAATTTTCATTCCACTCTATCAAGAGTAGACGATCTAGGCAAGTTTTTAGCATCATGATCAATCCCCTTCCATTGTTCATTTACGGCACGAGTAAATCGACGTTTGAAGTTCAAATCATAGTTTTTTGGAAAAGCAGTCACCTATTGTACATTGTTGATCATGACAAATATCAAATAACTCAGGATACTTGTCACAGAAAGGGTATTCATCCAGCCAATGATCTAACCAAAATCTGGCCACATCTCCCTTGTTACAAATATTTTTTGTCACTGGGATATAGTATTCTTTAACTTTCATTATCGATTTCCAACAAGGAAAATCGGAGAATCGAGGTTTAATGTTGGCAACAGTCTTGTTTCTAAAATAATTGTCTTTAACATATTCTGCCATAGTCCCTCATCAAACTCCAAGTTCCACCTGTTGAGGAACGTTGCATGGGAAACAAAAAAAATTCTACGCACAGAAAGACCTATCATTGTGATGATCATCTACGAGGACGAGATCGAATCTACATACCCTTTTAGATAGCTAAGCGGAAAGCATTAAGAAAAGCGGTTGATGTAGTGGAACGTCTTCGCGATCCAAATCACCGCCGTCCCACTATTCGTCCCGATCTAGTACCGAACGGACGACACCTCCACGTTCAGCACACGTACAGCTCGATGACGATCTCCGCCTTCTTGATCCAGCAAGACAGACGAAGAGATAGCTGAATTCTCCAGCAGCACGACGGCGTGGCGGTGATGGTGGTGGAGCTACTCCGGCAGGGCTTCACCGTGTTGTACCGATCTAGCTACGATATGTCACGAAGTAGTGGAGGGAGAGAGGTTTGCACAAAAACTTGAGGTACAAAAACATTAAAACCCTCCACTATATATAGGAGGAACCAAGGGGTGGTGGCCTTGCCTCCTACTCCAAGTAGGAGGGGTCGGCCGAGCCAAGGAGGAAGGAATCCTCCTCCAATTCGGTTTGGAGGAGTCCTTTCCTTCTTTCCCACCCCCTCTCTTTTTTTGTTTCTTTTTCTTTTATTGTTGTCTTGGCCGAAATAGCCCTATTGGGTTGTGCTACGACAACAAAAGTCCTTCCCCGGCAACGCGATGAATTCTTCTTGCTACTTCTCTTGCTTGCGTCGGTTTTTCCCTTGAAGAGGAAACGGTGATGCAACACAGGAGCAGTAAGTATTTCCCTCAGTTTGAGAACCAAGGTATCAATCCAGTAGGAGAATTTTGTCAAGTCCAGAGTACCTGCACAAACACAAAGAGCTTGCACCGAACGCTATAAAGGGGTTCTCAATCCCTTCAAGATTGATTGCAAAGTGAGATCTGAAGGCGGAAAGTGCAACGAAGAAAAAGTGTAAGGCTAAAAATATGGTGTGGAGTAGACCCGGGGGCCATAGTGTTCACTAGAGGCTTCTCTCAAAATAGCAAATATTATGGTGGGTGAACAAATTACTCTCGAGCAATTGATAGAACCGCGCAAAGTCATGACGATATCTAAGGCAATGATCATACATATAGGCATCACGTCCAAGACAAGTAGACCGATACTTTCCGCATCTACTACTATTACTCCACACATCCACCGCTATCGAGCATGCATCTAGTGTCGTGGGTATAAGCCTGACAGTAGATGTGTAGGGTATGAATGAGATGGGCAGAGTCCTAGCTACGGCGAGGTTGTATGAGTTCAGGCCCCTCTGCGGCGGAGGTAACAGCCCTACGTCTCAGTGCTCTCGGAGCTTGTTACCGAGTGTGATATGGAGTACAAAGATTTGCTAACCCTTTTACCAGTGGGGGAGGGCGGCTTATATAGAGTGCGCTGCCCTCCACAACGGTTCTGATTCAAGGGTGGAGTAGTGGCGATTGAATGCATACGTTATAGGTAACGTATGCTCTAAATGCTAGTAAATGCACCCGGAAACGTACAACAGTTTCCCTCCAGAGAGGTTACGGCGCACCGATTGTATCCAGTCGGTAGGCCCGGTGTTCTTCGAATGTTAGTCTCCGACTGGAGGATTCCGGGCCTGCTACCGACTGGATGATGGGGGCACCTTAATTCAGTCGGGGCATACTTAAGGTCCTGTCCCTTGTGTGGGGTAGCCCTTGGGTAGGACGTGTAGGGCAGGCCTATGACCCTACCCTAGGACTATGACCCCATCATTAGTCCCCGAATGGATTGGGGTTGAAACGTCGAAGCGGTGCTTGAGGTTCAGATCTGACTGAACTAGGTTCGGTTTGGGCGTTGCTTGCCCTTATCCATTTTATCTCTCTCTCGACCAACGCTCTGAGTGGAAGTGCTTGCGAAACAGACTATCGGGAACCGAGTGCTTCCACGACATCCTTTGACACGACCGGTCAACTGACAGCGGCGGATTTTCCGGGATCTCAAATTTCGGGTTCCGCGCGCTTAGCGGGGGCGATGTCAGCGCGCTCGAGTAGCGCCTGACTCCTCGATCCTCGCGCCTTCAACTCCTCCACTGATATCGCCGCGGCTGGTTGGGCAGATAAGATTCCGGGCCCGCTCGCCAGCGACCCAGTCGGTGCTCTATTTAACTCTGGGCGACGAGACCTTTCGGTTACGCTCGCCGAATCCTTTGCTCTTGCTTGCTCCGTCTTCCTCGCCACCTCCTGCGCATATACGCCCTTCTCTTCCCCTCCTTCTCGAAAGCTCACCGTCGCCGCCATGACCAAAGGTCAGACCAACAAGATGGAGGCGAGGAAGAAGAAGACCAAGGCGGCGGCTGCTCAGCGGCGGCAGCGGCCATTGCCGGCGGGGTGGATCCAGGGAGACTTTCTCCCCTCCAAGGTGACGGAGGGGGACCTGCTGGAGCTGGTAGAGCACGGCCAGCTCGTGCATAAGTCCTGGAGGCTGCCGGCGGACGACGAGGTCGAGCCGGCGCCACGGGAGGGGGAGCACGTCTTGCTCCTAAGCCATGTTCACAGAGGTTTCTCTCTGCCCCCGCATCCTTTCTTCAAAGGTATCATGAATCATTTTGGTGCTCAACTCCATCACTTCCCTCCGAATGCCATCGCCCACCTTTCGGCCTTCATTGTTTTGTGTGAGTGCTTTATCGGTTGCCCCCCCCCATTGGGGTTTATTCAAACATATCTTCTCCGCCCGGT
Source organism: Hordeum vulgare subsp. vulgare (assembly GCF_904849725.1). Taxonomy (NCBI): domain Eukaryota; kingdom Viridiplantae; phylum Streptophyta; class Magnoliopsida; order Poales; family Poaceae; genus Hordeum; species Hordeum vulgare. The sequence goes on from NC_058520.1 coordinate 85,004,340, forward strand.
CTCAAACCATCAAACGTCTTAGTCAGTCGGATGACAAGACGCATCTCCTCCAGCTCTGCGGGGGTTTAGGGTTTCAGAAAAAGAGTCGGAGCAGCTACCCTGCTCTCCAGTTGAGAGAGTCAGTTAGGAACTGGCAGTCGACGTGGTTCTACTGCCAGGACATAGCTTGTCCGAACGCGTCGACTGGGCTACCTCCATTTAGTCTAGACCGTCCTGCTCCTCCCAAGCAACTCGCCCTCTCGAAAGCCGAGAAGAACGACATCCAGCCTTTGGTCGAGGCACTCGTGGATGTTGTCAGGAGGGGGTCACCGGTATTGACCTGCTGGAAGTTTTCATCGGTCGGCGAATCCAGCCTCTGCAGGCCCGCCACCACGCTATGTAGGACTACACAGGGCCCGAGGATTCCACTCGGACCAACGTGGAGGGCATTCTCGAGGAGAAGGTGACCTCATGGGTGCTCCAAATCACGGGTCCCTGTGAGAACCCCAAAGGAGCCCGCCGAGTGACGCCTTATAGCGCGGACAACCCTCCACCGAATCAAGTGAGTAACATTAGCCGAGTGCATTGAACTGTCTTGATTTCAGTCGTTTATTTATATCTCTGTGTGATGCTTAATGTTTCCGACTGAACCTCATGCAGCAGTGGACCAACTGGTCTTCCCCCGTCTCGAACGGGAATCCGGAGGAGGAGGAGGAAGAAGGCAGCCAGGAGGGGAGCGTGGAGAGCGCCGAATACGTCTCCGACAGCGGGGAGTCGGAGGAGGAAGACAGCGAGGAAGAGGAAGAGGATGAAGAGCCAGATTCACCACCTCAGCGGCCAGAGCATCGGAGTAAGCGTCGGCATGAGCCTGCCGTCCCTTCAGCCCCTCCTACGTCGTCGAGTGCTCCGCCTGCTGCCCGGCGGCGGTACCGAGTGTTCGAGGCACCAAGAGGGCCAGGGACGCAGCCGCTGAAGTTGCAGGCCAGTCCTCCAGGGCGCCCAAGCCGAGTGGGCCTGAACCTAGGAAGGCTCTGCCGCGGATGAGGATGGCCATCCCCGTCACCTCCACGTAAGTGAATCTAACTTTCGGCTCTTTCTGTTGACCGAGTGAACTCCTGCTTTACAAGTCGAATGGACTTCACTCGACAGGGTTGCCACTTCTGCGACCTCGCCGGCCCGCCCAAGGGGACGACCCCATGGACACAGACGACGTCGTTTCGTCTCAACCAGGTATGTTGTGGGAGAATCGGGTACTTTATTCCTGTAGACTGCGCCATCCTTTTCTTTTTCTGAGGCGTTATGTTATTTGGCTTGTCAGGGGCGATCTTCCTGGACGAGGGTGACCAGGGGAGAGCCGACCCCATCGTGGAGCCTGTCCTCGAGCCTGTCCTTGAGGCTGCTCTTCCTGCTGCCGCCCCTGCCGCCAACGCTCCCCCGACCGAAGTGCCTCCACCGACTGAAGTGCCTCCACCGACTGAACCGGTGCCGGCGGGTGAGGAACCTACTGGGGCGAACCTTGGGATGCCCCAGGAACTTCCCACGATTCCCGGTTCGTCGAATGCTGAATTCAGCATTCGGTGTGTCCCAGAGGAGCAGGTGGGGGCGGCCAAGGGGGCCATGATCCAGGTGGAGCTGATGGCCGGAGAGGCCAAGAGGGCTTATGACTCCGTTGCGGCCTTGTACCGGCGGATCTTGGAGCTGCGCGATGACATCCGAGTAAGTAGTCTAGTAAGTACTTACTTTTCTTCTGCAACCCACTGGGTGTTGTCTGCTGTTTGCAATGGGTTCACTCCGAGTGAACCGAGTGGGTGTAGTCCCCGAGACTTCTGTCGAGTGCTTGCACCGACAGTTGTCTTTATGCATTTGGTCTTTAGTTGAGTTGTGTCCGTAGACAATATTTCCGAGTGCGAGTACTTATTGCAGTCGGAGCGCTCTTGCGGTAAGAGTCTCCGAGAGTAAGTTGCACGCAGGTGGAGTAGTATTAGCCCCTGAGGCGTAGGTGAAAACATGCATCTCAATAGGGCGGGTCTGCTTGAGGTGCATGCCAGTGGGGTCACTCTTTGTGAACCCACTGGGTGTAGTCCCCGAGACCGTTGTCGACTTCTTGCGTCGGCAGGGGTCTGAAGAACTTATACTGTGTATGGAGAAACTTGCTGATTACCCTTTGTTTCGTGGTGTAGAAAACTTGTGAAATGGGAACTGCTTATGAAGCCTTGAGGGCGGAGAGGAACTAGTATGCTGGTGAACTGGAAGCTGCAATGCTCGCCATGGCCGGCATGAAGGACGCGCTGGAAGTTTGAGAGAAGTCCTTGGAGGAGGCGCTGGAGGCGAACAGGATGTTGGTGGCGGAGGTGGAGAGACTTAAGAAACAGAGGACTGAACTGCACAATCAAATGGCTGTTCGGAACAAACGATGGACAGCTCAGGAGAAGTATGTCAACGACTGGGCTGTCCAGATGATGACTCGTCTGGCACGTAAGTCTTATGCTTTGTCGAGTGGTTGTACCGTGTGACGAACACTCGGTTTTAACTGTCTCTTTGCTCGTTTGGTGCAGATTTTTGTGGTGACGCCGAAGCTGAAGCGGCGGCTGTAGAGCGGTCCATGAAGGACAATGTGCCACTCGGCGAGGACGCCAACCGGGATCTGCTCCGGGCGCATATCCGTGTAGGCAAAGTGGGTCCTTTCGTCAGCCGACTGAGAGAAGTCATCGGCCGCATTGAGAAGGAGCTTTGGCTGGAAGACGAGTTGCGGCAGGAGATGGAGACTCTGTTGGGGCGACTGGAGGAGATTCCGGACCGAGTGCAATCCTGGAAGAAATCGGCAGCGCGTTGCGGTGCTGACGTTGCGCTGTCCTTGGTCCGAGTCCATTGCAAGGAGGTGCGGGAAGATAAGCTGAAAGCATTGAAGGTCGCCAACACGAAGAAGCTTCAATTCGAAGACTTCATGGAGACGTTCCTTGAGACTGCCACCCGCATCGCTGATGGAATCGACTTGGACACTTTTGTGGAGCCCTCTAGTCCTGACGCCGGCCCAGCTAACGCGTGATCAAACTTTATCCTCAGTATGCCGAGTGTTTACCTGTAAGATACTGTGGCCACTTCTGTTGGTCGTCATACTTTTAGATCGGTGCGGGTAATCTTGATCCGCACTGAGTCAGCTATCGTTTTTAGACTTATGTTGCCGGAATGAAAACATTTAGTCTTTTGTTGAAATGTTGTTTCGAGTGGAACACTTAGTGCGTACTCGGAGAAGATTAAGACTTAGGTGATTCGTGGTCACGTCTAAGTCTCCGAGTGGGACTTGTAGTGCACACTCGGAGGAGATTAAGACATAGGCGATTGAGGATCGCAGCTAAGTCGCCGAGTGTGACGTATAATTCATGCTCGAAGGAAGTTATTACTTAGGTGATTCTTGATCACAGCTAAGTTTCCGAGTGCGACGTATACTCGCATTCAACTGGCAGAACGACGAGGCGGACGGCGTGCACCGGATGCTTCACCGACTTCGCGCTCGTTCCGGCCGGCCTGATGGGGATCTTCATGGGTGTTGGCCATGTGAACTTTTGCTGCAGGCCCGCGGCCCACGTACTCGGAAGGGAGCTCAGTCGGAACCGAGCCCGAGCACTGGGGACGCGGGGCAACCACAACAGACTCCAGAACCGCCACTTGAGAGGACGCGAACTGACGCGCTCGGGCATGCTGCACCCAACGTTGTAGACGCGGACTGCGAGATCGCCTGCTGCGGCGCGTGGAGGTGCAAGCCGGCAATGGAGCCGATTGTTGGAGAAGAAGAATGCCGCGAGCGCCGGCACGGAAGTGTGTGGCCCCGTGACGGGGAAGCGCCTCGACATCGAGAGGTGCCTCCCGAAGCCACGCCAAATCGTCGACAACGAAGGAGAGAGCGCCGAAGAGGATCTGGTGACCCATGCTCGAACCTCCACCGGACGACATGACGAAAGGAAGTAGTCGCAAACTCACCGGAAGTCACTTAGACGCCTGCCCCATGGTGGGCGCCAACTGTCGTGGGTATAAGCCTGACAGTAGATTTGTAGGGTACGAATGAGATGGGCAGAGTCCTAGCTACGGCGAGGTTGTATGAGTTCAGGCCCCTCTGCGGCTGAGGTAACAGCCCTACGTCTCAGTGCTCTCGGAGCTTTTTACCGAGTGGGATATGGAGTACAAAGATTTGCTAACCCTTTTACCAGTGGGGGAGGGCGGCTTATATAGAGTGCGCTGCCCTCCACAACGGTTCTGATTCAAGGCTGGAGTAGTGGCGATTGAATGCATACGTTACAGGTAACGTATGCTCTAAATGCTAGTAAATGCACCCGGAAACGTACAGCAGTTTCCCTCCAGAGAGGTTACGGCGCACCGAGTGTATCCAGTCGGTAGGCCCGGTGTTCTCCGAATGTTAGTCTCCGACTGGATGATTCCGGGCCTGCTACCGACTGGATGATGGGGGCACCTTAATTCAGTCGGGGCATACTTAAGGTCCTGTCCCTTGTGTGGGGTAGCCCTTGGGTAGGACATGTAGGGCAGGCCTATGACCCTACCCTAGGACTATGACCCCATCATCTAGTGTATTGAGTTCTTGATGAACAGAGTAACGCCTTAAGCAAGATGACATCATGTAGAGGGATAATCTCAAACCAATGATGAAAAACCCATCTTTTTACCCTTGATGGCAACAACACGATGCGTGCCTCGCTACCCCTTCTGTTACTGGGTGAGGTCACCGCACGGTATGAACCCAAAACCAAGCACTTCTCCCATTGAAAGAATCATAGATCTAGTTGGCCAGCAACTCGAAGAGAATTACAAGGATATGAAATCATGCATAAGAGAGATCAGAAGAAACTCAAATAAGAAACAAACATACCCACTGAATATCGAGTCCCAACCTCAGATCATGCATCTGTAGGAAGATTGTCCTATACGTCACTACTTGATATCCCACCTATGAATTCCCGAAATATCTGGTCATGCAATCTGGTACACGGATACAAGGAGTAATATTCACACAACTCCTATACTAACCCGTCCACTGTATCACATCCGTCAACACATAACCAGAATCTCGGACCTTCATCTACAACAGGCCCTCGTCATCACAGCGATACAAAGTATGGCAGTACTCCGGAACAATCTGCACCAGTACTGGGGACATCGGGGTTATCTCGCCACTACTACTATTGAAGCAATTACGAACATCCTTCGTTCTTAGATACTCAGAAATCTGAATGATGGCGATGTGCACAAGAATCCCCTGGAGCTCAACTCCCCGGAAGAAATCAAGGCAGACAGGAGGCACCAAGACAGAACTCCGTCACATCGAAATCATATAGATTTCAAAATACCCGCGCGATCCTAAAATTTTTTTGAGCGAGAAGAGGAGTAGAATTAAGATTTCCTAAGTCGGGAACCTCACCAGAGCATGGAAGAGGAGGAAAAAGAATCCTACTCTCCGATATAACTAAGACTCAAAACATTTTACTAGACTCGACTTGGCCAAGTACGATCACACAAAGGCTCCTATGGTCGTAAGGCTCTGATTACCAACTTGTAACGACTAAGATGCGGTCCTTTCCGATTTGGGGAACGAGGCCCCAAACTGGAAAGAAGCACATCTAAGAGCTTCGCAAGCACGGTAACATGGCATAAACATAATAAGAGAATGGCAATTAGGGATTCAACTGCCATCTCATAAAGAATATCAGAGTTTACATCACGCATTTATTCAGACAAGGTAGTTCAGCTACGGACTACATAACATGAGAAAAGGCTATGCTTCCCTGCATGCTTGCCCACGATCACGACCATGCCTCAATCTTCTGGATAGTTCACGTACAAGCGGTCGGTCTCCTCATCGTACTGCCACGCCAGCTGCGTGCCGTCGGGATCACCTGTGTCGGGCGTACCTGTACCTGTTGGGGTGTTGAAGTAATCTGTGAGCCACGGGGACTCAGCAATCTATGACCTCGGTGCCAGAACTAGTCAAGTTATTAGGAAAGGAAGGTTCAGTGTTTAGGTTTGCAACATCCAAAGCTTTATAATGACTAACTTACGTATAATAAGTGATCTCGGACACCTACTTACGTCAATCACATAACCCCACCGTGTTCCCAATCGAAGAGAGGTCTCCGAAGGGGACAGTCACGGTTACGCACACAGTTGGCAATTGTATTAGATTAGGTTCAAGTTATCTATAACCGGATGTTAACAAATATTCCAAGTTGCCACATAGCCGCGGGCACGGCTTTCCAAAAGATTAAACCCTACAGGGGTGTTCCAACTAGTCCATCACAAACGGTCACGGGCCACAAAGTAATCCTCTATCACGAATCTCGTGATCTCATCGGATTCCTTAGAGGAAAACCTCAACTCTAGGGAGAACCAAAGCTTCACCGGGATTCCTATGCACAAGATATATCGCTAATTAAGGTAAGACAAGACTAGCAGGACCTCTCGACGTGTCGACGACCCTAATAAGAGTCGCGTATCTCAGGCTCAGGACACGCCGGATAAGCGAAGCGTACAGTGGCCAGAGAAATCTCCCGAGTTTCCCTGGGATGGCCCCGCACGATGTTCTAGTTTGTACCAACATTCATGAGGAGCACTGGCCCGGGTTGTTGATTATCTCCTCGGGGTAGCTATTCCCTATCCAGATTATTATTAAGTGATTAGAAAATTAACACCAATGTTGGGTCCTGCCGGACATGTCTTAACACTATACGATTTAGCAAGAGGGTCCCCATAACAACCCCGAACGTGTTAGGAGCGATCAGATATGGAATCAAACACCGGTAGCCGGAAACTATGGCGGGAATAACGGAACAAAACACCCAACAAAAGGCTAGGCCTTCCGTTATTTACCAAGTATATAGGTGCATTAAATAAATAACAGATTTAACATAATGATATCAACTCATGTTATCACATGAGACAAGGCACCTGCAACTAGCAACGCTAACATTAGTAGTTAGCAAGCCTACTTAGCCATTCAAGATTTGCTAGGAGGGGAAAAGTGTTTGGGTTTCATGGAAATATTAGGAGGCAATTATTTCAGTGGTAGGCAACGAGCATATGACGAAGGAAACGTGAATCTAGCATAACAAGTCTAGAGATGGAATCAAGGTCATATCATCTTGCCCGTGATGTCCTCAGCTTGGAACTGCTCTTGTTCGTCCTTCACGTACTCTCCCGGATCCACGTACTCGTTCTCTGATCACGGTGCTAGCCAACATAAAAATAGCATCCAATGAACAACACCACTTCAATATGCAATAAGCACATGATGCATGAGATGAAAATGAAGATGCATCTCTACTCTAGTCACTTGCACATGCATGAGAAGAAAAATACAAGCTCCTGGACAGAACTGCACTCTAAGCTATTTTGACATGCATGAGGATGACATGAACAGATGCGTCACGCGAAAACAATGCAAAAACATATAAAGAACGTTACAAACGGAGCTATGGATCAACCGGAAACAATGAAACAAGAAATGGAGTCCTACGGATCAAATCCAACACAACACACTCCAATGGCATACTTATGGTATTCCCAGGTTGCCAAATCATAAAACAAACAAGTATGGATGGGGTGGTGCAAGGAATATCACCACACCATCATCTATGCACTCACAAGCATCAAAACATCAAAACTATACAATCTGCCATAAACAACATCATAGCAGTTTGAGAGCTACATGCAAAGCACCTACAACCACCCAAATATGCCAAATAGGATATGTGGCAGAAGCTATTCAAAAAATCTACAAGCATGAGCAAAAATATAATACAAAGGATTTTCACACAGAAAGTTATACACCTGCTAACATGGACAAAAATATCAGTTTTCAGGGACTTAGTGAAAATTCCAGATTCTCACTAGCTGTTTATGCTCTGAAGCATTTTGACAGCACCCAAAACAATATCTACAGGAATCCAAATGGAATGAAAATTGACAAAGAGCTAGAAAAACACAAAAGCTACAACTTTCCAGTTGATAGCCACGGATGATTCCTAACACATGGGCTTCTACAAGCACAACAACAGGACAAGAAAATATAAGCAGATTCTCAATCACAGATTTTCACTAAACTAGAATTTTAGCCACATGTCTACTTTTACTAGGCACAACTTGCACATAAGAACAACAAAGCATGAAACAAAACCAACATGTTATAGAGGGGTTCACCCTCTACTGCCACAACAAGGAATCAACCTCTTGGGCTCATCACATCTCATGGAACCAAGCTCTAAACATTGATCAAAATAGAAATATGACATTCCAGAAAGTGTTCCAAAGTGGAATCTGAACCCACCATTGGATTCCTGGGATGATTCTACCCCAAAAACATATATAATACATAGGCACTTGCATAGAATAATTGGGCACAAAGCTAAGAAGAAGATTTACATGGAATCACATAGAGATGAATAGTGCATCATCACATGTGCTTCCACTAGCCCATCACCTACACATGCATATGCACACACTCACAAGTCCAATGGTGCACATGAGGGGTGGACCTCCTGTTCATGTGCCTTAGCACACCACCACACTCTCACATACAACAAGCACACACATAATAACACCTACACATGCCAGTTATCACATACACCTTAGCTTACACCACATAATCTCTACTACACCTACACATCCATGCTTGCCTCAAGTGAATGACAAGGCACACCATGCCTTGGGCATGTGTGTGTCACACACACACATGCAAACACAACATCACATGAACAAATATACCACACACAAAGTAGGTGGGGGGAAAACCCACACACACTCACATACACACACTTGCACTAAATAGTGCTCAAGGACACCACCCATGAGCACAAGTATCACACACACATCACCACTACACCACTCACATGCTAATCACACTCACATACATGTGATCTTGATCCACCTACACTAGCACAACAAGCCTACACAAGCACTCTATCATGCTAGCAACAATAGTAGGAACAACATACTGTTTGTGAGGAGAAAAAAAATACACACAAGGTGCCAAGCCTACCACATCAAGTAAGCAAGTGAACAATGCAAAATAGAAAAAAGAAAAAGAAAAAAAATATAAAAGGTTTGGGGAGGGATTCAATCCCTAGACCCCCTGGATCAACCAGAGCACCAACAACAGCCAACACCACTCTGCTACTTGCCACTTGCTCGACAGTATAGGGAGGTTTAAGAGGTTAAGGTGCTACCTGCAGCTACTATGCCAAATAAACCCACAAAACCAAAAGGGTGCGCCGAGGGGATTCGAACCCACGACTTGCCACTGCACCAAAACATCCCTACCACTCTGCTACTGCTTTGTATCTTAACAGAGGTGGGCAGTAAACCCTTTTGAGTAACCCCCTCATGCCTATCCTCTACCCGACGGTGGCCGGAACAGGGGAAGGAGCTCATCGACGTTACACGCTAAATTGGGCTACGACTAGTCGATGGAAGGAAGCATAGGCTCCCACGGTTCCATTTCCCAAACTACTCCTACTCAGGATGGCCTACAACAACAGCGCGACGATGCACGGCGGTGCCGGCGACGGGGAGAAGAGCACGACACACTACGGGCTCCTAGGCGCAAGATCTGTCTACGGGGAAGGGAAAGAGGTTCGTGCTGACCCACTAGACGAGGTCGACGCGTCGGTCGGAGAGGAAGTAGAGGAAGAAGACGCGGCAGTGGGGATCGATGGAGAGGTAGCAGGCCGCCGTTGAAGGAGGGGAAGCAGTGCCGATCCGCCTCTCCTAGCTGCGGGAACGGGATCCTTGAAGGTCACATGTGCTCGACGAGGGGTTGGAGAGGACGCAGGTGTACGGGCGCGATGGCGAGGACCTCCTCAGCTTGTGGCCATGGCGGAGAAGCTCGATCCCCTTACCTGAAGCCGTCGACAGAGAGGGTGGAGGAGATGGGAAAGAGGTGGCAGCGCAAGGGGAGGAACCCTAGGCTGCACGGACGCCAAGGGGGGCTTATATGGAGGAGGAGGAGGCGAGGGACGCGCGCCTCGACGTCCGTGACGGTGTGTGCTCGCTGTCCTCTGTTACTGTCTCTCTGAAGAAGTCTGACGGAGGAAGGGGGAAGAAGACGTCGTCTACATGCATGGGTTGCACGCGAGAGGAAGGGCTTTGGGCCATGCAGGGGGAGAAATCCCACCAGGTGGCGCCAGATAAGAGAGGAATAATACCTTTGGGGTTTTGTAATTAAAACAAACAGAGAAAAGAATTAAAACCAAGGAAAAATTATTGGAGTTTAAAATAAAGCAAAATACCCCTGGTCATAAGGGAATTATGACCCGTTTGAATAAAATGGAAAAGAAATATTTGGAGCAATTAAACATTTACAAAACAGAATTTATTTGATATGTTTTGTGAATATTTGCACCTCTAAACGATAGTTTCAAAACAGCAACTTCACATCCTCACAATCACAAAAATACAAACTAAAACATGGGCACTTTTGAAATAGAGAAGGAGTAGAACAATCTTGGCTTGAAATAAATAGAGAGGGAGTTGTTTTGAAACCTATTGCCAACCACATAGTTCTTCCTACTATCAAACTACATCCACATCATCACATATCATCATCACATCCCAACACACCACATACATATGATCACAAGGCCACAAACACAAAGGCATGGAAAGAAATAGATGCATGCATGCAACGGGAGACATGGCAAGGTGACACACATGAAATAACACATGCATATAACTCTCATGGCACTGACATGATGGACCCATATACAAAAGGTTCCAATAAAGGAAAGTTACACTCTTGGGGCATTACAATCGCCACTCGTCGGTTGCCTCAGACCTGCCGGTTGCCGGCCCCCTCGCCGGCTGTTGGGCCTCCCATCTGCCTTCGTCTCTCCGGTTGCTGGGGTCACTGCTGCAGTGGGCTTGCCGGCTGCCTTGGCTTGCCGACCGCGTTGGGGCTGCCGGCGGCCTTGGGCTCCCCAACCCATCACCGACCTCCTCTGGCACGTCGTTCCCCACCGGTAGCCGACCCCTTGGTTTGCTCGGCCACCGCGCTTCATCATCCACGATGTCGTCATCATGACCGAGCAGCGCCCCCGACCTCACATGCGGTCGGATTCACCACCTGCCCGCCGCGATCGACTCCATCCATGCCATGCGACTGACCTGATCAGTCGATTGCAGGCGCCTCCGTGGGTCCTGTTAAGGTTGTCCCCGAGTACAACAGACCCCTCCATCGATCGAGCAACGGGTTGCCGCTGCGTTGCCCCGTCGGCCTGCAGCGGAACCACCGAGTGGTTCAACCCGCGGTTGCCCCGATCCATGAGCCGCTGCTACACCTCCCCTTCGGGCTGTAGTGCGGCGGCACGCGGTCCCCGCCACTGCCCGAGGTCGTCCTCGTGGCTGCACCAACCTGCGCGCAGCCGCTGCGTCGCCCCATCGGGTCACGGCTCGCGGTCTATGCCGCCACCCAAAGGTCTTCCTGTCGTCGCCCTGACCCGTGCACCGTCGCTTCCTCGCCCCTTCGGGTCGTAACGCCGCGGTGCATGGTCCACTCCACCGTCCCCGTGCGTCGACTTCGTGTGGTATGCGTTGCGCCATCTCCTTCGACGTGGGAACGCCATCGTCCGCGTCGGTCTTCATCATGTTGTCGGCCTCTTCCTCGCCTACTTCGAGCATCGTCGCCTCCATCAGGCCGCCGCCGCCTCTCTTCTTTGGTGCTGCTGCAGCTCGCTCACCCGAGCCGCGCCGCTCGTCAACCTCCTTCATCTTCGTCCAGTACTAGCTCATCGCCAGCGTCGCCCTCGTCTTCACCGATCACTTCGTCTACTTTGACCACCGCGGGCTACATCGCCCCCCGCCGATTTGCACCACAACTGTTGTTGAGTCCTTCTCTGCTAGCCTCCTCGACATGGCGTACAAGTTGTCTGTAGGTCCCCGTCTACGCATGCCTGGTGCTGGCAACACCGCCGCGTGCCTTCGTCCCCGGTGTGTTCCCGGGCCTGGCCAACCTGGAGCGGTTCATCGTCAACATCGTCTTCGTCCGTCTACGCATGCACAGTACAGGCAACACCGATGTGTGCCTTCGTCTATGAAGTGTCCCCGGGCTTGGCAAACCAGGCACAGCGCATCGTCAACTACATCTCCTTCCTGGCGCATCACTACTTGACACCACTGTGCCCATGACTGACTCGGTGCCTCCTTGCGCCCGCAGCTTCAGGGCGACTTCCTCGACACCAGCTACCCTGACTCGACATCAACCACGGCATTCTTCGCATGGCTACCTCGACCACGGCTACACCGCCCTTCACTCTCGGCTACCTCGACAAACGCACAAAGGGCCTTGCTTGAGCAACCTCGTCGGTTTCCACTCCAGGCACAACTTCCGCGATGCATCGACCGTTACGACTGGGGGGCTGACCGTCGGCTTACCTTTGAATTCTTCTCCAGTGTCACCGTCTGCTTTGCTACGGTTGTGACTGCGGGGCGATGTTGAGTATATTGACTAGTTCTGAAATATGACATAGGCTATGATTTGTCCTACCTTGCCTTGTAATTCAAATTAGTCATTGTACTCCTACATATATGCACATGAGGCTTAAACAATACAACAACTATTCCACCAATCCCTATCTCCCTTCTAACACTAATCATGTAGAATCCAAGTGTACATGCCATTTAGATCTTATATTTTTTTTCTATTCCCACATTTTGAAAATCCTGCAAACACTAGTAGAAAACAGGGCATTGAGCCAACCACATTGGACCCGGATTGGATATAAACCGGTTCTAAAGGGTCTGTCCACTGGGCCCCCTCCCTGCAGCAAATGGACGCAAGGCCTTTAGGACCGGCTTGTAACACAAACCGGTCCTAAAGGTTTTTGGACCGTTTGCTGCAGGGAGGGGGGCCCAGTTGACAGACCCTTTAGAACCAGTTTGTATCACAAACCGGTGCTAAAGGTTTTCTCATTTTTGCAGCAACTGCGGGGCCCCGCTGTCAGACCCTTTAGCTCCGGTTTTTAACACAAACCGGTCCTAAAGCCCTCCCCTATATTCCACCCCGAGCTCAGCTCCATTTTTTCCAGCTCGAGCTCAACTCCATTTTTGCTCTCTCCTTCCTCTTGGGAGCTCTAATCCATCCCCATTTTTCTCCACCATTTGTCAACATTGTTGGCACCCATCAGTCCTACGGTTAGCATCAACATTCCCTCTTCTAGCATTGCAAGTTTTGCTCGTTTTCTTGCTCATTTCATTTTTGTTGTGCTAGCTAGGTGTTTGATGAAATGCCTAAGCTAGAGAGAGTTCATCATTTGTTATGTATACATATGCAATTTGAGCTCAAATTTAATTATGATTCGTGGTTTTTTTTAGTGTCGCGCGCCTTGTCCCCTTCCTCACCGCCGTCGACCGCCCCGTCACCGACACAACCTTGGTGAGCCTATTGTTTTTATTTACCAAAACAAATTTTGATTTGTATGATTTACATATTTACTTGTATATAATTTTCTTATTGTGTAAGATTTTTTTTATATGTATAGCGCCATGGTTTTGATATCCGTCCCCGTTGGCCCTCGTCCAGTCTATGATTCGGATGTGGTATATTATCTTTTATAACTACATATTTTCATTTCCTGATTATATGACAATTAATTACGCCGACCAAATTGACATAGATATTTTTATCTAGGAGGTAGTGGAACCGGAAATGCCAATCGACCCTATTGTTGAGAAGTTACACTTAGTTGAACAAGAAAATGTTGGCCTGAAAGAAAGATTGAAAAAAACTGAAGAAAGGTTGGAAAAAACTGAAAGAGAGAAGATGACCTTGGAAAAGGTTCTTGCCGGTGTCGTCGATGGTCACAAGAGCGAGATGGACGCAATGCTCGTGAAGATTAGAAAGATTAGAAAATATGCAATTAGTAAAGAGGCTTGGTATCATTATGCCGTCGGGTCAATTGTTACCTTTGTTGCGATTTTGATCGCATTTGTTGTTGTTTTTAAATGCATTAATTAGATAGAGTTTTTATGGTTGGTTTCAGTGTGTATTTTTATGAGAACTATATATGTATGGTCACTACGCTACTTTGGTTTTAACGTGTGATGAACTTTTTGTATTAATTAATTAATTTAGTCATGATGATTTAGCATAATGGTTTTTGATAAATTTATATAATGCAGATGAACCGGCAATGGATGTACAGTGATCGACGTCGTCCCGAATTCCTTAATGGCATGCATAGTTTTCTCAATGTGGCTGAGAAAAACAGGCAGAATGGATTTATTTTTTGTCCATGTAAAAAAATGCCAGAATAAGAGGAATTTCCCTAACTCAAGAACCATACACACCCACCTGTTGCAAGAAGGCTTCATGCCCAGTTATTTTTGTTGGACCAAGCACGGAGAAAGAGGGGTTGTAATGGAAGACAATGAAGAAGAAGAGGATAATGATAACTATCCTATGTTCGATGAACACGGTGATACTGAAATGGGGGAAGACGAGCCTGAACTTGAGGACATTGTTGATGAGTCTGATGATGATCTTCGTCAGGTCATTCGTGAAGAACAGATGAATTGCGCAAGTGAAAACGAGAGGTTGAAGTTGGAGCGCATGTTAGAAGATCACAAAAAATTGTTGTACCCAAATTGCGAAGATGGCCAGAAAAAGCTGGCACCACCCTGGAATTGCTGCAATGGAAGGCAGAGAATGGAATATCTGACAAGGGATTTGAAAAGCTGCTGAAAATAATGAAGAAGATGCTTCCAAGAGATAAGGTGCTGCCCTGCAGTACGTACGAAGCAAAGAAGGTTGTCTGCCCTCTAGGATTGGAAGTGCATAAGATACATGCATGCATCAATGACTGCATCCTCTACCGCGGTCAGCACGAGAATTTAAATGCCTGCCCGGTATGCGGTGCATTTCGGTATAAGATCAGGCAAGATGACCCTGGTGATGTTGAGGGCGACGATCGCCCCAGGAAGAGGGTTCCTGCCAAGGTGATGTGGCATGCTCCTATAATACCACGGTTGAAACGTTTGTTCCGAAACAAAGAGCATGCCAAGTTGCCGCGATGGCACAAGGAAGACCGTAAGGAAGACGATATGCTGAGACAACCCGCTGATGGGTCGCAGTGGAGAAACATCGACGATAAGTACGAGGACTTTGCACGTGACGCAAGAAACTTAAGGTTTGGTCTAAGAACAGATGGCCTGAATCCATTTGGGGAGCAGAGTAGCAGTCATAGCACCTGGCCCGTGACTCTATGTATCTATAACCTTCCTCCTTGGTTATGCATGAAGCATAAGTTCATTATGATGCCAGTGCTTATCCCAGGCCCGTCGCAACCCGGCAACAACATTGATGTGTACCTGAGGCCACTGGTTGATGAAATTTTAGAGTTGTGGGCTGACGAAGGTGTACGTGTGTGGGACGAGTACAAACAGGAGGAATTTGACCTACGAGGGTTGCTGTTTGTAACCATCAATGATTGGCCCGCTCTTAGTAACATCTCAGGACAGTCAAACAAGGGATACATGGCATGCCCACACTGTTTAGGCGAGACTGAAAGTATACATATAGGCAAGAATGTGTACCCGGGGCATCGTCGATTTCTTCCAGACAGGCATCCCGTAAGAAAGAAAGGAAAGCATTTCAAAGGCGAGGCAGATACACGGAGGAAGCCAACCCTCCCTAAAGGTACTGATATATATGACATGGTCAAAGATATAAAAGTAATCTTTGGTAAGGGTCCTGGCGCACAATCTGTTCCGAATGACGCCGACAACCACGTAGCCATGTGGAAGAAGAAATCTATATTCTGGGAACTACCCTATTGGAAATTCCTAGAGGTTCGCTCTGCGATCGACGTGATGCACGTGACCAAAAATATTTGCGTAAACCTGCTAAACTTATTGGGCGTGCATGGGAAGAAGTCGAGAGATACACCAAAAGCACGGCTGCACCACCAACGTATGCACGAACGAGACGACCTGATGAATCCAGAGAATTTAAAAGGTCCTGCCAGCTACGGTCTTACCAAGGAAGAGAAGGAGATCTTTTTCCAAGTCCTGAGCAGTATCAAGGTCCCGTCTGGCTACTCGTCGAACATAAAAGGAATACTAAACCTGGAAGAGAAAAAGTTCCAAAACCTAAAGTCTAATGACTGCCACGTGATCATGACCCAGTTACTTCCGATTGCATTGAGGGGGCTTCTGCCAGAAAACGTGCGAGTACCCATTGTGAAGCTATGTGCATTCCTCAACGCAATTTCTCAGAAGGCAATCGATCCAGCAACTCTACCAAGTTTAAAGAAGGACGTGGTCCAATGTCTTGTCAGCTTTGAGTTGGTGTTCCCACCAACCTTCTTCAATATTATGACGCACCTCATAGTTCACCTAGTCCAAGAGATTTCCGTTCTCGGTCCTGTATTCTTACACAATATGTTCCCCTTTGAGAGGTTCACGGGAGTCTTGAAGAATTATGTTAAAAACCGTGCTAGGCCAGAAGGAAGCATGGTCAAGGGCTATGGAACATAGGAGGTCATTGAGTTTTGTGTTGACTTTATTCCTGACCTGAACCCGATCGGTGTTCCTCAGTCGTGCCATGAGGGGAGACTACGTGGAAAAGGCACGCTAGGAAAGAAATCAACAACATGTATGGACGAGCAATCTTTCACTCAAGCACACTACACAATTCTAGTTAATTCCAGCTTGGCGGCTCCATATATCCAGGAACACAAGGATATTTTACGCTCGGAATACCCGGAGCAACCTGAAGATTTCATTGCTAAAGAACACGCAAAGACTTTCGGCGGTTGGTTGCAAAGACGTCTCATTAATGACAACATTGTTGAAGATGAGCTATACTTGTTGGCCAAGCAACCATCTTTGACTGTATTGACCTTTAAAGGGTACGAGATAAATGGTAACATATTTTACACGGCAGACCAAGATAAAAAGAGCACCAACCAAAACAGTGGCGTCCGGTTTGATGCAAAAGACGACAACGGGCAAAGGGTCACATACTATGGTTACATAGAGCAGATATGGGAACTTGACTACGGACCTTCCTTTAAGGTCCCTTTGTTCTCGTGCAAATGATTCAACCTGTCAGGCGTGAAGGTAGACCCGAAGTACGGAATGACAACAGTGGATCAGAAGAATCTTGGGTACGGCAATGATCAATTCGTCCTAGCCAATGATGTGGCTCAGGTTTTCTATGTGAAGGACATGTCTAGCAGACCGAGAAAAAGAAAAGATAAGGAAGCGAATACATTAGACGATGAGCCAAGGCGCCACATAGTTCTTTCAGGGAAAAGAAACATCGTGGGAGTCGAGGACAAGACAGACATGTCAGAAGATTACAATAAATTTGATGAAATTCCTCCCTTCAAAGTCAAAGATGATCCAAGCATCCCGTTAAATGATGAAGATACTCCATGGTTACGGCGCAATCAGAAGAAAGGCAAGAAGAAAAATAGATATGGGGTGTTGTTGGTGATGTGTAATAATGTATTAAACCTTTTATGTAATTGTGTTGACCATTTTGATAAATATCAAAAATTTGACCAGTTTCCACTAAATTTGACCATTTTGATAAATATCATTTTTATTTTTTAAGTGTTAAAATGACATTTAGACAATTTGTAAACAAAATATCAGAAAATATAAATATGTTGTTATAATATTTGATTTTACAAAAGCTTTTTGAGTCTACTTTGATTTTATAAATAAATGTAAAAGAAAACAGAAAAGGGAATCAAAAAAGAAAAATAAAAGAAGAAACAGGAAAAAGAAAAAGGAAACAAAAAGAAAAAGAAAACAGGAAATAGAAAAAAGGAAAAAAGAAAAAGGAAAAAAACCTTTAGGACCGGTCTTTAACAACAACCGGTCCTAAAGGTGGGTTCGCTCGGTGTGGCCCAATTTTTGGACCTTTAGTACCGGTTTGTGTTAACAACCGGTGCTAAAGGGTCTTTAGGACCGGTTGTCAACACCAACCGGTGCTAAAGGCTTGTACAGTCTCCGGTGCCGCCGTCTTCTCGCCTTCCCGCGCGTCTTCTCTCCTTCCCGCGCGTCTTCTCGCCGTTCGCCGCCCTCCTCGCCGCCGTCCGCCTCGCCGCCCCACGCCGTCCGCCGCCCCGACGCTGTCTGCCTCCGCCGCCCCCACGCCGTCGTCCGCCGCCCCGACGCCGTGCTCGCCTCCACGCCGCCATGCTCGCCTCCACGCCGCCCTCCTCGCCGCCGTCGCCTCCACGCCGCCCTTCTCGCCTCCACGTCGCCGTCGCCGTGCTCGCCTCCACGACGCCGTCTGCCTCCGCTGCTCCGGCGCCGTCGTCTCCCCGGCCTCCCCTGCCGTCGGCGCCGTCGTCTCCCCTAGCCGCCGCCGTCGACCTCTCCGGTAAATTCTTGTTAGTTTAGGGTTAGCAATAATTGCGTGTTGAAATATTTGGTAAGTTGGAATATTTGCTAAGTTGGAAAAAAATTATTAGTTAGAATTTTTTTGCTAAGTTAATCGGAAAGTTTTACGGAATCGTCGGAGTCGGAATCGTCGGAAAGTTTTACGGAATCGTCGGAAAGTGAATCGCCGGAATCGTCGGAATCGTCGGAAAGTTTTACGGAATCGTCGGAAAGTGAATCGTCGGAATCGTCGGAAAGTTTTACGGAATCGTCGGAATCGTCGGAAAGTTTTACGGAATCGTCGGAAACTTTCCGACGATTCCGACTCCGACAATTCCGTAAAACTTTTCCGTAAACTTTCCGACGATTCCGTAAAACTTTTCCATAAACTTTCCGGTTCCGTAAAACTTTTCCGTAAATAATTTTGCTAAGTTAAATTCTTGTTACTAGCAGGTGTTGAGCTATGTATCCCCAAGAACCACATGATCCGCACGCCGATCAGCTCGCGGAAATGGGTGAGGCGGAGAAGGAAAGATACATGTGCCAGATGATTTTTGAAGATGCAACGGCCATATATCATGATGACGATGGTGGACAGGCGTTTAGCAATCAATTTTTGAACGACTCCGGTGACGGAGCTGAGAATATAGAAGATGTAGTAGATGCAGAAGTGCCCTCCGGAACAAACTCTGTCAATGCATATCTCAAGTCACTGTTGACGCAACAATTAATTTGTATTGCACTTACTAACGAATCATTATTTTCCCGTTTAGGCGCCCTCCAGAACAGCTAGCGTAAGTACTGAGACAAAGTCGAAACGAGGCCCGGCCGCAAGGTTGAAAGATACTGCAAGGTACTCGATCGATAAAGTTGCTGCTGATGGCAAACCACTGGAACTCCCAGAAACTTATCGCAAATTTGTAAATCAGTGCGGAGTTGTTGTAAGAGACCTGGTCCCGATCAACTTAATACAATGGAATAAGCCGAAGACCGGCGCCAACGTTGGAGCTACTTATGTCGATGACAGATTGAAAAGAGTGCTTTGCGACACGGTCTGGCTAAATTTCAGCGTAGCGGAAGATAAGAAGAAGAAAGTCGAGGAGTGGGCTTTGAAGAAGATGGCCACACAATTCCAGAGGTGGAAGAAAGACTTGTGGAAGAAATATAAGGACGAAGATCCAGTTTTCACTGGGCACCTAGTGAAGATAAGAGACGCTTGGCCTGATTTTAAGGCGTACAAGAAATCGGGTGTCTTTACATCCCGATCAGCCACAAATATGGAGAATGCGGAGAAGAAGAAATATCACCATATTTTGGGGTCAGGTGGCTACATGACTGCCCTGCCTAGGTGGCGACTCTATGAAGATGCGCTTCTGAAAAGAAATATCATTCAACAGACACATGACTGGCCCGATAGGTCCAAGTTCTGGTTGTTCGCGCATGGGGCAACGTTGGACGCTGAGACTGGGATGATTGTTGCGGAGGGACCATGGTCGGAAAAAATAACACAAGTCGTATAAGATCTAGAGAAGGCAATAGAAGCTGTTCGAAAAGGAACTTTTGTTCCCGATAGAGAGAACGACGAGCTGACGAAGGCACTCGGGAACCCCGAAAAGTGGGGACGAACACGAGGCTTTGGAGCCACTACCCCGTGGAACCAAGGGTTTCCGGCGGACCTTGGCACTTACAGAAGCCGTGGTAGAAGCAAGAGGAAGGCGCTGGAACGGATATCGACATTAGAAGAAAAGGTGGCGTTTCTCTTGAAGAAAGGGGGACACCCTGTACCTGACACTGAAGAGGAGGAAGAAGATCCTGCACCTGATGCTGATCAGCAGCAATTAGAAGACGATCCTGTAGCAGATGCCGTCCCATCTCAGCATAGAAGCAGCGTGGGTTCCACGCAGCTGCAGCTAGAAGACGGTCCTGCAGTCGAACCGTCGGCGCCTCACTACCCCGTGGATGATATCACGGAGAAGAAAAACTGTGAGATACATATGCCAACGGGGAACATATCCTTCATGGTGGCGTCAGGCTATGCTTTACCGAATCAACCTGGAGCAACCTACCATGGTGGTCAGATTCCAGCATCCCATGCTCGTGTCGGGTTGTCAACAACTACGCCGGGATGCCAGTCAATTGAGCTTGATATTCCTGGAGGTGAAGGCGAGAAGACACTGGGAGAAATGGAGCTTGGTATCATCTTGTGGAAGAAGAAACACATCGTGTTTCCTAACGCGGCGCCAAGGCCACCGACTCCTCCACGTACAAATGCACCACCTCCAACAATTACTGAATGTTGCACCACATGTAAGCCTATTTTTAATAGTTTTTTCACTTTCGTACAGAGAATGCACGACCTCCAAGTCCACCCCCAACGCACCTCCAAGTCCACCCCACAACGAAGATTGGGAGCCCGAGGCCGAGAGTCCATCGCCCGTGCACTCCAGTGAGCCGACGGATGCGCCCAATACGGGTACGGCAAAGCGGAAGCTGCAGTTCAGAAGAAACGGGACTCCTCCCAAGAAGAGAGAAAGGAAACCCAAGAAAGTCAAGACTCCCCCGAAGTTACCAGGCCTGATGACTCCGGAGGAACTAGACGAGGCCATGAAAGCCAAAAACAAAGCATGGTTCGCACGGTTTCCCCTGAAGCCCCCTCCAGACATCTGGAAGGAAACTCTGAAGAACATACCAAAGTGGAAAATTGAGCGCACCATCGACAACTTATATTATCCTGAACCGCCGCCACCGCCGCCCCTTTCAGACTATGAACGGTACATTGAAAAGATGCACACCGCACAGATGAAGCAGGCGGAGCAGACGAAATGCGGGAAACAAGTTCCCCAGCTCGGACAACAAGAAGCACAGTCAATTGCCCCGCTCAAGGTGTTATCTGACCAGGCTTCAGTGTCCGGTCCACGCATGGGCGACGTAGGTTACGCTATTGCTGATGTGGTATATAAATATAAGCCCGAGCACCCTCTGGTCGAAAATCCTAGTGCTCTAACAACCCAACTATGGAATTTACATGTTTGGTACTTGGAGGCCGCAAGGCAAAAGAGAGACTGTATCATGGCGGCAGTTCAGGATCAACCCTACTTCGGAGAGTACGGTGTGGAGGTTGGGTTCGATGATTTTTTTCAGATGTACAATCAACGTGCCCTCGACAAAGCTATCGTCAGCTGCTACTGTTTGTAAGTGATTTATTTGTGTAATTTAATTATTTAGTTAAGCTCGCGTTCATTGCCCGTATAATTATCACTCACGAGACATTCTTTTTGTACGCTACTATGCAGAATGAAGATTCGTGAATGCAGGCTGGCAGGAATCTGGGACTTTGGGTTCATTGACCCGTATTCGTTTCATCAAGAGACAATAGAAAAGTTCAACAAGGATACACCGGATGATTTGCTAAGGTTTTTGAAGCGACAAAGTACCAAAAAAGAAATACTTTGGCCCTACGGATTCAAGTGAGTGTTACTGTCTTGTACACATTCCATTTTGCTTACCTGATGTTAAGTGTAATTGATGAGTATGCATGACTGCGTGTGTACACGTGCGCAGGTCCCACTTCATATTGTTCATCATTAGAATCGATCAAGGACAAGTTGAAGTCTGGGACCCGTTAACCTGGGACGCTGACACATGGAAGAGCGCGCGTCAGATGCTTCAAAGGTATATATATATCGGCCTCTTTCGTTCATCGGCCTCTTTTTCGTTCATTTCCTGATATCAAGTAAGTAATAATTAACTCTTGTATTCATTTTTCTTTGTCGGCCAGGGTTTGGCAAATGTTCATCAAGGAAGAACCCGGTACATGGGCAGACAAGCTCCACTTTCAGATTAACAAAGTAAGTAGTACTACGTACCCTGGTTTCAATACCATTACCATTCTTTTGATTATTATTAATTTGACTGAATTATGTTCTCGTATATAGGGCGTCCCGCAACAACCACCGGGCACTGATTATTGTGGATACTACGTTTGCGAGTACATTCACAGGATTATCAATGAGAAATCCCGTACTTCCAGAAATCTAGAGGTACGTAACCGGATCTTCACAACTTTATTTATGTTGCCATCAATTATGTTTAGTTTTGTTCATAACTTAATTGTTTTCATCTACTTCTTTTAAAGCTGCAACGAAAGCGGGCGATGCTCAGACCAATCCAACGTTGCAAGGCAGTTGCAGAGGAATTGGCAGGATTTCTCCTCACGCAAGTCATAGATGAAGGCGGAGAATTTTTCCATCCTATGAATCAATAGCCAACTCCCTTCTCTATGCAAGTATACAGCTATAGGAAACGAACTTCAAATTATGTAATGATAATCGGTCGAGTACTTCGTGTTACATGTATATATGTACTTTTATTTGGTGCATCAACATTTAACCGCAAACACGGAATCGGAAACACTTAACCGCAAATACGGAATCGGTGTTTCCGGATACGTGTTTCCGATTACGTGTTTCCGATTCCGTGTTCGTAAAAAACGGAACACGGACACACGGAATCGGAAACACGAAATCGGAAATACGTAAACGGAAATACGTAAACGGAAACCCTGAAAATACGGAACACGGAAACACCGAAATACGGAATCGGAAACCCTAAAAAGAAAAGGAAAAAAAAGAAAAAAAAAAGCATTAGGACCGGTTGGTGTTACCAACCGGTTCTAAAGGTCCTCCGCCTGCGCCCATGTGGAGGCCTTTAGCACCGGTTTGTAAGGGACCGGTGCTAAAGGGGGGGGGCTTTAGTCCCGGATACGTAGCACCGGCTGTGTATCCGGGTCCAAAGGCCCTTACCAACCGGTTCTAATAACCCTTTCTCGATTAGTGAAATCAAAGAGGACTTAAATTTGTACCTGTTCGGCGTGTGAGCTTTATATATAATGCTGAAAGAAAGCATGTTTCGAGAAAGGCAGTACAAATGCAACACATACACAGATTAACTGCCCCTAAGACATGTGTGCACACGCATAACAACACACTTAATTAACAACATGAGGCATGTAGCGCTACATTAACACGAGTGTGTATGTATCCAGTTATTGCTCCCTGGTTTTGCAACTTGCAAGCTTTCTTACTGTATAAAGCAACAAGAAAAAGCAATGACCCAACGTCAATCATCTCATCCACGAACGAGAAAAGATAAGAACCTTGTATCGCTAGACTCTGGACGTGAGAGGTGGTAGATGCGGCAGGGGGAAGGGGATTGGTGAGATTGCCCACCCAACGTGGCGTCGCACCATAGCCAGTGCCATCCGGTCTGACCCCTACGATCACCAAACAGCAAATTGGTACGCTGTGTCATCTCCACCTGAAGCAGCCCTGATGTTGCGTTGGCGATGCTTAGCCCGACCAGCTCGGTTGCCGTCGTGGCTGTCGCCGCCGCCTCTGTCATCTTCTCCAGGCAGGTATCGGGGAAGTAAGCCTTGCCAAGGTGTGTCCCGTCGTGCCAGACGTCAGCCTCCCAGTGGGTCACGCACATCTGGTGGCCCTCGTAGCGGCTGATCAGGCGCGCGCCGAGGTCGAAGCGCAAGCGCGTCGCGTCTTGCGGAGTTGATGCCTCGATGCCGGTGATCTCCACTTGGTGGTACCCTTCCTCCACAAAGGTTGCCTGAATGGTCTCACTCAGGTGAGGGGATGCAAACTCGAACACGAGCAGGAGGAACACGGCGAGAGAGAAGACGAGGGCAAGCAAGAGCAGAAGGTATTTGGCCTTCTCCCAAACCAATGCGATCGCAGACGGAAATTCCATGTTTTGTGTATAAAATACTACCAGGTTGTCCAAGTTTATCGATGGACGGACCTCTGTATATATATACACGCACAGGCGACACGAGTCGATCAGCCAAAATCGTAACCGGTGTCGGTTCAAATCAACCGATTGCAGTCGAATCGCATCAGGACACGAGGATGTAGTCGGTTCAGAGTTCAGACTCGAATATGAATCGATCCCTTGCTGTCCGAATCGAATCCTCAAACGGATCCAGAAAAATCTCTCAAGTCCTCCTATATATAGATGTAACGCCGCAGAGCTTAGCTAGCTTGCCCTTGAGATCTGCAAAGCGTTTATAATGACGGTGGCAGAAGAACCTGCCAACTACGGCGACTACTACGTCCTCGCCATTGACGACCCTGAACCAGACCAGCCTGCCGATGCCGCCGCCTACGATGAGACGAAACTTTGGCTGGACATGCTGGCGACGCTCGTCTTGCTGGCGGTTACTATAGGCTTGGCCATCTACATCTGGCACTTCACTCATGTTCTGGAGCCTGCGTACTCGGTACAGTTCACAGGCGTCCAAGGGCTCGACCCCTCGCAGAGTCCTGCCCTCTCGCCGGCCTTCAACCTCAGTGTCCACGTTAACAACAGGCAGCACATACGACGAGTCTGCCAGGAGGAGAGCAACGTGATCGTCTACTACGACGAGGGCGGTAACACAACAACCAGAAGCATCGGATGGGGCAAGATGCGTGCCTTCTGCGTGGACAGGTGGTCGACGACGGACCTCGACGTGTCTTTGTCTAATCAGGGCCTGTTCCTCTCTCAGGGGTTGCGAGAGAAGATTGCGGCCGACCTGAAGAGCCAACAAATTGATATCAGCGTTGAGATCAAGCCAACTCATCCTGAGAAGCCATCTAGGCCATGCCTCACCATCTGTGGTGTCAAGTCGGTCGGCCAGTTCTTCCCAGGAGCGTCAGCGATGCCGATGCCGTGCAAGTGCGGCACACTATGTGCTACAGAAAGAAAGTATATTTACTACTACAAGGATCATCGATACAAGGTTCATCAACGGCACCCTCCCCATCAAATCTATTCCCCTCTCTAGGTCTACTTCCTACATCGGGCTTCGCCTTTCTGAACCGAATCATGTCTTTCAAGTGTCAACAATATGACCAAGTTCTGTAACTGGTATATATAGCAGAAATTTCAGTTGTCCTAGATGAAAGATTATCACATCAGTTTCTACACATGTACAGATTCTTTTATTAGTCTATTTAGTATTTTTGTTACTATGGCTTGGAGATTTGCTTGACCAATCTTGTCGTGCTTAAATCCATTGGAGAGTCCGGTTACTGACCCATGATGCTCGGTCAACGTTCTATTGTTGGTGATGGAAGAATGTAGAGGGGGTGGCGCCCGAAAAGCAAGTACAATAATATAGCTAGTTGCTGGCAATAAGTCATTGCCATGTCATCTATAGCCTATACAACATGTACAATAGTTCATTGCAAAGTTATACTACTTCTTTATTATATGGCCCATCTTTCATACTCACAAAATGCCTAGAAGCACGTGCTAGAGTTGGCTCTTAACTAAGAGTCCACTTAACTTCTCTCTCCTCTAACTAAACAAAAATATATTAGTTTATTTCTTATAGCCAGCTGACTCAGCTTTATTGTACTTGCTCAAAGAGATATCACCGCCTACGATGGTGACATAGCGGTTGTGACAGGTTCAGACCCCTATGGGTAATCACTACCAGAATTACCTACTATGACGACTGCCAGAAACTGTCGGCATAGGCCCGAAAACCGTCGGCGTAGGCCTATGCCGACGGTGGCCGTCGGCATAGCACCATCGACAACTCGTACGTCGGCATACCCAGAGGAGGCCGTCGACATAGCCCTCTATGCCGACGGTGTCCGTACCACCCTCGGCATAGATACACCATCGGCATGGTTTTACACCTGCCGGCCGTTGACGGCGCCATCGATAGGCCTGCACCAATCCTATGTCATCACGTGGCAGCCCCTGGTAGCTCCTGAAGCACCTCTATGCCGAAGGTTAGGCCATCGGCATAGTTCTACATCTATGCCGAAGGTTAGGCCGTCAGCATAGTAGTGTACCAGTACAGCCAAGTTGCTGCCACGTGGCAACCCCTGATAGCACGTCCCCTCTATGCCGACGGTTTAACCGTCGGCATACTTGCTGACCAAAACCAAAAAAAAGGTAGCCATAAAGGCTAACAATTTACAAATACAATTATACAGACATTAATCATCTATTGTATGATGTAAAAGTATACTTTCTTCTCCTGTAATCCTAATCCATAGTAGCACACAGAGGCACGGCGGCATGCCGCGCCGGCGTAAGCCCGTTGTTTAATTTGTCATCAATAATTAGGTCAAACATACATTGATCAACAACAAAGCAGTTAAAGGGCTAGCCAAAACAGTGAGACACTGATGTACATGATCAAGATATGTAGATATAAAACATATATTGATCCTGGTATGCAAGTTTGCTCAAATAATCGAGACACGACAGGTCCATATACTCAGGACCATATAATCGTTCATAGATGTATGAAACGATAAGATAAGGGTTGAGCGTCATAAACTCAGGTTCAAAGTGTGAATACAATGGTGCCTTGTCTTCTCTCTGTCTATTGAAATAGTACATGATGGTATGAAAAACAGTAGAGATATTTACAACAGAACCAAGAAGGTGTACGCGCTTAATGATCAAGTTAGCCACTGCCAAGCCGAACTCAGCATGCAAAGCAAGTGTAGGAAGAACTCAGATTGAACTCTCCTACTCCTTGTCCACTTTTAATGCACCAAAGAAAGCTACTCAAAGTCGAAAATCAACATCCACTATCCTACTACTTGTCTGCTACAATGCAAGGAAGAAACTTACTCAGTGGGAAATCAGCATCCACCATTCAAAGCAATGCACTTGGTATGCAGCTATCAAGTCAATATATCAGGTCCTACATCCAATTAGCAAAGAGATCATGGTGAAATTTTAGGAAAATCCAGAAGAAGGTTATATCTTTCACGGACTATGGAGTGGTAGGGAAATATAAACTACTTGCAGTAGTAGGGAAAATTAAAGTCGTCTTACCTGAAATCAGCACTGAGCCTCTTGTCGAAGCAACTTGCTGTGCCTAACATCTGAGACTGATTGCTTCTCTCGGATGCATTCTTGGAGTTGGACATTGTTTATCTAGTGATTAGAGTCAAGGTTGTGTTCAGAAAAATGATTCAGAACAGAATTTCTCTGTTGAACTCTCGTAGCTTATAGATAGTTAGATACATAGTTGTGTCCTTTGACGTTGGTGTCCTTGCTCAATCCAATGGCTGGTGTCCCTTGCTCTTTATTTGGGGTTCCATAGTTGGTACAACAACTCTATGTTCACCTGAACATTTTGAACATATCATGATGTCAATATTGGAAATTTCTTTTTGTCTATATGAATATAGGGAAAAATGCCCACTCGTGACCAAGCATTATTAGTAAAGCTAATCAAACGTCTGAGTTTTACTTCCTAGTTATAGTGTTAATCACGAACTGGCCATGCCACTCACCACATGTATGCATCAG
This sequence comes from Hordeum vulgare subsp. vulgare, assembly GCF_904849725.1. NCBI lineage: Eukaryota > Viridiplantae > Streptophyta > Magnoliopsida > Poales > Poaceae > Hordeum > Hordeum vulgare. Next base: position 85,032,042 of record NC_058520.1, read on the forward strand.
CGCTAACTAATGCAGTGCATACTTACTTACAAATGTTGTATAGAATTTCTTAACTAAAGAAAGCATTGTGGATGTTGTGGTAACTCTATAAGAAAAGCAAGTGGAAAAAGGCACTCGAGAGACGGACGGGGACCCTCCTGGTTTCCTTTAGGAGCATATTAAATTCACAAAAACCTAAGAATAATATAGGATAGCCTTGAAGATAAGAGGCATGTCAAATTCAAATGCAAAAAAAACATCACAGAAAAATCAAAATCAAAATCTAGCATTTCATCTAAACCATCTACGCATTTGGGAAGAGCAAGCATACCTAAGAAAACATCATAGAAAAATCAAAATCAAAATGTAGCTACAAAGTAATCTAATTAATATGTGCATCTAATGAAGCTGAAATAAATACCATTCTACTAATTAATATGTGCATCTAATGAAGGTGAAATAAAAACCATTCTACAGGGAAATCTTTCCCAGACATGTGGGTCTCACCTCTGTAGCCAAGATCCCTTTATCGTCTGCAAAGAAAAATCATGAACATAGTCATAGGACAATAAAAAATGAACTCTTTTACGGAATGATTTTTTTCAAGCAAAGAGTTACATTAAAAAAATGTACTACTACCTCCGTCCCAAATTTCTTGTCTTAAGTTTGTGTAAAAATGGATGTATCTAAATACTAATACGTGACTACATACATTCATATCTAGACAAATCTAAGACAAAAATTTTGGGACGGGGGGAGTACATCATAAGACGAAGCTTTCTTCTTCGCCAAATTTCATTGGAGCTCTAGAGATATGAAGTTTGAATGGGAAAAGGTTGAAAGTGGGGATCTCTGCCAATCCAAGCATTTATACTCCCTCACACACAAATACTAAATGGTTGAAATACTTGCGAGTGTTGTCAGTATGGAGCATATGACCTCCTTTATGGAAAGGTTGTTCTTAAGTAAATATATATATACATCGCTGGAGTACACTTACAACATTTTGTAGTTACAAAAACAGATGCATATATGTGAACAGTTTGTGCAAAATAAAAGGCTGTCAATAGTCCAATCAAGAGGACCAGATATATGTTCACAACGCTTGCACTAAGGTTGGGTACCTTCCATTTGCTTGTATTCTTCGGAGTGAAACATAGTAATTTCTGCCAGAGAGCTCTTATATGGTATATAACTGCATGGAAAGCCATCCCAATCTTAAAAGAAGAACAAAAGCTTCCAAAGCATCCTGTGAAGGCAAAATAATAATCATCGAATCCAATATACTATACACAAGGAAAATTTTCTAGAGAAGAATATATGGAAGAAAGCACCATGCCAGGTGTCTGGTCAAACTGAAGCGACTACCATAAAGGACGGAAGCATGCATTACTCTTCAATATAATTCTTTCTCATCGAATTCTGCCCAAGTCTGCACACATATAAATAAATTTAGACAGAAACATTAATTTAGAGAGGGAGTTCAGACATTACAAATAAAGAGCATAATTTAGAAGAAACAAATAAATTGTCTGCATAAGTTCTTTTAAGTTAAAGTAGCAATGATCTCTGCTTATAAAACCTGTTCATGTAAACAGTAGAAACACATCCCCAGGAAGGTCTATATTAAGTGTTTATGTAGATTCTAAACTGCGCTTGTCATCTATTTTCACACAAACATCAGCCTGACTCCATGTTTATGCAGCAGGTACATATTTTCAGCTCTATTTGTCATCACAATCAGTTGATGCTTGCTCCGACAAAACTTCTAAAATGTGCATATCCTTATTCCGTCGTCCAACATGAGCATTCTGCTAGTAAATGCATGGCAAAATCCCGAATTAGTAAATAAATCAATCATTTTGAAAGCCTGGAAGATCGAAGGACACAAATAATTCTTCAACGTTAGGCTCTGCTTTTGCTAAGACCTAGAACAATCTGATCATCGAAATAGCGCACAGTAGCATAGTAATGTAGGAGAGGAAAATGAAACATGATATGTGGGCCATAAAACAAAATTATGTTAGAATGAGCGTGCTGGTGCGCTGTCTTACAGATTTCACAGAACACATGGGTCCAAAATAATCCCAATTTTTTTTCAAACTCTTAGCTTGGTCCATCCATTTGCATGGAACAAAAGATCTAGTTATATGCATAATCAAAAGTATCTATTTGCTATGTTGAATTCATGCAACCACAATGAATAATACGAAGTGCCCTGGACCTGGAACACACGATACCTGGAGCAGTATGTCCACCTATACGGCACCAAATTCCAGTACACAATTCAATGGCACAAACGGGGTAGTTACTAAATAATGGCTATAATCTGAAGGTGATGTAAACGGTTTCGAAACGACCTGAACAAATTAATTAACATCAGTGTACAACATGGATACTCAATATCAAAATTAATTGGGGCCCAAGCTGGGATTTGAGCTCATCTAGTAGATTTGCTTCATGCAATCGTTTCCAGAATTAGATGGAAACAGAGAGCGGTCAATTAATGATTTTGGCAAGCCCAAGAACTAGTGATGGAATAGTAAGGAGGGCATTACAGGATGAAAGGTCTAACCAGATGCATCATGCATGACTTCCACAAGCCAGTCCTCCCGTAGAGATGACACCGAGCTCCAGAACATCCGCCATGGCGCCCTCGCCGCGACCTCTCCTTCCCTGCATCCACAACAAAACAGAGGAAACAGAGAGGCGTGGGTGGGAAACCACATCCACGGCTGCCGGAAAGAACCAAACAGAGAGGGGGGAGGGGGGAACAGGGACACCTTGAACTTGAGTGGCTGGACGACGTGAAGGTCGAGGTTCAGGTGTAAGAAGCCCTCGATGGCGGCCACCTTGGTGGTTGGGTGCGCCCCTCCTGCTCCTCCTCCTCCTCGAGCAGGACAAGGCCGGCGGCTGCAGCGCGAGAAGAAGGCCATGCTCCTGTATCCTGCGCCCTCGTCGCCGGAACTCGGCCCGACCGTGACATAGGCGATGCGCAGCAAAAGCATATGAGAAGAAACCCTAGCCGCGGGCGAGGGTGGAGGCCGCGAGTGGTGATACTGGTAGGCGGGGTGGAAGGCGCTTAGTGAGGAGAGGAAACAGGTGTGCTACGCGCCACCCGGAGTCGCCGGAATCCTCGGGCGTGGGCGGTGGCGGCGGCCAGGGGTCCTCGGGCAGAGAGAGGGGGCTTGCAAGAGAGAGGGTCGTGGGGGATTCTGTTCGGTGGGTTTCCTTTTTTTTTCATTTCTTTTCTTCAGATTGAAATGGGCTGCGCGCGGCGGGGCACCAAAATTTTGTGAAATTGGCGCATATCTGACCTGAAATTGGCGCGCTGGTCTCTGATTGGTCCATCTCGATGTGCCACGGATCCATCTCCCTTTGAGTCAATCTCATCTGTTCGTTCATCTCACGTGTGGATAAGGTTTAGATATGCTAGATTTTTTTTTCATTTTCATTTTATTTTTCTATTGAAAATTAACTTTAATTTATTTTTTAAATTTCCTTGCAATTTTTAGAATATCCACTATCCTTCCTGCCCTCTCAAGATTCGGCATGGTGTTTTGGTGGCATAACTACACCACGAAGGCCCATGACCGGACTAAACCCTAGCCTCGTTGACCCGTCGATCTAGTCCTTTGAATTTCGTCAGATTGGTTTTGACTAATGGACTCTTCGAGTTGATTGTGATAGGTCAGCTCATAGATACATCCTCGAACATGATCTGGACTCAACTAACCAATAGATTCCCTCCGGCTCGACCCGACGCGCTTGCTTCCCCCCTCCAAGTGACGGCGGCAGTGCCGTCCGTGGAGGGGGGCACACCCCGGAGCCCCGCGACACGCGTCTATGCATGCCACATCACTTTTAGACATGCATGCATGAGGATCCTAGCCCTCAAAAGCCCACCGACTGAACTAACCCTAGCCCCGTTGAACCAGCGATATGGGACTTTGACTTTCACCGGTCGGGCTTTGACCAGTGGGCTCTTCCACCTGGTTGCGATAGGTCAGCCCATAGGAACATCCCTAGACGTGGTTTGGACCCAACCCACCACTACACTCCCTGTGGCTCGACGCGACGCGCACACTTTCCCCCTCCAAGTGACGGCGACAGTGTCGTCCGTGGAGGGGGGCCACACCCTAGAGCCCCACGAGGGGGCGTCTATGCATGTGCTACGGCAACAGTAATCCTTCTGCTGCCTCTTGAGCTTGCGTTGGTTTTTCCCTTGAAGAGGAAAGGACGATGCAGCACATGAGCAGTAAGTATTTCCCTCAGTTTGAGAACCAAGGTATCAATCCAGTAGGAGAATCGCGCCAAGTCCAGAGTACCTGTGCAAACACAAAAGAGCTTGCATCCAACACTATAAAGGGGTTGTCAATCCCTTCAAGATTGATTGCAAAGTTAGATCTGAAGGCGGAAAGTGCAACGAAGTAAAAGAGTAAGGCTGAAAATATGGTGTGAAGTAGACCGGGGGCCCATAGTGTTCACTAGAGGCTTCTCTCAAAATAGCAAATATTATGGTGGGTGAACAAATTACTGTCAAGCAATTGATAGAACCGCGCAAAGTCGTGACGATATCTAAAGCAATGATCATACATACAGGCATCACGTCCGAGACAAGTAGACCGATACTTTCTGCATCTACTACTATTACTCCACACATCGACCGTTATCCAGCATGCATCTAGTGTATTGAGTTCATGACGAACAGAGTAACGCCTTAAGCAAGATGACATGATGTAGAGGGATAAACTCAAACCAATGATGAAAACCCCATCTTTTTACCCTTGATGACAACAACACGATGCGTGCCTCGCTACCCCTTCTGTCACTGGGTGAGGTCACCGCACGGTATGAACCCAAAACCAAGCACTTCTCCCATTGCAAGAATCATAGATCAAGTTGGCCAAACAAAACCCACGATTCAAAGAGAATTACAAGGATATGAAATCATGCATATAAGAGATCAGAAGAAACTCAAATAAGATTCATAGATAATCTGGTCATAAATCCACAATTCATCGGATCTCGACAAACACACTACAAAAGAAGACTACATCGGATAGGTCTCCATGAAGATCATGGAGAACTTTGTATTGAAGATCCAAGAGAGAGAAGAAGCCATCTAGCTACTAGCTATGGACCCGTAGGTCTATTGTGAACTACTCACGCATCATCGGAGAGGTCATGGTGTTGATGAAGAAGCCCTCCGTATCCGAATCATCCCCTCTGGCAGGGCACCAGAACGTGCCCCACATGGGATCTTGCGGAGACAGAAGCTTGCGGCGGCGGAAAAGTATTTTCGTGGATCTCGTGATTTTTTTGGGGATTTTAGGGAATTTATAGGCGAAGGAGCTAGGGCAGGGGAGGCCCAGGGAGCCCACAAGCCTGGGAGGCGCGGGACCCCTGGCCGCGTCACGAGGGCTTGTGGCCTCCCCCGGGACTCCCTGCCTTGGTTCCCAAGCTTTCTGCGTATCTTCTGTTCCGGAAAAAAATCTTTTCGGAAGTTTTATTCCATTTGGACTCCAGTTAAAATCCTCCTCTGAAATGGGTCAAAAACACGAAAAAAACAGAAACTGGCACTTGGCACTGAGTTAATAAGTTAGTCCCAAAAAAGATATAAAAGGCATACAAAACATCCAAAGTTTGGCAAGATAATAGCATGAAACCATCAAAAATTATAGATACGTTGGAGACGTATCAAGCATCCCCAAGCTTAACTCCTGCTCGTCCTCGAGCAGGGAAGTGATAAAAGACTGACTTTTTGATGTGGAATGCTACCTAGCATAGTTATCCTTTGTAACTTCTTTCATGTGACATGAATGTTCAGATCCGTAAGATTCAAAACAATAGTTTGCTATTGACATGAAAGCAATAATACTTCAAGCAAACTAGCAAGGTAATCATGAACTTTCGAAATAACGAGGCCAAAGAAAGTTATCCCTACAAAATCATATAGTCTGGCTATGCTCCATCATCCCCACACAACTAATTTAAATCATGCACGACCTCGGTATTGGCCAAGTAATTGTTTTTGCACTCTTACTTTCTCAAACCTTTTATAACTATCATGCAATACATGAGCGTGAGCCATGGATATAACACTATAGGTGGAATAGAGTGTGGTGGTGGTTGTGAGACAAAAAAGGAGGAGAAGGTCACATTGACTCGTCGTACCAAAGGGTTATGGAGATGCCCATTAATAGATATCAATGTGAATGAGTAGGGATTGCCATACAAAGGACGCACTAGAGCTATAAGTATGTGAAAGCTCAAAAGGAGAACTAGTGGGTGTGCATCCAACTTGCTTGCTCACGAAGACCTAGGGCAATTTGAGGAAGCCCATCATTGGAATATACAAGCCAAGTTATATAATAAAGATTCCCACTAGCATATGGTGGTGACGAAATGAGAGACTCTCAATCATGAAGAACATGGTGCTATTTATGAAGCACAAGTGTGGAAAAAGATAGTACCATTGTCCCTTCTCTTTTTTTCTCTCTCTTTTTTTATTTGGGCTATTTGGCCTCTTTTTTTATGTGGGCAACTTTGGCATCTCTTTTTTTATTTATTTCCTCACATGGGACAATGCTCTAATAATGATGATCATCGCACTTTTATTTACTCACAGCTCAAAGCTTAGAACGATGATGACTCTATAAGAAATGCCTCCGGCAGTGTACCGGGATATGCAACGATCTAGCTTGGCATATGACGTTGAACCATCTCGCTAGCTATCTGACGATCATGCAATGGCAATATGAGAGTGACAGCACAAGTCATGAGATGGAACGGTGGGAGTTGGATGGAAATATGTCTCGGACTCGCTATGAAAATGCCATAGTGGGTAGGTATGGTGGCTGTTTTGAGGAAGGCATATGGTGGGTTTGTGCACCCGCGAAAATTGCGCGGTACTAGAGAGGCTTGCAATGGTGGAAGGTGAAAGTGCATCTATACCATGGACTCACATTAGTCATGAAGAACTCACATACTTGTTGCGAAAGTTTTTATTAGTAATCGAAACAAAGTGCTAAACGCATACTCCTAGGGGGAGGGTTGGTAGGTGTTAACCATCGCACGTTCCCGACCGCAACACAAAGGATGATAATCAATAGATCAATTATGCTCCGACTTCCTAACATAGCGGTTCACCATACGTGCATGTTACGGGAATCACTAACTTCAACACAAGTATTTCTAGATTCACAACACCCTACTAACATAACTCTTAATATTACCAAATCCACGTCTCAGAACTAATTGAGAGGAATCAAAACTTCTCTTTCTACTCAGCACATGAAGATGGAGGTTTTTGTATCCTCTTTGGGTACCTATCACCTTTGGGACTACTTTCATAGCACAAGCCAACTACCAAGTCACGCACCGCCGTGCTCTAAAATATCTAAGTGAAGCACATAGAGCAAAGTTATCTAGCTCAAAAGATATAAGTGAAGCACGATGAACATTCTAGCAAAATCACGATGAGTGCATGTATCTCTCAAAAGGTGTGCATCAAGGATGATTGTGACACAACAAAAAGAAAAGACTCATACGATACAAGACGCTCCAAGCAAAACACATATCATGTGGTGAATAAAAATATAGCTCCAAGTAATGTTACCGATGGATTGAAGACGAAAGAGGGGATGCCTTCCCGGGGCATCCCCAAGCTTAGGCTTTTTGGTGTCCTTGAATTTGGCTTGGAATGCCTTGGGCATCCCCAAGCTTGAGATCTTTCTACTCCTTATCCCTTTGTCCATGAGAACATCACCCAAAACTTGAAAACTTCACAACACAAAACTTAAACAGAAACTCGTGATATCATTATCACAAGAAAACAAACTACCACCTCTTTAGGTACTGTAGCAATCTTGATTTCTATTTATATTGGTGTTAGATTACTGTATTCTCACTTTTCCATGGCTAGTACCCCCGATACTATCCATATTTTCATCAAAACAAGCAACCAACTCAACAAAAACAGAATATGTCAAAAACAGACCAGTTTGTAGCAATCTGTATACTTCGTATACTTCTGGTACCTCACAAATTCTGAAAAATTATGACTGCCTGGGCAAAAGGCATATCAACCAGCATAAAAAAGAATCAACTCAAAATATCTTTCTGAATAAAAATGAAAAATAATCTCGTGAGCGAAAAGTTTTTGTCTTTTTCCAGCACGATCAGACAACCATCACCAAGACTAGTCATAAAGGTTTTGCTTGGCTCAAACACAAAAAGAAACACAAAAGACACTATCATAACAGAATTATGATGGTGTGTACGCAACAAAACAGAAAGAAAAAGATAAATTCATTGAGTTGCCTCCCAACAAGCGCTATTGTTTAACGCCCTTAGCTAGGCATAAAGCGATAGAATCACGTATCGTCGTCCTTAGTGCTCAAACCAGAAGTAGCGTGATCACTCATCATCTTAAGGTCTCCATGTTTCTTACTATATGATTCACCACTATTTTTAGAAACAAAAACAGACATGGTGGCCTTATTGTGGGCAAAATTTGGAGTATTCTGCACGGCGACAAAAGCGGAACCCAAGTTGGTTATAACATCCTCTAGTTTGCCAATCCTAGCTGAGTCATGACCTAGTTTTTCATTAACTGTGGGTTCCTTCTCCTTTAAATTTTTCGAAACCATTACCACCTTGGATCCGTACTGAGCGATTTGATTGTCGATCTTTTTATCCAAATTCTCAATAAGTTCGATTGTAGCAACTTTATTTTCAATCACATCCAACCTACGCATCACATGTTCCAAAGTTAAGGTAGTTCCATTAACCATGAGTGGGAGTGAGCCTACCAAATTTATTACAGCTCTGTAAGAATCAACGATATGGCTCCCAAGAAATTTCTGCCTACGAAGGTGTCAAGAATATACCTATTCCAAGGAGAAATACCCACATAAAAACAGCAAAGCAGGACGACAGGAGATTGCTTATGAGTAGATCTACTGTGAGCATTGCAAATCCTATACCAAGCGTCCTTTAAGTTTTCTTCCTCAATTTGTTTGAAATTGAGAGCTTCATTCTCGGGAGTATAGTTCTAAGTGGTGGATCTAGCCACGAGGACAGGTAGACTATCCCACACAAACAAACAGAAAGCAAGCGAGAGAAAAGGGCGAACGAAAAAGGGCAAACGAAAAAGGCAAATATTTTTATAAATTTTTGTTTTTCAGAAGTGGGGGAGAGGAAAACGAGAGGCAAAAAAGGTAAATGCAAGAGATGAGTTTGCGACACTTACTTGGATGAGTTCTTGACTTGATCCTCCCCGGCAACGGCGCCAGAAATTCTTCTGCTACGGCAACAGAAATCCTTCTGCTGCCTCTTGAGCTTGCGTTTGTTTTTCCCTTGAAGAGGAAAGGGCGATGCAGCACAGGAGCAGTAAGTATTTCCCTCAGTTTGAGAACCAAGGTATCAATCCAGTAGGAGAATCGCACCAAGTACAGAGTACCTGCACAAACAAAAAATAGCTTGCGCCCAACGCTATAAAGGGGTTGTCAATCCCTTCAAGATTGATTGCAAAGTGAGATCTAAAAGCGGAAAGTGCAACAAAGTAAAAGAGTAAGGCTGAAAACATGGTGTGAAGTAGACCCGGGGCCCATAGTGTTCACTAGAGGCTTCTCTGAAAATAGCAAATATTACGGTGGGTGAACAAATTACTGTCAAGCAATTGATAGAACCGCGCAAAGTCATGACGATATCTAAAGCAATGATCATACATACAGGCATCACGTCCGAGACAAGTAGACTGATACTTTCTGCATCTACTACTATTACTCCACACATCGACCGTTATCCAGCATGCATCTAGTGTATTGAGTTCATGACGAACAGAGTAACGCCTTAAGCAAGATGACATGATGTAGAGGGATAAACTCAAACCAATGATGAAAACCCCATCTTTTTACCCTTGATGGCAACAACACGATGCGTGCCTCGCTATCCCTTCTGTCACTGGGTGAGGTCACCGCACGGCATGGACCCAAAACCAAGCACTTCTCCCATTGCAAGAATCATAGATCTAGTTGGCAAAACAAAACCCACAAATCGAAGAGAATTACAAGGATATGAAATCATGCATAAGAGAGATCAGAAGAAACTCAAATAAGATTCATAGATAATCTGATCATAAATCCACAATTCATCGGATCTCGACAGACACACTACAAAAGAAGATTACATCGGATAGGTCTCCATGAAGATCATGGAGAACTTTGTATTGAAGATCCAAGAGAGAGAAGAAGCCATCTAGCTACTAGCTATGGACCCGTAGGTCTATTGTGAACTACTCACGCATCATCGGAGAGGTCATGGTGTTGATGAAGAAGCCCTCCGTATCCGAATCATCCCCTCCGGCATGGCACCAGAACGTGCCCCACATGGGATCTTGCGGAGACAGAAGCTTGCGGTGGCAGAAAAGTATTTTCGTGGATCTCGTGATTTTTTTGGGGATTTTAGGGAATTTATAGACGAAGGAGCTAGGGCAGGGGAGGCCCAGGGAGCCCACAAGCCTGGGAGGCGCGGGACCCCTGGCCGCGCCATGAGGGCTTGTGGCCACCCCCGGGACTCCCTGCCTTGGTTCCCAAGCTTTCTGCGTATCTTCTGTTCCAAAAAAAATATTTTCGGAAGTTTTATTCCGTTTGGACTCCAGTTAAAATCCTCCTCTGAAATGGGTCAAAAACACGGAAAAAACAGAAACTGGCACTTGGCACTGAGTTAATAAGTTAGTCCCAAAAAATATATAAAAGGCATACAAAACATCCAAAGTTTGGCAAGATAATAGCATGAAACCATCAAAAATTATAGATACGTTGGAGAATAAAAGGCATACAAAACATCCAAAGTTTGGCAAGATAATAGCATGAAACCATCAAAAGATATAAAAGGCATACAAAACATCCAAAGTGTTGGGCTACTGTATTCTCACTTTTCCATGGCTAGTACCGCCCGATACTATCCATAGTTTCATCAAAATAAGCAACCAACTCAACAAAAACAGAATCTGTCAAAAATAGACCAGCGTGTAGCAATCTATATACTTTGTATACTTTTGGTACCTCAAAAATTCTGAAAAATTACTACTATGTGGGAAAAAGGCATATCAACCAGTAGCAAAAAGAATCAACTCAAAATCTCTTTCTGAATAAAAATGGAAAATCATCTCGTGAGCGAAAAGTTTCTGTCTTTTTCCAGTAGGATTAAACAACCCTCAGAAAGACTAGTCATAAAGGTTTTGCTTGGCTCAAACACAAAAAGAAACACAAAAAACACAATCACAAAAGAATTATGATGGTGTGACGCAACAAAACAGAAAGAAAAATATAAATTCATTGGGTTGCTGATACGTCTCAAACGTATCTATAATTTTTGATGGTTTCATGCTGTTATCTTGTCAACTTTGGATGCTTTATATACCTTTTATATCTTTTTTGGGACTAATTTTTTCTGTGTTTTAGACTCTTTTCAGATCTGATTTTGGAACCGAGTCCAAACGGAATAAAATCCCCGAAATAAAATTTTCCAAAACAGAAGAAGATCCGGGGACTTGAGGGCCAAGGCACGAGGCCCGGAGGGAGCCCACAAGCCCTGTTGCCGCGGCCAGGGGGGCCCGTGAGGACCAGGCTTGTAAGTCTCTGCTGCCGCAAGCTTGTGGCCTCCCTGGCGCTCCCCTGCCCTAGCTCTTTGGCCTATAAATTCCCTAAAATCGCAGAAAAAATCAGGGCATCCACGAAAACACTTTTCCGCCGCCGCAAGCTTACGTTTCCACGAGATCTCATCTGGAGACCCTTCCCCGTGCCCTGCCGGAGGGGACTTCGGAGTTGGAGGGCTTCTACATCAACATCATCGCCTCTCCAGTGACTCGTGAGTAGTTTACTTCAGACCTACGGGTCCGTTGTTAATAGCTAGATGACTTCTTCTCTCTCTTGGATCTTCAATACAAAGTTCTGCATGATCTTCATGGAGATCTATCTGATGTAATCCTCTTTGGCGGTGTGTTTGTCGAGATCCGATGAATTGTGGATTTGTGATCAAATTATCTATGAATTATATTTGAGTCTTTGCTGATTTCTTGTATGCATGATTTGATATCCTTGTAAGTCTCTCCGAGTCTTGGGTTTTGTTTGGCCAACTAGATCTATGATTCTTGCAATGGAAGAAGTGCTTGGTTTTGGGTTCATACAATGCGGTGACCTTTCCCAGTGACAGAAGGGGCAGCAAGGCACACATCATGTTGTTTCCATCAAGGGTAACAAGATGGGCTTTCATCATAGATTTGAGATTGTCCATCTACATCATGTCATCTTGCTTAAGGCGTTACTCTGTTCTTATGAACTCAATACACTAGATGCATGCTGGATAGCGGTCGACGTGTGGAGTAATAGTAGTAGATGCAGAAAGTATCGGTCTACTTGTTTTGGACATGATGCCTATAGATATGATCATTGCCATAGACAACGTCATGACTTTTCGCGGTTCTATTAATTGCTCGACAATAATTCGTTCACCCACCATCTACTTGCTTTCATGAGAGAAGCCACTAGTGAACACTACGGCCCCCGGGTCTATTCAGAACTATCGTCTCCACTTTCACTTTTACTTTGATTTGTTTACTTTTTGCTTTTAGTTCTCACTTTGCAAACAATCTATAAAGGATTGACAACCCCTTCATAGCGTTGGGTGCAAGCTCTTTGTGTTTGTGCAGGTACTTGTGACTTGACGCGATCCTCCTACTGGATCGATACCTTGGTTCTCAAACTGAGGGAAATAATTACTGCTTCTGTGATGCATCACCCTTTCCTCTTCAAGGGAACACCAACGCAAGGCTCCATGGCCGCGGGGGAATCCTTTGCATATTTTCCAAGGAAGTCCCTGTAGGCGTAGCCAGCAGCAGAAGGACTTCTCGCGCCGTTGCCGGGGAAGGTCTTTTGTTGCCGTAGTTGAAGGATTTCTGGCGCCGTTGCCGGGGAGGAGAGATCAAGTCAAGATCTATCCAAGTAGGTGTCACAAATTCATGTCTTGCATTTACCTTTTTTCCAGTTGCCTCTCGTTTTCCTCTCCCCCACTTCACATTTGCCGTTTTCATTTGCCTTTCTCCTTTGCTGTTTTCATTTGCCTTTTTCGTTTGCCTTTTTCGTTCGCCCTTTTCTCTCGTTTGCCTTTCCGTTGCTTGTGTGCTATGTGCCTTCATTATTCTTGCATCTTCGCTTGCTGAAAATCTAGTGATATGGATTCTCACCCACTTGCTAATCTCTTTAAGAGATCCACTTATGTCGAACTAATTGCTAGTGAATTGAGTGCACTTGACTATTTTTATGTAGTTTTGCTTGAGATGCGTGAATCTGAAAATCATGATGAAGAAACTTATGAAGTGATTCACGAGGGCTCCTTGAATGAAAAGCATGATTGCAATGGTTTCACTATAAATCCTATTAGTGACAATCATGCTAAATATATGCAAAACCCTAAGCTTGGGGATGCTACTTTTTCTATGTCCCCTACTTGTTGCAATAATCGTGATTGGGGTGATGATCTTTCTTATGATCTTGAAAATTTTTTCAAGCCTCATGATGCTTATGATATTTGCAACAATATTGAAAGTGGGATTGGAGAACTCATGACTTTAGTTGATGACAATCCCACTATTTTTGAAGAGCGTCAGCTTTGCATGCATGTGGATCATGAAAAGAATATCCTTTGTGATAGCTATTTTGTTGAATTTGATTATGATCCCACATGTAATGATTATGAGAGAGAAAAATATTGTGGTAGAAACTTTCATACCACCAAATCACCTCTCGTTATGTTGAGATTGCTCTTGTCTCTTTCTTCTTCCTTGCATATGGCAGCTATTGGTTGTCTTGACAATTTGTTTTCCTACAAAATGCCTATGCATAGGAAGTATGTTAGACTCAGATATGTTTGCCTTATGCCTAGCTAAGGGCGTTAAATTATAACGCTTGTTGGGAGGCAACCCAACGAATCTATCCTTTTTCTTTCTGTTTTGTGTTTTTCCACACTTTCATAATTCCGTTATGATTGTGTTTTTTGTATTTCTTTTGCGTTTGTGCCAAGTGAAACCGTTATGATTAGTCTTGGGGATGATCGTTTGGTCATGCTGGAAAAGACAGAAACTTCCTGCTCACGAAAAGAATTTTCATTTCTTTTCTGTAAGAGCTTTTGAGTTGATTCTTCTTGATTCTGATTGCTACGCAAATTCTTCAGATTATCATAATTTTTCAGAATTTTTTAAGTACCAGAAGTATACGAAGTATACAGATTGCTACAGACTGGTCTGCTGTTAACAGATTCTGTTTTTGTTGAGTTGGTTGCTTATTTTGATGAAACTATGGATAGTATCGGGGGTATTAGCCATGGAATATTGAAAATACAGTAACCCAACATCAACATAAGTAGAATTTAAGTTTGCTACAATACCTAAGGAAGTGGTGGTTTGCTTTCTTATACTAATGTTATCACGAATTTCTGTTTAAGTTTCGTGTTGTGAAGTTTTCAAGTTTTGGGTGAAGTTCTTATGGACAAAGAGATAAAGAGTGGCAAGAGCTCAAGCTTGGGGATTCCCAAGGCACCTCTAGTTGATTCAAGGATGCCGTAAGAGCCTAAGCTTGGGGATGCCCCGGGAAGGCATCCCCTCTTTCGTTTTGAATCCATCGGTAACGTTACTTGGGGCTATATTTTTTTTCACCACATGTTATGTGTTTTGCTTGGAGCGTATTGTATCGTAGGAGTCTTTTATTTTTGTTGTGTCACAATCTTCCTTGCTGCACACCTATAGAGAGAGACATGCACTCACCGTGATTTTGTCGAGCTTCACTTATATCCTTTGGTTAGACAATTCAACTCACATGTGTTTCACTTATATCTTTTGAGCTAGTTGATTTTGCTCTATGTGCTTCACTTATATCTTTTAGAGCACAACGGTGCGCGGCTTGGTAGTTGATCTATGCTATGAAAATAGTCTCAAAAGGGGTAGTTATCCAAAGGGATATGAAAACTTCCACCTTCATGTGCATTGAGTAGTTAGAGAAGTTTGATTCATCTCAATTAGTTTTGAGTTGTGGTTGTGGTAATATTAAAGTTATACTAGTAAGGTGTTGTGGATCTAGAAATACTTGTGTTGAAGTTAGTGATTCCCGTAGCATGCACGTATGGTGAACCGCTATGTGATGAAGTCTGAGCATGATTAGTTTATTGATTGTCATCCTTTGTGTGGCGGTCGGGATCGCGCGATGGTTTATACCTACCAACCCTTCCCCTAGGAGTATGCGTTGAATGCTTTGTTTTGATTACTACTAAAACTTTTGCAACAAGTATATGAGTTCTTCATGACTAATGTTGAGTTCATGGTTTAGATGCACTTTCACCTTCCACCATCACTATCTTCTTTAGTGCCGTGCAACTTTCGCCGGTGCACAAAACCCACCATTAGCCTCCCTCAAAACAGCCACCATACCTACCTACTATGGCTTTTTCAAAGTCATTCCGAGATATATTGCCATGCAACTACCACCATGACATGTGCCACCACTTCTACATTGCCATTGCATGATCATAAGATAGCTAGCATGATGTTTCCATTGATGTCTATGCCATTATAGATCATTGTCACGGTACAGTACCGAAGGCATTTCATATAGAGTCATCATTGCTCTAAGTTTTGAGTTGTAAGTGTGATGATCATCATTGATGGAGCATTGTCCCATGTGAGGAAATAAAAGAGGCCAGCGAAGCCCATTTACAAAAAGAGGCCAAAGATGCCCACCAAAATAAATAAATAAAAAAGAGGCCAAAGAGCCCACCAAAAAAATTGAGAGAAAAGGAGAGAAGGGACAATGCTACTATCTCCTTTCCACACTTGTGCTTATTGAGCACCATGATCTTCATGATTGAGGCTCTCTTCTTTTGTCACCACCATATAGCTAGTGGGAAATTTTAATTATATAACTCGGCTTGTATATTCCAATGATAGGCTTCCTCAAAATTGCCTTAGGTCTTCGTGAGCAAGCAAGTTGGATGCACACCCACTAGTTTTCTTTAAGAGATTTCACATGTTCTTAGCTCTAGTGCATCATTTGTATGGCAATCCCTACTCATTCACGTTGATATCTATTGATGAGCATCTCCACAGCTCATTGATATGCCTGGTCAATGTGACCATCTTCTCCTTGTTTGCCTTGCAACCTCCACCACACTCCATTCCACTTATAGTGCTAAAACCATGGCTCACGCTCATGTATTGCGTGAGAGTTGAAAAGGTGTGAGAAAGTAAAGGTGTGAAAACAATTACTTGGCCAATACCGAGGTTGTGCATGATTTAAATTTGTTGTGCAAGGATGATAGAGCATAGCCAGACTATATGATTTTGTAGGGATAAATTTCTTTTGGCCTTGTTATTTTGAAAGTTCATGATTACCTTGCTAGTTTGCTTGAAGTATTATTGTCTCCACGTCAATAGCAAACTATTGGTTTGAATCTAATGGATCTGAACATTCACGTCACATAAGAGGAGTTACAAAGGACATCTATGATAGGTAGCATGAAAGCACCAAAAATTCATTCTTTATCACTTCCCTACTCGAGGACGAGCAGGAGTTAAGCTTGGGGATGCTTGATACATCTCAAACGTATCTATAATTTTTGATGGTTTCATGCTGTTATCTTGTCAACTTTGGATGTTTTATATAACTTTTATATCTTTTTTGGGACTAACTTATTAATTCAGTGCGAAGTTCCAGTTCCTGTTTTTTCTGTGATTTTAATTCTTTTCAGATCTGATTTTGGAACAGAGTCCAAACGGAATAAAATCCCCGAAATAAATTTTTCTAGAACAGAAGAAGATGAGGGGACTTAAGGGCCAAGGCAGGAGGACCACAGGGAGCCCACAAGCCCTGTTGCCGCGGCCAGGGGGGGCCGCGGCGACCAGGCTTGTGGCCTCCCTGTCGCTCCCCTACCCTAGCTCTTTGGCCTATAAATTCCCTAAAATCACAGAAAAAATCAGGGCATCCACGAAAACACTTTTCCGCCGCCGCAAGCTTCCGTTTCCGCGAGATCTCATGTGGAGACCCTTCCCGGTGCCCTGCCGGAGGGGACTTTGGAGTTGGAGGACTTCTACATCAACATCATCGCCTCTCCAATGACTCGTGAGTAGTCTACTTCAGACCTACGGGTCCGTAGTTAGTAGCTAGATGGCTTCTTCTCTCTCTTGGATCTTCAATACAAAGTTCTCCATGATCTTCATGGAGATCTATCCGATGTAATCCTCTTTGGCGGTGTGTTTGTCGAGATCCGATGAATTGTGGATTTGTGATCAGATTATCTATGAATTATATTTGAGTCTTTGTTGATTTCTTATATGCATGATTTGATATCCTTGTAAGTCTCTCCGAGTCTTGGGTTTTGTTTGGCCAACTAGATCTATGATTCTTGCAATGGGAGAAGTGCTTGGTTTTGGGTTCATACACTGCGGTGACCTTTCCCAGTGATAGAAGGGGCAGCAAGGCACGCATCATGTTGTTGCCATCAAGGGTAATAAGATGGGCTTTCATCATAGATTTGAGATTGTCCATCTACATCATGTCATCTTGCTTTAGGCGTTACTCTGTTCTTATGAACTCAATATACTAGATGCATGCTGGATAGCGGTCGACATGTGGAGTAATAGTAGTAGATCCAGAAAGTATCGGTCTACTTGTTTTGGACGTGATGCCTATAGATATGATCATTGCCATAGATAATGTCATGACTTTGCGCGGTTCTATCAATTGCTCGACAGTAATTCGTTCACCCACCGTCTACTTGCTTTCATGAGAGAAGCCACTAGTGAACACTACGGCCCCCGGGTTATTCACAACTATCGTCTCCACTTTCACTTCTACTTTGCTTTGTTTACTTTTTTATTTCAGTTCTCACTTTGCAATCAATCTATAAGGGATTGACAACCCCTTCATAGCGTTGGGTGCAAGCTCTTTGTGTTTGTGTAGGTACTTGTGACTTGACGCGATCCTCCTACTAGATCGATACCTTGGTTCTCAAACCGAGGGAAATACTTACTGCTTCTGTGCTGCATGACCCTTTCCTCTTCAAGGGAACACCAACGCAAGGCTCCAAGGCCGCAGGGGAATCCTTTGCATATTTGCCAAGGAAGTCCTTGTAGGCGTAGCTAGCAGTAGAAGGACTTCTGGCGCCATTGCCGGGGAAGGTCTTTTGTTGCCGTAGCAGAAGGATTTCTGGCGCCGTTGCCGGTGAGGAGAGATCAAGTCAAGATCTATCCAAGTAGGTGTCGCAAAGTCATCTCTTGCATTAACCTTTTTTGCCAGTTGCCTCTCGTTTTCCTCTCCCCCACTTCACATTTGTCATTTTCATTTGCCTTTCTCCTTTGCCGTTTTCATTTGCCTTTTTCGTTTGCCTTTTTCGTTCGCGCTTTTCTCTTGTTTGCCTTTCTGTTGCTTGTGTGTTATGTGCCTTCATTATGCTTGCATCTTCGCTTGCTGAAAATCTAGTGATATGGATCCTCAC
This sequence comes from Hordeum vulgare subsp. vulgare, assembly GCF_904849725.1. NCBI lineage: Eukaryota > Viridiplantae > Streptophyta > Magnoliopsida > Poales > Poaceae > Hordeum > Hordeum vulgare. The sequence goes on from NC_058520.1 coordinate 85,050,570, forward strand.
CCACTTGCTAATCTCTTTAAGAGATCCACTTATGTGGAACCAATTGCTACTGAATTGAGTGCACTTGACTATCTTTATGGAGTTTTGCTTGAGATGCGTGAATCTGAAAATCGTGTTGAAGAAACTTATGAAGTGATTCACGAGGGCTCCTTGAATGAAAAGCATGATTGCAATGGTTTCACTATAAATCCTATTAGTGACAATCATGCTAATACCAACAAGCGCTATTGTTTAACGCCCTTAGCTAGGCATAAAAGCGATAGAATTACGTATTGTCGTCTTTGGTGCTCAAACCATAAGTAGCCCTCATCATGGATTCATAAGGCAATCTTATTTTCTTTCTGGGAAAGTGCTCCATGCCCTTATTTAAAGGAAATAGAAATCTAATATTCCCTTCCTTCATATCGATGATAGCACCGATAGTCCTTAGGAAAGGTCTACCAAGAATAATAGGGCATGCAGGATTGCAATCAATGTGAAGCACAATGAAATCATTGGTACATAGTTCCTATTTGCAGTAATAAGAACATCATTGATCCTCCCCATGGGTTTCTTGACAGTAGAATCCGCAAGATGCAAATTAAGAGAACAATTTTCAATCTCATTAAAACCCAGAACATCACATAAAGACTTATGAATTGCGGAAACACTAGCACCCAAATCACACAAAGCATTGCATTCATAGTTTTTGATTTTTATTTTGATAGTAGGTTCCCACTCATCATGAAGCTTTCTAGGGATTGAGACTTCCAATTCAAGTTTCTCTTCAAGAGATTTTATCATAGCTTCGACGATATGATCGGTAAAGGCCTTGTTTTGGCTATAAGCGTGTGGAGAGTTTAACATGGATTGCATCAAGAAAATGCATTCAATCAAGGAGCAACTATCATAAGTGAATTGCTTGAAATCCAAAGTATTAATTTCATTACTACTCAAAGCTTTAATATCTTCTACTCCACTTTCAATGCTTTTAGCATCAAGATAGATGGACTCCGAATCATTGGGGCGCTTTTCAACCAAAGTGGATTCATATCCAGCCCCATCATCGTTGGGTTTGACACAAGAAAACAAAGATTCAATGGGAGTTACACCAAACACTTTAAGATCTTCGTGATTCTTATCACGAGAACACGCCTTTTTAAGCCATTCATGTCTAGCACGAATTTGGGCGGTTCTTTCTTTGCTCTCAATCATGGAAACACGCATAGCTTTCAAAGTTTCATCCATATTGATCTTGGGAGGAGCATATCTAACTTTCAATGCATCAATATCACTAGACATTCTATCAACGCTCTTAGCCAAATCGTCAATTTTCAGCAGTTTTTCCTCTATGGACGCATTGAAAATCTTTTGTGAGTTGATAAAATCTTTGATATTACTCTCTAGATCAGAGGGTAATCTATTGTAATTTCCATGAGTGTTGTTGTAGGAGTTGCCAAAGTTATTGGAGGAGTTACTAGGAAAAGGCCTAGGAACATAGTTTCCTCGAAAGACATTGTTCTTGCCAAAATTATTCCTACCAACAAAGTTAATGTCCAAGCTAGCGTTGCTACTCTCAGTCAAGGAAGACAAAGGCATATCATTAGGATCTAAAGGAGCACTTCTACTAGCAACCAAATTCATTAACTCATCCATCTTAGCACTCAACGAGTTAATTTCTTCTATAGCGTGTACCTTCTTACTAGTAGGTGACCTTTCAGTATGCCAGTGAGAGTAGTTTGTCATGATATTGTCTAGGAGTTTTGTGGATTCTCCTAATGTGATTTCCATGAACGTTCCACCTGAGGCGGAGTCCAAGATATTTTCTAGAAGCGAAATTCAAGCCAGCGTAGAAGATTTGAATAATCATCCATAGACTCAAGCCATGAGCGGGACAATTTCTAATCATCAATTTCATTCTCTCCCAAGATTGTGCAACATGTTCATGATCAAGTTGCTTGAAATTCATGATATGATTACGGAGAGATATAATCTTAGCCGGCGAAAAATACTTGGATATACAAGCATCTTTGCACTTATCCCAAGAATCGATACTATTTTTGGGCAAAGACGAAAACCAAGTTTTTGCGCGATCTCGCAACCAGAAAGGAAAAAGCTTCAATTTAATCACATAATTATCCACATCTTTCTTTTTTTGCATATCGCAAAGCTCAATGAAGGTATTAAGATGGGATGCGGCATCTTCACTAGGAAGGCCGGAGATTTGCTCTTTCATAACAAGATTCAGCAAAGCGGCATTGATTTCGTATAACTCCGCACTAGTGGCGGGAGCAATCGGAGTACTAATAAAATCATTATTATTAGTATTCGAGAAGTCACAAAGTTTGGTGTTTTCAGTCATGGTGACTTCAGCAAGCAAGCAAGCACACAAGCGAAAGAAAAGGGCGAACGAAAAGGCAAACGAAAAAGGCAAATTGTGAAGTGGGGGAGAGGAAAACGAGAGGCAACTGGCAAACAAAGTAAATGCAAGAGATGAGTTTGCGACACCTACTTGGGTGAGTTCTTGACTTGATCCTCCCCGGCAATAGCACCATAAATTCTTCTGTTACGGCAACAAAAGTCCTTCCCCGTCAATGGTGCAAGAGATCCTTCTGTCGTCTCTTGAGCTTGCGTTGGTTTTTCCCTTGAAGAGGAAAGGGTGATGCAGCATAGGAGCAGTAACTATTTCCCTCAATTTGAGAACCAATGTATCAATCCAGTAGGAGAATCTCGTCAAGTCCAGAGTACGTGCACAAACACAAAGAGTTTGCACCCAACGCTATAAAGGGGTTGTCAATCCCTTCAAGATTGATTGCAAAGTGAAATCTCAAGGCGGAAAGTGCAACGAAAAAAAAGTGTAAGGCTAAAAATATGGTGTGGAGTATACCCAGGGGCCATAGTGTTCACTAGAGGCTTCTCTCAAAATAGCAAATATCACAATGGGGGAACAAATTACTATCGAGTAATTGATAGAACCGCGCAAAGTCATGACGATATCTAAGGCAATGATCATACATATGGGCATCACGTCCGAGACAAGTAGACCGATACTTTTTGCATCTACTACTATTACTCCACACATCGACCGCTATCCAACATGCATCTAGTGTATTGAGTTCATGACGAACAGAGTAACTCCTTAAGCAAGTTGACATGATGTAGAGGGATAAACTCAAACCAATGATGAAAACCCCATATTTTTACCCTTGATGGCAACAACACGATGCGTGCCTCGCTACCCCTTCTGTCACTGGGTGAGATCACCGCACGGTATGAACCCAAAACCAAGCACTTCTCCCATTGCAAGAATCATAGATCTAGTTGGCCAAACAAAACCCACAACTCAAAGATTATTACAAGGATATGAAATCATGCATAAGAGAGATCAGAAGAAACTCAAATAAGATTCATAGATAATCTGATCATAAATCCACAATTCATGGGATCTCGACAAAGACACTGCAAAAGAAGATTACATCGGATAGATCTCCATGAAGATCAGGGAGAACTTTGTATTGAAGATCCAAGAGAGAGAAGAAGCCATCTAGCTACTAGCTATGGACCCGTAGGTCTATGGTGAACTACTCACGCATCATCGGAGAGGTCATGGTGTTGATGAAGAAGCCCTCCGTATCCGAATCCCCCTCCGGCAGGGCACCAGAACGTGCACGAGATGGGATCTTGCGGAGACAGAAGCTTGCGGTGGCGGAAAAGTACTTTCGATGATCTCCTGATTTTTTCTATGATTTTAGGGAATTTATAGGCGAATGTCCTTGCAGGCCCCCTGCCCTGATTCTCAGGCTTCCCGATCTTTTTCTGTTTCAGAAAAAAATCTTTTTGGTAGTTTCGTTCCGTTTGGACTCCGTTCAAAATCCTCCTTTGAAAGGGGTCAAAAACATGGAAAAAACAGGAACTGGCACTTGGCACTGAGTTAATAAGTTAGTCCCAAAAAATATATAAAAGGCATACAAAACATCCAAAGTTCGACAAGATAATAGCATGAAACCATAAAAAAATATAGATACGTTGGAGACGTATCAATTGATACCTTGGTTCTCAAACTGAGGGAAATACTTATTGCTCCTGTGCTGCATCACCCTTTCCTCTTCAAGGGAAAAACCAACGCAAGCAAGTCTCCGTCAACGTGTCAATTTCTAGCGCTCTTGTTTGACAAGTAGCAGGGTCCATGACCAGTAGCTATGTGATGTCTTCTCTCCAATCTTGTGTTTCAATGGTTATTCATTGTGAGTTGCCGTACATGATCAAGGCATCTATGTAATTCCTATGCTATTGCTATGCTCGGTTTGTTGGGATCCGATGGATTATGAGATTATGTTCAGATTGCTATGAGTTTTATATTTGATTATCCTTTTATATTATGTTCCTTAGTGATTCATGCATGTTCTCTATTACTATTTATTGCTTTGGCCGAGTAGTACATTGTAACTCCAAGATGGAGCGTTATGCATGATTGTGAGTTCATGCCCCTCGATGTCTAGCTTGAGTGACAGATACATGAGACTAGGGGATGTGCTGTTGCCACCAGGGAGAAAACAACAGTGCTTGTGACCACGGTTACAAGGATTGTTTACCTTACGCATAGTTCGTTAATGCAGTTGTCCGTTGCTTTGAGTTTACACTACGGGTGGGGCTCGCAACTTAATACCGGCGAGATGTTCTGGATAGATATCTCTAGGTGGATGATTAGTAAGTAGATGTTGATGAATAAACAATATACTTGTCTTGGCGTATTGCCCATTACTATTGAACCTCTAACTATCAAGGAGCATAATTAGCATTGCGGTGCGATCATAATTCTGTCAATTGCCCAACTGTAATTTGTTTACCCAAGCATAATTGTTTCTCGTCTTTTGGGAGAGAGACATCACTAGTGAACATCATGTGACTCCGGTCCATATCATCATCATTGTTTACACCTCCACCATTTAACTGTTTTATTTACTTTCCCGTTGCAATCCCTATTACATTCCTGCTTGTGTTTTGATCCTTTGCAAACTACAAGGCTGGAGAGATTGATAACCTATCTATACTCGTTGGGAGCAAAGTTATTTGTTGTGTGTGCAGGTCCACGTCTTCTGCTAGCGCTAGGGTGGAAGACACCTACTCGTTGAACCTAGGAGTCCTCCTGGTTCGATAAACCTTACAGTCTTCATGTGAGGGAAATTTGCTACTGACTACATCTCCACCTTCCACTTAGGGTAACCAACGAGGGGCAAGAAGTATATACATCAACTCGTCATCAATTCCCTCTAGCTCGACCCGACGTGCATGCTTCCCCCTTCCAAGTGACGACGACAGTGTCGTCCGTAAAGGGGGCCACATCCTAGAGCCCCGCGACGAGCGTCTACTCATGCCACGTCACTTTTAGACAAGCGTGAGGACCCGTGAAATGTTTTGCTGGCATAACTACCCCCTGAAGGACCATCGACCAGACTAATCCTAGCCTCGTTTACCCGACGATAAAGATCTTTGACCTTCACCGAACGACAGCAATGTCGTCCGTGAAGGGGGGACACACCCCGGAGTGCCGCGGCCGGTGTCTACGCATGGAACATCACTTTCGGACATGCATGAGGACCCGACATGATATTTTGGTGGCATAGCTACACGCGGAAGCCCCCGATCGGACTAACCCTAGAACAGTTGACACGGAGATCTAGGCCTTTGACTTTCGTCGGACGGGCTTTGACCAGTGGACTCTTCCACCTGGTTGAGATAGGTCAACCCATAGGAACATCCCTAAACATGGTATAGGCCCAACCCACCACTAGATTCCCTCTCTCCAAAGGTGTATGTTGGGTTGGCAAGGATCAAGACTCGGATTTTTCACTCCATGTGACGGAGAGGTATCTCAGGGCCCACTCGGTAATACAACATCACAACAAGCCTTGAAAGCAATGCGACTAAGGAGTTAGTTACGTGATCTTGTATTACGGAATGAGTAAAGATACTTGCCGGTAACGAGATTGAACTAGGTATGGTGATACCAACGATCGAATCTCGGTCAAGTAACATACCGAAGGACAAAGAATATGTTGAATATGTAGGAGCCAATATGGACATCCAGGTCCCGTTGTTGGTTATGGACCGGGGAGTGTCTCAGGTCATGTCTGCATAGTTCTCAAACCCGCATAGTCTGCACACTTAAGATTCGGTGACGTTTTGGTGTAGTTGAGTTATATGTGTTGGTGACCGAATTTTTGTTTGGAGTCCCGAATGAGATCCTGGACGTCACGATGGTTTCCGAAATGGTCCGGAAACAAATATTTATATATAGGAAGTTGGTGTTTGAATTCCGGAAGATTTTCGGGCATTGCCGGGAGTGTACCGGGAGTGACGAATGGGATCTGGGGGCCAAATGGGTGGGCCCACCATGCCCCAAGGGGTCCACGTGTGTTTATTGGATGCACAATAAGGTATAATGGGCTGACAAAGTCATCCAATGAAAGCCCATGAGGAAAAAGTGGAAAATCCAAAAGACGTGAGAAAATAAGGAAGGAGTCCTAATCCAAGTGTGATTGGAGGAGGACTCCTGCCTTCCCCACTTCGGCCGACCCAAGGAGGCCTTCCTTGGCGCGCCAAGGCTACCCCTCCCCTCCTCCTATATATACTAGAGGTTTAGGTCTTTCGAGACACAACTTTGCCATGTGTTGCCCTCTCCTCTGGATCATAGTTCTTCCTCTAGATCGGTTTTCTACGGAGCTCAGGCGGAGCCATGCAGGAATAGATCATCACCATCACCGGCGCGCCGTCACGCTGCCAAAGAACTCATCTACTTACCCATCTCTCTTGCTGGATCAAGAAGGCGGAGATCGTCATCGAGCTGTACGTGTGCAGGACGCGGAGGTGCCGTTCGTTCGGCACTTGATCGGGACGGATCACAAGACGGTTCGTGGGACGGATCATTGGACGGTTCGTGGGATGGATCGTAAAGACGTAACACTACATCAACCACGTTTAATAATGCTTCTTCTTAGTGATCTACAAGGGTATGTGCATCCGATCTCGCTCTCGTAGATGAACAACACTGATGTTTGCTGTGTATTCCTTGCAACGGCGCCAGAAATAGTTGTGTCGACGGCACCAGGAATCCTTCAGCTACGGCTATGCCTTAAGGGACTTCCTAGGCAAGTATGCAAAGGATTTCCCCCGTGGCCTTGGAGCCTTGCGTTGGTGTTCCCTCGTAGCGGAAAGGGTGATGTAGCACAGCGACAGTAAGTATTTCCGTCAGTTTAAGAACCAAGGTATCAATCCGACGGAAGAGTATCTCAAGATCCTGCACAAACACAAAAGCTTGCACCCAACGCTATGAAGGGGTTGTCAATCCCTTATAGATTGTTCGCCAAGTGAGAACTGAAAGCAACAAAGTAACAAAGCAAAGTAAAAGCGGAGATGTAAACGATGGATGTGAATAGACCCGGGGGCCGTAGTGTTTACTAGTGGCTTCTCTCATGAAAGCAAGTAGACGGTGGATGAACAAATTACTGTCGAGCAATTGATAGAACTGTGCAGAGTCGTGACGATATCTATGCAATGATTATTTCTATAGGCATCACGTCCGAAACAAGTAGACCGATACTTTCTGCATCTACTACTATTACTCCACACGTCGACCGCTATCCAACATGCATCTAGTCTATTAAGTCCATAAGAACAGAGTAACGCCTTAAGCAAGATGACATGATGTAGAGGGATAATCTCAAACCAATGATAAAAACCCCATCTTTTTATCCTTAATGGCAACTGCTTGATATGTGCCTTGCTGCCCCTACTCTCCCTGGGAAAGGTCACCACATGGCAGAACCCAAAACCAAGCACTTCTCCCATTGCAAGAATCATAGATCTAGTTGGCCAAACAAAACCCAAGACTCGGAGAGACTTACAAGGATATCAAATCATGCATAGAAGAAATCAGCAAAGACTCAAATATATATCATAGATAATCTGATCACAAGTCCACAATGCATCGGATCTCGACAAACACACCGCCAAAGAAGATTAGATCAGATAGATCTCCATGAAGATCATGGAGAACTTTGTGTTGAAGATCCAAGAGAGAGAAGAATCCATCTAGCTACTAACTACGGATCCGTAGGTCTGAAGTGAACTACTCACGAGTCATTGGAGAGGCGATGATGATGATGAAGAAGCTCTCCAACTCCAAAGTCCCCTTCGGCAGGGTGCCGGGAAGGGTCTCGAGATGATATCTCGCGGAAACGGAAGCTTGCGGCGGCGGAAAAGTATTTTCGAGGCTCCCCTGATTTTTTGCGGAATATTTGGGAATTTATAGGCCAAAGATCTAGGTCAGGGGGTGGCCAGGGAGGCCACAAGCCTGCCCACCGCCGCCTCCCCCCTGGTGGCAGAGTGGGGGCTTGTGGTCTCCCTGGAGCCCACGTGACTTGGCCCAAAAGCCCCCTGGACTTCTTCCGTACGGAAAAAATCATTTCGGGGTTTTTCTTCCGTTTAGACTCCATTCCAAAATCAGATCTGAAAAGAGTCAAAAACACGGAAAAAACAAGAACTGGCACTTGGCACTGAATTAGTAAGTTAGTCTCAAAAAGATATAAAAAGGTACATAAAAGATACAAAGAAGGCAAGATAACAGCGTGAAACCATCAAAAATTATAGATACGTTTGAGAAGTATCAAGCATCCCCAAGCTTAACTCCTGTCGTCCTCGAGTAGGGAAGTGATAAGAATAATTTTTTGATGCTTTCATGCTACCTAGCATAGGTGTCCTTTGTAATTCCTCTTATGTGACGTGAATGTTCAGATCCACTAGATTCAAAACAATAGTTTGCTATTGACGTGGAAACAATAATAATTCAAGCAAACTAGCAAAGTAATCATGAACTTTCAAAATAACAAGGCCAAAAGAAAGTTATCCCTACAAAAGCATATAGTCTGGCTATGCTCTATCATCATTGCACAACGAGTTTAAATCATGCACAACCCCGGTATTGGCCAAGTAATTGTTTCACACCTTTACTTTCTCAGACATTTTCAACTCTCACGCAATACATGAGCGTGAGCCATGGTTATAGCACTATAGGTGGTGTGGAATGTGGTGGAGGTTGCAAGACAAAAAGGAGAAGATAGTCACATTAACTAGGCATATTAATGAGCTATGGAGATGCTCATCAATAGATATCGATGTGAATGAGTAGGGATTGCCATACAAATGATGCACTAGAGCTACAAGTATCTGAAAGCTCTTAAATAAAACTAGTGGGTGTGCATCCAACTTGCTTGCTCAAGAAGACCTAAGGCAATTTTGAGGAAGCCTATCATTGGAATATACAATCCAAGTTATATAATGAGAATTTTCCACTAGCTATATGGTGGTGACAAAACGAGAGACTCTCAATCATGAAGATCATGGTGCTCAAAATGCACATGTGTGGAAAAAGTGGTAGCATTGTCCCTTCACTACTGGAATCCAGTTCTTTGCCGTCAGCCAGTTCTTTGCGGTCTGCTGGCTGACGGCAAAGAACCTCTTTGTCATCAGTTGACACAAGGCAGACGGCAAAGGACTGACACATGGCAAAAATACTATTTGCCATGTGTCGGCCCTTTGTCGTGTGCCAGCGGACGGCAAAGAGACCCATGGCAGACGGCAAAGAGGACGGGTGGGTCCCATGCCTGCCGTGTCCGACATCTGGGGGCCTTTGCCGTCCGCGGGCCTTTGCCGTCGGCCATGGGGCCCTTTGCCGTCAGGGGGCGGACGGCAAAGGGACCGCCCTATAACGGTCGTTAACCGCCTCCTCGCTCATTGTCTCTCTCTCCCCCGGCCACTGTCTCGCTCACTGTCTCTCTCCACGGCGACCCCCTCCCCGCGAGAGCCCCTCCCATCGGCGAGCCCCTCCCCGCGGCGAGCCCCCCCCCCGCGGCGACCCACCCCCGTGGCGAGCCCCTCCCCGCAGCGAGCCCCGTGCCACGCGCCCCCTGCCCCCTGCCGTCGTCCACCGCCGCCGCCCCCTGCCGTCGTCCACCGCGGTGAGTTCTTCTTCGTTTTCTTTTTAAAAAAGTTAATTACTTTAGTTAGTTTATAGGTTATTTTTTATTATATATAGGGTAATTTAGTTAGTTTATTTGGTTGGTTTAGTAGGCTAATTATGTTAGTTAGTTAGGTTAGAAGAAAAAAAGAGGAAAAGCAGAAGGAAAAAATGAAAAAGAAAAAAGGAAAAGAAGAAAATAATTAGAAGAAGAACGAAAAGAAGAAGGAGAAGAAGAAGAAGAAGAGGAGGAGGAGGAGGAGAAAAAAGAAGAAGAAGAAGAAGAAGAAGAAGAAGAGGTGGAGGAGGAGGAGGAGGAGAAAGAAGAAGAAGAAGAAGAAGAAGAAGAAGAAGAAGAAAAAGAATAGGAGGAGAAAAAGAGGAGGGGGAGGAGGAGGAGAAAAAGAAGAAGAAGAAGAAGAAGAAGAAGAAGAAAAGAAGAAGAAGAAAAGAAGAAGAAGAAGAAGAAGAAAAAGAGGAGAGAGGAGAAGAAGAAAGAAGAGGAAAAAGGAACCCCGACACCCCGAAACTGACCTTCGACCCCCGACCCCTGACGCACGATGCCACTGACCCCCGACCATCGACACCCGATGCCACTGACCCTGAACCCCGACCCCCGACGCCACTGACCCTCGACCCCGACGCCATTGACCCCCGACCCAGACCCTCGGCCGACGACTCCCGACCCCCGACGCTCGACGCCACCAACCCCCGACCCCCGACGCCACTAACACCCGACGTCACTGACCCTCGACCCCCCGACGCCACTGACCCGCCACAACCGACGTCACTGACCCTCGACCCACGACGCCACTGACCCCCCACAACAGACGCCACTAACCCCCGACCCCCGATGCCACTGACACCCGACACCACCGACCCTCGACGGCACTGACTCTCGACGCCACTAAGCCCCGACCCCGACACCTCTTCTGCCTTCTGTTGAACGAGAATGTGCTTTTCGGCCTTCTAGAGGCCCACGAGGTAATAGTTTTGTAAATTATGAGTTAGGTCACATATTTTCCGATTATGTTAATTGTAAAAACATCGTATTTGTGTTGATCGTGTGAATTTCAATGTGCACTTGTTCGACGGTCTCCACGTGCGTTGGACGAGCTCCGCCCTTGCGTTTGTTGGTGAGCACAAATGACTTCTCCTCCTACGCCCTTAATTTGCTCTGTCCCGGTCTTCGTGCCGATGAAACTTGCTAGCTATAGGTTTCTTCAATCATGAGTATGCGTGACCAATATGTGTCTCCCGTTCGAAAGGGCGAGATCTATAAATATGCATTCCTTTGCATATTTATAACCGCCATCCTTTCGAATTGTCCAACATTATCCATGGACAGCCGAGTATGTGTAGATTGGGTTTGTTTTCCCGTATGCTGTGCTCCGGATCCGATGCGGAATTTCGTCAGTGCCTCCCCTGTTGTTCTCCGGGTACACATCCTCTCTGCTTATTGCCGAGACGTGTATCAGGAGAACAGCGAGGAGGTGCTGCCGAAATTCTGTGTCGCATCTGGAGCAGAGCATGGGAAAACGAATCCAATCTACACATACTCGGGTGGGATTAGGACCTATCTTTACCTATTAGCGTGTAGGTTGCATGGACGTAATAAAACTGACAAACTTGATTAGTGTATGAATATAGATGATGAATTATATATTTATTTCTTGTGCCCCCATAGGTAGCTAGGCAACATGAGTGATCGTGCTTGGATGTACACTGGTCACCCTAGTCAGAAAGACATGACCCATGAATGGTTAACAAAAACCAGGGGGTTTGTGAGAGCCGCGTTTGCAAATGGCCAGCAAAAAACATGGTGCCCGTGTCCCAACCGTGACAACTGGAAAAAGCAGACAGAGTTTGAAATGGGTAAACACCTGCAGAAGTGGGGTTTTACGCCTAATTATATGGTGTGGACTTTTCATGGTGAGGCTGACCAACGTGCCAGAGCTGAGGTGATTCGTCGTCGCACAGACGAGCATGGTACCGGGATTGAAGACATGGTGCAAGACTTTGATGATGCTCGGGATTCGGACGATGAGATGGAGGAATCTGCAAAGGCCTTCTATGAAATGTTGGAGTCTTCAAAACGTCCTCTCCACGAGCAGACTGAGCTTTGTCAGCTGGATGCCATCGCGCAAGTAATGGCTCTTAAGGCTCAATTCAACCTAGGCAGAGAATGCTACGACGCGATGATGACGATATTTGGACGCTTTCTACCCAAAGGCCATGTACTGCGTGCAAACCTGTACCAGTCAGAGAAAATCCTCTGCGTACTTAAGATGCCCTATGATAAGATACATGCGTGTGAGAATGGATGTGCCTTATTTAGGCTTGAGTATGCGGCCTTGAACTATTGCCCCATTTGCAATTCTTCCAGGTATATTGTGGTAGACAACGGCATGGGTGAGAAGAATCAGACCAAAATCCCCATTAGTGTTCTTCGGTATCTGCCAATCGTACCAAGACTTCAACGTCTTTTCATGGTCGAAGAGACGGCCAAACAGATGACATGGCACAAATTGGGCAAAAGAACCGAACTAGATGCGGATGGGAACAAGATGCTGGTACACATTTCAGATGGTTTTGCATGGAGGCATTTCGATGCATTACATAAGGATAAATCGGAAGATCCAAGGCAACCTAGAGTTGCCATCAGCACGGATGGGTTCAATGTGTATGGTACGACGGCAGCACAATACAATTGTTGGCCTGTATTTGTCATTCCACTAAATTTGACACCCGGAGAGATTATGAAAAGAAAGAAATTTTTCCTGACGTTGATAATTCCAGGGCCCACTATCCGGGGAAGAATATGAATGTGTACATGTAGCTGCTTAAGGATGAGTTGCAAGAAGCCTGGGATAATGGGATCAAGACCTACGGTGCGGCTACAAAAACAAATTTCAAAATGCATGTGTGGTACATGTAGTCGACGCATGATTATCCGGCGTTTGCGCTATTCGCTGGCTGGTGTGTGCATGGAAGGTTCTCGTGCACCACATGCAAGGCAGCTCTTCAGTTCCGTTGGCTGCAGGCTAGTCGCAAGTATTCTTGCTTCGACATGCATAGACAATTCCTGGATCCTGAGAATAAGTTCAGAAAAGACAAGAAGAATTTCATCAAAGGTAGAGTTGTCAAAAACACTGCACCAGCTGAGTTGATAGGCCAACAGACCCTTGATCAATTAAACGCTCTCGAGCCTGATCCTTTGCGTTCAGGATACTTCAAAGGGTATAATATGAAACACGCCTGGACTCACAAATCATTCTTATGGGATCTGCCTTACTTCAAAGACCTCCTTTGCCCACACAACATTGACGTGATGCACACTGAAAAGAATATTGCGGAGGCCATTTTTGGTACATTGTTCGGCATAGAGGGGAAGTGAAAAGATAATCCTAAGGCTAGAATCAATCTGGAGGCTCTATGTGATAGACCGTTGCAAAACTTGCGACAACGGAAAGGAAAGCAAAGCATAGCGAAGCCAAAGGCATGGTTCAATCTTGAAAGGCCAGCTATGAGGGAAATGCTATTGTGGGTGAAAATGTGGTTGATGTTCCCCGATGGGTATGCTGCGAATCTAAATAGGGGAGCGAGTCTTGAGAAATTGAAAATATTTGGGCTCAAGAGTCATGATTGGCACATATGGATTGAGCTGGTAATGCCGGTGATGTTGCGTGGCTTTATCCCTGAGGATGAACGGCTAGTACTGGCAGAGCTGAGCTATTTCTTTCGTTCTCTTTGTGCGAAAGAACTATCGCCTAGCGTGCTAGATGAAATGGAAGAGTTGGTGCCGGAGTTGATCTGCAAATTAGAAAAGATCTTTCCACCGGGCTTCTTTAATCCAATGCAACATTTGATTTTGCATCTCCCGACCGAGGCAAGAATGGGGGGGGGGCGTTCAAAATCGATGGTGCTACTCAACTGAGAGGATGCAGAAGACGCTTCGTGCTAAGTGTAAAAATAAACGTAGAATTGAAGCATTGATGGCCGAGGCATTCATTACTGAGGAGGCGACAAACTTCGTGACAACACACTACGAAGCCAAAAATCATCATTTGCATAACCCGAAGCCTCGGTACAATGATGGCGATCCAAAAAAAGGTTGATCCAACCTCAGCCTATTCAAAGGTAAGCTCGCACCATCCGGTGCTTCGAAATGGAAATCATTGGATGTCGAAGAATGGCGGACCATTTCTTTGTATATCTTCACTAACCTAACAGAAGTGCGGCCGTACATCGAGTAAGTTCTCGGTAATTTATTGTTTCGCAACTTATAATTGCTATGAACTACTCTTATTCCCGGATATTTGATATAGTCGATACGTCGCCGAATTCTCGGATGGAGCGGTCATCGAAAAGGATTCCGTCGAAGAGTATGAGCTTCTCGCAAAGCATGGAGGCGACTATCCCGATTTCATATCTTGGTTCAAACAAAGGGTAATTAATTACCATTAAGGGCGCATTTTATTTCTTGGTCTAATTTGCGGCTAATGCATCCATTATTTCGTATTAAACTTGTAGGCTGATGCAGAGTCTATGGACGCCGAGTTGAGACAAGTCGCTAATGGTTTTGACTATAAGGTCCGTTCATTTGACAAATACAACATCAACGGGTATCACTTTTGTACCTTTGGCAAAGAGCTATCTATGCCCGACCTAAAGACTACAAATTGTTCTATCTCTGCTATCGGCGAAGGAGACACCGAGTATTATGGAAGAGTTTAAGCAATTTATGAACTTCTATTCTATGGTGAAAACCCCATCGACCGTCGTAGTCTTCAAATGTTATTGGTTTGAGCCGAGGGAGACTAGAAGGACTCATGAACATATAGGACTAGTCGAAATCAACCAAAACACCCACTTAGATATTCCCGATGTCTATATTACGGCTCAACAGGCGACACAAGTTTTCTATCTACCGTGGGCCTGCCAAACTGATCCAAATCTCAAAGGTTGGGATGTCGTTTATGAAGTGCCACCACATTTTAGACCACCTACCCTCAATGAAGAGGATTACGAACCTCACATTAACCCAGACACATATGAAGGAGAATTCTTCCAAGAAACACGTATGTCCAAGAAACGTTTCAAGAACCGCTCTACTTCACCCTAGAACATTGAAGTAGACAGCGACAGTGAATCCGTCTTAACCCCTGAGCCCGAACAGGAACAACTAGAAGAAGAAGAGGTTACTGCTGCGGATGACCTGTCACTTCTTGACCGATTACATAATGGTGGCCTTCCACATGTTCTTCCTGATAGTGATGATGATGATGCATTTATTGATGATAGTGATGATCATGATGCATTTATTGACCCCGAAGCATATATAGATGAACACGATTGTTATTAGTTCATGTCAGGTATTCAACTATTATACTATATATAAATTTTGAGTTCATGTTAGGTATTCAATTTTTATTAGTCATGTTGGTATTTATGACGATGATACACTTAAATTATATACATTTTATTACTCGTGTTGGTATTTATGTTGTACTAATTTCATTTACTCTTTGTCATGACAGGTGTTGAAAGATGGTGGGAAAGGGTCGAAAACACTCCGCGGCTCCTTCTTCGTCGGCGGGTGATGGGATGGGTACTTCCATTCCTGCCTCGCCTCTTCGAAGAGCATTGCTCTCTACTCTGCAAGGAGCGCCCCCCCCCCCCCCCCGTGAGAGGAGGTCGACCCCCCGCGAAGCCGAGAGGTACAAAAGGTACACGTTGTATTCATGTTGGTATTTATGTTGTACTCATGTTGTATGCATATTGGTATTTATATACATTTTATAACTCATGTTGGTATTTATGTCGTTCTAAAGGTACACATGGCTGCGGGAGAGGTAGGGCGGTGGCTGCCACGCCTTCTGAGGTGGCGGCTACACGGTCTCCGCCACCACCCCAAGCTGATTCACCTGAGCACATGACTTCTAGGGTGGATTCGTCTGAGGTGGAGGCTACACGGTCTCCGGTTAACGAGCCTCGGGTCGACGAGCCTTCGACCCACGAGACTCGTGTCCCAGAGGCTTCATTCCAGGCGACTCCGGAGCAAAGCAGGGATGAGGGTACGTCCCAAGAGACCTAGTGGGATACCTGGGCTAAGCCAAGTGGCCATGCTGGTAGCGACGACGAGCTGGGTGAGGGGGCTACCGTCTACCAGCGTGGTAGTTCGGGGCTCCCGCTCGTGCCGGCGACCCCCGAGCAGAGGTGGTCGATTAGGCGAAATGGGGACAAGTAAGTTAATTTACTCTTATTTAACCTTTTGCCTTCGCGTTTTCTCAAATATCTAATGTTTTGGCTTTAATTTGTCATACTGTAGGGGTTGGATTGTTGCCAAGGGTGTCCGCAAGCCCAACAGCGTCCTTGGTGTGCTTTGCCGTAAAAACTTCCCAGGGTTTGTTACGTTTCCCGGTCGGGAGCGAGGGGTAGGAATGACCTGGGAGCAATACTTGGGTGCCCCGGCCCCACCGGACGTGGAGATCGACGGTGTTTTGTGCGACACGAGGGCGGACATGGTGATCCAAAAGTTCTGGGTAGTTTCTCCTTCGCACAATTATAAATCAACCATAGCTATTTATTGTACTAATCGGTGTTGTCTCGTTTGCAGACCTACTACAGGTGTGAGGAGGGATACGAGGAGGATGCGACAAAGGTTATCGAAACCGAATGTCGCCGCCTACTTCAAAACTTTCGGCACGAGGCTCAGGTGCAGGCTGTTCGAGACTACTATGCCATGCGGCGTATTAGGATTGACAAGGCGAAGTGCCGTGATGCTAAGATGGAGAAGGAGCATTACATGAAGGTAATTACATATTATTAAGGCTTTGTAGTTAGTTTCCTTGATTTGGTTCTTACGCGCTCAAATTTCACTTTATTAAGTTAGGTGCCCCCGAGATGGTGTGTGTGGATAAGATGTATTGTTGGGAGGCCTTGGTGGATCAGTGGTGCTCCGAAACGTGGGGGGCCAGCCACAACAACGCCAAGGAGAGGCGTGGCAAAATGGTTGGCGTGCCACACCATCAAGGGAGCGCCAACTTAATCCAATTTGGCGAGAACTGGGTATGTGGTTTGCTTCATGCCTCATGCAATTCATTCTTAATGCTACCTTGATCCCTTTACTAATACAATTTTCCTCTCTCTCTTTTAGGCGCGTCACAATAAGACGGAGGTGCCACAGATGTACGACATGTATGCGATGGCCCATACTGCCTCGTACAAGAAGGTTAAGGGATTCTGTCAGTCTGACCTCGAGCATCCAGAAAACTTCACCAACATCTCCTCCCACCACAAGCTCGTGAAGTACAGAGATCATGGGAAGGCGAGGAAAGGGGAGGACTTTAACCCGAGCGAGGGGCTTATTGATCCAGAGCTGGTGATGATAGCTCGCAACGGGAGGCCCCATGGCTCGATCGCCATTGGAGACGGCCTTATACATTGTCCTAGCACTCTCCGGCAGATAAAGGCACGCCAAACGAGCTCTTGTCCGGAGATAACACGTCGTCCACGGCCAGTCGAGCTCGCCATCGAGGTTAGTTTAATGGACTCAACTATCTTTTCGCATTATGTTGTGCGTTGGAACCAATATGATTACATTGCTAACAATGAGTTGTGTTGGACGCTGCTATTAAAAAAGAGAGAGAGGCAATGCAGGCGTCTATGGCGGAGAAGGATAAGGAAATTAGGGAGCTGGAGGAGAGGATGACTGCATTGGTGGAGGCGGAGAGGGCACGGAATGATGCGTCTAACAGGGCCATATACGAGCTCTTCGTGGTAAGTTTATTCTTCATGTTATTTCAAATCTTGCATTTGAATGTCCGTTTCATTAATAAATAAAAAGTTTGACTTGTCGAAACCAAATGTACAGTCTATGTGCGAGAAGAGCGGCCAAGTCCCTCCGTCGATGCCAGTCATTAACGTGGCGGGGACGGTGAGTTTCATTTCAGTGCAGTGATCTTAAGAGTGTCCTCATGCTAACTACACATTGCAAACGATGTTTGGTGCAGAATATCTCCCGAAACGCATCGCACGACCCTTCTACATTCGAGCCTTCTCCAGGTGAAACAAGCCAGAGCCACTGTGCTTCACCGCCGTGATGACGATAATGGTATGTTATTTCTAGTGTTTTAATAAAAAATAGCTACACTTCCATCTAAATTACATAATTAGCTTAGTTAGCTCCAAAATGGCTATATTGACTAATTATCCTACGAAATGACATAATTAGCTTAGTTAGCTCCAAAATGACTTATTTAATAAAAAATGACCTACAGTTAGCTAAGTTCTCTCCTAAATGACATAATAAGGCTTACCTAGCTACAAGATGACCTATTCCCATAACTTAGGTATTAAATGGCCTATAATTAGCCTAGCTAGATCCAAAATGGCTTAATAAGCATAGTTTGCTCCGGAATGACCTATTTTACCCAAGTTAGCTCCGAAACGACCTATAGTTAGCTAGGGTTCCACCTAAATGACGTAATTAGCTTAGTTAGCTCCTAAATGGTCTATTTAAAAAAAACATGACCTATACTTAGCTAATTATCCTCGAAATGACATAATTAGCTCCGAAAAGGCATTCTTAGATAATTTAGCCCGAAGAAGGGGACAAGAGGAGAAGAAAGAGGAAAAATGAAAGGAAGGAAGAAGAAGAAGAAGAAGAAGAGAAGAAGAAGAAGAAGAGAAGGAGGAGGATAAGAAGAAGGAGAAGAAGGAGGAGAAGAAGGAGAAGGAGCTCCTCCTTCTCCTTCTTCTTCCTCCTTCTTCCTCCTTCTCCTTCTCCTTCTCCTTCTCCTTCTTCTTTTCTTCTTCTTCTCCTGTTCCTTCTCCTTCTCCTCCTCGTCCTCCTCCTTATTTTACTTCTTCTTCTCTTTCTCTTCTTCTACGTAGCTTGGACTCATCCAAGAAATGCTAAATTGTCTAATTATCCTACGGAATGACATAATTAGCTTAGTTAGCTCCAAAATGACCTATTTAATAGAAAATGATGTATAGTTAGCTAAGTTCTCTCCTAAATGACATAATAAGGCTTATGTAGCTGCAAGATGACCTATTCCCCCTAACTTAGGTATTAAATGGCCTATAATTAGCCTAGCTAGATCCAAAATGGCTTAATAAGCATAGTTTGCTCTGGAATGACCTATTTTACCCAAGTTAGCTCCGAAATGACCTATAGTTAGCTAGGGTTCCACCTAAATGACATAATTAGCTTAGTTAGCTCCTAAATGGTCTATTTAATAAAACATGACCTATACTTAGCTAATTATCCTCGAAATGACATAATTAGCTCCAAAACGGCATTGTTAGCTAATTTAGCCCGAAGAAGGGGACAAGAGGAGAAGAAAGAGGAAAAATGAAAGGAAGGAAGAAGAAGAAGAAGAGAAGGAGGAGGATAAGAAGAAGGAGAAGAAGGAGGAGAAGGATGAGAAGGAGCTCCTCCTTCTCCTTCTTCTTCCTCCTTCTCCTTCTCCTTCTTCTTTTCTTATTCTTCTCCTCTTCCTTCTCCTTCTCCTCCTCCCCCTCCTCCTTCTTTTACTTCCTCTTCTCTTTCTCTTCTTCTACATAGCTTAGACTCATCCAAGAAAGGCTAAATTGGCTAATTATCCTACGAAATGACATAATTAGCTTAGTTAGCTCCAAAATGACCTATTTAATAAAAAATGACCTATAGTTAGCTAAGTTCTCTCCTAAATGACATAATAAGGCTTACGTAGCTGCAAGATGACCTATTCCCCCTAACTTAGGTATTAAATGGCCTATAATTAGCCTAGCTAGATCCAAAATTGCTTAATAAGCATAGTTTGCTCCGGAATGACCTATTTTACCCAAGTTAGCTCCGAAACGACCTATAGTTAGCTAGGGTTCCACCTAAATGACATAATTAGCTTAGTTGGCTCCTAAATGGTCTATTTAATAAAACATGACCTATACTTAGCTAATTATCCTCAAAATGACATAATTAGCTCCAAAAAGGCATTCTTAGCTAATTTAGTCCGAAGAAGGGGACAAGAGGAGAAGAAAGAGAAAAATGAAAGGAAGGAAGAAGAAGAAGAAGAAGATAAGGGGGAGGATAAGAAGAAGGAGAAGAAGGAGGAGAAGCAGGAGAAGGAGCTCCTCCTTCTCCTTCTTCTTCCCCCTTCTTCCTCCTTCTCCTTCTCCTTCTTCTTTTCTTCTTCTTCTCCTCTTCCTTCTCCTTCTCCTCCTCCTCCTCCTCCTCCTCCTTCTTTTACTTCTCCTTATCTTTCTCTTCTTCTACGTAGCTTAGACTCATCCAAGAAAGGCTCAATTGGCTAATTATCCTATGAAATGACATAATTAGCTTAGTTAGCTCCAAAATGACCTATTTAATAAAAAATGATCTATACTTAGCTAAGTTCTCTCCTAAATGACATAATAAGGCTTACGTAGCTGCAAGATGACCTATTCCCCCTAACTTAGGTATTAAATGGCCTATAATTAGCCTAGCTAGATCCAAAATGGCTTAATAAGCATTGTCTGCTCCGGAATGACCTATTTTACCCAAGTTAGCTTCGAAACGACCTATAGTTAGCTAGGGTTCCACCTAAACGACATAATTAGCTTAGTTAGCTCCTAAATGGTTTATTTAATAAAACATGACCTATACTTAGGTAATTATCCTCGAAATGACGTAATTAGCTCTAAAAAGGCATTCTTAGCTAATTTAGCCCGAAGAAGGGGACAAGAGGAGAAGAAAGAGGAAAAATGAAAGGAAGGAAGAAGAAGAAGAAGAGAAGAAGAAGAATAGAAGGAGGAGGATAAGAAGAAGGAGAATAAGGAGGAGAAGCAGGAGAAGGAGCTCCTCCTTCTCCTTCTTCTTCCTCCTTCTTCCTCCTTCTCCTTCTCCTTCTTCTTTTCTTCTTCTTCTCCTCTTCCTTCTCCTTCTCCTCCTCCTCCTTCTTTTACTTCTTCTTCTCTTTCTTTTCTTCTACGTAGCTTAAACTCATCCAAGAAAGGATAAATTGGCTAATTATCCTACGAAATGACATAATTAGCTTAGTTAGCTCCAAAATGACCTATTTAATAAAAAATGACCTATACTTAGCTAAGTTCTCTCTTAAATGACATAATAAGGCTTACGTAGCTGCAAGATGACCTATTCCCCCTAACTTAGGTATTAAATGGCCTATAATTAGCCTAGCTAGATCCAAAATGGCTTAGAGGGTGCTTGGATACGTTTTAGTCCCATGACTAAAAGTAGAGGGACTAAAACTTGCTAGCCTCACCCATGCTTGGATCCAAAATACTAAAGATACTAAAATCAATTTAATGAGCATTTATTATGCTCCCTCTCCCCTAATCCTACCACTATAACTGCCAACTCCTCCCCCACGTCAGTTGACCGAATATTGCTCCCGCCACTACTGTTGCTCATACACAAGAAAATACAAATGCTTGGGCGCGCCTGTAGATGCCATTGAACTGACGGAAAAACTAAATGTGAGCAACAGTGGGGCAGGTAATCTGCTGGCCCTGCTACGAACACGCTGTAAACCTGCAAGGACCCGTCGGGTATGCACTATGCAGAGCCTGTTGTGGTGATTCGTAGTGCTCTTTTTCCATACAAGTAAAGTAAAATTTTCCATACATAAGGAAATTACTATTGTCCATACACAAGAAAATAAGTAACATTCGCCGTCCATGGCATCCGCCGCAACACCAGATGATTCCGTTTGAGACAAGAGATCAAACGGGGCGCCGTCCATGGCGGATGGATCTGAGACAATACTCTCATCCGATTAATGGATATACAACCAAAAAAATGGAAGAAATCGGGTGCGCGTTGTCGATGGCGATGCATCTTGGACTCCTCTCTCACCTGAACCGTTCCTCAGCCACCAACACAACAGCGGAGGGGGAGGCGCGGCGGTGGGCCGAGCCGGCGGCTAACAGCGGAGGTGGAGGCAGCCGCTGGAGGCCATGGACGGCTATTCAGCTGCTTCCTTCCTCAGCCACCAGGAGCAGGAATGGGAGAGGAGCGCTCCAGGTAAGGGAAAGAAAAAGACGCTGCTGTAGCCGCACCGTTGGTTTGACCGCTCGAGAAGGCTGTAGCCGCACCGCTGATGTGTTAAATGAAAGAGTAAAACGAGGAGAGATTAAATGAGGAGAGAGAGGACTAAAAGATTTTAGTAGGGGTTGCTGTGACTAAAAGATTTTAGTCTCTAGACTAGTTTTAGTCTCTTTTTAGTCAGGGGTGCTTGGAACTTTAGCCTCTCAAAGAGACTAGTTTTAGTCAGACTAGTTTTAGTCCCTTGGATCCAAGCACCCTCTTATGTGGGGACCCCGACTAGCAAGTCGAGTTCGCCGTGCCCAGTGACCCCAAGGATCAATGTTCACTGAACACAGATACTGAATAATAGAGTCTTACATCCAAGTACCAAATTATTACATCAAATGACCAGAAGGTCGTGTTCAAGAGCGAGGCCTAAAGCCAAATAAAATGGATACATCGAGTAGCGGAAACTCGTAAGGGCTAAGCGGTGCCCATGCCATCAAGCCTACACCGACAGGCATTCTGACTCGGAAGCGTCCTAGATCGTAGGTCCGTCTCCAACGGCGTACTCATCACCAAACTCTGTTCCTTCTATGTCTGGTCAATAACATAACCAGTGGCAAGCTAATGAGTACTTTGAATGTACTCGCAAACAGCCCATGACATATATATGGTAATGAATAATAGTAACAGGTATCCTTAGTGGAATGGAATGTGGTGGCATGATCACGTATATGCAACAAGTTAATTACTTTTGAAGAACAGGTTACAGATATTGACATATCTATCAAGGGTTGAACACACCGGGTTCACCCTGTATGCCAAGTCATCGGACTTGTCATATCCTCTAGGTATTAATGAGGGCTAAACCATCCGGGTTTACCCTATATGTCAAGTCACCGAACTTGATCATATTATTGTGATCATCATGATTATAACACCACCTTTTTAACACCACGCACACACATTTGGTTTATGCGGAAACTCAGGACGTAGTTTAAGCAGCACCACCCAACTGTCCTTGACCGTGGACACGACTATTCGAATAGTTTACACTCTGCAGAGGTAGTATGCTGGACCCACGAGAAACGGAATACTTCCGTGTCATCCACGACTCGCGGTATATCACATATACCCGAGGTAAGTACTCGATCATCATCTTTCCCCTGACGATACTAGACAAAGAGATCCACTCGATTGGTACCCATCCCACATGTTGTACGTCTTACGAGCACCAACTCTGGACTGTAACAACCATGCAGGGACCAACGGTGTGCCTGGAACTCATAATAATGGCATAGTCGTCCTACGTGGCACGACACCATCACGAGAGTGACACCGATCACTCCCGCCACTAGTAATGTGGCTCTTTTCTAGCACCGACCAGAGTAATCAACAAAGACCCGTCCCATAAAGGGGTATCGTGGTCGTACTGGGTAAGGTTGGGACGGTCGACACATCATAAATCTAATCCATTTCCGAAACCATACTCACACCAAAATCACCGTTGCATCACTTCACCAAAAGTGATCACCAACTCATCGTCACCCTCGGGCATTAGTGGCACCCGACGGGGTTTTCATAAACTCTTTATTTAACTCAACATCATGGTCATGATAAAATGCTCTATTATTACTTGTCAACATGGTATGACATGACCCTCACGGGTTAGGGTCAAGTTCAATGCAGTGATTATACTCTACTAGTCAACATGACAGTAGCATGATCCTCGTAAATGGTAGGATCAAGCTCATCATGTTTGTGCTCCGAGGAGCCATGTGAATATCACTACTATCAATGCAAGTGCTTCGAAGAAGCCTTCGGTACCATCACATCAATGATGAACCGGCATCGTGATCACATGCAACGGAAAATACTTGCTATTCTAGCATGCATCATTTTATTTACTTAAGTCATGGCAAAAGGGCATGCTTGCCTTGGTCAGCTAGGTATCCGGAGTCTTCCAGGTCTTCCGCTCCGGATCCTCCGTCACTGGGTAACTCTACCGTGGAGAAAGGAATAAATAAATACTAGCTCTCACTAAAACAGATCACAAAGTGCTTTTAAAAATGTTGCAAGGCTTGAATAAATTCAGGATATTATTTTGAAAAATGTCTCCTATTGTTTTATTAGCTAATCATATTTATTTAAAAGCAAACAGAAGCAAACAAGTGCTTTTTAATATCATTTTATTATACCAAAATAGTTTCTGTTATTGATAAATGTCAACTATTACAGAATCAAATACTACTCATTTTTAGAAAAATAGTGGTGGAAGAATTATATTATTCTAATGGCTAAATCTTTTTATAAAAATAATTTAGTTTGCTGGATTAAAACAAAAGAAAAAGGCCAGGGGAAACAGATCCAGCCGGCCCAGCCAGCAAGCCTGGCCACCAGGCGTGCGCGGGCCAGGTTCAAACCTGACCTACGGGCCCCTGGGTTCAGCATCAGCGGCTGCGCGCGCTGGCTACCCCCGGACACCGACAAGTGGGCTCCACCTGTCGGGTCCTTCTCCTACCTCCGGCCTGAGAGGTGGAGATGGACGCCGGTGAGGCTGCCTTTGTCCTCAGGCCTAGCTAGGAACGGGAACGGGTTCCTCGTGCCTCCGCCTACCTGCTCGTGGTCCGGACGTCACCGGAGGTGGTCTGGGTCACCGGCGACGAGGTGCTCGTGGCGGAAGGGTTTTGGTTTCGTGTTGAACTAGGGGCTAGGGGTATGGATTTGCTCGGGAGAGTTAGGGGAAACGTTCCTGGTGTCGAGGGGAGTGTAATGAGAGGTCGGGGAGCGTAGGAGCCGACGTGTAGCCGGAGATCGACCGCAGCTCCGAGGCGGAGGGGCCTCGATCGATCTCGAGCACCGGGGCTCTGCGAGCTCGATTGGGCGGCTAGGGAGTGTCTACTGGTTGTGCTGAAGCTGCTTGGAGGGTGCTGGAGTGCCGGGGGGGGGGGGGGGGGCTATTTATAGGCCAACGACGGTGACCCGACTCGGGCATGCCGGTGACTCACCGTGGCACGCGTGCAAGCACAGTGAGGTGCTGGCCGCGAAACCACGGGTTCGGGACGTGGTTTAGGGCCTCCTGGTGCAACGGCCACAGAGGGAAAGCGAGTGGGGATGAGCTGCAGCGACCGTGCATGCTCGGCCGCGTCGGGCGCGCACGGGCACGCGTCGCCTGAGCTCTTGCGCTAGGGGGAGAGGGTCCCTCGGGTAGCTTTGCACTGAATGGTTGTCGAGGGAGTGCTTGGACATAACTGGGGAGGCTGGGATCGGCCGGAGCGTCGGCCCCTTGCGGGTGGCTCTCTGCAGCGCGCCCAGAGCACAAATTTGGCATGCCATGGCATGCTGGCTCGTTTTGGGGTACTTGGGACGTGTCCTCCATGTCCTGAGTGTTGCTGGGAGTGTGCCTAGCCGTTGTGGTTTAGTGGGAACTCGAGCTGGTCAAGGAGCAAGGAACACTTGTGTTGCCAGTACTGTCCTGCAGCTCAAATTGGAGTTCTTCTCACTTGTGCTTGGAATTGTGGAGGGGCTGGTTGACTGGGTTTCTGGTGCTCTAACGCACCAAGTTTGGGGCCTTGACATTGGGTAAAACAGTGGCTAGGAAGGTTTTTACCTTCCTATAAGTAGGTGTTCGACCGTGACTTGGGGTGCTTCCACTCCACCACTGTAAATGAAACTTAACAGGTTTGGTCTTGGGGTAAAAATATGGGGTTCCACCAAATCTGAGCTCCATTGAACAAGTTTGGCTTTGCAAACTTGAAAATGTCTCAAAGTGACCAGTACTATCCTTTACAACGGAAGTGTGGTCAAACAGAGTCTCACAAATCCCATTTTTTGTGTGGAGTCCTCATTTGGGATGTTAAACACCTCTGCAAAGTTTCAGCTCCATTGGAGAAACTTTGCAATGTAGAGTTGTTCCAACTCTACTCTGGACAGAGAGGGTTTTGGGCTCTTTAAGTGCACTTCCCCACCTTGGATCAAGGTGAGATTTTAGGTGAGCACCTAATATGGTTTGGGAGGGCTCGTGTAATTTTATGGGAATTTACTGAGATACTTTCCTTTGGAAACATCTCAAAAAGCTAAAACAGGCAGAAATGGTTTTCAGGGTTTTACTCAATTAATATTAATATAAAATAGGGTTGAAAATCTTATGTATGGAAAATATATGTCCTTCTGAGCTTCCATGAATTTACTCAGAATTTTTTAAGGCAGGAAAGTAATTTTCCTTGTGGAAATATCATTACTCGCCTTAGAAATAGACATAGATATAAAATAGGAAAATAATATTTTAAATCACTAAATAATGTTTTTAATGAATGAAAATGATATTAGGATCAGATCACCAACTTTAGTTGGAACTGCCACTTGGCTTCATGAGCTAGTAGTGTATCCCAACATGATGAAGGTGATCTTGATGTAAAGGAAAAAGGGTTTTTGATGAGAGCAAAGTAATAAGTTTTTTTCATGGGTTTGAGTCATCAAACAAGCAAGCATACACTCAAACAAGGGCTGACATTGCACTCACAACATTATTTGAAAAAGTTTTAACAAGCTCTGATTTTTGCAACACAGAAAGCTTGGGGTGAAAAACTGGGTGTGACAGACCTATCCCCCTTACAAGAATCTCGTCCCCGAGATTCCTAAGCTAAGCATTAAACAGCTCGGGAAATTCTGATCGGAGATAGTCTTCACGCTCCCATGTGGCTTCTGCTTCGGTATGGTTGCTCCACTGAACCTTGAAAAAATTGATGGTGCGGCTTCTGATGCAACGCTCTGCTTCGTCCAAAATGCGGATCGGTCTCTCGCGGTAGGTAAGGTCCGGTTGAAGGTCAATAGCTTGATGATCAATGTCCTTGTAAAGATCGGGATGGTTCGGCACTTGCAAACACTTCCTGAGCTGTGACACGTGGAACACGTTGTGCACACCTTAAAGTTCAGGAGGTAGCTCCAACTGACAAGCTACTTCCCCGCGCCTTGCCGTGATATTAAAGGGTCCAATGAATCTTGGAGCTAGCTTCCCCTTGACGTGGAAACGCTTGGTCCCCTTGAGAGGCGTGACTCGCAAGTACACTTGGTCTCCGGGAACAAACTCCACGTTTCTGCGGCGAGGGTCCGCATAGCTCTTCTGCCTTGACTTAGCTGCCTCCAAGTTCTCTCGGACAAGCTGAACCTTGTCCCCTGCTTCCTGCAGTGCTTCTGGTCCGAAAACTAGCCCTTCACCGGTTTTGGACCAATTGAGCGGGGTGCGGCATTTCCGCCCATATAATGCTTCGAATGGGGCCATTTGAAGACTGGACTGGTAGCTGTTGTTGTAAGAGAACTCAACAAATGCTAGGCAGTCTTCCCACTTGGCACCATGGGGCAAAACACAAGCGCGGAGCATGTCCTCAAGTATCTGATTTACCCTCTCGGTCTGTTCGCCCGTCTGTGGGTGGAAACCGTACTGAAGGAGAGTTTGGTTCCGAGAGCTTCTTGAAACTTCTTCCAGAATCTTGAGGTGAACTGCGTGCCGCGGTCGGACACGATCTCTTTGGGAACTCCATGGAGACTCACCACTCGATGAATGTACAGACTGGCCAGCTGGCTGCCATCGTAAGTGGTGTTAACAGGGATGAAATGGGCCACCTTGGTCAAATGATCAACTATGACCCAAATGGAGTTATGACCCTTATTTGACCGGGGCAACCCGGTGATGAAGTCCATGCCGACTATATCCCACTTCCATTCTGGCACTTGAAGAGGTTGTAGCAATCCAGCGGGTCGTTGGTGTTCAGCCTTGACTCGCTGACATACATCGCATTTAGCGACGTAGGAGCCAATTTCCCTCTTCATGCCATGCCGCCAGAATCGTTCTCGGATGTCTTGGTACATCTTGGTACCACCTGGATGGATAGAGTACGGTGTGTCATGTGCCTCTTGCAGGATCAAGTCCTTAAGTTCGGCCTTGTTGGGTACGCATAAGCGCTTCCCGTACCGCAATACTCCTTGCTCATCAATCGAGAATCCTGGGGCTTTGCCTTCTCGCACCTTCCTGTTGAGGCCTTCGATACTCTTATGCCCCTTCTAGGCTTCCTTGATGTCGTCTGCTAGAGTAGGCTTGACTTCAAGGTTGGCCAGGTACCCTGGTTCGGCTATCTCAAGTCCTAAGCCCTCCATCTCTTCATACAAGGCGGGTAACCTTTCCTTGAGCATGACGTTCAAGGAACCTGCCTTCCGGCTCAGGGCATCGGCTACCACGTTCGCCTTGCCGGGATGGTACTGAATGTTGAGGTCGTAATCCTTGATTAACACAAGCCATCTCCGCTGTCTCATATTCAGCTCCCTCTGGGTGAAGATATACTTCAGACTTTTGTGGTCTGTATATATCTCGCATCGCTTTCCCAGAAGGTAATGTCACCACGTCTTCAGAGCTTGCACTACAGCTGCTAGCTCGAGATCATGGGTGGCGTAGTTCTCCTCATGCGGCCGCAGTTGCCGTGACAAGTACGCCACGACCCTGCCATCTTGCATCAGGACTCCACCGAGCCCGGTTCCCGAGGCATCACAATATATCACGAATTCCTTGTTGATGTCCGGAGTAGCCAATACCGGGGCAGTAGTTATCCTCTTCTTCAACTCCTGGAAGCTTGCTTCACACGCCGGTGTCCACTCGAACTTCCGGACTTTCTTCAAGAGCTGAATCATAGGTCGAGCGATGCTGGAGAATCCTTCGACAAACTTGCGGTAGTATCCCGCGAGCCCGAGGAAACTCCTGACATCCTTCACGTCCTTGGGTGATTCCCAGTTGGTCACTGTAGAAATCTTGGACTGATCCACGGCTAAACCGCGTGCCGTCAGGGTATGACCCAGAAATCCAACTTCGTTCAGCCAAAACTGACACTTGCTGAATTTGGCATAAAGTTGGTGCTCTCGAAGCTTTCCCAGAACTAGCCTCAGGTGTTGCTCATGCTCTTCTTCGGACTTGGAAAAGATTAGTATGTCATCGATGAACACGACGACAAACTTGTCCAAATATTCCATGAAGACCTTGTTCATGAGGTACATGAAGTAGGCTGGGGCATTTGTCAAACCGAAGGGCGTGACCGTGCATTCATATAGACCGTATCGGGTCACGAATGCAGTCTTGGGTATATCTTCTGGTCGGATCTTCAACCGGTAGTATCCCGATCGGAGATCGATCTTGGAAAATACCCTGGCCCCGTTTAACTGGTCAAACATGTCTTTGATCTTGGGGAGCGGGTACTTGTTCTTAATTGTGACTTCATTAAGGGAATGGTAGTCGATGCAGAGTCGAATGGTACCATCCTTCTTTGAAACAAACAGAAAAGGTGATCCCCAAGGTGACGCACTCGGACGAATGAACCCTTTCCTGAGTTGCTCATCCAGCTGCTTCTTCAGCTGTGCCAACTCCTCGGAACCCATCCTGTATGGCTTTATATAAATAGGCCTCGATCCGGGCATAAGCTCAATGATGAACTCAATGTCTCGGTCAGGAGGCATTCCGGGTAGCTTGTTAGGAAAGACGTCCGGGTATTCACAGACTATAGGCACTCGATCAAGCTCTACCTCGGAGAGACTGTTGACTCGAGGTGCGTGAGCCGATATTGGCTCGGAGACGAACTTGACCTTGACCCCTTGGTTACTTATCATGGTGATGGCTCGGTTGGCACAGTCCAAAAGACTCTGGTGCTTGGCCAACCAATCCATACCGAGGATTACTTCCACACCTTGTGATTTAAGCACAATGAGGTCTGCCAAGAAACTTGTCCCATTGATAACTATCTCGACCCTTCTACATCCTAGGTTGGTCCTTAATACTGCTCCCGGGGTTTGGATTGCCATCTGCCTGCGGAGTAAAGTGGGTTTTAAACCGCATTTCTCTGCAAACCCTTGAGTAACAAAAGAATGCGAGGCACCACAATCAAACAACACTGTTGCTGGAGTTGAGTTGACGAGGAACGTACCCAGAATGCAGTCTAGGTCTTCCTGTGCTTCTTCTGCAGTGATGTGATTGATCCGGCCCCTACCATTGAACTGTTGGTTGCGGGGGGCCTGGTTCCTCCCTAGTGCACCTGGACCGGGGTTGGGTGCATTGGGACGCGGTGCGTCGGGCTTCTTGTTGGGGCACTGCCTGGAATAGTGCCCAGTCTGACCACACCCAAAGCAGGTGACTTGCCCCGGAGGGTTGGTCTTGACTCCACCGTTGTTCGGCGGTTTGATTACTGGCTTGACTTGCTGCTGAGGCTGATAATTCTGGCGGAACACCGGGTACTTGTACTGCTGCTGCTGAAAGCTGGGTCTTGCAGGTGCTGACTGCCACGGTCTTGGTCTTGCGTTACCGGGTCCTCCACTGCCTATCAGCTTGTGCTTGCGGGTGTCGTCCATTGCACGACGCTTGTCTTCCAACATAAGCGCTTTGTTAACCAACTCGCTGAAAGTCTGGCAGTCGCAAACCACCAGCTGGTATTGCAGGGACTGCTGTAACCCTTCCACGAAGTGTTCCACCTTAGCGGCATCAGTGTTAACATCTTCAGGTGCGTACCTTGACAAGAGATTAAACTTCTGCAGGTACTCCTTAACAGTTCCACTGCCCTGCCTCAAGGCTCGGAATTCCCGCTTCTTAATGGTCATCAGTCCAGGCGGAATGTGAGCCGTGCGAAATCCTTCCTTCAACATCTCCCACGAGATGACTTGTCCTGCCCGCATGATCTGGAATCCATCCCACCATGCCCTGGCGGTGCCTCCGAGACAGTGAGAAGCATAAAGGACCTTCTCATGATCATCGGTGCACTTGACCAGCGCAAGGAGGTCTTCAATGGTGCGAATCCAGTCATTGGCGTCCAGGGGTTCAGTCGACTCCGTGAATATGGGGGGCGTAGTCCGCATGAACTCAGAAAGAGTAGAGCTACCACCGCCATACTCATTCCGCGGCGGGTTGTCCACCAGGACTTGGGTCAGCTGCTGGATAGCGGCATTGCTGGCTTGACGCTCCTCTCGAAGAGCTTGAAGGAACTGAGCCATCGTCAAGTTCTCAGGAGGAGGTGGTGGCGGAAGGTCTCTAGGCTGCTCGTGGTGACCTCCAGCGTGAGCTTCTCCTTCGGTTCCCTGCGGCGTCCCTGAGGAGCCGGCGCCGGGGTTGCCGAAGGTGCTGTTGCGGGTTGCGTTCACCATCCTGTCATAGAAACAGACAGGTCAAAATACCACCTTGCTCGGGAGTACAAGGATTCGCTCCTAGTAAGAGGGGGTCCAATACGTGCATGTGCCAAGTTTTTAAAACCAAAGTTTTTGACAAAGTGGAAATTGCATTCATGACAACTAGGTGACGTAGTCACTTACAGGCTGCCCAAGGCAATAGGTGACTTACATCAAGCACACATACGCAAATTAAAAACGGATACAAGGATACCCTATACTCGGGTACTCCGATTTGCCTACGCTAAAACCTATGCGGCGGACTGCTCGGTCTCAAAGGCGGACTCAACAAGATCCTCATCTTCATCAACATTCTCTTCCTTTATAGGAGTGGAAGAAAGAATCTGCACGTCTCGGCGTCTCTTGGGTGAGGCGGCGAAGATCTCAGTGTACTCTTCCGCTGTCAGGCGGCGACTCCGAAGAGGGACTGCCTGGATGGGTAACACACCACCCCTAGTGGCAACAGCTGCCCTCCCTTCAGGTGCGCCTGCCTTCTTTACTTTGCGGTTCTGCATCTTCTCAGTGTGGAGCAGGCCTTTGACTAGGTGCAGCTCTTGGCGAAGCTTGACTGATTCCTTAACCAGGAAGTGTGTCACGGTGTCTGACGAGAGACTGAAGTAGGTCTGAAACCTCAGTGGCATCCCATCCTCCGTGGCTGGGGTGAGTGTCCAGCTCCCATCCACTCCTTCCTTAATGAAAGGTAGATGACGAGTGACAGGTTCATTAGCCATCTCTGGGAGGATGCTGCGGAGTTGCACGAGCGCCTCTCGTGCAGCCGTCTCCACTGCCAACATCAGCTCTCCCATCTGTGGTCCTTCAAAGAACCAACTAGACGGGGAGTCATTAGCCTTCACTATCACGTCCACGTGATATTCCTTGGTGTCGGCGTTGACCCAGTGCTCGTGGTAGAGGAAGATGGGCGTGCGTCGTACGTGGCACTTCTCGAGACAATCCAGCAGAAGTAGTGGAAAACCGGTCTCTAGAAGCGTCTCAGGTACAACAGCCATCTACAAGGCATAGGAGAGAAGTCAGGAGGTTGTATGTGCAAGAGTCTTGTGCAAGGCTGGCGTCCTAAAGTTCTTGGTTAACGTCCATGCTATCTAAGGCTTCCTATAGTCAGGATGGCTCTAATACCAGTTCTGTGGGGGCCCCGACTAGCAAGTCGAGTTTGCCGTGCCCAGTGACCCCAAGGATCATTGTTCACTGAACACAGATACTGAATAATAGAGTCTTACATCCAAGTACCAAATTATTACATCAAATGACCAGAAGGTCGGGTTCAAGAGCAAGGCCTAAAGCCAAATAAAACGGATACATCGAGTAGCGGAAACTCGTAAGGGCTAAGCGGTGCCCATGCCATCAAGCCTACACCGACAGGCATTCTGACTCGGAAGCGTCCTAGATCGCAGGTCCGTCTCCAACGGCGTACCCATCGCCAAACTCCGGTCCTTCCATGTCTGGTCAATAACATAACCAGTGGCAAGCCTATGAGTACTTTGAATGTACTCGCAAACATCCCATGACATATATATGGTAATGAATAACAGTAACAAGTATCCTTAGTGGAATGCAATGTGGTGGCATGATCAGGTATATGCAACAAGTTAAAGAATTACTTTTGAAGAACAGGTTACAGATATTGACATATCTGTCAAGGGTTGAACACACCGGGTTCACCCTGTATGCCAAGTCATCGGACTTGTCATATCCTCTAGGTATTAATGAGGGCTAAACCATCCGGGTTTACCCTATATGTCAAGTCACCGAACTTGATCATATTATTGTGATCATCATGATTATAACAACACCTTTTTAACACCATGCACACACACTTGGTTTATGCGGAAACTCAGGACGTAGTTTAAGCAGCACCACCCAACTGTCCTTGATCGTGGACACGACTATTCGAATAGTTTACACTCTGCAGAGGTAGTACGCTGGACCCACGAGAAACGGAATACTTTCGTGTCATCCACGACTCGCGGTATATCACATATACCCGAGGTAAGTACCCGATCATCATCTTTCCCCTGACGATACTAGACAAAGAGATCCACTCGATTGGTACCCAACCCACATGTTGTACGTCTTACGAGCACCAACTCTGGACTGTAACAACCATGCAGGGACCAACGGTGTACCTGGAACTCATAATAATGGCATAGTCGTCCTACCTGGCACGACCCCATCACGAGAGTGACACCGATCACTCCCGCCACTAGTAATGTGGCTCTTTGCTAGCACCGACCAGAGTAATCAACAAAGCCCCGTCCCATAAAGGGGTATCGTGGTCGTACTGGGTAAGGTTGGGACGGTCGACACATCATAAATATAATCCATTTCCGAAACCATACTCACACCAAAATCACCGGTGCATCACTTCACCAAAAGTGATCACCAACTCATCGTCACCCTCGGGAATTAGTGGCACCCGACGGGGTTTTCATAAACTCTTTATTTAACTCAACATCATGCTCATGATAAAATGCTCTATTATTACTTGTCAACATGGTATGACATGACCCTCACGGGGTAGGGTCAAGTTCAATGCAGTGATTATACTCTACTAGTCAACATGACAGTAGCATGATCCTCGTAAATGGTAGGATCAAGCTCATCATGTTTGTGCTCCGAGGAGCCATGTGAATATCACTACTATCAATGCAAGTGCTTCGAAGAAGCCTTCGGTACCATCACATCAATGATGAACCGGCATCGTGATCACATGCAACGGAAAATACTTGCTATTCTAGCATGCATCATTTTATTTACTTAAGTCATGGCAAAAGGGCATGCTTGCCTTGGTCAGCTAGGTATCCGGGGTCTTCCAGGTCTTCCGCTCCGGATCCTCCGTCACTGGGTAACTCTACCGTGGAGAAAGGAATAAATAAATACTAGCTCTCACTAAAACAGATCACAAAGTGCTTTTAAAAATGTTGCAAGGCTTGAATAAATTCAGGATATTATTTTGAAAAATGTTTCCTATTGTTTTATTAGCTAATCATATTTATTTAAAAGCAAACAGAAGCAAACAAGTGCCTTTTAATATCATTTTATTATACCAAAATAGTTTCTGTTATTGATAAATGTCAACTATTACAGAATCAAATACTACTCATTTTTAGAAAAATACAGGTGGAAGAATTATATTATTCTACTCGCTAAATCTTTTTATAAAAACCATTTAGTTTGCTGGATGAAAACAAAAGAAAAAGGCCAGGGGAAACAGATCCAGCCGGCCCAGCTAGCAGGCCTGGCCACCAGGCGCGCGCGGGCGAGGTTCAAGCCTGACCTACGGGCCCGTGGGGTCAGTGTCAGTGGCTGCGCGCGCTGGCTGGCCCAGGACACTGACAAGTGGGCTCCACCTGTCGGGTCCTTCTCCTACCTCCGGCCAGAGAGGTGGAGATGGACGCCGGCGAGGCTGCCGTTGTCCTCAGGCCTAGCTAGGAACAAGAACGGGTTCCTCATGCCTCCGCCTACCTGCTCGTGGTCGGGACGTCACCGGAGGTGGTCTGGGTCGCCGGCGACGAGGTGCTCATGGCGGAAGGGTTTCGGGTTCGTGTTGAACTAGGGGCTAGGGGTATGGATTTGCTCGGTAGAGTTAGGGGAAACGTTCCTGGTGTCGAGGGGAGTGTAATGAGAGGTCGGGCAGCGCAGGAGCCGACGTGTAGCCGGAGATCGACCAGAGCTCCGAGGCGGAGGGGCCTCGGTCGATCTCGAGCACCGGGGCTCTGCGAGCTCGATTGGGCGGCTAGGGAGTGTCTACTGGTTGTGCTGAAGCTGCTTGGAGGGTGCTGGAGTGCCGGGGGGGGGGTCTATTTATAGGCCAACGACGGTGACCCGACTCGGGCATGCCGGTGACTCATCGTGGCACGCGTGCAAGCACAGTGAGGTGCTGGCCGCGAAACCACGGGTTCGGGACGTGGTTTTAGGGCCTCCTGGTGCAACGGCCAGAGAGGGAAAGCGAGTGGGGACGAGCTGCAGCGGCCGTGCATGCTCGGCCGCGTCGGGCGCGCACGGGCACGCGTCGCCTGAGCTCTTGCGCGAGGGGGAGAGGGTCCCTGGGGTAGCTTTGCACTGAATGGTTGTCGGGGGAGTGCTTGGACATAACTGGGGAGGCTGGGACCGGCCGGAGCGTCGGCCCCTTGCGGGTGGCTCTCTGCAGCACGCCTAGAGTGCAGTTTTGGCATGCCACGGCATGCTGACTCGCTCTGGGGCACTTGGGACGTGTCCTCCATGTCCCGTTGTGGTTTAGTGGGAGCTCGAGCTGGTCAAGGGAGCAAGGAACACTAGTGTTGCTAGTACTATCCTGCAGCTCAAATTGGAGTTCTTGTCACTTGTGCTTGGAATTGGGGAGGGGCTGGTTGACTGGGTGTTCAGGGTGTTCTGGTGCTCTAACCCACCAAGTTTGGGGCCTTGACATAGGGTAAAACAGTGGCTAGGAAGGTTTTTACCTTCCTGTCAGTAGGTGTTCGACAGTGACTCGGGGTGCTTCCACTCCACCATTGTAAATGAAACTTAACAGGTTTGGTCCTGGGGTAAAAATATGGGGTTCCACCAAATCTGAGCTCCATTGAACAAGTTTGGCTTCGCAAACTTGAAAATGTCTCAAAGTGACCAGTACTGTCCTTTAGAAAGGAAGTGTGGTCAAACAGAGTCTCACAAATCCCATTTTTTGTGTGGTGTCCTCATTTGGGGTGTTAAAGACCTCTGCAAAGTTTCAGCTCCATTGGAGAAACTTTGCAATGTAGAGTTGTTCCAACTCTACTGTGGACAAAGAGGGTTTTGGGCTCTTTAAGTGCACTTCCCCACCTTGGATCAAGGTGAGATTTTAGGTGAGCACCTAATATGGTTTGGGAGGGCTCGTGTAATTTTATGGGAATTTACTGAGATACTTTCCTTTGGAAACATCTCAAAAAGCGAAAACAGGCAGAAATGGTTTTCAGGGTTTTACTCAATTAATATTAATATAAAATAGGGTTGAAAATCTTATGTATGGAAAATATATGTCCTTCTGAGCTTCCATGAATTTACTCAGAATTTTCTAAGGCAGGAAAGTAATTTTCCTTGTGGAAATATCATTACACGCCTTAGAAATAGACATAGATATAAAATAGGAAAATAATATTTTAAATCACTAAATAATGTTTTTAATGAATGAAAATGATATTAGGATCAGATCACCAACTTTAGTTGGAACTGCCACTTGGCTTCATGAGCTAGTAGTGTATCCCAACATGATGAAGGTGATCTTGATGTAAAGGAAAAAGGGTTTTTGATGAGAGCAAAATAATAAGTTTTTTTCATGGGTTTGAGTCATCAAACAAGCAAGCATACACTCAAACAAGGGCTGACATTGCACTCACAACATTATTTGAAAAAGTTTTAACAAGCTCTGATTTTTGCAACACAGAAAGCTTGGGGTGAAAAACAGGGTGTGACATCTTAATAAGCATAGTCTGCTCCGGAATGACTTATTTTACCCAAGTTAGCTCCGAAACGACCTATAGTTATCTAGAGTTCCACCTAAAGGACATAATTAGCTTAGTTAGCTCCTAAATGGTCTATTTAATAAAACATGACCTATACTTAGCTAATTATCCTCGAAATGACATAATTAGCTCCAAAAAGGCATTCTTAGCCAATTTAGCCCGAAGAAGGGGACAAGAGGAGAAGAAAGAGGAAAAATGAAAGGAAGGAAGAAGAAGAAGAAGAGAAGAAGAAGGATAAGGAGGAGGATAAGAAGAAGGAGAAGAAGGAGGAGAAGAAGGAGAAGGAGCTCCTCCTTCTCGTTCTTCTTCCTCCTTCCTCCTTCTCCTTCTCCTTGTTCTTTTCTTCTTCTTCTCCTCTTCCTTCTCCTTCTCCTCCTCCTCGTCCTCCTCCTCCTCCTTAATTTACTTCTTCTTCTCTTTCTCTTCTTCTAAGTAGCTTAGACTCATCCAAGAAAGGCTAAATTGGCTAATTATCCTAGAAAATGACATAATTAGCTTAGTTAGCTCCAAAATGACCTATTTAATAAAAAATGACCTATATTTAGCTAAGTTCTCTCCTAAATGACATAATAAGGCTTACGTAGCTGCAAGATGACCTATTCCCCCTAACTTTGGTATTAAATGGCCTATAATTAGCCTAGCTAGATCCAAAATGGCTTAATAAGCATAGTTTGCTCCGGAATGACCTATTTTACCCAAGTTAGCTCCGAAACGACCTATAGTTAGCTAGGGTTCCACCTAAATGACATAATTAGCTTAGTTAGCTCCTAAATGGCCTATACTTAGCTAATTTCTCTCCAAAATAACCTATATACACTTCTTCATCTAGTATTATTCTTCTAACTTTTTTTATTTTTCATTTTGCAGATTACATTCACTTCACGGGAAGCTTGGATTATATTGATGGAATGCTTGGAGATGATTTCTTGTACCATGGCTTGTATTGAAACTATTGTAGTATATGGATATATATGAAACTTTTTATGCATGTGGATGACACTGGTGTAATATATGGTTTGGTACGGATGCAACTTGCATAATATGTATGCACTATGGATGAGAGTTATTTTAATATGGTTATGAGTACGAAAAGAAATTTATTTATGTCAAATATATATATATATATATCCTGATTATTATTAAAAATGCTGGATATAATAAAAAATAAATTAAAAAGGGGCTGGTTCCCCCCTTTGTCGTCTGCCCCACATGGCAAAGGGGGGATGGTAGACGGCAAAGAGGAGAGAGAGAGAGGGGCTTGGTTCCCCCTTTGTCGTCTGCCCCCACATGGCAAAGGGGGGAATCAACCCCCCTCTCTCTCCCCTCTTTGCTGTCTGCCCCCACATGGCAAAGGGGGGAATCAGCCCCCTCTCTCTCCCCTCTTTGTCGTGTGCCCCCACATGGCAAAGGGGGGATGGCAGACGACAAAGAGAGGAGGCCTGCCGTTAACACTTAACGGCGTCGTTGCAATATGTGTCGTCCTATTTAATTTGCCGTCTGCCCCCTCATGGCAAAGATTCTTTGCCGTCCGCTTTAAAAAAGCAGACGGCAAATGACCTCTTCACTGGATTTTTTTTGCCGTCTACTTTGCCGTCTGCTGACCGACGACAAAGCCTTTGCCATCCGTGGTTCCCCCCTTTGCCGTCTGCCATGGCAGACGACAAATTTCTGAATTTCAGTAGTGCTTCTCTCTTTTTGTCTCAGTTTTTTTTATTTTGGTGGGATCTTTGGCCTCTTTTTTATGGGCTTCTTTGGCCTCTTTTATTTCCTCACATGGGACAATGCTCCAACAATGATGATCATCACAATTTCAACTCAAAACTTAGAGCAACTATGACTCTATATGGAATGCCTTCGGTAGTGTACCGTGGCAATGATCTAGCATGGCATAGACATCAATGGAAACATCATGCTAGCTATCTTACGATCGTGCAAAGGCAATGTAGACGTGGTTGCACATATCATGGTGGTAGTTGCATGGCAATATATCTCGGAATGACTTTGCAAAAGCCATAGTAGGTAGGTATGGTGGCTGTTTTGAGAGACGCTAGTGGTGGGTTTTGTGCATCAGCGAAAGTTGCGCGGTACTAAGAAGATAGTGATGGTGGAAGGTGAAAGTGCATCTAAACCATGGACTCAACATTCGTCATGAAGAATTCATACACTTATTGCAAAAGTTTTATTAGTAATCGAAACAAAGCATTCAACGCATACTCCTAGGGGAAGGGTTGGTAGGTATAAACCATCACGCGATCCCGACCGCCACGCAAAGGATGACAATCAATAGACTAATCATGCTCAGATTTCATCAAATAGCGGTTCACCATACGTGCATGCTACGGGAATCACTAACTTCAACACAAGTATTTCTAGATCCACACCACCTTACTAGCATGACTTCAATATAACCATAACCACAACTCAAAACTAATTGAGATGAATCAAACTTCTCTAACTATTCATTGCACATGAAGTTGGAAGTTTTCGTATCCCTTTGGATAAGTACCCCTTTTGAGACTACTTTCAAAGCATAGATCAACTACCAAGACACGCACCGCTGCGCTATAAAAGATATAAGTGAAGCACAAAGAGCAAAAGTATCTAGCTCAAAATATATAAGTGAAGCACATGTGAGCTGAATTGTCTACCAAAAGATATAAGTGAAGCTCGACAAAATCAGGGTGTGTGCATGTCTCTCTCTCTAGGTGTGCAGCAAGGATGATTGTGACACAACAAAAATAAAAGACTCCTACGATACAAGACGCTCCAAGCAAAAACACATAACATGTGGTGAATATAAATATAGTCCCAAGTAACGTTACCGATGGATTGAAGACGAGAGAGGGGATGCCTTCCCGGGGCATCCCCAAGCTTAGGCTTTTATGGCATCCTTGAATCTCTTGGGGTGCCTTGGGCATCCCCAAGCTTGATCTCTTGCGGGTGGCTCTCTGCAGCACGCCTAGAGTGCAGTTTTGGCATGCCACGGCATGCTGACTCGCTCTGGGGCACTTGGGACGTGTCCTCCATGTCCCGTTGTGGTTTAGTGGGAGCTCGAGCTGGTCAAGGGAGCAAGGAACACTAGTGTTGCTAGTACTATCCTGCAGCTCAAATTGGAGTTCTTGTCACTTGTGCTTGGAATTGGGGAGGGGCTGGTTGACTGGGTGTTCAGGGTGTTCTGGTGCTCTAACCCACCAAGTTTGGGGCCTTGACATAGGGTAAAACAGTGGCTAGGAAGGTTTTTACCTTCCTGTCAGTAGGTGTTCGACAGTGACTCGGGGTGCTTCCACTCCACCATTGTAAATGAAACTTAACAGGTTTGGTCCTGGGGTAAAAATATGGGGTTCCACCAAATCTGAGCTCCATTGAACAAGTTTGGCTTCGCAAACTTGAAAATGTCTCAAAGTGACCAGTACTGTCCTTTAGAAAGGAAGTGTGGTCAAACAGAGTCTCACAAATCCCATTTTTGGTGTGGTGTCCTCATTTGGGGTGTTAAAGACCTCTGCAAAGTTTCAGCTCCATTGGAGAAACTTTGCAATGTAGAGTTGTTCCAACTCTACTGTGGACAAAGAGGGTTTTGGGCTCTTTAAGTGCACTTCCCCACCTTGGATCAAGGTGAGATTTTAGGTGAGCACCTAATATGGTTTGGGAGGGCTCGTGTAATTTTATGGGAATTTACTGAGATACTTTCCTTTGGAAACATCTCAAAAAGCGAAAACAGGCAGAAATGGTTTTCAGGGTTTTACTCAATTAATATTAATATAAAATAGGGTTGAAAATCTTATGTATGGAAAATATATGTCCTTCTGAGCTTCCATGAATTTACTCAGAATTTTCTAAGGCAGGAAAGTAATTTTCCTTGTGGAAATATCATTACACGCCTTAGAAATAGACATAGATATAAAATAGGAAAATAATATTTTAAATCACTAAATAATGTTTTTAATGAATGAAAATGATATTAGGATCAGATCACCAACTTTAGTTGGAACTGCCACTTGGCTTCATGAGCTAGTAGTGTATCCCAACATGATGAAGGTGATCTTGATGTAAAGGAAAAAGGGTTTTTGATGAGAGCAAAATAATAAGTTTTTTTCATGGGTTTGAGTCATCAAACAAGCAAGCATACACTCAAACAAGGGCTGACATTGCACTCACAACATTATTTGAAAAAGTTTTAACAAGCTCTGATTTTTGCAACACAGAAAGCTTGGGGTGAAAAACAGGGTGTGACATCTTAATAAGCATAGTCTGCTCCGGAATGACTTATTTTACCCAAGTTAGCTCCGAAACGACCTATAGTTATCTAGAGTTCCACCTAAAGGACATAATTAGCTTAGTTAGCTCCTAAATGGTCTATTTAATAAAACATGACCTATACTTAGCTAATTATCCTCGAAATGACATAATTAGCTCCAAAAAGGCATTCTTAGCCAATTTAGCCCGAAGAAGGGGACAAGAGGAGAAGAAAGAGGAAAAATGAAAGGAAGGAAGAAGAAGAAGAAGAGAAGAAGAAGGATAAGGAGGAGGATAAGAAGAAGGAGAAGAAGGAGGAGAAGAAGGAGAAGGAGCTCCTCCTTCTCGTTCTTCTTCCTCCTTCCTCCTTCTCCTTCTCCTTGTTCTTTTCTTCTTCTTCTCCTCTTCCTTCTCCTTCTCCTCCTCCTCGTCCTCCTCCTCCTCCTTAATTTACTTCTTCTTCTCTTTCTCTTCTTCTAAGTAGCTTAGACTCATCCAAGAAAGGCTAAATTGGCTAATTATCCTAGAAAATGACATAATTAGCTTAGTTAGCTCCAAAATGACCTATTTAATAAAAAATGACCTATATTTAGCTAAGTTCTCTCCTAAATGACATAATAAGGCTTACGTAGCTGCAAGATGACCTATTCCCCCTAACTTTGGTATTAAATGGCCTATAATTAGCCTAGCTAGATCCAAAATGGCTTAATAAGCATAGTTTGCTCCGGAATGACCTATTTTACCCAAGTTAGCTCCGAAACGACCTATAGTTAGCTAGGGTTCCACCTAAATGACATAATTAGCTTAGTTAGCTCCTAAATGGCCTATACTTAGCTAATTTCTCTCCAAAATAACCTATATACACTTCTTCATCTAGTATTATTCTTCTAACTTTTTTTATTTTTCATTTTGCAGATTACATTCACTTCACGGGAAGCTTGGATTATATTGATGGAATGCTTGGAGATGATTTCTTGTACCATGGCTTGTATTGAAACTATTGTAGTATATGGATATATATGAAACTTTTTATGCATGTGGATGACACTGGTGTAATATATGGTTTGGTACGGATGCAACTTGCATAATATGTATGCACTATGGATGAGAGTTATTTTAATATGGTTATGAGTACGAAAAGAAATTTATTTATGTCAAATATATATATATATATATCCTGATTATTATTAAAAATGCTGGATATAATAAAAAATAAATTAAAAAGGGGCTGGTTCCCCCCTTTGTCGTCTGCCCCACATGGCAAAGGGGGGATGGTAGACGGCAAAGAGGAGAGAGAGAGAGGGGCTTGGTTCCCCCTTTGTCGTCTGCCCCCACATGGCAAAGGGGGGAATCAACCCCCCTCTCTCTCCCCTCTTTGCTGTCTGCCCCCACATGGCAAAGGGGGGAATCAGCCCCCTCTCTCTCCCCTCTTTGTCGTGTGCCCCCACATGGCAAAGGGGGGATGGCAGACGACAAAGAGAGGAGGCCTGCCGTTAACACTTAACGGCGTCGTTGCAATATGTGTCGTCCTATTTAATTTGCCGTCTGCCCCCTCATGGCAAAGATTCTTTGCCGTCCGCTTTAAAAAAGCAGACGGCAAATGACCTCTTCACTGGATTTTTTTTGCCGTCTACTTTGCCGTCTGCTGACCGACGACAAAGCCTTTGCCATCCGTGGTTCCCCCCTTTGCCGTCTGCCATGGCAGACGACAAATTTCTGAATTTCAGTAGTGCTTCTCTCTTTTTGTCTCAGTTTTTTTTATTTTGGTGGGCTCTTTGGCCTCTTTTTTATGGGCTTCTTTGGCCTCTTTTATTTCCTCACATGGGACAATGCTCCAACAATGATGATCATCACAATTTCAACTCAAAACTTAGAGCAACTATGACTCTATATGGAATGCCTTCGGTAGTGTACCGTGGCAATGATCTAGCATGGCATAGACATCAATGGAAACATCATGCTAGCTATCTTACGATCGTGCAAAGGCAATGTAGACGTGGTTGCACATATCATGGTGGTAGTTGCATGGCAATATATCTCGGAATGACTTTGCAAAAGCCATAGTAGGTAGGTATGGTGGCTGTTTTGAGAGACGCTAGTGGTGGGTTTTGTGCATCAGCGAAAGTTGCGCGGTACTAAGAAGATAGTGATGGTGGAAGGTGAAAGTGCATCTAAACCATGGACTCAACATTCGTCATGAAGAATTCATACACTTATTGCAAAAGTTTTATTAGTAATCGAAACAAAGCATTCAACGCATACTCCTAGGGGAAGGGTTGGTAGGTATAAACCATCACGCGATCCCGACCGCCACGCAAAGGATGACAATCAATAGACTAATCATGCTCAGATTTCATCAAATAGCGGTTCACCATACGTGCATGCTACGGGAATCACTAACTTCAACACAAGTATTTCTAGATCCACACCACCTTACTAGCATGACTTCAATATAACCATAACCACAACTCAAAACTAATTGAGATGAATCAAACTTCTCTAACTATTCATTGCACATGAAGTTGGAAGTTTTCGTATCCCTTTGGATAAGTACCCCTTTTGAGACTACTTTCAAAGCATAGATCAACTACCAAGACACGCACCGCTGCGCTATAAAAGATATAAGTGAAGCACAAAGAGCAAAAGTATCTAGCTCAAAATATATAAGTGAAGCACATGTGAGCTGAATTGTCTACCAAAAGATATAAGTGAAGCTCGACAAAATCACGGTGTGTGCATGTCTCTCTCTCTAGGTGTGCAGCAAGGATGATTGTGACACAACAAAAATAAAAGACTCCTACGATACAAGACGCTCCAAGCAAAAACACATAACATGTGGTGAATATAAATATAGTCCCAAGTAACGTTACCGATGGATTGAAGACGAGAGAGGGGATGCCTTCCCGGGGCATCCCCAAGCTTAGGCTTTTATGGCATCCTTGAATCTCTTGGGGTGCCTTGGGCATCCCCAAGCTTGATCTCTTGCCACTCTTTATCTTTTTGTCCATAAGAACTTCACCCAAAACTTGAGAACTTCACAACACGGAACTTAAACAGAAACTCGTGATAACATTAGTACAAGAAAGCAAACCACCACTTCCTTAGGTACTGTAGCAAACTTAAATTCTACTTGTGCTGATGTTGGGTTACTGTACTTTCAATCTTCCATGGCCAATACCCCCCGATACTATCCATAGTTTCATCAA
Source organism: Hordeum vulgare subsp. vulgare (assembly GCF_904849725.1). NCBI lineage: Eukaryota > Viridiplantae > Streptophyta > Magnoliopsida > Poales > Poaceae > Hordeum > Hordeum vulgare. Next base: position 85,094,703 of record NC_058520.1, read on the forward strand.
AATAAGCAACCAACACAACAAAAACAGAATCTCTTAACAGCAGACCAGTCTGTAGCAATCTGTATGTTTTGTATACCTCTGGTACTTCAACAATTCTGAAAAAGTACGACAGTCTGAAGAATTTGCGTAGAAATCAGCAGCAAAAAGAATCAACTCAAAAGCTCTTACATAAAAAAATGATAATTCTTTTCGTGAGCAGAAAGTTTCTGTCTTTTCCAGCATGACCAAACGATTATCCCCAAGACTAATCATAACGGTTTTGCTTGGCACAAATGCAAGAAGAAACACAAAAAACACAATCATAACAGAATTATGAAAGTGTGGAAAACACAAAACATAAAGAAAAAGGATAGATTCGTTGGGTTGCCTGCCAACAAGCGTTTTTGTTTAACGCCCTTAGCTAGGCGAAAGTGATGGAATCACGTATAGTCATCTTTGGTGCTCAAACCATAGGTAGCGTGATCATTTATCATCTTAAGATTTTCATCTTTATTAGATGACTCACCACTAGCTCTAGGAACAAAAACAGGCTTGACGGTCTTTTTGAGAGTAAGATTTGGAGTATTTTGCACAGCGGCAAAAGCGGAACCCAAGTTGGTTATGACATCTTCTAATTTGCCAATTCTAGAAGTATCATTAACTATAAGTTCCTTCTCCTTTAATTTTTTCAAAAAGTTTCCCACTTTGGATCCGTACTGAGTAATTTGATTGTGGATCTTTCTATCCAAACCCTCAATAAGTTCAACTGTGGCAATTTTGTTTTCAATAGCGTGAAACCTTTGCATCACGTGTTCCAAGGTCAAGATAGTTCCATTAACCATGAGCGGGGGTGAGCCTACCAAATTAATGATAGCCCTATAGGAGTCACCAGTATGGCTCCCCAAAAAGTTCCCGCCTACAATGGTATCAAGGATATACCTATTCCAAGGAGAAATTCCAACATAGAAACTGCGAAGGAGGACGGTAGTGGATTGCTTACGAGTAGATCTACTTTGAGCATTGCAAATCCTGTACCAAGTGTCCTTCAAATTTTCTTCCTCATTCTGCCTGAAATTGAGAACTTCATTTTCACGGGTGTCGTTTGGAGTGGTGGGTCTATCCATTAATGGACTATCTCACACACAAACGAGCGGGAAGAGAGAATGAAACGGGCAAAAGGAAACGACGAAGGAGAAAAGCGAATGGAAACGGCAAATGTGAAGTGGGGGAGAGGAAAACGAGAGGCAACTGACAACAAAAGTAAATGCAAGAGAAGTGTTTGTGAGACCTACTTGGATAGATCTTGATTTCTCCTCCCCGGCAATGGCGCCAAAAATAATTCTGATGTTTGCTGTGTATCCCTTGCAACGACGCCAGAAATAGTTGTGTCGACGGCACCAGAATCCTTCAGCTACGGCTACGCCTTAAGGGACTTCCTAGGCAAGTATGCAAAGGATTTCCCCCGTGGCCTTGGAACCTTGCATTGGTGTTCCCTCGAAGCGGAAAGGGTGATGTAGCACATCGACGGTAAGTATTTCCCTCAGTTTGAGAGCCAAGGTATCAATCCGGCGGAAGAGTATCTCAAGATCCTGCACAAACACAAAAGCTTGCACCCAACGCTATGAAGGGGTTGTCAATCCCTTATAGATTGTTTGCCAAGTGAGAACTGAAAGCAACAAAGTAACAAAGCAAAGTAAAAGCGGAGATGTAAATGATGGATGTGAATACACCCGGGGGCCGTAGTGTTTACTAGTGGCTTCTCTCAAGAAAGCAAGTAGACGGTGGGTGAACAAATTACTGTCGAGCAATTGATAGAATTGTGCAGAGTCGTGACGATATCTATGCAATGATTATTTCTATAGGCATCACGTCCGAAACAAGTAGACCGATACTTTCTGCATCTACTACTATTACTCCACACGTCCACCGCTATCCAACTTGCATCTAGTGTATTAAGTCCATAAGAACAGAGTAACGCCTTAAGCAAGATGACATGATGTAGAGGGATAATCTCAAACCAATGATAAAAACCCCATCTTTTTACCCTTGATGGCAACTGCTTGATGTGTGCCTTGCTGCCCCTACTGTCACTTGGAAAGGTCACCACATGGCAGAACCCAAAACCAAGCACTTCTCCCATTGCAAGAATCATAGATCTAGTTGGCCAAACAAAACCCAAGACTCGGAGAGACTTACAAGGATATCAAATCATGCATAAACGAAATCAGCAAAGACTCAAATATATATCATAGATAATCTGATCACAAGTCCACAATTCATCGGATCTCGACAAACACACCGCCAAAGAAGATTACATCGGATAGATCTCCATGAAGATCATGGAGAACTTTGTATTGAAGATCCAAGAGAGAGAAGAAGCCATCTAGCTACTAACTACGGACCCGTAGGTCTGAAGTGAACTACTCACGAGTCATTGGAGGGGCGATGATGATGATGAAGAAGCCCTCCAACTCCAAAGTCCCCTCCGGCAGGGTGCCGGGAAGGGTCTCCAGATGAGATCTCACGGAAACGGAAGCTTGCGGCAGCGGAAAAGTATTTTCGAGGCTCCCATGATTTTTTGCGGAATATTTGAGAATTTATAGGCCAAAGATCTAGGTCAGGGGGCGGCCAGGGAGGCCACAAGCCTTCCCACCACCGCCTCCCCCTGGTGGCGGAGTGGGGGCTTGTGGGCTCCCCGGAGCCCACCTCGCTTGGCCCAAAAGCCCCGTGGTCTTCTTCCGTTCAGGAAAAAAATCATTTCGGGGTTTTTCTTCCGTTTGGACTCCGTTCCAAAATCAGATATGAAAAGAGTCAAAAAGACGGAAAAAACAGGAACTGACACTTGGCACTGAATTAATAAGTTAGTCCCAAAAAGATATAAATAGGTACATAAAACATACAAAGAAGGCAAGATAACAGCGTGAAACCATAAAAAATTATAGATACGTTTGAGACGTATCAATCACCATGATAGGTCTTCGTGTGCGTAGGAAATTTTTTGTTTCCCATGCAACATTCCCCAATAGTGGCATCATGAGCTAGGTTCATGCGTAGATGTAATCTCGAATATAACACAAAAGTTTTTGTGGGTGTTGATGTTCGATTTTCTGCCCTCCTTAGTCTTTTCTCGATTCGGCGGTATTGTTGGATTGAAGCGGCCCAGACCAACCTTACTCATACGCTTATGAGAGACTGATACGTCTCAAATGTATCTATAATTTTTGATGGTTTCATGCTGTTATCTTGTCAACTTTGGATGTTTTATGTACCTTTTATATCTTTTTTGGGACTAACTTATTAATTCAGTGCCAAGTGCCAGTTCCTGTTTTTTCTGTATTTTTGACTCTTTTCAGATCTGATTTTGGAACGGAGTCCAAACGGAATAAAATCCCCGAAATAATTTTTTCCAGAACGGAAGAAGATCAGGGGACTTGAGGGCCAAGGCAGGAGAGCCATAGGGGGCCCACAATCCCTGCAGCCGCCACCAGGGGGCGGCTGCTATCAGGCTTGTGGCCTCCCTGGAGCCCCCCTGCCCTAGCTCTTTCGCATATATATTCCCTAAAATCTAGAAAAAAATAAGGGCATCCACGAAAACACTTTTCTGCCGCCGCAAGCTTCCGTTTCCGCGAGATCTCATGAGGAGACCCTTTCCGGTGCCCTGCCGGAGGGGACTTTGGAGTTGGAGGGCTTCTACATCAACATCATCGCCTCTCCAATGACTCGTGAGTAGTTCACTTCAGACCTACGGGTCCGTAGTTAGTAGCTAGATGGCTTCTTCTCTCTCTTGGATCATCAATACAAAGTTCTCCATGATCTTCATGGAGATCTATCCGATGTAATCCTCTTTGGCGGTGTGTTTGTCGAGATCCGATGAATTGTGGATTTGTGATCATATTATCTATGAATTATATTTGAGTCTTTGCTGATTTCTTATATGCATGATTTGATATCCTTGTAAGTCTCTCCGAGTCTTGGGTTTTGTTTGGCCAACTAGATCTATGATTCTTGCAATGGGAGAAGTGCTTGGTTTTGGGTTCATACCGTGTGGTAACCTTTCCCAGTGACAGAAGGGGCAGTAAGGCACGCATCATGTTGTTGCCATCAAGGGTAACAAGATGGGCTTTTATCGTAGATATGAGATTGTCCATCTACATCATGTCATCTTGCTTAAGGCGTTACTCTATTCTCATGAACTTAATACACTAGATGCATGCTGGATAGCGGTCGACGTGTGGAGTAATAGTAGTAGATGCAGAAAGTATCGGTCTACTTGTTTTGGATGTGATGCTTATAGATATAATCATTGCCTTATATAACGTCACGAATTTGCGCGGTTCTATCAATTGCTCGACAGTAATTCGTTCACCCACCGTGTACTTGCTTTCATGAGAGAAGCCACTAGTGAACACTACGGCCCCCGGATTTATTCACAACTATCGTTTCCGCTTTCACTTTTACTTTGATTTGTTTCTTTTCGCTTTCAATTCTCACTTTGCAAACAATCTATAAGGGATTGACAACCCCTTCATAGCGTTGGGTGCAAGCTCTTTGTGTTTGTGTAGGTACTTGCGATAATCCTTCACTTGCTCGATTCCTTGGTTCTCAAAACTGAGGGAAAAACTTACCGCCGCTGTGCTACATCACCCTTTCCGCTTCGAGGGAACACCAACACAAGGCTCCAAGGACAAGGGGGAATCCTTTGCATATTTGCCAAGGAAGTCCCTAAAGGCGTATCCGTAGCAGAAGGATTCCTGGTGCCGTTGTTGAGGAGTATCAAGACAAGAATAGTCTCCCGTCAACACGCTTGTTTCTGGCACCGTTGGAAGGTCTTTTGTTGCAGTAGCAGAAGTATTTCTGGCGCCGTTGCCGGGGAAGGAGAGATCTATCCAAGTAGGTGTCACAAACTCATCTCTTGCATTTACCTTTTTAGCCAGTTGCCTCTCGTTTTCCTCTCCCCCACTTCACATTTGCCATTTTCATTTGCCTTTCTCCTTTGCCGTTTTCATTTGCCTTTTTCCTTTGCCGTTTTCTTTTGCCTTTTGCCATTTTCCGTTGCCAGTTTCTTGCTTGCTTGTGTTCTTGTTGTTTTTTGAAGTCATCATGGCTGAAAACACCAAACTTTGCGACTTTTCGAGTACCAATAATAATGATTTTATTAGTACTCCGATTGCTCTCGCCACTAGTGCGGAATCGTATGAAATCAACGCAGCTTTGTTGAATCTTGTTATGAAAGAGCAATTCTCTGGCCTTCCTAGTGAAGATGCCGCATCCCATCTCAATACCTACATTGAGCTTTGCGATATGCTAAAGAAAATAGATGTGGATAATGACGTGATTAAGTTGAAGATTTTTTCCTTTCTCGTTGCGAGATCGCGCGAAAACTTGGTTTTCTTCTTTGCCTAAAAATAGTATCGATTCTTGGGATAAGTGCAAAGATGCCTACATATCCAAGTATTTTCCGACGGCTAAGATGATCTCCCTACTTAACGATATCATGAATTTCAAGCAACTTGATCATGAACACGTTGCACAATCTTGGGAGAGGATGAAGTTAATGATTAGAAATTGTCCCACTCATGGCTTGAGTTTCTGGATGATTATACAAATCTTTTACACTGGCTTGAATTTTGCTTCTCGCAATATCTTGGACTCCACCTCAGGTGGAACGTTCATGGAAATCACGTTAGGAGACGCTACAAAACTCCTAGACAATATCATGACCAACTACTCTGAGTGGCACACTGAAAGGTCACCTGCTAGCAAAAAGCTACACGCTATAGAAGAAATTAACCCGCTTAGTGCTAAGATGGACGAGTTGATGAATTTGGTTGCTAGTAGAAATGCTCCTTTAGATCCTAATGACATGCCACTATCTTCCTTGATTGAGAGTAGCAATGCTAGTTTGGACGTTAGTTTTGTTGGTAGGAACAATTTTTGCAACAACAATGCTTTTAGAGGAAACTATGTTCCTAGGCCTTTTCCTAGTAACTCCTCTAACAATTATGGCAATTCCTACAACAACACTTATGAAAATCACAACAAATTACCCTCTGATTTAGAGAGTAATATCAAAGAGTTCATCAACCCTCAAAAGATTTTCAATGCGTCCATAGAGGAAAAACTACTCAAAATAGACGATTTGGCTAAGAGCGTTGATAGGATGTCTTGTGATATTGATGCTTTGAAAGTTAGATGTGCTCCTCCCAAGGTCAACTTGGATGAAACTTTAAAAGCTATGCGTGTCTCCATGAATGAGAGCAAAGAAAGAACCACCCAAATTCGCGCTAGGCATGAATGGTTTAAAAGGGTGCGTTCTAGTGATGTAAATCACGAAGATCTTAAAGTGCTTGGCGTGAATCCTCTTGAATCTTTGTTTTCGCGTGTCAAACCTATTGATGAAGGGGCTGGATATGAATCCACTTTGGTTGAAAAACGCCCCAATGATTCGGAGTCCACCTATCTTGGTGATAAAGGTGTGGAGAGTGGAGTATAAGAAGTCAAAATTTTGGGCAGTAATGAAACTCCCACTTTGGATTTCAAGGAATTCAATTATGATAATTGCTCCATGTTTGAATGCATTTCTTTGATGCAATCCATTGCAAACTCTCCACATGCTTATAGCCAAAGCAAAGCCTTTACCGCGCATATCGTAGATGCTATGATGAAATCTCTTGAAGAGAAGCTCGAACTAGAAGTCGATACCTATAAAACTTCATGATGAGTGGGAACCTACTATCAAAATCAAGATAAAAAACTATGAGTGCAATGCTTTGTGTGAATTGGGTGCTAGTGTTTCCGCGAGTCCAAAGTCTTTATGTGATATTCTTGGTTTTCATGAGATTGAAGAGTGTTCTCTTAATTTGCATCTTGCGGATTCTACTGTCAAGAAACCCATGGGAAGGATCGATGATGTTCTTATTGTTGCAAATAAGAACTATGTACCCGTGGATTTCATTGCACTTGACATAGATTGCAATCCTTCATGTCCCATCATTCTTGGTAGACCTTTCCTAAGGACTATTGGTGTTATCATCAATATGAAGGAAGGGAATATTAGATTTCAATTTCCTCTAAAGAAGGGCATGGAGCATTTTCCTAGAAAGAAAATAAGATTGCCTTATGAATCTATGATGAGGGCTACTTATGGTTTGAGCACCAAAGATGACTATATGTGATTCCATCACCTTTTGCCTAGCTAAGGGCGTTAAACAATGGCGCTTGTAGGGAGGCAACCCAACGAATGTATCCTTTTTCTTTCTGTTTTGTGTTTTCTACACTTTCATAATTCTGTTACGATGGTGTTTTTTTGTGTTTCTTTTTGCGTTTGTGCCAAGTAAAACCGTTATGATTAGTCTTGGGGATGATCGTTTGGTCATGCTGGAAAAGACAGAAACTTTCTGCTCACGAAAAGCATTTTCATTGTTTTTCTGTAAGAGATTTTGAGTTGATTCTTTTTTCTGCTGATTGCTACAAAAATTCTTCGCACTATCGTAATTTTTCAGAATTTCTGAAGTAACAGAAGTATACGAAGTATACAGATTGCTACAGACTGGTCTGCTGTTAAAAGATTCTGTTTTTGTTGAGTTGGTTGCTTATTTTGATGAAACTATGGATAGTATCGGGGGGTATTAGCCATGGAAGATTGAAAATACAGTAACCCAACATCAACATAAGTAGAATTTAAGTTTTCTACAGTACCTAAGGAAGTGGTGGTTTGCTTTCTTATACTAATGATATCACGAGTTTCTGTTTAAGTTTCGTGTTGTGAAGTTTTCAAGTCTTGGGTGAAGACTCTTATGGAAAAAAAGATAAAGAGTGGTAAGAGCTCAAGCTTGGGGATGCCCAAGGCACCCCAAGATGATTCAAGGATGCCGTAAAAGCCTAAGCTTGGGGATGCCCCGGGAAGGCATCCCCTCTTTCATCTTCAATCCACCGGTAACGTTACTTGGGGCTATATTTTTATTCACCACATGTTATGTGTTTTGTTTGGGGAGTCTTGTATCATAGGAGTCTTTTATTTTTGTTGTGTCACAATCATCCTTGCTGCACACCTACAGAGAGAGACATGCACTCATCGTGATTTTGTCGAGATTTACTTATATCCTTTGGTAGACAATTCAGCTCACATGTGCTTCACTTATATCTTTTGAGCTAGTTGATTTTGCTCTATGTGCTTCACTTATATATTTTTGAGCACAGAAGTGCGTGGCTTAGTAGTTGATCTATGCTATGAAAGTAGTCTCCATGTGCATTGAATACTTAGAGAAGTTTGATTCATCTCAATTAGTTTTGAGTTGTGGCTGCGGTAATATTTAAGTTATGTTAGTATGGTGTTGTGGATCTAGAAATACTTGTGTTGAAGTTAGTGATTCCCGTAGCATGCACGTATGGTGAACCGCTATGTGATGAAGTCTGAGCATGATTAGTCTATTGATTGTCATCCTTTGTGTGGCGGTCGGGATCGCGCGATGGTTTATACCTACCAACCCTTCCCCTAGGAGTATGCGTTGTATGCTTTGTTTCGATTACTAGTAAAACTTTTGCAACAAGTATATGAGTTCTTCGTGACTAATGTTGAGTCCATGGTTTAGATACACTTTGACCTTCCACCATCACTATCTTCTTAGTGTCGTGCAACTTTTGCCGGTGCATAAAACCCACCATTTGCCTCCCTCAAAACAGCCACCATACCTACCTACTATGGCTTTTTCACACCCACTAGTTTTCTTTAAGAGCTTTGACTTACTCTTAGCTCTAGTGCATCATTTCTATGGCAATCCCTACTCATTCACATTGATATCTATTGATGAGCATCTCCATAGCTCATTGATATGCCTAGTTAATGTGACCATCTTCTCCTTGTTTGTCTTGCAACCTCCACCACACTCCACACCACTTATAGTGCTAAAACCATGGCTCACGCTCATGTATTGCGTGAGAGTTGAAAAGGTTTGAGAAACTAAAGGTGTGAAAACAATTACTTGGCCAATACTGGGGTTGTGCATGATTTAAATTCGTTGTGCAAAGATGATAGCGCATAGCCAGACTATATGATTTTGTAGGGATAACTTTCTTCTAGCCTTGTTATTTTGAAAGTTCATGATTACCTTGCTAGTTTGCTTGAAGTATTATTGTCTCCACATCAATAGCAAACTATTGTTTTTAATCTAATGGATCTGAACATTCGCGTCACATAAGAGGAGTTACAAAGGACATCTATGCTAGGTAGCATGAAAGCATCAAAAATTCATTCTTTATCACTTCCCTACTCGATGACGAGGAGGAGTTAATCTTGGGGATGCTTGATACGTCTCAAACGTATCTATAATTTTCGATGGTTTCATGCTGTTATATTGTCAACTTTGGATGTTTTATGTACCTTCTATATCTTTTTTGGGACTAACTTATTAATTCAGTGCCAAGTGCAAGTTCCTGTTTTTTTCTATGTTATTGACTCTTTTCAGATCTAATTTTGGAACGGAGTCCAAACGAAATAAAATCCCCGAAATAATTTTTTTCCAGAACGGAAGAAGATCAGGGGACTTGAGGGCCAAGGCACGAGAGCCATAGGGGGCCCACAAGCCCTGTAGCCGCCACCAGGGGGGCGGCTTCTATCAGGCTTGTGGCCTCCCTGGAGCCCCCCTGCCCTAGCTCTTTCGCCTATATATTCCCTAAAATCTAGAAAAAATAAGGGCATCCACGAAAACACTTTTCCGCCACCGCAAGCTTCCGTTTCCGCGAGATCTCATATGGAGACCCTGCCCGGTGCCCTGTCGGAGGGGACTTTGGAGTTGGAGGGCTTCTACATCAACATCATCGCCTCTCCAATGACTCGTGAGTAGTTCACTTCAGACCTACGGGTCCGTAGTTAGTAGCTAGATGGATTCTTCTCTCTCTTGGATCTTCAATACAAAGTTCTCCATGATCTTCATGGAGATCTATCCGATATAATCCTCTTTGGCGGTGTGTTTGTCGAGATCCGATGAATTGTGGATTTGTGATTAGATTATCTATGAATTATATTTGTCTTTGCTGATTTCTTATATGCATGATTTGATATCCTTGTAAGTCTCTCCGAGTCTTGGGGTTTGTTTGGCCAACTAGATCTATGATTCTTGCAATGGGAGAAGTGCTTGGTTTTGGGTTCATACCATGTGGTGACCTTTCCCAGTGACAGAAGGGGCAGCAAAGCATGCATCATGTTGTTGCCATCAAGGCTAACAAGATGGGCTTTTATCGTAGATATGAGATTGCCCATATACATCATGTCATCTTGCTTAAGGCGTTACTCTCTTCTCATGAACTTAATGTTGGGGAACGTCGCATGGGAAACAAAAATTTTCCTACGCGCACGAAAACCTATCATGGTGATGTCCATCTACGAGAGGGGATGAGTGATCTACGTACCCTTGTAGATCGTACAGCAGAAGCGTTAGAGAACGCGGTTGATGTAGTGGAACATCCTCACGTCCCTCGATCCGCCCCGCGAACAATCCCGCGATCAGTCCCACGATCTAGTACCGAACGGACGGCACCTCCGCGTTCAGCACACGTACAGCTCGACGATGATCTCGGCCTTCTTGATCCAGCAAGAGAGACGGAGAGGTAGAAGAGTTCTCCGGCAGCGTGACGGCGCTCCGGAGGTTGGTGATGACCTTGTCTCAGCAGGGCTCCGCCCGAGCTCCGCAGAAACGCGATCTAGAGGAAAAACCGTGGAGGTATGTGGTCGGGCAGCCGTGAGAAAGTGGTCTCAAATCAGCCCTAATTGCTCCATATATATAGGAGGAGGGAGGGGGGCCTTGCCTTGGGGTCCAAGGACCCCCAAGGAGTCGGCCGAGCCAAGGGGGGGAGGACTCTCCCCCAAACCGAGTTGGACTTGGTTTGGTGGGAGGAGTCCCCTTCCCTTCCCACCTCCTTCCTTTTTTTTTCTTTCCTCTTGATTCTTCTTCTCTTGGCGCATTGGGCACTTGTGGGCTGTCCCACCAGCCCACTAAGGGCTGGTGTGGCTCCCCAAATGCCTATGGGCTTCCCCGGGGTGGGTTGCCCCCCGGTGAACTCCCGGAACCCATTCGTCATTCCCGGTACATTCCCGGTAACTCCGAAAACCTTCCGGTAATCAAATGAGGTCATCCTATATATCAATCTTCGTTTCCGGACCATTCCGGAAACCCTCATGACGTCCGTGATCTCATCCGGGACTCCGAACAACATTCGGTAACCAACCATATAACTCAAATACGCATAAAACAACGTCGAACCTTAAGTGTGCAGACCCTGCGGGTTCGAGAACTATGTAGACATGACCCGAGAGACTCCTCGGTCAATATCCAATAGCGGGACCTGGATGCCCATATTGGATCCTACATATTCTACAAAGATCTTATCGTTTGAACCTCAGTGCCAAGGATTCGTATAATCCCGTATATCATTCCCTTTGTCCTTCGGTATATTACTTGCCCGAGATTCGATCGTCAGTATCCGCATACCTATTTCAATCTCGTTTACCGGCAAGTCTCTTTACTCGTTCCGTAATACAAGATCCTGCAACTTACACTAAGTTACATTGCTTGCAAGGCTTGTGTGTGATGTTGCATTACCGAGTGGGCCCCGAGATACCTCTCCGTCACACGGAGTGACAAATCCCAGTCTTGATCCATACTAACTCAACTAACACCTTCGGAGATACCTGTAGAGCATCTTTATAGTCACCCAGTTACGTTGCGACGTTTGATACACACAAAGCATTCCTCCGGTGTCAGTAAGTTATATGATCTCATGGTCATAGGAATAAATACTTGACACGCAGAAAACAGTAGCAACAAAATGACACGATCAACATGCTACGTCTATTAGTTTGGGTCTAGTCCATCACGTGATTCTCCCAATGACGTGATCCAGTTATCAAGCAACAACACTTTGTTCATAATCAGAAGACACTGACTATCATTGATCAACCGGCTAGCCAACTAGAGGCATGCTAGGGACGGTGTTTTGTCTATGTATCCACACATGTAAATGAGTCTTCATTCAATACAATTATAGCATGGATAATAAACCATTATCTTGATACAGGAATTGTAATAATAACTATACATTTATTATTGCCTCTAGGGCATAATTCCAACAGTCTCCCACTTGCACTAGAGTCAATAATCTAGCCCTCACATCACCATGTGAATTACATTGTAATAAATCTAACACCCATACAGTTCTGGTGTCGATCATGTTTTGGCCGTGGAAGAGGTTTAGTCAGCGGGTCTGCTACATTCAGATCCGTGTGCACTTTGCATATATTTACGTCCTCCTCCTCGACGTAGTCGCGGATGAGGTTGAAGCGTCGTTTGATGTGTCTGGTCTTCTTGTGAAACCTTGGCTCCTTTGCTAAGGCAATGGCACCAGTGTTGTCAGAGAACAAGGTTATTGGATCCAGTGCACTTGGCACCACTCCAAGATCCGTCATGAACTGCTTCATCCAGACACCCTCCTTAGCCGCCTCCGAGGCAGCCATGTACTCCGCTTCACATGTAGAATCTGCTACGACGCTTTGCTTGGAACTGCACCAGCTTACTGCACCCCCATTAAGAATAAACACGTATCCGGTTTGCGACTTAGAGTCGTCCGGATCTGTGTCAAAGCTTGCATCGACGTAACCTTTAACGGCGAGCTCTTCGTCACCTCCATACACGAGAAACATCTCCTTAGTCCTTTTCAGGTACTTCAGGATATTCTTGACCGCTGTCCAGTGATCCACTCCTGGATTACTCTGGAACCTACCTGCCATACTTATGGCCAGGCTAACATCCGGTCTAGTGCACAGCATCGCATACATGATAGAACCTATGGCTGAAGCATAGGGGACGGAGCGCATATGCTCTCTATCTTCATCAGTTGCTGGGCACTGAGTCTTACTCAATCTCGTACCTTGTAACACTGGCAAGTACCCTTTCTTGGACTGTTCCATTTTGAACCTCTTCAAAACTTTATCAAGGTATGTGTTTTGTGAAAGTCCTATCAGTAGTTTTGATCTATCCCTATAGATCTTAATGCCTAGAATGTAAGCAGCTTCTCCTAGGTCCTTCATAGAGAAACTTTTATTCAAGTAACCTTTTATGCTCTCCAAAAGCTCTACGTTGTTTCCAATCAGTAATATGTCATCCACATATAATATTAGAAACGCCACAGAGCTCCCACTCACTTTCTTGTAAATACAAGATTCTCCAACCACTTGTATAAACCCAAATGCTTTGATCACCTCATCAAAGCGTTTGTTCCAACTCCGAGATGCTTGCACCAGTCCATAAATGGATCGCTGGAGCTTGCACACCTTGTTAGCATTTTTAGGATCGACAAAACCTTCGGGTTGCATCATATACAACTCTTCCTTAAGGAAACCGTTAAGGAACGCCGTTTTGACATCCATCTGCCAGATTTCATAATCGAAAAATGCAGCTATTGCTAACATGATTCTGACGGACTTAAGCATTGCCACGTGAGAGAAAGTCTCATCGTAGTCAATTCCTGGAACTTGTGAAAAACCCTTTGCCACAAGTCGAGCTTTATAAACAGTCACATTACCGTCAGCGTCCGTCTTCTTCTTAAAGATCCATTTGTTCTGAATAGCCTTGCGGCCCTCAGGCAGTATCTCCAAAGTCAACAATTTGTTCTCATACATGGATCCTATCTCGGATTTCATGGCTTCTAGCCATTTGTTGGAATCTGGGCCCACCATCGCTTCTTCATAATTTGCAGGTTCATTGTTGTCTAACAACATGATTGATAAGACGGGATTACCGTACCACTCTGGAGCAGCGCGTGATCTCGTTGACCTGCGTGGTTCAACAGAAACTTGAACTGGAGTTTCATGATCATCATCATTAACTTCCACCTCAACCGGCGTCGCAATGACAGAGGTTTCCCCTTGCCCTGCGCCACCATCCAGAGGGATGAGAGGTTCGACAACCTCGTCAAGTTCTATCTTCCTCCCACTCAACTCTCTCGAGAGAAATTCCTTCTCGAGAAAAGTTCCGTCCTTAGCAACAAACACTTTGCCCTCGGATTTGAGATAGAAGGTGTACCCAACTGTCTCTTTTGGGTAACCTATGAAGATGCATTTTTCCGCTTTGGGTTCCAGCTTTTCAGGCTGAAGCTTTTTGACATAAGCATCACATCCCCAAACTTTAAGAAACGACAACTTTGGCCTTTTGCCATACCACAGTTCGTATGGTGTCGTCTCAATGGATTTTGATGGTGCCCTATTTAAAGTGAATGCAGCTGTTTCTAATGCATAACCCCAAAATGATAACGGCAAATCAGTAAGAGACATCATAGACCGCACCATCTCTAACAAAGTACGATTACGACGTTCGGACACACCATTACGCTGTGGTGTTCCAGGCGGTGTTAACTGCGAAACAATTCCACATTGTCTTAAGTGAGCACCAAACTCGAAACTCAGATATTCACCCCCACGATCAGACCGTAGGAACTTGATCTTCTTGTTACGATGATTTTCCACTTCACTCTGAAATTGCTTGAACTTTTCAAATGTTTCAGACTTGTGCTTCATCAAGTAGACATAACCATATCTACTTAAATCGTCAGTGAAGGTGAGGAAATAACGATATCCGCCGCGTGCCTCTACGCTCATTGGACCACACACATCGGTATGTATGATTTCCAACAAGTCACTTGCACGCTCCATTGTTCCGGAGAACGGAGTCTTAGTCATCTTGCCCATGAGGCATGGTTCGCACGTGTCAAGTGAATCAAAGTCAAGTGACTCCAAAAGTCCATCAGCATGGAGTTTCTTCATGCGCTTTACACCAATATGACCCAAGCGGCAGTGCCACAAAAATATGGCGCTATCATTGTTTACTCTAACTCTTTTGGTCTCAATGTTATGTATATGCGTATCGCTATCAAGATTCAATATGAACAATCCCCTCACATTCGGTGCATGACCATAAAAGATGTTACTCATAGAAATAGAACAACCATTATTCTCAGACTTAAAAGAGTAACCGTCTCGCAATAAACAAGATCCAGATATAATGTTCATGCTCAACGCAGGCACTAAATAACAATGATTTAAGTTCATCACTAATCCCGATGGTAGCTGAAGTGACACTGTGCCGACGGCGATTGCATCAACCTTGGAACCATTTCCTACGCGCATCGTCACTTCGTCTTTCGCCAGGCTTCGTCTATTCCGCAGTTCCTGTTTCGAGTTGCAAATGTGAGCAACAGAACCGGTATCGAATACCCAGGCACTACTACGAGAGCCGGTTAAGTACACATCAATAACATGTATATCAAATATACCTGATTTTTCTTTGCCCGCCTTCTTATCTGCCAGATACTTGGGGCAATTGCGCTTCCAGTGACCCATACCCTTGCAATAGAAGCACTCTGTTTCAGGCTTAGGTCCAGCCTTGGGTTTCTTCGGCGGATTGGCAACATGCTTGCCGCTCTTCTTCGAATTTCCCTTCTTGCCTTTGCCGTTTCTCTTGAAACTAGTGGTCTTGCTCACCATCAACAGTTGATGCTCTTTACGGAGTTCAGACTCTGCGACTTTCAGCATCGCAAACAACTCGCCGGGAGACTTGTTCATCCCTTGCATGTTGTAGTTCAACACAAAGCCTTTATAGCTTGGCGGCAGTGATTGAAGGATTCTGTCAGTGATAGCCTCTTGCGGGAGTTCAATCCCCAGCTCAGCCAGACGGTTTGAGTACCCAGACATTTTGAGCACATGTTCACTGACATACGAGTTTTCCTCCATCTTGCAAGCATAGAATTTATCGGAGGTCTCATACCTCTCGATCCGGGCGTTCTTCTGAAAGATAAACTTCAACTCCTAGAACATCTCAAATGCTCCATGACGCTCAAAGCGACGTTGAAGTCCCGGTTCTAAGCCATACAAGACTGCACATTGAACTATTGAGTAGTCCTCCTTACGCGCTAACCAAGCGTTCTTAACATCCTGATCAGCCGTAGCGGGTGGTTCATCTCCTAGCGCAGCATTAAGGACATAATCCTTCTTCCCAGCTTGTAAGATTAGCTTAAGATTACGAGCCCAGTCTACAAAGTTGCTTCCATCATCTTTCAACTTAGCTTTCTCTAGGAACGTATTAAAATTCAGGATGACATTCGCGTGAGCCATGATCTACAACACAAATATATTCAAAGTGGACTTAGACTATGTTCAAGATAATTAGAGTTTAACTTAATCAAATTATATGCTAAACTCCCACTCAAAAAGTACATCTCTCTAGTCATTTGAGTGGTTCATGATCCACTTACACTATCCCAAGTCCGATCATCACGTGAGTTGAGTATAGTTTCAGTGGTAAGCATCCCTATGCTAATCATATCAACTATATGATTCATGATCGACCTTTCGGTCTCATGTGTTCCGAGGCCATGTCTGCACATGCTAGGCTCGTCAAGCTTAACCCGAGTGTTCCGCGTGCGCAACTGTTTTGCACCCGTTGTATGTGAACGTTGAGTCTATCACACCCGATCATCACGTGGTGTCTCGAAACGACGAACTGTAGCAACGGTGCACAGTCGGGGAGAACACAATTTCGTCTTGAAATTTTAGTGAGAGATCACCTCATAATGCTACCGTCGTTCTAAGCAAAATAAGGTGCATAAAAGGATTAACATCACATGCAATTCATAAGTGACATGATATGGCCATCATCACGTGCTTCTTGATCTCCATCACCAAAGCACCGACACGATCTTCTTGTCACCGGCGCCACACCATGATCATCCATCAACATGTTGCCATCGGGGTTGTCGTGCTACTTATGCTATTACTACTAAAGCTACATCCTAGCAAAATAGTAAACGCATCTGCAAGCACAAACGTTAGTATAAAGACAACCCTATGGCTCCTGCCGGTTGCCGTACCGTCGACGTGCAAGTCGATATTTCTATTACAACATGATCATCTCATACATCCAATATATCACATCACATCATTGGCCATATCACATCACAATCATACCCTGCAAAAACAAGTTAGACGTCCTCTAATTTTGTTGTTGCATGTTTTACGTGGTGACCAAGGGTATCTAGTAGGATCGCATCTTACTTACGCAAACACCACAACGGAGATATATGAGTTGCTATTTAACCTCATCCAAGGACCTCCTCGGTCAAATCCGATTCAACTAAAGTTGGAGAAACCGTCACTTGCCAGTCATCTTTGAGCAAAGGGGGTTACTCGTAACGATGAAACCAGTCTCTCGTAAGCGTATGAGTAATGTCGGTCCAAGCCGCTTCAATCCAACAATACCGCGGAATCAAGAAAAGACTAAGGAGGGCAGCAAAACGCACATCACCGCCCACAAAAACTTTTGTGTTCTACTCGAGAAGACATCTACGCATGAACCTAGCTCATGATGCCACTGTTGGGGAACGTCGCATGGGAAACAAAAAATTTCCTACGCGCACGAAAACCTATCATGGTGATGTCCATCTACGAGAGGGGATGAGTGATCTACGTACCCTTGTAGATCATACAGCAGAAGCGTTAGAGAACGCGGTTGATGTAGTGGAACGTCCTCACGTCCCTCGATCCGCCCCGCGAACAATCCCGCGATCAGTCCCACGATCTAGTACCGAACGGACGGCACCTCCGCGTTCAGCACACGTACAGCTCGACGATGATCTCGGCCTTCTTGATCTAGCAAGAGAGACGGAGAGGTAGAAGAGTTCTCCGGCAGCGTGACGACGCTTCGGAGGTTGGTGATGACCTTGTCTCAGCAGGGCTCCGCCCGAGCTCCGCAGAAACGCGATCTAGAGGAAAAACCGTGGAGGTATGTGGTCGGGCAGCCGTGAGAAAGTCGTCTCAAATCAGCCCTAATTGCTCCATATATATAGGAGGAGGGAGGGGGGCCTTTCCTTGGGGTCCAAGGACCCCCAAGGAGTCGGCCGAGCCAAGGGGGGGAGGACTCCCCCCCAAACCGAGTTGGACTTGGTTTGGTGGGAGGAGTCCCCTTCCCTTCCCACCTCCTTCCTTTTTTTTTCTTTCCTCTTGATTCTTCTTCTCTTGGCGCATTGGGCACTTGTGGGCTGTCCCACCAGCCCACTAAGGGCTGGTGTGGCTCCCCAAATGCCTATGGGCTTCCCCGGGGTGGGTTGCCCCCCCGGTGAACTCCCGGAACCCATTCGTCATTCCCGGTACATTCCCGGTAACTCCGAAAACCTTCCGGTAATCAAATGAGGTCATCCTATATATCAATCTTCGTTTCCGGACCATTCCGGAAACCCTCATGACGTCCGTGATCTCATCCGGGACTCCGAACAACATTCGGTAACCAACCATATAACTCAAATACGCATAAAACAACGTCGAACCTTAAGTGTGCAGACCCTGCGGGTTCGAGAACTATGTAGACATGACCCGAGAGACTCCTCGGTCAATATCCAATAGCGGGACCTGGATGCCCATGTTGGATCCTACATATTCTACGAAGATCTTATCGTTTGAACCTCAGTGCCAAGGATTCGTATAATCCCGTATATCATTCCCTTTGTCCTTCGGTATATTACTTGCCCGAGATTTGATCGTCAGTATCCGCATACCTATTTCAATCTCGTTTACCGGCAAGTCTCTTTACTCGTTCCGTAATACAAGATCCCGCAACTTACACTAAGTTACATTGCTTGCAAGGCTTGTGTGTGATGTTGCATTACCGAGTGGGCCCCGAGATACCTCTCCGTCACACGGAGTGACAAATCCCAGTCTTGATCCATACTAACTCAACTAACACCTTCGGAGATACCTGTAGAGCATCTTTATAGTCACCCAGTTACGTTGCGACGTTTGATACACACAAAGCATTCCTCCGGTGTCAGTAAGTTATATGATCTCATGGTCATAGGAATAAATACTTGACACGCAGAAAACAGTAGAAACAAAATGACACGATCAACATGCTACGTCTATTAGTTTGGGTCTAGTCCATCACGTGATTCTCCCAATGACGTGATCCAGTTATCAAGCAACAACACTTTGTTCATAATCAGAAGACACTGACTATCATTGATAACCGGCTAGCCAACTAGAGGCATGCTAGGGACGGTGTTTTGTCTATGTATCCACACATGTAAATGAGTCTTCATTCAATACAATTATAGCATGGATAATAAACTATTATGTTGATACAGGAATTATAATAATAACTATACATTTATTATTGCCTCTAGGGCATAATTCCAACACTTAATACACTAGATGCATGCTGGATAGCGGTCGACGTGTGGAGTAATAGTAGTAGATGCAGAAAGTATCGGTCTACTTGTTTTGGACGTGATGCCTATAGATATAATCATTGCCTTAGATAACGTCACAACTTTGCGCAGTTCTATCAATTGCTCGACAGTAATTCGTTCACCCACCGCCTACTTGCTTTCATGAGAGAAGCCACTAGTGAACACTACGGCCCCCGGGTCTATTCACAACTATCGTTTCTGCTTCCACTTTTACTTTGCTTTGTTTCTTTTTGCTTTCAGTTCTCACTTTGCAAACAATCTATAAGGGATTGACAACCCCTTCATAGCGTTGGGTGCAAGCTCTTTGTGTTTGTGCAGGTACTTGCGACAATCCTTCACTGGATCGATACCTTGGTTCTCAAAACTGAGGGAAATACTTACCGCCGCTGTGCTACATCACCCTTCCGCTTTGAGGGAACACCAATGCAAGGCTCCAAGGCCACGGGGGAATCCTTTGCATATTTGCCAAGGAAGTCCCTAAAGGCGTGGCCGTAGCAGAAGGATTCCTAGTGCCGTTGCTGAGGAGTATCAAGACAAGAATAGCAGAAGGATTCTTGGCGCAGTTGGAAGGTCTTTTGTTGAAGTAGCAGAGACCGGTTTCATCGACTAACATGCAACTTGTTGCATGAAGATGACTGGCGGGTGCCTGTTTCTTGACCGAGGCTGTCCTTGGAGAGAGGTTAAATAGCAATTTGCACATCACCGTTGTGGTTTTGCGTAAGTAAGATGCGATCATACTAGATACCCATAGCAGCCACGTAAAACATGCAACAACAAATTGGAGGACATCTAACTTGTTTTTGCAGGGTATGCATGTGATGTGATATGGCCAAATACATGATGTGATATATTGGATGTATGAGATGATCATGTTGTAATAGTTAAATATTGATGCTACGTCAACCGGCAGGAGCCATAGGGTTGTCTTAAACTAACGTTTGTGTTTGCAGATGCGTTTACTATATTGCTACATTGTAGCTTTAGTAGTAATTGTTGGAAATATGCCCTAGAAGCAATGTTAAATAGTTATTATTATATTTCCTGTTTTCAAGATAATCGTTTATTATCCATGCTATAATTGTATTGAATGAAAACATAGATACATGTGGGATACATGGACAAAACAATGTCCCTAGCAAGCCTCTAGTTGGCTATCCAGTTGATCAATGATAGTCAAGGTTTTCTGACTATATGCAAGCGTTGTCACTTGATAACTGGATCACATCATTAGGAGAATCATGTGATGGACTAGACCCAAACTATGAACGTAGCATATTGATCGTGTTGTTTTATTGCTATTGTTTTCTGCGTGTCAAGTATTTATTCCTATGACCATGAGATCATATTACTCACTGGCACCGGAGGAATGCCTTGTGTGTATCAAACGTTGCAACGTAACTAGGTGACTATAAAGGTACTCTACATGTATCTCCGAAGGTGTCCGTTGAGTTAGTATGGATCAAGACTGGGATTTGTCACTCCGTGTGACAGAGAGGTATCTCGGGGCCCACTCGATAATACAACATCACACACAAGCCTTGCAAGCAATTTGACTAAGTGTAAGTCACGGGATCTTGTATTACGGAACGAGAAAAGAGACTTTTCGGTAACGATATTGAAATAGGTATGCGGATACCAACGATCAAATCTCGGGCAAGTAACATACCGAAGGACAAAGGGAATGACATATGGGATTATATGAATCCTTGACACTGAGGTTCAACATATAAGATCTTCGAAGAATATGTAGGATCCAATATGGGCATTTCCGGCAAAGTTGATTAATATATAGGATGGTTTCATTTGGTCACCGGAAAGTTTCGAGCAATTCCGACAATGTACCGGGAGTGACGAATGGGTTTTGGGTGTTTACCGTGAGGGGCCCACCCACCCGGGAGTGAGCCCAAGGACCTAGGGTGGTGCACCAAGTCCAATCACGATCATACTAGATACCCATAGCAGCCACGTAAAACATGCAACAACAAATTAGAGGACATATAACTTGTTTTTGCAGGGTATGCTTGTGATATGATATGGCCAATGACGTGATGTGATATATTGGATGTATGAGATGATCATGTTGTAATAGTTAATATCGACTTGCACGTCGATGCTACGACAACAGGCAGGAGCCATAGGGTTGTCTTTAAACTAACGTTTGTGTTTGCAGATGCGTTTACTATATTGCTAGGTCGTAGCTTTAGTAGTAATAGCATAGATAGCACGGCAACCTCGATGCGACATGTTGATGGAGATCATGATGATGGAGATCATGGTGTGGCACCGGTGACAAGAAGATCATGCCGGTGCTTAAGTGATGGAGATCAAGAAGCACAAGATGATGGCCATATCATGTCACTTATGAATTGCACGTGATGTTAATTCTTTTATGCACCTTATTTTCCTTAGAACGACGGTAGCATTATAAGGTGATCTATCACTAAAATTTCAAGATGAAATTGTGTTCTCCCCGATTGTGCACCGTTGCGATAGTTCGTCGTTTCGAGACACCACATGATGATCGGGTGTGATAGACTCAACGTTCACATACAACGGGTGCAAAACAGTTGCACACGCGGAACACTCGGGTTAAACTTGACGAGCCTAGCATGTGCAAACATGACCTCGGAACACATGAGACCGAAAGGTCGAGCATGAATCGTATAGTTGATATGATTAGCATAGAGATGCTTACCACTGAAACTATTCTCAACTCACGTGATGATCGGACTTGAGTTAGTGAATTTGGATCATGTACCACTCAAATTACTAGAGAGATGTACTTTTTGAGTGGGAGTTTATTAGTAATTTGATTAATTAAACTCTAATTATCTTAAACATAGTCTAAGTCCACTTTGCGATATTTGTGTTGTAGATCAATAGCTCACGCAACAACCACACTGAATTTTAATACGTTCCTAGATAAAGCTAAGTTGAAATATGATAGAAGCAACT
This sequence comes from Hordeum vulgare subsp. vulgare, assembly GCF_904849725.1. Taxonomy (NCBI): domain Eukaryota; kingdom Viridiplantae; phylum Streptophyta; class Magnoliopsida; order Poales; family Poaceae; genus Hordeum; species Hordeum vulgare. The sequence goes on from NC_058520.1 coordinate 85,116,921, forward strand.
TTGTAGACTGGGCTCATAATCTTAAGTTGCTCCTGCAAGCTGGGAAGAAGGATTATGTCCTTAATGCTACGCTAGGAGATGAACCAGCCGCTACGGCTAACCAAGATGTTAAGAACACTTGGTTAACACGTAAGGAGGACTACTCAGTAGTTCAATGTGCAGTCTTGTATGGCTTAGAGCCGAGACTTCAATGTTGTTTTGAGCGTCATGGAGCATATGAGATGTTCCAGGAGTTGAAGTTTATCTCTTAGAAGAACGCCCAGATCGAGAGGTATGAGACCTTCGATAAATTCTATGCTTGCAAGATGGAGGAGAATTCGTGTGTTAGTGAACATGTGCTCAAAATGTCTGGATACTCAAACCGTCTAGCTGAGATGGGGATAGAACTCCCGCAAGAAGCTATCATTGAAAGAATTCTTCAATCACTGCCACCTAGCTATAAGAGCTTTGTGTTGAACTATAACATGCAAGGGATGAACAAGTCACTCGGCGAGTTATTCGCGATGCTGAAAGTCACAGAGTCAGAACTCCGGAAAGAACATCAAGTGTTGATGGTCAATAAGACCACTAGTTTCAAGAGAAACGACAAAGGCAAGAAGGGTAACTCCAAGAAGAGCGGCAAGCCTATTGTCAATCCGACGAAGAAACCCAAGGCTGGACCTAAGCCTGAAACAGAGTGTTATTATTGCATGGGACTGGGTCACTGGAAGAGCAACTGCCCCAAGTATTTGGCTAATAAGAAGACGGCCAAGGAAAAATCAGGTATATTCGATATACATGTTATTGATGTGTACTTAACCAACTCTCGTAGTAGTGCCTGGGTATTCGATACCCATTCTCTTGCTCATATTTGCAACCCGAAACAGGAACTCCGGAATAAACGAAGGTTGGCGAAGGATGAAGTGACGATGCGCGTGGGAAATGGTTCCAAGGTTGATGCAGTCGCTGTCGGCACAGTTTCACTCATAAAAGATATGAACTTAAATAATTGTTATTTAGTGCCTGCGTTAAGGATGAACATTATATATGGATCTTCTTTATTGCGAGACGGTTACTCATTTAAGTCAAAGAATAATGGTTGTTCTATTTCTATGAGTAATATCTTTTATGGTCATGCACCCAATGTGAGAGGATTGTTCATATTGAATCTTGATAGCGATGATACACATATACATAACATTGAGACCAAAAGATGTAGAGTTAACAATGATAGCGCCATGTTTTTGTGGCACTGCCGCTTAGGTCATATTGGTGTAAAGCGCATGAAGAAACTCCATTCCGGTGGACTTTTGGAGTCACTTGACTTTGAATCACTTGACACATGTGAACCATGCCTCATGGGCAAGATGACTAAGACTCCGTTCTCCGGAACAATGGAGCGTGCAAGTGACTTGTTGGAAATCATACATACCGATGTGTGCGGTCCGATGAGTGTGGAGGCACGCGGTGGATATCGTTAGTTTCTCACCTTCACTGACGATTTGAGTAGGTATGGATATATCTACTTGATGAAGCACAAATCTGAAACGTTTGAGAAGTTCAAGCAACTTCAGAGTGAAGTTGAAAATCATCATAACAAGAAGGTCAAGTTCCTACGGTCTGATCGTGGGGGTGAATATCTGAGTTTCGAGTTTGGTGCTCACTTAAGACAATGTGGAATTGTTTCACAGCTGACACCGCCTGGAAAACCACAGGGTAATGGTCTGTCCGAACGTCGTAATCGTACTTTGTTAAAAATGGTGCGATCTATGATGTCTCTTACCGATTTGCCGTTATCATTTTGGGGATATGCATTAGAGACAGCTGCATTCACTTTAAATAGGGCACCATCAAAATCCGTTGAGACGACACCATACGAACTGTGGTATGGCAAAAGACCGAAATTGTCATTTCTTAAAGTTTGGGGATGTGATGCTTATCTCAAAAAGTTGTAGCCTGAAAAGCTAGAACCCAAAGCGGAAAAGTGCGTCTTCATAGGTTACCCAAAGGAGACAGTTGGGTACACCTTCTATCTCAAATCCGAGGGCAAAGTGTTTGTTGCTAAAAACGGAGCCATTCTTGAGAAGGAGTTCCTCTCAAAAGAATTGAGTGGGAGGAAGATAGAACTTGATGAGGTTGTCGAACCTCTAGTCCCTCTAGATGGTGGTGCAGGGCAAGGGGAAACCCGTGTCATAGCGACGCTGGTTGAGGAGGAAGTTGATGATGATGATCATGAAACTTTGGATCAAGTTCCTATCGGACCTCGCAGGTCGACGAGATCACGTACTACTCCTGAGCGGTACGGTAATCCTGTCTTATCAATCATGCTGTTAGACAACAATGAACCTGCGAATTATGAAGAAGCAATGGTGGGCCCGGATTCCAACAAATATCTGGAGGCCATGAAGTCCGAGATAGGATCTATGTACGAAAACAAAGTGTGGACTTTGGAAGTACTACCTGAAGGACGCAAGGCTATTCAGAACAAATGGATCTTCAAGAAGAAGACAGAGGCAGACGGTAATGTGACTGTTTATAAAGCTCGACTTGTGGCAAAGGGTTTTTCACAAGTTCAAGGAGTTGACTACAATGAGACGTTCTCACCAGTAGTGATGCTTAAGTCCGTCTGAATCATGTTAGCAATGGATGCATTTTTCGATTATGAAATCTGGCAGATGGATGTCAAAATGGCGTTCCTTAACGGTTTTCTTAAGGAAGAGTTCTATATGATGTAGCCCGAAGGTTTTGTCGATCCAAAGAATTCTAACAAAGTGTGCAAGCTCTAGCGATCCATTTACGGACTGGTGCAGGCATCTCGGAGTTGGAATAAACGCTTTGATGAGGTGATCAAAGCATTTGGGTTTATACAAGTGGTTGGAGAATCTTGTATTTACAAGAAAGTGAGTGGGAGCTCTGTGGCTTTTCTAATATTATATGTGGATGACATATTGCTGATTGGAAACAACATGGAGTTTTTGGAGAGGGTAAAGTATTACTTGAATAAAAGTTTCTCTATGAAGGACCTAGGAGAAGCTGCTTACATTCTAGGCATTATGATCTATCGGGATAGATCGAGACGCCTGATAGGACTTTCACAAAGCACATACCTTGATAAAGTTTTGAAGAAATTAAAAATGGAACAGTCCAAGAAAGGGTTCTTGCTAGTGTTACAAGGTATAAAATTGAGTAAGACTTAGTGCCCAGCAACTGCGGAAGATAGAGAACAAATAAGTTCCGTCCCCTATGCTTCAGCCATAGGTTCTATCATGTATGCAATGTTGTGCACTAGACCAGACGTCAGCTTGGCCATAAGTATGGCAGGCGGGTTTCAAAGTAATCTAGGAGTGGATCACTAGACGGCGGTCAAGAATATTCTGAAGTACCTGAAAAGGACTAAGGAAATGTTTCTCGTTTTTGGAGGTGACGAAGAGCTCGTCGTAAAGGGTTACATCGACGCAAGCTTTGACACTGATCCGGATGACTCTAAGTCTCAAACCGGATAGGTATTTATTCTTAATGGGGGTGCGGTAAGCTGGTGCAGTTCCAAGCAAAGCGTCGTAGCAGATTCTACATGTGAAGTGGAGTACATGGCTGCCTCGGAGGCAGCAAAGGAGGGTGTCTGGATGAAGCAGTTCATGACGGATCTTGGAGTTGTGCCAAGCGCACTAAATCCAATAACTATGTTCTATGACAACAATGGTGCCATAGCTCTAGCAAAGGAACCAAGGTTTCACAAGAAGACCACGCACATCAAACGACGGTTCAACCTCATCTGCGACTACGTCGAAGGAGAGGACGTGAATATTGGCAAAGTGCACACGGATCTGAATGTAGCAGACCCGCTGGCTAAACCTCTTCCAAGGGCAAAACATGATCAACACCAGAACTGTATGGGTGTTAGATTTATTACAATGTAAATCGCATGGCGATGTGAGGACTAGATTATTGACTCTAGTGCAAGTGGGAGACTGTTGGAAATATACCCTAGAGGCAATGATAAATAGTTATTATTATATTTCCTTTTTTGAAGATAATCGTTTATTATCCATGCTATAATTGTATTGAATGAAAACATAGATACATGTGTGGATACATAGACAAAACAATGTCCCTAGCAAGCCTGTAGTTGGCTAGTAAGTTGATCAATGCCAATAAAGGTTTTTTGACTATATGCAAGTGTTGTCACTTGATAACTGGATCACATCATTAGGAGAATCATGTGATGGACTAGACCCAAACTATGAACGTAGCATATTGATCGTGTCGTTCTATTGCTATTGTTTTCTGCGTGTCAAGTATTTATTCCTATGACCATGAGATCATATAACTCACTGGCACCAGAGGAATACCTTGTGTGTATCAAACATCGCAACGTAATTGGGTGACTATAATGGTACTCTTCGGGTATCTATGAAGCTGTCCGTTGAGTTAGGATGGATCAAGACTGGGATTTGTCACTCCGTGTGACGGAGTGGTATCTCGGGGCCCACTCGGTAATACAACATCACACACAAGCCTTGCAAGCAATGTGACTAAGTGTAAGTCACGGGATCTTGTATTACGGAACGAGAAAAGAGACTTTCCAGTAACGAGATTAAAATAGGTATGCGGATACCGACGATCAAATCTCGGGCAAGTAACATACCGAAGGACAAAGGGAATGATATACGGGATTATATGAATCCTTGGCACTGAGGTTCAACCGATAAGATCTTTGGAGAATATGTAGGATCCAGTATGGGCATCCAGGTCCCTTTGTTGGATATTGACCGAGGGGTGTCTCGGGTCATGTCTGCATAGTTCTCGAACCCGCAGGGTCTGTGCACTTAAGGTTCGATGATGTTTTAGTATAGTTGAGTTATATGTATGGTTACCGAATGTTGTTCGAAGTCCCGGATGAGATCACGGACATCACGAGGGTTTCCGCAATGGTCCAGAAATGAAGATTGATATAAGGATGGTTTCATTTGGTCACCGGAAAGTTTCGGGCAATTCCGGAGTGTAGCGGGAGTGAAGAATGGGTTCCGGGTGTTTACCGGGAGGGGCCCACCCACCCAGGAGTGAGCCCAAGGCCCTAGGGTGGTGCACCAAGTCCTTAGTGGTCTGGTGTAGTCAGCCCAAGAGGGCTATGGCTCCACATGTAAAAATACCAAAAGAAAAGAAGAAAAAAAGGAAAGAGGGAGGTGGGAAGGAAGAGGAGGACTCCTCCTTCCCAAACCGAATTGGAGGAGGAGTCCTCCTCCACCTTGGCGGCTGGCGCACCATTGGGACCCTTGTGCCCTAAGGCTGGCCCCTCCCCTCCTCCTATATATATTGGTGGTTTAGGGCTTTTTGAAACACAATTTTGCCACGTGCAACTCAAGCCTATTCCACATAGTTTTACCTCTAGATCGGATTTCTGCGGAGCTCGGGTGGAGCCCTGTAGGAGTAGATCATCACGACCACCGGAGCACCGTCATGCTGCCGGAGAACTCATCTACTTCTCCGTCTTGCTTGCTGGATCAAGAAGGCCGGGATCATCGTCGAGTTGTACGTGTGCGGAACGCGGAGGTGCCGTCCATTCGGTGCTAGATTAGAACGGATCGTGGGACGACAGTGATTTGTATCACGAAGTTGTATCACTACATCAACCATGTTTATTAACGCTTCCTGCTTAGCGATATACAAGGGTACGTAGTTCCACTCTCCCCTCTTAGATGGACATCACCATGATAGGTCTTCGTGTGCGTAGGAATTTTTTTTGTTTCCCAACGTTCCCCAACAGTAATAGCATAGATAACACGACAACCCCTATGGCGGCACGATGATGGAGATCATGATGATGGAGATAATGGTGTGGCACCGGTGACGATGAAGATCATGCCGGTGGTTTGGTGATGGAGATCAGGAAGTACAAGATCATGGCCATATCATGTCACTTATGAATTGATGTGATGTTAATCCTTTTTATGCACCTTATTTTGCTTAGAACGACGGTAGCATAATAAGGTGATCCCTCACTAAAATTTCAAGATAAAATTTTGTTCTCCCCGACTGTGCACCGTTGCGACAGTTCATCGTTTCGAGACACCACGTGATGATTGGGTGTGATAGACTCAACGTTCACATACAACGGGTGCAAAACAGTTGCACACACGGAACACTCGGGTTAAACTTGACGAGCCTAGCATGTACAGACATGGCCTGGGAACACAAGAGACCGAAAGGTCAAGCATGAATCATATAGTTGATATGATCAACATGGAGATGTTCACCACTGAAACTATTCTCAACTCACGTGATGATCGGACTTGAGTTAGTGGATTTGGATCATGTGCCACTCAAATGACTAGAGGGATGTATATTTTGAGTGGGAGTTATCAGTAATATGATTAGCTAAACTCAATTATCATAAACATAGACAAAAAGGTCTTTGCAAATTATGTTGTAGCTTGCGTTGTAGCTCTACTATTTTTTATATGTTCCTATAGAAAATTTAGTTGAAAGATGATAGTAGCAATTTTGCGGACTGAGTCCGTGAACTGAGGATTGTCCTCATTGCTGAGAAGAAGGCTTATGTACTTAATGCACCGCTCGGTGTGCTGAACCTCGAGCATCGTCTGTGGATGTTGCGAACATCTGACATACACATTTTTGATGACTACGCGATAGTTCAGTGCGTAATACTTAACGACTTAGGAGTAAGGCGCCGAAGACATTTTTGAATGTCACGGAACATATGAGATGTTCTAAGAGATGAAGTTGGGATTTCATGCTCGTGCCCTTGTTGAGAGGTATGAGACCTCCGACAAGATTCTTTGTCTACAAAGTAAAGGAGAAAAGCTCAATCGTTGAGCATGTGCTCAGATTGTGTGAGTACAACAGTCGCTTGAATCAAGTGGGAGTTAATCTTGCAGATGAGATAGTGATGGTTCTCTAAAGTCACTGCCACCAAGCTACTAGAGCTTCGTTATGAACTATGACATATCAAGGATAGATATGATGATCCTTGAGCTATTCGCGATATTAGACAATGCGAAAGTAGAAATCAAGTAGGAGCATCAATTGTTGATGGTTAGTAAAAGCACTAGTTTCAAGAAGGGCGAGGGCTAGAAGGGATACTTCATGAAACGACAAACCACTTGCTTCTCTATTGAAGAAGCCCAAGGTTAAACCCAAACCCGAGACTAAGTGCTTCTGTTAGGAGGGGAAGAGTTACTGAGGCGGAACTACCCTAGATACTTGTTAGATGAGAAGGCTGGCAAAGTCGACAGAAGTATATTTGATATACATGATATTGGTGTGTACTTTGCTAGTACTCCTAGTAGCACGAGGGTATTGGATACCGGTTCAGTTGCTAAGTGTTAGTAACTCGAAATAAAAGCTACGGAATAAAAGTATACTAGCAAGGGTGAGGTGACGATGTGTGCTGGAAGTAATTCTAAGGTTGATGTGATCAAAAATCGCACGCTCCCTCTACCATTGGGATTGGTGTTAAAACCTAAATAATTGTTATTTGGTGTTTGCGTGGAGCATGAACATGATTGGATCGTGTTTATTGCAATACGATTATTCATTTAAAGAGAATAATGGTTATTATATTTGCTTGAATAATTACCTTCAATTGTTTATTGAATCTCGATAGTAGTGATACACATGTTCATAATATTGATGCCAAAAGATACAAAGTAGTAATGATAGTACCACTTACTTGTGGCACTGCCACTTGAGTCATATTGGTGTAAAATGCATGAAGAAGCTCCATGCTGATGGATCTTTGTACTCACTCATTTTTGAAACATTTGAGACGTGCAAACCATACCTATTGGTATAAACGCATGAAGAAAATCCATGCAGATGGATCGTTTGGACTCACTTGATTTTGAATCACTTGAGACATGCAAATCATACCACATGGGCCAGATGACTGAAGGCCTCGTTTTCCAGTGAGATGGAACAAGAAAGTAACTTGTTGGAAGTCATACATTTTTATGTGTGCAGTCCAATCAGTGCTGAGGCACGCAGTGGATATCGTTATGTTCTTACTTCAGTGACGATTTGAGTAGATACAGGGGTATTTACTTGATGAATCACAAGTCTGAAATATTGAAAATTTCAAAGCTATTTCATAGTGAAGATCATCGTGACAAGAGGATAAGCTGTCTACGATATGATCATAGAGATGAATATCTGAGTTGCGAGTTTTGGTACACAGTTAAGACAATGTGGAAGTGGTTTCGCAATTCATGCCACCTAGAACACCATAGTGTGATGGTGTGTACGAACGTCATAGCCGTGCCCTATTTGATATGGTGCATACTATGATGTCTCTTATCGAATCACCACTATCGTTTATGGGTCATGCATTGGAGACAACCACATTCACTTTAAATAGGGCACTGCGTATTTCTGTTGAGATGACACAATATGAACTATGGTTTGGAGAAACCTAAGTTGTCGTTTCTTGAAAGTTTGGGGCTGCGACGCTTATGTGAAAAAATTTAGTCTGATAAGTTCGAAGCCAAGGCGGATAAATGCATCTTCATAGGATATCCAAAACTGTTGGGTGCATCTCCTATCTCAGATCCAGAAGCAAAGTGTTTGTTTCTAGAAACGATTCCTTTCTCGAGGAAAGGTTTCTCTCGAAATAATTGAGTGGGAGGGTGGTGGAACTTGATAAGGTTATTGAACCGTCACTTCAACCAGTGTGTAGCAGGGCGCAGGAAGTTGTTCATGTGGCACCTACACTAATTGAAGTGGAAACTGATGATGGTGATCATTAAGCTTCAGATCAAGTTACTACAAACCTCGTAGGTCGACAAGGTCGCGTAATACTATAGAGTGGTACGGTAACCCTGTCTTGGAGGTCATGTTATTGAACCTACGAGCTATGGAGAAGCGATGGTGTGCCCGGATTCCGACAAATGGCTGGAGGCCATGAAATCCGAGAGAGGATCCATGTATGAAAATAAAGTGTAGACTTTGGAAGAACTACTTGATGGTCATAAGACAGTTAAGTAAAGATGGATCTTTTAAAGGAAGACAGATGATGATGGTGAAAGTCACCGTTAAGAAAAGCTCGACTTGTCGCAAAGATGTTTTCCGACAAGTTCAAAGAGTTGACTATGATGAGACTTTCTCACTCGTAGCGATGCTAAAAGTCTGTTGGAATTATGTTAGTAGTTGCTGCATTATTTATGAAATATTGCACATTGGATGTCAAAACATTATTTCCTCGACGGTTTCCTTGAGGAAAGGTTGTATGTGATACAACGAGAAAGTTTTGTCGATCCTAAGGGTGCTAACAAGTATGCAAGCTCCAGCTATCCTTCTATGGGCTGGTGCAAGCATCTCGGAGTTGGAATATACACTTTGATGAGATGATCAAAGCTTTTGGGTTTATACAAGGTTTATGAGAAACTTGTATTTCCAAAGAAGTGAGTGGGAGCACTATAGAATTTCTGATAAGTATATGTGGTTGACATATTGTTGATTGGAAGTAATGTAGAATTTCTGTAAATCATAAAGGGTTGTTTGAAAGGAGTTTTTCAAAGGAAAACCTGGATAGAGCTACTTGAACATTGAGCATTAAGATCTATACAGATAGATCAAAACGCTAAATAGAACTTTCAATGAAATGCATGCCGTGACAAGTTTTTGAAGGAGTTCAAAATAGATCAGCAAAGAAGGAGTTCTTGGATGTGTTGTAAGGTGTGAATTTGAGTAAGACTCAAAGCCCGACCATGGCAGAAGAAAGAGAAAGGACAAAGGTCGTCCCCTATGCCTTAGTCGTAGGCTCTAAAGTATGCCATGCTGTGTACCAAACCTGATGTGTGCCTTGCCATGAGTCTGTCAAGGGGTACAAGGAATGATCCGGGATTGAATCACTGAACAACGGTCAAATTTATCCGTAGTAACTAGTGGACTAAGGAATTTCTCTCGATTATGGAGGTGATTAAAGAGTTCATCATAAAGGGTTACGTCGATGCAAGCTTTGACACTAATCTGAATAACTCTGAGTAGTAAACCGGATTTGTATAGTGGAGCAGTCATTTGGAATAGTCCAAATGGCACGTAGTAGCAACATCTACAGAATAACATATAGATTTGTAAAGCAAACACATATCTGAAAGGTTCAGACTCATTGACTAAAACCTCTCTCACAAGCAAGACGTGATCAAACCCCAGAACTGTATGGTTGTTGGATTCGTTAAAATCACATAGTGATGTGAACTAGATTATTGACTCTAGTTCAAGTGGGAGACTGTTGGAAATATGCCCTAGAGGCAATAATAAATTAGTTGTTATTATATTTCTTTGTTCATGATAATCGTTTATTACCCATGCTATAATTGTATTGATTGGAAACACAAATACATGTGTGGATACATAGACAAAACACTGTCCCTAGTAAGCCTCTAGTTGACTGGCTCGTTGATCAAAGATGTTAAGGTTTCCTAACCATAGACAAGTGTTGTCGCTTGATAAAGGGATCACATCATTAGGGGAATGATGTGATGGACAAGACCCAAACTATAAACATAGCGTATGATCAGGTCAGTTTATTGCTACTGTTTTCTGCATGTCAATGTATCTGTTCCTATGCCCATGAGATCATGCAACTCCCGGACACCGGAGGAATACCTTGTGGGTTATCAAACGTCCCAACGTAATCGGGTGACTATAAAGGTGCTCTACAGGTATCTCCAAAGGTGTGTGTTGGGTTGGCAAGGATCAAGACTGGGATTTGTCACTCCGTGTGACGGAGAGGTATCTCGGGGTCCACTCGGTAATACAACATCACAACAAGCCTTGCAAGCAATGTGACTAATGAGTTAGTTACGGGATCTTGTATTACAGAACAAGTAAAGAGACTTGCCGGTAACGATATTGAACTAGGTATGGTGATACCAACGATCGAATCTCGGGCAAGTAACATACCGAAGGACAAAGGGAATAGTATACGAGATTAACTGAATCCTTGACATAGAGGTTCAACCGATAGAGATCTTCGTAGAATATGTAGGAGCCAATATGGACATCCAGGTCCCGCTGTTGGTTATTGACCGGGGAGTGTCTCAGGTCATGTCTGCATAGTTCTCGAACCCACAGGGTCTGCACACTTAAGGTTCGGTGACGTTTCGGTATAGTTGAGTTATATGTGTTGGTGACCGAAGTTTTTTTCGGAGTCCCGGATGAGATCCCGGACGTCACGAGGGTTTCCCGAATGGTCCGGAAATGAAGATTGATATATAGGAAGTTGGTGTTTGGATTCCGGAAGATTTTCGGGCATTGCCGGGAGTGTACCGGGAGTGACGAATGGGTTCCGGGGGCCCACTGGGTGGGCCCACCATGCCCCAAGGGGTCCATGTGGGTTTATTGGATGCGCAATAAGGTATAATGGGCTGACAAAGTCATCCAAGGAAAGCCCATGAGGAAAAAGTGGAAAATCCAAAAGAGGTGGGAAAGTAAGGAAGGAGTCCTAATCCAAGTGGGATTGGAGGAGGACTCCTCCCTTCCCCACTTCGGCCGACCCAAGGAGGACTTCCTTCGCGCGCCAAGGCTGCCCTTCCCCTCCTCCTATATATATTAGAGGTTTAGGGCTTTTGAGACACAACTTTGCCATGTGCCGCACTCTCCTCTAGATCATAGTTCTTCCTCTAGATCGGTTTTCTGCGGAGCTCGGGCGGAGCCCTGCAGGAATAGATCATCACCATCACCGGCGCGCCGTCACGCTGCCGGAGAACTCATCTACTTCCCCATCTCTCTTGCTGGATCAAGAAGGCGGAGATCGTCATCGAGCTATACGTGTGCGGGACGCAGAGGTGCCGTTCGTTTGGCACTTGATCGGGACGGATCACAAGACGGTTCGTGGGACGGATCGTGAAGACGTACCACTACATCAACCACGTTTAATAACACTTCCGCTTAGCGATCTACAAGGGTATGTGGATCCGATCTCCCTCTCGTAGATGAACATCACCATGATAGGTCTTCGTGTGCGTAGAATTTTTTTTGTTTCGCATGCAATGTTCCCCAAAACTGGCGCCATTGCCACCCCAAGTACCTCGTCCCATCTAACCCTCGCACTGTTGAGCGGACAGATCTACCCCTTTGACTTTCACCGGACGAGGTGTGACCGATGGACATTTTCACCTGGATGTGATGGGCCAAGCCCATAGGTACACTTCGGATCAAAGTCCGGGCCCAACCCACCACAAGATTCCCTCCGTGTCAACCTTACGTGACCTTTCCTCCCTTCGTGTGGCGGCGACAACAACGTTCGTGAGGGGGTTCACACTACGGAGCCACGTGCCGAGTGTTTGTACCTGCCACCACACTTCGAGACGTGTAAGAGGTCCCGGCACAAGATCTGGCGGTATTGCTACCCCCGCAAGTTCCCCGTCCTGTATAACCCTAGCACTGTTGACTGGACGGGTCTACCTGACTTTCACCGAATGAGGTATGACCGACGAGGTCATATTACTAACATACTGAAAAAAATTCGTGCGAAAGAACATGAGATCACACCAAATCGATATCTAATTTATGCATGTTTATGTTTAGATAAGACATATTTACCTAAAAACAAGACATCATATTACCTAAAAACAGATTAAAAAAAGATATGCCAGAAAACAGATTGAAAAATATAATAGAAATATATGGTTTGTATTTAGAAAACATATAAAAAATAAATAAAAAAGATGTACCGACGGCAAAACCATCAGCATACCTATGCCTGCATCGACCAGGATTGCCCAACCATGCGCCTCGGATCGATGACGTGCCCCGAGTAGCGGATTGGTGACGTGCACAACTACGCCGACGGTTTTGCCGTCATCATAGCTATGCCAACGACCTCCATTAGAACCGTCAACATAGATCTAATGGCGTCAGCCCACCGCCCATCCGCGTGTCTCGTACGTTACATCTACGCCGACGGCCTATCTATGCCTACAGCCACCGTCGGCATAGGTCTCAATACGCTGATGGCCTGCCTATGCCTATGGCCACCATCGGCATAGATGAAGTTACGCCCATGGCTTCCTTACACCTACAGCCTTGCCTCGACCGTCAGCATACCTCCATCTACGCCGACAGTGGCTGTCAACGTAGATAAGGCCGTCAGCAGCTGCGTTTATTCCGGTAGTGATTTAATAGATACACATCCTGTCTACCTATCTTTATTGATGAACATGAATGATTACAATGGAGTTCTATTAATCCTAGAAAAACAATGGAGTTCAATTATCTATTGAGCTAGGGTACGGGTATGTGCTCCCGTGTATCTTCTGCCTTTGGCACAAACGAGTATCGCCCTTATATGGACACACTACTAGGGAAATGCTTATAGGTAGAACATTAGTAGTAGAGCTGAAAAATATGCAGCCCTGCTGCTAATTAGCAGTAGCGTTGGATTTGGACAGTGCTACAAGTGATGTCCTAGCAGTAGCACTATAAATATAAGCAGCGCTACTGCTAAGTGGGACACAACAAGCCCATCGACGTCAGCTCTAGTAGTAGCACCGCCCAAAATACCGCGCTACTGCTAAGAACGTTAGCAGTAGGGCTGGCTGGCATAAGACGCTGCTGCTAAGCGGGGCCCAACAAGTCCATCGACGCTAGTTGTAGTAGTAGTGATGCCCATAATAAAGCGCTGCTGCTAAACACCGTAGCAGTAGCACCTTTCTCGGCCCCGTGTTACTGCTAGTTAGCACCCTCGTGGACTTATCATCTTCCCCGCGGATGCCCCTCACTCTCTTCCTCTCTCCCTCCTCACTCCCTCCCTTGCAGCGCCATCGATCCTTCCAATGCGACCCCGCCGCACGACTCTCTGCTGCGAGATGACCCCGACCCCGACCCACTCTATCTGCCCCGGCGACCTCGACCCCGGCCCCGACCCCGACCCCGGCCTGTGCTTCTGCTCCGGCCATCTCCTCCGCCCACCCACCGTCTCCTTCTCTGGTGAGACATCCTGACTTAGCAGCAACACCTCTGCTCCTCCTCCGCCCGTTTGCTTGCTAGGGTTTTGGTGGATTGCTAGGGTTCTTGCTAGGACATTGTGTGAAAACCCAAGACCGACACTCCAGAAGATTCCACTTTTATTTCGTTGCCGCATGTGATTAGATTGTTTGACGCATTCATATTAGCATCATTCGCATTGCATCGACACTCCATTGCCATCTATTTTTTTACCAGCGTTGCCAAAACTTGCATCCGTTATTAGTTGTGAGTTCTCTCCGTTATCGATGTTGACCGCTTTGAGACCAACCACACTCGCACACACCCGCTACATCGTTAAAATCTTGTTTTCAAAAGTGTGTATACAACTTTCCCGCTTTAGGTTGAAAGTGGGCGTGATGTCTTTATATAGTGTAGGTAGGCCGCGTGCCAAATTTCGTCGCAACCGGAGTCCGTTTGATACCCGAACGACCGACCGTAGCGACACCATAATCGGTTTATTCGTCGGACGTTTTCGCGTTTTTAATCTCGTGTCACGGGCTGCCACTTCCCTCTTTTCTTGACCCATCCCACTCTACACGGCCCATCAATCCATCCTAACCAACCTCGTGACCGGAGCCGTCCGATCGCAACCGAACGCTCCGAAAACGGAAAAAACCCACCTAACCTAGCCCCCTTCCCTATTTATACAACCCTTGTCTATTAGGGACAAAACCCTAACTCCAAGGGAGTTGACGCTGCCAACCGTGTCTCTAATTTCATGCCTCAGCCTGGACACGGTCCGGTCCGGTCCGACGTTTGGACCGGCCGCCGGCGGTCCGGACCGGACCAGACCGAGTTGTGCAGCGGGCTGATTCTCAGGGACCGGACCGGAGCAGAGAAAGCTCGGTCAAGCTTTTAGGACCGAATGGACCGGCTGCAAAACCAGCTCCAGCTGCTGCTTAGTGTTATTTACCTACAGTTAGCTGCTGCTTAGTGTTATTTAGCTTCAGTTTAAGGTCTAGTTAGCTGCTGTTTAGGCATGTATTGATTGTGGAGAGCAAAAAAAAGTACAAATACTCTGGTCAAGCTTTTTTAGACTGATTTAGATATTGTGGAGAGCAAAACAATTACAATAACAACTGATTTAGATAGGAAACATAGCACAAATATCACATCCATAAACTGATTTACAATTACAAATTCATTTGGACATCAAGCATGACTAAATTTGGACATCATTTCATTTGTTTTTTGGACATCAAAACAACTGATTTAGATAGGAAACATAGCAGAAATCAGATTCATAGCACAAATATCACATCCACAAACATAAAGTCTTTTCATCATTCAACGACACGATTACAAACTTGCAATGACAATTTAGAGTCCATGTCAATTGACAAGTTGAATATAACGCAAATGAGAGGTTCATCTCCAAAGTTGCAATAACAATTCATAGTTCATGACTCGACAAGTTCGAACATAACACAAATTCAATCATTGATCTCCTCCACAGCGGGTAACTTGATGGTCTCAACATCATCTTCTTCATTCTCATCCCTCGGCTACAAGTGTGTAAGTTAGAAAATTATCATATCACATACAACAAGACCAAAATTGGCAAGGAAGATACTCGAAACATACCACCATATTCAAGTCAACGTGTGCACCCTTGATATAACTTGCAGCACAAACTAATGCCTCTACCATATCCGGCTTTAAAGAACTCCGGTAGGCATCTAGTATGAGAAGTTGACAAGTTTATATCTAAATTTCATTTGTAGGAGTTGACATACCTAAAATCCGTCCGGTCGTGCTGAAGGTAGATTCTGAAGACACGGAGGTAGCCGGCATAGCAAGGAACCTCTTGGCTATCTTGGCCATAATTGGGTACCTAGGAGAATTATCTTCCACCAATCAAGAATATCAAGACATGTATCGGTAGCGGCAAGTTCATCCTCTAAGTAGTTCCTCAACTCACTCTTTGATACTCTTGTTGAACGGGCTGATAAGAAGGACTGGTACCCATCTTGAACCTGGATACTAGGAATGCTTGTAGTTGTAGATGAAGAACTTGCTCCATTTCCAGCTCGCTTATCTTGGGCAACACATTTGTCATACAAGGCCTCCAACTGTTTCTTCACATCACTCATTTCATTTCTGAACCTCGCAGTTTCTTTTCCATATAGTTCTCCAAAGGCCCACTCTATGTAATTCATCTTGTACCTAGGAGAAAATTAGCAAGTATTCTATTAAAAACAGCAAGTATTCTATTAAAAACAGAAAGTATTCTATTAAAAACAGAAAGTATTCTATTAAAAACAGCAAGTATTCTATTAAAAACATCAAGTATTCTATTAAAAACACTTGATGTACCATTGGTTTTGCGCAATTCAAGAGTTGTTTGGATGGCAGCCCTAGCCATCTTGGCCTTGTAATTCAAACATTTCAAATCATGCCTTCCAATAGTTGAGGTGCTGCCACCTTTCTCATACGCATACTTATTTGGACAATAATTGCAACAAGCCTTCAACACAATTTGTCCGGGGTTCTTCAACGATGGCTCCTTGACCTTGTGAAAATGGGCCCAAACATCTGATATTGTTCTAACAGGAGCATTGGCTCTTGGCCTCTTGTTCTTTTTCTTCTTCCTTTCTCTTGCTTCCTCCTCAGAGTCCTCACTAGAGACGACATGCACAAGTGATTCCTCGGACATAGTGTCACCACCTTCTAGTTCATCAACTGATTCCTTGTACCCATCTGATGTATCATCATCCGACATATCACCACCTCCTTGCAATGGCGGGACCACAAACAGATTCTGCTCGTCATATTCCTTGTCCTCGTCCTCGGCCTCCTCCTCCTTCTCCTCGTCGTGTAGCACCTACCACACATGATCACACAAATAAGGAAAAACATCTATATGGTTATATGGAAATATGGCTACATCAAGCATCAAGGAAAGGAATCATACATGACTAACATGAGGCAGCTTCGAGCCGGAGGCAGCGGCTTCCGCGGCACGCACACCGGCACCGGTGCGATCGGGGAGACGCGGAGGAGGCGGAGGGTGTTTCTTTATGCTACAAATAAACTCTCCCATTGGGGCATTGGGAAATTATTTTGCCTTCCTAATCCGCGCCTTATGCTTGCCCTTCCTCGGAACCGGCGGAGGCAGCGGCGAATCTTGCCTAATTAGGTAATTTACGCTCTTCGCCTTTGTCTTCGCCTTCCCATTCTCCTTCTCCTTACCGGCCGCTCCTTTTCCCTTCTCATACCCATTCCCCTTCACCATTCCCTACAAAAAAAACCCACATCATAGCAATTAGTTATCACATAAAGTTTGCTGTCAAAATTTTAGAAATTACAGAGGCAGCGGCAGCAAAAATTACAGCACCAGCGGCAACAGAAATTATATGCAGCAGTGGCATATTTGGCCACTGAACCAATTACAGCAGCAGCGACAGCAAAAATTCAGAAAAAGATATTTCTTCAAACAAAAGAGAGCAATGGCAGTCCATCCACCATCACCAGCAGTCCATCCACCATCACCAGCGGTCCAGACTACATCCACCAGCGACCCCAGACTACATCCACCAGCAGCACCAATGTCTACATGTCTACAGAGGTACTTTTATCGCCATCCACCAGCAGCAACGATATTTCTTCAGACAAAAGAGAGCAATGGCAGTCCATCCACCAGCAGGGAGTGAGGGAAGGCGGCGAGGTTACCTCTTCTTCCTCCTGGCGCTCGACGAGGAACTAGGGGAGGCGGGATCGACGGTGTGGTCTTGTTGCGACCCCGACGTGAGGATGATCCTCCAGCTTGGACTAAGAGAGGAGGGATCGACGGCGTGGTCTCGTCGACTCGTCGGTGATCGGAGGCGTGGCTGACGGCGCCGTCGCCTTAGGGTTAGGGACAGGAGGAGGAGCCGTCGTTCCTGTGTGTAAAGAGGAAGAGGAGGCAACGAACGAGGGCCGACGAGGAGGCAACGGGCATTAGTTCTTTTTGTTATTGGGCTCGGTCCTTTCGTTCGGCCCAGTTAAAGACCGGACCGGACCGATTTTTTTCGGTCTGAATTCCTGGGCCCGGACCAAACTGTTTTCTTGTCGGTCCAAGACCGAGCGGGCCAAAATCGAACGGTGATTCATGCCCGACGAATTCCTCTCCACATCGGGATCCCTCCCGATCCAAAAATTCCCATCGATCCCGTCCAACCCTCTTCGCAGCTCCCGATCCACCTGCAAAGACCAGCGCCCGAAACCTCATGCCTTCTCATCCGTGAGCCAACCATGGCTGACTCGCCGGAGCGAGCTCCATCACGGCCACCTCAAGGACGGCCGCCTCCCTCTCCTGCTTGTCCCGAATTATCTTCTTCCTATCTCTCTCTCCTCACCTCTTGGTATCTCTCTCTGTCTTCACGACCTTCAGGAGCCATGACTGATGCCATGGATGGCTACCGACCTGAGCATCGCCGCGGACCTTCTCATCGGCAGGATCTGGCGGGCCTCCGTCTCCCTCCTTCGCCCCTCGCCTCTGCCGAGCTCCTAGCCGTCGTTCCGCAAGCCACATACGTCGGTGGCATCTTCCTGCATCTTGGCTCGTGATGCTCCTAGAGAACGCCGTGACCAGCGTCCTCTTCCGCGCGTGGCATCGCGCCAGCCGCCGGCGACTAGCGCCCGGGCCAGTTCCCTCGCATGACCAACCCCTCTTCTTCCTCCCCCCATTCTCCACCTCCTTCTCTCATTTTTTATCTGTCTCTTTCTGTAGGAGCTCTGCCAGGTTGCACCTGTTGGGGAACAACATCAAGGTCACCAGATCGAGCCTCCCCTCGCTCGGATCTGACCGTTCTGCCGTGTCCCGTCCTCATCCTCGATGCCGCCTATCAGCCTCTTCCTGCGTCGTCTTCTTCACCTGTTGGAGCCGCCGTTTACCGAGCGCTCTGTTGCGAGCAGGAAGCACTCGTTCAACAAGAGCGTCGCTAGCCCGTGGTGAGCACAACCTGCTGCTTCTTTCGTTTTAGTTTGCTTTCATTTATTAGTATTTCACACAAACACGCAGAGTCCCCCTGGCTAGCGGAGCCATCCAATCTCAAGGGTCCAAGGTTCAAATCCCAAGCACGCTCCTGTTTTTTTATTTTGCCTTGTTTCTTTTCTTCCGCACTCCACCAAGAGCACAGCAGAGCCGACCCCTTGTTTGAGTCACGTCTGGTGGAGATTGTTGGTTCAGTCTCAGCTCACACTTCTCCAAACCCCACTTGTCATTCATAGTGGTTGTCCTGCCCAAAACTTTTAAACCGTGCATCGCATGAAAAAATCATAGATATGTAAACGTGTAGAATTTCACGTAAATTAATATTTTCTAACTTGCATGCATAATTAAAAACTGTTAGCCTTGTTGTTTGCCGCGTTTTACATAGATGTCATGCTAAAATGGTTTAATCATAGCTATTTAACAGTAGATCCGTTGAAGATGAGCCATATATATGTAAATGGACTAGAATGACGAGTAGAATCACGTGAACCTTTTTTTTGCCGTTTAATATCAAACATAAAATGTGATTAGGACAAATCTGGACAGATTTAGAATTTAATATGTGGGATCATTTCGGAGATGCTATATGTCGTTTCTGGCCTCATTTAAACTGCCTAGATATATAGTTTAATTTGTGTTTCATCACTTGTCATATTTAAATAACATTTAATATAGATCCCAAGCACGCTCCTATTTTTTATTTTGCCTTGTTTCTTTTCTTCCGCATTCCACCAAGAGCACAGCAGGGCCGACCCCTTGTTTGAGTCACGTCTGGTGGAGATTGTTGGTTCAGTCTCAGCTCACACTTCTCCAAACCCCACTTGTCATTCATAGTGGTTGTCCTGTCCATAAATTTTGAACCGTGCATCATATGAAAAAATCATAGATATGTAAACGTGTAGAATTTCATGTAAATTAATATTTTTCAACTTGCATGCATAATTAAAAACTGTTAGCCTTATTGTTTGCCTCGTTTTACGTAGATGCCATGCTAAAATGGTTTAATCATAGCTATTTAACTGTAAATCCGTTGGAGATGAGCCATATATATAAATGGACTAGAACGACGAGTAGAATCACGTGAACCCTTTTTTTGCCGTTTAATAACAAACATAAAATGTGATTAGGACAAATCTGGACAGATTTAGAATTTAATGTGTGGGGTCATTTCGGAGATGCTATATGTCGTTTCCGGCCTCATTTAAACTGCCTAGATATGTATTTTAATTTGTGCTTCATCACTTGCCATGTTTAAATAACCTTTAATATTTTCGTGTACCTATACGAGAGTGAACTAAATATTTGAATGTGGAGTTCCGTCAATATGCAACTCGTTGCATATTGAACTTCACTTAATGTGTAGTGTTTGATTGTTGTGAATTGCCATGCCCTGCCTTGCATTTTTGAAATTGATCATGCATCATATGTGTTTTCCATCGTGGCGTGCATGTGTCATGGTGAATATCGTGTGTTGATTGTTGTTTTAGTTTGCTTCGTCTCGATAGAGTTCCGCAAGCATGTCAGAATATGAGGATTCGTTCGACTATGTCGGTTCGTCTGCTTCACGGAGTCGTTCTTCTTCCAAGGAGGATCTCAGGCAATATAGTCATTTCCCTGGATAACATTACTATCATTGCCCTGCTAGTTGTTTCGTTTCTACCGTTATGTCTCGCTGCCTACCACCTGTTAAATATCAGCCTCTCAACATTGCCATGAAAACCTTCAACCTTTCTACAACCTAGCAAACCACTAATTGGCTATGTTACCACTTGCTTAACCATTGGATAATGTTGCTAGTTGTAGGTGCAGTTGCTTCCATGTGAAAACATGGGTTCCTTGTTATATCAGTATATTAATGCTATTTAATTTAATGCACATATATACTTGGTAAAAGGAGGAAGGCTCAGCCTTTCTAGCCTGGTGTTTTGTTCCACCTTTGCCACCTTAGTTTCGGCTACCGGTGTTATGTTCCATAAATGAGCGCTCGTAGCATGCTTGGGGTTATTATGGGGACCCCCTAGATTCTCATTTTGGGATAAAGCTCGTGTGGAAAGGCCCAACATTGGTACTATATTTTCCCAACATAATAATTCTGTTAATACTGAAAACATAGGACGTCATGAACCCCAGGAGTAATTCAACATAATTAAGGGGGGGGGGCAGTGTTGTTGGTGCTGCTCCAAACTAGAGCCGTTTGTGGGGCCAACCCAAGGCAACTCGAGAGATGTCTATCAGGCCACCGTACATTGTGCTTATCTGTTTTGTCCTGGGAATGATATACGCGGATCCTATCGGGATCGTTAACACGCCGGGCGACCTTGCTGGACTTGTTTTACCTTTCTCGAACGTCTTGTGCGAGGGATTCCAAGGATGCTTTGGGTTATCTCGAGGTTGAGGTTTTCCAATAGGAACCCGAGGAGATCACGGGTTTTCTTGATCGAGGTCATTCCGTCGCAGCGTGTGGTAGTTTGTGATGGATTTGTTGGAGCACCCCTGCAGGGTTAAATGCTTCGGAAAGTCATGCCCGCGGTTATGTGGCAACGTGGAAACTTTCTTTAACATCCGGTTCTAGATAACTTGAAGTAAGCTTAATGAAAATATGCCAACTGAGTGCGTAACCGTGACTGTCTCTTTCGTGAGCTCCTTCTCCGTCTAAGGACACGGTGGGGTTATGTGTGACGTAAGTAGGTGTTCAGGACCATTTATTTGATCATCAGTAGTTCTCGTCTGTTACGCGTAGATCATCTCCCTCTTATTCTTGTACTCGTAAGTTAGGCACCTCAAATAAATGCTTAGTCGCTTGATGTAGCCTCACCACTTAACCATACCTCACCCATTAAGCTTTGCTAGTCTTGATACCTTCGGAAATAAGATTGCTGAGTCCCTGTGGCTCACAGATTACTACAACACCAGTTGCAGGTACAGATAAAGAGTTACTTTGACGTGAGAACGCTGATTGTGCTATTTGGAGTTTCTTCTTCTTCATCATCGATCTAGGATGGGTTCCAGGCCAGTAGCCCGGGATAGCAAGGATGGACGTTGTTATTTTATCATTTGTTTTCGTCCGTAGTCGAACCATGCTCTTTTCATGATGATTGTATGTATTGTACTGATGTGACTCTGATGTAGCTTGTGGCAAGTGTAAGCCAACTCTTTATACTCATCTTTTCAGTACATGTACTTGTAACGATATCCATTCTTGCGAAACGACGAGATGCGTTTCTATCCCCGTCGAGGCCCTCGCGCCAAAATAAGGATACAACCGCATCTTGGACGTTACCAGTTGGTATCAGAGCATTATCGACCTAGGAGCCCCCTTAATGGATCGAACTTGGCCGAGTCGAGTCTAGTGAAAACCTGCTTTGAGTCTAGTTATATATGAGAGAGTAGGATTCTTTTTTCTCCTCTTCTATGGTCTGGTGAGGAATCTTGATGTAATAATTTTAATTCTACTCCTCTTCTCACTCAATTTTTTTAGGATCATGCGGATATTTTTGAAATCTATATGATGTCGATGTGACTTAGTTCTGGCTTGGTGGCTCTTCCTGTGTTGATTTTATATCGGGGAGTTGAGATCCAGGGAATTCTTGAGCACATTGTTATCATTCAGATTTCTTAGTATCTTAGAATGGAGGATGTTCGAAATTGCTTCAATACTAGTAGTGGCAAGATAACCCCGACATCCCCTGTACTGGTGAAGAGAGTTCGGGGGTACTACCATACTTAGTATTAGTGTGATTACGAGGATCTGAGATAGATGAGTTTCCGAGATCTCTGGTTATGTGTTGACGAATGTGATACACTGAACGGGTAGTGTTATTTCTAGGAGTTGAGTGATGGATTTTACTCCTTGTATACGTGGACTTGATTGGATGACCAGAAACTTCGGGAGTTCTTAGGTGGGAATTCAAGTAGTAACTTATAGGACAATCTTCCAACAGATGCATGATGTGAGGTTGGGCTTCGACATCTAGTGCATTCGTTTGTTCACGGTCGTCTTGCAATGGTTCTCATTATGTCTTAAAGAGTCCTTGTAGCTTGCTACGACCCAGGGACGCTTCGTATGTCGTGTGCACTACCTTGTATATGATGGCTGATGTAGGATAGAGCCCTGCAATCCTATACACGATAATATTGAGCGTAATCTCTGTCATGAATTTGTTCCGGCTTGTGTTGTAAGCCTCATCCTTTGTTTTGTGGGAATATGGTAATTCGAGTTGCTTCGATGTCAAGTGGTGATTTCATATCTTTTCCAACAATTGTTCTCATATTTTTATGAGAATGCAAATTCGTTTGCTCAATCAAGTTGTCTTTTCAATTCTTCTAAATCGGAGTCGTCATGTCAATTCTTTTTCATCTGGTGTGCTTCTCTTCAAGTCAGTTATATCCTTTTGAATATTTGGAAGATCAATCTCTCATTTTTTCCCGGAGTTTGTCTCATCTCTCCTAAGATGTCTTTGTTTTTCCCACCATCCCACCCCTTTTTCTCCAATGATTTAATTATCATCCAAGTGCCTTTCTTTTCATCAATGCTTCTGCTCTCTTTTCTTTTGTATTGTTTCCGGTGATTCGTTTGAAGATTCTCAGGAGTTGCTAGTTCATCATTCTTCATTCTTGTTTTCTTCTCCGATGGATTCTATTCAAGCTATTCGTGTTCATAATATCCTTTTCTTCCCTTAAATTCTTTCCAATGTTGGATATTCTTATCAAGTATTTCTTGTTTTTCATCCATCTCTCTTCTATCGGGAGTGTTGAAGATATCTCAGGAGTTTCTTGATTTCAATCCTTTCAATTAATTTGAGGTGCTAACCTCATCAAGTTTTCAGTTATACCGGTGCAATATCTCTCTTCCTAAGCAATCCGTTCAACGGTGTTCTCTTTTAGTGAGCCCATAACCCACAGGTTTTTCCCAGGATCTTACGTGGCTATTCTAATCTTTTCCGTAGATCTCTATCCTTTTCAAGTGTGACGTAAGTATGAATTTCATCAGTAATATTCCTTCTCCAGGATTGCTTCAAAATTAATTCTCATCATTGACTCAACTTTTCATATTCTTATTCCGGAGTGTCTCAGTTATTCTTGGTGGTGTTCTCCTCATCATTTTAGCTTTGAATACCGAAGAGGTGTTTTTTTATCAAATCTTGGTCCATTCTCTTGAAGATTCATCATTTCAGCTTTGTGTTATCACTCTTGAATTGTTTCCAATCACGAGCAATCCCTTTGTTGCTATCCGGTGCATTTCAGATTTGTTTTCATTATTGATCCTCCGAAGGCCATCATTTCAGAAGAGTTCTTCATTCTCAGCTTTCAACTTTCGTTCTCTAATTCTTCTCAATTGTTGTCTCTTCGTTCGTCTCTCAATTATTCTGGTGCCTTGTTGAAGTTTTCTGTTAGGCGGATCATGATCTCTTCATTATCAAGGTGCTCTTCAAGATTCTTGTGGTAGTACCTCAAGTATTCTATCTCTTGCATTTCAAAGTGCAATTCTTCCTCCCTTATCCTTTGAGGTGGTGTTATAGCATTTTGTTAGTGGAGGAGTCTCGAAGAGAAGATGTTTCAAGAATTAAATATGTAAACCCACGGATTCTATGATTATGAGATATTTTTCAACCCATGGTTTCTTCATTGAGCTATTTTGGGTTAGATTTCACCTAAAGCTTTTCCTATGGATTGTTGTTATTATGGTGATTATCGTTGATCCAAGTTTTCAATGTATCCTCTTGCTGTAAGGAAGTTTTGCCTTTCTTGTTGCATCTAATCAATCCCTATTTTTGTTAGTGGCTGGTTGTCACCTCATTATTTTGAAATGGTTTCCATAAGCCCACAACAAGATTTTTCTTTCGTTGTTCATTTCCAACAACTCCATTCAATTCTTCTGCCAGGCTGCTCTTCAATTCAATTGTGATGAAAATTGTCATTTTCTTCTTCATTCTATTCTTCTCAAAGATCTAGTTTATATTCTCTTGTTCCATGGTTGTGGTGATGTTGCTCTCTTCAATCTATCATCTTGTTATTAGTTGGTTTGTTCTGAGTCTTGTCAAGATCTTTCCATCTTATCAAAAATTTGCCTCAATTTCCTACCGAAGTGCTGCCGAAATTTTGTTTGAATTCTTGCTTGTTTCTCAAATCATTCTTCATCTCCTTGCAACCTTCAAGGATCATTGGTTTCACTCGTTGGTCAAAGAAGCGACTAAGTTTTACCTCCTTCTCTTCCTCTTTCCCTTTCATTCTTAGATCTTGGCACAAGATCTCTGGTTAGTGTAGGAGAGTTCTGACAGCCCGAGACCGACGCTCCAGAATATTTCCCTTTTAATTCGTTGCCACATGTGATTAGATTGTTGGACGCATTCAGCTTAGCATCATTCGCATCATCTGCATTGCATCAACACTCCATCATCGTCTCTTTTCAAAACTTGCATCCGTTATTAGTTGTGAGTTCTCTCCGTTATCGATGTTGACCGTTTTGAGACCAACCACACTCGCACGCGCCCGCGGCATCATTAAAATCTTATTTTCAAAAGTGTGTATAAAACATTCTCGGTTTGGGGTGAAAGTTGGAGTGCGGTCTTCATATACTGTAGGTAGCCCGCGTGCCAAATTTCGTCGCAATCCGAGTCAGTTTGATACCCGAACGGTCGACCGTAGCAGCATCGTCATTGGTTTATTCGTCGGACATTTTTGCATTTTAAAACTCGTGTCATAGACTGCCACTTCCCTCTTTTCTTGGCCCATCCTACACGGCCCATCAATCCATCCTAGCCAACCCCGTGACTGGAGCCATCCGATCACGATAGAACGCTCTGAAAACGGGCAAACCCACCTAACCTAGAGCCCTTCCCTATTTATACAACCTCCGTGCCTATTAGGGACAAAACCCTAACTCCAATGGGATCATGTCCCTCAGTTGCCGCCACCAACCGCGTCTTCAAATTCGTGCCCAACCAATGCCTCTCCACATCGAGATCCCTCCCGATCCAAAAATTCCCATCGATCGCGTCCTTAGCCAACCCTCTCGCAGATCCCGATCCACCTGCAAAGACCACCGCCCGAAACCTCATGCCTTCTCATCCGTGAGCCAACCATGGCTGACTCGCCGGAGCGAGCTCCATCGCGGCCACCTCAAGGACCGTCTCGTCCCTCTCCTGCTTCTCCCGAATTCTCTTCTTCCTATCTCTCTCTCTCCCCACCTCTTGGTATCTCTCTTTGTCTTCACGACCTTCAGGATCCATGCGTGACGCCATGGGTGGCTGCCGACCTCAACATCACCGCGGACCTTCTCATCGGCGGGATCTGACGGCCTCCATCTCCTTTCTTCGCCCCTCACCTTTGCCGAGCTCCTCGCCAACGTTCCGCAAGCCACAGACGTCGGTGGCATCTTCCTGCATCTTGGCTCGTGATGCTCCTAGGGAACGTCGTGACCAGTGTACTCTTCCGCACGTGGTATCACGCCAGCCGCCGGCGCCCAGGCGTGTTCCCTCGCATGCCCAACCCCTCTTTGTCCTCCCCCCATTGTCCTCCTCCTCCTCTGATTTTTTATCTGTCTCTTTATATAGGAGCTCTGCCAGGCTGTACCAGTTGGGGAACAACATCAGGGTCACCAGATCGAGCCTCCCTCGCTCGGATCTGACCGTTCTGCCGTGTCCCGTCCTCATCCTCGACGCCGCCTCCCAGCCTCTTTCCGCGCCGTCTTCTTCACCTCTTGGAGCAACCGTTCACCAAGCCCTCTGTTGCGAGCAGGAAGCACTTGTTCAACAAGACCGTCGCTAGCCCGTGGTAAGCACAACCTGCTGCTTCTTTCATTTTAGTTTGCTTTCACGTGTTATTACTTCACACAAACACGCACAGTCCACCTCGCTAGCGCAACCACTCCAATATGGGGGCCCAGGGTTCAAATCCCAAGCACGCCCTATTTTTTGCCTTGTTTCTTTTCTTCCACACTCCACCAAGAGCACAGCAGGGTCGGGCCCTTGTTTGAGTCAGGCCTGGTGGAGATTGTTGGTTCAGTCTCGGCTCACACTTCTCCAAACCCGAGTTGTCATTGACAGTGGTTGTCCTGTCCATAACTTTTAAACCGTGCAAAAATAGTAGATATGTAATACGTGTACAATTTCACGTAAATTAATATTTTCCAACTTGCATGCATAATTAAAAACGGTTAGCCTTGTTGTTTGCCTCGTTTTACGTAGATGTCATGCTAAAATGATTTAATTCGTACCTATTTAACCCTAGCTCCATTGGAGATGAGTGATGACCCACAAGTATATGGGGTCAATTGTAGCCTTTTCGATAAGTAAGAGTGTCGCACCCAACGAGGAACAGAAGGAAATGACAAGTGATTTTCAGCAAGGTAATGTCTGCAAGTGCTAAAATTGTAAGTAGCGAAGTAGTTTGATAGCACGATAATTTGTAACGAGCAAGTAACGATAGTAGTAACAAAAGTGCAGCAAGGTAGCCCAATCCTTTTGAGGCAAAGGATAGGCCAAAACAGCCTCTTATGATAAGCAAAGTGTTCTTAAGGGTAAACGGGAATTTCATCTAGTTACTTTCATCATGTTGGCTTAATTCATGTTCGCTACTTTGATGATTTGGTATGTGGGTGGACCGGTGCTTAGGTGCTGTTCTTACTTGAACAAACCTCCTACTTATGATTAACCCTCTCGCAAGCATCCGCAACTACGAAAAAAGTATTAAGAATAAATTCTTACCATAGCATTAAACTTTTGGATCCAATCGGTCCCTTATTGAATAGTGCATAAACTAGGGTTTAAGCTTCTGTCACTCTCGCAACCCATCATCTAATAACTAGTCCACAATGCATTACCTTAGGCCCAAATATGGTGAAGTGTCATGTAGTCGACGTTTACATGACACCACTAAAGGAATCACAACATACATATCATCAAAATATCGAACACATATCAAGTTCACATGATTACTTGCAACATGATTTCTCCCGTGACCTCAAGAACAAAAGTAACTACTCACAAATGATAATCATGCTCAAAATCAGAGGGGTATTAAATAGCATAATGGATCTGAACATATAATCTTCCACCAAATAAACCATATAGTAATCAACTACTATTCGAAACCAACAAACTATGTTCTCAGTCAACTTTGCAACTACAATTCATCATCTTTTCAGGAAGGATCACATATCGGAGCCTTTAGGCAAGTCCGCATACTCAACCATCATTTAGTATTCTATTATTGCTAACACTCACCGCGTAAACATTTCAACAGGACAAATAGAAAGATAGGGGCTTATAGTTTCGACTCCCAACGAGTTCACCTCAAGGGTGATGTCAACAATAATAACTCATGCTACCCATATTCAACTCGATATATGTGCCGAGTTCTTTCCTCACCACACGATGCTTGCCAAAGGAGAAAATAAAAACGAACAGAGAGAAAAACTTTGACTCTTGCATGAAAGTAAATACATACAAGTAAAAGATAGGACCTTCGCAGAGGGAAGCAGAGGTTGCCATGCGCTTTTTGTTTGTATGCTCAACCCCTTAGTGCAAGAGAACGTCACGTTATATTGCCCCTTGTGAAGGCTACCTTTATTATGCAGTCTTTCCCTTTTATTCTT
The DNA here is from genome assembly GCF_904849725.1 of Hordeum vulgare subsp. vulgare. NCBI lineage: Eukaryota > Viridiplantae > Streptophyta > Magnoliopsida > Poales > Poaceae > Hordeum > Hordeum vulgare. The sequence continues at coordinate 85,145,456 of NC_058520.1, forward strand.
CACCATCACAAGTTCGTACAACGCTCAACTTTCCCTTACACTACATGATCTTACACTTTTAGAAGCAATTTTTATTGCCCTTTTTGCAACGATGACAACTTACTTGAAGGATCTTACTCAATCCATAGTTAGGTATGGTGGACTCTCAAAAACGATTTGGGTTTAAGGGTTTTGGATGCACAAGCAGTATATCTACTTAGTACGGAGTTTTTGGCTAGCAAAGATAGGGGAAAGCACCACATGTTGAAGGATCCATGACAATATAACTTCTATGTGAATATGAACAAACATAATTCATTATGTTGTCTTCCTTGTCCAACGTCGACAATTTTGGCATATAATATTTTGATGGGTGCTCACAATCACAAAAGATTTCCAGGATAGTGTATTTGCATGTGAATCTTCTCTTCCCTTATTAATTCTTTCATGAGTTGCATCATTCACCAATGCTATGTTTGTCATACTACAATAAAATTTTCTACTTATAGTTTTCCTTGTGTAATGTCATCATTTACCATAAGATTAACATATGATCTTTTTCATTTATTTCCTTTCTTTTTATTGAGACAAGAAGGTAAAGAAGGCAAAACTCAAACTAAACTTTATTATATATCTTGCACACGATTGCATTGATTGATCACTAAGCAAACTCTTGGAAAGAAAGGATCGAACTAAACTTTTATTCATCTAAAGGAAAAGATAACCATGGATCAAAGTAAGAAAAGTAAAGGCAAAAGATAGTGGAGATGATACGATACCAGGGCACCTACCCCAAGTTTGGCGAAAGCCAAGGGGAGTGCCCATACCCGATACTCATTTTTCTTTTGGTGATGAAGAAGGAGGTGGTGGTGATGAAGTACAAGCAATCTTGTCCTCCGATTTCCATGGCAGAGGCTCATCATCCTCATATTCAAAGACTTGGCTTTGAAGGTCGTGGATATGGTTATGGAGGAAGTTGATTTGCTCATTGAGGGAGAAGACAATGTCCTTCATGGACTTTCCATCCACCTTGAAATCACGGGTGTAGTCCGCGATCATGAGGTGATTGTCATTGAGCCCACGTTCCACCATCCCCTTGCACCGGAAGACTTCCTTCTCCATAACTTTAAGCCTGGCCTCCATGGATCCAGTCCCCTTGGGTCCTTGCACATAACGAATGTGCAGCACCCCATCGCACATCTAGATAGCTTGGCTACTGCATCACTTCCTGCAGATATGGTTGATGACATTGTCAAAGAACTTGTCCTTGGAGGAGCTTGAAGCAGCCATGGTGGATTGGATCTGATAGAAAACAGCAAGAAAAGAAAACAGGAGATTTCTCAACGATATGGAGGTCAACAGGTTCGGGGGGTATATAAAGATTTTTCTATCTTGGTGAACAAGCAGAACGGAAGAAAAACAGAGTCCGGAAAGTACCTGAGAAGGGCACAACCCACCGGGGGGCGCGTGGCAAGACAGGTGCGCCCTGTTGTATCGTGGCCACAAGGGTCACTTTCGTGGAAGTTTCTTATTTTCCTAATTTTCTAATATTCCAAAACTAACAAAAAATATTTTTGCAGATTTTTCGGAGTCCGTTTACTTACCGTATCACGTACCTCCCTTTTTTCTCAAGTGTGGAGTGTTCCGGGAGGTTTCTTTTATGTGTTCTTCCGGTGTCATAATTTGGATAATATTGCTTTCTACTTTAATGGGCGTACCTGAGATATAATGTTTTAATCATTGCCCATTGACAACCTTTGGGTTAGTACCTTCGGCATTATTTATTTTGGTAGCTCCGGATCGATAGACCTCCTCGATAACATAGGGTCCTTCCCATTTGGAGAGGAGTTTTCGTGCAAAGAATCTGGAACGAGAGTTGTACAAAAGAACATATTCTTCAACTTTGAACCCACACTTTTGTATTCTTTTGTCATGCCATCTTTAAGTTTTACTTTAAATAACTTTGCATTTTCATAAGCTTGGGTTCTCCATTCATCTAATGAGCTAATATCAAATAACCTCTTTTCACCAGCAAGTTTGAAGTCATAGTTGAGTTCTTTGATTGCCCAATATGCTTTATGTTCTAACTCAAGGGGAAAATGACAAGCTTTTCCATAAGCCATTTTATAAGGAGACATACCCGTAGGATATTTATATGTTGTTCTATAAGCCCAAAGTTCATCATCTAATTTCTTAGACCAATTCTTCCGGAACCTATTGACAGTCTTTTGTAAAATTAGTTTTATTTCTCTATTGCTAAGTTCAGCTTGACCACTAGACTGGGGATGATAAGGTGATGCAATTCTATGGTTAACATCATACTTAGCAAGCATTTTACGGAAAGAACCATGAATAAAGTGTGAACCACGATCAGACATTAAATATCTAGGGACTCCAAACCTTGGGAAAATAACTTCCTTAAGCATTTTAATAGAGGTGTTGTTATCAACACTACTAGTTGGAATATCTTCTACCCACTTAGTAACATAATCAACAATAACCAAAATATGTGTATACCCATTAGAGGAAGGAAAAGGTCCCATGAATTCAAATCCCCAAACATCAAATGGTTCAACAACAAGTGAATAATTTATAGGCATTTCTTGACGCTTACCGATATTACCTATTCATTGAAATTCATCACAAGATGAGACAAACTTACACGCATCCTTGAAGAGAGTAGGCCAATAAAAACCAGATTGCAATACCATATGACTGATTTTGTCTCCCGCTTGATGCCCTCCATAAGCTTCGGAGTGACATTTCCGTAGGATTTGTTCTTGTTCATGCTCAGGTACACAACATATAATAATACCATCTGATCCTTTATAAATATGTGGGTCATCCCAAAAGTAATGTATTAAATCATAGAAGATTTTTTTTCTTTTGCTGGTATGTGAAGCTAGGTGGTACGTATTTAGCAACAATATAATTAGCATAATCTGCATGCCGAGGTGTACTATTAGAAACATTTATTGCAGCTAATTTTTCATCAGGAAAGCTATCGTTAATAGGTTGTGGGTCATCAAGAATATTTTAAATCCTAGACAAGTTATCAGCTACGTGGTTCTCTGCTCCTTTCCTATCAGTGACATGCAAATAAAATTCTTGTAAAAGAAGAACCCACCTAATGAGTCTAGGTTTAGCATCTTTCTTTTCCATAAGATATTTAATAGCAGCATGATCGGTGTGAACAATAAATTTAGAATCAACAATGTAAGATCTTTATTTATCACAAGCAAACACTACTGCAAAGAATTATTTTCCAGCAGTAGCATAATTTCATTGAGCACTGTCCAGAGTGTTACTAGCATAATGGATAACATTCAATTTATTATGAACTCTTTGTCCTAGAACAACACCAACAACATAATCACTAGCACCACACATAATCTCAAAAGGCAAGTTCCAATCAGGTGGTGGAACAACAAGTGCAGTAATTAAGGCTTTCTTTAGTGTTTCGAAAGCTTCCAAACAATCATCATCAAGCACAAAAGGAATATCCTTTTGCAGAAGATTTGTAAGAGGCCTAGAAATTTTTGAAAAGTCTTTGATAAACCTCCTATAGAAACCAGCATGACCAAGGAAACTACGAATATCTTTGATATCTTTAGAACATGGCATTTTCTCAATTGCATCAACCTTGGCTTTGTCCACCTCAACGACTCTTTCAAAAAAATTATGGCCCAAAACAATACCTTCTTTAACCATAAAGCGACACTTCTCCCAATTCAATACAAGATTTGTTTGTTCACATCTCTCCAAAACTCGATCAAGATTGCTTAAACAATCATCAAAAGACTTCCCATAGACAGAAAAGTCATCCATGAAAACCTCAACAATCTTTTCACAGAAACCATAGAATATAGCAGTCATACATCTTTGAAAGGTAGCAGGTGCATTACATAAACCAAAAGGCATTCGTCTATAAGCATAAGTTCCAAAAGGACAAGTAAAAGTGGTCTTTTCTTGATGAGGTTGTGAAACAGGTATTTGTGAAAAACTAGAATATCCATCAAGAAAGCAAAAATGTGCGTGCTTAGATAGTCTTTGTAACATTTGATCATAAAAGGCAGAGGGTAATGATCTTTTCTAGTTGCTTTGTTTAATTTTCTAAAATCAATTACCATTCTATAGCTTGTGACAATTCTTTGTGGAATAAGTTCATTCTTATCATTAGGAACAACAGTAATACCTCCCTTCTTAGGGAGACAATGAACAAGACTTACCCATCTACTATCAGCCATAGGATAGATTATACCTGCTTCCAGAAGTTTCAATATTTCCGGTCTTACCACTTCTTTCATCTCCGGATTTAACCGACATTGGTGATCAACAACGGGTTTAGCATCAGGTTCCATATTAATCTTGTGCTGACATAGAGTGGGACTAATGCCCTTAAGATCATCAAGAGTATATCCAATAGAAGCTCGGCGCTTCCTTAGAACTTTCAATAATCTTTCTTATTCATGTTCTGAAAGGTTAGCACTAATAATAACATGATATATCTTTTTCTGATCAAGATAAGCATATTTCAAAGTGTCTGGCAATTGTTTTAATTCAAACACAAGATCACCTTTAGGTAGAGGGGGACCTCCTAGAGTTTCAATAGGCAAATTGTGCTTAAGAAGAGGTTCTTGTTCGAAAAAGATTCTATCTATTTCATTTCTTTCATGCATATACAAATCATTTTCATGGTATAGAAAATGTTGTTCTAAAGTATCAGTAGGAGGTACAACAATAGAAGAAATACCAATAATGTCATCCTTACTAGGCAAATCTTTCTTATGTGGTTGTCTACTAAACTTGGAAAAGTTAAATTCATGAGATTCATCACCAAAGCTAACACCGACAGTTTGTTTCTTACAATCTATTTTGGCATTGACGGTGTTCAAGAAAGGTCTACCAAAGATAATGGGACAAAAGTAATCTCGTGGGGAGCCAAGAACAAGAAAATTAGTAGGGTATTTTATCTTCCCACACAAGACTTCAACATCTCTGAGAATCCCAATTGGTGATATAGTATCTCTATTGGCAAGTTTAATAGTAACATCTATGTCTTCTATTTCAGAGGTGCTATTTCATTCTTAATTTCTTCATATAAGGAAAAAGGAATAGCACTCAGACTAACACCTAGGTCACATAACCCATGATAACAGTGATCTCATATCTTAAATAAGACAACACGCATGCCAACAACTGGTCTATGTTTAACTTTTTTATCCGGTTTGGCAATTCTAGAAGCTTCATCATAGAAGTAAATAACATGCCCATCGATATTGTTGACCAAGAGATCTTTAACCATAGCAACACTAGGTTCAACTCTGATTTGTTCAGTTGGTTTGGGTGTTCTAACATAACTTTTGTTAACCACAATTTAAGCTTTAGTATGTTCCTTCATCCTAACAGGGAAAGGTGGTTTTTCAATATAAGCAGTGGGAACAACTAGATCAACTTTGTAAATGATAGTTTCTTCTTTAGCTTTTACCTGTTCTTTAATTTCTTCTTTAATAGTTGGGTGATATTTAAACCACTTCTCCTTAGGGGGATCAACATGAGTAGCAAAAGATTCACAAAAGTAAGCTGCTATCTCCGAGTCAAGTACATATTTAGTGTTAAACTTTTGAAAAGCATCGGTATTCATACAAGATTTAACACAATCAAACTTAGGTTCAATACCTGACTCTTTACCTTGGTCGAGTTCCCAATCTTGAGAGTTGCATTTCATTCTTTCTAAAAGATCCCACCAGAATTCAATAGTATTCTTCATAAAAGAACCAGTACAATAAGTATCGAGCATGTATTGATCATTACGAGAAAGCCGAGCATAAAAATTCAGAATAATAATTTCTCTTGAGAGCTCATGATTGGGGCATGAATGTAACATTGACTTAAGCCTCCACCAAGCTAGAGCAATATTTTATCCTTCACGAGGCCAAAAATTATCTATACTTATACTAATTAGGGAGTCTCTAGAAATTATCATGTAAATTAGTTAATATGAGTCGTTAATCTTGTATATATAATTCCGATCACGATGAACTAGATGCACAGGATAATTTTTTTGATGGAATTCCAACCGATTCAAGTTCCAAGATCCAATATCATCGCATAGCCTATACCATGTCAATGATTTTACCTTCAAAGATAAAGGAAAAACCTTCTTCTTAGCTTCATCTCCGGGTAAACCTGCAAGCTTAAACAATCCACGAATTTCATCCACATATATCAAGTGCATATCAGGATGTTCGGTTCCATCTCCTTCATAAGGATTAGCTAGCAGTTGTTTTACGTTGCCCGAAGGAATTTCATATTCATTATTTTCAGTAGGTGCATTAGGTTGAGGGGCAACAAATTGTGGTTCCGGTCGAGGTGAAGATACCCTGAACAAACCCCTCAAAGGATTGTTTTCCATAGTAGCAAGTGACAATAAATTTCTGCACGTAGTAATAATGTTTCCTTACCAAGAGCGCTTCACTCCCCAACAACGGTGCCAGAAAATAGCCTTTTATGACCCAAAAGTATATGGGGTCAATTGTAGCCTTTTCGATAAGTAAGATTTCGAACCCAACGAGGAGCAGAAGGAAATGACAAGTGGTTTTCAGCAAGGTAATGTGTGCAAGTGCTAAAATTGTAAGTAGCAGAGTAGTTTGATAGTTGGATAATTTCTAACAGCAAGTAACGACAGTAGTAAAAAAAAGTGCAGCAAGATAGCCCAACCCTTTCGAGTCAAAGGACATGCCAAAACGGTCTCTTATGATAAGCAAAGTGTTCTTGAGGGTACACGGGAATTTCATCTAGTCACTTTCGTCGTGTTGGCTTAATTTGTGTTCGCTACTTTGTTGATTTGGTATGTGGGTGGACCGGTGCTTAGGTGTTGTTCTTACTTGAACAAACCTCCTACTTATGATTAACCCTCTCGCAAGAATCTGCAACTACAAGAAAAGTATTAATAATAAATTCTAACCATAGCAATAAACTTTTGGATCCAATCGGTCCCTTACGGAATAGCGCATAAACTAGGGTTTAAGCTTGTGTCACTCTCGCAACCCATCATCTAATAACTACTCCACAATGCATTCCCTTAGGTCCAAATATGGTGAAGTGTCTTGTGGTTGACATTCACATGACACCACTAAGGGAATCACAACATACATATCATCAAAATATCGAACACATATCAAGTTCACATGATTACTTGCAACATGATTTCTCCTGTGACCTCAAGAACAAAAATAACTACTCACAAATGATAATCATGCTCAAGATCAGAGGGGTATTAAATAGCATAATGGATCTGAACATATAATCTTCCACCAAATAAACCATATTGTAATGAACTACAATATGTAATCAACACTACTAGTCACCCAGAAGCACCAATCTATAATTCCGATACAAAGATTGAACACAAGAGATGAACTAGGGTTTGAGAGGAGTTGGTATTGTTGAAGATGTTGATGAAGATAGCCCTCCCCAAGATGGGAGAGTTGTTGATGATGATGAGGACGATGATTTCCCCCTCCGGGAGGGAAGTTCCCTCGGCGGAATCGCTCCACCGGAGGGCAAAAGTGCTCCTGCTCAAGTTCCGCCTCGAGACAGCGGTGCTTCGTCCCGAAAGTCATCTCCTCCTTTTTTCTAGGTCAAAATGACTTATATACCAAAAGAGGGGCACCGGAGGTGGGCCTGGGTGAGCACGACCCACCGGGGCGCGCCTGCGCTCCCTGGCTCGCCCAGGTGGGTTGTGCCCACCTAGTGGGGCCCCCTCTGGTACTTATTTCCTCTAATATTGCTCAAATATTCCATAAAAATTCCTCGTAAAGTTTCAGCTCATTTGGAGTTGTGCAGAATAGGTCGCCTAGCGTAGCTTTTTCAGGTACAGATTTCCAACTATCAGAATTTCCCCCCTTTGTGTATACCTTGCATATTATGAGAGAAAATGCATTAGAATTACTCCAAAAGGCATTATTATACAATAAAACAACATAAATAACAGTAGGAAAACATGATGCAAAATGGACGTATCAATGAGACATATATGTAAATGGACTAAAACGACGAGTAGAATCACGTGAACCAATTTGTTTTGCCGTTTAACAAACATAAAATGTGATTGGGACAAATCTGGACAGATTTAAAATTTAACATGTGGGGTCATTTCAGAGATCCTATATGTCATTTCCGGCCTCATTTAAAATACCTAGATAGGTAGTTTAATTTGTGCTTCACCCCTTGCCATGTTTAAATAACATTTAATATTGCCGTGTACCTAAACGAGAGTGAACTAAATATTTGAATGTTGAGTTCCATCAATATGCAACTTGTTGCATATTGAGCTTCACTTAATGTGTAGTGTTTGATTGTTGTGAACTGACATGCCATGCCTTGCATATTTGAAACTCATCATGCATCATATGTGTATTCCATCGTGTCGTGCAAGTGTCGTGGTGAATATCATGTGTTGATTGTTGTTTCAGTTTCCTTCGTCTTGATAGAGTTCCGCAAGCGTGTCAGAATGTGAGGATCCATTCGACTATGTCAGTTCGTCTACTTCATGGAGTCGTTCTTCTTCCAAGCAGGATCTCGAGCAAGATGATCACTTCCCTGGATACCATTACTATAATTTCCATGCTATATGTTTTGTTTCTACCGTTATGTCTCGCTGCCTACCACCTGTTAAATATCAGCCTCCCAACTTTTCCATGAAAACCTTCAACCTTTCTACAACCTAGCAAACCACTCATTGGCTATGTTACCGCTTGCTTAACCATTGGATAGTGTTGCTAGTTTTAGGTGCAGTTGCTTCCATGTGAAAACATGGGTTCGTTGTTATATCACCATATTAATGCTATTTAATTTAATGCACCTATATACTTGGTAAAAAGTGGAAGGCTCGGCCTTTCTAGCTTGGTCTTTTGTTCCACCTTTTTCGCCTTAGTTTCGGCTACCGGTGTTATGTTCCAATAATGAGCGCTCCTAACATGCTTGGAGTTGTTATGGGGACCCCCTAGATTCTCATTTTGGGATAAAGCTCGTCTGGCGAGGCCCAACATTGGTACTATATTTTCCCAACATAATAATTCTGTTAGTACTGAAAACATAGGGCGTCATGAACCCGAGGAGTAATTCAACATAATACAAGGGGGCAGTGCTTTTGGTGCTGGTCCAAACTAGAGCCGTTTGCGGGGCCAACCCGGAGCAACTCTGGAGATGTCTATCAGGCCACCGTACGCTGTGCTTATCCGTCGTGTCTTGAGAACGAGATACGCGGCTCCTATTGGGATCGTCGACACGTCGGGCAGCCTTGCTGGACTTGTTTTACCTTTCTCGAGTGCCTTGTGCGAAGGATTCCAAGGATGCTTTGGGTTATGTCGAGGTTGAGGTTTTCCAATAGGAACCCGAGGAGATCACGGGTTTCCTTGATCGAGGTCATTCCGTCGCAGCATGTCGTAATTTGTGATGGGTTAGTTGGAGCACCCCTGCAGGGTTAAATCTTTCGTAAAGCCATGCCCGCAGTTATGTGGTAGTGTGGAAACTTTCTTTAATATACGGTTCTATATAACTTGAAGTAAGCTTAATTAAAATATGCCAAATGAGTGTGTAACCATGACTGTCTCTTTCCTGAGCTCCTTCCCTGTTTGAGGACATGGTGGGGTTATGTCTGACGTAAGTAGGTGTTCAGGATCATTTATTTGATCATCAGTAGCTCTCATCCGTCATGCGTAGATCATCTCCCTCTTATTCTTGTACTCGTAAGTTAGCAACCTCAAATAAATGCTTAGTCGCTTGCTGCAGCCTCACCACTTAACCATACCTCACCCATTAAGCTTTGCTAGTCTTAATACCTTTGGAAATGAGATTGCTGAGTCCCTGTAGCTCATTGATTACTACAACACCAGTTGCAGGTACAGGTAAAGAGTTACTTTGACGTGAGAGCGCTGATTGTGCTATTTGGAGTTTCTTATTCTTCTTTATCGATCTAGGATGGGTTCCACGCCGACAGAGTGGGATAGCAAGGATGGACGTCATTATTTTATCATTTGTTTTCGTCCGTAGTCAGACCCTCTCTTCTTCATGATTAGTGTATGTATTGTACTTATGTGACTCTGATGTAGCTTGTGGCAAGTGTAAGCCAACTCTTTATGATCATCTTTTTAGTACATGTACTTGTAACGATATCCATTCTTGCAAAACAATGAGATGCATTTCTATCCCCGTCGAGGCCCTCGCGCGAAAATAAGGATAGGATCGCATCTTGGGCGTTACACATTGCTAGGGCTGCTTGCTAGGGTTCTTGCTTGGATGTTGTTTCTGAAATTGTTTGTAAAATTTGATAGTTATTAAAAAAAGCGAGTCAAAAATGAGTTTTAGAAATTAAGCATTTCTGAAATAGCAAAAATGAGTCAAAAATGAGTCCAAAAAATGGTTTTGATGCCCAAATTCAAATGACATGCTTGCTGTCCAAATGAAAATTAGTATTTATTTGGCATGTAGTACTAATTTGTACATGTTTATATAATTTTTTATGAGGAAAAATAAATTGAAAGTATATTTCTAAGAAGATAACCACAAAGTAAAAAATTAAATAATAAGAAAATGTTCTCATAGGAATTTGTTCTCGATGTTGTAACACCCTCTGTTTTAACTCTCCTAACTAATTAACTTTTTGAAAATTAGGACCAATTAAATTTTTTATGACTCATTGTGATGCTTGATGTGGTTGTTGCTTGCTTGATTGTTTGCTTGTGTTTGGATCCAAGGTTCGTGCTACTCTCCAAACTCACCTCCTTGACCCAAACCCTTGCCTAATGATCATGCCATGTGCTTTGGACCAGAAACTATTTTTTACCAAATATTATTTTCACCGAAAAGCATTTCCTTGATTTAAGCTTTCAAAACCCCCTGAGTTTGGATTTTTACTACAAATCCTCAAATTAGTGAAGTTATTTTGCACAAATTATTTTATTTAAAACCCATTATCAAAATGGCTTCACAAAACCACAATATTATTATTTTAAAAGTTATTTCACTATTTTGTTTAAATACCTTTTGAGAGGCCAGAAATGGGCCCTTATGATGGAAAGTTATTTATTGCTTTCAAAATATTTGAGAAAATTTAAGGAAACTCAGCGGACATATATATTCGATATATATGAGTTTCAACACATGGTCATGTTCAAAATATTGGGCAAATCCCTTCAAAACCCTTCGTGCCTATTCAAGCTTTTGGAATATTTCTATAAGAAATATTCTCCATAAATTCCTATAAAATTCTAGAATGTCACATATGATATATGTGATGATATTGCCAAGTTTCATCTCAATCCAAGTTGATTTGGTTCCCTTAATTATTCTAAAACCCTATCTGTCCAGATCCAAATTTGCGCAACTCTACATTGCCAAGTGTCTCCAATTGTGCTCAAATTTGGTGGACATGTTCTAATACTACAATAATGCATCCACACCAAGTGGTGCATCAAGGAGAATAGAAGAACTTGTCCCAAGCCCCTTAAAACCCTCTCTGTTGATTTCTGACTTTGGGGAACTTTACATTATAAAGTTTCTCCAATTGATCCCAAACTATTTGGACATTATTTAATGCTCAAATAATGCCCCACACCAAATATTGGATTTGTAGGAATTGATTTGAATAGTTTTGTAAGTAGAAGGCCATTTCTGCCCATTTCATGGGTTTTCCAAGTCTACATTGGAAACCTTCTCCTCCAAATCCCAAAGTTGGCGTCCAAGCTTATTTGCATCTATTGTGTGATCCTGTTAAGTTTCATATCAATTGAAATCCATCTGGTAGCCCTAACATCCATCAAACACCTTGTGTGCATTCACCAAAGTTGATGCTTTGGACCCTTCCACTATTTCCCTTGAGCCTAAACTTTTACCATAGCTCTATCTAGTTACCTTTTACCTCCAGTAAGCTTTCCATGGACACTAGTCAATTATTGGAGGGTGACCCCATGTAGCTACCTTTCATTTTTACCTTGGCTGCACCATTTTATCCCTCTTGCTATACTTCTGCTTAAGCCAAAGCTGCCACATTCTTCCAAGGCATCTTTAACATGCTAATGCATAATTTCAAATCAAAATATATCATGCTCATGTGGGAAAAATTAGAAGCACATCTGAAACTTGATTTCTGGTTGAAATATAGCTTTGAACTGCAACTGCTAGCTAAACTCATTCCCCGAGCTGAAAATTGGCAGGATTATAGTCCTTCCATGCCTAAGTCTACTAGACATGGTTTCACCCCCATCATCTCTCAAGTAAGTACACTCATTTCCAGCCTTAAGTTTGCTGCTGCAAACTTAATTGCAGTCAAACCCCAGTCTAAACAAATCCACTTGGGTCCAAACTTACCCAGTGCTTCGTGGCACGCATGCCTTGTATGTTTGACACCTTGGTCTGGCCAAGGGGTGGGCCTCGACATAGGTGGCCGCGGTGATCGCCTCGTTGGCATGCAGAAACGGTGCTCTGCACCTTGGGATCTTGCTTCAGCTCGGGTCCAGCAAGGGGAGTGTGTCCCAGAGCGCCGCAGAGCATCCTTTGACCCGTCCACGACGCCAGGAAGACTCTGCTCAAGCCGCGTGTGCCGGCCATGCTAGTGGGCACCAGAGGTGGGTCTGATCTCCCCCTGGTAGCCCCACTGCTATACCTCGCCCCAAGCCCTCTCTTGCTCTCCCTCAGTCCCTCCTCCCTCCTAGCAACCTCCAGGATATCCCATTGGAGCTCCCGCACCCCATTCCCCTCCTGCGGCCGCCATGGCTCCGCTTCGGTCATGCTCGCATTCGAGCTCTCTCGGCTCCCTCCTTCCCTTGTAGCGCTTCCTCGATCTCGCCATACCCTCGCGGACCTCCCCTGTGCTCCCTCATCTTCCTCCTGTCGCCGGAGCACCCCCTCCTAGGCCTATCATTGCCGGTCTCCGCCGCGGCCAGGGCTGCCCTCTCCCTGTCGCTCCTCTGCGGGGTTGACCCCCTGGTCGGATCCGGGCCTTTGCCCTGAGCGCCCCGGTGGCCAGCTCACTCGAAATGGTGGCTGGAGGCACCAACAGCCACCACCGGACCCTCTCTATCTCCCCCTCGGTGGGAGGTTGAAGACGGCCGTCAGCCGACGGTCCCCCACCTGTCGGTTGTCTAGGGGAGCTGACGGGTGGGCCATGCCGTTAAGTGGAGGCGCCCCGTTGGACACCGCCTCCTCGTGGAGAAAGCGCCCCTCCAAGAAGGCGCCTTCGACGTGGCCCTCCTACGCACCAGGCTGAGCCGCTGGGCCGACCCAGTTCCTCCCCAGCTCTAGTGGGCGCAGGATAGCCCTCCGGTGACCCCCTTTATCCCCATTTTATTATCATCTGTAACTTCAAAAATTCATTGAAAATTCATATGAACTCCAAATCTGATGATTCAAATTTCTACAAGTTCTTGAATTCAAGACCTATCCATATATGTGCATTGCACATTTTTCCAAAAGACTTTTCTATGGGGTTAATATTCAAATGCCCATTTCAATAATTTAAACACCACCTTACAAAAATCCTAGAGTATTCAAATCAACTCCAAATGGATTTATTCCAATTTCCAGAGTCTTCTAATACCATGCACTACTTTTGAAGCATTAGTCAACATTTTTATCTGCCATGCTTCTGTTGCATTATATAAATATCTCCTTTTTGCTATTTATCCAATGTTAGGAAATCCCTAGAGTATTCATATCCACTCCAAATCCAATGAAACAAATTCCTAAATGTTTCTAAAATCATGCTCTGTCAAATGAGTGCTCCACTTTTTTTAGCAGAATGTTTTCTGCAGGCTTCTTAAAGGATCACCTATTCCTCCTTTCATCCATTCAAAAATCCCTGTTGGTACAAATCTCCTATAGCAAGCTTCAGGTATTTTTCTTATGACCAGAGAGGTCCAAGAAAAATAAAACTCCTATTTATATATCACTTCTGTTTCTGCTTGTTGTGTGGCTTACTATGTTTGTTTCCGACGATAGTTGACGGAGTACTCGGAGTTGGACCGGAATACCTCGAAGACCCCGAGGACTTATGTGAGCAAAGGCAAGCAGCCCTTTGACCATGTCTAAGAAATACTTCTATGCATGACACATTGGTTACCCTACTCGGATGCACATAGTTAAGGATGATCGGCGCACCCTGGCATGGTGTTTCCGATAGCTCCTCTGGAGCACTTGCGTTGAGCATGGCCCTACCATCTATGAGGGTCATGCTGATAATATATTGACAAGTAGACAGTAGTGCTACACATAGAAAGAGCATATGCATGATGATGGTAACACAGAGTTTATATGAAAGGTTTTACAAAAACCCCGTCGGGTGCCACTAATGCCCGAGGGTGATGATGTTGAGTTAGGTGAGCACTTGTGAAAGAAGTGGTGCACCGGGAATATTTTGTGTGGGTGGTTTCGGAAACGGGATTAGCTTTATGATGTGTCGACCGTCCCAACCTTACATGTACGACCATGATACCCCTTTATGGGACGGGGCTTTGTTGATTACTTTCGTCGGTGCTAGCAAACAGGCCACATTACTACTGGCTGGAGTGATATGTGGTCACTATCATGTGGGATGGGTATTGTTGGGGATATTACCTGCGGTATGACTCGCCCTGTTGGGCCGAGTCAGGAAAGCAGAGACTCATACATACATGGTCAGTGTAAGACTTGGCCCATGCTTGAGGCGTGTAGAAAGATCTTCGTGAGAAGGCTGCCAGGGCCCATGAGCCAGATGGCGGTCCGGGATTGATGAAGAAGATAAGTCGCCAAGGAGGTTTCCTGGCTTGGCAAACACGACAACTTAGAGATATGGAAGGCCACGATTAGTAATGTGGTCGGGACATTGTAATCCCTAGAGCCTCGACCTGTATATAAAGGCGAGTCTCTAGGGCAGATAGATCAAGTTAGAATCAATCGAGAGCTAGGTCAGGCGAGTTACGCCCTCCTTGTAATCAAATCCACCATCAATATACACAAAGTAGGACGTAGGCTTTTACCTCCACAGGAGGGGACAAACCTGGGTAACTCTGAGGCTCGCTTCCGCTCACCCCCTTTGAGTTGCCACCGAGGTGCGATGGCTCCATCACTAAGTCCTTTCACAAGGACATCTGCCGTGACAAAACCACGACAGTTGGCACCCACTGTGGGGCTTGCGCACGGTGGAGCTGAGTTCTCAAAGGGAGCCCTTCCAGGGTCAGGAAGCTACGCGCTGAGCATCATGATGAAGAGCCACCGCGGGAAGTACTACATCGACAACTCTCATCGGTGATCTGATAACCCACAAGTATAGGGGATCAATTGTAGCCTTTCTCGATAAGTAAGAGTGTCGAACCCAACGAGGAGCTAAAGGGAGGACAAATATTCCCTCAAGTTCTATCGACCACCGATACAACTCTACGCACACTTTACGTTCGCTTTACCTAGAACAAGTATGAAACTAGAAGTACTTTGTAGGAGTGAAAGGATAGGCTTGCAAGAAAGTAAAGAACACGTAAATAAAACTAGGGGCTGGTTAGAAAAAGAAACAAATACGAGTGTCTAACGAGTGTGGAAAAGTGGTGGTAGGAGTTGCGGAATTGTCCCTAAGCAATTGACTACGTTACTAGATCGATAGCAAGTATTATGTGGGAGAGGACTCTGCTAGCATGTCATCCCTTACTTGGAATTCTATGCACTTATGATTGGAACAATTAGCAAGCGTCCGCAACTACTAACGTTCATTAAGGTAAAACCCAACCATAGCAATAAGATATATTGGTCCCCCTTCAATCCCATATGCATCAATTTCTGTGCTAGGTCTGAAGCTTCTGTCACTCTAGCCTGCCAATACATAGTCCTATCAACATACAACTAACCCTATGTTGTGATCCACGCGCGTGATCATATTATGGTCACCAAAGGACAGCAACATAACCACAAGCAAATTAAACCAACCATAGCAATTCATCAATCACCGATAGGACAACGATAATCTACTCAGACATCATAGGATAGCAACACATCATTGGATAATAATATGTAGCATAAATCACCATGTTCAAGTAGAGGGTACAGCGGGTTGCGAGAGAGTGGACCGCTGAATATAGATGGGGGAAGGTGATGGAGATGTTGGTGAAGATGACGGAGGTGTTGGTGTAGATCGCCGTCACACGATGATGTCCCGGGGGGCGTTCCGGTGCCGCCGGGAGAGAGGGGGAGAGAGCCCCTCCTTCTTATTCTTCCTTGTCCTCCTCCCTAGATGGGAGAAGGGTTTCCCCTCTAGTCCATGGTCTCCATGGTGGCGGAGGGGCGAGAGCCCCTCCTAGATTGGATCTCTCTCTGTGTGTCCTTCTGTTTCTGCGCTCCCAGATTCTGCATTTCACCGTTTCTTAAATTTCCGGGGATCCATAACTCCGATTGGGCTGAAATTTTAACACGATTTTATTCCAGACATTATCTTTCTTTCGGCGAAAGAAGGGCTCCAACCGCCTTAAGGAGTGGCCACAAGACTGCCAGCTGCGGGCCCACCCCCTTGTCGTGGCTACACGGCTTGTGGGCACTCCGTGCATCGCCTCGCGTTGATTCTTCTTCCCAAAAATCATAAATATTCCAAAACAAATCCCCGTAAGTTTTTATTACGTTTGGACTTTGTTTTGTATGGATATTCTGCGAAACAAAAAACATGCAACAAACAGGAACTGGCACTAGACACTGGATCAATATGTTAGTCCCAAAAATAGTATAGAAAGTTGCCAAAAGTATATGAAAGTTGTAGAATATTGGCATGAAACAATCAAAAATTATAGATACGACGGAGACGTATCAACATCCCCAAGCTTAATTCCTGCTCGTCCTCGAGTAGGTAAATGATAAAAAAGATAATTTTTGATGTGGAATGCTACCTAGCATAATCTTTATCATATAATCTAATCATGGCATGAATACTAAAACACGAGTGATTCGAAGCAATAGTCTATCATTTGACATAAAGACAATAATATTTCAAGCATACTAACAAAGCAATCACGTGTTCTCAAAATATCATGGGCAAAGAAAGTTATCCCTACAAAATCATATAGTCTGGCTATGCTCCATCTTCCCCACACAACGTATTTAAATCATGCACAACCCCGGTTTTAGCCAAGCAATTGTTTCATACTTTAGTGTTCTCAAACTTTTTCAACTTTCACGCAATACATGTGCGTGAGCCATGGACATATCACTATAGGTGGAATAAAATATGATGGTTGTGGAGAAGACAAAAAGGAGGAGATAGTCTCACGTCAACTAGGTGTATCAATGGGCTATGGAGATGCCCATCAATAGATATCAATGTGAGTGAGTAGGGATTGCCATGCAACGGATGCACTAGAGCTTATAAGTGTATGAAAGCTCACAAAAGAAACTAGTGGGTGTGCACCCAACTTGCTTGCTCACGAAGACCTAGGGCAATTTTGATGAAGCCCATCATTGGAATATACAAGCCAAGTTATATAATGAAAATTTCCCACTAGTATATGGAAGTGACAACATAGGAGACTCTCTGTCATGAAGATCATAGTGCTATTTGAAGCACAAGTGTGGAAAGAGGATAGTAGCAATTGTCCCTTCTCTCTTTTCTCTCTTTTTTTGTGGGCTCTTTGGCCTCTTTTTTTATTTTTAGTTTTTTTTATTTTGGTGAGCATCTTTGGCCTCTTTTTTATAAATGGGCTTCGCTGGCCTCTTTTATTTCCTCACATGGGACAATGCTCTATTAATGATGATCATCACACTTACAACTCAATACTTAGAGCAATGATGACTCTATATGAAATGTCGGTAGTGTACCGTGACAATGATCTAGCATAGCAATGACATCAAAAAATGGACAAGCCATGGAAACATCATGCTAGCTATCTTGCGATCATGCAATGGCAATATGGAAGTGGTGGCACATGTCATGAGACGGAACGGTGGTAGTTGCATGGCAATATATCTCGGAATGGCTATGAAAATGCCATAATAGGTAGGTATGGTGGCTGTTTTGAGGAATGCTATATGGTGGGTGTAATGCACCGGGGAAAGTTGCGCGGTACTAGAGAGGCTAGCAATGGTGGAAGGGTGAGAGTGCGTATAATCCATGGACTCAACATTAGTCATAAAGAACTCACATACTTATTTCAAAAGTCTATTAGTCATCGAAACAAGGTACTACACACATGCTCCTAGGGGAAAGTTTGGTAGGAGTTAACCATCGCGCGATCCCGACCTCCACACAAAGGATGACAATCAATAAATAAATCATGCTCCGACTTCATCACATAACGGTTCACCATACGTGCATGCTACGGGAATCACAAACCTTGACACAAGTATTTCTACGAATACACAATTACTCACTAGCATGACTCTAATATCACATATTCATATCGCAAAACTATTGCAAGGAATCAAACATATCATATTCAGTGATCTACAAGTTTTATGTAGGATTTTATGACTAACCATGTGAATGGCCAACTCCTGTTAACTCTCTAAATAGGTATAAGTGAAGCATGAGATTTTAATTCTTTCTACAAAAGATATGCCCCACTCTAACAAATATAAGTGAAGCAAAAGAGCATTCTACAAATGGTGGTTTTCTATGTGTAGGGAAACAGGCAATCCAAACTTCAAATGATATAAGTGAAGCACATGAAGCATTCTATAAAGCCAACCAAGAACTATCTCATACCAGCATGGTGCATAAAAGAAAAAGGAAAAATAAACACAAAAGACGCTCCAAGCATTTGCACATATCATGTGATGAATAAAAATATAGCTCCGAGTAAAATTACTGATAGATTGTATACGAAAGAGGGGATGCCTTCCGGGGCACCCCCAAGCTTAGACGCTTGAGTCTTCCTTGAATATTACCTTGGGGTGCCTCAGGCATCCCCAAGCTAAGGCTCTTGCCTCTCCTTATTCCTTCATCCATCGTGCTCTCACCCAAAACTTGAAAACTTCAATCACACAAAACTCAACAAAACTTCGTGAGATTCGTTAGTATAATAAAAATAAATCACCACTTCAAGTACTGTTGTGAACTCATTCTAAATTCATATAAGCATTATATCTACTGTAATCCAACTTCACCATGGTTCATACCCCCCGATACTACCCATAGATTCATCAGAATAAGAGAACAATGCATAGAGAATAGAATCTGTCAAAACAGAACAGTCTGTAGCAATCTGTATATTCCGTATACCTCTGATATCTCAAAAAATCTGAAAAATTACGAACGTCTGTAAATTTGCATATCAATCAGCAGAAAAAGAATCAACTCAAAAGCTTTTCCATAATAAAAATGAAAATTAATTTCGTGAGCATAAAGTTTCTGTCTTTTCTCAGCGTGATCAAATAACTATCACCCAAACTATTCATAAAGGCTTTGCTTGGCACATTATTTTTAAAATACAAAGGAATTGTACAAGGGGATAATTATTTTTGTGAGAAACTTCCATGAAAAATTCTACATTGTTTCCATGAGCATGAACACAAGTGTTCAAGGTCAACCCTCACTTCCACAATGCATCACCTTTCAATCACTTCTCTTTTTGAAAAAGTTTTAAGTTCCCCTCTATAAATTTTTTGTTTTTAAACTAAATAATATCACTCAACATAAATAAATGACTCTCTAAAACTTCCGGGTTGTCTCCCAGGCAGTGCTTTCTTTAAAGCCATTAAGCTAGGCATAAAGCGCTCAAGTAATGGATCCACCCGGATCCCAAGGTATATCAAAGCCAATTTTAATTAGCAATGATTTTAAATTTAGTAGTGAGCACAAGGTAACATATATCATGCAATGACGAAGTCTAACTCTCTTCCTATGCATTGGCATGTCATAAAAGAACAATTCATGCACATCAAGTAAAGGCCAATACATAGCATAAGCAGTTTCTTGCAATTTTATCGGATTGGAAACATAGAGAGGTGGAGATGTAGTTCCTCTCTCATAATAATTGCAAGTAGGAGCAGCAAGCACATGCTTATTATATTCATCAAAATCATCATGTGTAACATAAGGAACTATAGCTAGCTCATCTTCATAAGCATCATTCATATTGGCATCATGGCCACAAGCATAGCAAGCATGAAGTTCATCAAAAAGGGATATTTCAAACGAATCCAAGGGATCATAGCATTCATCCTTCGGTAAGAACGAAGGGAAATTAAATAATGTATGAGTAGAAGAGTTACTCTCATTAGAAGGTGGACACGGGTAGCTAGTCCGTTATTCCTCCTTTTGTTCTTCGCTCTCCTCGTCATCTTTTTCATCTAATGAGATCAAAATTTCAGCATTTTCTTCTTCCATAGTTACGTGCAAAATAATAGTCTCTTCTTGGACAACATAGAATTTCTCCTTAAATCGTTCAATATGGGCATTATATTCATAATTAGTATAAAAATAACGAAGCATAGCCAAATTTTCAGATCGGTAAGGAGCATCATCATTGTCATCACACCTTTTAAACAGAGCCTCAATTTCATAAGCACCCATAAAAGCATCAAACTCTTCTATTTGATCCACATCATAGTAATCATATATACCAGTAGCATAAGAAGCCAAGGTTCTATGATCATTAAACTCACAAGAAAAGGGAAGGTGTGGAGCCTTCATCCTAGAGCAACAAGTAACACCATGTCTCTTGCATATTTCCCAAGCATACCATTTCAACAAATGGATTTGATCCCATAAAAGTTTCCCTTTTTGAGTCAAGCGATAATCCCTAAAGTATTCACGTTGATCCAAGGTGTATCCCATTATATAATTGAATGGGGCTTTCTCAGGATTATTAAAGAAGTATATAATATTTTCCACGTAACGAGCATCGAGGGTTTTAGGAGGTTCCCCATCTCCATGAGTAGCAAGTACACCTTTTTTTTGGTATTTCGTGTTCCATATCCATAACTAAAGATAAAGAACAGCTTAGAACAGCAAATAAATCTAATTAGTGATAAAGCAAACAAGCACACACACGAGAATATTCACCCCACACTATTGCTCCCCGGCAACGGCGCCAGAAAAAGGTCTTGATAACCCACAAGTATAGGGGATCAATTGTAGCCTTTCTCGATAAGTAAGAGTGTCGAACCCAACGAGGAGCTAAAGGCAGGACAAATATTCCCTCAAGTTCTATTGACCACCGATACAACTCTACACACACTTTACGCTCGCTTTACCTAGAACAAGTATGAAACTAGAAGTACTTTGTAGGAGTGATAGGATAGGATTGAAAGAAAGTAAAGAACACGTAAATAAAACTAGGGGCTGGTTAGAAAAAGAAACAAATACGAGTGTCTAACGAGTGTGGAAAAGTGGTGGTAGGAGTTGCGGAATTGCCCCTAAGCAATTGACTACGTTACTAGATCGATAGCAAGTATTATGTGGGAGAGGCCTCTGCTAGCATGTCATCCCTTACTTGGAATTCTATGCACTTATGATTGGAACTATTAGCAAGCATCCGCAACTACTAACGTTCATTAAGGTAAAACCCAACCATAGCAAGAAGATATATTGGTCCCCCTTCAATCCCATATGCATCAATTTCTAGTCTAGGTCTGAAGCTTCTGTCACTCTAGCCTGCCAATACATAGTCCTATCAACATACAACTAACCCTATGGTGTGATACACGCGCGCGATCATATGATGGGCACCAAAGGACAGAAACATAACCACAAGCAAATTAAACCAACCATAGGAATTCATCAATCACCGATGGGACAACGATAATCTACTCAGACATCATAGGATAGCAACACATCATTGGATAATAATATGTAGCATAAAGCACCATGTTCAAGTAGAGGGTACAACGGGTTGCGGGAGAGTGGACCGCTGAATATAGATGGGGGAAGGTGGTGGAGATGTTGGTGAAGATGATGGAGGTGTTGGTGTAGATCGCCGTCACACGATGATGTCCCGGGCGACGTTCCGGCGCCGCCGGGAGAGAGGGGGAGAGAGCCCCCTCCTTCTTATTCTTCCTTGACCTCCTCCCTAGATGGGAGAAGGGTTTCCCCTCTGGTCCATGGTCTCCATGGCGGCGGAGGGGCGAGAGCCCCTCCTAGATTGGATCTCACTCTGTGTGTCCTTCTATTTCTACGCTCCCAGATTCTGCGTTTCACCGTTTCTTAAATTCCCGGAGATCCGTAATCCGATTGAGCTGAAATTTTAACATGATTTTCTTCCGGATATTATCTTTCTTGCAGCGAAAGAAGGGCTCCAACCTCCTTAAGGAGTGGCCACAAGCCTGCCAGCCGCGGGCCCACCCCCTGGCCGCGGCTACAGGGCTTGTGGGTACTCCGTGCATCGCCTCGCGTTGATTCTTCTTCCCAAAAATCATAAATATTCCAAAAAAATCCCCATAAGTTTTTATTACGATTGGACTTTGTTTGGTATGGATATTCTACGAAACAAAAAACATGCAACAAACAGGAACTGACACTGGGCACTGGATCAATATGTTAGTCCGAAAAATAGTATAAAAAGTTGCCAAAATTATATGAAAGTTGTAGAATATTGGCATGAAACAATCAAAAATTATAGATTCGACGGAGACGTATCACGATCAGAGGCCGATTCAATCGAATCTGGATAGACGGTCCCCTTCGGCAAGATCCACGTTTTCATCAGCAAGATCGGGGCGCCCGTACCTGAGCCGGACACCTTCACCGACATCGTCGAGCCAGCCCGGTACGCCCATCCCACCAAACATCGGGTCAGGAAACACCAAAATTTTGTTGGTTTTACGCAAGGAACCATCCTATCGGACGAGCCGGTAATCCAGGAGATCACCCCCGTCAACTCGGACGACGAGTCATCCATGGGTGATACAGATTCAATCTACCCTCTCCACGAAGGACAACTTGGGGGGTTGCCCGAGGCAGTAATCCCTGAGGACTTTGCGGGACCACACCGTCAAGTCGCCATCTACATGGCGAGGGCAGCGCCGCCTCAACCAAACCCGGCGGGTAACAATGAAGCCAGCGGATCGCGGAAGGCCCCGGATCAGGCCAGGGCAGACCTGGTAGCAGAGACGGCCAAACTCATGGTGATCACTATGACGGCGGAGAACCAGGAAACGGTCAATGCCAAGCTGACAAAACTGAGGGAGGAGATGGCCAAGATCCAGCGTGACATAGAAGAAGAAGCCGCTAGGATAGCAACACAACAGGCCCAGATCGCCGCGGAGACATAGCGGCTGAATATTGAAGGCTGGCGGCTTGAGCGACAATAGTGTTCCTCTGATGCGATCCACCAGAGGAGACATCGCGGCCGCCTGCCAGCTGATTTAAACCCAACTCGGCTCTTCGACAGCCCACATACCCGTGGGATGGATCCCAATCGGCCATGACAGGTCGCCCCAGGAGGCGATCAGGCTCGACCACCGCTTAACCCACAGCCGCCTCAGTTGATGGAGGCTCATGCACCCCGTTTCCAGACGACATGGTGTCACTTCTCGAACCCTGCTACCTCTTGAGCTTGCGTTGGTTTTTAGGCACTAGTAGGGGCTAAAACTACTTGGGACCATGACGGTCTCTAGGCACTAGTAGGGGCTCCGGAGAGGGGAAATCGTCGCCATCGTCATCATCAACCTTCTTCCCTCTCCAATTCCATGAAGCTCTTCGTCGTTCGTGAGTAATCTATTCGTAGGCTCGCTGGGCGGTGATGAGTAGGATGAGATCTATCATGTAATCGAGTTAGTTTTGATGGGGATTGATCCCTAGTATCCACTATGTTATGAGATTTGATGTTGCTACTACTTTGCCATGCTCAATGCTTGTCACTAGGGCCCGGGTGCCATGATTTCAGATATGAAATTATTATGTTGTCACCAATATATGTGTGTTTTAGATCCGTTCTTGCAAGTTGTAGTTACCTACTTTGTGTTATGATGCGGCAACCCCGGAAGGACAATAACCGGAACCACTCCCGGTGATTACCATAGTTTGAGGAGTTCATGTGTTCACCAAGTGCTAATGCATTGGTCCGGTTCTGTATTAAAAGGAGAAACTTAATATCTCGTAGTTTCCTTTTGGACCCCGCTGCTACGGGAGTGATGGACAATAGATGTCACGCAAGTTCTTTTCCCTAAGCACGTATGACGACACATGGAATGCATGCCTACATCACATTGACGAACGGGAGCTATCCACATATCTCTCCGTGTTATAACTGTTGCATGATGAATATCATCCAAATAAATCACCGACCAATTGCCTACGAGTTTGTCGTACTGCTGCTGTTACTACTGTTGCTGCTGCTGTTACTTGTCTTGCTCTGCTGTTACTACTGTTGCTGCTGCTGTTACTTGTCTTGCTCTGCTATTACTTATCTTGCTCTGCTGTTGTTACTTGTCTTGCTCTGCTGCTACTATTGCTACTACTGTCGCTTGCTACTATTGCTACCTGCTACTGCTGTCACTACTATTGTTCCTTGCCACTACTATTACTTGTTACACTTCTGCTACCTGCTACAATCTTGATCGCTGGTCGTTGACGAGAACTGACAATTTCCGTCCACGAGGCAACTTGGCGCCATTGATACAATCGTTAGAAATAGTCTGCCGTGTCAACAGATCGTTTCTCACACCGTTGTTATCATACTGCTTTGCTGTTACTACTTTGCTCGCAGATACTAATCTTTCAGGTGTGGTTGAATCTGACGCATTCAGCTGCTAATACTTGAGAGTATTCTCTCACCTCCTGTCTGGCGTACCAACAAATTTGGGTTGAATACTCTACCCTCGAAAACTGCTGCGAACCCACGCGCTGGTGGGCCATCAACAACATTCTTCTAGTTTCATTGATGGGGAGTGCTAGTAGCATTCTTTTGGTGCCGTTGCAAGGGAAGGTTTGTTGTCACAAAATCAGCATTCCTCTAGCGATTGCCAGAGAGTGCCAGTCAGTAATCGAAACAAAGTGCTAAACGCATACTCCTAGGGGAAGGGTTGCTAGGTGTTAACCATCGCGCGATCCCGACCGCAACACAAAGGATGACAATCAATAAATCAATTATGCTCCGACTTCCTAACATAGCGGTTCACCATACGTGCATGTTACGGGAATCACTAACTTCAACACAAGTATTTCTAGATTCACAACACCCTACTAACATGACTCTTAATATTACCAAATCCATGTCTCAAAACTAATTGAGAGGAATCAAACTTCTCTTTACTAATCAATGCACAAGAATATGGAAGTTTTATCGTATCCTCTTTGAGTGTCTATCATCTTTAGGACTACTTTCATAGCACAAGCCAACTACCAAGTTACTCAGAGAGAGCACTCTCAAAAAGATATAAGTGAAGATCGAGAGTTCTTATTTCTCCAAAATATGACACCGCCGTTCTCTAAAAGATCTAAGTGAAGCACTTAGAGCAAAGTTATCTCGCTCAAAAGATATAAGTGAAGCACATGTGAGCTAAATTGCATGACTGAAAAGATATAAGTGAAGCTCAATGAGTATTCTAGCAAATTCACGATGAGTGCATGTCTCTCTCAAAAGGTGTGCAGCAAGGATGATTGTGACACAACAAAAAGTAAAATACTCATATAATACACGACGCTCCAAGCAAAACACATATCATGTGGTGAATAAAAATATAGCTCCAAGTAATGTTACCGATGGATTGAAGACGAAAGAGGGGATGCCTTCCCGGGGCATCCCCAAGCTTAGGCTTTTTGGTGTCCTTGAATTTGGCTTGGGGTGCCTTGGGCATCCCCAATCTTGAGCTCTTTCCACTCTTTACCCCATTGTCCATGAGAACATCACCCAAAACTTGAAAAATTCACAACACAAAACTTAAACAGAAACTCATGATATCATTAGCACAAGAAAACAAACTACCACCTCCTTAGGTACTGTAGCAAACTTGATTTCTATTTATATTGGTGTTAGATTACTGTATTCTCACTTTTCCATGGCTAGTACCCCCCGATACTATCCATAGTTTCATCAAAATAAGCAATCACCACAACAAAAACAGAATCTGTCAAAAACAGACCAGTCTGTATTAATCTGTATACTTCATATACTTTTGGTATCTCAAAAATTCTGAAACATTACGAAAATTTGGGCAATTGGCATATCAACCAGCATCAAAAATAATAAACTCAAAATCTCTTTCTGGATAAAAATCAAAAATAATTTCGTGAGCGAAAAGTTTCTGTCTTTTTCAGCACAATCAAACAACCATCACCAAAACTAGTCATAAAGGTTCTGCTTGGCTCAAACACAAAAATAATCACAAAAAACACAATCATAACAGAATTATGATGGTGTGGACGCAACAAAACAGAAAGCAAAGATAAATTCATTGGGTTGCCTCCCAACAAGCGCTATTGTTTAACGCCCTTAGCTAGGCATAAGGCGATAGAATCACGTATCGTCGTCTTTGGTACTCAAACCATAAGTAGCCCTCATCATGGATTCATAAGGCAATCTTATTTTCTTTCTAGGAAAATGTTCCATGCCCTTCTTTAATGGAAATTGAAATCTAATATTCCCTTCCTTCATATCGATGACAACACCAATAGTCCTTAGGAAAGGTCTACGAAGAATGATAGGACATGTTGGATTGCAATCAGTATCAAGTACAATGAAATCCACGGGTACATAGTTCCTATTTGCAATAATAAGAACATCATTGATCCTTCCCGTGGGTTTCTTAACAGTAGAATCCGCAAGATGCAAATTAAGAGAGCACTCATCAATCTCATTGAAGCCTAGATCATCATATAAAGACTTTGGAATCGCGGAAACACTAGAACCCAAATCACACAACGCATTGCATTCATAGTCTTTGATCTTGATTTTGATAGTAGGTTCCCACTCATCATGAAGTTTTCTAGGAATAGAAACTTCCAATTCAAGTTTCTCTTCAAGAGATTTCATCATAGCATCGACGATACAATCGGTAAAGGCCTTGTTTTGGCTATAAGCGTGTGGAGAGTTTAGCATGGATTGCATCAAGGAAATGCATTCAATCAAAGAGCAACTATCATAATTGAATTCCTTGAAATCCAAAGTAGTAGTTTCATTACTACTCAAAGTTTTGATATCCTCTACTCCACTTTCAATGGTTTTAGCATCAAGATAGATAGACTCCGAATCATTGGGGCATTTTTCAACCAAAGTGGATTCATATCCAACCCCATGATCATTAGGTTTTACACTAGAAAACAATCATTCAATGGGAGTCACACCAAGCACTTTAAGATCTTCGTGATTCTCATCACGAGAACACACCTTTTTAAGCTATTCTTGTCTAGCACGAATTTGGGCGGTTCTTTCTTTACTCTCATTCATGGAAACATGCATAGCTTTCAAAGTTTCATCCATATTGATCTTGGGAGGAGCACATCTCACTTTCAAATCATCAATATCAAGAGACATTCTATCAATGCTCCTAGCGAAATCATCAATTTTGAGTAGTTTTTCTTCTATGGACGCATTGAAAATCTTTTGCAAGTTCATAAACTCTTTAATATTACTCTCTAAATCAGGGGGTAATTTATTGTAATTTCCATGAGCATTGTTGAAGGAATTGCCAAAGTTATTAGAGGGATTACTAGGAAAAGGCCTAGGAATATAGTTACCTCTAAAAGCATTGTTGTGGCCAAAATTATTCCTACCAACAAAATTAACATCCAAGCTCTCATTGCTACTCTCAATCAAGGAAGACAAGGGCATATCATTTGGATATAAAGGAGCACCTTTACTAGCAAACAATTTCATTAACTCATCCATCTTAGCACTCAAAGAGTTAATTTCTTTTATAGCGTGCACTTTTTTTACTAGTAGGTGACCTTTCAGTGTGCCACTGAGAGTAGTTTGTCATGATATTGTCTAGGAGTTTTGTGGCTTCTCCTAATGTGATTTACATGAAAGTTCCACCGGAGGCGGAGTCTAAGATATTTCTAGAAGCAAAATTCAAACTTGCATAGAAGATTTGTATAATCATCCAAAGACTCAAGCCATGAGCGGGACAATTTCTAATCATCAATTTCATTCTCTCGCAAGATTGTGCAACATGTTCATGATCTAGTTGCTTAAAATTCATGATATCATTATGGAGAGAGATAATCTTAGTTGGAGGAAAATACTTGGATATATAAGCATATTTACACTTGTTCCAAGAATCAATACTATTTTTGGGCAAAGATGAAAACTAAATTTTTGCTCAATCACGCAATGAGAACGCAAATAGCTTCAATTTAATCACATGATTATCCACATCTTTCTTCTTTTGCATATCGCATAACTCAATGAAGGTATTAGGATGGGATGCGGCATCTTCACTAGGAAGGCTGGACAATTGCTCTTTCATAACAAGATTCAGCAAAGGAGCATTGATTTCCTATGATTCCGCACTAGTGGCGGGAGCAATCGGAGTACTAATAAAATCATTATTATTAGTATTCGAGAAGTCACAAAGTTTGGTGTTTTTAGTCATGGTGACTTCAGCAAGCAGACAAGCACACAAGCGAACAGAAAGCAAGCAAAAGAAAAGGGCAAACGAAAAAGGCAAATATTTTTGTAAATTTTTGTTTTTCAGAAGTGGGGGGGGGGAGGAAAACGAGAGGCAAAAAAGTAAATGCAAGAGATGAGTTTGCGACGGTTACTTGGATAAGCTTCACTTAGAATAGTCCCCGGTGCCAGAGATTGACACGTTGGAGGAAGACTATTCTTGACTTGATGCTCCCTAGCAACGGCGCCGGAAATTGGCACGTTGGCGGGAGACTATTCTTGACTTGATCCTCTTCCCCGACAACGGCGCCAGAAATTGTTCTTGCTACCTCTTGAGCTTGCCTTGGTTTTTTCCCTTGAAGAGGAAAGGGTGATGAGCAGAGTAGTAGTAAGTATTTCCCTCAGTTTGAGAACCAAGGTATCAATCCAGTAGGAGTATCAAGCCAAGTCTCCAAAGTACATGCGCAAAAACAGCAAACTTGCACCCAACGCTACAAAGGGGTTGTCAATCCCTTCACGATTGATTGCAAGGTGAGATCTGAAGGCGGAAAGTGCAACAAAGTAAAAGTGTAGGGCTGAAAATATGATGTCAAGTAGACCCGGGGGCCATAGTGTTCACTAGAGGCTCCTCTCGTGATAGAAAATATTACGGTGGGTGAACGAATTACTGTCGAGCAATTGATAGAACCGCGCAAAGTCATGACGATATCTAAGGCAATGATCATACATATAGGCATCACGTCCGAGACAAGTAGACCGATACTTTCGGCATCTACTACTATTACTCCACACATCGACCGCTATCCAGCATGCATCTAGTGTATTGAGTTCATAACAAACAGAGTAACGCCTTAAGCAAGATGACATGATGTAGAGGGGTAAATTCATGCAATAGATATAAACCCCATCTTTTTACCCTTGATGGCAACAACACGATGCGTGCCTCGCTACCCCTTCTGTCACTGGGTGAGGTCACCGCACGGTATGAACCCAAAACCAAGCACTTCTTCCATTGCAAGAACTGTAGATCAAGTTGGCCAAACGAAACCCACAACTCGAAGAGAATTACAAGGATATGAAATCATGCATATAAGAAATCGGAAGAAACTCAAATAAGATTCATAGATAATTTGATCATAAATCCACAATTCATCGGATCTCGACAAACACATCGTAAAATGGGATTACATCGGATAGATCTCCATGAAGATCATGGAGAACTTTGTATTGAAGATCCAAGAGAGAGAAGAAGCCATCTAGCTACTAGCTATGGACCCGAAGGTCTATGGTGAACTACTCATGCATCATCAGAGAGGCAATGGTGTTGATGAAGAAGCCCTCCGTGACCGAATCCCCCCTCCGGCGGGGAACCAGAACGTGCCCAGATGGGATCTTGCGGAGACAGAAGCTTGCGGTAGTGGAAAAGTATTTTCGTGGCTCTCTCCCGTGGTTTCAGATTTTTCGGGGATTTATAGGCGGAAGAAGTAGGACAAAGGAGCCATAGGGGGCCCATAAGCCTGCTAGGCGCCCCCAGGCCGCGCCTAGTGGGCTTGTGGCCTCCCCTCGTGCCCTTTGCCTTGGTTCTCAAGCTCCCTGCGTATCTTCTGTCCCGGAAAAAATATTTTCGGAGGTTTTATTCCGTTTGGACTTCGTTTAATAATATCCTCTGAAAAAGGTCAAAAACACGGAAAAAACAGGAATTGGCACTTGGCACTGAGTTAATAAGTTTGTCCCAAAAAAGATATAAAATGCATACAAAACATCCAAAGTTTGACAAGATAATAGCATGGAACCATAAAAAATAACAGATACATTGGAGACGTATCAAACCCCGTTGACAACATGCTTGCAGCAACCCACCACCTTGAATCTCTCCCCATTCACAGAAACTTCCCGGTCGAAGTGGAGGCAAGAAACGCCATCGAGATGCTGAAAACGACGGTAGTACAACAGGCACAATATTCATATAGTCGCGAGCGGCTACACTCCATGCCCAGGCGAGTCACACCACAAGCCGCCATGATGACCCGCCCGAAGTGAACAGCGAGCAACGGTGTTAGCCGCAGATCAATCCGCCCGGGATGCCCGACACACGTGCTCAGGACCTTGTGGACGTGACACGAGCCGCACGCTTGATGGAAACAGCGGCCACGGCGGGTCAGGGTTATCCGACTTACACCTTGCCTTCTCCCACGTTGGTCGAAACAGGTGGCGGGCACGTCGTGGTGCCCTGCCTAGCGCTCGCCATTCGCAACGAGCGTATGCCAAAAGATTTCAAAGGACCACGGAAGGTACCCAATTACATGCCAGACCTCGAGCCAGGTGCATGGATCGAGAGTTACGAGCTTGCGATAAATATGCTCAATGTGAGTGAGGCGGTCTGTGCTACGACAACAAAAGACCTTCCCCGAAAACAGCGTCAGAGGTCCTTCTGCTGCTGGCTACGCCTACAGGGACTTCCTTGGCAAATATGCGAAGGATTCCCCCGCGGCCTTGCAGCCTTGCGTTGGTGTTCCCTTGAAGAGGAAAGGGTGATGCAGCATAGAAGCAGTAAGTATTTCCCTCAGTTTGAGAACCAAGGTATCGATCCAGTACGAGGATCGCGTCAAGTCACAAGTACCTGCACAAACACAAAGAGCTTGCACCCAACGCTATGAAGGGGTTGTCAATCCCTTATAGATTGTTTGCAAAGTGAGAACTGAAAGCAAAAAGTAAACAAAGCAAAGTAAAAGTGAAAGTGGAGACGATAGTTGGGAATAGACCCGGGGGCCGTAGTGTTCATTAGTGGCTTCTCTCATGAAAGCAAGTAGACGGTGGGTGAACGAATTACTGTCGAGCAATTGATAGAACCGCGCAAAGTCATGACGTTATCTATGGCAATGATCATATCTATAGGCATCACGTCCAAAACAAGTAGACCGATACTTTCTGCATCGACTACTATTACTCCACACGTCGACCGCTATCCAGCATGCATTTAGTGTATTGAGTTCAAAAGAACAGAGTTACACCTTGAGCAAGATGACATGATGTAGATGGACAATCTCAAATCTATGATGAAAGCCCATCTTGTTACCCTTGATGGCAACAACATGATGTGTGCCTTGCTGCCCCTTCGGTCATTGGGAAAGGTCACCGCACGGTATGAACCCAAAACCAAGCACTTCTCCCATTGCAGGAATCATAGATCTAGTTGGCCAAACAAAACCCAAGACTCGGAGAGACTTACAAGGATATCAAATCATGCATATAAGAAATCAGCAAAGACTCAAATATAATTCATAGATAATCTGATCACAAATCCACAATTCATCGGATCTCGACAAACACACCGCCAAAGAGGATTACATCGGATAGATCTCCATGAAGATCATGGAGAACTTTGTATTGAAGATCCAAGAGAGAGAAGAAGCCATCTAGATACTAACTACAGACCCGTAGGTCTGAAGTAGACTACTCACGAGTCATTGGAGAGGCGATGATGTTGATGTAGAAGCCCTCCAACTCCAAAGTCCCCTCCGGCAGGGCACCGGGAAGGGTCTCCAGATGAGATCTCGCGGAAATGGAAGCTTGCGGCGGCAGAAAAGTGTTTTCGTGGATGCCCTGATTTTTTGTGCGATTTTAGGGAATTTATTGGCCAAAGAGCTAGGGCAGGGGAGCGCGAGGGAGGCCACAAGCCTGGTCGCCGCGGCCCCCCTAGCCGCGGCAATAGGGCTTGTGGGCTCCCTGTGGGCCTCCTGCCTTGGCCCTCAAGTCCCCCGATCTTCTTCTATTCTGGAAATATTTATTTCGGGGATTTTATTCCGTTTGGACTCCGTTCCAAAATCAGATCTGAAAAGAGTCAAAAACACAGAAAAACGGGAACTGGCACTTGGCACTGAATTAATAAGTTAGTCCCAAAAAAGATATAAAAGGTATATAAAACATCCAAAGTTGACAAGATAACAACATGAAACCATAAAAATTTATAGATACGTTTGAGACGTATCAGTCTGCGCTAAGTATTTCACCATGATGCTCGAAGGAACGACACACACGTGGTTGAAGAACCTGCTGTCCAACTCCAACAACACCTGGGCCAAGTTGAAGGAACGCTTCGTCAAAAATTTCATAGGAACTTGCAAGCGCCCGATGACCATCGTTGACCTACAACACTGTGTCCAGCATTCGGATGAGTTGGCCCATCATTGGACGCGGCGAGTTGCAAAAGTAATCCATTCATCGAATGGCATCTCGGCGGCTAAGGTCGGGCTGATCCTGGAGAAAAATTGTCACTACGAGTCAAACGTAAGGTGCAAGACATGGGCGAATTGATGGACACCCTCACGAGGTATGCCAAATCAGACGACACTAAGGATCCCGGGGAGGATGACGACAAAGTTAGCACCGCCAGGAGAGGTGAGTCGTCGAAGGGCCACTCCCAGTTCCAAGGGCGAGGCAACCACAACCCCGCGGGACAAGGTAAAACGAGACAACAGGAAGGCGTCACAGACTTCGTCGCTAACACTAACGCTGGCAACGGGAACCAGCGTCAGAAGAAAAGAGGCTTCAGCGGGAAGAAACCACACAATTATCACAAGATGCTCAAAGGCCCTTGCCCACAACACGCCACTTCGGAAGGTCCGTCTACCCACTCTTGGGAGGATTGCTATGTGATGCAGGAGTTCCGCGCTGAGGCACTCAAAAATGGTCAAGGACGTAACCAGGGCGGACATCAGGAACAATTTGGCATGCCCGGTTCACACCGAAACCCGTTTGGTGGATTTCCCAACCCGGGCTCAAGGGCGGGTTGCAGTATAATGTCGGGCAGTACCAGGTTCAAAACAGTCAGCGGTACAATACGCAGGGCGTGTTTCAGCAACCGCCCCCACAAGGCGACCCCGAGCGGCAGGATGACAATGGCGGCTTCGAGAATAATCCTAAACAGTTGAACAACGGACAATATCACGTGTTCACCACCAACACTTGCAAAAGGAACCAAAAGGTAAAGCGCGGAGCTTTTAGTGTGGTTGAGCCAGCGCTTCCCAGGTACCTCAATTGGTGTGAGCAGTCCATTGTCTGGAGCAGGGAGGATCACCCGCCCCTGGTTGATAACCCCGACGATTTGGCTTTGGTCGTGGCCCCCCAGGTCGGGGGCTACACCCTTTCCAAGGTCATTATGGATGGCGGCAGCAGCATTAACATCTTGTATTTCGATACTTTCGGCGGATGAATTTCTTGGAGGGCGATTTGATGCCATCTTCCACGGTCTTCCACGGCAATGTTCCGGGTAAGTCGGCATATCCTGTTGGACGGATCAAACTTAATGTAGCTTTTGGCACGGAGTCCAATTACAGGAGCGAATCCCTCATGTTTGAGGTGGTCAAGATCAAGAGCCCTTACCACGCACTGTTCGGACGGCCGGCTTATGCTCGTTTCATGGCCCGCCCATGGTATGTCTACCTCAAGCTCAAAATGTCGGGCCCTAAGGGAACTATCACGATCAACGGGGATAGGAAAATAGCTCACGAATGCGAGGAAGGAGACGCGGCTTATGCCGAGTTGGCTTGCGCGGCTGAGGAACTCAAGTTTCACCAAGCCAATGTTGACCTGGCACATATGACACCACTCAAGAGACCCACAATCGATTCAGAGCCGCCCCCCAAGTTTAAGATGACGGATGACACGAAGGTGATAGCTTTCATGCCTGACGACTCATCCAAGTAGTTCACCATTGGGACGGGTCTGGATCCCAAATAGGAAAGCGCACTCATCGAATTCATCCATGAGAATCGGGGCATCTTTACATGGAAGCCTTCATACATGCCAGGTGTACCGAGAGAATTTGCTGATCACCACCTTAATATTGACCCTAAAATAAAGCCGGTTCGACAGTATCTTCGCCGGTTCAATGAAGAACGACGTAAACTAATTGGGGAGGAAGTCGCCCGGCTCTTGGCCGCTGGATTCATTGTTGAGCTATTTCATGCTGAGTGGTTGGCTAACCCGGTCTTGGTACTCAAGAAGAATGGCACCTTCTGCATGTGCATTGACTACACCGACCTCAACAGGGCATGTCCAAAGGACCCTTTCGCCCTACGGCGGGTTGCGAATGACTATGTTTTCTGGATGCTTACTCAGGGTACCACCAGATCAAGATGGCTTTGGCGGATCAGAAGGAAACGTCATTTATAACTCCCTTCGGGACTTTTGTTATGTGTCTATGCCGTTCGGGCTCAAGAGCGCGGGGGCGACTTATCAACGCTGCATCCAGAATTGCCTACACAGCCAGATTGGGCGCAATGTTCACGCCTATGTTGACGATATAGTGGTGAGATCCCAGAGGAAAGAGTCACTTTTGGAGGACCTCAAGGAGACTTTCGACAATTTGTGCATGTACCAGATGAGGCTTAACCCTACCAAGTGTGTTTTTGGTGTTCCCGCAGGAAAGTTATTGGGCTTCTTGGTGTCAGCACGAGGCATCGAAGCTAACCCGGATAAAATTGAAGCGATCACTTCGCTAGGCAAGCTGGCCAATGTCAATCAAGTTCAGCGCATGGCGGGTCGTATTGTGGCTCTAAGTCGGTTCATAAGTCGCCTTGGGGAGAAAGCCATCCCTCTTTATCAGCTGCTCAAGAAAATTGATCGCTTTGTCTGGACGGATGAAGCCAACAAAGCTTTTGAAGCCTTGAAGAAACAACTGCTGAGCTGCATGTCTTAGCTGCTGTGAGTGACAAAGAGCCTATGCTCCTGTACATTGATACCAATTCTAAAGCAGTAAGCGTTGTAGTGGTCATCGAGCGCAAAGAGGAAGGGAAGGAATACCCGGTTCAAAGACCGGTCTACTTTATCAGAGAAGTCCTGACCCTCTCCAAATAGCACTACCCACATTGGCAAAAGCTAGTCTTTGGGGTATTCTTGGCGAGTCAGAAGTTGAAACATTACTTTCAAGAGCATCCTATAACGGTGGTCAGTTCTGCCCCACTTGGTGATATCATACAGAATCGAGAGGCGACTCGGCGGATTGCTAAGTGGGCCATTGAGCTTGGACCCCATCATGTGAAATATTTCCATCGCACAGCTATTAAGTCTCAAACATTGGTGGATGTAACACCCTGATTTTTCAAACCTTTTCTTTTTAAAACTATTTTTGAAGATCACTTGCAATTTGGTGGATTTTCAAATTCTCAAAGCAAGTTGGATTATGAAATCTCTGATTCCTTGTCTCAAACAACCCAAAACCTTTTGCTTCTTACTAAAACCTTTTTGAGATCTATTTGCAATATTTTATTCCATCAAATAATTCTCTTTTTCTATTTTGGGAATTATGCCATCACTATGGGTTGTGAAGCAACCTATAGCTTGGATTAGCTTTAAGACCCAAAATTTTTACAACATCTTCTCAATACCATATGATTTCAAAATATTTCTTTGTCCAATGGTGAATTATCGCTAGAATAATTATTTATTTTCTGACCAGAATTATCCCTTTGTGAAGCAACCCCATGATTCCTGTTTTAAAAAATTCCCAATAAATTCCTGTAGTTACTAGGGATCATATATGGTTCCAATATGTAAAAACATCCCATGGTCCAATACAAATTTTGAGCAAAAACACTCTGCTAAGTTTCTGCTAAAACAGAACCTTTGTGAAGGAAGTGCTAGCTAGGAGTGCACAATGGAGATACAAATTTTTGGGCATGTGTGCACTACCAAATGACACTTCCCCACCAAATGACACTGGTAGCAAATCTTGCAATTGAGTGCTAGGAGCTCATTTGTGTTCTGGACCAAAAAGATGGTTTTCAAAGGAACTATATTCATTTCATCTGCAAACCTTGGCAATCTTTGCCAGTTTAGAGTCTTTTCTATGCTGATCCTCCTAGACATCTTATCTTGCCCTAACCCCAACCTAGTTGAGCTCTAGAACCACCCAAAGTCTGTAGTCAGAAACTGTTGTTGATGTTCCTAGTCACACGAGAGCTTGTATGATCGGGCAAGGAGTGGATGGTGACTAAAGGGAAGATGGTCGACGCAATAGGCAAGGTGTCCAGGCCTGCGTGGCATCAAGGTGGCTGCAACCGTGGTTATCACGGTGATGGCATGCCATAGAGCGCGCTCTGTGCAGCTCCAGTGACAGTCGTGCCGCCCCAAGCTGTCAATCGCTGCCCCACCCTTGTCCTAAGCGCCGACGAGGTCCCTGGTAGCCGCGTGGCACCTCCCGAACCCTCTGGGTTGCCGGAGAGGGCCGCCGCCGCTCCCAGCCAAGCTCCACCACGGGCAGCACAGTGGGCTTCGGCCACTGTGAACGTCTGCAAGCCATTAATGGCTCCGGACCCGTCCCGTCGCTCCCCTGACCTCCTCCATCACCTCACCTCCACGCCGCGACAACCAGCTCGCCGTCCTTGCTCCAGTGGCAAGCCCGAGCCTCGCCGCTTCGGGAGAGCTTGGCAGCGCTCGTTGCTGGCCGATATAAGGCGCTGCCCGAACCCCTCCTAGCCATCACCCCTCTCCTCCACCCCTGGATTAGCCCTAGAGACCCACAACAAGAGTCGAGTGCTCGTCTCCCTCAGCTCCGGCGACAGGCTCCGCCGCCAAATCGCCTCTGTCGCCAGCCTCCTCCGCCCTTCCCCAGCCGAATCCAAGGTCATCATTGTGTTGCCTTGGTCCCTCTGGTGCTCCTGAGCCTTCGGTGAGTCGAACCCCTGCCGGAACCGTCGCCATCGACGACCACCGTAGCCTCCACCCGCCGAAGAAGAAGGGGCGACACCATCCGTCCACTTCTGAAGGAGCTATAGGTACAGGGAGGACCGACGTCGAGAGCCTGATTCATTCCCGTCATCTCCCAGCCCCGCCGCCGTCTCTATCGCCGGTGAGCGTCGCCGGTGAGCCGCCCTCCTCTGTTCCCCCTCCTCTCTCTTTCTGTTTTAAAAGGGGCAGGTCCCACCTGCCAGTGTCTGAGGCCCGCGGCCGAAGCGTTAAGTGGAGGCGCCCCTCCACTTTACGCCTTCGACGTGGCCCCTCCGAGGAATTTCATTTCTTTTATTTATTCGAGACTCATACATAAACTTTGACCATTTAAATCTTTTCATTTACAAGTCCAAATCACTTGATTCTTTTTGCATTGAGTTGGTATTGAATTTCTTTACAATCTGGTAAATTTTGGTATTTTTCCCACACTCATAGAATTTCTGGTTAATAAAAAGGTATTTAATGTTTTTCCTTTTCTTTTGCTATTTCAAACACATTTTCAAAGGGAAACTTTGAAGACCAGGAGTGTTTGAACAACCCCACTGATCAAGGCAAGCCACCATATCCATGTGATGTAGTTTTGCATAACATAATTCACATCTTCATGCATTATACTTTCTTAACTTGTTAAGAAATAATCATTTAACAAACAATCATATAGAGATATATGCTTATGGTTATAAATCACTATGGTTACTATGGCATAGTGGATGATCATGAGTCACCTGACCGGGCATAATCGTACAACCACCTCTTCCCGGTATGGGAAGGCCGTGACTTGGGCTGTCCGCGTGTTCTCTCACTGATATGCCCTAAAGAGGGAGGGTTATGCACGTGTGCTACCTTGGCCCGGTAGGCGGTGATAACCCTGTGAGCCCAGTTAAGTTGAGTTGGGCCCGTCCCCGGTTGGGATAGTTTTGTTTGGCCACGACGGTGGCAGGTGTCATGAGGACACACGTGTCATGAGGACACATGGCCACCCAGGGCAGGACTCCGGAAGGGAGTGGTTGCCGGGGATATGATGAGAGAGTCATGGGTCAGGCAAGTTGCGTTGGAGCAATGCTGGTCCACCCGAATGGGATCACAAGGTCACTGCTCCAGATTGTGGGTAAAGTGTGTAACCTCTGCAGAGTGTCAAACCCTATTCGAATAGCCTTGTCCATGGTAATAGACAACCCAACCAGACCTCAGTAGATGGTCAACCATGTGGATGTTAGTAATGATGGAAGAACCCTCCAGTTGAATGGAGATGCTTGATAAGCATTCCGGTGGTTGTGAGACAACCCCGGACGTGAGTAAGTGGATATTATAAAGCCAAGTGGTATTATTCTAATTTGTTGCCATGCTATTGTTTGCCGCATTACTTGGTTATTATGAGCTTGCATGAGAAGCCGAGGACGGAGGTCCTGATGATGCGTACTAGGAAGTGTCCACAACAGTGTCCCTGTGTATGGAGTTGTCGCTATGTTCCGCTATGCTGTAGAAGTACTTAGTAGTTTCGAGGCCCCGCTATGTCTCATAAATAATGTAGACACTGTGCAGCACCAAGAGTGCCTTTGGCCTCGCTATCATTGTAAGATATGTATTTGTAACCTTATGCTATCAATAAAGTCAGTTATGTTCTGTTCCAAGTTGTTGAGTGTTTCCAGAAGACATGATCTCTGGGTTGGAAACACTGATAATCCGATTCGTTGAATCGGGGTGCCACGGTGGATTTCATCAACGATTGGACCTAGTTGCAAATTCCGGAAGACACACCTCATCACACATATTGGACTATCCATTTTGACGGGTCTAGACAGCTAGAAGGCTCGGGGGCTGGCGTGGTTTTGACTTCGCCTTAGGGTGACGAGTTTTTCTATGTCCTCCGACTCATGTTCCCGTGTACCAACAATGCAGCGGAATACGAGGCCTTGCTCCATGGGTTGACAATCGCCAAAGAGATGAACCTCAGTCGAGTCAGATGTTTGGGCGACTCAGATCTAGTGCCCCAACAGGTTTCTAGCACATGGGATTCCAGAGATCCTGTGATGGTGGCTTATGGGCGTGCAGTGTCAGACGTGGCTGGTCATTTTCATGGCTATCAGGTTGATCACATTGATCGTCGACTCAATGAGGCGGCTGATGCTCTTTCACGACTCGGTTCACAGCGTAAGCCGGTTCCCCCTAATGTCTTTTTGGATGTATTGCATAACCCATCAGTAAAATTGCCTTCAGAAGAAGACTTAGCAATTCCTAACCCCGAGTCTCAACTTGTGGCGGCTCTCCGTGCTACCCCGGATTGGGCAATCCCCTATATGGAGTATCTGGCACGAGGCGATTTACCTACTGACGAGTTGTTGGCCCGCCAAATCATCCGCCGATGCAAGTCCATGATCATACATAAGGGCAAGTTACACAAGCAAAGTACTTCTGGAATTTTTCAAATGTGTGTTTCCTCCGAGGAAGGGTGTGCGATTCTCAACGAGATACACGCAGGCGACTTTGGTCATCACACCGGGTCACGTACGCTCTCTGGTATCCAAAGCCTTTAGGCATGGGTTTTACTAGTTGACAGCTCATGCAGATGCTGAGGATATAGTACGCAGATGTGATGGGTGTCAAAAATTTGGACGTTTGATGCATGTGCCGGCTCAGGAGTTGCCGGGCTGGACATAGTTGGCCCCTTCAAGATGTCGTCCAATAAAAAGACTCACTTACTGGTGGCAGTTGACAAGTTTACCAAGTGGGTTGAAGCAGAGCCGGTTAGCAGCTGCGATTTAGACACGGCTGTCAAGTTCCTCAAGAAGTTGATCTTTCGATTTGGGTATCCTCATAGTATCATTACTGATAATGGTACTAATTTATCCAAAGGCGCCATGCAAGAGTTCTGCGCAAAGGAGCACATCCGACTTGATGTTTCTACAGTTGCCCACCCTCAGTCTAATGGACAGGCAGAAAGGGCGAATCAAAAAATATTGCGAGGAATCAATCCTCGACTTATGGTACCTCTGGAACGTACCTCGGGTTGGTGGGTTGAAGAATTACCCTCAGTTTTATTGAGCATCAGAACCACCCCTAATCGGTCTACCGGTTACACACCCTTTTTCCTGGTTTATGGAGAAGAGGCAGTATTACCAAGTGACAACAAACACGACTCACCATGAGTCACCGCCTATGTGGAACAAAACAACGAGCTAGCACGTCAAGATTCGTTGGACTCCTTGGAGGAGGAGCGTGATTTGGCCGCATCATGATCGGCGATTTATCAACACGACTTGCAACGCTATCACAGCCGCCGAGTCAAGAGCTGAGCTTTTCAAGAGGGCGACTTAATGCTCCGGTTGATTCAGGTACTGGTATGCATAAGTTATCTCCTCCATGGGAAGGACGTTTTGTCATCAGCAAAATCTCCACAATAGTTCATACTACCTGGTGGATCTTCGCCCAGATAGGCCAACAACAGAGGTTGAGACAACCCGCCCATGGAACATCGCCCACTTGCGGCCATACTATACTTAGAGCCACTAGCTCCTTATCTATGTCTACAATTTCAACTTTGTAATCTCTTCTTTTATATATAAAGCAATAAAGCCGGCGCCCACGCACTTCGGGGTCTTTTGCCGTTTCAGCTTCTTGAAAGCAGGAGTCTTTCTTGTTCCATAAGTCGTCCAAACATGGACGCTATCAGCATCAAAGAGCATAAGTCGCCACTTTGCTCTTATTTCAAAACTGGATGTTGATACGCCAAAGTGGACCAAAGTTGCCACACTACACGGTTCAAACATGGGCACCCTATATGGTTTTGAGAATTAACCGGCTTACTTGGGGGCTACTAGCTCCCAAGTCGTTTTGCAGTAAGAGCGTATACGCTTCTGCAATCCTATGTCTGGTTTTTCCCTAATCATAGGTCACTTGGGGGCTTCCACTCACTGAGTTCAGCCTGAATACCCTCTTGGCTAGCAAAACATTAACGCATTACAATGGTTATACTGGAGTGTGTGTTTGGCAACTCGCCCTATGGTCCCATGAAGTCTTGGCGAGTAATCCACTTTTTGGACACTAAACTTGCCTTGGTTAAAACATGAAAGGTACTAGAGATAACCGGCACATGGAAAATAGACAAACCATGGGTTCATTGAACCTGCTTCAC
The DNA here is from genome assembly GCF_904849725.1 of Hordeum vulgare subsp. vulgare. Classification (NCBI taxonomy): domain Eukaryota; kingdom Viridiplantae; phylum Streptophyta; class Magnoliopsida; order Poales; family Poaceae; genus Hordeum; species Hordeum vulgare. The sequence goes on from NC_058520.1 coordinate 85,186,793, forward strand.
TGAAGCTTGACTCGCGCCTGATCAGCCGGTCTAAACAACTCGGGCAGTTGCAAAAGCCTTCTTGGGGTACCACGAGAGTTCTGCAAACTCGCCCTATCCTGTCGTAACTCATTGAGCCGACGAACTTTATGACTATCTTTGTGGCACCGCCCGAAGGTTTCATAAAAATTTACAACCCGTCGCAACTCACTCAGTCGGCCTATTGTTTTTCTCTAACAAACAGGGCAAAGATCATTTTTGTCAAAACATGACAAAAGCATTGGGAAAAGCGATTCATATTAATGAAGGCTGACATTTGCAAACACCATCACAAGGTACGGTTATCATACTGTTTTCCAAAATCCTAGACTATTACATGGCTCAGCAGGCCATACCAGGAATCATATCCTCGTCATAAAGGATCAAAATATTCTTAGAGGATAAACTTCATGACAAATTTGGTTCAAGTCGTCTCCGGGTTACCCTGCCTAGAGCTTTCGCCATCTTCGATCTGTAAGTCGCCCAATTTCCAATTGCAATTGGTCAAGGCGAGGAACTCGTCTTCATCACTCAAGATGGTGGACAGATCACCGTCAAAATCAAAAGGATTCTTATGGCATCGCGGAGTCAGGCTCGTAATTTCATATGAGGGAGTAGTCACCCATTTGATGTGTTCATCATAAGCCTCCTGGTATTTCCCCAAATTTAGGTTGGGTGCTAGCTGAGTCGCCGCAAAACGAGACTCTTTGACACAATGGTGGTAGGTGAAATCTGACGCATCATCCTTCAGCTCTGTAAATCCACTAGCCACCTCTTCCATCTTAAGTTCTGGGGCATAGGCCAAACACCGGCTTAGGGTGGTTAGCGCTCCTTTACGGGCGGCTGACCTTTTTAGCTCCTCTATCTGGGGCGGCAGTGTTGACAAGCAACCCATCATGTTCTTGATGGACTTTATGGGTTCCCTGTTGCCCATCATGACCTTCATCGTCATCATACCACCAGTGTATAGCTGCTCTGTCAGAGTATAGACCGCTTTCAGCTTTAGAATCAAGTCATTCTGTAGGGTGGTGGCCCGTGGACCTACAATTGGCAAAACAGGATAATTAGCGGTTGCAATATTGTACACAACACTTTTCAGAAAAAGGTAATTGACCCTTACCAAATATGGCTTGGGTCATGTTGGAGATATAATGCTTCAAGCCAGAGAGTTCTTGCATAGCGGCCTTCAGCTTCTCTTCGGCTTGTTCTGCCCATTTTAAAATGGCGGCTTGCTCAGCATGGGCCTTATCTTCCAACCTTTTGTGCTCTGTTTTCATATTTTCCATGTCAATAAGGGTGATATGTCTCAAACGTATCTATAATTTTTGATGGTTTGAAGCTGTTATCTTGTCAACTTTGGATGTTTTATATACCTTTTATATTTTTTTGGCACTAACTTATTAATTCAGTGCCAAGTGCTAGTTCCTGTTTTTTCTGTGTTTTTGACTCTTTTAAGATCTGATTTTGGAACGGAGTCCAAATGGAATAAAATCCCCGAAATAAATTTTCCAGAACAGAAGAAGATCGGGGGACTTGAGGGCCAAGGCAGGAGGCCCACAGGGAGCCCACACGCCCTGTAGCCGCGGCTAGGGGGGCCCGTGGCTACCAGGCTTGTGGCCTCCCTGGAGCTCCCCTGCACTAGCTCCTTGGTCTATATATTCCCTAAAATCCCAGAAAAAATAAGGGCGTCCACAAAACCACTTTTCCGCCGCCGCAAGCTCCCGTTTCCGCAAGATCTCATCTGGAGACCCTTCCCGGTGCCCTGCCGGAGGGGACTTTGGAGCTGGAGGGCTTCTACATCAACATCATTGCCTCTCCAATGACTCGTGAGTAGTCTACTTCAGACCTACGGGTCCATAGTTAGTAGCTAGATGGCTTCTTCTCTCTCTTGGATCTTCAATACAAAGTTCTCCATGATCTTCATGGAGATCTATCCGATGTAATCCTCTTTGGCGGTGTGTTTGTCGAGTTCCGATGAATTGTGGATTTGTGATCAAATTATCTATGAATTATATTTGAGTCTTTGCTGATTTCTTATATGCATGGTTTGATATCGTTGTAAGTCTCTCCGAGTCTTGGGTTTTGTTTGGCCAACTAGATCTATGATTCTTGCAATGGGAGAAGTGCTTGGTTTTGGGTTCATACCGTGCGGTGACCTTTCCCAGTGACTGAAGGGGCAGCAAGGCATGCATCATGTTGTTGCCATCAAGGGTAACAAGATGGGCTTTCATCATAGATTTGAGATTGTCCATCTACATCATGTCATCTTGCTTAAGGCGTTACTCTGTTCTTATGAACTCAATACACTAGATGCATGCTGGATAGCGGTCGACGTGTGGAGTAATAGTAGTAGATGCAGAAAGTAACGGTCTACTTGTTTTGGACATGATGCCTATATGTATGATCATTGCCATAGATAACGTCATGACTTTGCGCGGTTCTATCAATTGCTCGACAGTAATTTCTTCACCCACCATCTACTTGCTTTCAAGAGAGAAGCCACTAGTAAACACTATGGCCCCCGGGTCTACTCACAATTATTATCTCCGCTTTTACTTTTACTTTGCTTTGTTTAATTTTTGCTTTCAGTTCTCACTTTGCAAACAATCTAAAGGGATTGACAACCCCTTCATAGCGTTGGGTGCAAGCTCTTTGTGTTTGTGCAGGTACTTGTGACTTGACGCGATCCTCCTACTGGATTGATACCTTGGTTCTCAAACTGAGGGAAATACTTACCGCCCCTGTGCTACATCACCCTTTCCTCTTCAAGGGAACACCAATGCAAGGCTCCAAGTCCGCGGGGAATCCTTTGCATATTTGCCAAGGAAATCCCTATAGGCGTAGCCAGCAACAGAAGGATTTCTGGCGCCGTTGTCGGGGAGGAAGATCAAGTCAAGAACTCATCCAAGTAGGTGTCGCAAACTCATCTCTTGCATTTACTTTGTTTGCCAGTTGCCTCTCGTTTTCCTCTCCCCCCACTTCACCAATTTTCCTTTTTCGTTCGCCTTTTCGTTTGCTTCTTCGTTTGCCCTTTTCTCTCGCTTGCTTTCTGTTTGCTTGTGTGCCATGTGCCTTCAATATGCTTGCATCTTCGCTTGCTGAAAATCTAGTGATATGGATCCTCATCCACTTTCTAATCTCTTTAAGAGAGCCAATTATGTTGATCCAATTGCTAGTGATTTGAGTGCACTTGACTATCTTTTTGGAGTTTTGCTTGAGATGCGTGAATCTGAAAATTGTGAGAAAGAAATTTATGAAGTGATTCACGATGGTTCCTTGGATGAAAAGCATGATTGCAATGGTTTCACTATAAATTCTATTAGTGACAATCATGCTAAAAATATGCAAAACCCTAAGCTTGGGGATGCTAGTTTTGCTACGTCCACTACTTGTTGCAATGATCATGAGTGGGGCGATGATTTTTCTTATGATCTTCAAAATTTGTTTAAGCCTTATGATGAATATGATATTTGCAATATTATTGAAAGTGGATTTGGAGAAGTCATGACTTTAGTTGATGATAATCCCACTATTTTTGAAGAGCGTCAACTTTGCATGTATGTGGATCATGAAAAGAATATCCTATGTGATAGTTACATTGTTGAATTCGAATATGATCCCATATGTAATTATTATGAGAGAGGAAAATATGGTGTTAGAAATTTTCATATCACTAAATCACCTCTCGTTATGTGGAGATTGCTATTGTCTCTTTCTTCTTCCTTGCATATGGCAACTATTGGTTGTCTTGACAATCTGTTTTCCTATAAAATTCCTATGCATAGGAAGTATCTTAGACTTAGATGTGATTTTCACATGCTTTATGATGCTCTCGTTGTGCTTCAGTTCTTGTCTTTTGTGTGAGCATCATTGAATTATCAATGCCTAGCTAAGGGTGTTAAACAATAGCGCTTGTTGGGAGGCAACCCAACGAATCAATCATTTTTCTTTCTGTTTTGTGTTTTCCACACTTTCATAATTCTTTTATGATTGTATTTTTTGTGTTTCTTTTGCGTTTGTGCCAACTGAATCTATTATGGTTAGTTTTGGGGATGATCGTTTGATCATGCTGGAAAAGACAGAAACTTTCCGCTCACGAAAAGAATTTTCATTTTTTTTCTGTGAGAGATTTTGAGTTTATTCTTTTTTCCTCAGATTTCTACGCAAATTCTTCAGACTGTCGTAATTTTTCAGAATTTGTGAAGTACCACAAGTATATGAAGTATACAGGTTGCTACAGACTGGTCTACTGTTAACAGATTCTGTTTTTGTTGAGTTGGTTGCTTATTTTGATGAAACTATGGATAGTATCGGGGGGTATTAGCCATGGAAGATTGAAAATACAGTAACCCAACATAAACATAAGTATAATTTAAGCTTGCTACAGTACCTAAGGAAGTGGTGATTTGCTTTCTTATATTAATGATATCATGAGTTTCTGTTTAAGTTCCGTGTTGTGAAGTTTTCAAGTTTTGGGTGAAGTTCTTATGGACAAAGAGATAAAGAGTGGCAAGAGCTCAAGCTTGGGGATGCCCAAGGCACCCCAAGTTGATTCAAGGATGCCGAAAAAGCCTAAGCTTGGGGATGCCCCGGGAAGGCATCCCCTCTTTCGTCTTCAATCCATCGGTAACGTTACTTGGGGCTATATTTTTATTCACCACATGTTATGTGTTTTGCTTGGAGCGTCTTGTATCGTAGGAGTCTTTTTATTTTGTTGTGTCACAATCTTCCTTGCTGCACACCTAGAGAGAGACATGCACTCACCGTGATTTTGTCGAGCTTCACTTATATCCTTTGGTTAGACAATTCAGCTCACATGTGCTTCACTTATATCTTTTGAGCTAGTTAATTTTGCTCTAAGTGCTTCACTTATATATTTTAGAGCACGGCGGTGCGTGGCTTGGTAGTTGATCCATCGTGTTGTTGCCATCAAGGGTAACAAGATGGGCTTTCATCATAGATTTGAGATTGTCCATCTACATCATGTCATCTTGCTTAAGGCGTTACTCTGTTCTCATGAACTCAATACACTAGATGCATGTTGGATAGCGGTCGACGTGTGGAGTAATAGTAGTAGATGCAGAAAGTATCGGTCTACTTGTTTTGGACGTGATGCTTATATGTATGATCATTGCCATAGATAACGTCATGACTTTGCGCGGTTCTATCAATTGCTCGACAGTAATTCGTTCACCCACCGTCTACTTGCTTTCATGAGAGAAGCCACTAGTGAACACTACGGCCCCCGGGTCTACTCACAATTATTATCTCCGCTTTTACTTTTACTTTGCTTTGTTTAATTTTTGCTTTCTGTTCTCACTTTGCAAACAATCTAAAGGGATTGACAACCCCTTCATAGCATTGGGTGCAAGCTCTTTGTGTTTGTGCAGGTACTTGTGACTTGACGCGATCCTCCTACTGGATTGGTACCTTGGTCCTCAAACTGAGGGAAATACTTACCGCCGTTGTGCTACATCACCCTTTCCTCTTCAAGGGAACACCAACGCAAGGCTCCAAGGCTGCAGGGGAATCCTTTGCATATTTTCCAGGAAATCCCTATTGGCGTAGCCAGCAGCAAAGGGCAAGACAAAACTTTTCTTCAAACTTAGCCCGAGCGTCCTGCTGTTCAACGAATCTTTCCTTCAAGCCGACCACGGTCGAGTCAGCCCGAGTCAAGGATTCCTCCAACAAACATTGGGGAAGCAAGTTTCAGGACCATTGCAAGCAACATCCCTGACACTTAGGGCTAATGTATGACTCAATTCTTCTAAAGTCATACCATCACACAAGACCAGACTCACCTTTCAAAAGATGACCCGACCCTTGGGGGCTACAGGTTGAAGAATTTTTTTGTTCAATTATAAGTTCAAGCCCCGGCTCATCTTTCAAAAGATGACCCGGCCCTTGGGGGCTACAGGTTGAAGATTTTTTTTTCAATTACAAGTTCAAGACCCGGCTCATCTTTCAAAAGATGACCCGGCCCTTGGGGGCTACAGGTTGAAGAATTTTTTTTGTTCAATTACAAATTCAAAACCTGGCTCATCTTTCAAAAGATGACCCGACCCTTGGGGGCTACAGGTTGAAGAATTATTTTATTCAATTACAAGTTCAAGACCCGGCTCATCCTTACTAAGATGACCCGGCCCTTGGGGCTACAGGTTGAAGCTATTTTTTGCAACTATAAGTTCAAGACCCGACTCATCTTTACTAAGATGACCCGGCCCTTGGGGCTACAGGTTGAAGCTATTTTTTGCAACTATAAGTTCAAGACCCGGCTCATCTTTACTAAGATGACCCGACCCTTGGGGGCTACACATTGAAGAATGATACAAATGCACGATTCGTCATGGATGACTCGTCCTTTGGAGGGCTAATGGGAGTATATATTAATAGTGATAAAATATGTCATACCTCATGTTTGATCCGCATCAGGTTAGCCAGTATTTTTTCCATCTCGCGGCTTGTCTCCAGGCGGCTCACAAAACCAGAATATAGTTCCTCAAACTCCAATTTTTCATAATGAGGAAGCTTCAGCTTGGTGATATCCTTCTCTGCAAATATTTGGGCATATTTTGGCGTGTGTTTGGTTAGCACCGCGGTTGCAGGTTTAGAATAACCAGTACCAGTAACAATGACTGCGTCTGGATCTTCAGGCACCTTAGAAGGACTGGGCGGGTTGATGTTTTCAATCACCTCCTTTTGTGGGTTTCAAGGGTCGACCCGGATATCAGGAATATCATCAAAAATATTGTCGTGAACTTTAGCTAGTTCTTCTTGAGCCTCTGGGACGGAGGTACCCATACCAGACGTTTCAGCCGCTTTGGGAGTTGAAGATGAGTCGCCCGTTTTCCTCTTCTTTGCTTGCGCTCTGAGAAACAACGGCACCAATGTTGGAACAAAGACATCGATATTTGAAAGATAATGTTAGTAAAGGAACTTACCCATGAACAAGAATCATTGGGGGAGAGTCGACATAGCCGAATCGCCACATGAAGGAGGCGAAACCTGATGGACAAGGATTCAAAGATTGGATAAAAGCGAGAATATCTTACACAAGAAGGAAATGATGCTCGCAGAAACATACCTCGCTTCACCATTTGCGACCAGTTGTTCTCTCGGGCAAGCCGGACACTAGGTCTCCAGAATGGCTTCGAGTATGGCGTTTAGGTGTATAACTCGCCTTCTTCAAAAGGAAATTGGGGTCCAGATGAGCATCCGGGTGAGACATGGGAACTTTCCTATAAATTCGCCTGGCCGGCTCGGGGAGAGAAGAAGTTGAGTCAGAAGAAATGGAAATTACCTCGACATCTTCATCTTGGCTCTCAAAGTCATCATCCTATAAACAAAGGCGGTAAAGCATAAGTGCAAGTCAGAATCAAGCAATGAAAACAAGAGAAATTTTACCTCTGGCTGTTCCTTGACGGCCCGAGACTCGCCAACGACGGATGATTCTCTGGCTGCAGCTTTGCCTTTGCCCTTCTTCTTCGTCTTGGAGGCGGGTTTGGTAGTTTTCTTGACAGTTGTGTTGGTTCTTCGGGTCCAAAACGCCGAATCCCTCTGATTAAACATGATGAAAGGCTCAAGACCAGAAACATGAATGAATATATGGGAAGGTTAAACCCGGTTTGTTTACCTCTGGAGCCGGGTTGGTGAAGCAAAAGGGTTTAAGCCCAATTTTGGAGCAATTTTCAATGGGCTCGCCACATAGCGTCTTAATGATATCAACAATGTCTTTTTCCAAAAGCATCACATTGTAGAAGCATTGGGGGTGGTCCAAGTCGCCATTATATTCACACATCAAATCATCTCGGAGGCTTAAGGGAAAGATTCTCCATTCTACCCAGCAGCGGATCAGGTCAATCCTGGTAAAACCATTGGTGGTAAGGGCCCTCAGCTTTGCAGAGATAGAGACAAATGTGGCTTCCTATTCTTCAGTTAACTTTTCCGGCAGCTTGAAGTCCATAGGTAGGTGATGACCCACAAGTATAGGGGATCTATCGTAGTCCTTTCGATAAGTAAGAGTGTCAAACCCAACGAGGAGCAGAAGGATCTCACAAGTGGTTTTCAGCAAGGTAAAATCTGCAAGCACTGAAATTATCGGTAACAAGTAGTTATGTGGTGAGATGATTCGTAGCGAGCAACAAGTAACAAAAGTAACAACGGTGCAACAAAGTGCCCCAAGCCCTTTTGTAGCAAGGGACAAGCCTGGACAAAGTCTTATAGGAGGAAAAACGCTACCGAGGACACACGGGAATTTCTGTCATGCTAGTTTTCATCATGTTCATATGATTCGCGTTCGTTACTTTGATAGTTTGATATGTGGGTGGACCGGCGCTTGGGTACTGCCCTTACTTGGACAAGCATCCCACTTATGATTAACCCCTCTCGCAAGCATCCGCAACTACGAAAGAAGAATCAAGACAAAGTCTAACCATAGCATTAAACTAGTGGATCCAAATCAGCCCCTTACGAAGCAACGCATAAACTAGGGTTTAATCTTGTGTCACTCTAGCAACCAATCATCTACTTACTACTTCCCAATGCCTTCCTATAGGCCCAAATAATGGTGAAGTGTTATGTAGTCGACGTTCACATAACACCACTAGAGGAAAAACAAGATACAACACATCAAAATATTGAACGAATACCAAATTCACATGACTACTATTAGCATGACTTATCCCATTTCCTTAGGAACAAAAGTGACTACTCACAAAGCATAATCATATTCATGACCAGAGAGGTAATGAGTAGCATCAAGGATCTTAACATAAACTCTTCCACCAAGTAATCCAACTAGCATCAACTACAAAGAGTAATTAACACTACTAGCAACCTTACAAGTACCAATCGGAGTCGCGAGGTGGAGATTGGTTACAAGTGATGAACTAGGGTTTGGAGATGAGATGGTGTTGATGAAGATGTTGATGGTGATGAATCCCCTCCGATGAGAGGAGTGTTGGTGATGATGATGGCGATGATTTCCCCCTCCGGGAGGGAAGTTTCCCCGGCAGGATCGTCCTGCCGGAGCTCTAGATTGGTTCTGCTCAAGTTCCACCTCATGGAGGCGGTGAATCCTCCGAAAAGCCTCCTCCTGTTTTTTTTCCGGACGAAACCCTTCTTGTAGTAAAAGGGGGGAGCCAGAGGGCCAGCTGGGTGCCCACAAGCCCCCTAGACGCGGCCAGGGGAGTGGTCGCGCCTAGCAGGCTTGTGGCCACCTGCTGGCGCCCGTCTGGCACTTCTTTGGCCCAGTGTTTTTTATAAATCCCAAAAAAATCCTCGTTGATTTTTATGGTGTTTGGAGTTGCGCAGAATAGGTATCTCAAACTTGCTCCATTTTCAGGCCGGAATTCCAGCTGCCGGCATTCTCCCGCTTCATGTAAACCTTGCAAAATAATAGAGAAAAGGCATAAGTATTAATACCGTTAAGTGAAATAACGGTACAAAAAGCGATAAATAACAACATGAAAGCATGATGCAAAATGGACGTATCAACTCCACCAAGCTTAGACCTCGCTTGTCCTCAAGGGAAAGCCTAGCTCAATAAATATGTCCACATGTTTAGGGAGAGAGGTGTCGACAAAACAAGATACGAACATGCAGGCATCATGATCATGATCAGAACATCAATACCAACATATAATCTATGTCGTGGGTATAAGCCTGACAGTAGATGTGTAGGGTACGAATGAGATGGGCAGAGTCCTAGCTACGGCGAGGTTGTATGAGTTCAGGCCCCTCTGCGGTGGAGGTAACAGCCCTACGTCTCAGTGCTCTCGGAGCTTGTTACCGAGTGTAATATGGAGTACAATGTTTTGCTAAACCCTTTACCAGTGGGGGAGGGCGGCTTATATAGAGTGCGCTGCCCTCCACAACGGTTCTGATTCAGGGGTGGAGTAGTGGCGATTGAATGTATACGTTACAGGTAACACATGCTCTAAATGGTAATAAATGCACCCGGAAACGTACGGCAGTTTCCCTCGAGAGAGGTTACGACGTACCGAGTGTATCCAGTCGGTTGGCCCGGTGCTCTCCGAATGTTAGTCTCCGACTGGATGATTCTGGGCCTGTTACCGACTGGATGATGGGGGCACCTTAATTCAGTCGGGGCAGACTTAAAGTCATGTCCCTTGTGTGGGGTAGTCCTTGGGTAGGACATGTAGGGCAGGCCTATGACCCTACCCTAGGACTATGACCCCATCATTAGTCCCCGAATGGATTGGGGTTGAAAGGCCGAAAAGGTGCTTGAGGTTCAGATCCGACTGGACTAGGTTCAGCTTGGGCGTTGCTTGCCTCTATCCATTTTATCTCTCCTGCCCAGCGCTCCGAGTGGAAGTGCTTGCGAAACAGACTGTCGGAAACTGAGTGCTTTCGCGGCATCTTTTGACGCGACCGGTCAACTGACAGCGGCGGATTTTCCGGGATCTCAAATTTCGAGTTCCGCGCGCTCAGCATGGACGACGTCAGCGCGCTCGAGTAGCGCCTGACTCCTCGATTCCCGCGCCTTCAACTCCTCCACTGATATCGCCACGGCCGGTTGGGCGGATAAGATTTCGGGCCCGCTCGCCAGCGACCCAGTCGGTGCTCTATTTAAATCTGGGCGACGAGACTCCTCGGTTACGCTCACCGAATCCTTCGCTCTTGCCTGCTCCGTCTTCCTCGCCACCTCCTGCGCTCATACACCCCTCTCTTCTCCTCCTTCTCGAGAGCTCGTCGTCGCCTCCATGACCAAAGGTCAGACCAGCAAGATGGAGGCGAGGAAGAAGAAGAACAAGGCGGCGGCTGCTCAGTGGCGGCAGCGGCCGTTGCCGGCGGGGTGGATCCAGGGAGACTTCCTCCCCTCCACGGTGACGGAGGGGGATCTTCTGGAGCTGGTGGAGCACGGAATGCTCGTGCACAAGTCGTGGAGGCTGCCGGTGGACGACGAGGTCGAGCCGGCGCCACGGGAGGGGGAGCACGTCTTGCTCCTCAGCCATGTTCAGAGAGGTTTTTCTCTGCCTCCGCACCCCTTCTTTAAAGGCATCATGAATCACTTTGGTGCTCAACTCCATCACTTTCCTCCGAATGCCATCGCCCATCTTTCTGCCTTCATTGTTTTGTGCGAGTGCTTTATCGGTTGCCCCCACATTGGGGTTTATTCAAACACATCTTCTCTGCCCGCTCTCAAACCATCAAACGTCTTAGTCAGTCGGACGATAAGACGCACCTCCTCCAGCTCTGCGGGGGTTTAGGGTTTCAGAAGAAGAGTCGGAGCAGCTATCCTGCTCTCCAGTTGAGCGAGTCGGTTAGGAACTGGCAGTCGACGTGGTTCTACTGCCAGGACATAGCCTGTCCGAATGCATCGACTGGGCTGCCTCCGTTTAGTCTAGACCGTCCCGCTCCGCCCAAGCAACTCGCGCTCTCGAAGGCCGAGAAGAACGATATCCAGCCTTTGGTTGAGGCACTCGTGGATGTTGTCAGGAGAGGGGTCACCGGTATAGACCTGCTGGAAGTCTTCCTCGGTCGGCGGATCCAGCCTCTGCAGGCTCGCGACCACACTATGTGGCACTACACAGGGCCTGAGGATTCCACTCGTACCAACGTGGTGGGCATACTCGAGGATAAGGTGACCTCGTTGGTGCTCCAAATCACGGGTCCCTGCGAGAACCCCAAAGGAGCCCGCCGAGTGTCGCCTTACAGCGTGAACAACCCTCCACCGAATCAGGTGAGTGGCATCAGCCGAGTGCATTGAATCATCTTGATTCTAGTCGTTTATTTATATCTCCGTGTGATTTCAAATGTTTCCGACTGAACTCCATGCAGGCGTGGACCAACTGGTTCTCCCCCGTCTCGAATGGGAATCCGGAGGAGGAAGAGGAGGAAGGCAGCCAGGAGGGGAGTGTGGAGAGCGCCGAATACGTCTCTGATAGCGGGGAGTCGGAGGAGGAAAACAGCGAGGAAGAGGAAGAGGACGAAGAACGCGACTCGCCACCTCCACGGCCAGAGCATCCGAGTAAGCATCGGCACGAGCTCGCCGTCCCTTCAGCTCCTCCTGCATCGTCGAGTGCTCCGCCTGCTGCCCCGGTGGTCCCGAGTGTTCGAGGCACCAAGAGGGCCAGGGACGCAGCTGCTGAGCCCGCAGGCCAGTCCTCCAGGGCGCCCAAGCCGAGTGGGCCCAAACCTCGGAAGGCTCTGCCACGGATGAGGATGGCCATCCCCGTCACCTCCACGTAAGTGAATCTAACTTTCAGCTCTTTCTCTTGACCGAGTGAACTCCTTCCTTATAAGTCGAATGGACTCCACTCGACAGGGTCGCCACTTCTGCAACCTCTCCGGCCCGCCAAGGGGACGACCCCATGGACAAGGACAACGTCGTTTCGTCCCAGCCAGGTATGTTGTAGGAGAGTCGGGTATTTTATTTCTGTAGACTGCGCCATTTTTTCTTTTTCTGAGTCATCGTGTCATTCGACTTGTCAGGGGCGATTCACCTGGACGAGGACGACCAGGGGAGAGCCGACCCCGCCGTGGAGCCCGTCCTGGAGCCAGTTCCTGAGGCTGCTCCTCCTGTTGCTGCCCTCATCGCCGACGCTCCACCGACCGAAGTGCCTCCACCGACTGAACCGGTGCCAGTGAGGGAGGAACCGACTAGGGCGAACCTTGGGATGCCCCAGGAACTTCCCACGATCCCCGGTTCGTCGAATGCTGAATTCAGCATCCGGTGTGTTCCAGAGGAGCAGGTGGGAGCGGCTAAGGGGGCCATGGTGCAGGCGGAGCTCATGGCTGGAGAAGCCAAGAGGGCTTATGACTCTGTCGCGGCCTTGTACCAGCGGAGCTTGGAGCTGCGCGATGACATCCGAGTAAGTAGTCTAGTAAGTATTTACTTTTTCTCCTGTAACCCACTGGGTGGTATTGTTTTTGCAATGGGTTCACTCCGGGTGAACCCAGTCGGTGTAGTCCCCGAGACTTCTGTCGAGTGCTTGCACCGACAGTTGTCTTTATACATTTTGCCTTCAGTTTGGTTGTGTCCGCAGACAGGATTTTCGAGTGCGAGTACTTGTTGCAGTCGGAGCGCTCTTGCGGTAAGAGTCTCCGAGAGTAAGTTGCACGCAGGTCGAGTAGTATTGGTCTCGGAGGAGTAGTATTTCCGAGTGCACCTCAATAGGGCGGGCCTGTTTGAGGTGCATGCCAATGGGGTCACTCTTAGTGAACCCACTGGGTGTAGTCCCCGAGACCGCTGTCGACTGCTTGCGTCGGCAGGGGTCTAAAGAACTTAGCCTGTGAACAGATAAACTTGCTGATTATCCTTTGTTTCTTGGTGCAGAAAACTTGTGAAATGGGAACAACTTATGAAGCCCTGAGAGCGGAGAGGAACCAGTACGCTGGTGACCTTGAAGCCTCGATGCTCGCCATGGCCGGCATGAAGGATGCTCTGGAAGTACGAGAGAAGTCCTTGGAGGAGGCCCTGGAGGCAAACAGGGTGTTGATGGCGGAGGTGGAGAGAGTGAAGAAACAGAGGACTGAGCTGCACAACCAGATGGCCGTTCGGAACAGACGATACATAGCTCAGGAGAAGTATGTCAACGACTGGGCTGTGCAGATGATGACTCGTCTGGCTGGTAAGTCGTATGTTCTGCCGAGTGCTTGTACCGTGTGCCGTACACTCGGTTTTTATTGTCTGTTTGTCCATTTGTTGCAGATTTTTGCGGCGATGCTGAAGCTGAAGCGGCGGCTGTGGAGCGGTCCATTAAGGAGAATGTGCCACTCAGCGATGACGCCAACGGGGATCTGCTCCGGGCACATATCCGCGTAGGTAAAGTTGGTCCTTTCATCGGCCGACTGAGAGAAGTCGTCGGCCGAATTGACAAGGAACTTTGGCCAGAAGACGAGTCGCGGCAGGAGATGGATACCCTGATGGCGCGATTGGAAGATATTCCGAACCGAGTGCAATTGTGGAAGAAGTCGGCCGCGCGTTGCGGTGCTGATGTTGCGCTGTCCTTGGTACGAGTCCATTGCAAGGAGGTACGGGAACAGAAACTAAAGGCGTTGAAGGTCGCCAACACGAAGAAGCTTCGATTCGAAGACTTCATGGAGACGTTCCTCGAGACTGCTACCCGCATCGCTGATGGAATCGACTTGGATACTTTTGTGGAGCCCTCCAGTCCTGGCGCCGGCCCAGCTGACGCGTAATCAAACTTTATCCTCGGTATGCCGAGTGTTTACCTGTTAGATACTCTGGCCACTTCTGTTGGCGGTCGTACTTTTAAATCGGTGCGGGTAAGCTTGATCCGCACTGAGTCAGCTATCGTTTATGAACTTTTGGAATCGGAATCTTTTGTTTGAATGCTGTTTCGAGTGCAACACTTAGTGCGTACTCTGAGAAGATTAATACTTAGGTGATTCTTGATCACGTCTAAGTCCCCGAGTGCACGTGTAGTGCACACTCGGAGGAAGTTATTACTTAGGTGATTCTTGATCACGTCTAAGTCCCCGAGTGCGGCGTGTAGTGCACACTCGGAGGAGGTTATTACTTAGGTGATTCTTGATCACGTCTAAGTTCCCGAGTGCGACGTGTAGTGCACACTCGGAGGAGGTTATTACTTAGGTGATTCTTGATCACGTCTAAGTCCCCGAGTGTGACGTATAGTGCACACTCGGAGGAAGTGAGTACTTAGGTGATTCTTGATCACAGCTAAGTCCCCGAGTGCGACGTATAGTGCACACTCGGAGGAGGTTAGTACTTAGGTGATTCTTGATCATAGCTAAGTCCCCGAGTGTGACGTATAGTGTACACTCAGAGGAAGTGAGTACTTAGGTGATTCTTGATCACAGCTAAGTCCCCGAGTGTGACGTATAGTGCACACTCGGAGGAAGTGAGTACTTAGGTGATTCTTGATCACAGCTAAGTCCCCGAGTGTGATGTATAGTGCACACTCGGAGGAAGTGAGTACGTAGGTGATTCTTGATCACAGCTATGTCCCCGAGTGTGACGTATAGTGCACACGCGGAGGAAGTGAGTACTTAGGTGATTCTTGATCACAGCGAAGTCCCCGAGTGTGACGTATAGTGCACACTCGGAGGAGGTTAGTACTTAGGTGATTCTTGATCACAGCTAAGTCCCCGAGTGTGACGTATAGTGCACACTCGGAGGAAGTGCGTCCTTAGGTGATTCTTGATCACAGCTAAGTCCCCGAGTGCGACGTATAGTGCACGCTCGGAGGAGGTTAGTACTTAGGTGATTCTTGATCACAGCTAAGTCCCCGAGTGTGACATATAGTGTACACTCGGCGGAAGTGAGTACTTAGGTGATTCTTGATCACAGCTAAGTTCCCGAGTGTGACGTATAGTGCACACTCAGAGTGGGTTAGTACTTAGGCGATTCAGGATCTCAGCTAAGTCCCCGAGTGCGACGTATAGTGCACACTCGGAGGCGAGTGTGACGTATAGTGCACACTCGCAGGAAGTGAGTACTTAGGCGATTCAGGACCGCAGCTAAGTTTTTTTTGTTTGTGTGGGAGAACTCTGAATCTGCACGAAACTGACTCTGCTGAATATATTATTTCTTCAAACTTGTTCGTTACACTGCTTCAGTCGACGATCACATATAAAAACGCTTGAGGAGATCTCCGTTCCATGCGCGCGGCTCGTCTGTCTCCCTCTGAATGTTGTAGAGTCTGTATGCTCCGTTGTTCAGCACCTTGGAAATGATGAAAGGCCCTTCCCAGACCGGAGCCAACTTGTGTGGTCTTTGCTGATCCACTCGGAGCACCAAATCGCCAGCTTGGAATGTGCGACTCCTGACTTGACGTGCGTGAAAGCGTCGCAGATCTTGCTGGTAAATTGTTGAATGAGTGAGTCCCATCTTGCGCTCCTCCTCTAGAAGATCGACTCCATCTTGCCTTGCTTGTTCTGCTTCGGCTTCGGAGAAGAGTTCAACTCTCGGGGCGTTGTGAAGCAGGTCACTCGGAAGGACCGCTTCAGCTCCATAAACGAGGAAGAACGGTGATCGCCCCGTTGATCTGTTAAGAGTGGTGCGAATGCCCCAAAGCACTGAAGGTAACTCGGTGACCCATGCACCAGCAACATGTCCTACCTCTCGCAAGAGTCGGGGCTTCAAACCTTGCAGGATAAGTCCGTTCGCACGCTCAGCTTCTCCGTTGGATTGCGGATGTGCTACGGAAGCAAAATCCACTCGGATTCCCTGGCTCGCACAGAAACCTTTGAATCTGTCCGAGTCAAAGTTCATCCCGTTGTCCGTGATTATACTGTGAGGTACCCCGAATCTGGAAATGATATCCCTGACAAACTTGACAGCTGTTGAGGCGTCGAGTTTCTTGATGGGCTTAGCTTCTATCCATTTTGTAAACTTGTCGACTGCCACCAACAGATGCGTGTAGCCTCCTTGGCCTGTCTTGAATGGTCCGACTGTGTCTAATCCCCAAACTGCAAATGGCCACACGAGTGGGATTGTTTTTAAAGCAGATGATGGCTTGTGGGACTTGTTGGAGTAGAACTGACAACCTTCACATCGGTCGACCATATCTTTAGCCATCTCGTTGGCGTGTAGCCAAAAGAAACCGACTCTGAACGCCTTGGCGACAATTGCTCTTGAAGAAGCGTGATGACCGCAGGTTCCCGAGTGAATGTCTTCTAAGATCAACTGTCCTTCCTCTGGGGAAATGCAGCGTTGAAGAACGCCTGAAACACTCTCCTTGTACAATTGACCGTCAACGACAGTGAATGCCTTCGACCTGCGAACTATTTGCCTGGCTTGGACTTCATCTTCTGGAAGTTCTTGCCTTAGGATATATGCGATGATCGGCACAGTCCAATCGGGAGTGACAGCCAGAATCTCCATGACCAGATTAACCACAACAGGTACATCGACTTCAGTCGGATCTGTTGCGCTCTTGGGTTGTACCGGTTCTTCTGTGAAGGGATCTTCTTTGACCGAGGTAAGATGTAGGTGCTCGAGGCAGACATCACTCGGGACTGGTCTCCGAGTGGATCCGAGTTTCGCCAACTCGTCAGCTGCTTGGTTCTTCAGTCTCGAAACATGATGGAGCTCTAGACCTTCAAACTTCTTCTCCAGCTTCCTCACTGCATTGCAGTACACTGTCATGGTGGGGTTCCTTACGTCCCACTCTTTCATCACTTGGTTGACCACCAAATCCGAATCGCTGTAGACCATCAGGCGACGGACGCCGAGTGAAATGGCCATACACAATCCGTAGAGGAGGGCTTCGTACTCCGCCTCGTTGTTGGAGGAATCAAAGTGTATCTGAAGCACGTACTTGAGCTTGTCGCCTTTGGGTGATATGATCACAACGCCAGCGCCAGAGCCATTCAACATCTTAAACCCATGGAAGAACATTGTCCAATGAGCCGAGTAGATGTGGGTCGGTTGCTGTTGTTCTACCCATTCTGCTATAAAGTCATCCAGGGCTTGAGACTTAATAGCTTTCTTGGCCTCGAACTTGATGTCACAGTACAGCATCTCCATTGCCCATTTCGCCACTCGGCCTGATACGTCCCGATTGTGGAGAATTTCCGACAACGGAGCATCAGAAACGACAGATACCGAGTGGTCATGGAAATAATGGGCCACCTTCTTCGCAGTCATATAAATCCCATAGATAAGTTTCTGATAATGGGGATACCTCTGCTTGGAAGGGGTCAGGACTTCGGAGACGTAGTACACTGGCCGCTGAACTTTATACGCTTTGCCTTCTTCTTCTCGCTCGACTGTAAGAATAGTACTGACGACTTGATTTGTAGCCGCGATATATAGAAGAAGGGGCTCTTTACTGAGCGGAGCAGTAAGAACCGGCTGGGTGGAAAGTAGGACTTTGAGGTCGTCGAATGCGACTTGGGCTTCGTCTGTCCACTCGAAGGTATCTGACTTCTTCATGAGTCGGTACAGAGGAAGTGCTTTTTCGCCGAGTCGACTGATGAACCTGCTCAAAGACGCTAGGCAACCTGTGAGCCGTTGAACATCGTGTATTCTGACCGGCCTCTCCATTCGGACGATGGTCCCGATCTTTTCAGGGTTAACGTCGATTCCTCGTTCGGAAACGAAGAAACCGAGTAACTTTCCGCTGGGAACACCGAATGAATATTTGGCTGGGTTGAGCTTGATATCGTACCTACGAAGGTTGGCGAATGTTTCTGCCAAGTCAGTCAGCAGGTCGGAACCTTTGCGTGACTTGACTACGATATCATCCATGTATGCCTCCACATGCGACCGATTTGGTCGAGGAGACATTTTTGAATCATGCGCATAAAGGTAGCACCTGCATTCTTCAAACCGAAAGGCATAGTGATGTAGCAGAAGCACCCAAACGGGGTGATGAAGTCTGTTTTCAACTCATCGGGACCATACAGACGGATCTGATGATAGCCCGAATAGGCATCAAGAAATCACAAACGCTCGCATCCCGCAGTCGAGTCGACAATTTGATCTATGCGGGGGAGCGGAAAATGGTCTTTCGGGCAGACCTTATTGAGGTGCTTGAAGTCAATGCACATTCGGAGTGACTTGTCCTTCTTGGGCACCATGACAACATTTGCAAGTCACTCGGAGTGGTGAACCTCGCGAATGAAGTTGGCAGCCAGTAGCTTGGCCACCTCTTCTCCGATTGCTTTCCTCTTGTGCGCGGCGGACCGGCGCAGGCGCTCTCGGACAGGCCGAGCGGCGGGATCCACACGCAGTCGGTGCTCAGCCAACTCCTTCGGTACACCCGGCATGTCAGATGGTTTCCATGCGAAGATGTCCCAGTTCTCACGGAGGAATTGGGTGAGCTCGGCTTCCTATTTAGGATCGAGGGTGGTGGAGATGTTCGTCGGGGCGGCTGAGTCGTCCGTCGGGTGGATGCTGACCTTCTTCGTCTCCCCCGCCGACTGGAACGCGGACTCAGAAGCTGGTTTCTTTGAGCGCATCAGGTCGGCAGGGTCGACTGTCTTCTTGTATTCGTCGAGCTCGAGTACCGCCATCTGCTGGTCAGCGATTCTTGATCCCTCCTGCAGACACTCCTCGGCTCGCTGGCGGTTGCCTGTGATGGTGATAACGCCTTTTGGGCCGGGCATCTTCAGCTTCAAGTACACATAGCACGGACGTGCCATGAAACTCACGTATGCTGGGCGGCCCAAAATTGCGTGATAAGCGCTCTGGAAATCTACCACCTCAAACGTGACCTTCTCCTTGCGAAAGTTCTTGTCGGAGCCGAAGATGACGTCCAACGCGATCTGGCCGAGTGACTTGGCCTTCCGTCCAGGGACGACTCCGTGGAACTGCATATTTCTCTCGCTGAGTCTGGACATCGGAATGCCCATTCCCTTGAGAGTGTCAGCGTACATGATGTTCAGTCCGCTACCGCCGTCCATGAGGACTTTGCGCAGTCGGACTCCTTCCACCACCGGGTCGACGACCAGAGCCTGTCGTCCTGGGGTGGGGACATGTGTTGGATGATCCGACTGATCAAAGGTGATCGCAGTCTAAGACCATTTAAGGAACTTGGGAGCAGTCGGAACGGCCATGTTGACCTCTCTGTTCACCAACTTCAGTCGACTTTTACTTTCGACGTCAGCAAAAATCATGAGGGTTGCGTGGACTTGGGGGAACGGATCCTCTTTGTCCTCCTCGTCCTGCTCGGGATTCTTCTCACTTGGTTGCCCTTCACTGAATCCCTGGATCAAGAGACGACACTGCCGAGTGGTGTGCTTCGCGTATATGGGGTTGCCTTCTTCGTCCATCTTCGTATGAACCGGACAAGGCTGGTCCAGGATGGGATTGTTGAATGGTTTCTTCTTGGGAGTAGACTGCGCTTTCCCTTTGCCCTTGAACTTGGCGCTGGTCACAGTTGCAGCTTCTGCCTGCGGTGTGGGCGGAAATTTCTGTTTTTTCTTCCGAGTGTTACCTCCGTCGGCATCGCCGACTGTCTTGTGTTTGCCACTCCGAATGCGGTCTTCTTCCTCGCCATTTGCATAGCGAGCCGCTATCTCCATCATCTTGCTCATGGAGATGTCGCCTTTCCGTCCAAACTTTAGGTACAGCTCCCTGTACCGCACGCCTGCCTTGAATGCGCAGACGGCTTGATGCTCGGTGACGTTCTCTACCGTGTGGTAAAGCGTTGTCCATCGCTGGATGAAGTCGCGCAGGGGCTCATTCGGCTTCTGGACGCAGTGCTGAAGCTCCACAAGGCCTGCAGGGTGTTTCCACGTCCCTTCGAAGGTCCTGATGAACACTCGGGCCAGATCTGCCCAACTGTAAATGCTGAAGGGAGCCAACTGGTTCAACCAGGCTCGCGCTGAGCCGTCGAGCATCCGAGGGAGGTGCTTCATCGCGACATGGTCGTCCCCTCCTCCGATCTGTACTGCCACTCGGTAATCGTCTAGCCATATTTCAGGCTTGGACTCCCCCGTAAATTTACCGATTCCCGCTGCCAATCGGAAGTTGGGCGGGATGTCAGCCGAGCGGATCGATGGTCTTGCTGCCACTTGGACGATCCAGATCGTGACCGTCGCGGTGGGCTCGACCCCTGTCGACTCTTCGCTGGGCGATTCGCCATCTTGCGTCGGGTCTTGGGTCGTAAGTGTCGCCGACTGAACGCCGATCATCATGATGTCGAGACCCATAGGGTCCACCCCGCGGAGGGGTGCGTGAGCGGCGGCGATCTTCACGGATCATGGAACGGCTGCCTCCCCTGAAGTGCTGATCGGAACCAGGGCTGTGAACCGACCGATGCGTGTTTGCATGGACGGAACCATTGTAGATCCGATTGTGCGACTGGGAGACAGCCGAGTTCTGCTGCTGCGCAGTGTGCAACAGAGCACGGATCTGCTCGATTCCCCTTCCTGCCTCTGAATCAGTCGGCTGGAGGGAATCGGCGATCTTGGCAGCTACAACCAAGTTGAGGAGAGGTGTGCGGAACACCTCAACGTTGCTCCGCCGGGTGTGCCGACTGGCAGAACGACGAGGCGCACGGCGTGCACCGGGTGCTTCGCCGATTTCGCGCTCGCTCTGGCCGGCCTGACGGGGATCTTCATGGGTGTTGGCCATGTGTACTTCTGCTGCAGGCCCGCGACCCGTGTACTCGGAAGGAGGCTCAGTCGGAACCGAGCCTGAGCAATGGGAACGCAGGGCAACCACAACAGACTCCAGAACTGCCACCTGAGAGGACGCGATCTGACGCGCTCGAGCATGCTGCACCCAACGTTGGAGACGCGGACTGCGGGACCGCTTGTTGTGACGCCTGGCGGAGGTGCAAGCTGACAATGGAGCCGATTGTTGGAGAAGAAGAACGCCGCGAGCGCCGGCACGGAAGTGTGTGGCCCCGCGACGGGGAAGCGCCTCAACGTCGAGAGGCGCCTCCCGAAGCCACGCCGAACCGTCGACGGTGAAGGAGAGAGCGCCGAAGATGATTTGGTGACCCATGCTCGAATCTTCACCAGACGACATGACGAAAGGAATTAGTCGCAAACTTGCCGGAAGTCGCTTAGACGCCTGCCCCACGGTGGGCGCAAACTGTCGTGGGTATAAGCCTGACAGTAGATGTGTAGGTTACGAATGAGATGGGCAGAGTCCTAGCTACGGCGAGGTTGTATGAGTTCAGGCCCCTCTGCGGTGGAGGTAACAGCCCTACGTCTCAGTGCTCTCGGAGCTTGTTACCGAGTGTAATATGGAGTACAATGTTTTGCTAACCCCTTTACCAGTGGGGGAGGGCGGCTTATATAAAGTGCGCTGCCCTCCACAACGGTTCTGATTCAGGGGTGGAGTAGTGGCGATTGAATGTATACGTTACAGGTAACGCATGCTCTAAATGGTAATAAATGCACCCGGAAACGTATGACAGTTTCCCTCCAGAGAGGTTACGACGTACCGAGTGTATCCAGTCGGTTGGCCCGGTGCTCTCCGAATGTTAGTCTCCGACTGGATGATTCTGGGCCTGTTACCGACTGGATGATGGGGGCACCTTAATTCAGTCGGGGCAGACTTAAGGTCCTGTCCCTTGTGTGGGGTAGTCCTTGGGTAGGACATGTAGGGCAGGCCTATGACCCTACCCTAGGACTATGACCCCATCAATCTCTCTTGCTAAAGTGATAATTCCTTCACAAAGTAAAGTATGGATCAAGAACCTTGCCGAGAAGTAACAACCGATAGCATGTAGTCATTGAAGCAATTACAATTTATCACAACATCAGAAAGAGTCAAATAAGAGCTTGTAAAGCAAATTCACATACTCAATAATCCTTTCGTTCTCTACAATTGCTATAACTCACGTGGTACTCATGAGATCAAAGTTTCAGCTGGACACAGAGAAAGATAGGGGCTTATAGTTTCGCCTCCCAATTGCTTACCTCAAGGGTAATGTCAACCACAATAATTCATGAATACTTACTTCCAAGCTGACATATGAATATAGATATTTCCCAAGCATATGACGCTAGCCAAGATAAAGGCGAAATAAGGAATTGGTGAAGATCACCATGACTCTTTCAAGGGCAAAAAGTAAAGTTACAAGATAGGCCCTTCGCAGAGGGAAGCACAGGTTGTCATGCGCTTTTGAGGTTTGGATGTGTGTCCTCTTAGTGCAGAGGAACGTCACTTTATATTGCCTCCTGTGATAAAGAACTTTATTATGCAGTCTGTCGCTTTTATGTCTTTCTCATCACAGGTTCGTACAAAGATTATTTTCCACACACTAATAGATCATACATATTAGGGAGCAATTTTTATTGCTTGCACCGATGACAACTTACTTGAGGGATCTTATTCAATCCATAGGTAGGTATGGTGGACTCTCATGGCAAAATTGGGTTGAAGGTTTATGGATGCACAAGTAGTATCTCTACTTGGTGCGGGAGTTTTGGCTAATATGAGGTGGAAGCAATCGTCAGATGCTAAGGGATCTCTAATCATATACCATTGCTTGGAACCAAGCAAACACAATTCATTATGTTGTCTTCCTTGTCCAACATCTACTTCTAAGCATGCAATAGTTTAGTGAGTGTTCACAATCATAGATGGTGTCAAAGATGATATATTTATATGTGAACCTCTCCTTCTTTATCACTTCCTATTAATTGCAACAATGACCAAGGTCTACGTTTTCCTACCCTCAACAAGTTTCAATCAACATTCTTTTTATATGTGAAGCCATCACTTCCCATAAGATCATTACATGATCTTTCATGCTTTTGTTCTTTCTCAACCTTTTTATCATGGCAAGAGGCAAAGCCCTTAACTAAGACACTCTTTATTATATGGCTGACGAGCTCGAATACATCGGGGGTGACACAAAGCAAAACTCAAGACTAAAACGCTAAGACTTTTAATCTACTAGAGAAAAATAAAACTGAAAAGGAACAAACTAAAACAAAGGTAAAGGCAAAATATGTGATGGTGATACAATACCGGGGCAGCTCCCCCAAGCTTGGCACAAGCCAAGGGGATTGCCCATACCCATGCTTAGTTATCTTCCTTTGGAAGTGATGGTGGTGGAGTTGTTTTGTCCTTTGATTCCAAGAGGGCCATCAATCTTTGATTTATACCTTGGAGATCTGTGATATGTTTCTCCAGCAAAACAACTTCACGAGTGAGATAAGTATTGCGAGCACGAGTTGTTTCACAAAACCTCAAGAGTTCAATCAAGGATGGAGACACTAGGTGGAGGTAGGGTTGGAGGAAATCCACTTCTTCAACTTCTTCCTTGCTGAGCACAAATTGCACTTCATCCCATGCCTGATTCTTCTCCTTAGTTTTGCCCTTGGTTACTTTAGGTAGCCTTTCCTTAGCCTTGACCTCCATCCTTTTCAGATCAGCACTTACTTCTCCATAAACTTGAGGGAGATTGTTCTCCCCCACAGATTCCTGAGACGACATCTTGCTCTAAATCTGCGACAGAAAACAGGATCGAACCGAAAAACAGAGGAAATCTGCATGATATAGGGGTCAGACCTCACGGGAGAATATATAATGATTTTTTCCAGACCAAAAGGAGTACTCCACACGAAAACGGAGTCCAAGAGGCACACGAGGTGGCCACAAGCCCCCCAGGCGCGGCCAGGGGGTGGGCCCGCGCCTGGCAGGCTTGTCGCCTCCTCGCGCGCTTTCCGGACTACTTCCATTTTTTCTATTTTTTCAAATATTCCAAAACAGAGAAAAATTCCTACTGTAAAAGTTTTGGAGTTTGTTTACTTTCCGAAACACATACCTCTTCGTTTTTGGAGTCTGAAACAGGCTGATAATTATATCCCTTAGGTATTCCTCTGAAGTTATGCTATTGATAATATTGCTTTCAACATTTATGGGAGTACCTAAGATATAATGCTTGATTCTCTGCCCATTTACCACTCTCGGACAATTACCTTCCGTGTTGTTGATCTTGATAGCACCGGAACGATATACTTCCTCAACAATATAGGGACCTTCCCATTTACAGAGAAGCTTGCCTGCAAAGAATCTTAAACGAGAATTATATAGCAAGACATAATCACCTACATTGAACTCACGCTTTTGTATCCTCTTATCATGCCACCTCTTAACCTTTTCTTTGAACAACTTGGCATTCTCATATGCCTCAGTTCTCCATTCATCAAGCGAGCTAATATCAAATAACCTCTTCTCACCAGCAAGTTTGAAATCAAAGTTGAGCTCTTTGATTGCCGAATAAGCTTTATGCTCTAGCTCAAGAGGTAAATGACATGATTTACCGTACACAATTTTGTACGGAGACATGCCCATGGGATTCTTATAGGCAGTTCTATAAGCCCACAGTGCATCATCGAGCTTCTTAGACCAATTCTTTCTAGACCTGTTGACAGTCTTTTGCAGAATTAATTTAATTTCTCTATTGCTTAGCTCTACTTGACCACTGGACTCAGGGTCATATGGAGATGCAATTCTATGGTTGACATCGTACTTAGCAAGCGTTTTACGGAAAGCGCCATGAATGAAATGTGAACTATCGTCGGTCATTAGATATCTAGGGACTCCAAATCTAGGGAAAATAACTTCTTTAAGCATCTTGATAGAGGTGTTGTGATCAGCACTACTAGTGGGGATAGCTTCTACCCACTTAGTGACGTAATCAACAGCAACTAGGATATGAGTATACCCGTTGGATTTTGGAAAAGGTCCCATATAATCAAAGCCCCAGACATCAAATGGTTCAATGACAAGTGAATAGTTCATAGGCATTTCCTAACGTTTACCGACATTACCTATTATTTGACATTCGTCACAAGACAAGACAAACTTACGCGCATCCTTGAAGAGAGTGGGCTAATAGAAACCTGATTGCAATACCTTGTGTGCAGTTCTATCTCCCGCATGGTGTCCTCCGTAGGCCTCGGAGTGACACTTCTGTAGGATCTGTCCCTATTCGCGTTCAGGTACACAATGTCTAATAACACCATCTACTCCTTCCTTATAGAGGTGAGGATCATCCCAGAAGTAATGTCTCAAGTCAAAGAAGACATTCTTCTTTTGCTAGTATGTGAAACTAGGTGGTATATATTTGGCAACGATATAGTTTGCATAATCAGCATACCACGATGCACTACGTGAGGCATTGATGACATTCAGTTGCTCATCGGGAAAGCTATCATCAATAGGTTGTGGGTCATCAAGAACGTTCTCCAACCTAGACAAGTTATCTGCTACTGGGTTATCAGCACCCTTCCTGTCGACAACATGCAAATCAAATTCTTGTAGCAAGATAACCCATCTGATAAGTCTAGGTTTAGCGTCTTTCTTCTCCATGAGGTACTTAATAGCAGCATGATCAGTGTGAATAGTGACTTTGGAATCAACTATGTAAGACCTGAACTTTTCACATGCAAACACGACTGCTAAAAATTCCTTTTCCGTAGTAGCATAGTTTCTTTGGGCACTGTCTAGAGTTTTACTAGCATAGTGAATAACATTCAAGTTCTTATCAACTCTTTGCCCTAGGACAACACCAACAGCATAATCACTAGCAGCACACATGATTTCAAAAGGTAAGATCCAATCAGGTGGTTGAACAACATGTGCAGTTATCAAGGCCTTCTTAAGTATTTCGAAGGCTTCCTCACAATCATCGTCAAAAACAAAAGGAATAGCCTATTGCAAGAGATTGGTAAGAGGCCTAGAAATCTTAGAGAAGTCTTTAATAAACCTTCTATAGAAACTAGCATGACCAAGGAAACTTCTTATACCTTTGATATCTGTGGAGTATGGTATTTTCTCGATTGCATCAACCTTAGCCTTATCGACTTCAATACCTCTTTCAGAAATTTTATGTCCTAAGACGATGCCTTCATTAACCATAAAGTGGCACTTGTCCCAATTCAAGACAAGATTGGTGTCTTTACATCTCTGCAAGACTCGATAAAGGTTGCTGAGGCAATCATCAAAAGAAGACCCGTAAACAGAGAAGTCATCCATGAAAATCTCAACAATCTTTTCACAGAAGTCAGAGAATATAGCCATCATACATCTTTGAAAGGTGGCAGGTGCATTACATCAGACAAAAAGCATACGTCTATAAGCAAAGGTACCGAAAGGGAAGGTGAAAGTGGTTTTCTCCTGATCAGATTGTGCAACTGGTATATGGGAGAAACCACAATAACCGTCTAGAAAGCAGAAGTGTGTGTGTTTAGACAGTCTTTCTAGCATTTGGTCGATAAAAGCCAAAGGGTAATGATCTTTCCTAGTGGCTTTATTCAATTTCCTAAAGTCGATCACCATCCTATAGCTAGTAATAATCCTCTGTGGGATCAATTCATCCTTATCATTAGGGACAATGGTAATGCCTCCCTTCTTAGGGACGCAATGCACCGGACTCACCCAATCACTATGAGCAACAGGATAGATAATACCTGCTTCCAGGAGCTTTAGTATTTATTTTCTTACTACCTCTTTCATCTTAGGATTTAATCTCCTTTGATGATCAGCAAGTGGCTTGGAATCAGGATCAATTTTAATCTTGTGTTGACATAGAGTGGGACTAATGCCCTTAAGATCATCAAGAGTATATCCAATAGCAGCATGGTGCTTCCTCAGCGTTTTTAGCAACTTCTTTTCTTCATGCTCCAAGAGGCTAGCACTAATAATAACATGATATATCTCTTTCTCATCAAGATAAGCATACTTAAGAGTATTTGGCAACAGTTTAAGCTCGAACACAGGATCACCCTTTGGTGGGGGTGGATCCCCAAGCAGTTCAACAGGCAAGTTATTCTTAAGGATAGGATATTGTTCTAAGACAACTCTATCTATCTCATCCCTTTCATCCATATGCATATCATTTTCATGCTCAAGCAAGTATTGCTCTAAGGGATCAGTAGGAGGCACGACAATAGAAGCTAAGGCAATAGTTTCATCCTTACTAGGCAACTCCTTTTCATGAGGTTGTCTACCAAACTTGAAAAAATTGAACTCATGTGACACACCTTCAAAGCCAACAGTGACAGTTTGCTTCTCACAGTCAATATGAGCATTGAGGGTATTGAGAAAAGGTCTGCCAAATATGATGTGACAAAAGCTATCTTGTGCGGTAGCAACAACGAGGAAATCAGCAGGATACTTCGTTTTACCACACAAGACTTCAACATCCCTAACAATTCCCACATGGCAGATAGTATCTCTATTGGAAGCTGAATAGTGACATCAATAGGTTCTATCTCAATAGGTGCAATCTCGTCTTTAATTTCATCATATAAGGATTGAGGTATTGCACTAACACTAGCACCCACGTCACATAAACCATGATAACAATGATCTACTATCTTAACAGAAACAACAGGATGCCAACAACAGGCCTATGTTTGTCTCTAGCGTGAGGTTTAGCAATTCTAGCAGCATCTTCACAGAAGTGAATATTATGTCCCTCAACATCATCGGACAGAAGATCTTTGATAATAGCAATGCTAGGTTCAACTATAATTTGCTCAGGGGTGTAGGTGTTCTAATGTAGCCTCTGCGTATCACAGTTGAAGCTTTAGAATGATCCTTTATCCTAACAGGGAAAGGTGGTTTCTCAATGTAAGCACTGGGAACAACAGGATCATTATAGGCAATGACTCTCTCTTCAACTGGATTGGGTTTAACTACATTGACTTCTAAGGGAGGATGATATTTAAACCACTTCTCTTTGGGGAGATCAATATGAGCAGCAAATGATTCACACAATGAAGCTACTATCTCATAGTCAAGTCCATACTTAGCGCTAAAATCACAAAAGGTATTTGTTTCAACAAAGGATTTAACGCAATCAAACTTGAAATTCATACTTGACTCCTTACCTTCTTCAAGCTCCCAATCTTCAGAGTTGTGTTTAATTCTTTCCAATAAATTCCATTTGAAGTCAATATCTCTCTTCATAAAAGAACCGGTACAAGAAGTGTCAAGCATGGTGCGATCATCATGAGAAAGTCGGGCATAAAAGTTCTGAATGATAATTTCTATCGAGAGCTCATGGTTGGGGCATGAATATAACATTTATTTAAGCCTCCCCCAAACTTGAGCGATGCTTTCCCTGTCACAAGGCGAAAAATTATAAATATAATTCCGATCACAATGTACTAAATGCATAGGATAAAACTTTTGATGAAATTCCAATTTCAACCGATTGTAGTCCCATGCTCGAGTATCATCACATAGCCTATACCATGTCAATGCCTTGTCCTTCAAAGATAAAGGAAATACCTTCTTCTTGACCTCATCCTCGGGCAAACCTGCAAGCTTAAATAAACCACAAACTTCATCTACATATATTAGGTGCAAGTCTGGATGTGATATTCCATGTCTTGTAGAGGATTAGCCAATAGTTTCTCAAGCATACCCGAAGGAAATTCAAAGAAAATATTTTCAGTAGGTAAAGCAGGTTGAGGAGCAACTCTTTGTGCTTCTGTTCGAGGTGAAGATACCCCGAACAAGCCCCTCAAAGGATTAGTTTCCATAGTAACAAGTGAAAATAAATTTCAGCACACTATATGTATGTTTCCTTCCCAATTTCCACTTACCAAAGGCGCTTCACTCCCCGACAACGGTGCCAGAAAAGAGTCTTGATGACCCACAAGTATAGGGTATCCATCGTAGTCCTTTTGATAAGTAAGAGTGTTGAACCCAACGAGGAACAGAAGGATCTGACAAGTGGTTTTCAGCAAGGTAAAATCTCCAAGCACTGAAATTATGAGTAACAAGTAGTTGTGTGGTGAGATGATTCGTAGCGAGCAACAAGTAACAAAAGTAACAACGGTGCAACAAAGTAGCCCAATCCCTTTTGTAGCAAGGGACAAGCCTGGACAAAGTCTTATAGGAGGAAAAACGCTCCCGAGGACACACGGGAATTTCTGTCATGCTAGTTTTCATCATGTTCATATGATTCGCGTTCGTTACTTTGATAGTTTGATATGTGGGTGGACTGGCACTTGGGTACTGCCCTTACTTAGACAAGCATCCCACTTATGATTAACCCCTCTCGCAAGCATTCACAACTACGAAAGAAGAATTAAGACAAAGTCTAACCATATCATTAAACTAGTGGATCCAAATTAGCCCCCTACGAAGCAACGCATAAACTAGGGTTTAAGCTTCTGTCACTCTAGCAACCCATCATCTACTTACTATTTCCCAATGCCTTCCTCTAGGCCCAAATAATGGTGAAGTGTTATGTAATCGACGTTCACATAACACCACTAGAGGAAAAACAACATACAACCCATCAAAATATCGAACGAATACCAAATTCACATGACTACTATTAGCATGACTTATCCCATGTCCTCAGGAACAAAAGTAACTACTCACAAAGCATAATCATATTCATGACCAGAGAGGTAATGAGTATCATGAAGGATCTGAACATAAACTCTTCCACCAAGTAATCCAACTAGCATCAACAACAAAGAGTAAATATCACTACTAGCAACCTTACAAGTACCAATCGGAGTCGCGAGACGGAGATTGGTTACAAGTGATGAACTAGGGTTTGGAGATGAGATGGTGCTGATGAAGATGTTGATGGTGATGAGTCCCCTCCGATGAGAGGAGTGTTGGTGATGATGATGACGATGATTTCCCCCTCCGGGAGGGAAGTTTCCCCGGCAGGATCGTCCTGCCGGAGCTCTAGGTTGGTTCTGCTCAAGTTCCGCCTCGTGGCGGCGGCGAATCCTCCGAAAAGCCTCCTCCTCTTTTTTTTCGGACGAAACCCTTCTTGTATCAAAAGGGGGGATCCAGAGGGCCAGCTAGGTGCCCACAAGCCCCCTAGGCGCGGCCAGGGGGGTGGCCGCGCCAAGCAGGCTTATGGCCACCTGCTGGCGCCCCTCTGGCACTTCTTCGGCCCAGAATTTGTTATAAATCCCAAAAAAATCCTCGTTGATTTTTACGGCGTTTGGAGTTGCATAGAATAGGTATCTCAAACTTGCTCCATTTTCAGGCCAGAATTCCAGGTGCCGACATTCTCACTCTTCATGTAAACCTTGCAAAATAAGAGAGAAAAGGCATAAGTATTATACCGTGAAGTGAAATAACGGACCAAAAAGCGATAATAACAACATGAAAGCATGATGAAAAATGGACGTATCAGTAGGCGATCTTCCCTGAAGCCTGGCACAGGGTTCTCATTGGATGGAGAGATGTCGTGGCAGTAGAACCAAGTCTTCGCCCAGCCTTTGGGATGACTAGGCAATGTAACGGCCGGAAACCCGCATTCACGACGCCGCTGAATATTGACTCCACCAAGTTCTAAGCTAGGCCCATTGGCAAACTCCGTCTGGCGGTTCAGATAAAAAAACTTCCGGAACAACAATACAGTGGGCTCTATTTGCAGATAAGCCTCACAGAATACTTGGAACTGACAGAGGTTGCTGATGGAATTTGGCCCTAAGTCTTGGGGCTGAAGGTTGAAGAAGTGCAAGGCGTTTCTAAAAAAATTCGAGCCGAGCGGCTTGAAGCCCCGCTCTAGGTGATCTGCAAAGACGACTACTTCCCCTTCGCCGGGTAGGGGAATTATTTCCCCAAAGGCGCTCCGCCGCCCAATGATCTCCTTGGGATCAAGGTTGCCCGTTTTCACAAATTTATCAAGATAAGCATCGTTGACCTCTGTTGGCAGCCTGTTACATTTCGAGATGGTACCATAACTACAAAAAGAAAGAGATGGTCGGGTTGTTAGGATTTACGGAATGGTAACTCGCCGGCTAAATGATCAGGAACCTATCTACAAGAATGTTGTAAATCGCCATAGCAAAAGGAGGCGAGTTGTGGCTCTAAAAGGTTTCCTTAAGAATACTTTCAATTGGGGACAAACATGTTTCCAACACCAAGAGATAACTTATGGATCTACAGGTAATTCTGATGGAGAAAATGCTAGCGAAGAATCAGGTGCTAAGAACACAAGAACACTATGAAAAATAGTGTGTCAATCTATGAGCAATGGAGGAGGAACATCACTCGCTGGCGAACATGATAGAAATACCGTGGCTATTACTACATGTACGGATCTACAATGCGTTATCCGAATGGATTAAAAGGTAAGGGGATACGGTGTTCATGGAGCTCCGACGCTGTCCTAAGAAGTACAAAGGTTCGAGATCTATTCCTAATGGAAGAGGAAAACTTACCTGAAGAAGGAAGGAGATGCTGGAAGAAGGTTGCGGAGGTTCCGCGATGGCGACAACACCCCCGATTGGCCTGGGAAGCAGCTGGGTCACGACGACCTGGGAAAGAGCTTCGGCAATGGCGAGGTGGTCGAGGTGCAAGCTTGAGGAAGACGATGCGGCCGAAGGGATGAAATGGGGGTAGGTGTCGCGCCCTCCCATTCTCATGCGGCTATCTAAAGGCTTAGGGCAAGGATGAAATGGCAGGTGCGGGAATCAAGGCGACAAATTGAAAACCGAAAATGATGACGCCTAGAGTTTCGGGATGACAAGATAAAGACGAAAAAGATCTGTTGGAAAGTGATGTCACCAGAATTCCGGGAATAGTGGAGAAAGTGATGTCACCAACAAATGACTTGGCGACTTAAGCAAATTGAGGAAGCTAGTGGCTTGTCACTCATTAAAGGAAAGACGGAGGTAATCTGAGTCACCGAAGATAGGCATAAAGGTTGGTTGGCGTGAATAAATTCAAGTCAAACTAGCGCCTAATGTTGGGGATATTACCTGAAGTATGACTTGCCCTGTTGGGCCGGGTCAGGAAAGCGACGACTCATACATCCATGGTCAGTGTAAGCCTTGGCCCATGCTTGAGGCGTGTAGAAAGATCTTCATCAAAAGGCTGCCAGGGCCCATGAGACGGATGGTGGTCCGGGATTGATGAAGAAGATAAGTCGCCAAGGAAGTTTCCTGGCTTGGCAAACACGGCGGCTTTGTAATCCCTAGAGCCTTGAACTGTAATCCCTAGAGATATGGAAGGCCACGAATAGTAATGTGGCTAGGACTTTGTAATCCCTAGAGCCTCGAACTGTATATAAAGGCGAGTCTCTAGGGCAGATAGATCAAGTTAGAAATCAATCGAGAGGTAGGTCAGGCGAGCTATGCCCTCCTTGTAATCGAATCCACCATCAATATACACAAAGCAGGATGTAGGCTTTTACCTCCACAGGAGGGGCCAAACCTGGGTAACTCTGAGTCTCGCTTCCGCTCACCCCCTTTGAGTCGCCACCAAGGTGCGATGGCTCCATCACTAAGTCCTTTCATGAGGACATCTGCCGTGACAAAACCACGACAGGTACCAATCGAGTGGACTCTTTGTCTAGTGTCGTTAGGGGAAAGGCAATGATCGGGTACTTACCTCGGGTATGTTATATACCGCGAGTCGTGGATGACACAGAAGTTTCCTGGATCTCGTGGGTACAATGTACAACCTCTGCAGAGTGTAAAACTATTTGAATAGTCGTGTTCACGATCAAGGACAGTTGGGTAATCCTGCTTAAACTACGTCCAGTCGTTTTCGCATAAACCAAGTGTGTGTGTGTGTGTGTGTGTGTGTTTAAAGGTGTTATCTGAGAAAGACGATATGACAAGTTTGGTGACTTGGCATATAGGGTGAACCTGAGGTGTTCAGCCCTCATCAGTTATGTTGATATCTATAACATGTTCCTATGATTACCATCTACCTTATGATGCATGATTATACCTACGCTTGATCGTGTTACTACAATTAAAGAAAAGCCTGCTTTCAGCAAAGGCTGCATTCTTATGCTAGTTCATGTTCCTTTATTACCTTGTTCCACATCATGGGCTGTTTGCGAGTACATTCAAATTACTCATTGGCTTGCCACTTGTTATTTCATTGACCATGTATGAGAGAACAGGAAATGGTGAAAAGTAACTCGGTGACGTTCCTGCGAGCTAGGACGCTTCCCAGTCAGAATGCATCTAGGTTAAGGCTGCTGGCATGGGTTCACGCTTTCGACCAATATCTCCGCTATTGGTCAAGTTTAGTGTGCTGGCCTTCAAGGCCCTATATATGTAAGACTTGACCGAAAGGTCATTTATTATATCAAACGGTATGTATGGATGTAAGACTCTTGTTATTCAGTTTCTGTGTGTTCAGTGAGCATTGATCTCTCGGATTACTGAGCATGTTCATTCGACGATCTTGACTCGTAAGTCGGGATCCCCACAGACATCGACGATGCCTGGCCAGCATCCTTGCCGTCGCCTCGGTGTTGACATCCTTGAGAGGTGCCATGTCCGGGATTGGGCTTCGTCGGGCTCGTAGTGGGAGGTGCTACCTTCGAGGGCGCGCATCTTTGTGAGGAATCGGGGAGTGGGCCCGTGGAGATTCTTTGTGAGACCTACCTGGAGATTCTTTGGTGGCGGCCGCGTGGGCCACTATCGGCACAAAGGGAGTGGGCCCCCATAGAGGTGGTACGTGGCCGTGTCAGGGAGGAGGGCGAGCACGTCCATCGCTACATGACTGCGTTGGACGCCAGGTTCTCCAATACCTGACAGATTCTTCAGGGATCTCACCCGAGTTATGATCCTGTGATAGTTCCTTCTCTTTGGGTGTCCATCGCTTGTGGCTCAGGAACCGATAGTCAACTAGATTATTCGATAGTATTCAATCTATATTAGTGATATTATATGATAATGTTCGAGATGTATTAGTGATAATATTCGATGATGCATTAACTGGATTATTCGAGATGACGTATTAGTGATATTATATTCTAGTTCATTATAAATTGGTTAGCAATTGCAAGTAGGTCTGGAAATTTTTAGTAAAAAATCAGGTACTTTCGATGTGTCGTTGCTCCTTGTGTGACTTTCATGTGTTTTCTTGATGGAGGAATCCCGACTGTTGTCGTGGGGGTGCTTTCTCCTCTTCTCTTCTTGCGATATATACCTCGGTATAATACGCAAGGAGAGGAGAGGAGATGCGTCCATCACCGATGGTGGAACTATTAGTGTGAGAGAGTGTCCACCAATATATATACACCACCATATCAGTGTGAGAGAATGCGCACCAACACACCATGAGATATGAGAGTTATTTAAGGAAATTCTCGACAGACCAAAAGTCAGCTGATATTGAATTAGGTCTATTTCGACATGTGTGTACATATGTTATTGCAGGGAACACCTCCTAGTGCCTATGTTTTGTCGGAATGTTGATTCATTTCTGTTATGGTAATTTTTAAGCTCTCAATATGCCTTATTTTAATAATTGTCATGCAAATTTTTTGAAATATGAACACAAGAAATGTCTGACAAAGATTGGGAGTGTGAACTCTCCAGCGACGATCGGGGTTTGTGCAACATGCCTCACCTGCGAAACGACGGGTTCTTCACCATCAAGCTTGACGAGAACTTCATTTTTGTACGGTACGCAATGATGACAAGCGTTTTTTCGTAATTAAGCATGACTTCTGTTTCTTTGCTTCAACGTGTAATTTCAGTTTTATACAATTCGACTAGTTCATCCCCTGTCATGCAAGAAGGTATGTCTTGGAGAGGATCGGTTTCGAAGACCACGAGAGTATGGATACGAGGAGCGCTAATCTAAGGACTAAACATGGTCACACATTTATGGTCAAAGTAATGAATGTAGTTAATAACAAAAAATTATGGCGCTCAAATTGGCGAGCTCTAGCCAAGGCATATGAATTTCAGGAGGATATGGAAATAACCTTCAATCTTCGTCCTTAAGATCATATTGAAGGTAATATCGACATTTGGGTGGATGTCGATATGCTTCCACTTTTACCTCCATGTGAGTTTGTCAACCATATTTGTCAAGTAATTTGCATTCTATATTTAAAAATAGTTGGTGTTCATCCATACTAAATTTGTTTATTTATAATTTAAAGCTTATTTCCTTTCTTCGAGTGAAACACGAAACATAGTTGAAACAACACACTACACTTATGGATCACATCTAACTTGGAAGGAGAAGGATGGTCTTCTCACCTTTGTTATTGGTGTCCTATTTGGTAGGGACAACTTCGAGTATAATATGGGACCTGTCACAAATTATACTTCATACATGGCACTAGTGCATAGGTTGAGGGCTGATGACATTCGCGCAAATATCTTGGTAAGAGTTGTTAATTAAGTACACTACTATTGTGTAAATTGTGTTGATTACATTGCTAACTAGGCTACTATTATGTTCTTCAACAGAAACTGCCAAATGATGTTGTGCCTCTGTTGATGCATGGCAAACTACATATGCCAATTAAAAGCCCTACAAGGGTTTAGTTCGCTTTTCCATACTCGACTCAGCGCAAATCAAAAGGACGGCTCCAAATTGAAGCATGGGGAGAAATAAAGAAGGATTGCAAGCCACAAGTTGGAGACCGTTTGATCTCTCTGCTTCATCATGAAGACATAGGTGTTATTTTGTTTTATGACATTTTACCTAGAAGAGAGGACTAGGTCCTATGAGAGAGAAGTTTTTCTAGTTTATATTAACTTGGTAGGATCGATTATGACGATTATTATTATGATGGTTTTCTGTTTTTATGAAATTTTAACTTGGTATGATTAATATGATGATGAGTTGTTAGATGAGTAAGATGATGATGAGTTATATGACATAATATGTATAATCGTGTGGAAAGTTTTTTGCTGGCACAATAATTATCGATGTTGTGTATTAATATGTATAAATGTGTGTAAATACAACATAAATATAAAAAAAATGTGTGCGTTTAACAATGGCGTGGGTTAGAAAAGCACGTTGCTGCTAACTTAGTTAGAAGTAGCGCTGGTTAAAAATGCTCGCTACTGCTAACTCAGTTAGCTGTAGCGGTGGGCAAACAATGCTACTGCTAAAATTTTGCTATAGCATCTTAATAGTAGCACGGGCACCAGCGCTACCGATAGTCCAAAAACCAGCGCTACTGCTAGGATTTTCCTAGTAATGGTAGTCTTTAGTCGGTAGTTTGGTACCTTTTTTAAGAAAACGATACGATTAGGAGATCCCGCGGTTACAAGGCACAAGTCTCCTGCACTAGAAGAAATCCTAAAGTAGCGCTCCTCGTTCATATCCCGTACCAATGCCTACTAGAGTGCAATGGGGGCACAAGACTTGTCAGCCATTAGACCTCAGGTTGGTAATAAGGTCTAGGTGCACAAGCATCATTTCACAATTTTTTTAAAATATTGCATTTTTTATTCTTTTTAAAAAATAATGCGGAAATATGAAAAATTTCAAACATAATGTGGCCTCGGCTTAGGCGTGGCAGACTGGGACTAATCGCCAAGACCAATAAGTCCCAATTGGCCTTGGCTAGGCCGATTGGCCTATCAGCTGGCGTTTGGGGGACTACTCAGCCTTGGCTAGGCCAATTAGTTCCTATCGGCCTAGCCAAGACCAATAAGTCCCTATCAGCCTTGCCTTAGGCCAATAAGGACTAATTGGTCTTGGCTAAGCCAATAGGTGCATGGGAATTTTTTTTTTCATCTTAGCTATTTTCCACGCTCCATTTCCTGCCCATATTCCCCCAAACTTTCCCGCCATTTTGTTCCCTCCTCCGTTCCTGCCAATATTTCCACGTCTCCATTCCCGCCAAATTTTTCGCACCACCTTTCCCGCCAAATTTTCCCCGTTTCTTTTCCCACCAAATTTTCCCCGTTTCTTTTCCCGCCACCTTTCCCGCCAAATTTTGACCCTCTTCTTTCCCGCCTCATTTCCCTCCTCGTTTTCCCGCCATCTTCCTGGTCATCTGAGTCTATAAAAGGAGGCTTCGACTGCCTTCCTCCATCATCCAGCCTCACTTGAGAACACTACCACCGCTTTAGTCAATATGAGTTTTCCTTGCTCGGATCAAAGCACCAGGCCTAAGAAAATGAAGAGTGCGAGTTTGCCTCGGGGGTGAAAGCAGTTCAATGATGGTGCAGTGATCTCTGCAAGGTGAAGGAGGTGACGGATTTTCCAGATTGGTTGGGCATGAAGTTTTTCATGTGCCCCAATTATGAATCTAATCCACCCGAATCTATTTCTGCATACATCACGCCTCCGGTATGCTCAAGTCATCCAGAATAAATATGCTATTGATATTATTGTTTACTTGATATTTATATATATTTTTTGTAGTCTCCTCCTCCTCTCTGCATGTACTATTGTTGGATTGACACGGAAATGCCGGATTGGGCGGTGATCGAGATTCGTGAAAGAGGTCGTCGTGCATGGGCTAGCTTGGACTTGGAAGAGTGCCGCGCGAAGGCTGAAGCAGAGGAGAAAGCAACGGAGAATAAAGGGTGGGAAGAGTACTGTGTGGAGCAGAGAGCTTTTATTGATGAGATAAAAAGGAAAACCCAAGAAGAGAAACTTCGGTTGGAGGAGGTTTACATACAGCGGGAGGAGGCCGGTGAAGCTGAGAGGGAGAGAAAGAGAGAAAGGGCTCGTGCGGCCAAGGTAGCAGAAGAAGTCGGTGATGGAAAAGGAAAATATCCACGTTGGACTCAGTAGATTTATTTTATTGTATCCTAAAATTGTTGAATCTTAAATTTAGCAAGTTGTATCTTAATTTCAGCAAGTTATATCAGCATGTTGTATCTTAATTTCAGCAAGTTGTATTTTAATTCTCGCAAGGTGTATCTTACTTTGTTTGTAATCTCAAGTTCTTGGTAGTATATGTGTTATCCACAATGAACCAACTGAGCATAGAAACAGATATGAATATGTCTCTTAGAATACACATAACTCTCATACATGAAATACACATAAGTCTCATACATAAAATACACATAAGTCTCAGACATAAAATACACATAAGTCGCATACATAAAATACACATAAGTCTGCAGTGATACATAGAAGGGCAAGAGTCTGCTTCACTCAGACGTCTCGGTTGGCGCTCTGGGCGTGTGGGAGGCGTACTCCATCCCCACCTGTGGGGGGCCTAATGTTACGAGGAGGAATCTCGGATCCACCCTGGTCATACTGTGTATCCTCTGTGGGCCATGGTGGAGGAGTCCAAAACATGTCCGACCACATGTTTTGCTGTGATGGTGGCTCTTCTGGTTCACTCCCTAACCCGGATCCGGATGCCGACGCATCATGGTATGCATAGGATCCTACAGGAGGGACCATTCCTGTTGGATGTGGATGAAACATGAAACCAGGAGTTGGATTGTGATGTTGCAGAGTTGGCTGAAACATGAAGCTCGATGACGGAGCATGGTGTTGTGGTTGATGCCACGCCGAACTGCCAGGCTGGTCAGGTGGGGGTGGATGGGGCATCGGTTCCACTCCTTGTAGATGTGGACGCGGCTGGTGTCGATGCACGGAGTGACGCGGCAGCTGCGTAGGCTGCGGTTGGTGCTGCACAACATCCGAAGTGCGGGTGCATGTGATAGCTCTATAGATATCTCTTATCCTCTGCTCAAGGTGCTTGACCCATGGTTGAATCTGAGACCTATGTACCAGAAGAGGTCCAGCTGACAATTGTCGATCAAAGTTGATCACATCAGTATGAAGACTGTATGCCAACTCACCCTGAAATTGCCATTAAGAATAATAAGTACGGATGACCAAGTACGTAACAACAAGTTAAATGAGGTAAAGAGAATAAATATTACCGCATACTGCCTGGACCAGAAGTACCATATGGCGGGTATGTATCAGACGTATGTGGGTCCGAAATCTCATATGTATTGGAGTGCTGAACAATGCGTAATCGTGTTCCTCTCATATACCCATCCAAATATGCATTGTATCTAGCGACAACAAGTGCTTCTTGTTCATGCAACATATGTTCAGTGGCAGTGTCCCATTCTGAAACGTACACTTGAAGCCTGTTTAAGATAAAAATAAAACATTGACCTTTCAACCCACATCAGATGTATACTCCAGTCCACCTTAGCAGTGCGAGTGACTAGTGGTACGAGCTTCTGCTCAGTTAATAGCGAAGCCCTATGCTAACTATCAACGTCCGGATTAAAAAGATACATTCCCTCCATTGCTATACAATACAAAACGTAGTGCAACACATAGTATAAAATTAAAACATAGTGCTAGTACAAACTAAAAACATAGTGGTAGTCCAAACTTAAAACCTAGTGGTAGTCCAAACTTAAAACATAGTGCTAATACAAAATTAAATATAGTGCTAGTACATAAATCTTAAACTCTTCCTCCTCCTCTTGCCCTCCCTCTTCCTCCTCTTCTTCATCGGCTGCCTCGTCCACGCCTAATGACCCTTGAAGTGACGAAAGTGGGACAATCTGGATCCCTATGCCCAAATTCATTACATAGAATGCATTGCACGGTGCGCCCGTCGGCCTCAGATTCATCCATGTCATTCCGGATGCGCTGACACTGCCGCCTCCCTCTACTTGTACGCATATGCGCAGGAAGTGGAATGTATCGCCTTTCAACAGGCTCAACAGTGTTGAAGTTACCCATTGATCGGAAACCCATCAACTCACATGTCCAAGTATTGAGGACAGCCTCTTTTAGAAAATACGGAGACACAAAAGAGATTGCGTCAAGCCCTATGAGCCCGCAAGCAGCAAGTACATGCGAGCAAGGTAGGTGAAGCAACTTTGGTTTGTTGCATGTGCATTCGCACGTTGGCCACAATTCATTTCCAATTTTCACCTTGTGCGTTCTAATCTCATTTGCACATCCAAATTTGTTGTTAGCTAAGCAGACCTCGAACCTTCGCTCTAGATTTCCAATGGCGACAACACTGTGTGACCGGGCTTTCTGCATCTTTTCATCCATGTACTTCATAACCCTTTCACAGTAACGTGTGTTCGGATTGTTTGTCATATGCTCTGCAGGAATTTGACGTCTTTCTCTGAAATACTTCACTGTTCCATAGAAAATGCCCTCTGAGGACAAAATTATATGTTTCAGCGAGGTTGGTAGTCATGACACCGTACCTCGCTCCATGTGTGTCATGCAATAGAGACCACCTCTCCAATGGCTCATGCTCTATCCACTGACCAAAGGTTTTAATCGTCCTCACTAGCCTTCTCCTTGTACCAGGAGGGTCAAATCCTGGCAAGTCATAAAGCCCAACCGGTTCTTCCTCCACGGTAGCAGATCCAGTTGCTAGTTGTGCAGCTACTGCTTCAACATGTGCCCTGACAGCAGCATCTCTTGCAGCTCTCCTGTCCCTAACATGTCTCTGTGTGCAAACATTTAGTCTGTTACGTATCAACTCATACTTCCATTGTTAGTTCTACTTGCAGAGTTTCTTGAATAGATTCATGAGTTTCTTATTTCTAAACTGCGAGAAGAAATTCGCCCCTAGATGGCGCATGCACCAACGACTCTGAATGTCCTGCCAAGGAGTTTGTTCACCGGGAGCAGGGTTTGACAATGTCTTGATCGCGCTGAGTATACCTGCATGCCTATCATGAAGGATGCACACATTCTGCTTATCCTGCACAACAACTATTTTCAACTGCCTGAAGAACCATGTCCAACTCTCGATGTTCTCGCTCTCCACAAAAGCAAATGCAAGTGGGACGACTTGATTTTGCCCATCTTGACCTATGGCTGCGAGGATCTGACCCTTGTACTTGCTAGTGAGAAATGTGCCATCTACACATATCACCGGTCGACAATGTGTGAAAGCTTCGATGCTCACACCGAAACAGAAGAACAACCGATGCAACACCCTAACTGTTGGGAACTCTGGCAGGTACAAGTCTTGGATGCCAACATACGTGCGAGGATTCCGGTTCTGCAGTGTCTGGAGGAGTCAAACAACAGAGTAATATGCATCAAAATACGAACTGAATCTGGTCTCCAGTGCCTTCTGCTTAGCCCTCCAAACCTTGCCATATGATATGTTGTACTTTAACCTGACGAAGACTTTTTTCTCGATAGACTTCACTTCCATCGCCTTGCTCTCCACGATCTCGCTGTAAAGCAGGCGAGCAATCACAGTGGAAGTAAGGTTAGGATGATCTTGAGGGATGCATGGAATAACACAATTATGACTAACTATGTCACTTATGACCCAACTTGTGTCATACTTAGGGAGATATCCATGCACCCTTACGGGACAACCCTGGTTTCTGCATACCATTGTCAACTTATCCAGACAAGAAACTTGAGGTACAAAAACCCTTTGAGTGGACATTGCCCAATTAAGGATGGCATCCTTCAGAGGTTGTTTGTTCGGGTAAGGGCACATGTCGCAATGTTGTTCTTGTGATACTGCCAGGCAGAATCATGACCGTCGTTCACCAACATTGCAGATGAGAAGTCATGATTCCATAATGCAGGAATAGGCACTTCATGTGCTTTCTCTTCTCCATCTGACTCAGCGGATTCATCGGAAATATCACCTGCTATATCTTCTTCATGCATCTGGTTTTGCATGTGCCCATCTATCTCGTCGGCATCCGCCTCGCCGCTGACATAATCATCTGCATCTCCCCCTTCTGCCTGACTACTCTGGTCTTCTTCGTAAACATCATCTCTAGCATGGGACACATGAATTGACTATGAATCATGCATCCCTACACTGCTCTCACCATACTCATAGCTACATTCCACTTCAGGTTCCGTCACCGGCTTCAGCACGGGGAGCAGTAAGGCCACTGGATGACATCCCCTACGCTCGCAAGCTTTTAACCAGTGCACCCACTGGTCGTCCCGCTCTATATGCTTCAAATACCAGAAAATATTTGCACTAGACCGGGTCCATAATGCATGAACACCAGCGGTGTGAGTTTCAATATTGAACCCTAAACATTTGGCCAGCCATTCTATCAACTTATTAACAAACCACGTTTTAGGGGAAGACACAGGCACTTCAATGTACTGAAATTCACTAAGATCAGCTCCCATCTCATTTATTCGAACAGTACCATAACCATAGTGCAAACATAACTTCACTAAATCAGAAATCTCTGCTGACCTAATAAATTATTCAACAAGTAAAAAATTTAGAAGAAGGACAAACCTAAATATATTTCCCAAATGTATGGGAGAACCTAAGAAAATTGTGAGCTACTTAATTCACAGGCCTAAATATATCCGAATGTAACCGGAGAAACTAAAATTATTTAAAGTACTAAATGGTTTACCTAAATATATCCAAAAAATTTAAACTATTTAATTCACTAAACTAAATATATACAAATCTACCAGAACACCTAAAAATATTTAAAACTACTTAATTCACTAAACTAAATATATACAAATCTACCGAACCAACTAAAAATATTTAACCTACTAAATTCACTTAACTGAATATGTCCTAAACTAAATATGTCATAATCTACAGGTTCACCTACAAATTTTTCAACTACTTAGTTCACTAAAAAAATACCCTTGAAGCGTGACAAACGACGAACGACGCTCGACCAACACCGACCATAATCACGGACGAGCAACCGGCAGCACCACCTCCAACTCCACCGCAAGAACCACCTTCATCCACACCTCCACCACCACCACTCCTACCTCCACCTCAACCTCCACCACCACCACCAAAAAAAGCTTGAGAAAAAAAACCACGAACTACCCCATCGCGAGTGACACGGATGGTTTGGCTGCCCTGACCTTACACAATAAAACTACGGTGCAAAATGTGGGGAAAACGGGTAAGTAAGAAGAATAGGAGATTTTTTGTGTGGGGACAGAAGGAAGGAGGATAA
The DNA here is from genome assembly GCF_904849725.1 of Hordeum vulgare subsp. vulgare. Classification (NCBI taxonomy): domain Eukaryota; kingdom Viridiplantae; phylum Streptophyta; class Magnoliopsida; order Poales; family Poaceae; genus Hordeum; species Hordeum vulgare. The sequence continues at coordinate 85,229,849 of NC_058520.1, forward strand.
AGAGAGAAAGGAGATAAGGAAGAATGGGAGAAGGAGGAAGTAGGAAGAAGGAAGAAGGTGGCACGGGGGGGAGGCTGGGCGCTGGCTTTGGCCGGCTGTTGACGTGCAACTATTCCTGACTTGATGCCTCCACGGCAACGGAGCCAGAAAAGAGCTCCTCCCGGTTGCTCAACAATTAGCAATTGTCTTGCAATGGCCCACCAACATGTGGGATCGCGGCAGTTTTCGAGGGTAGAGTATTCAACCCAAATTTGTTGGTTCGCACGATGGGAAGTGAAAGAATATTCTCAAGTATTAGCAGCTAAATGTGTCAGATTCAACCACACCTGAAAGATTAGTGTCTGCAATCAAAATATCAGTAGCAAAATAATATGATAGCAATGGTGCTAGAAACGATATGGTGACAAGGGAGACTATTCCTAATGGTTGTATCAATGGCGCCAGTAAGTTGCCCGTGGACGGGAAATATTCTTTCCCGGCAACGGTGCCAGAAAAAGTATTGTAGCAGGTAGTAGCAGTAGCGAGTAACAACAGTGGCAAGGAACAGTAGTAGTGACAGCAGTAGCAAATAGCAACAGTAGTAACAGCAGCAGAGCAAAGCAAGTAACAGCAGCAGTGGGACAAACTCGTAGGCAATGGATCGGTGATTCGTTGGATGATATTCATCATGCAACAGTTATAACACGGAGAGATATGTGGCTAGCTCCCGTTCGTCAATGTGATGTAGGCATGCATTCCGTGTGTAGTCATACATGCTTAGGGAAAAGAACTTGCATGACATCTATTGTCCATCCCTCCCGTGGCAGCGGGGTCCAAATGGATACTACGGGATATTAAGGTTCTCCTTTTAATAAAGAACCGGACCAACGCATTAGCACTTGGTGAACACATGAACTCTTCCAACTATGGTCATCACCGCGAGTGGTTCCGGTTATTGTCACTCCGGGGTTGCGGGATCATAACACATAGTAGGTAACTACAACTTGCAAGATCGGATCTAAAACAAACATATATTGGTGACAACATAATAATTTCAGATCTGAAATCATGGCACTCGGGCCCTAGTGACAAGCATTAAGCATGGCAAAGTAGTAGCAACATCAATCTCAAAACATAGTGGATACTAGGGATCAATCCCCGTCAAAACTAATTCGATTACATGATAGATCTCATCCTACTCATCACCGCCCAGCGAGCCTATGAATAGATTACTCAGGAACGATGAAGAGCTTCATGGAATTGCAGAGGGAAGAAGGTTGATGATGACGATGGCGATGATCTCCTTGATCCGGAGCCCAAAACGGACTCCAGATCTGCCCTCCAGATGAAGAATAGGATGTGGCGGCGTCTCCGTATCGCAAACGTGATGAAATCTTCTCCCTTGATTTTTTCTGGGATGAAAGGGAATAAATACAGCTGAGTTTGGGGGCAGCAGAGCCACGTGGGCCCCACAAGCCGTGACGCCATGGCCTGGGGGGTGGCCGCGGCCACAGGGCTTGTGGCCCACTCGCTCACCCCCTCCGGTGGATCTTTGCGCAGGTATTTTTCATATTTTCCAGAAATATTCTCCGTAAATTTTCAGGACGTTCTGAGAACTTTCATTTCCGCACAAAAACAACACCATGGCAATTTTGCTGAAAACAACGTCAGTCCCGGTTAGTTCCATTCAAATCATGCAAATTAGAGTCCAAAACAAGGGCAAAAGAGTTTGTAGAAGTAGATACGATGGAGATGTATCAAATCCCCCAAGCTTAAAACCTTGCTTGTCCTCAAGCAACTCAGTTGACAAACTGAAAGAGAAAGAAAAACTTTGACAAACTCTGTTTGATCTTGTTGTTGCAACTATGTCTAACTCATAACCTGAATTTCAGCAAGATTACAAGTTAACCACATAAGCAAGTGACACAAAGGTCTCACGGTAAACTAATATCAATGGCATAATCAGCTAGCGAGCAAATAATAATGAGTTTCAGATACCAACAATTCAATCAAAACAAGCATGAAGCAATATGAATAGGTGGTATCTCGCCAGCTCTTTCTGAGACCACAAAACATAAATGCAGAGCACTTTCAAAGATCAAGGGCTGACTAAACATTGTAATTCATAGCAATGAAGATCCAGTCATAGTCATAATCAATATCAATCAAAAGCAAAGCATAAAAATGACAGAGGTGCTCTCTAATTGGTGCTTATATAAGAAGAGGATGAGTCAACAGGAAAATAAATAGACAGGCCCTTCGCAGAGGGAAGCATTGATTTGCAGAGGTGCCAGAGCTCAAGCTTTGAAAACAGAGATAATAATTTTGGGTGGCATGCTTTCATTGTCAACGCAATGACCAAGAGTTCTCAATATCTTCCACGCTACACATGCTATAGGAGGTTCCCAAACAGAAAAGTAAAGTTTTAACTCCCCCACCACCAATCAATCACACTCCACGGCTAGCCGAATCCTCGGGTACCGTCCATACTAACATCAATCCGGGGGGAGTCTTGTTTTACAGTTATGTTTTCGATTTAAGTGTGGAACTGGGCATTCCAATTACCGGCCCCTTTCTCCTGAATGATAGTGAATAAACACATATCGAGGATAACACGCCTAACATGGAAGATATCAATAGCCCGTTGTCACCACATGAGCGGTTCGGGCATGCAAAATAGATTATTTCTTGAAGGTTTAGAGAATGTCACATGCAAATTTACTTGGAACGGCAGGTAGATACCGCAAATAGGTAGGTATGGTGGACTCATAAGGCACAACTTTGGGTTTATGGAGGTGGATGCACAAGCAGTATTCTGCTTAGTACAAGTGAAGGCTAGCAAAAGACTAGGAAGCGACCAACTAGAGAGCGACAACAGTATCAAGATGCAATGAGTTCGACTAACATTGAGTGCAAGCATGAGCAGGATATAAATCACCATGAACACGAACATCATAGAGGCTATGTTGATTTTGTTTCAACTACATGCATGAACATGCGGCAAGTCAAGTCACTTGAATCATTCAAAGGAGAATACCATCCTATCATACTACATCATAGTCATCTCAAAATCTATGTTGGCATTCAAGACAAACCATTATAAGCTCCTAGCTAAATAAGCATGCCATCAGAAATAATGATCTCTAAGTTGTCATTGCAAACATGTTTCTCTCACAACAAAGCTGAATCAGGCATGATGAGCTAGTCATATTTACAAAAACAAAATAGATAGAGTTCATACCAGCTTTTCCAGTCTCAGTCACTTCATCATATATCATCATTATTGCCTTTCACTTGCATGATCGAACGATGTGAACAATAATAAGAGTGCTCGTGCATTGGACTAAAGCTGGAATCTGCAGGCAAACACAAAGGAGAAGACGAAGTAATATGGCTCTTTGAAAGCTAAACAGGTATGCATGCAAAAGCCACTAAACATTGTAACCAATATCTTCTAGCTTGACCCAAAGAAAAAGAAAACTATTTACACGGGAAATCTCCCAACAAGCAAAAGAAGAAAGGAAAATCTTTTTGGGGTTTTCAAAAGGACACAAAACAAGAAAACAAGAAAACAAAAAATAAAAGAAACTAGCATGGATAATACAGTGGCAAAGTGTAAACACCAACTAACAAAGTGAAAGCATAAGCATGAATGTTAAGTTGGTGCAAACACGTACTCCCCCAAGCTTAGGCTTTTGGCCTAGCTTGGTCTACTCCCAAGGACGGTCCTCGCGAAATCCAAAATCATAATCGGGGTTATACGGGAGCGCTGCAGTCACTGCCTGAATACCTGCCTCACGGAGACGACCAGGCGTCGCCTCCCTCTCATACTCCTCTGCCTCTCCTGTGGTAATGTAGTATCTCCAATTTACCTGAAAGTCAAAGAAAGAAGGAGCAGGAAGGGTAATATGGAAAACACGTTGCCGGTTAAATATCAATCGGTATAGGAGGGATTCATCATCCCTCTCAAGGAACTGGTAGCGTGTCATAGCGATACGGTCAAGGAAAGGTGTATGGAGCAGGGGATCTCCTGCGCGGATGGGTACTCTAAGAAAATTTGCTATGCGAGTGGCATAGATGCTGCTACTGTGACAACAGACCTTCCCTGGTACGGCGCCAGGAATCCTGCTGCTACGGCTACGCCTTTAGGGACTTCCTTGGCAAATAATGCAAAGGATTTCCCCGCGGCCTTGGAGCCTTGCGCTGGTGTTCCCTTGAAGATGAAAGGGTGATGTAGCACAGCGGCGGTAAGTATTTCCCTCAGTTTTGAGAACCAAGGTATCGAACCAGTGGAAGATCTTGTCAAGTCACAAGTACCTGCACAAACACAAAGAGCTTGCACAAAACGCTACGAAGGGGTTGTCAATCCCTTATAGATTGTTTGCAAAGTGAGAACTGAAAGCAAAAAGTAATCAAGCAAAGTAAAAGTGAAAGTGGAAATTATAGTTGTGAATAGACCTGGGGGCCGTAGTGTTCACTAGTGGCTTCTCTCATGAAAGAAAGTAGACGGTGGGTGAACGAATTACTGTCGAGCAATTGATAGAACCGCTCAAAGTCGTGACGTTATCTAAGGCAATGATTATATCTATAGGCATCCTGTCCAAAACAAGTAGACCGATACTTTCTGCATCTACTACTATTACTCCACACGCCGACCGCTATCCAGCATGCATCTAGTGTATTATGTCCAAAAGAACATAGTAATGCTTTAAGCAAGATGACATGATGTAGATGGACAATCTCATATCTACGATAAAAGCCCATCTTGTTACCCTTGATGGCAACAACATGATGCGTGCCTTGCTACCCCTTCTGTCACTAGGAAAGGTCACCACATGGTATGAACCCAAAACCAAGCACTTTTCCCATTGCACGAATAATAGATCTAGTTGGCCAAACAAAACCCAAGACTCAGAGAGACTTACAAGGATATCAAATCATGCATATAAGAAATCAGCAAAGACTCAAATATAATTCATAGATAATCTGATCACAAATCCACAATTCATCGGATCTCGACAAACACACCGCCAAAGAGGATTACATCGGATATATATCCATGAAGATCATGGAGAACTTTGTATTGAAGATCCAAGAGAGAGAAGAAGCCATCTAGTTACTAACTACGGACCCGTAGGTTTGAAGTAGACTATGAAAGTGCATGCTATGCCCCTAATCGTCTTTGTTGAGTGTATCTCAGGATGTAGTAGATTGATAATTATGTGCCAAAGGTTGTCTGAAAAGATTGGGGAGTTATATTTCGAGAAGGCTCGGGATTAAGAAGAGATGATGTAGATTAGTCTTTTGAGTTTACTCATATTGAGTATAGGGATCCCGCACTATTAAGAGGGGATCACAGGTTTTGCGATGAACTTGCTCATACCACATCTTTACTATCATACCAAACACCCCACAATCTCCACTCTGTTCTCAATTCAAAACAGGTCTATTGCCTCGGACATCCGGCTCCCTCCGGACGTCCGAGGGCCGGACGATCGGCAGGCTTCGGAAATCCGCAGCCCGTCACCAGAAGTTTGTGAGGCATATAACTCGGAAATCCGGCTCCCTCCGGACATCCGAGGGCCGGACGTCCGGCCAAGCCCCGGAAATCCGGAAGCCTGCACCAGTAGAATTTGTGTTCTATAACTCGGAAATCCGGCTCCCTCCGGACGTCCGAGCGCCGGACGTCCTACCCCAGTCGGAAATCCGGAAACTACCACCAGTAGAAGTTGAGCTGTATAACACGGATTTCCGGTCTACTCCGGACGTCCGGACGCTGATAAATTCAAAACAGGTTCAGTCGTATCTACAGGCCTCGGACGACCGACCCGTGTCGGACGTCCGGTCGCTGATAAATTCAAAAGAGTTCCAGTCGTGCCCATAGGCCTCGGACGACCGACCCCTATCGGACGTCCGGCCCCTCGCGGACGCCCGGACTTCCGGCAACTGTGAGACGTCTGGACCCTGTGTGACTTAAGCACCTCCAACGACTGGATTTCACTCCACACTATATATACTCTTCTCCCACCTCGTGAAAGGGTGTTCAACACAGCTAGAATACACCCAAGAACACCTTTCCTCTCACTCACTCTTGTCTACACCAAATCCTAGATCCCAAGAGCATTTGTGAGTCCTTTTGAGTGTTGTTCCAATCAAAAGATAGATCGTCTCCCTCTCCTCCTTCCCACCAAAGTGATTTGTGATTTGAGCAAGTTTTGAGCAATCCCCGTGATCTTGTTACTCTTGGAGGTTGGAGACTCCTAGGCGGTAGGAGTCTTCGGAGAGGAATCAAACCATTGTGATATCCCCCGGAAAGTTTGTGAGGGTTTGGAAGCCACCTGAAGGCTTACCACTAGTGGTTGAGAAACGCCTTCGTGGAGTTATCTCAAAGGGAGAATAGGGTGAGCCTTCGTGGCGTTGGTGTGCCTTCGTGGTAACATCCGCCCCTCTAGCGGTGACGTAGCTTCCCTCCAAGGAAGGGAACATCGGGATACATCCTTGTCTCTCTCGGAGTTTCGGTTATTCCTAACCCTAACTCTCTACTTGTGTTAATCCTTATTACATACTTGTATTTGATTATTGTTTACCGCTTGTCTTACTTCACTCCAAATAACTTACTCGTTGTCATAGCAATTATTAGGCTTACACTCATATTCCGCACTTTACCCTAAAATTGCTAAGTAATTATTAAAATTTGGATTTGTACCTATTCACCCCCCTCTAGGTCCATCTCGATCCTTTTCAATTGGTATCAGAGGATCGTGCTCTATTTGTGTGGCTTAACCGCCCTAGAGCGAGATGGACGTGGATCCAGCTACGGTAGCTCCAGTGCAGAGGGACGGGACTTCCTCGGAAGTCAAATCTTTCACCTCTGAGGACCTGGAACGGGCCCTTGCCAAGCAAAAAGAGGAGCATGATGCTTCTCTTGAGGCCATGATTCAAATGATACTAGCATCACTAACCATGGGGACAACCACATCCCCGAGGGCCTCAGGGCCCCACGTGCACGGTACTTCATTTGGTCAACCACCTCCGGAGAGGAACCAAACCAGTGTTCCATGGCTTTATGCTAGATCTCAAATTGAGAAACCTAAGTACAATCCTGGAGAGTTGGTATGCAGGATCATCTTAGGTACGCCAATGATGAGATGCTGGACATCCGCGAGCATGGGTACAATCCTGTAGATCCAAGATGCCTCACGCCCAGAGAAACTTATGACAAGCATCTCAATGACACTGCGATCATGTGCATAAGAAAAGGAATGAATGACAAGCAACGAAGACCATACATTCACATCACAAGTGCCAAGGAATTGTGGGACAGCATCATAAGGACCAAGACCGGTACCTCCACTCTTCGGCTTGCTCAATATGAAATTGCCAAGGGGCAATTACAGAATTTCTGTATGGAAAAGGGTGAACCTCCACTACAACAGGACCCCCCTATAGCAACGGTTTTTTCCGCATCTAAAAGTCCATATATGCATTGTTAGTGTCTTTACCAACGGTTTGAGATGTGTTGCCTTATCCAGTGTTGCTAGCGCATAATGCAACGCTTATACTTCTGTTGGTAAAATGGACCGTTGCAAGAGTACAACACATAAAACAGAATTTTACAACACTTTCATATGTTGTACTTAATGTACATGAATCCAAATCTAATTGCCTCGCAACGGAGAATATGCAACGCTTATTCTTCCCATCAATCAAATTAATGGTCCACATAATGCTTCTCATTATCTATAGTAAATGAGCAAAAGATAAGAGAATATATGTACGAAAGAGAGAAATCATATATTGGATAAACTTTTGGATTACAATAGGGGATATTACAGGAGGAACATCATCCAAATGTGATGCATAATGTAAATATTCTCTTGACAACAAAACTTAAATTGAAACCATCCATCAACATCCCTACAACTTAACAAAAACTTAATCGAGCAACATGATCCAAGAGGAACAACATCCCTACTAACTTAACTAAAACTAAAAGCATCTATCATCGTCATCATGAACTAGAACACCATCACCATCATTGAAGTATAATTGCCTCATCCATATATCTTCTGAATCTACAAAGTAAATAAGAAAATAAACTGTTAATACACAATGCATTGAGATTACACAAGTAGTGATAGAGGCATGATGTTTCACATACAAATGTTAAACAGAATGCAATCTTTGTTTTTTCTGAATTACCAAGAATATTATAGGTTTTGCAACACCGTACCAAATCTTCATTTTTCACAAGTGTCATATGAACATGAAATGCCCAGAATTCATTCGCAGTTTCAGCACCATCAAGGTTAAATTTAGGATCAGATCTTACAACTAGAGAAAGAGCTACGAACTTGTTAAATGTAAGTGGAGCCATGATACAATGAAAATTAAGGATAAAGCCACGTAATTGCAATGTTTAAATAATCAAACCTTTTTATTAATGAAACGAAGTTATAAATATGTAAATGAAATTTCATTATATTTTAGGAATACAAATAGAAACATGGCCACTCGACAATAATGATTGCACGTTGTCATCTTTCAAGAAGTCCGGTGCAAATAAAAGAACTACAACAGGGGAAAGAAGTAGACGTACAATTAGTGAGCTAAATAACAAACATGGTGAAAACCTTTCTTTGGTCTTTCGCTTCATAGCCTTGAAGCTGGCCTGCATATATGAGTAGCAACTAAGAATTTATTAAAAAACCTCTGTCATCATTAAAAGTATACAATGAATGAGAATGGATTGACACAAAAACTATGATTAGCACCTAAGTATAAGCCAACTGTAAGGAATGAATCCTTACCCAATGGAATGGCTTATACGAATCTACTACTATCATCAGAATTAGTTTGCTAATACTGAAATTATAGAAAGATATTTTTTACATATAGTTTTTAACAGCTAGGCCAATAAAATATCTATCAATTTCTTCACTTGGTTTCTGGCATCTTACTTCATTCACGTTTCATAAACATTGCCAAAAGAAAATTCATATTATGTTTTCTACTGGGCATAGAAGTATATATATAAATAGTTGGAAATGAGGTTGCATGTGTTTGGATCATATTAAAGTTATAATAATATCAAGGACATCAAACGGTAATTGTGTGGCATGCACATCACTATAATTTCGTGAGTAGTTAATTCGTGGTGGAACGGCACGGATAACATGTTAAAATGCTGTGAAAAAGGAAAAAAAACAACACTCGCAGTTTGAGAAGTTACCAATTCTGTACAGCCAATGTGTCATACGTGGTTTCCATGGGCATTTCCCTGAAGGGCCTGGTGGCCAAAGTTAGAAACAGAAGCGCCCTGTGATTGTCATGTGTATCGTTCTCAGCCTGAGTCAAAAATCAGAATTAACTTCTCAATTAAATGTTTTATTTGACCAACTTACATGACCGTGGTGATTATTTAAGTGCAACTGTGGTTGATCTATGATAGGCACAGGGGCATTTAAACAAGAGCTTGGAGTTTGCGAAGCTCCATCACTCAAGAACTCTTGATTGCCTCTATCTGCAGACTTTGCATCCTTTGTCCATCTTCTCATCAAATATTTTTCTGGCAACTCCTTTATATTTCTGAAATCAAGGACTTTCAACACATGCAACACTGGATACCCATTGATTCAAAAAATTTACAACTGCAAACAACAGATAAGTCACTGGAGTCAAACCTAACATAGTGTTCCCTAGGCCTATGTGTTACTGCTACTCTATAGTCCGGTGCAGTTCCTGACTCCCCACAATTGTAGATCACTGAATCCACAAACATCTCAAACTCTCTGCAAAAATTTTCAAAAACCACAGGTGTGTATATGTTGGCAGCTTGTTTCAGCATTTTCGAGGGAGGTATTCTCGGAAAGCTTTGGCTTGCATGAAAATCAGCTTGAAGCTCTGCATAGCGATTCTCATCCAAAACTCTTTCGTAGTGCTTGAAGGAAGACAAGAAATCAAACTGTGGACTCAGGTACTTTCTCAAGACATTGCTAACACTTTCTAACTGCAACGAACTTTTTATATCTGCGGTGAATACATGTTGATTGTACGCTGATGCCCATTTATCTCGATCTTCGAATAACTCATGAAGCCATTCATTGTTTCTTAGATCATACTTCTCTAGCATGGTTCTCCATCCTACCAAGAAACCCTCTTCATCCTCATAATCATAGACACATCTGCTGAAATCCTTTGCAAATGTTTTAGCGCCTTGGAAGATGTGATTAAGGTGTTTGACAGTACTACCATACCCACTCCCAGATGCAGTCCTTGTGTTCCTCAGAACACTATAGGGAAAACCTTATACCCACTCCCAGATCATGGACGACATAGGATTAGTTGTTCGACCTACACGACATTCCCTAACATTAAGATAAATATATGCACTTCATTATCCCTTAAATCCTAATCCATAACATGCTTAAAAATAGATATCTTGAATCAATGGATCGAAGCTTACTTGCGTACAGTACAGATTCTGGATGAAGAAGACTTAGAGAATGGAGATGAACTGCGTTGTGAGGTGTCGGCGGCGGCGACGTAAGGGAGTTTGGAGATGCGCTGAAACTACTCTTGCGATTTGTCAACTTCAAGATTACAGCGAGAGGAAAGATTCTAGGGATTAGGTTTATCTATCCATCGAGTAGGCCTTCTGATGGGCTGGAGATCGAGTGTTAACATGCCCTTACATATCCTTGATGTATCCCTGCGTGTCCTAGTCGTATTCTGTTATTTTTTGCTTTATTTTAATTTGATAAAATGTGCTACGATGGATAAGCGTATCTCACGCGTATCCCGGCATATCACCCCTAGTGCAGTATCATGCACCGATACGACACTTCTACGACATATCCCAGCAACATAATTGGCTGTTGTTTCAGAACATATGATTCAAGAGTCAAATTTATCGATCTTTGGCATTAATTCTGGACGTGTGTTCAAGGCAGTGACTGGTGTTGTGCATGTAGGGGTTGTCTGTTTATGCATCCTTCCCTATCATACCATTAAATCTAAGTAGCAGGCAAGACATAGATAATAAAAAAAACTCTACAGAACAAAGAGGCTGCTAAATCCATAGTTCTAGGTTGGTCAATTATCTTGATGCTTTTTGGGTGAGGTAGCATTGGATAAATTCAGATGTTTAGTGGTGGTTACCCAACACACAGATACGTAGGAGGTTCAGCCTTAACTCATGGGGTAATTTGAAGTCCAAGTCACGGTCACATACCTAGCCTCGTCTGACTCCACATACAGCGCCGTGTTGGCCATGTCCTCCACCCCCAGCACCGTGCCATCGAGTTTCATGGTCACGTATTCCCTTTCAACTTCCCGCCTTAGCACATCCTCGTCGATGCCGCGGCACATCCCGTCCATTGACATCACGTCATCACCATCAACAGCGTCATGGTGGAGTTCACACACAGCTAGTTCCTCCCTGCACGTGTACATGAGAAGAGGATAATAGTGGTTAGAGGAAGGGGGAGGGATAGAGGACGTAGCCAGGGGAAGGGATGGACTCACCGAATGAGAGGAGGATGCCATGGCCATCGGCACCGGAGCCGGCACCCGAAACCCTAGGGGGAGGGTCGTGGGTGGTCTTGGGTGGCCGCAAGCACCGGATTGAGTCGGATGGGAGGGCGTCGTGGTTTGATGGGGACCTCGAGGTTGGGGATGCGGTGGATCCGGCAGCCGCCAGATCTGCGAGGTGGGAGGAGGGGAGGGGGAGATCCGGTGGCGAGGTGGGAAGAGGGGAGGGGGAGATCTGGTGGCGAGGTGGAGGAAGAGGTGGTGGTGATCTGGTAGACAAGAGAGGAATCGTGGGCTTCCTTTTTCATGTGTCTCCCTCTCTCTCATTCCGTTTGTTTATTTTTTCATATGTATACTACGATAGGGGCAAGGCCAACCTGCAATATGCTACAACGCTTATATCCGTATCTATGGAAAATTCTGCAACATATAGTCAAAATGTTGTAAAAAATGTGTTGCTTTATAGGGGGTATCCTTGTAGTGCTCCCAAGCAACTACTAGAACGACTCATGACTCTTGCCGCAAACATTGAGTCATGTAACTGTGACAAGACGCAAGATGGCTTCAATCTGACCAAGAGATTTCTTGTGGACAAGTTACTTCACGCTCTTGCTCCATATCACCATCAAATGGTATGGGACATGAGGCAGCATCATGGGTTCAAAGAAATGACTCCGGATGACATCATATCCACCTTCCAATTATTTGAAGAGTCAAAGGCAAATGCAACAAAGCACCTAGCCATGCATGGCACTTCAACATCAAAGATCAATCTTGCTTTGAAAGCCAAGCATGAGTGTGACGAAGAAGAAAGTGAAGAAGAAGAAGGTGATGATGACTGCGAAGATGGTGATGATGTTGACTCTGATGAAAGCCCATCTTATGAGGACATTGCTCTCTTTGTAAAGAAGTTCAGTGCAGGAAAGTTCAAGGGAAGATTCCCAAAGAAGAAGGTAAGGAAATGCGATAACTGTGAGGAAACCAACCACTTCTCCAACGACTACCCTTATGAGAAGAGAGAAGACAAACCAAGGTTTCCAAAGACCTTTGTAAATAAGAAGTTGCCAAACCCTATGAACTCTAAGTTCGAGAGGACAGATGGAAGAGCAATGGTTGCACAAGAAGAATCAGATCCAGAAGATGTTGGTGGAGTTGCCGGAGTAGCTTAAGATACACAAAGCACCTTGAGGCTAGTCAACAAAAGTGGTGATGTTGTTCACTTCAACTATATGAAGGACTACAAGGGCAACGCTCACAAATGTTTGATGGCAAAGACTGCCATGGGAGATGAGGAAGACCAAAGCTCCCATGATAAGGTTAAGGTAACTCCACGGTTAAACTCCTTCAGTCTAGTTTCCACTCCTTCTGATGAGTATCTTGATGCGGAAGATCACTATGAGGATAATGACTTAGATCATCCCATGTTTGCTAAAATAAAAAAATTATGTGCTCTCTTAAAGGAAAGAAGCTCACTATGTTTCGCATACTTATGAAAATGGTGAGTAAGCACACCAATACCATCAAGGAACTCGAAACCCTCGTCACTAAGGAGAAGGAGAGAAATGAACTCCTTGAGCAGAAAGTCCTGTATGAGGAAGCACAAAATGATGCACTATGTTCAAAAGTAGGTGAAAACCTTGATAAACATGCTAATGATCTTGCCTCCTTGAAAAAGGCTGAATTGTTGGAAATATGCCCTACAGGCAATAATAAATTAGTTATTATTATATTTCTTAGTTCATGATAATCTTTTATTATCCATGCTATAATTGTATTGATCGGAAACACAATACTTGTGTGGATACATAGACAAAACACTGTCCCTAGTAAGCCTCTAGTTGACTAGCTCGTTGATCAAAGATGGCCAAGGTTTCCTGGCCATAGGCAAGTGTTGTTACTTGATAACGGGATCACATCATTAGGAGAATCATGTGATGGACTAGACCCAAACTAATAGACGTAGCATGTTGATCGTGTCATTTTGTTGCTACTGTTTTCTGCGTGTCAAGTATTTGTTCCTATGACCATGAGATCATATAACTCACTGACACCGAAGGAATGCTTTGTGTGTATCAAACGTTGCAACGTAACTGGGTGACTATAAAGATACTCTACAGGTATCTCCGAAGGTGTTCTTTGAGTTAGTATGGATCGATACTGGGATTTGTCACTCCGTATGATGGAGAGGTATCTTGGGGCCCACTCGGTAATACAACATCACACACAAGCCTTGCAAGCAATGTGACTTAGTGTAAGTTGCGGGATCTTGTATTACGGAACGAGTAAAGAGACTTGCCGGTAAACGAGATTGAAATAGGTATGCGGATACTGACGATCGAATCTCAGGCAAGTAACATACCGAAGGACAAAGGGAATGACATACGGGATTATATGAATCCTTGACACTGAGGTTCAAACGATAAGATCTTCGTAGAATATGTGGGATCCAATATGGGCATCCAGATCCCACTATTGGATCTTCGTAGAATATGTGGGATCCAATATGGGCATCCAGATCCCACTATTGGATGTGGGAGTCACTCGGGTCATGTCTGCATAGTTCTCGAACCCGCAGGGTCTGCACACTTAAGGTTCGACGTTGTTTTATGCGTATTTGAGTTATACGGTTGGTTACCGAATGTTGTTCGGAGTCCCGAATGAGATCACGGCCGTCACGAGGGTTTCTATAATCGTCCGTAAATGAATATTGATATATAGGATGACCTCATTTGATTACCGGAAGGTTTTCGGAGTTACCGGGAATGTACCGGGAATGACGAATGGGTTATGGGTGTTCACCGGGGGGGGCAACCCACCCCGGGGAAGCCCATAGGCCTTGGGGGTGGCGCACCCGCCCTTAGTGGGCTGGTGGGATAGCCCAAGAGGGCCCTATGCGCCATAGGAAGAAAATCAAAGAGAAAAGGAAAAAAAAGAGGAGGTGGGAAAAAGGGGAAGGACTCCTCCTTCCAAACCTAGTTGGATTCGGTTTGGAAGGGGAGGACTCCCCCCTTGGCTCGGCCGAACCCCTTTGGGGTCCTTGGACCCCCAAGGCAAGGATCCCCCTCTTCCCCTATATATACGGAGGTTTTAGGGCTGATTTGAGACAACTTTGCCATGGCAGCCCGACCACATATCTCCACGGTTTTACCTCTAGATCGCGTTTCTGCGGAGCTCGGGCGGAGCCCTGCTGAGATTAGATCACCACCAACCTCCGGAGCACCGTCACGCTGCCGGAGAACTCATCTACCTCTCCGTATCTCCTGCTGGATCAAGAAGGCCGAGATCATCGTCGAGCTGTACGAGTGCTGAACGCGGAGGTGCCGTCCGTTCGGCACTAGATCGTGGGACTAATCGCGGGATGGTTCGCGGGGCGGATCGAGGGACGTGAGGACGTTCCACTACGTCAACCGCGTTCACTAACGCTTCTGCTGTGCGATCTACAAGGGTACATAGATCGAATATCCCCTCTCGTAGATGGACATCACCATGATAGGTCTTCGTGCGCGTAGGAAATTTTTTGTTTCCCATGCGACGTTCCCCAACAGTGGCATTATGAGCTAGGTTCATGCGTAGATGTCTTCTCGAGTAGAACACGAAAGTTTTTGTGGGCGGTGATGTGCTTTTTTCTGCCCTCCTTAGTCTTTTCTTGATTCCGCGGCATTGTTGGATCGAAGCGGCTCGTACCGACATTACTCGTACGCTTACGAGAGACTGGTTTCATCACTACGAGTAACTCCGTTGCTCAAAGATGACCGGCGACTGTCGGTTTCTCCAACTTTAGTTGAATCGGATTTGACCGAGGAGGTCCTTGGATGAGGTTAAATAGCAATTCATATTTCTCCGTTGTGGTGT
The DNA here is from genome assembly GCF_904849725.1 of Hordeum vulgare subsp. vulgare. Lineage (NCBI taxonomy): Eukaryota > Viridiplantae > Streptophyta > Magnoliopsida > Poales > Poaceae > Hordeum > Hordeum vulgare. The sequence continues at coordinate 85,245,212 of NC_058520.1, forward strand.
TTGCGTAAGTAAGATACGATCCTACTAGATACCCATGGTCACCACGTAAAACATGCAACAACAATTAGAGGACGTCTAACTTATTTTTGCAGGGTATGCTTGTGATGTGATATGGCCAACGATGTGATGTGATATATTGGATGTATGAGATGATCATGTTGTAATAGTTAATATCGACTTGCACGTCGATGGTACGGAAACCGGCAGGAGCCATAGGGTTGTCATTAAACTAACATTTGTGCTTTGCAGATGCGTTTACTATATTGCTAGGACGTAGCTTTAGTAGTAATAGCATGAGTAGCACGACAACCCCAATGGCGACACGTTGATGGAGATCATGATGATGGAGATCATGGTGTGACGCCGGTGACAAGAAGATCGTGCCGGTGCTTTGGTGATGGAGATCAAGAAGCATATGATGATGGTCATATCATGTCACTTATGAATTGCATGTGATGTTAATCCTTTATGCACCTTATCTTGCTTAGAACGATGGTAGCTTTATGAGGTGATCTCTCACTAAAATTTCAAGACGAAATTGTGTTCTCCCCGACTGTGCACCGTTGCGACAGTTCTTCATTTCGAGACACCACGTGATGATCGGGTGTGATAGACTCAACGTTCACATACAACGGGTGCAAAACAGTTGCACACGCGGAACACTCGGGTTAAGCTTGACGAGCCTAGCATGTGCAGACATGGCCTCGAAACACATGAGACCGAAAGGTCGAGCATGAATCGTATAGTTGATATGATTAGCACAGAGATGCTTACCACTGAAACTATTCTCGACTCACGTGATGATCGGACTTGAGATAGTGGATTTGGATCATGTACCACTCAAATGACTAGAGAGATGTACTTTTTGAGTGGGAGTTCTTAAGTAATATGATTAATTGAACTAATTGTCATGAACATAGTCTAATGGTCTTTGCGAATTATGATGTAGCTTGCGCTATAGCTCTACTATTTTTATATGCTCCTAGAGAAAATTTAGTTGAAAGTTGATAGTAGCAAACTTTGCAGAGGATTGTCCTCGTTGCTGCGCAGAAGGCTTATGTCCTTAATGCACCACTCGGTGCGCTGCACCTCGAGCGTCGTCTGTGGATGCTGTGAACATCCAACATACACGTTTCTGATGACTACACGATAGTTCAGTGCAAAATACTTAATGGCTTAGAAGCAAGGCACCGAAGACGTTTTGAAACGTCACGGAACATAAGTGATGTTCTAAAGAGATGAAATTGTGATTTCATGCTTGTGCCCTTGTTAAGAGGTACGAGACCTCCGACAAGATTCTTTGTCCACAAAGTAAAGGAGAAAAGCTCAATCATTGAGTGTGTGCTCAGATTGTCTGATTACGACAATCGCTTCAATCAAGTGGGAGTTAATCTTCCAGATGAGATAGTGATGGTTCTCCAAAGTCACTGCCACCAAGCTGTGAGAGCTTCGTGATGAACTATAACATATGAAGGATAGATATAATGATCCTTGAGCGATTCGCGATGTTTGACACTGCGAAAGTAGAAATCAAGAAGGAGCATCAATAGTTGATGGTTAGTAAAACCACTAAGTTTCAAGAAAGGCAAGGGCTAGAAGGGATACTTCGTGAAACGGAAAAGCAGTTGTTGCACTAATGAAGAGACCCAAGATCAAACCCAAACCCAAGACTAAGTGCTTCTGTAATGAGGGGAACAGTCACTGAGGCGGAGCAACTCTAGATACTTGGTAGATAAGAATGCTGGCAAAAGTCGAAAGAAATATATTTGATATACATGATGTTGATGTGTACTTTACTAGTACTCCTAGTAGCACGAGGGTATTGGATACCGATTCGGTTGCTAAGTGATTAGTAACACGAAATGATAGCTACGACATAAATGGAGACTAGCTAAAGGTCAGGTGACGATACGTGTTGGAAGTGTTTCCAAGGTTGATATGATCAAAACGTCGCACGCTCCCTCTACCATCGGGATTGGTGTTAAACCGAAATAATTGTTATTTGGTGCTTGCGTTAAGCATGAACATGATTGGATCGTGTTTATTGCAATACGATTATTCATTTAAAAGAATAATGGTTACTCTATTTTCTTGAATAATCACCTTCAATGGTTTATTGAATCTCGATCGTAGTGTTACACATGTTCATGATATTGGTGCCAAAAGATACGAGGTAATGATGATAGTACCACTTACTTGTGGCACTGCCGCTTGAGTCATGTTGGTATAAATTGCATGAAGAGGCTCCATGATGATGGATATTTATACTCACCTGATTTTGAATCACTAGTGACATGCAAATCATACCACATGAGCAAGGCCTTGTTTTCATTGAGATGAAACAAGATAGTAACTTGTTGGAAGTGATACATTTTGATGTATGCAGTCCAATGGGTGCTGAGGCACGCAGTGGATATCATTATGTTCTTACTTCAATGACGATTTGAGTGGATACAAGAGTATTTACTTAATGAATCACAAGTCTAAAATATTGAAAAGTTCAATTCTGTTTCGGAGTGAAGTTCGTCGTAACAAGAGGATAAACTGTCTACGATATGATCATAGAAATGAATATCTGAGATACGAGTTTTGGTACGCAGTTAAGACAATGTGGAAATTGTTTCGCAGTTCATGCCACCTAGAACATCATAGTGTGATGATGTGTCTGAACGTCATAGCCACGCACTATTTGGTATGGTGCATGATATGATGTCTCTTATCGAATTACCACTATCGTTTATGGATTATGCATTAGAGACAACCGCATTCACTTTAAATAGGGCACCGCGTATTTCCGTTGAGATGACACAGTATAGACTGAGGTTTAGAGAAATCTAAACTGTCGTTTCTTGAAAGTTTGGGGCTTCGACACTTATGTGAAAAAGTTTCAGTCTGATAAACTCGAACCCAAAGAGGATAAATGCATCTTCATAGGATATCCAAAACAGTTGGCTACATCTCCTATCTCAGATCCGAAAGCAAAGTGTTTGTTTCTAGAAACGGATCCTTTCTCGAGGAAAGGTTTCTCTCGAAAGAATTGAGTGGGAGGGTAGTAGAACTTGATGAGGTTATTGAACCATCACTTCAACCAGTGTGTAGCACGGTGCAGGAAGTTGTTCCTGTGGCGCCTACACCAATTGAAGTGGAAGCTGATGATGGTGATCATCGAGCATCGTATCAAGTTACTACAAGCCTCGTAGGTTGACAAGGTCGCGTACTACTGCAGAGTGGTACGGCAACCCTGTCTTGGAGGTCATGTTGTTGAGCAACAATGAACTTACGAGTTATGAAGAAAGCAATGGTGTGCCCGGGTTCTGACAAATGGCTGGAAGCCATGAAATCCGAGAGAGGATCCATGTATGAAAACAAAGTGTAGACTTTGGAAGAACTACTTGATGGTCATAGGACTATTGAGTAAAGATGGATCTTTAAAAGGAATACAGACGATGATAGTGATAACTCACTATTAAGAAAAGCTCGACTTGTCGCAAAGATGTTTCCGACAAGATCAAACAGTTGACTATGATGAGACTTTCTCACTCGTAGCGATGCTAAAAGTCTGTTAGAATTATGTTAGTAGTTGCTGCATTATTTATGAAATATTGCACATAGGATGTCAAAACATTGTTTCCTCGACGGTTTCCTTGAGCAAACATTGTATGTGATACAACCAGAAGGTTTTGTCGATCCTAAAGATACTAGCAAGTATGCAAGCTCAAGTGATCCTTCAATGGACTGGTTCAAGCATCTCGGAGTTGAAATATACACTTTGATGAGATGATCAAAGATTTTGGGTTTGTACAAGGTTTATGAGAAACTTGTATTTCCAAAGAAGTGAGTGGGAGCACTATAGAATTTCTGATAGGTATATGTGGTTGACATATTGTTGATCAGAAGTAATGTAGAATTTCTGTGAAGCATAAAAGGTTGTTTGAAAGGAGTTTTTCAAAGGAATACCTGGATTGAGCTACTTGAACGTTGAGCATCAAGATCTATGGAGATAGATCAAAACGATTAATAGAAGTTTCAACAAGATGCATGCCTTGACAAGTTTTTGAAGGAGTTCAAAATAGATCAGCAAAGAAGGAGTTCTTGGTTGCGTTGTAAGGTGTGAATTTGAGTAAGACTCAAAACACGACCCCGGCAGAATAAAGAGAATAGACGAAGGTCGTCTTCTATGCCTTAGCCGTAGACTCTAAAGTATGCCATGCTGAGTACCGCACCTGATGTGTGCCTTGCAGCAAGTCTGTTAAGAGGTACACAGAGTGATCCAGGATTGAATCACTGATCAGCGGTCAACGTTGTCCTTAGTAACTAAATAGACTAAGGAATTTTTCTCGATTATGGAGGTGGTTAAAGAGTTTGTCGTAAAGGGTTACGTTGATGCAAGCTTTGACACTAATCCGAATAACTTTGAGTAGTGAAACGGATTTGTATAGTAGAGTAGACATTTGGAGTATTTCCAAATAGCACATAGTAGCAGCATCTATAAGATGACATAAAGATTTGTAAAGAACACACGGATCTGAAAGTTTTAGGACCGTTGACTAAAACCTCTCTCAGGAGCAAGACGTGATTAGACCCCATAACTATATGGGTGTTGGATTCGTTGGAATCACATGGTGATGTGAACTAGATTATTGACTCTAGTGCAAGTGGGAGACTGTTGGAAATATTCCCTAGAGGCAATAATAAATTAGTTATTATTTTATTTCTTAGTTCATGATAATCGTTTATTATCCATGCTATAATTGTATTGATTGGAAACACAATACTTGTGTGGATACATAGACAAAACACTGTCCCTAGTAAGCCTCTAGTTGACTAGCTCGTTGATCAAAGATGGCCAAGGTTTCCTGGCCATAGGCAAGTGTTGTTACTTGATAACGGGATCACATCATTAGGAGAATCATGTGATGGACTAGACCCAAACTAATAGACGTAGCATGTTGATTGTGTCATTTTGTTGCTACTGTTTTCTGCGTGTCAAGTATTTGTTCCTATGACCATGAGATCATATAACTCACTGACACAGGAGGAATTCTTTGTGTGTATCAAACGTCGCAACATAACTGGGTGACTATAAAGATGCTCTATAGGTATCTCCGAAGGTGTTCGTTGAGTTAGTATGGATCGATACTGGGATTTGTCACTCCGTATGACGGAGGGGTATCTCGGGGCCCACTCGGTAATACAACATCACACACAAGCCTTGCAAGCAATGTGACTTAGTGTAAGTTGCGGGATCTTGTATTACGGAACGAGTAAAGAGACTTGCCGGTAAACGAGATTGAAATAGGTATGCGGATATTGACGATCGAATCTCGGGCAAGTAACATATCGAAGGACAAAGGGAATGACATACGGGATTATATGAATCCTTGACACTGAGGTTCAAACGATAAGATCTTCATAGAATATGTGGGATCCAATATGGGCATCCAGATCCCACTATTGGATATTGACTGAGGAGTCACTCGGGTCATGTCTGCATAGTTCTCGAACCCGGAGGGTCTGCACACTTAAGGTTCGACGTTGTTTTATGCGTATTAGAGTTATATGGTTGGTTACCGAATGTTGTTCGGAGTCCCGGATGAGATCACGGACGTCACGAGGGTTTCCGGAATGGTCCGAAAACGAAGATTGATATATAGGATGACCTCATTTGATTACCGGAAGGTTTTCGGAGTTACCGGGAATGTACCGGGAATGACGAATGGGTTCCGGGTGTTCACCGGGGGGGGGGGCAACCCACCCCGGGGAAACCCATAGTCCTTGGGGGTGGCACACCAGCCCTTAGTGGGCTGGTGGGACAGCCCAAGAGGGCCCTATGCGCCATAGGAAGAAAATCAAAGAGAAAAGGAAAAAAAAGAGGAGGTGCGAAAAAGGGGAAGGACTCCTCCTTCCAAACCTAGTTGGATTCGGTTTGGAAGGGGAGTTCTCCCCCCCTTGGCTCGGCCGAACCCCTTTGGGGTCCTTGGACCCCAAGGCAAGGCTCCCCCTCTTCCCCCTATATATACGGAGGTTTTAGGGCTGATTTGAGACAACTTCGCCACGGCAGCCCGACCACATATCTCCACGGTTTTACCTCTAGATCGCGTTTCTGCGGAGCTCCGGCGGAGCCCTGCTGAGATTAGATCACCACCAATCTCCGGAGCGCCGTCACGCTGCCGGAGAACTCTTCTACCTCTCCGTCTCTCTTGCTGGATCAAGAAGGCCGAGATCATTGTCGAGCTGTACGAGTGCTGAACGTGGAGGTGCCGTCCGTTCGGCACTAGATCGTGGGACTGATCGCGGGACGGTTCATGGGGCGGATCGAGGGACGTGAGGACGTTCCACTACATCAACCGCGTTCACTAACAATTCTGCTGTGCGATCTACAAGGGTATGTAGATCGAATATCCCCTCTCGTAGAAGGACATCACCATGATAGGTCTTCGTGCGCGTAGGAAAAGTTTTGTTTCCCATGCGACGTTCCCCAACATGAATATGTGTGCAAAGAATTACTAAATGATAAAGACCGACTTGTGAACTCTCATGCTTCCCTTTCTAAGGACTGTGATCGTCTATCCTTGTCTCTCAAAGACAAGGAAGAGAAACTCACTGTTCTTACAAAGAGCTTTGAGGCACTTAAGGTCACTTATCTTGACACTCTAGCGAAGGCCTACTCCTCACCTATTATAAATGTTGATACCTGCACTACTAACTCTAGTAGTGAACTGACATCTATCCTTGAGGAAAACTGTTCGTTGAAGGCACAGCTAGACAGAGGTCTCATGACATGTGCACAAGGACAAAAGACTCTCAATGAGATCTTAAGTCGACACAATGGAGGTTTCGCCAAGGAAGGGCTTGGGTTCAACCCAAGCACTGCCAAGAACAGTGCATCTCCTCTCAAGTGTACCACTCTGCTTAAAGAAATATTTGTACGAGAGGGACACACGGAGAAAGGTAAGGTTGTGAGTGGATCGGCCACTAGGGGTTCGTCTACTCACAACAAGACAACCAAATTCATGCCTCCATCCTATGTACTCTGCAAATCAAAGGAAGTAGAGGTCTATGCTAAATTCGTTGGTACCCGTAATGCATTTCGATTCTATGCTATTTGGGTCCCTAAGACTCTTGTAACTAATGTGAAAGGCCCATGACAAAATGGGTACCTCAAACCAAGTCTTAATTCGTTACAGGTTGTTTTCTCCGGAGGAGCCAAATGGGTGATCGACAGTGGATGCACCAATCATATGACCGGAGATAGTAACTTGCTCTATGACTTCATGCAAGCCATTCGACCATACATGAGCATTGTATTTGGTGGAGGGTCGAAAGGGCAGGTAATTGGGTTGGGCAAGGTGGCAATCACTAATGAAATGTCTATTGCAAATGTCATGCTCGTCCAATCTCTTCAATATCATTTACTTTCAGTTCGCCAATTGGCATCCGTCGGTTATGACACATTATTTGGACTAACGGATGTGAAAGTCTTTAAGAGAGACACTCTTGAAGTGGCCTTTGTTGGAGAGTTGGATGGCAACCTTTACACGGTTGATTTCTCGAAAGAGAGCACTTTCCATACAACTTGTCTAATGGCCAAGGCCGACATGGGATGGTTGTGGCATCGCCGGCTCGCCCATGTTGGCATGAAAAATCTTCAAAATCTCTTAAACGACAATCACATCCTTGGACTAACAAATGTATCTTTTAAGAAAGATCGTGTGTGCAGTGCATGCATAGCTGGGAAACAACATCAATCAAGACATCCACCCAAGAACATTGTATCCACTTCGAGGCCGTTAGAGCTCCTTCATGTGGATCTGTTTGGGCCTCCTTCATGGGCAAGTCTTGGAGGGAAAAAGTATGGCCTAGTCATTGTTGATGATTACTCAAGATATACATGGGTGTTCTTTCTCAAGTCCAAGGACGAGACGAAGATCACTTTCATTGACTTTGCCAAACAAGCCCAGCGGAAGTTTCACAAGGACATCAAGGCAGTAAGAAGTGATAATGGCTCTGAGTTCAAGAACTACACCCTAGAAGAATTTCTTAGTGATGAGGGAATTGAACATCAGTACTCCGCACCTTACACCCCTCAACAAAATGGTGTGGCAGAGAGGAAGAACCGGACACTTGTGGAAATGGCAAGGTCCATGTTAGACGAATACAAGTCACCACATAGTTTTTGGGCTGAGGCCGTCAACACAGCATGTCATGCATCAAACTGGCTCTTCCTCCGATCAATATTGGAAAAGACTCCATATGAGCTCCTAACTGGCAACGAGCCCAATGTTAAGTACTTTCGTGTGTTCGGATGCAAATGTTTCATCCTCAACAAACGGGAACGGTTAGGAAAATTTCAATCCAAAACAACTGAAGGGATTTTTGTTGGCTATGGGTCAAACTCTCATGCCTACAGAGTCTACAACAAACCACTGGATGTGTTATAGAAACCTGTGACGTGACGTTTGATGAATTTAACCGCTCCCATGGGGAGCAAGTTGATCTAGATGATGCAGGTGAAGAAGACTCCCCACAAGATATCTTAAACATGGGTGTAGGTGCACTTCTTCCCATGTAACAAAGACCCCATGATGATGATGAAGATGATGAGAGTATCTCTCATCCTCAAGACAGTTCACTGCCCGTACCTCCACAAGATACTAGCACACACATCATGCCAGTTGTTGAGGATCAAGTGGGAGAACATGTCTCTCACCCTGATGACACTCAAGAACAAGTTGATCTTCAAGAGGTAGACCAAAGTATGGGTACGCTTGGCTGATGATGCTGATGATGATGGTGATGAGCTCGGAGCGTGATTGGTGCTGTTGATGGCTCCCTTTTTGGTACTTGGTGCCAAAGGGGGAGTAATGTATTGTAGTTTTTATCGTAATTTTTAGTCTTTGGAGATTTAATGTAATGGATAAACTCATGTATGGCTACTTATGAATGGTTGTGATTTGCTATGGATTGCTATGATATCATCATAGACTATTATGTCTTGCTTCCCTATTTCTATGATGATCTAATATCTTTACATGTTGATCCATTGGAGCTTCGATTTTTTTATCATGCATATCTTAAGGGGGAGCTCCGTACTAAATATCTCCTAGACTATAATGTATGTTAAATCTTTTTGAGACCTATGTATATGTTGTCATCAACTACCAAAAAGGGGGAGATTGAAAGTGCATGCTATGCCCCTAATCGTCTTTTGGTGTTAATGAAAACACATACATAGGAAACTAATCATATTTGTTGAGTGTATCTCAGGATGTAGTAGATTGAGAATTATGTGCCAAAGGTTGTATGAAAAGATTGGGGAGTTATATTTCAAGAAGGCTCGGGATTAAGAAGAGATGATGTAGATTAGTCTTTTGAGTTTACTGATATTGAGTATAGGGATCCCGCACTATTAAGAGGGGATCACAGGTTTTGCGATGGACTTGCTCATACCACATCTTTACTATCATACCAAACACCACACAATCTCCACTCTGTTCTCAATTCAAAACAGGTCTATTGCCTCGGACATCCGGCTCCCTCCGGACGTCCGAGGGCCGGACGACCGGCAGGCTTCGGAAATCCGCAGCCCGTCACCAGAAGTTTGTGAGGCATATAACTCGGAAATCTGGCTCCCTCCGGACATCTGAGGGCCGGACGTCCGGCCAAGCCCCGGAAATCCGGAAGCCTGCACCAGTAGAATTTGTGTTCTATAACTCGGAAATCCGGCTCCCTCCGGACGTCCGAGTGCCGGACGTCCGACCCCCGTCGGAAATACGGAAACTACCACCACTAGAAGTTGAGCTGTGCAACACGGATTTCCGGTCTACTCCGGACGTCCGGATGCTGATAAATTCAAAACAGGTTCAGTCTTATCTACAGGCCTTGGATGACCGACCCCTGTCGGACGTCCGGTGGCTGATAAATTCAAAAGAGTTCCACTCGTGCCCACAGGCCTCGGACGACCGACCCCTATCGGACGTCCGGCCCCTCGCGGACGCCCGGACTTCCGGCAACTGTCGGACGTCCGGACCCTTTGTGACTTAAGCACCTCCAACGGCTGGATTTCACTCCATACTATATATACTCTTCTCCCACCTCGTGAAAGGGTGTTCAACACAGCTAGAATACACCCAAGAACACCTTTCCTCTCACTCACTCTTGTCTACACCAAATCCTAGATCCCAAGAGCATTTGTGAGTCCTTTTGAGTGTTGTTCCAATCAAAAGATAGATCGTCTCCTTCTCCTCCTTCCCACCAAAGTGATTTGTGATTTGAGCAAGTTTTGAGCAATCCCCGTGATCTTGTTAATCTTGGAGGTTGGAGACTCCTAGGCGATAGGAGTCTTCGGAGAGGAATCAAACCATTGTGATATCCCCCGGAAAGTTTGTGAAGGTTTGGAAGCCACCTCAAGGCTTACCACTAGTGGTTGAGAAACGCCTTCGTGGAGTTATCTCAAAGGGAGAATAGGGTGAGCCTTCGTGGCGTTGGTGTGCCTTCGTGGTAACATCCGCCCCTCTAACAGTGACGTAGCTTCCCTCCAAGGAAGTGAACATCGGGATACATCCTTGTCTCTCTCGGAGTTTCGGTTATTCCTAACCCTAACTCTCTACTTGTGTTAATCCTTATTACATACTTGTATTTGATTATTGTTTACCGCTTGTCTTACTTCACTCCAAATAACTTACTCATTGGCATAGCAATTATTAGGCTTACACTCATATTCCACACTTTAGCCTAAAATTGCTAAGTAATTATTAAAATTTGGATTTGTACCTATTCACCCCCCCCCCTCTAGGTCCATCTTGATCCTTTTCAGACTACTCACGAGTCATTGGAGAGGCGATGATGTTGATGTAGAAGCCCTCCAACTCCAAAGTCCCCTCCGGCAGGGCACCGGGAAGGGTCTCCAGATGAGATCTCGCGGAAACGGAAACTTGCGGGGGCGGAAAAGTGTTTTCATGGATGCCCTGATTTTTTCTGGATTTTTAGGGAATTTATAGGCCAAAGACCTAGGGCAGGGGAGCGCCAGGGGGGCCACAAGCTTGGTTGCCGCGGCCTCCCCCCTGGCCGCAGCAACAGGGCTTGTGGGCTCCATGTGAGCCCACTGCCTTGGCCCTCAAGCCTCCCGATCTTCTTCCGTTTTGGAAAAATTTATTTCGGGGATTTTATTCCGTTTGGACTCTGTTCCAAAATCAGATCTGAAAAGAGTCAAAAACACAGAAAAAACAGGAACTGGCACTTGGCACTGGATTAATAAGTTAGTCCCAAAAAAAATAAAAAAAGGTAAACAAGACATCCAAAGATGACAAGATAACAACATGAAACAATCAAAAATTATAGATACATTTGAGACGTACCAAGCATCCCCAAGCTTAACTCCTGCTCGTCCTCGAGTAGGGAAGTGATAAAGAATGAATTTTTGATGCTTTCATGCTACCTAGCATAGATGTCCTTTGTAACTCCTCTTATGTGACGTGAATGTTCAGATCCATTAGATTCAAAACAATAGTTTTCTATTGACGTGGAGACAATAATAATTCAAGCAAACTAGTAAGGTAATCATGAACTTTCAAGATAACAAGGCCAAAAGAAAGTTATCCCTACAAAAGCATATAGTCTGGCTATGCTCTATCATCATTGCACAAAGAATTTAAATCATGCACAACCCCGGTATTGGCCAAGTACTTGTTTTCACACCTTTACTTTCTCAAACCTTTTCGACTCTCACGCAATACATGAGCGTGAGCCATGGTTTTAGCACTATAAGTGGTGTAGAGTGTGGTGGAGGTTGCAAGACAAACAAGGAAAAGATGGTCACATTGACTAGGCATATCAATGAGCTATGGAGATGCCCATCAATAGATATCAATGTGAACGAGTAGGGATTGCCATACAAATGATGCACTAGAGCTAAGAGTATGTGAAAGCTCTTAAAGAAAACTAGTGGGTGTGCATCCAACTTGCTTGCTCACGAAGACCTAAGGCAAATTTGAGGAAGCCTATCATTGGAATATACAAGCCAAGTTATATAATGAAAATTTTCCACTAGCTATATGGTGGTGACAAAACGAGAGACTCTCAATCATGAAGATCATGGTGCTTAATATGCACAAGTGTGGAAAGGTGGTAGCATTGTCCCTTCTCTCTTTTTCTCTCAATTTTTTTGGTGGGCTCTTTGGCCTCCTTTTTTCTTCTTTTTTATTTTGGTGGGCATCTTTGGCCTCTTTTTGTATATGGGCTTCGCTGGCCTCTTTTATTTCCTCACATGGGACAATGCTCCATCAATGATGATCATCACACTTACAACTCAAAACTTAGAGCAATGATGACTCTATATAGAATGCCTTCGGTAGTTTACCGTGACAATGGTCTAGCATGGCATAGACATCAATGGGAACATCACGCTAGGTATCTTATGATCATGCAATGGCAATGTAGAAGTGGTGGCACATGTCATGGTGGTAGTTGCATGGCAATATATCTCGGAATGGCTTTGAAAAAGCCATAGTAGGTAGGTATGGTGGCTGTTTTGAGGGAGGCTAATGGTGGGTTTTGTGCAACGGCGAAAATTACACGGCACTAAAGAAGATAGTGATGGTCGAAGGTGAAAGTGCATCTAAACCATGGACTCAACATTAGTCATGAAGAACTCATATACTTGTTGCAAAAGTTTTAGTAGTAATCGAAACAAAGCATTCAACGCATACTCCTAGGGGAAGGGTTGGTAGGTAGAAACCATCGCGTGATCCCGACCACCACACAAAGGATGACAATCAATAGACTAATCATGCTCAGACTTCATCACATAGCGGTTCACCATACGTGCATACTACGGGAATCACTAACTTCAACACAAGTATTTCTAGATTCACAACACCTTACTAATATAACTTCAATATATCCATGACCACAACTCAAAACTAACTGAGATGAATCAAACTTCTCTAACTATTCAATGCACATGAAGGTGGAAGTTTTCATATCCCTTTGGATAACTACCGCTTTTGAAACTACTTTCAAAGCATAGATCAACTACCAAGCCACGCACCGTCGTGCTCTAAAAGATATAAGTGAAGCACATAGAGCAAAATTAACTAGCTCAAAAGATATAAGTGAAGCACATGTGAGCTGAATTGTCTAACCAAAGGATATAAGTGAAGCTCGACAAAATCACGGTGAGTACATGTCTCTCTCTAGGTGTGCAGCAAGGATGATTCTGACACAACAAAAATAAAAGACTCCTACGATACAAGACGCTCCAAGCAAAACACAAAACATGTGGTGAATAAAAATATAGCCCCAAGTAACGTTATCGATGGATTGAAGACGAAAGAGCGGATGCCTTCCCGGGGCATCCCCAAGCTTAGGCTTCTACGGCATCCTTGAATCAACTTGGGGTGCCTTGCGAATCCCCAAGCTTGAGATCTTGCCACTCTTTATCTTTTCTGTCCTTAAGAACTTCACCCAAAACTTGAAAACTTCACAACACGAAACTTCAACACAAATTCATGATAACATTAGTATAAAGCAAACCACCACTTCCTTAGGTACTGTAGAAAACTTAAATTCTACTTATGTTGATGTTGGGTTACTGTATTTTCAATCTTCCATGGCTAATACCCCCCGATACTATCCATAGTTTCATCAAAATAAGCAACCAACACAACAAAAACAGAATCTGTTAACAGCAAACCAGTCTGTAGCAATCTGTATACTTCGTATACTTCTGGTACTTCCAAAAATCTGAAAAATTACGACAGTCTGAAGAATTTGCGTAGCAATCAGCATAAAAAAGAATCAACTCAAAGGGCGTACAGAAAAAAAAAGAAAATTCTTTTCGTGAGCAGAAAGTTTCTGTCTTTTCCAGCATGACCAAACGATCATCCCCAAGACTAATCATAACGGTTTTGGTTGGCACAAACGCAAAAAAGAAACACAAAAAACACAATCATAACAGAATTATGAAAGTGTGGAAAACACAAAACAGAAAGAAAAAGGATAGATTCGTTGGGTTGCCTCCCAACAAGCGCTATTGTTTAACGCCCTTAGCTAGGCAAAAGGTGATGGAATCACATATAGTCATCTTTGGTGCTCAAACCATAAGCATACCTCATCATAGATTCATAAGGCAATCTTATTTTCTTCCTAGGAAAATGCTCCATGCCCTTCTTTTGGGGGAAATTGAAATCTAATATTCCATTCCTTCATATCGATGATAGCACCAATAGTCCTTAGGAAAGGTCTACCAAGAATAATGGGACATGAAGGATTGCAATCTATGTCAAGTACAATGAAATCCACGGGTACATAGTTCTTATTTGCAACAATAATAACATCATCGATCCTTCCCATGGGTTTCTTGACAGTAGAATCCGCAAGATGCAAATTAAGAGAACACTCTTCAATCTCATGAAAAGCAAGAATATCACATAAAGACTTTGGAATCGCGAAAACACTAGCACCCAAATCACACAAAGCATTGCATTCATAGTTTTTGATCTTGATTTTGATAGTAGGTTCCCATTCATCATGAAGTTTTATAGGTATAGAGAATTATAATTCGAGCTTCTCTTCAAGAGATTTCATCATAGAATCTACGATATGAGCGGTAAAGGCTTTGCTTTGGCTATAAGCATGTGGAAAGTTTGCAATGGATTGCATCAAGGAAATGCATTCAAACAAAGAGAACTATCATAATTGAATTCCTTGAAATCCAAAGTGGGAGTTTCATTACTACCCAAAATTTTGATTTCTTCTACTCCACTCTCCACACCTTTATCATCAAGATAGGTGGGCTCCGAATCATTGGGGCGTTTTTCAACCAAAGTGGATTCATATCCAGCCCCTTCGTCGATAGGTTTGACACGCGAAAACAAAGATTCAAGAGGAGTCACACCAAGCACTTTAAGATCTTCGTGATTTGCATCACTAGAACGCACCCTTCTAAACCATTCATGCCTAGCGCGAATTTGGGCGGTTCTTTCTCTGCTCTCATTCATGGAGACACGCATAGCTTTTAAAGTTTCATCCAAGTTGACCTTGGGAGGAGCACATCTAACTTTCAAAGCATCAATATCACAAGACATCCTATCAACGCTCTTAGCCAAATCGTCTATTTTGAGTAGTTTTTCCTCTATGGACGCATTGAAAATGTTTTGAGAGTTGATGAACTCTTTGATATTACTCTCTAAATCAGAGGGTAATTTGTTGTGATTTCCATAAGTGTTGTTGTAGGAATTTCCATAGTTGTTAGAGGAGTTACTAGGAAAAGGCCTAGGAACATAGTTTCCTCAAAAAGCATTGTTGTTGCCAAAATTGTTCCTACCAACAAAATTAACGTCCAAACTAGCGTTGCTACTCTCAATCAAGGAAGATAGTGGCATGTCATTAGGATCTAAAGGAGCATTCCTACTAGCAACCAAATTCAACAACTCGTCCATCTTAGCACTAAGCGAGTTAATTTCTTCTATAGCGTGTACCTTTTTGCTAGCAGGTGACCTTTCAGTGTGCCACTGAGAGTAGTTGGTCATGATATTGTCTAGGAGTTTTGTATCATCTCCTAACGTGATTTCCATGAACGTTCCACCTGAGGCAGAGTCCAAGATATTGCGAGAAGCGAAATTCAAACCAGCGTAAAAGATTTGTATAATCATCCACAAACTCAAGCCATGAGCGGGACAATTTCTAATCATTAACTTCATCCTCTCCCAAGATTGTGCAACGTGTTCATGATCAAGTTGCTTGAAATTCATGATATCCTTACGTAAGGAGATAATCTTAGCTGGCGGAAAATACTTGGATATGTAAGCATATTTGCACTTATCCCAAGAATCAATACTATTTTTAGGCAAAGAAGAAAACCAAGTTTTTGCGCGATCTCACAACGAGAAAGGAAAAAGCTTCAATTTAATCACGTCATTATCCACATCTCTTTTCTTTTGCATATCGCAAAGCTCAATGAACGTATTGAGATGGGATGCGGCATCTTCACTAGGAAGGCCAGAGAATTGCTCTTTCATAATAAGATTCAGCAAAGCTGCGTTGATTTCATACGATTCCGCACTAGTGGCGGGAGCAATCGGAGTACTAATAAAATCATTATTATTGGTACTTGAGAAGTTGCAAAGTTTGGTGTTTTCAGCCATGATGACTTCAACAAACAAACAAGCACACAAGCAAGCAAGAAAACCGTCAAAGGAAAACGATAAAGGGCAAATGAAAACGGCAAAGGAGAAAGGCAAAAAGCAAATGAAAACAGAAAATGTGAAGTGGGGGAGAGGAAAACGAGAGGCAACTGGCAAAAAAGGTAAATGCAAGAGATGATTTTGTGACACCTACTTGGATAGATGACTTAATCTCTCCTCCTTGCGCCAGAAATCAGCACGTTGAAGAGAGACTATTCTTGACTTGATCCTTCCCGGCAACGGCGCCAGAAATCCTTGTGCTACTGCGACAACAGACCTTCCTTGGTACGGAGCCAGGAATCCTGCTGCTACGGCTACGCCTTTAGGGACTTCCTTGGCAAATAATGCAAAGGATTTCCCCGCGGCCTTGGAGCCTTTCGTTGGTGTTCCCTTGAAGAGGAAAGGGTGATGTAGCACAACGGCAGTAAGTATTTCCCTCAGTTTTGAGAACCAAGGTATCGAACCAGTGAAAGATCTCGTCAAGTCACAAGTACCTGCACAAACACAAAGAGCTTGCAGCCAACGCTATGAAGGGGTTGTCAATCCCTTATAGATTGTTTGCAAAGTGAGAACTGAAAGCAAAAAGTAAACAAGCAAAGTAAAAGTGAAAGTGGAAACGATAGTTGTGAATAGACCCGGGGGGCGTAGCGTTCACTAGTGGCTTCTCTCATGAAAGCAAGTAGACGGTGGGTGAACGAATTACTGTCGAGCAATTGATAGAACCGCGCAAAGTCGTGACGTTATCTAAGGCAATGATTATATCTATAGGCATCACGTCCAAAACAACTAGACCAATACTTTCTGCATCTACTAGTATTACTCCACACGTCGACCGCTATCCAGCATGCATCTAGTGTATTAAGTCCAAAAGAACAGAGTAACGCTTTAAGCAAGATGACATGATGTAGATGGACAATCTCATATCTATGATAAAAGCACATCTTGTTACCCTTGATGGCAACAACACGATGCGTGCCTTGCTGCCCCTTCTGTCACTGGGAAAGGTCACCACATGGTATGAACCCAAAACCAAGCACTTCTCCCATTGCAAGAATCATAGTCTAGTTGGCCAAACAAAACCCAAGACTCAGAGAGACTTACAAGGATATCAAATCATGCATATAAGAAATCAGCAAAGACTCAAATATAATTCATAGATAATCTGATCACAAATCCACAGTTCATCGGATCTCGACAAACACACCGCCAAAGAGGATTACATCAGATAGATCTCCATGAAGATCATGGAGAACTTTGTATTGAAGATCCAAGAGAGAGAAGAAGCCATCTAGCTACTAACTACAGACCCGTAGGTCTGAAGTAGACTACTCATGAGTCATTGGAGAGGCGATGATGTTGATGTAGAAGCCGTCCAACTCCAAAGTCCCCTCCGGCAGGGCACCGGGAAGGGTCTCCAGATGAGATCTCGCGGAAACGGAAGCTTGCGGCGGCGGAAAAGTGTTTTCGTGGATGCCCTGATTTTTTCTGGATTTTTAGGGAATTTATAGGCCAAAGACCTAGGGCAGGCGAGCGCCAGGGGGGCCACAAGCTTGGTTGCCACGGCCTCCCCCCTGGCCACGGCAATAGGGCTTGTGGGCTCCCTGTGAGCCCACAGCCTTGGCCCTCAAGCCTTCCGATCTTCTTCCGTTCTGGAAAAAATTATTTCAGGGATTTTATTCCGTTTGGACTCCGTTCCAAAATCAGATCTGAAAAGAGTCAAAAACACAGAAAAAACAGGAACTGGCACTAGATTAATAAGTTAGTCCCAAAAAAGATAAATAAGGTAAACAAAACATCCAAAGATGACAAGATAACAGCGTGAAACCATAAAAATTATAGATACGTTTGAGACGTATCAGATGCCGTCAAAGAAATCCCCATCAATAGCATTCTTATTCAGCCTCCTTGCTATAATAGCTCCCATGTTGAAGCTTTTGTCACCCGTCACTGCGCTCTTAAGGATACTAAGGTCAAATGCGCATAGCTGAGAATGTTCAACCTTGCCGTTAATGCATCTACCTATGAAGAGGGCAAAGTAGTGCAAGGCAGGGAAATGAATGCTTCCTATGGTAGCTTGCGTGATGTCTCTAGTTTCTCCAACAATTATACTAGAGACAAAATCTCTAACCGAAGACTTAGCAGGATCATTAAGACTACCCCCATCGGGTATCTTGCAAATCCTATTGAAATCCTCCAAATCCATGGTGTAGGATTTATCATACAGATCAAACAGTATGGATGAGTCACGGCCAACTGAAAACATAAATCTACGCACGAAAGAGGCAGTGAGCATAGCATACTGTTCACATTTATTTGAGAGGAATTCTTCTAACCCGGCATTGCGGACTAGTGAATCAAACTCATCCTTGAAGCCTGCTTTGATCATGAACTCATTGGAAGGCCATTCACATGGTTGTACCGGTGCATCCCTTAGTTGATAAGGATCGGGCTCCCGAATAGAAAGAGGGGGACCCTTCTTACTTGAGGAACCACCATGAAACTTCCTCCTGAACATAATTTCTCTTTGCTGAAATTTTTGAAGTTCAAGAGAAAAGTGAATAAAGACCAACCACACCTTCTAGCAACTACTCCTACTAGTGCCTAGAGACCGAATCACGCGCTAAAACTACTTGGGACCAGCTAAAATCAACATTTCAATCTCAAGAACAGGGTCACCAAGGTAGCAAGAATACGCGAAGGATAAAGCACTAGAGTAGAAACTATTTGGACCAATGGAAGAGTCACTTGCCAAGGAGTAATTTCCCCAAAACGGTTCGGAGAATGGTGCTTTGAGCAAGGAGATCAAAAATCACAGCCAAATGAGCAAGAACACAGGTTTGAGCTGCGAAATGATTTTTCCTAGAGGTAGAAGAAGAGGATGGGAGTTGGAATGAGTGGAAGGGGTCCCTGTGGGCCCCACAAGCTTGGTGGCCGTGGCCAGGGGGTGTATGCGGCGTCAGGGCTTGTGGCCCACTAGTGTGGCCCCCAGGCCAGCTCTCGGTCCCAGTATTTTTCAAAAAATCCAGAAAAAATCATATTTGATTTTCAGGACCATCGGAGAACTTTTATTTTCGGGGTACTTTTCTCCGAGACGCTAAAACAGAAAACAGGAAAACTAAACTAAATCTATCATTTTTCTTCTAAGCAATAGAAAGTGAATGCTTAAAACAGAGGTTTGTGACTCCTTGATTCATCCATCTCATGGTCATCGAATCCCCTCGACAAAACTTTCTCGAATCGCAAAAGAAGACGGAGAATTTTCGAATAGTCACTAAGTCACCTCAATGGGGATATGTATCTCCCCAACAAGAAAATCATAATTCATCTTAACACGAGGAATAGGGCATTCAAAGCTCCCAGTAAGAATCGATGAAGTTTTTTCGATAGCATTGATGCAATGTACTTGATATCGTTTCTTCGGAAAGTGCACTGTATGCTCATTACCGTTGACATGGAAAGTGACATTGCCTTTGTTGCAATCTATAACAGCCCCTGCAGTGTTTAAAAAGGGTCTTCCGAGGATGACAGCCATGGCATCGTCCTCGGGAATATCCAAGATAACAAAGTCTGTTAAGATAGTGGTGTTAGCAACCACAATAGGCACATCCTCGCAAAACGCCGACAGGGAAAGCGGTTGATTTGTCGGCCATTTGCAGAGAAATTTCGGTGGGTGTCAACTTATCGAGTTCAAGTCTACGATAAAGAGACAGAGGCATAACACTAACACCGGCTCCAAGGTCACATAAGGCAGTTCTTACGTAGTTTCCTTTAATGGAGCAAGGTATAGTGGGCACTCCGGGATCACCAAGTTTCTTAGGAGTTCCACCTTTGAAAGTGTAATTGGCAAGCATGGTGGAGATCTCAAGATCTGGTATCTTCATTTATTGGTCACAATATCTTTCATGTACTTGGCATACAGAGACATTTTGAGCATATCAATTAACCGCATCTGCAGAAAGACGGGTCTTATCATTTCAATAAAGCGCTCAAAATCCTCATCATTCTTTTTCTTGGATGGCTTAGGAGGAAAGGGCATAGGTCTCTGAACCCATGGCTCCCTTTCTTTACCATGCTTCCTAGCAGTGAAGTCATTCTTATCGTATCTCTTAGGTTGTGGGTTATCAGGATTAACCGTAGGTTTAATCTCCACATCCTTATCATTGCTAGGTTGAGCATTATTATGAACATTGTTGTCCATATTGTCACCAGGTTCATGTTCATCACCAGATTGTGTTTCTGCATCAGACGTGGAAATATCATTTGGTTCTTCAGGTGTGACAGTATTTGGTGAACTGACATGTAGGTTTCTATCATCCTTCTTCTTAGGATGACTAGGTGTATCAGCATTAATTCCTTAAGAATCTTGATCAATTCTCTTAGGATGGCCTTCAGGATACAAAGGTTCCTGGGTCATTTTGCCTCCTCTAGTAATGACTCTCATAGAGTTGTCATTTAATTCATTGAGCAAGTCATTCTGAGCTTTAAGTACTTGTTCTACCTGAGTAGTAATCATAGAGGCATGTTTACTCAGAAGCTTCAGATCATTGACATTTCTGTCTACACAAGCACTTAAATGACTAAGCATACGAGTACTTTGTTCCAATTGTCTGCTAACATAATCATTGAAACTCTGTTGTTTGGCAACAAAGTTGTCAAATTCATCAAAGCATAGGCTAGCAGGTTTGTTAAAAGGAATATCACTCTCATCAAACCTACGCAGAGGATTCACTTCTACTACCTGTATTGGGTTATGGAGACCATGGATCTCTTCGATGGGTGGTAGATTTTTGACTTCTTCAGATCTAATGCCTTTCTCTTGCATAGATTTCTTGGCTTCTTGCATATCTTCGGGACTGAGGAATAGAATACCTCTTTTCTTAGGAGTTGGCTTAGTAGGTGGTTCGGGAATAGTCCAAGCATTATCGTTGATCAAGATGTTATTCATTAGAATCTCAGCTTGTTCTATAGTTCGTTCCCTAAAAACACAACCGACACAACTATCTAGGTGGTCTCTAGAAGCATCGGTAAGTCCGTTATAGAAGGTATCAAGTATCTCGTTCTTCTTAAGAGGGTGATCAGGCAAAGCATTCTGTAGCTGGATGAGCCTCCCCCAAGCTTGTGGGAGACTCTCTTCTTTGAGTTGAGCAAAGTTGTATATTTCCTGCAAGGCAGCTTGCTTCTTATGGGCAGGGAAATATTTCTCACAGAAGTAATAGACCATATCCTGGGGACTACTCACACATCCAGGAGCAAGAGAAGTGAACCAGGCTTTAGCGTCATCCTTTAGAGAGAAAGGAAATAGCTTAAGGATATAGTAGTAGCGGATCTTCTCCTCACTAGTAAAAAGGGTGGCTATATCGTGTAGTTTGGTAAGATGGGCTACGACCGTCTCAGACTCATAATTGTGGAAAGGATCAGATTCGACTAGAAATATTATCTCAGGGTCGACAGAGAATTCATAATCCTCATCGGTGATAAAGATAGGTGAAGTGGCAAACTTCGGGTCGTATTTCATCCTAGCTTTCAGAGATTTTTCCTTCCACTTGAGAAGTAATTTCTCAGCGTCATAGGCATCCTTACACGCAAGAAAATCCTCAGCTAGCTCTCCCTCCATAACGTAACCCTCAGGTACAGCAGGCAATTCATATCTAGGAGAGCTAGATCTAGCAGGAGCAAAAGCAGGTTCTATCTCAATAGTATCGGCAGTTTCAGAAGCATCACGAGCATTGGCAGTAACTCTAGCAATATGAGCATCAAGGAATACCCCTAGTGGCATATCAGCCAAAGTAGTATCTCTAGCAGTATCAAGCATAGCATCATCAGGCAAAATAGCATCTCTAGCATCATCAGGCAAAGCAGTATCAAGCATAGCATCTCTAGCAGTATCAGGCATAGCATCTCTAGAAGTATCAGGCATAGTATCTCTAGCAGTATCAGGCATAGCATCTCTAGCAGTATCAAGCATAGCATCTCTAGCATCATCAAGCACAGGTGACATATCAAGATTTCTAGCAGGAGGTGGTGTCGCAAACTTACTCATAACTCAAGGTGAATCAAGTGCAGAGCTAGATGGTAGTTCCTTACCTCCCCTCATAGTTGAGGGCAAGACTTTGATTTTTGGATCTTTCAGATTCTTCATAGCGATCAGCGGATATAAATCCCAAGTGACTCAGAGAATACAGCTATCCTTCCCCGGCAACGGCGCTAGAAAAATGTTGTTGACGTGCAACTATTCCTGACTTGATGCCTCCACGACAACGGAGCCAGAAAAGAGCTGCTCCCGGTTGCTCAACAATTAGCAATTGTCTTGCAATGGCACACCAGCGCGTGGGATCGCGGCAGTTTTCGAGGGTAGAGTATTCAACCCAAATTTGTTGGTTCGCACGACGGGAAATGAAAGAATATTCTCAAGTATTAGCAACTGAATGTGTCAGATTCAACCACACCTGAAAGATTAGTGTCTACAAGCAAAGTATCAGTAGCAAAGTAATATGATAGCAACGGTGCCAGAAACGATCTGGTGACAGGGCAGACTATTCCTAACGGTTGTATCAATGGCGCTAGTAAGTTGCCCGAGGACGGGAAATATTCTTTCCCGGCAACGATGCCAGAAAAAGTATTGTAGCAGGTAGTAGCAGTAGCGAGTAACAGCAGTGGCAAGGAACAACAGTAGTGACAGCAGTAGCAAATAGCAACAGTAGTAACAGCAGCAGAGCAAAGCAAGTAATAGAAGCAGTGGGACAAACTCGTAGGCAATGGATCGGTGATTCGTTGGATGACATTCATCATGCAACAGTTATAACACGGGGAGATATGTGGCTAGCTCCCGTTCGTCAATGTGATGTAGGCATGCATTCCGTGTGTAGTCATACTTGCTTAGGGAAAAGAACTTGCATGACATCTATTGTCCATCCCTCCCGTGGCAGCGGGGTCCAAATGGATACTACGGGATATTAAGGTTCTCCTTTTAATAAAGAACCGGACCAACGCATTAGCATTTGGTGAACACATGAACTCCTCAAACTATGGTCATCACCGGGAGTGGTTCCGGTTATTGTCACTCCGGGGTTGCCGGATCATAACACATAGTAGGTAACTACAACTTGCAAGATCGGATCTAAAACACACATATATTGGTGACAACGTAATAATTTCAGATCTGAAATCATGGCACTCGGGCCCTAGTGACAAGCATTAAGCATGGCAAAGTAGTAGCAACATCAATCTCACAACATAGTGGATACTAGGGATCAATCCCCGTCAAAACTAACTCGATTACATGATAGATCTCATCCTACTCATCACCGCCCAGCGAGCCTATGAATAGATTACTCACGAATGATGAAGAGCTTCATGGAATTGGAGAGGGAAGAAGGTTGATGATGACGATGGTGACGATCTCCTTGATCCGGAGCCCAAAACGGACTCCAGATCTGCCCTCTAGATGAAGAACAGGATGTGGCGGCGCCTCCGTATCGCAAACGCGATGAAATCTTCTCTCTTGATTTTTTCTGGGACGAAAGTGAATAAATAGAGTTGAGTTTGGGGGCGGCAGAGCCACGTGGGCCCCACAAGCCCTGACGCCGTGGCCTGGGGGGTGGCCGTGGCCACAGGGCTTGTGGCCCACTAGCTCACCCCCTCCGGTGGATCTTTGCGCAGGTATTTTTCATATTTCCAGAAATATTCTCCGTAAATTTTCAGGAAGTATTTTTCATATTTTCCAGAAATATTCTCCGAAAATTTTCAGGACGTTCCGAGAACTTTCATTTCTACACAAAAACAACATCATGGCAATTCTGCTGAAAACAACGCCAGTCCGGGTTAATTCCATTCAAATCATGCAAATTAGAGTCCAAAACAAGGGCAAAAGAGTTTGGAAAAGTAGATACGATGAAGACGTATCACCGGCCACTAATCGGCCTAGCCCTGGCCCAGTGGTCGAGTCGACCTGGCCGTAGCCGCCTCGGCAGCGTCGACGTGGCCTGGCCACTTATCGGCCGCCACATGGCCGACAGGGCCCCTTTCGGCTACACCTGAGCCGACTGCCTCTTACCGGCCGCACGTGGGTCGACAGGCCCCAGTCGGCCACGCCTAAGCCAAGGTAACCTTATTTTTGGAAAAAAATCCGCATTATTTTTTGTAAAGAATAAAAAAATGCAACATTTAAAAAAAATTAACCATCATTTCCCTCTCCGAGTGGGTGTTCTTTTTTTCCAACCGGGAATCCCCTTCCCATTAATTGCTCAACAGAAAGATAACAAAGCTCAGTTTGTTTGGAATCTACAATGATACACCATATAACCAAAAACAAACCATTACCAACAAACATGCAAAGGAAACTATGGAAAGCGAGAGTGAGCTGGAGCAGTTGCAGGGAAACCTGCTATAGGCGCTCGAAATCAAAGATACCTATTACAGGGCAAAAACCTGCTGGCACCACTATCACAAAATAGACGAAGCGCAGCGCAACTGCAACCACACGGTGACAGGGACTCTACATATCAGGGGCTTCGAGATCAGCTCCAAAAATTCTTCGTGTAGCGAGCCATAAAAAATATCTCAACTCCTCGTTGACCACGTTCTCAGAATAAATCCTCAAGCATCAAGAAAGCGCCCATCACCCTTCCAGGCACCTGATAGTCTCTACACGCATCGGCGCCATTTCGTGAGCAAGCGCTGAAGCTTCATCCATCACAGTGTGCACACCTTGCTTGATAGCAGCACCCATCTTCCTTTTCATAAGACCTGTCCAATATCACAAAAAAAGAGCTAGCGGTAAAGATAACCTCCAGCGGAGTTCGCATCACATGATCCTCGAAACTAATTTTGTTCCGTGTGCACCACAAACTTCAGCACACAGCTGCAATGCAAGATATAAACACCTTATCTCCCCTGATAGGAAAGCATGTAACCAGGACAAGCTTTGCCATAAATTCTTGAGAAAAGTGTGATAGCACCCGGGTGCCTAGGCACCCTCTATGAACAGCAAAATCAAAAGAAATAGGAAACAAAGTCAAAAAAATCTAAAACTTTACAGCATCAAAGATGATCAAACTTTATACGTTCTTGCAAATTTTCATGTCAAAATATCATGTAGAGAAAGATGTACAAACAAGTTTCAAATTTTGATGCTAAAAGTGCTCAAAACTTAAAGTACTAAAATCTTTTTCGTGTGTAGAGCTCCACAAATAGTTTTTTGACATGAAAATTTGCAAACACTTACAAAGTTTAATCATCTTTGATTCTGCAAAGTTTTAGATTTTTTTTTTTTGATATTACTGTCCATAGAGGATGCCTAGGCACCCGGGAGCTAAAAATCCACTCTCTAAATTCTTTGGACAATTATTTGTTATCAGAGATTTACCAATGATCCCCTAAGTGGATTTAGCAACTGCACATCCAAAAAACAAGTGTCTCGATGTTTTATTTATCGAGCAAAAGGAACATACAGGATTACCCTCCCACTTGCTTTTCTTAAAATTCTCCCTAGTTAGCACAACATCCCGAAACAACTGCCACATGAATATTTTGATTTTGAGAGGAATAGGAGCTTTCCAGATCATTTTGTTATGGGACTCAGCAATATTCCTTTCTAACCAGGAGCAAAGTGATTTTGTAGTATACTCACCACTTTTGTTGAATTTTCATTCCACTCTATCAGGAGTAGACGATCTAGGCAAGTTTCTATCATCTTGAACATTCCCCTTCCATTGTTCATTTAAGGCAGGAGTAAATCGACGTTTGAAGTTCAAATCAAAGTTGTTGGAAAAGCAGACACCCACTGTACATTGTTGATCATGGCAAATATCGATACTTTTCACACAAAGGGTATTCATCCAGCCAAGGATCTAACCAAAATCTGGCCACATCTCCCTTCTTACAAATAAGTTTTCTCCCTGCCATATAGTATTCTTTAACTTTCATTATCGATTTCTAGCAAGGAGAATCAAAGAATCAAGGTTTAATGTTGGCAATAGTCTTGTTTCTAAAATACTTGTCTTTAACTATATTCTGCCATAGTCCCTCACCAGACTCCAACTTCCACCACCATTTAGTTAACAGGATAATATTTTGCTTTCTAAGATATATTATACCCACGCCTCCTTTATTTTTAGATCTGCAAATTTTATCCCGGCGAACCATATGATACATTTTTTAAGGCTACCGCCCTCCCAAAAGAATCTTCTTCTAGGTTTGTACAACTTGCCCAAAGTAGTTTTGTTCAAAATAAACATAGACATTATAAATGAGGGAATACAGGAAAGACTCGAATTAACGAGAGTTAAACGAGCCCCCGAGGAGGGAGTATCACCTATCCATGCATCTAACTTAAGCATATTAGGAGCCACAAAGTCAATATCCAAGGTTTTAAGAGCAGAGAAACTAACAAGCACCCACAAATATTTCATGGGTAAATGAGACAGTTTACATGCAAATAAATCATAATATGCAACCAGAATGTTGTTATCAGCCCCCAAAGCATAAATCTCACTCTTATCATAATTAATCTTTAGAGAAGTTTTAATTTGATTATATATTCAGGGACATGTTGTATGCAAAGAACGGTATCGTCTGCATATTGAAACACTCCTACTCCTTTATCAATAAGGTCGGGAGCTAACCTACCAACATCCCATTACTTTGGGCTTTTAAAACCATCTTAGTATGCGATAAAAAGCTCACCAACGGAGAAGGCGCCGGGTCCGGATGGTTACATAGGGATGTTTTTCAGGAGCTGCTGGCAACTCATCAAAGCAGACGTAATGCTAGCTTTTAACAGCTTCTACAACTTGACCAGAGGGGATTTCCGTAGGCTAAACACCGCCATGGTAGTGCTCATACCAAAAAAAGATGGAGCAACAAAAGTGCAAGACTTCAGGCCGATCAGCCTCATCCACTCCTTCGCCAAACTAGTTGCAAAAGTACTATCTATGAGACTATCCACGGTGATAGCAGACATCATCTCACCAGCGCAGTCGGCCTTCCTACGATCCAAATCCACGCAGGATAGTCTCCTTTATGTACAAAATGTGATCAGACGCTTCCAACGAAATAGAACACCTGCGTTGCTGCTAAAGCTAGACATTGCACGAGCTTTTGACAACGTCTCCTGGGAATACCTACTAGAACTGTTGCAAGTGCTCGGATTCCCAGCCCGATGGCGTGACTGGATCTCCCTTCTCCTTAACACCTCGTCATCATCCTTCATGCTCAACGGAACTCTAGGCAGCTACGTCTATCCACGTAGGGAACTTTGCCAGGGGGATCCACTATCCCCCCTACTATTCATCATCGCCATCGACCCACTGCACCAACTACTAGCAAGGGCAACCGACATGCAGATACTGGCGCCTCTGCCGGGCAGACAAATCCCGCTCAGGGTTAGCCTTTACGCCGATGATGCGGTGATTTTTGCAAACCCCAATAGGCAAGAGATAGACACGTTATTAGAGATCCTAAGAGACTTTGGGAATGCGACTGGACTACGCATTAACCCAACGAAATCGACTGCATCGGCCATCCGCTGCGAGGGTATAGACCTCCAAGAAGTTCTGCAAAACTTTGGGGAGAAACAGTCGACTTCCCTGTCAGATACCTCGGCCTCCCCCTAACACTATCACGACCGCGCCTCGTCCACATCTAGTTCATCCTAGATAGGATTCGAGCCAGACTAGCTGGGTGGAAAGGGAGACTGCTCACAATAGCCGGTAGAAGGGTATTGGTGAGAAATGTCCTAACAGCATTACCCACCTTTACCCTTTCAGTGCTACGAACACCAAAGAAATTTCTGCTCGAGATAGACAAGGTTAGACGCCGCTTCCTATGGGCTCAGGAAGAAGAAATCAGTGGAGGGAAATGCAAAGTAGCCTGGCCAGTAGTATGTTCCCGGGTTGAAAATGGGGGACTAGGAATACTAGACATGACACGTTTCAGCAGAGCCCTGCGATTACGTTGGCTATGGCTATCTTGGACAAGCCAGGACAGACCATGGAATGGCATGCAGCTGCCATGCGACGATGATGACATAGCACTTTTCAATGCCTATACGGTGGTCACGATAGGGAACGGTGAACGAGCCTCATTTTGGAATAGTTCTTGGACAGGCTCAGCAAATCTAAGGACAACCTTCCCAAAACTATATAGTCACACTCGTAGAAAAAACAGATTGGTAAAAGAGGCGCTGCAACACCACAACTGGATTGTAGACCTAGCACACGGAAACACCTCGGATATATGGGATGAGGCGGTTAGGTTGAATAGATGGATCGAGAGCATAAATATTCAACTCCAGCAACAAATAAGTGACACCATCAAATGGAAACACGAGGCCTCAGGAGTATACACTGCCAGCTCGGCATATAAGGCTCAATTCCAAGGGTTCTTTAAGTTCGACTTCAAGAAGCTCGTATGGACCTCCTGGGCACCCGCAAAGCTAAAATTCTTCACATGGCTATTACTCAAGGACGGACTATGGTGTAACGATCACCTACAGAGAAGAGGATGGCCGAACAGTTACTTCTGCCAGCTATGCCTTAGAAATTTAGAGACATCAACGCATCTATTCTAACAATGCCCGATAGCAATATCAATTTGGACACACTCTGCATCATATGTCGGTTGCAACTCCCTAAGCCCCGACAAATGGCCGAGCACAACAAATCCAACAACCATCATATCCAAAATGATAAGCAACTCAGCGAAGGAGCACAAGAAAGCAATCAAAACAATGATCATCCTCATACTCGCTGAGATTTGGAAGGAGCGGGATAACTGCACCTTCAGAAACAAGGAAGCAAAGGTCCAAAACATCAAAGAGGAAATCACAAAAACCCTAAGACTTTGGCGCGAAGCAGTCGCGACCTCATTGGAGCACCCGTTTGGGGAACCATCGTGAAAGATAGCTTTAGCTCCCTAAGTTTTCCTTTTTATATTCTTCTTATTACTTCCTTGATCATGTGATCACAATCCCCCTTCGATGTTTTTCACCATGTGCTATCTGCTTTCTAATACAAGCCAGTGATAGCTGCATCTTTCAAAAAAAACATCTTAGTCAAGCACTCCCCAGCCATATTAAACAAAAAGGGGGAGAAGGGGTTTCCTTGTCGGACCCCTTTAGCACTTTGGAAGTAGGGACCCATATTACCATTCAATTTAATAGAAACAGTCCCATTTCTAAGAACTTTCTCTACCAAGAAACACCATTTATTACTATTAAATCCATGAATCTTATGTCAAGCAAGCAGAAACTCCCAATTGACTTTGTTTTAAGCTTTTTTGAAATCTAGTTTAATCACCATCCCCACATGTTTCTTAACATGAGCATGATGCGTAACTTCATGTAAAGACAAAATACCATCAACAATTTGACGTTTCTTGATAAAAGCATTTGGTTGAATGCTAAAGAGTTTATAGTCAAAATATTTCGTTCTAATATCCATGGTTTTCGTGGTCCATTTGTATATACAACGCAACAAACAAACACTTCTTCTAATCCCCTTTCCACGGACGCCAGCGGACGGACTGGCGACGTACAGGAACCCTCGGATACATGTCGTATCCGCGTGCACCCGGCGTGACGTGGTGTCTTCATGTTGGCCTGACCACGGTCGCGCCGGATTCGGATCAGTCAATCCATCGGTTCCCGAGGCCGCGCCATTAATCGTGCGCTGTGTCGTTAGTTCGTCGCGTCGGTTCCCGAAGCCGCCGCCATTAATCACCGCGTTAGTGCCCCGTCCCATCGAAACCCGCCGCTCGTCGCCGATGGCCCGTTGGTTTGTCGACTCCCGAGGCGACGTCATTAATGGCGACCGCGTCGTCAGAGCCCCGTCGCATCGGTTTCTGACGCCGTCGCCACTGGCCCGTTGGTTCGCCGGCTCCCGGAGGAGCTCCACAGCTACGGCATCCTCGTCCCGCCGAGGTGCCGCCTCGCGAAGCCGTGGAAGGTTATCAAGGACGGCTACCCGACGCAAGGCGACCCCGCGACGCCGGAGGAGCTCAGGACCCATCCCGACGGCCGTCACAACATCCGCGGCCACCATGCTTTTTGGGACGGGAAAAGCTACTACGACGTCATCACCCGGCACCGGCAGGCGGCGGCGGCGGCGGGCAACGCCGGCGGCATCCAGCGGTGGCCCCGCCGGAGTACGAACTACCGTCGGAGCAGTTCGTTCTCCGCGAGGATGGCGACCCCAACGATTTGTCGGGGCTACTCGTCGCCCTGCGGGCGTCTCAGCCGACGGCGGCCGCGGCGGAGGCGATCGTGGTGGCAAGGGAAGAGGCAGAGATCGTGACGGCGATCCAGGCGGCGACGGCGTTGGCGGCAAACCCGGCACCCGTCGGCGAGGACGACGACGACGACGTCATCGACTGGGAAGGCCACACCAACACCTCCGACGACGACGGCGCGGGCGGCGATGACGCGGTGGACGGGTCGGGCGTCGTCTACCTGGACGATTCCGATTAGATTTGTTTTAGATTTTAGTAATGTTTAATTAAATTTCATTTTTATTTTTTGAATTATTTTCGAATGTAATCGGGAATGAACTATGAAATTTTATCGAAGTTTTATTATGAATCTAAATTAAGTGTTATTATTATTTGTTCGAAATATTTAAATTTGTTTAATAAGTTAAATATATATATATATATATATACAGTTTACAAAAATGGAAAAAAACTAAAAATGAATAGTTTATAAAAAAATTAAAAAAATATGAACATTCTATAAAAATGGAAAAATGTTATACGAACAATTTGCAAAATTTCAACGAAATTGGAGACAAAACGTGGAACAAATTTGGAAAAATTGGAAATTTTTTGGAAAAATCGGAGACAAAATGTGTCGCCTTGTGAAGATCATTAGGAAGCGTGGAAACAAATTGGAAATATTCATGAAGGAGAGTGGCAAAATCGCGTTGTAACACCCTTCTGTCCATACCGACGCCGATGGGTTGCACATCATATACATGAATGCATGCATGAAATTTACCCAACTTTTACCGGCATCTCAGAATGCACATGCAATGATGCCATGCAAAATTTCGACGAAATCGGAGGCCAAACGCACGTTGCGTCACGTCCGACATATGTTTTTACATGTTTTTAAATGGAAATTCAAAGAAAAAGTACGGATTGTCAGAAAATTCTAAAATTTGACGTGCCACCTTGTGAAGTTCATTAGGAAGCGTGGAAAAAATGGAAAAATTTCATGAAGGGGATTTGCAAGATCGCGTTGTAACACCCCTTCTGTCGATACCCACACCGATGGGTTGCACACGATGTAGATGGATGCATGCATAAAATTTATCCAACTTTTGCCGACACCTTAGAATGCACATGCAATGATGCCACGCAAAATTTCGACGAAATCGAAGACCAAACGCACGTTGCGTCACGTCCGGCATATGTTTTTGCCTGTTTTTGAATGGAAATTCAAAGAAAAAAGCACGGATTGTCAGAAAATTCTAAAATTTCACGTGCCGCCTTATGAAGTTCATTTGGAAGCGTGGAAAAAAATTGGAAAAATTTCATGAAGGGAGTTTCAAGATCGCGTTGTAACACCCCTTCCGTCCATACCGACACCGATGGGTTGCACATGATATACATGGATGCATGCATGAAATTTACCCAACTTTTGCCGGCACCTAAGAATGCACATGCAATGATGCCACGAAAAATTTGGACGAAATCGGAGACCAAACGCACGTTGTTTCACGTCCGCCATTTGTTTTTCCTGTTTTTGAATGGAAATTCAAATAAAAAATCACGGATTGTCAGAAAATTCTAAAATTTGACGTGCCACCTTGTGAAGTTCATTTGGAAGCGTGGGAAATATTGGAAAAATTTATGAAGAGGAGTTCCAAGATCGCGTTGTAACACCCCTTCCATCCATACCGACACCGATGAATTGCACATGATATACACGGATGCATGCATGAAATTTACCCAACTTTTGACAGCACCTACCTGAGAATGCACATGCAATGATGCCACACAAAATTTGGACGAAATCGGTGACCAAACGCACGTTGCATCACGTCCGGCATTTATTTTTCTTGTTTTTGAATGGAAATTCAAATAAAAAAACACGAATTGTCAGAAAATTCTAAAATTTAACGTGCCGCCTTGTGAAGTTCATTAGGAAGAGTGGAAAAAAATTAGAAAAATTTCATGAAGGGGAGTTGCAAGATCGTGTTGTAACACCCCTTCCATCCATACCGACACCGATGGGTTGCACATGCTGTACATGGATGCATGCATGAAATTTACCCAACTTTTGCAAGCACCTGAGAATGCACATGCAATGATGCCACGCAAAATTTGGATGAAATCGGAGACCAAACGCACCTTGCGTCACGTCCGGCATCTGTTTTTGCCTGTTTTTGAATAGAAATTCAAAAAAAGCACGGATTGTTAGAAAATTCTAAAATTTGATGCACTGCCTTGTGAAGTTCATTAGGAAGCGTGGAAAAAATTGGAAAATTTTCATGAACGGGACTTGCAAGATCACGTTGTAACACCCCTTCCGTCCATACCGACACTGATGGGTTGCACATGATGTACATGGATGCATGCATGAAATTTACTCAACTTTTTCCGGCACCTGAGAATGCACATGCAATGATGCCACGCAAAATTTCGACGAAAACGGAGATCAAACGCACGTTGCGTCACGTCTGGCATCTGTTTTTGCCTGTTTTTGAATGGAAATTCAAAGAAAAAGCATGGATTGTTAGAAAATTCTAAAATTTGACGTACCGCCTTGTGAAGTTCATTTGGAAGCGTGGAAAAAATTGGAAAATTTTCATGAACGGGACTTGCAAGTTCATATGAAAAGATTTGTTTTTCCAAATAGATAAATTTCGTTTTTAATATGAAATAAAAATACAATTAATGTCACCATATTGTTTTCCCATGACGGCGGGATTAGTGATGTGCATGCCCTAGCCCTACATCGACGTGATCTCGCCGCCGCCGCGCCCCCAACGCCTCGCTCTACACTCCCCCGGCGCCTCACCCGTGACGTGTTCTCGCCGCTGCCGTCCAACCCCGCCGCCCTCCATCCATCCCGACGCCGCTGTGATCTGTCAATCCATGAGCCCATCACAACTTCGTCGTCGCGGCCTTCACCGTCCGTGCGTCGCCGCAGCATTCACCATCTGTCCGGGTGTCGCCACGGTCGTCACCGTCCGTCCGCCTCCGTTGCCTTGACCGTCCGTCGGTGCGTCGCCGCGGCCTTCACCGTCTGTCCGCCGTCAGCCTTCACCGTCCGTCCGTCCGTCCATCCGTCATCGGTCTTCTAATTGGGTAACTATGTTTATAATGTTTTCATGTTATTATTGAAATATCAAATAAGTTGCATCGTAAGTAACAAAAATTTTAAATTATGAAGGATGGATATCGACGGTGTGATTCCATGTTTTGTTGAGAAGTAGGTTAGCCTTGTTGATAAACTTTCAGCAAGTCAAAAATTTACGTTTTATGAAAAGGATTTGAAGGCATGTTACAAATGCCGTTAAGATGCGTGAATTTTTACTTCACTTTTTGATCCAAGGCTATAATCGCCATAATAAAAAATTCATGGTTCAATAGTCATCTGGGAGTAAAGGT
Source organism: Hordeum vulgare subsp. vulgare (assembly GCF_904849725.1). Lineage (NCBI taxonomy): Eukaryota > Viridiplantae > Streptophyta > Magnoliopsida > Poales > Poaceae > Hordeum > Hordeum vulgare. Next base: position 85,279,006 of record NC_058520.1, read on the forward strand.
CATATTTCAATAGGGCATGATGATGTGTTATCTATCTTTGGGTTGAAAAATCAAGGAGTTGATGTAGTTGGTTTTCTTAGAACGGAAGGACAAAAAGCTATGAAAAGAATACCAACTAATTTTGTGGACACAAAAAAGGGTAAGAGCATGATTGATGATATTATCAATAAAATTGTGAAGAATGAAAACACGGATGATGACTTTGTCCGGATGACGTTTCTAATTCTTTTGGAAACGGTAATCGCACCAGTCTCCCATGAATATATTCCGAAGGAATATTATGCTTTAGTTAAGGACAAAAGGATGAAAAGTAAGTTCAACTCGAACGAGTTTACTTTGAAGTTCTTTCTTTCGAAGATTGGAAAGGTTCTAGAGGATGGCCGTGTAGGGAATGGCCACATGGGAACCTTGCCCTTTTGCAGGTATGTATTATTCGAATTGTTACTTACGTATTGTTAGTCAAATATATATTATTTGAATTTATTTGGTGTATTGCAGTATGCATATTGGGAGAAAGTACAACCAATTAAAGGTCCAAACTATGATCCGTTGTCACTTATGAGCCCCTTGATGAGGAACTGGACGGAACCTCTCGCGGAGAAAAGAGACAAATATGACTATGATTATGGTCATGGTGTTGGAATGGTAATCCATATTCTCTAAATTTATTTTTTAATGTTACATTTTCATGGTTCGACTTATTGTCTAAATTTGATGTATAAGTATCGCTCTCTAATTATTGTTCTTGTAGATTGATGACAATATTACATATGAGTATAGGGTGAAAAAATTGCTCAAGAACAAGATGAAAAAAATAAAAAATCAAGTACTAAAAAATCTACTGTTAGTGGAAAGAAGAAAGAGAGCAACACATCAGAGGCTTCCGTGAGCAATGTTATGGACCGCATTTGGCATGAGATGAAGGAAATATGCAAGGACATGCGTCGCTTGCCAGAATTATGCGCACGGGTAACGGTGCAACACATTTTTACTATCGTGCATAATGTATTTCATTGACTTACATAACTCTTATGAATAAATATATTTTTAGAGGATGATTGAGAAAATGAACAAAACCGGTGTGTTCTATAGAATCGGTAACATGGAGGAAGAAGAAGAGAATCTATATGACGACACTAATGAATATACAAATGATGGTGCATTTGGTCATAAGGAGTTTGTTTATTAATCTGATAAGGACGACTATCGCACATCTTCTCAAGGTAAAATTAATAAGCAAAAGGACGATGATGGTGGTCATGAGAATTCTCATGGTAAGGTACCTTATTATTGCACTCCAGAATATCTGAATAGTTTCAAGGGTGATTGGAGTGATCCTATCGAAGTGCCTGAGGTATCAGATGAGAAGGTGGTCACGTCTTTAGATACAAATGAAATTTCATCACACGGATCGGGTCATTATAATGGAGTAGATGAGCAAGTGGAAAAGGGGCTTGACAAACATAAACGCACTGCATCAAGAGCCGTAAAGTCTCCTATTGTTGTTGTTAAACCCATCAAGCATGCAAAACGTTCTGCCAAAGCGAGTAAGATTGTTATGAATCAATATTTTTTTCATAAAACAAAGTTTATTATAGAGTTACGTTTACTAATTTTGATTTGTGATTTGCAGAACTGTTTAATAAAGAAGACGTTAAGAAAACTAGTGCTGACATCGATGTGATAAAAGCGAGTGTTATGTTCTTACGCGCATGTGAGCGCTCAGAGAAACATAAAGCTACAGAAATTTTTAATGATGGTGTGACCAACGCTTTGCGTGCAGAGAGAGCTTGTCAGATTCCGAACTGCCAATGGATAAGCGGCGATGTAAGTTATTTATATTTTTAACATTATATATGACAACAAAGTACAATCATTACATTTGTTATTTTATTTTCAGGTTATGAATGTGTACTCATCTTTTTTGTTGGGGGTAGCTAAAGACGAACGTTACATAATACCTACTTGGAGGGTGAAGTGGGTGCTTGGATATAGAAAGGATAAGAATTTAAACGGTAATGAGTATGAAAGAGTGTCAAATTCTAATGAACCCGTAAATAGGTGTCTCAACGAGTATTTCAAAACACCTAAGGTATGTTCCAGTGGTTCTAATGTATACAAATAATGCACTAGTATAACAAATGTTGCATTGATTTTGTTAATATTCTCTTTTTCTTTATGCAGGCTTATATAGCTCTCAACAAGGATAACACCTATTGGGTTACGATCGTCATGAATAAGGAAAAGGAAGAGTTCGAGGTTCTAGACTCGTTGATGAAAAAAGAACTTGACAGTACAACTAGAAAACTCGTTGAGGACTTGGTAGTTTTAATACATATTTGCATTGCAAAATCATCATGTGTTTACATTATTTATTGAAAGTTTCTTGCGTTCTTATTTTTATTTTTAGAGAAGAGAAATTGGAGCAGATATTGCAGAAGCAAATGCAACCGGATCTGTGCAGTATCCGGATGTATCCACATGGCCTATTAAAACCTACGACATGCCTCAACAAGAAGATGAGTGAGTATGTAGTTGAATATAACGTTGATGTATTATATGTGTGTGATGCATAATTATTTATTGTTAATTACATGCATCAGGAACTCATGTGGATTATTTGTTCTTCGTTGCTTTAAAAATTGGAATGGCGATACATGGAATCGATCTTTTTCACAGGTACAAAACTAATATTAGTACTCTTTACTATGAACACTTATAGTGGACTAAAATGATTTGAGTGTTGTTTTGCAGAGATCAGTTGATGATGCGAGGTTTTTTCTTTAAAGAACACACTTGGGGAAATGAAAGACAAATTTATTAGGATTGCAAGGAGGAAGAAATAGATGACATTAGAGGAGATTCATGCGTGTTTGAGTTTACTACGGGACTAGATTATTTTATGATTTTCGTATATCTTTTGAAAATTTCGTAAGAGACATATAAATTGTCCACATATATTTTATCATATTTTGTGTTTAAAGATTTTATATGTAATGGTAATTCTATTGTTTTAGTAACATATAAATATTACGTTGTTGTTGAAAATTCTATAAAATTTGCTATGTTGTCGGTGCATGCCGTCCGCCGCGCTGATGGGGGTCAACTGCGCCCGCCCGGCGTCGGTGCATGCAGTCGGCGCGACGTTTTTGAACGAAAAAACTGACGGGGTCAACTGCGTCCACGTGGCGTTGGTGCATGTAGTCGGCGTGACGTTTTTGCACGAAAAAACTGACGAGGGCAAATGCTCCCGCGTGGCGTCGGTGCATGCAGTCTCTGTCGGGATGGCTGCGCGCATGACGTCGGTGCATGCTGCCGACGCGACGGGTTTTTGCACGGAAGACACAAGGCCGTCATGGTGTCGGTGCATGCAGTCGCTGTCAACTGCTCCCGCATGACGTCGGTGCATGCATTTTGCATTAAAAAATAGCACAATCAACGTCGGCTGAAGTGCACATAGTATTGTATTATATAACATGAACAACATATTATCTTAAATAACATGAAAAACATATACGTATTGTCTTAAATAACATGAAAAACATATACATATTGTCTTATGTAACACAATATTATTACACATATAAAAAATCTCAAGATTGCAATAACACTGCTTCTGTCTTCAACCCCAGTTACTGCATGAAATAAGTTATAGATTGTAAGAAAATAATTAATGAAACAAAACAACATAAGTAAAATAAACAAACGAAAACACATATTAATTTATACTCTGGATTTTGGTTGCAAGTGGCCTTGTTATGACATGAAAGTCTGCATAGTCTACATAGACGGCCGCTTTTCTCATCAAATGATTTTGGTCTTCCATTTTTGGTCACCTCAGGACCATTCTTAACCTCACCTCTAGTATTCTTTTTAGGTGCCCCTTTGGTGGACACCTTCACTAGATCACGAATAAGAATATGATTTTTCTTAGGCTGAAATTCATCATTACTCACAAAGCTTTGCTGACTAGGTTCTTCATTATCCAAGATGTCCTTACTCGCTATAATTCCTTCCATTGTTGTCGAATAAGAATGGGTTATGACATGCGATATGAGAAGCTTCTGCAGATACAATGCTCAACTTACTATATCTAGCTCTGGCCTCAGTATCCATCCAAACCCATGAAAACAGATCGCTGGTGCGCTTCACGGACAATCCAGATCTTGCTTTCTTTGTGAACCGTCGCAGGATACAACACTTAGGTATTGCAGGTAAGTTGAGTGCATTCAAAACATGAAGAATATGTTTGCAAGGAAGGCCTTTGCGAGTCATACTTCGACAACTGCACTGTATAGTTTCTGCAGAGTTACCTGGTGTGTAGTCCACAGTAAACCTATGATCCCTGTTATTTTTCCAACCAACCACGAATTTGTGACTGTCTGCTCCTCTTAATTTATCAACTACCTCAAGTTAATGTACCTTTTTTAAATCTTCCTGTAATATGTAAAAGTTTGCCTTCGTGAATGCTTTGGCAGCAAACACCTCAATGGTCTTACACTCAGTCACTGCTACTGGTAGAGTCTGTGAGGCCACGCAATCGTCATGTGATTCATTCTCGCGCAGGCGCATGATGCAATTCTCATAGTGTACAATCATGTTAACAATTGTCATACCGTAGTCCAGATATAGGTGCAGGCATGAGTTCAGGCTCTCGCTCCTCTGATTACTCCGCATACCAAGAAATAACCCACCAGACAAATATGATGCAGCCCAAAGCTTCTTTTCCTGTACATCCTATGGAGCCATGTTTTTGTTTTCTCCGTCTGCCATTTCTGAACAAACACGGCTCATCTCTCCTCGAAAAATTGTATGTGTGGTGGCATAGTACAAGAGTGACCTGAATTCCTTCAATGACTTGTGATGGAGGTGATTCTGCATGTTCTTTTCAATATGCCATGAACATAGATGATGCCACACGTCAGGAAGCACGTTCCTAATAGCCCTTATCATTGCTGCCTCTCCATCAGTAATTACATACTGGGCTTCTTCTGACAGTGAGCTTTCAAAAACGTCTCTAGCAGCCAAACATACGTACCTTCAGTCTCATCTGAAACAATGGTGCATGCAAAAACCGTAGTGCAACGGTGATTGTTGAGACCAACAAAAGGGATAAATGGCATTCCATACCTATTCATCTTGTACGTACTGTCGAACACAGTGGCATCACCATATTCAAGATAATCCCGATGTGATTGCGAATCACACCAGAACATGTTGTTCAGCCTAACTTCAGCGTCAACAGTATGCTTAAGGAAGAAATCCGGATCCCTGTCCTTTCTAACCAACATGATTCCTATAGCAGTGTCAGCATCACCCTGGGCAAACAGTTTCATCTTCTCCCTGTAGCACATATTATACAACTTCCGCCTTCCAAACCCTGTCTTAGCGTACGAACCGTATGTTGGAAATATGCCCTAGAGACAATAATAAATTAGTTATTATTATATTTCTTAGTTCATGATAATCGTTTATTATCCATGCTATAATTGTATTGATTGGAAACACAATACTTGTGTGGATACATAGACAAAACACTGTCACTAGTAAGCCTCTAGTTGACTAGCTCGTTGATCAAAGATGGTCAAGGTTTCCTGGCCATAGGCAAGTGTTGTCACTTGATAACGGGATCACATCATTAGGAGAATCATGTGATGGACTAGACCTAAACTAATAGACGTAGCATGTTGATTGTGTCATTTTGTTGCTACTGTTTTCTGCGTGTCAAGTATTTGTTCCAATGACCATGAGATCATATAACTCACGGACACTGGAGGAATGCTTTGTGTGTATCAAACGTCGCAACGTAACTGGGTGACTATAAAGATGCTCTACAGGTATCTCCGAAGGTGTTCGTTGAGTTAGTATGGATCGGGACTGGGATTTGTCACTCCGTGTGACGGAGAGGTATCTCGGGGCCCACTCGGTAATACAACATCACACACAAGCCTTGCAAGCAATGTGACTTAGTGTAAGTTACGGGATCTTGTATTATGGAACGAGTAAAGAGACTTGCCGGTAAACGATATTGAAATAGGTATACGGATACTGACGATCGAATCTCGGGCAAGTAACATACCGAAGGACAAAGGGAATGACATACGGGATTATACGAATCCTTGGCACTGAGGTTCAAACGATAAGATCTTCGTACAATATGTAGGATCCAATATGGGCATCCAGGTCCCGCTATTGGATATTGACCGAGGAGTCTCTCGGGTCATGTCTACATAGTTCTCGAACCCGCAGGGTCTGCACACTTAAGGTTCGAAAACCTTTATGTGTATTTGAGTTATATGGTTGGTTACCGAATGTTGTTCGGAGTCTCGGATGAGATCACAGACGTCACGAGGGTTTCCGGAATGGTCCGGAAACGAAGATTGATATATAGGATGACCTCATTTGATTACCGGAAGGTTTTCGGAGTTACCGGGAATGACGAATGGGTTCCGGGAGTTCACCCGGGGGGCAACCCACTCCGGGGAAGCCCATAGGCATTGGGGGTGCCGCACCAGCCCTTAGTGGGCTGGTGGGACATCCCAAAAGAGCCCTATGCGCATTGGAAGAAAAATCAAAGAGAAAAGAAAAAAAAGGAGGTGGGAAAGGAAAGAAGGACTCCACCTTCCAAACCAAGTAGAATTCAGTTTGGGGGGGGGGGGAGACCTTCCCCCTTAGGTTCGGCCGACCCCTTGGGAGTCCTTGGACCCCAAGGCAAGGCTCCCCCCTCCTCCTCCTATATATAGTAGGGTTTTAGGGCTGATTTGACACAACTTTGCCATGGCATCCCGACCATATATCTCCACGGTTTTACCTCTAGATCGCGTTTCTGCGGAGCTCGGGCGGAGCCCTGCCGAGATAAGATCATCACCAACCTCTGGAGCGCCGTCACGCTGCCGGAGAACTCATCTACCTCTCCGTCTCTCTTGCTGGATCAAGAAGGCCGAGATCATCGTCGAGCTGTACGTGTGCTAAACGCGGAGGTGCCGTCCGTTCGACACTAGATCGTGGGACTGATCGCGGGACGGTTCGCGGGGCGGATCAAGGGACGTGAGGACGTTCCACTACATCAACCGCGTTCACTAATGCTTCTGCTGTAGGGTCTACAAGGGTACGTAGATCACACATCCCCTCTCGTAGATGGACATCACCATGATAGGTCTTCGTGCGCGTAGGAAATTTTTTGTTTCCCATGCAACGTTCCCCAACAGTGGTATCAGAGCCAGGTTCATGCGTAGATGTCTTCTCGAGTAGAACACAAAAGTTTTTGTGGGCGGTGGTGCGCGTTTTGCTGCCCTCCTTAGTCTTTTCTTGATTCCGCGGTATTGTTGGATCGAAGCGGCTCGGACCGACATTACTCGTACGCTTACGAGAGACTGGTTTCATCGCTACGAGTAACTCCGTTGCTCAAAGATGACTGGCGGGTGTCAGTTTCTCCAACTTTAGTTGAATCGGATTTGACTGAGGAGGTCCTTGGATGAGGTTAAATAGCAATTCATATATCTCCGTTGTGGTGTTTGCGTAAGTAAGATGCGATCCTACTAGATACCCATGGTCACCACGTAAAACATGCAACAACAATTAGAGAATGTCTAACTTGTTTTTGCAGGGTATGCTTGTGATGTGATATGGCCAACGATGTGATGTGATATATTGGATGTATGAGATGATCATGTTGTAATAGTTAATATCGACTTGCACGTCGATGGTACGGCAACCGGCAGGAGCCATAGGGTTGTCTTTAAACTAACGTTTGTGCTTGCAGATGCGTTTACTATATTGCTAGGACGTAGCTTTAGTAGTAATAGCATGAGTAGCACGACAAACCCGATGGAGACACGTTGATGGAGATCATGGTGTGATGCCGGTGACAAGAAGATCGTGCCGGTGCTTTGGTGATGGAGATCAAGAAGCGCATGATGATGGCCATATCATGTCACTTATGAATTGCATGTGATGTTAATCCTTTTTGTACCTTATCTTGCTTAGAACGACGGTAGAATTATGAGGTGATCTCTCACTAAAATTTCAAGACGAAATTGTGTTCTCCCCGACTGTGCACCGTTGCGACAGTTCTTCGTTTCGAGACACCACATGATGATCGGGTGTGATAGACTCAACATTCACATACAACGGGTGCAAAGCAGTTGCACACGCGGAACACTCGGGTTAAGCTTGACGAGCCTAGCATGTGCAGACATGGCCTCGGAACACATGAGACCGAAAGGTCGAGCATGAATCGTATAGTTGATATGATTAGCATAGAGATGCTTACCACTGAAACTATTCTCGACTCACGTGATGATCGGACTTGAGATAGTGGATTTGGATCATGTACCACTCAAATGACTAGAGAGATGTACTTTTTGAGTGGGAGTTCTTAAGTAATATGATTAATTGAACTAATTGTCATGAACATAGTCTAATGGTCTTTGCGAATTACGATGTATCTTGCGCTATAGCTCTACTGTTTTTATATGTTCCTAGAGAAAATTTAGTTGAAAGTTGATAGTAGCAAACTTTGAAGAGGATTGTCCTCGTTGCTGCGCAGAAGGCTTATGTCCTTAATGCACCACTCGGTGTGCTGCACCTCGAGCGTCGTCTGTGGATGATGTGAACATCCGACATACACGTTTCTGATAACTACACGATAGTTCAGTGCAAAATACTTAATGGCTTAGAAGCAAGGCACCGAAAACGTTTTGAAACGTCACGGAACATAAGTGATGTTCTAAAGAGATGAAATTGTGATTTCATGCTCGTGCCCTTGTTGAGAGGTACAAGACCTCCGACAAGATTCTTTGTCCACAAAGTAAGGGAGAAAAGCTCAATCGTTGAGCGTGTGCTCAGATGGTCTGAGTACGACAATCGCTTGAATCAAGTGGGAGTTAATCTTCCAGATGAGATAGTGATGGTTCTCCAAAGTCACTGCCACCAAGCTGTGAGAGCTTCGTGATGAACTATAACATATCAAGGATAGATACAATGATCCTTGAGCGATTCGCGATGTTTGACACTGCGAAAGTAGAAATAAAGAAGGAGCATCAATAGTTGATGGTTTGTAAAACCACTAAGTTTCAAAGGGCTAGAAGGGACACTTCGTGAAACGGCAAAACAGTTGCTGCACTAATGAAGAGACCCAAGATTAAACCCAAACCCGAGACTAAGTGCTTCTGTAATGAGGGGAACAGTCACTGAGGCGGAGCAACTCTAGATACTTGGTAGATAAGAAGGCTGGCAAAAGTCGAAAGAAGAATATTTGATATAAATGGTGTTGATGTGTACTTTACTAGTACTCCTAGTAGCACGAGGGTATTGGATACCGGTTCGGTTGCTAAGTGATTAGTAACACGAAATGAAAGCTACGGCATAAACGGACACTAGCTAAAGGCGAGGTGACGATACGTGTTGGAAGTGTTTCCAAGGTTGATATGATCAAACGTCGCACGCTCCCTCTACCATCGGGATTGGTGTTAAACCGAAATAATTGTTATTTGGTGCTTACATTAAGCATGGACATGATTGGATCGTGTTTATTGCAATACGATTATTCATTTAAAGAGAATAATGGTTACTCTATTTTCTTGAATAAACACCTTCAATGGTTTATTGAATCTCGATCGTAGTGTTACACATGTTCATAATATTGGTGCCAAAAGATACGAGGTAATGATGATAGTACCACTTACTTGTGGCACTGCCGCTTGAGTCATGTTAGTATAAATTGCATGAAGAGTCTCCATGCTGATGGATCTTTGTACTCACTTGATTTTGAATCACTAGTGACATGCAAATCATACCACATGAGCAAGGCCTTATTTTCATTAAGATGAAATAAGATAGTAACTTGTTGGAAGTGATACATTTTGATGTATGCAGTCCAATGGGTGCTGAGGCACGCAGTGGATATCATTATGTTCTTACTTCAATGACGATTTGAGTAGATACTAGATTATTTGCTTAATGAATCACAAGTCTGAAATATTGAAAAGTTCAATTCTGTTTCGGAGTGAAGTTCGTCGTAACAAGAGGATAAACTGTCTACGATATGATCATAGAAATGAATGTCTGAGTTACGAGTTTTGGTACGCAGTTAAGACAATGTGGAAATTGTTTCGCAGTTCATGCCACCTAGAACATCATAGTGTGATGATGTGTCCGAACGTCATAGCCACGCACTATTTGGTATGGTGCATGCTATGATGTCTCTTATCGAATTACCACTATCGTTTATGGGTTAAGCATTAGAGACAACCGCATTCACTTTAAATAGGGCACCACGTATTTCCGTTGAGATGACACAGTATAGACTGAGGTTTAGAGAAATCTAAACTCTCGTTTCTTGAAAGTTTGGGGTTTCGACACTTATGTGAAAAAGTTTCAATCTGATAAGCTCGAACCCAAAGCGGATAAATGCATCTTCATAGGATATCCAAAACAGTTGGGTACATCTCCTATCTCAGATCCGAAAGCAAAGTGTTTGTTTCTAGAAACGGATCCTTTCTCGAGGAAAGGTTTCTCTCGAAAGAATTGAGTGGGAGGGTAGTAGAACTTGATGAGGTTATTGAACCGTCACTTCAACCAGTGTGTAGCAGGGCGCGGGAAGTTGTTCCTGTGGCACCTACACCAATTGAAGTGGAAGCTGATGATGGTGATCATCAAGCATCGGATCAAGTTACTACAAGCCTCGTAGGTTGACAAGGTCGCGTACTACTACAGAGTGGTACGGTAACCCTGTCTTGGAGGTCATGTTGTTGAGCAACAGTGAACCTACGAGTTATGGAGAAAGCGATGGTGGGCCCAGATTCCGACAAATGGCTGGAAGCCATGAAATCCGAGAGAGGATCCATGTATGAAAACAAAGTGTAGACTTTGGAACAACTACTTGATGGTCATAGGACTATTGAGTAAAAATGGATCTTTAAAAGAAGACAGACGATGATGGTGATAAGTCACTATTAAGAAAAGCTCGACTTGTCGCAAAGATGTTTTCGACAAGATCAAACAGTTGACTATGATGAGACTTTCTCACTCGTAGCGATGCTAAAGGTCTGTTAGAATTATGTTAGTTGTTAATGCATTATTTATGAAATATTGCACGTAGGATGTCAAAACATTGTTTTCTCGACGGTTTCCTTGAGCAAACATTGTATGTGATACAACCAAAAGGTTTTGTCGATCCTAAAGATACTGGCAAGTATGCAAGCTCCAGTGATCCTTCAATGGACTGGTGCAAGCATCTCGGAGTTGGAATATACACTTTGATGAGATGATCAAAGATTTTGGGTTTGTACAAGGTTTATGAGAAACTTGTATTTCCAAAGAAGTGAGTGGGAGCACTATAGAATTTCTGATAAGTATATGTGGTTGACATATTGTGGATCAGAAGTAATGTAGAATTTCTGTAAAGCATACAAGGTTGTTTGAAAGGAGTTTTCAAAGGAATACCTGGATTGCTCTACTTGAACGTTGAGCATCAAAGATCTATGGAGATAGATCAAAAAGCTCTTAATGAAAGTTTCAACAAAATGCATGCCTTGACAAGTTTTTGAAGGAGTTCAAAGTAGATCAGCAAAGAAGGAGTTCTTGGTTACGTTGTAAGGTGTGAATTTGAGTAAGACTCAAAACCCGGCCCCGGCAGAATAAAGAGAATAGACGAATGTCGTCTTCTATGACTTAGCCGTAGACTCTAAAGTATGCCATGCTGAGTACCGCACCTGATGTGTGCCTTGACTCAAAGTCTGTTGAGAGGTACAGAAAGTGATCCATGATTGAATCACTGATCAGCGGTCAAAGTTATCCTTAGTAACTAAATAGACTAAGGAATTTTTCTCGATTATGGAGGTGGTTAAAGAGTTCGTCGTAAAGGGTTACGTCGATGCAAGCTTTGACACTAATCCGAATAACTATGAGTAGTGAAACGGATTCGTATAGTAGGGTACATATTTGGAGCATTTCCGAATAGCACGTAGTAGCAGCATCTATAAGATGACATAAAGATTTGTAAAGAACGCACGGATCTGAAAGTTTCAGAACCGTTGACTAAAACCTCTCTCACGAGCAAGACGTGACCAGACCCCAGAACTATATGGGTGTTGGATTCGTTGGAATCACATGGTGATGTGAACTAGATTATTGACTCTAGTGCAAGTGGGAGACTGTTGGAAATATGCCCTAGAGACAATAATAAATTAGTTATTATTATATTTCTTAGTTCATGATAATCGTTTATTATCCATGCTATAATTGTATTGATTGGAAACACAATACTTGTGTGGATACATAGACAAAACACTGTCCCTAGTAAGCCTCTAGTTGACTAGCTCGTTGATCAAAGATGGTCAAGGTTTCCTGGCCATAGGCAAGTGTTGTCACTTGATAACGGGATCACATCATTAGGAGAATCATGTGATGGACTAGACCCAAACTAATAGACGTCGCATGTTGATCGTGTCATTTTGTTGCTACTGTTTTCTTCGTGTCAAGTATTTGTTCCTATGACCATGAGATCATATAACTCACGGACACCGGAGGAATGCTTTGTGTGTATCAAACGTCGCAACGTAACTGGGTGACTATAAAGATGCTCTACAGGTATCTCCGAAGGTGTTCGTTGAGTTAGTATGGATCGAGACTGGGATTTGTCACTCCGTGTGACGGAGAGGTATCTCGGGGCCCACTCGGTAATACAACATCACACACAAGCCCTGCAAGCAATGTGACTTAGTGTAAGTTACGGGATCTTGTATTACGGAACGAGTAAAGAGACTTGCCGGTAAACGAGATTGAAATAGGTATACGGATACTGACGATCGAATCTCGGGCAAGTAACATACCAAGGACAAAGGGAATGACATACGGGATTATATGAATCCTTGGCACTGAGGTTCAAACGATAAGATCTTCGTAGAATATGTAGGATCCAATATGGGCATCCAGGTCCCGCTATTGGATATTGACCGAGGAGTCTCTCGGGTCATGTCTACATAGTTCTCGAACCCGCAGGGTCTGCACACTTAAGGTTCGATGTTGTTTTATGCGTATTTGAGTTATATGGTTGGTTACCGAATGTTGTTCGGAGTCCTGGATGAGATCACGGACATCACGAGGGTTTCCGGAATGGTCCGGAAACGAAGATTGATATATAGGTTGACCTCATTTGATTACCGGAAGGTTTTCGGAGTTACCGGGAATGTACGAGGAATGACGAATGGGTTCCGGGAGTTCACCGGGGGGGCAACCCACCCCGGGGAAGCCCATAGGCATTGGGGGTGCCACACCAGCCCTTAGTGGGCTGGTGGGACAGCCCAAAAGAGCTCTATACGCATTGGAAGAAAAATCAAAGAGAAAAGAAAAAAAAGAAGGAGGTGGGAAAGGGAAGAAGGACTCCACCTTCCAAACCAAGTAGAATTCGGTTTGGGGGGGAGACCTTCCCCCTTAGGTTCGGCCGACCCCTTGGGAGTCCTTGGACCCCAAGGCAAGGCTCCCCCCTCCTCCTCCTATATATAGTGGGGTTTTAGGGTTGATTTGACACAACTTTGTCACGGCAGCCCGACCACATATCTCCACGGTTTTACCTCTAGGTCGCGTTTCTGCGGAGCTCGGGCGGAGCCCTGCCGAGATAAGATCATCACCAACCTCCGGAGCGCCGTCACGCTGCCGGAGAACTCATCTACCTCTCCGTCTCTCTTGCTGTATCAAGAAGGCCGAGATCATCGTCGAGCTGTACGTGTGCTGAACGCGGAGGTGCCGTCCGTTCGGCACTAGATCGTGGGACTGATCGCGGGACGGTTCGCGGGGCGGATCGAGGGACGTGAGGACGTTCCACTACATCAACCGCGTTCACTAACGCTTCTGCTGTACGGTCTACAAGGGTACATAGATCACACATCCCCTCTCGTAGATGGACATCACTATGATAGGTCTTCGTGCGCGTAGGAAATTTTTTGTTTCCCATGCGACGTTCCCCAACACCGTACCTACTGACAAAGTTATCAAAAATGATGTGCTTTGTTATCCCAGCTCCTGTCATAGCTAAAATCTCTGCTTTCTAGAAATCTTTGATCACATTGTGGGACCGGAGGAAAGGGACTTCGTCCGGTTTTGCAAGAACATGGTTGTGATCATCAAAGAAACTGCTGACATACCAAAGTCCACTCTTTCTATCAAGCTTCACTTTTAAATGGGCGTCACAGAAGCATCGAGTCTCCGGTCTCAGTCTACGGGTCCGGCCTTCCATGGTTAAAAAATTTGCCTGTCATTTTCCTGCCCTGGAACAGAGATACCTCCTCATGCGTAAAACTTTTTGGGAACCTTTTCCAAATCTTTTCAAGTCCCTCCTGATACTGAATCCACGATCTTTGCGTACTGGTTGTAGAACATGTACGCCTCTCCTCCTGACCTGAATGTCTTGGCCATGACTTCCTAATGCCTATCCATTGTCTTTTGCTGATATTTATCATAGCCGATGTCAAGGTCAAACTCAAGATCGCCAACATGCTCATCGTTCCCATTAGGACCATCAACACCCCCCTGCAAAATAAGACATATCACCATGTTCGTCAGTCTGTTGCTATCTTTTCAGTTTTCATGAGTAATTTGAACATGTACTATAACTTCGCTCATATTTCCTTCATTAGATGCATTGTCATCATCCTCATCATTATCATCATCCTCATTATTGTCATCATCCTCATCATTGTCATCATGTAAAGTTCTCGCATCTGTGTCACCATCGGTATTTCTCTGTGCAGATTCAAAAGTGTAAGTGATAATACAATTTGTATGCTAGTAATAATACAACCACATATTTGAAACATACCTGGGTTCCACTTTCAACATAAGATTGTTCATCTATATCGTACCATCATTGTCATTGTCATCATTGGCATGCACCTATTTAAATTCAATAGCAATTGTAAGTGTTAATGTAATAGCTTATATTTTCATTATTTATAATCAACGTATACAACACTTACATTACCACTATATGATTCATCCTGACTCATATAGTTGTGTCCGAGTGATTTATTTGCATTCAATGACGAAAATTCATTCTCACTACTAGAGTCATTGCCAGCATATCCGGTGTTGTCTTGCTCTAATAATAAACCTTTCAATACGTGTTGTATCAATGTCACAATAAACACTCATACAATGAAATCATGAAAAATCGTATGGATTAAATGAAAAAACTTACTGTCCGTCGTCGAAGGGTTGACCGACATCGTTCGCTGTGTTCGACGTCGATGCACCGCTGCAACGTCGTCTTTTGAAGATGGTACGCCACGTCGGTCACTGCAACCGCCGGCGTCGAAGCGGAGGGAGGGGGGTCACGTCGTCGGTGGAGACGTGTGGGGTGGCGTACCGGCGGCGGCGGAGGAGACGACGCGTGGTGTAGTCGCGGCGGCGGCGAAGACGGTGGGGGAGTCACGTCGGCGGTGGAGACGAAGCGTGGTGGACTCGCGGCGTCGGCGGATACGTGCGTGGGTGGAGCCACGTCGGCGCCGGAGACGGCGGTGGAGACGACGCATGGTGGAGTTGCGGCGTCGGCGGCGGCAGCGGAGGCGTGCGTGGTGAAGATAGGTTTTTTTTCTTTTTTTCCAAACCAACCGCCGACGCGTGGGCTGACGTGATGGACGAACGGACGGGGCGACGGATACTATACACAACGTGTAATGATCATACTGCCCTTATACGTTTAGTTGGAGGGGGTTGTACCGAAGTGCTTCTCACAAACAAATATGTCTGTATTGTTGGATCTTATTGGCCTCCTACATCTTAGGTATGAGGGTAATCATGCCACAGTTAAGTCTATGCACATCGAGGGACCCTTCAAAGAAAGCCTTAAAGATATTCATAATATCTTCACACACACACTATCCCAACATTGCTGAAAGAATTCCATAGAAATAAGATCAGGACGAGGAGCTCTATTCACGTCCATGCTAAACAAAGCAAATTTAACCTCCTCGACAGTAAAAGGTCTAGTCAACAAAAAATTGTCAAAGTCATTAACGTTTTCATGTTCTCCCCACAAGTGAGGAGACAAAGGAAACAGGTTCCCATTGTGCAGGACCAAAGAGTTCTTTATAATAGGTTGCAGCATGTGCAAATAGGTTATCGGTGCCCTCTATCGTATCGCCATTCGCCTCTAAAGAGTGAATTAACTTTTTTCCTTCTCTTGCCATTACACGGTATTGTTGTCACCTTGCAGCAACCACCTCCCATTAGACATTTGGACCCACTGCACGTCTTCGTTAGCATAAAGCTCATTAAGCTCCACCATAATCTCCACTTTCTTATTATAATCTTCCACACTTAACTGAGTTAGCTCTTCTAAACTTTCCAGTATTAAAAGTTCCTCTTTCAGCTCATCTTTCTTTTTTTTATGCCCGAAGATATTAGAACCCCGCCCTTTGAAGTACTTTTTAAATCTCTTCAACTTAATGTTCAACACATCAATAGGGTCCAAACTATTCACATGTTGCCCCACACCCGCATGACAGTAGGTATGAACTCTTCATTTTTAAACCAAGCAACGTCAAAACAGAATGTTCTAGGAGGCTTGTGTTCAACACAGTTTAACATGTTGCCCATAGAGT
The DNA here is from genome assembly GCF_904849725.1 of Hordeum vulgare subsp. vulgare. Lineage (NCBI taxonomy): Eukaryota > Viridiplantae > Streptophyta > Magnoliopsida > Poales > Poaceae > Hordeum > Hordeum vulgare. Next base: position 85,295,607 of record NC_058520.1, read on the forward strand.
GGGTTTTCTTACTCACCGACAACCCTCCCCCCTAGTAATGTACGAGGTTGTGGTCCTTTTAGGGAATAGCTGGGATGTCGTTCAACTTTCATGGATGTGGGATCCTTAGATGTATTGCGTGTTAACGAGATCGTGGAGATATGAGCCTCCTCTCTCGGCCACTTGACTGACGGACGGATAAATTTAGGATGTAATTAGCACAAATGTTCATGCGTTGTAACGAAAGTCATTGTTACTTCATTGATGTGTCAGTGAGTTTCTTCAGTTTCATCAATGTAGTCTTCTTCCTCCAGCGATGTTCTTAAGTTTCATCATTGTAGTCTTCTTCCTCCCGCTCCGAACAACAACTTGAGAATAACTAAAGACTCGGTGCCATGACATGTAAATGCCTATGTTTTGGCATCGATGATTTATTATGCACTCGTATAAACCGGAATCAGCAGCATCCGAAGATAATTTCTTTATTTACTTCATTGGGCACCCCAGGCATATATGTTTCCGCCGTGTGTGTGCTGACCTATGTAGTCAATATGAGGACGATAGGAACACAAACAGATGCAAATCAAACTTCAAAAAAAATGTAAAACCAGAAAACAAGAAAATGCATGCAACGATTTTATTGGTAAAGGGAGTGTGTCCCCTCCTAGTTAATCTTATTTTTTATTACCAACTCTGGCCAATTTAATTGAGTCCTTAAGCAAATCTGGCCAATTTAATCGAGTACTCCCGTGCCCATCGCGCTCCAACCTTATCTTGTGAGCCACACTCATCCATCCTCGTCTCTCCTCCACACGCCTTCTTCTCCAAGCTCTCGATCCAGATGGGATCGAGGCCACCACCGAGCCTCCCTGTCTCCTCTTTCCTCCACAAGATCAGCACCGCCCGCCCCACCGTAGCTCCAGCGCATCTTCTTCTCCCACCTTTCTCCTTCTTCTTGTCTCCACCTCACCTGCCTCTCAGGCTTTTCTTTTTTCCCTTGGTCATCGCCCCCCAGCGTCCGGCATCGCTGCCAGCATCTGTTGCTACTCCTATTGATTATTGGTATTTTTTGTACCCCCAAAGTTTATCATCTGGGTCAATCCTTGTCTCGGACCGTGTTGGTTCTGCTAATCCGATTTCTTCGTGGAAGTATTTGATTCGGATTGTAATCGCTTTGTTCTGTTGCCATCCTCTGCTTGTTGACTTTCGATGCAGCAAGGTTGCTCACATATAAAAGTTGATAAGATTGGGTGCAAGGCAACAAGGTGGTACTATACTACGATGACAATCTTGTTTTGCAACACAAATGTATCTAGTCATGAGATTAGTTGGCTGCAACCTTTTGACGGAGGGCCTCGTCGCTGGGTCGATCCTAAGGATGAGGGGGCAAAAACAAAATGTTCCACATATATTCACATAGGAAGGACCACGGGTTGATTTCAAAGAAACGAAGGTTTTTCTTGCAAAATTGTCGATGATATATTTATTTGAAAAAACCTACGGGATGATTAATACATATATTAGAGGGTTATATCTAAAACTAGAAAAACGGTTCATAGTCACTTAAAAGAGGGACTGCGGGTTAGTTTGGATTAAATATAGAGGATTTTGCGTAAAACCTAAAAAAATGGTTCGACCTCACATACAGAAGGACTGCGGGTTAATTACTTGAAAAGACATGACTTCTTTTATAAAACGCCAGTGACGTACAACGAGAAGGAGTGTTTACTTTATTATTAGGTAGAGATGTGTATTAACAAGAGAGTGGATATCTGAGGCTCGTCTCTCTGAAAACTATAGATGCCTAATATTATTTTTATTGATCTGACCCTCATATGGAGTATATATGGAATACATAAGGGGATAAAGGCTTGGAGCACAAAACAAGTAATACATGGTTTAAACATTTTTTATGTCTACTCCTTATCTCTATCTTTAAACCCAAAGTATATTCTAACATTCTCCCTCAGTCATAGAGGACTGATTCGGACGATTGCGACTGAATTGGGCTTTCGTCGTCCTCTTCGCCGCGCCATCATCGACTGCATCTCTGATGGATCGGCACATAGGACGATGACTGCGTCCCCTTCTGGTGACGTCCTGCCTTCTCCTCTATTCCCACCCGCAGTCACAGCGGAAGTGGCATGGACGCTAGTGACGACGCATATGCTGTTGACTGGAGTTGTTGCCGATGAGTTGTTGTAGACACAGCCATTAATGACGATGTCGAGATAGCCGAGCATGGTGATGTAGCCGTGATCGAGGTAGTCGTGGTCGATGTGTGATCGTCGTGGATGATGAAGCCGCACAAAGCCGGAGGCGCTAAAAATGTGTTATAATGGAGATGCACACGTGGACGATGCACCTTGCGGATGTCAGAGGGTGTCGTCGACGATGAGTTCACCGGTTTTGTGGCCGTGTAGGTTTGTCGCTGTAGCGACGCCATGTCAATGCAATCGTGTCGACATAGATGACGCGGTCGAAGCCGTCATTGTGACGCGGTCATTGCCGTCGTCGAGGTCGCGTCTTGCAGAAAAATCTGTCACTGGACGCTAGGTGTCCATCTTATGGACGAGGTGGCGGCGGTGCGTTGACGATGATGGTGATGAACACCATGCTATGAAGACCTTGGCGATGGCGTCGCAGCAGTGTATCGATGATAATATGTCCCTGAAGGCGTCCCTTGTGGCGACCAAGTGTTAATGTCGTGTCACGCCGGAGAAGTCGATGAAGAATTACATCACTTTCCACACCGACCTGAACTGTGGATGATGTATGTTGATGTCGCTTGTTGTAGATGTATTCGACGAATATAATTTTAGACGATGTAGTCATGCAGCTCGGTGTCGCGACAGCGCAGGTTGGTGAAGATCGCTCGGTGCAGGTGAAAGTCGTGTTGATGGCTTGGTGTCGCTGCGCGGGGTCGGTGAAGATAGCATCAGTGCACGTGCGTAGAAATCAAAGACATGCGGGCCCTCCCGGTGTCCCGCGCTATGAGCCGGCTCGGTGAAGATGTTGATTGTGCAGCTAGGTTGTCGCGGTCGTCGACCATATCGATGAAGTCGCGGACGTAGAAGCAGCCTCCGGCTGGCTGTGTGCATGCACATGCCGATCCTGATCTCCATGTATGCATGCTTCCATGCGTGCACAATGGGACTGATTGGATGTACATGTTCATGGGCATCATCGTGGGCGCTACCGCATTCGGCTGCTGCGAGGAGTGCGCCCGGAAGAGGCCGATTGGATCTGACGATGGTTGTTCCTAAGCCGTCCAACGTTTGTTGTTGTTGGCATAGATCGGATCGCTAGGAGCTGCACGCGGCATCAGGCTTGCACGCATGGTGTGCGCTGCCTCGAGCTCATGGCTCGCATGAGCTGCATGGTTAACCTCGCCGTGACGTCGTCGTTGCAATACACGTCGGATGAATCTTACACTTGTACTCATCGAAATTTGAGGGCTGAGCTCGCTAGAAGAATTGATCTAATGGATCAGCTAAGGAATTCCGAAACCTACGAATTTTGATCTAATATAAAGAATTGATCTAAGTTACAAGAACAGATTTAATCTTCGATTGATCCGGTGCCGCGTCCCCGGAGAGAGAGGATTAATCTCCCGGGGGCAACGCGCTGTGAAAATGATGAAGGAACCTAGGTTTCGTTGTGGTGTGACTAACCGCTTTAATATCATGTCGAAAATTATAGATTGCTAATATTATCTTTATTGATCTGACCATCATATAGGGTATATATAGAATATATGTGAGGATAAAGGCTAGAAGTATAAGACAAGTAATACATGATTTAAACATATTCGATCTATATTCCTTATCTCTATCTTTAAAACCGAAATATATTCTAACAATCTCTCGACCACTTGATCCACTCAGGTTCAGGCGGACGAGTTTCTAACGGCGTCACTTATAGAAGAAAAACATTGTCTATGGCCGCCAACTGAAACCTAGTGCATCTTTTTATAGGACAAATAAAAAGAGGTGCGAGTGGACCATAGAGGCCTATGCTTCCTTTTTCACACTCACTTTCTCTAAGCTTTTTCGATCGAACCAAACTATCCAATTTCAGACCTGAGGACCGTCACCACGTGAAATATGAGGTCTTGTCGTTCTTCAGGCCTCGGCTATTAGGTCTGTAACATACCAAAAACTTCCAAAGTTTGGAATGATAATAAAAATACTAGCAAATAGTGCTCAACGACATGTCGCGTCACATAGTTTGATAAGCTATTTAGTTTTTCTTTCGTAATATTTGGTAAGTTGTTCGAATTGATCCGACAAATAGTTGGTACAAGAAAAAAATAGATCTAGTTGGTACATGAATAAGCTATCTACAACACCAAGTGATAGTGGGTACTGGAGGCAGAATTACAAAGCTGTTATTCTCTTCTTAGGTTTGAGATGTTGATCCTTCACTTGAGTTTGTCTTTAGATCAAATATAATAGAGCTGAGTCAGCTGGCTATAAGGAATAAAATAGTATATTTTTGCTTAGTTGGAGGAGAGAGAAGAGGAGAGAGAAGGTAAGCGAGCTCTTAGTTAAGAGTCAGCTCTAGCACGTGCTCCTAGCTAGGCACTTTGTGAGAATGAAAGGTGGGTCATATAATAAATAAGTAGTACACTCTTCTAACCAACTATTGTACATGTAGTTATAAGATGGGCTATAGGTGACATGGCATGAGCTTACAGCCGGCAGCCGGCTCTACTATTGTACTTGCTCTTTATATGTAGTGCTAGCGAGATGAATAGTTCTATTACTCTTGTTTTTTGTGGTTTATTCCCTGCCACACGTGGTCATCGGGGCTGGACATGGTGTTGATTCCTTGCATATCGCTTAGCTGATTTATCTAATGTTGACAATAAACCATGCCCGCACACGGTGGCGACCGAGCATGCAGATCATGGTGAGCCGTGCAGTTCCAGGTCGCGGGTGAGCAACGGCTCACGTTCGCTCAAGACCGAGTCGCTGGCGTGCGCGAGGTGGGTGCAGGCGCTGCGGTGCCGATGGCTACAAAGCTGGCTGGTTTGCTCGTTCCGTGGTAATCTGGTTAGTCCAAAAAAGGTGGAGTCAAAGTTATTAGTGCATGAGTTAGTTAGTGGCCTAATGCGGTGGCCAGTTAGTACGTACGTGGGCAAGTGGTGGGCGTGGAGGCTAGCTTGTGTGTGCTAGCCTGGGTATAAAAGCCCCTCCCCGTGTATTGATGTAGGTCGCTAGTGTGTGTAGCCGTGCTCCGGTGTGTTGCTGAGCAACGGGGTGTGCCGAGCCAAGTGCGAGGGGTCTAGAAGATGTAGTCTTCGTCGGGACCGTGGTGTGTGCCCGGTCGACGTGAGAGTTCTTCCGGATTGTGTCGCGTGCGTGCGTGTGTACCTCATGTGTGTGTTTGAGTCGTTGTGAGAAATAAAGCCAAGATACATGCGTTCGTGCGCCACGGCGTTCGTCGCCGGAAGGATCGTGGTGTCTCCTTCGTCTACCTTCATCCGGCGTTTAGGTCGCCGATGGGTTTGTCCCAACATTTGGTATCATGAGCTTGGTTGACTTGGGCGCGGTTCGTCGTGCTGGAGGCGTACGGGCGATGACGGCATTCGTCGGAGCTCCGGGCCGTGTGTCGGCTTATGGAGGTGTGTGGCGCGGCTGCCATGGCGGACAGGGGGGCGGCGCATGATGAGTGTCCGTGGTGAGCACGATGGCCGTGAAGGTGTTGCATGCGAGGTGGTGGCATGGAGATGCTGTATGGCGGCGGAGGCAGCAACGGTGCGGTACGACGCCATGAAGCAGCGTCCAAGAAGGCTCGCGTTCGGGTGCGACAACATCAACGGCGTAAGTCGCCGGAACGCCAGGCTTGTGTCGCCGAGGAAGAGGATTGCGGCTGCGGAGCGCTACGGCCGTGACGACAACCATGGCGAGAGCAGCAGCAACTCCGTCGACGACGAGCCCGTCATGCAGCGAGGTCATGGCTTAGGGGGTGAATGTTGACAATAAACCATGCCCGCACACGGTGGCGACCGAGCATGCAGATCATGGTGAGGCGTGCAGTTCCAGGTCGCGGGTGAGCAACGGCTCACGTTCGCTCAAGACCGAGTCGCTGACGTGCGCGAGGTGGGTGCAGGCGCTGCGGTGCCGATGGCTACAAAGCTGGCTGGTTTGCTCGTTCCGTGGTGATCTGGTTAGTCAAAAAAGATGGAGCCAAAGTTAGTTAGTGCATGAGTTAGTTAGTGGCCTAATGCGGTGGCCAGTTAGTACGTACGTGGGCAAGTGGTGGGCGTGGAGGCTAGCTTGTGTGTGCTAGCCTGGGTATAAAAGCTCCTCCCGATGTATTGATGTAGGGCGCTAGTGTGTGTAGCCGTGCTCCGGTGTGTTGTCGAGCAACGGGGTGTGCCGAGCCAAGTGCGAGGGGTCTAGAAGATGTAGTCTCCGTCGGGACCGTGGTGTGTGCCCGGTCGACGTGAGAGTTCTTCCGGATTATGCCGCGTGCGTGCGTGTGTACCCCATATGTGTGTTTGAGTCTTTTTTAAGAAATAAAGCCAATATACATGCGTTCGTGCGTCACGACGTTCGTCGTCGGAAAGATCGTGGTCTCTCCTTCGTCTACCTTCATCCGGCGTTTAGGTCGTCGATGGGTTTGTCCCAACAGATTCCTTGCATATCGCTTAGCTGATTTATCCAAGTAAATCAAGATCTTCATGGATGAGTGCGAGATCGGTGACCTCTGTGGATGAATGCAAGAGCGCTCGATGAACGGATTGATCTTAGTTATTCTGACGGAGTTGTCTTCCCTGTGACCTAGTTTGAGCGTGGGTCCATCCGTCAATAAAAAAAGTGTTAATTATGTTTTTCCGAAGAAAGTTGGTGATTTGTTACTTTCAATACCGGACCTTCATGCAATTGCCAATGTCATTTAGATTGACTACGTAAAAATGCAACCTAGCTCATTGCACTTTCATTACCATGCCATTTTTCCTTTTTTTTCATTGCTTTTCTTGTTCTATATCATTTTATTGCACCTAAGACCAAAGGGCCCTTGAAGCTATCTAACCTTATCTGATGTGTGTGAACTGGTTGGATAGGATTGCTCACGCTAGCTCGTTCTTGTCGTTACCGCTGGCTCGTCGCCGTACCTCACCGCTGCCTGCGCAAGCCACCGCAGCACTCCACCCTAGCTTGCCCACGCCTGTGCCAGCAACCGTAGCTCTCCGCCGGTGCGCACACACTCCTGCTGATACCCACCGCGGCTCGTTGCCGGTGCATGTGCACGTCTGCACGCATTGGCGCAGTTCATCCTTGCTTCACGGATGCATGTGTGAGCCACCGCAACTCGTCGCGGGTTCTCCCCCACGCCTGCGCGCGACAGCGCAGCTCTCCGCGGGTGCTTGCTCTCCCCTGCGCGCATTGGCGCAACTCGCCCTCCCCTGCTGGAGAAGTGTTCTGGAACATTTCTCTCTTCAGAAAAGAAATTCCCCACTCCACAAACAGTTGTTGTTCTTCCAGGTCGCTGCAATGGCGGAGTCAATTCACTGGTACAGCCCCGACATGAGCACAAAGGCAACCGGCTGGCGGTCATATGCCCATGGAAAATACTAATTACTTAATATTTCTTGCTGCAATTTCAGTGATGACTTCCAGATAGAGACAGTAAAGCTGCCTGGCATTGCCGAGCGGTGGCTGTGCCACTGAGGGCATCTCCAACAGTTTGTTGGTTAGGTTGTTGGTAAAATATGCCATGTCATCAACCAACACCTTAACATACAACTACTTCAATGGGTTGTATCTAGTTTGCCCAATAAGATGTGATGTAATAAATAAGGTGCTCTCTCATTCTACATTGGAGCTTGTGCAAGGGTGTTGGTTAATTTACATACAACCTTGCTCTCTTTCCTCATTTATTGCATGACACATCATCAAAAATCCTATGTGTCAAAATTACCAACAACTATCTTACAACCATTGGAGATGCCCTGAGTCGCTGGATGATAATATATGCGATTAATTTATGTTTGTCGTCCTCTTGTTCTTGTACGATTAGTATCTACCACTACATCATCTATTTTTGGAATGAAGAAATTAAACCAACATATATATACTTTTCTGTTGCTATGAGTGGAGTTTTATTTTTAATTAAATACCTAACATTTTTTTCGATAGACCGCAGCAGTATCTGCTGAGAATATTTCAGCGAATTGTTTCTTGTTATCCTATTTTTTGTCAGCATGGTTATATTAATAACAAAATGAATTTATTAATTGCTGCGGAGAGAACTGTCCAGCACTACTTTCTTGTTAATTTTTGTATGTCAAGCTTTCTCGGAAGATGGCATTAGGCAGTATTCTTTCTGATGGAGGCAACTTCTGATGCTACCTAGATTGACAAATCAACGTTTTTCATTGATGCCACTAGTATCTATTTTGACAGATCTACTTTTTTCATTGGCAGCACTACTATCTTTTCCATCAGGAAGCACTTGGCAGACCTGTATGCCTCGCTTCTATCTCCGACCTGGTATGTAATACCTTTTTCGTTGGTGCAAATCTATCTGAATTGCGCTGCTAAAACAAAGTCTTAGTATAAGTTACCTATAATCATCCGGCGCTGCTTATATAAGTTTTTGACAGAGAGTAGATCAAGTACTTATGCATGAAAAGGAAACAATAAAGGAAATTAATGTGCTAGATTTGAAAACCACAACCCAGTATTTGTGTTTAGTGAATTGATAGCATCATCACAAACACCAAACATATTTCTTTTTTATCTAATTAGTTAATTAACATACATGAACAGATACACTGGGTGAAGTATGTGTTCATCACTCCTCTGTCTAATACTCATCGCAAGCACCAAAATAAATTATCTTGAGTCTAGTTTTGTACAGAAAGACCAACTGATGGAGCTAGCATAACTTCCAAAAGTCAGTCTTGGCAAGAACTCCCATACTACTAATCTGAAAAAAACAAAATGAAAAAAGGTTAAAATTTAGAAGCAAACAATTAAGCAAAAGAGAAGTTCTCTCCAACCAAATAATATTTTTTTTTCTTTTTACCAACAGAGAATTAATTATGTACTTGTTAAGCCCAACTGGTGAAGCGAGCATAACTTCCAAAAGCCAGTCTTGTCTACTAACCTGAAAAAAAGCATATGTATATCCAAATTGCCAGAATGATCAGACTTGGTTGTAGAATCGCGAAATTATCCAAACGATGACAAGGTCCAGAGTTTGGTTTTGCAAACTAAGGCAAGAGGAATCCTCATGTTTCACCATAGACAATCAAGAGAAAAGTATGTTTTTGGTCCCTCCAGTTCTCAAAAAGTATAGACTTGGTCCTTCAAAAAAATTTGGTATACATTTGGTCCCTCAAGTGTCAAAACCGGATAAGTTTGATCCTAAACCAGATTTTGAGCCCGCTGACCGGGTTTGACCGTCACAAAACCATCTCGTGAACAGTACTCCGATTTTTTTTTAAACATCAAAAAAATCTGAAATTTTTTGGGGTCCAAAATGCTTACATGTGCAAGGTGTGATCGAAATTTCGTGATCTTTCGACACTCGAGGAGCGCCTGGCAAAAAAAAATATATCTGTCTGGTGAATAGTAATCCCAAAAAAAATCAAAACATTTAAAAAAATTCTGAAATTTTTTGGGGTCCAATATGCTTACATGGTCAAGGTGCGACCAAAAGTTTGTCATGAAATAACATCTAAGCATATTAGAACCCAAAATTTTTTTAAAGTTTTTTTGAAATTACTGTTCATCATGCGGCCAGGTTTCGTGGCGGTGAAACCCGGTCAACGGGCTCAAAATCTGGTTTAGAAGCAAACTTATCCGGCTTTGAGACTTGAGGGACCCAATGTATACCAAAAAATCTTGAGGGATCAAGTCTACTTACTGGGAACTTGAGGGACCAAAAACATACTTTTCTCGACAATCAATCATGTTTATTTTAAATTTTAAATTAACAGATGTAGTTATCAGCTCGTATAACCTTTGACACAAAAATGGAGCCACATATCTATGAGTGAGATTGTCAAATAAACATTGGAAACTTCCCTATCTAAGAAGCACAATGTGATGTGACATAGAAGATGCATTTTTCTCCATTCTAGGCTGACCTAGCAACATCCACCGTCCAGTTACATCTAGTAAAGTGTTAGGATTTCAACTTCATATATTGTTTGAGATATTACTAAGCACTGCAAACTACTAAGCAACCACAGAAGAGAAACTAATAATTGAGTTATCCTGAACAGCTTATCCTCTAAATCGAACTAATACGGAAGAAAGCTCTCTTTGCTCAAGATAAAATTTCTTCAATACATGTCGAAGTATACTTATGAACACCAGGGACATGAATCGTATTAGAAAGCTAACATGCTAAGATCATCGGAATACCTTATACGGATAAAAAGGGAGATGCTCTCAAAGTCGAAGTATCAAACACATCAGTTACAAATTTCTTTGACATTTGCACCTTCCTAGATATACCCTTGAAATGCCCCGTTCCATGTTAAAATAAAATTGTACCCTATTTTCTGTGTTGAACTACTAAAAGTTCTCTTAATTGCTTTGTTCGTAGTGGAAAAAGTGTTACATGGTAATCTGAATAGCTCAAAGGAAGTGCGGCCATAAAAAGATGTAACTCATCACGCATCCATCAGGAAATGAGAAATACTTTTTCTGCATCTAAACTGAATGCTTAGAGTCGTTGGAAGAACTATTCAGTACATAAGTAGATTTCTTTGCAAAAAAAGTACATAAATATATTGTAGTACTCTTTTTGCTGGAAGAAAGGAATCAAATAAAGCAGTAATACTTCTTGTGATTCAAGAATGAATGGTAAATAAATGCTTTCTTAGTATATACTATTTAGGAGCCACAACTTTGCTCAATTATTTTTTTTGAAAAGAATTGTTTTGTTAAAATAGAATTGTACTCCATTCATTGGCATTGTTTGATAAAAAAAATGCTTGTGAAGAAAAGGTAGGTAATCAGCCAACCACGAATCTCTGAGCACTACCCGTAATAAACAAGTCTGTAAATACTAAGCCAAATGTGCCATTTACAAAAGTTTTAGCTAGACTGTGTACTGATTAAGTTGTTACTGGTAGTGATTATAAGTGATGCCCACGGGTACAATAATATCCTCCTTAATGATTGTCCAAAAAGATTTAAAGAAAGCTCATGTAAAACCATCTGGACCCGGTTTTAAGAAGGTAGTACAGGACGCTTGGGCAACGGAAACTGGACATGTCCAGCCCTACCACATTCTGTTTCACAAATTGCGCGAAACTGCCTACATGCTTAAATGTTGGAGCAGCCAACTATTCTCCAATGCAAAAATTCAACTCCACATGGCCCTGCATGTCATTCTTCATCTCGACATGGCCCAAGATTCTTGAGTTCTTTCCCAACAAGAATAAAATTTGCGGGCTAGACTAAAGAGGAGAGTCATTAGTCTGGTCGTGTTGGAAAGGGCGAGAAAAAGCAATGCGCAAAGGTGAAGGATTTGAATGCAGGGGACGCTAATACCAAGTACTTTCATCTAAGGGTCAATGCGAGACGAAGGAAGAACTACATCCACAGGCTCAAAGTTGGTCCGGGTTGGGTAACCTCCCATGAGGAAAAAGCAAAAATTACACAATAACACTTCTCTGCTATTCTACAAAAACTTCAAAAAGGGCCACCTCGGTCTCCAGACCTTAATTGGGAGGCTCTTCAATTCAATCATCCAGTCTTGGCGACAACTTCATGGAGGATGAGGTTCTGACCGCCATCTCGCAAATGCCGGGTGACAAGGCACCAGGTCCAGATGGTTTTACATGAGCCTTCTTTAAATCTTGTTGGACAATCATTAAGGAGGATATGATGAATGTTGTGAACTCCTTCTCGAATCTTCAAACCACACATCTGCATTGGCTGAACTCAGCTAACATTGTGTTATTGCCCAAGAAAGAGGGCGCGGAGGACATTTCGGATTTCCTCCCCATCAGTCTCATCCATGCTTTCACAAAGATTATGTCCAAAATTATGGCAACCCGGCTAGCTCCCTTCATGAATGGATTAGTATCCCGTTCTCAAAGCGCTTTCATCAAATCAAGAAGCATACATGATAATTTTATGTTCGTGCGAGGCTTTGTCCGTCGCCTCCACCGGACCAAGACTCCTTCCTTGCTACTAAAGTTGGACATCAAGAAGGCTTTTGACTCCATCCGTTGGGATTATCTATTGGATTTGCTCCAGCGACGCGGTTTCCCCGCCAGATTCAGAAACTGGGTTACTGCTATTTGGGCCACCTCATCTTCGAGAGTCCTTCTCAATGGTATTTCGGCACGCCAATCAAACTCGAGAAAGGTCTACGACAGGGTGACTCGCTATCACCTCTGCTATTCGTCATCGCTATCGACCCTTTGCAGCAGCTACTTGATAAGGCCACGGAACAAGGCCTTCTTCATCGTCTTCGTGGTCGGGCTTCCGTAGTGCGTACCTACCTATGTGTTGATGATGCAGCTATCTTCATTGCTCCTATCAAATAGGATATCCAGAACCTCGCGACAATTCTGACCAGCTTTGGGGAGGTTACAGGACTTATGGCCAACCCGCGTAAGAGTACTGTTGCGCCCATCCGTTGTGCAAACGTCGATCTGGATGACATCCTTCAAAGTTTCCCCGCCACCAGAACTGGATTCCTGTTGTGTTATCTGGGTCTTCCTCTTTCCACACACAGCCTCACGAAATCGGACTGTCAATTCTTGGTGGACAAGGTGGCTAGGAAACTCCCCCCTTGGCAAGGCAGGAACATTAACATTGTTGGGCGATCCACTCTGGTTAAATCTGTGTTATCCTCCCAGGCCTTCTACTTCATCACCGCGCTCGACATTCCAGTTGGGACCTCTGTGGATATAACTAAGATTCAGCGGGCCTTTTGTGGGCAAGCACCAATATGGTGTCTGGAGGCCAGTGCAAGGTCAACTGGAAGCTGGTTTGCAGACCATTGAACCTGGGTGGTTTGGGAATCCTCGACCTCGATAAGTTTTCCAAAGCTCTCAGACTATGATGCCTTTGGTTCCAGTGGGTGGACCCCAAAGAGCTTGGATTGGTTTTGACATCCCTTGCGACGATGGGTCTGTTCTACTCTGCGACAACCGTGACCATAGGTGACGACAAGAAGGCGAGTTTCTGGTTCGCTCCTTGGTTACAAGGGCAAAAACCAAAGGACATGGCCCCAGGCATCTTCGCCCTCTCCAAGCGCAAGAAGGCATGTGTGGCACACACACTGACAAACAATGATTGGATTCGCCGCGTCGACATGCAGAGAGGACTCTTTGTCGTTCACATACAACAATTTGTTGATCTCTGGAGCAAGGTTCAGGAGGTTCAATTAGAGATGGACACGCAGGATGTCATTCGATGGAAATTTACGACAGATGGACGCTACTCTGCCGCCACAACCTACACAATGCAATTTGCTGGGTTGATTAAATCAGACATGCCAAGGATGGTCTGGAAGGTTTGGGCGCCGCCTAAAATTAGACTCTTCTCATGACTCATCCTCCAAGACAGAGTGTGGATAGCGGATAAACTAGACCATAGGGGCTGGCCAAATTACGGCCTTTGTCAGCTTTGCAAAAGAGTACCGAAAACTGCTACCCACCTCTTTTTTAAATGCCGCTACTCAGTCAGGATTTGGAACTCGGTCAATGATTGGCTGGGAATTCAATCACAGACCAATGCATGGGCATACCTTCCGTCTGTTGAGAAGTGTTGGGATGCTGACGGACTCACCAACGGCACACACAAAAAGGCTTTAAAATCTCTGAAGATGTTAATCTGCTGGGTAATTTGGAATGAAAGGAATGCTAGGGTATTTCAAAACAAGGCATCTTTGCCTACCCAGGTTGTTACTTCCATTAAGGCAGAGGCACAGTTATGGATAAAAGCTGGAGCTAAGTTTCTCGGGAACATTATCTCAGGAGGGTAATTATTTTGTATCTTTTATTTGGCTTGGGTAATTATTTTGTATCTTTTATTTGGCTTGTGTGGCCATGTAACGGACAATTCGTACTATCCTCTTTTTAATTAATGCGATGAGACAAATCTTTTGCCTGTTTAAAAAAAAAAGGAAGAAGTGTCCAGCAAGCATCGGGCTGCATACGCTCAAAATCCACAACGCGGCGGAAGCGCCCAAACTGTTATCCACGCGGTGGACGGCCTGGGAGTCGGCGGTTACCAGGAGCCTGCACAAAATTTCTTTCGCATGTGCCTCGAAAGCTCTCCAGGTCCTTCCACCACAACGCCGCCCCATTTGCCAAAATGGTCAAAGGGAACCAGATACTGATATTATCCCGCCACCGGGAAAGGGGTAGAGGGGGATGCATGCATCACTGAATTGGCGACCGGTGATGGAGAGACTGCAGTGGAGAAAGGCCAATGCAGAAATATGAGATGCACACAATGCCAGAGAAAAGTGGTGAACACGATGCACTTAACAGGATCGGATCGACCAGAAGATCCACGGCCGGATGCACGAATTGAATAAGGCATTAATTACTTCTAGAACATAAGCTAAAGAAAACATACTCAAATCCAACTTCAGTTAAGCAGCCACGGGCCGGCCCCCTCCCCCACCCCCTCCTCATTCACCCTTTCACCAAAAAGTGTTCTCGGCTCGAGTTGAAGTTGCCCCATTCCTCAAATCCTTTTCCAAATCAACAAATTTAAAGGTTTGGTCCGGGCATTTCGTCTCCAATCCCTCCCTTAAGGTAATCCCCCAATCCCCTCCTTCTCATCCCAAAAAAAATCTCATTTGGCGACTTTTTTTGCAGATGTGAGGAAACCCTAGTTCTTCATGAAACTTGGGATGTATTTGACATTGTTGCATTTGTTTGTATGTTAGGATAAGGGGTATGATGGGGTTAGGATTAGGGTTGTTTGGATGCTTGGATTATGGTTGTATTAGGGTTAGGGGTAAGATGAGGTTAGGATTATGGATGTTTGGATGTTAGGAATAGGTTTTATTTTTATTAAGTAGATTTTGTAGTATTTGGAAGATTGCTTATAGAAAATATTGTATGTTGTGTTGTTTAGGGATTGGAAGAACATGTTTTTATGTTCATCACGTGGACAAGGATGCCTTTTTTAAAGGTAATATTGATCCGGACCCGGATGAGCTTGACATGGTGTCCGGTTGCTATCCTAGCTATGCTGAATTGTTGGATTTGAATTGGATGGACCGAAGTGATGTTGTTGAGTTCGATGGTAGGCATAATGTGGGATTCGGAATGCACATTCGTTGGAAGACCATGCGTGTCAACTCCGAGCAACGTTGGTTTGCATACAAGGATAAGGTGGTCGAATCACTAGACAAGGCTCTAGAGTTATTTGTCATAAAAATAAATGATCCTAACTTGCACTTGGATTTGAACCGGGTTGCCTCTCCGATTGTTGAAGCTAGTCCTCCACGCATCAACGAAGAGGCCAACATTAAACCTCCTTTGACACAACAATCGAGGACCCAAAATTCGAAGATCCAACATGAACCATTGCTAGAGGAAATGATGAGCGCGATAATGATGAGAATGATGATACTATTCTCCATGACAACAACCTTGGTGATTTGGACAAATGTAATTTGCAAGAGATAATGGACCATTCTATTCCATACTCATGTGGCTATGCATCGGAGTTGGACGATGATGGTCCCGATGAAGAAGTTGATGAGGATGGGTTCACGGCAAAGCAGGCTGAAGCTTTCACGAAGGTATTAGGACGGGATCACCGGACACCATTGTTCGAGGATCTTAGTCTTGCGGATGAAGCCGTGGTTGACAGAGGCGAAGGAATATTGTTTGGAGTTAGGCCACCTTCTCACGAGACAAACATGGGTAGAATATTATTTTGCCGGGGTCAAAGTTTGAAACATTCCTTGAACTGAAGATGTGGTAGGATTAATATTCTGTTATGCATTATCAGCCACACAAAGTTGTTCATTCAAACATGAAGCTGCGTTACACGATTGCATGTGAGAATTGAGGATGTCCATGGATTGTCCGTGCAAGACCATGGAAATAAGGGCCCAGATGGAACATTGTCAGTTGTATGCCTCACCTGTGTCGAGGCAAGAGGGTTGATGGCAAGCTTTCGTCGCAAAACCACAGACAACTCACCTTCGAGTTGATCGCTTACATGCTTTCCAACTCCATCTCCTCTCTTCCTACAATGAGCATAAAAAGCGTACAAGACCTTGTGAAAGCCCTCTTTCACTACAAGGTGAAATACGGGAAGGCATGGAAACCGAAGCAATCCGTAATCAAGATGTTGTATGGTGATTGGGAGCAAGCATAGAACCAACTACCTAGGTTGTTGGGAGCTATTGCCACCACTAACCCGGGCATGGTTCATGTGGTCGAGCCGTACGGGGAGAAAACAAGGATTCATAATGGAAAGACGGTATGCGTATTTGGCCGTGCATTTTGGGCATTTGAGCAATCTGTGAGGGCTTTTCAGCACTGTCGGCTGGTCATCTCCATCGATGGCACGTTCTTGACCGAACAATTCAAGGGCACTCTGTTGGTTGCAATAGGAAGTGATGCCAATAACCGATTGATGCCTTTGGCTTTTGCTTTGGTTGAGACGGAGAACAATGTTAACTGGGAATGGTTCTTGCATATTTTGAGAACCAAGGTATTACCGTCTGAAAGGGAAATATGTATCATATCGTATCGCCATCAAGGAATACTTAACGCAGTTGACATTGACATTCCCGGCCATGCTCCTTTGCACCATCGATGGCGCATGAGGCATTTCTGTGCAAACTTCTACCAGGCATGTGGTCGCAAGGAGTTGACGGATGACCTTCAAGATTGTTGTCAAGATTTTTTGGACAAACGATTTGCAAGATTGTACAATGCTTTGGTTGCAAACAAAAAACTGGATGAGGTGGTCTTGAGTTTCTCAATAGGCACATTCAACTTCGGCCAAAGTGGGCACGAGCTTATGATGAAGATGGCCGAAGATATGGTCAAATGACAAGCAACATGGCAGAATGCTTCAACCGGGTGTTGAAGGGTGTGTGTGTGCATTGCCGGTGACGGTAATAGTTCAATACACATTCCACAAGTTGAGAGCATACTTTCTAAAGTACTCAACTGAAACTGATGATCAGATTGCGGGAGAGAACAAGGACAAGTACAAGTTCCCACCAAAGGTTGACAAATGGATGGAATTTCAATCACGGAAGGTTGACTCTGAAACAGCTACATTGTACAACAACGAGGATTGGACGTACCAAGTGAATGAGCCCGGAGGAACGACAAAGGATGGCCAGCAACACGGAAACAGGGCGTTCAAGGTATATTTATTGTTGTGTGATTGCTCTTGCGGGAGGCCAAGGTTGATTCATCTCGCATGCTCGCACCTGTACATGGCAGCTCGCACTAGGAATGTGGATGTCAACCATCCGCTAACCGTGAGGGAGTCTGAGTTCTTGATCATGACCACGAAGCATACATGGGCTCCTAGATTTGAACCATACTTTGACCAATCACAATGGACAGAGTATCCTGGAGTACAACTATGGCATGACCCATAATGGAAGGTGGTTAAACGGGGAAGACGAAAGATAAAGCATTTTAGAAGAGACATGGATGGATGGGGCCATGGTGGTGGCAGAGAAATGAGGAACAACCAATTCCAAGAGCCTACTAAGAGATCACATTGTGGAGAGTGCGGTGTAACAGGGAACAACACAAGAAGGTGTGCCAAGCCAAAGAACAAGTCCAAAAAATGATTCAAGGTCAAGCCAACCAAGTAGTAGCCAACAAGGTCCTAGCCAAGCAAGTAGTACCCAACAAGGTCCTAGCGCAACAAGTACAAGCCAACAATGTCCTAGCCAAGCAAGTAGCAGCCAACAAGTTCCTAGTCAACATGTTCCTAGCCAACATGTTCCTAGCCGACTTGGACTTACTAGAGGACGTGCTCATGGGATAGTGCATGCTGGTGCTAGAGGCAGGGGTGGGATAGGTCATGGATTTACTAGGATTGGTATGTGTGGATACCTACGATGACCATTTCCGTATGTCACAGTATTGACTTATATTTTTCATGTTGTTTCTCATGCTCCCTTCTATGTTAACCATGTAATATCATTATTTTACTAACTATTATGTTGTTGTTTTTTTGTAGGTATGGCGACGTCTCAACCCAACAAGGCAACAATGGAGTGGGGGGAGGACAAGGATGCAGTCGGTGAGGACCAGGGGTTGTGGGAGAGGGTTGCAAAGAAGTTGAGAGAGGAGGACGCAACCAAAGCGGAGAGGAAGAAGGAAGAGGATAGGGAAGCAAAGATGAAGGAGCTGAAAACAACGCTTGACCACTACTACTATGAGAAGCGGATTAAGGAGGAGCACAAGAAGTTGACGGAGAAACATCAAAGGGATTTTGTAGCAAGCTATAAGAAGGCAACCACAGAGAGTGCATCAAAGAGAGAGCGGGAGCATCAACACTTCACGGAGAGGGTGATGAAAGAGGCTTCAAAAATGCGCAAAAGAGAAGATGAAGAGGAAGAAGAGAGGAAGAATAAGAAGGGAAAGGGGACTTGCTCGACAAAATAGAGCGTGCTTCTTCTATTCATCATGCGCGCTTTCATCTTTGAACCTATTGTGTTGTTGAACCTTGTCCACTTGCGCGCTTTGTTACTATGAAACTCCATTATTATGAAACTCTTTTATTATGGATCTCATGTATTTGGAACTTGTCTACTATGAAACTCTTCTATTATGAAGCTCTTTTATTATGGAACTCATGTATGTGTTACTGTGATAATTTATGATTTGCTATGCTCGATAATGATGTGGTTGTGATAATTTGTGACTAAGTTGTGCTAAAATATATGTGCTGCAGTTTTCAGTGTGTGGCGCTGTAATGCCCCAAGTGTGTAACCTTCCCTTTTTGGAACACTCTTCATGTGGGTCCAACTTGTCATGGACATGAGAGTTATCTATGCTATGATTTCATGTGATGTCACTTATTATTCTTCCTTGCATGCATGCATGCCATATCATATCATGTCCATGTCCTTGTGATGTTGCATTGTGTTCTTATGAGATGATGTGATGCTTGTGGTCTTGCGTGATATGTGGTTTGTGAAATGTGTGGTATGGTGCAACTCTAGTAGATTGCATGTGTTAGTAGGAATAGATGTGGTTTGCATAGCTTCAAGACTCTCTCTCTCTTTTATTCTAAGCCGAAATCTCTTTGCCTCTTCTCTGTTTTTAAAATGTCCAGGGTTTAGCATATTTTTGTGGTGAAATTGTAGAGGTGAAGTTGCTGCTTTAATCCTTATTTGCAAGGTGCAAATATTTCCAAAACAACCAATGTTAATGCTGTTTTGAAAATATTTAAATGCCCCAAATACTTCTTTTCTATTTTTCTTAAATAGGTCATGATTTATCATGACCAGGGGTATTTTTGTTTTGTTTTTACCCCCAATATATTTTTCTGTGCTTTATTTCTTCTCTGGTTCTTCGTCTAAATAGAAAAGGCTCCAGGGAATTAATTTCTCTTATGTGGCGCCTCAGGTGGGCTCTCTCCCTCCTCGCGGCCCACTCCTTCCCAATCTAGCGCGGTGGCCGAGTCCCATGACCTCCTCCCTCCTTCAGACGCCGTCTGCACCCCGTGCACCCCCCTTTCCGTCAGTCTGGCCGAGACACAGAGCTGCCGCCGTGAGGCACAAACGTTGAGGTCCCCCCCATATATGTGGACGTCCGTGCCTCCCATCTTCCCTAGGGTTCCCCTCTCTTCCCATCTGCGCCGCCACCCCTCTCCATCTCCCTCTATCTCCTCCTTCTCCCTGGTAAGTACTCTGTAGTTCCATCCAACAGAGAGAGAGAGAAGTGCAATGCCGTCGTCCTCCGCGTGTTCGTCGACTCCGGCGCCGGCCACCATGTCCGGGGCCTCGGGAGAGGCGCCCGCGCTCCATTCCCGTCCTCGGTGAGGCCGGGGAGCGACCTCTTCCATGGGCAGCTCCACGTCAACGGCACGCTCTCGGTGGACTCCCCCTGTGTACCTCTACTTCGTCTACAGCAGCGATTCGATGCGTCTTCTTCCCCTCCGGCTACTTCTCCAAGCAGATCGGCTTCTCCTCTTCCTTCCCTAGGTGATGGATCTCTCCTCCCTCCTCACTTGGATCGGCCTAGACACGTCGGAGCTTCTCTGTCCCGAGAGAGTAGATCGACCATGTGCGTTGTGTGTGTTGTGCGTTGGATGCGCTCGGTTGCCGTGAGTGCAGAGAGGGGTTTCCTCCCCCTTGTGGAAGCAGCGCCGAGGTTGTGGTGGATCCCCTCGTCGTACTAGCAGTCGTAGAGAGACCAGCACCGGCGATCTCTGTGTCGCCGGCTCGCAGGTGCAGAGCAGGGTATAGTAAGTTGTGCTAGTTTACCTTGTTTGAGATCCATGCTCTGTCAGACTCCCGTTTCGTAGCGTAGTGGTGTGTAACTGTGTTTGTTCTCGCGTGGTTGTGGGTTCGAGTCCCAGGGGATGCACCCCCCCTTTTTGAATTTATGTCGGTTCAGTGGCTTGCCGCAGCAGGACAACTTACCCAGCTCCATTCCCCTGTTCTGTCAAACCAGTGACCTGTAGCAGAGTGGTGTGGCTATGTGGGTTGTTGTGTTGGATACAGTAGGTCTGGGGTTCGATCCCAGTACCTCCCCTATTCTTTTCCTTTGTGTTCTTTTATTTTTTTCCCTTGCTGAATTGACTTCTAAGGAGCCCCTGAATATTGTAGCTTGTAGTTGCTCTTCCTTGTATTTTTTTCCCTTCCTGCCTAGCTTAGTTGTTTGTGCATGTTATAGGCATAGTGTAGGTTGTGTGTGATGGCACACATACAAGTAGTGCATGTGGTGCTAGGTGAACTTGCTAGTTGTGTTTATATATGTGTGGGTTGTTTGCAAAATTGCAAGAATAGTATTGTTGTGTGTGATGCACTAGAATGGCATGTGTAGATGCATCTTATGAGATTTAGTGTAGGGTGTGGTTGTGCTTGTGATCTCATGAGTGTGGTGTGTGTGTGGATGGGTTTACCCCCTCCCCACATACCATGTGATGTGTGTGCATGTGTGTGTGTGTCACACCCATGCCCAAGTTATGCTAACCTTGATATGCTCATGATCTTGCTTATATAGTAGGGGTAGTATCTATGGTGACAACTAGGTGTGTGTCCTCAATTTCATGTGTAGGTGATGTTATTATGTTGTGCTTGTTGCTTGTGATGGTGTGGTGATGTGCCAAGGCACATAGGCATGAGGTCTACCCCTCATGTACCCCATTGATGTTGTGGTCATGTGCAAGTGCTTGTGTAGAGATAGTTCTAGTGAATAGCACATGTGATGATGCACTATTCACTACATATGTTTCTTTGTAGTTTTTCTTCACTAGTTTGTGCTCACTTGTTACAAGCAAGTGCATATGTTTTATATATGTTTTTGGGGTAGTATCATCCCAGGAATCCATTGTGAAGTCATTTTTGCCTTTGGAACACTTCTTGGAGATGACATATTTCAGATTTGTTCTATGTTTAGAGCTTGGTTCCATGAGTTGTGTGTGCACAAGAGTTTGGTTCTTGGTTGTGGTAGTAGAGGGTGACCCCCTCTACCACATGTTGGTTTCATTTCATGTTTAGGAATCCATATGTGCAAGTTTTGTCCAATCAAAGTAGGCATGTGGCTGAAATTCCATATTAGTGAAAATTTGAGATTTTCACTAAGTCTGAGAATCTGTTTATATTTTCTTCTCGTGTTGATGAGCTTGTGCAGGTCAATGTGTTGTGATTTAGCCTTTGATTTCAACTGTAAAGTTGAAGCTTATATGTTTGTATAGCCCCCTGTAAATTTTCATTCCATTTGGAGTCATGTAGATATTGTTTTGACTGCTGTCAAAATGCTTCAGAGAATAAACAGATAGTGAGAATCTGGAATTTTCACTAAGTCCCTGAAATCTGATATTTTTGGGCAAGTTTCCAGCTGTCTAACTTTCTGTGTTTAACTCCTTTGTGTGATATTTTTGCTTGTGCTTGTAGTAATCTTGGATATCTACAGCCACATATCTTATTTGGCATGTTTAGATGGCTGTAGGTGCTTTGCATGTAGCTCACAAAGTGCTATGATGCAGTTTTATGGCAGATTGTGTAGTTTTAGTATTTTGATGTTTGTGAGTGCATAGTTGATGGTGTGGTGATATTATTTTCTTGTGCTTGTAGTACACTTTGATAGCTACTGCCACATATATTATTTTGCGTATTTGGGTGGTTGTAGATGCTTTGCATGTAGCTCACAAAGTGCTATGATGCAGTTTATGACAGATTGTGTAGTTTTGGAGTTTTGATGTTTGTGAGTGCATAGATGATGGTGTGGTGTTATTATTTGCTCCACCCCATCCATGTTGGATTGTTTTATGTCTTGGCTACCTGGAAATACCAGAGTTGAGCCATTGGAATGTGTTGTGATGAATTTGGCACGTAGGGCTTCATTTCTTGTTTCGTTGTTTCCCGTTGATCCATAGCTCCGTTTGTAATGTTCTTTATATGCTTTTGCATCGTTTTCACGAGACGCATCTGATCATGTCATTCTCATGCATGACAAGGTATCTTAGAATGTATTTCTGTCCAGGAACATGTATTTACTGCTCATGCTTGTGCTAGAGATAAAAATAGTGATGCATGCTCATATTCATCTCATGCATCATGTGCTTGTTGCATCTTGAGGTGTTGTTGTTCATTGGATGTTATTCTTATGTTGAGTAGCACCGGGATCGGAGAACGAGTACGTGGATTCGGGAGAGTACGTGCAGGACGAACAAGAACAGTTCCAAGCTGAGGATATCATAGGCAAGATGATATGACCTTGATTCCATCTCTAGACTTGTTATGCTAGATTACGTTTCCTTGTCATATGCTCGCTTCCTACACTGAAATAAGTGCCTCCTGATATGCCATGAAACCCAAACACTTATCTGTTCCTAGCAAATCTTGAATGGCTAAGTAGGCTTTGCTCAGCTACTAATGTTAGCGTTGCTAGATGCAGGTGCTTTGTCTCATGTGATAACATGAGCTTGATATCATTATCTTAATTTTGTTATTTAATTATTGCACCTATATACTTGGTAAATAATGGAAGGCCTAGCCTTTTGTCGGGTGTTTTGTTCCGTTATTGCCGCCTTAGTTACCGGCTACCGGTGTTTGATTCCATAATGATCGCTCCTAACACGTTCGGGGTTGTTATGGGGACCCCCTCGATAAATCGCGTAGTGTTAAGACTTGTCCGGAAGGACCCAACATTGGTGTTAATTTGCTAATCACTTAATAATAATCTGCACATGGAATAGCTACCCCGAGGAATTTAATCAACAACCCAGGCCAGTGCTCCTCATGAGTGTTGGTCCAACCCAGAGCAGCTTATTACGCTCCCCGGGGCAACTCAGTGTTTTGGCGTGGAAACCATCGCTCATCCGGCGTGTCCTGAGACTGAGATACGCGGCTCTTATCAGGGTCGTCGACACGTCGGGAGGTCCTACTAGCCTTGTCTTACCTTAGCGATATATCTTGCGTATAGGAATCCCGGTGAAGCTTTGGTCCTCCCCAGAGTTGAGGTTTTCCTCTAAGGAATCTGACGAGATCACGAGATTCGTGATAGAGGATTACTTTGCGGCCCGTGTACGTTTGTGATGGACTAGTTGGAGCACCCCTGCAGGATTTAATCTTTCAGAAAGCTGTGCCCGCGGTTATGTGGCAACTTGGAATGTTTTGTTAACATCCGGTAATAGATAACTTAAACATAAGCTAACAAAATTGCCAACGGTGTGCATAACCGTGACTGTCCCCTTCGAAGATCTCTCTTCGAACAGGAACGCGGTGGGGTTATGATTGACGTAGGTAGGTGTTAAGGATCACTTAGTGATCATCTATCATCGATCGCTAGAATAGACTACCTTCATACTTCTTCTACGTAAGTTAGCCACCATATAAGGCTTAGGATGCTGCAACCTAAATACTCCACCTTTCCAACCTAATAACTTGACTAGATCTGGCACCAAGGTCATAGATTGCTGAGTCCCCGTGGCTCACAGATTCCTTCACAACACCAACAGGTTCAGGTACCCCCGAGACAGGTGATCCCGACGGCACGCAGCTGGCGTGGCAGTACGATGAGGAGAGCGACCGCCTGTACGTGAACTATCCAGAAGATTGAGGCGTGGTCGTGATCATGGGCAAGCATGCAGGATAGCATAGTCATTTCCTTTGTTTTGTAGTCCGTAGCGGAACTACCTTGTTTGGATGCGTGATGTACTCTGATATATTTATGAGATGGCAATTGAATCTCTTATTGTCATTCTATTGATATTATGTATGTGCTATGTTACCATGTTTGCGAAACGCTTAGATGCGCTTCTTTCCAATTCGGGGCCTCGTTCCCCAAATCGGAAAGGACCGCATCTTAGTCGTTACAAGTTGGTATCAGAGCGTTACGACCATAGGAGCCTTTGTGTGATCGTACTTGGCCGAGTCGAGTCTAGTAAAAAAAATTGAATCTTAATTATATCGGAGAGTAGGGTTCTTTTTCCCCTCTTCCATGCTGTGGTGAGGTTCCCGACTTAGGAAATCTTAAATTCTACTCCTTTTCTCGCTCAATTTTTTTTATGATCACGCGGGTATTTGTGAAATCTATATGATTTCGATGTGATGGAGTTCTGTCTTGGTGCCTCCTGTCTGCCTTGATTTCTTTCGGGGAGTTGAGCTCCAAGGGATCTTGCGCACATCGCCATCATTCAGATTTCTGAGTATCTAAGAACGAAGGATGTTCGTTAGTGCTTCAATACTGGTAGTGGCGAGATAACCCCGATGTCCCCAGTACTGGTGCAGATTGTTCAGGAGTACTGCCATACTTGGTATCGTTGTGATCACGAGGGTCTGTTGTAGATGAAGGTCCGAGATGCTGGTTGTGTGTTGACGGGTGTGATAGAGGTGACGGGTTAGTATAGGAGTTGTGTGATATTACTCCCTATATCCGTGTACCAGATTGCATGACCAGTTATTTCAGGAATTCATAGGTGGGATATCAAGTAGTATCTTATAGGACTATATTCCTACAGATGTATGATTGAGGTTGGGATTCGATGTTCAGTGGGTGTGTTTGTTCATGGTCGTCTTACAGCGGTTCTCGTTGTGTCTTAAAGAGTCCTTGTAGCTCGCTACGACTCGGGGATACTTCGTATGTCGTGTGCACTACCTTGCACAGGATGGCTACTGTAAATTCGAGGCCGTGCGATCTTATCCACGAAGATATCAGACGAAATCTCGATCATATGTTTGTTCCGAGCAATTCTAGCTCATACTTGTTTGCAGTGGTCTTAATTAGAATTTTGTCGACCATCACTTTGAGGAAGCATTCTTACTATTTTGTTCGAGTGCAATTGCTATATTCCTGTTTAGATATTCCTGTCATTTTGATTCCGCTATATCTTCAATATATTTTGTGGCTAATGTGTTGTCCGTCTTCAGGATGGCTCCACCAACGCGTCAGAACCCAGGGCGTGAGGATGTGCCGCCACCACCTCCTCCTCCGCTGCCGACTCCTCCTGCTGAGGCTTGGCAAGCGGCGATGGCTACTACTAATGCAAACACCCAGATGTTGCTATAGTTGTTGCAAGAGAGAGCTAATCAGCAGCAAGGCAATTTCCAGCATGGTGGCAATCAGTTTGCTAATCTGAGTCAGTTCCTGTTGAATCAGCCAAAGACTTTCACTTCCTGTGACCAGCCATTTGATGTCGAGGATTGGATCCGTGATATGAACAAGAATTTCGAGTGTAGCAATGTTCTTCCTGAGGATTTTGTCAAATTTGCAACATTCCAGTTGAAGGGGCAGGCTTCTATCTGGTGGTAACAGTTGAAGGATTCAAGAGGCGCTAGAGTGATCACTTGGGATGAGTTCTGTCGTGACTTCAGGTCCCACTACATTCCTTCCACCTTCGTGGAGGAGATGCGTGAGAAGTTCAGGCACTTGAAGCAGGGTGGCAATTCCGTGTACAAGTACAACGTTGAGTTCCACGAGCTAGCCCGATACGCCTTGCAGGATATCCCTGATCAGAAGAGAAAGAATTATCAGTTCAGAGGTGGCTTGAAAGAAGATTTGCAGTTAGCTCTTGCTTTGCACGATCCTGAGCAGTTCGACAAGTTCTACAACTTAGCTCTCAGGGCAGAGGCAGCCTTGCTCAAGGTGGAGAATTCTAAGAAGCGCTTCAGAGATTCCAACTCTTCCTCTACTCAGGTGGTTCAGAAGCAACAAAAGTTTTGGGTGTCTCCTCCTCCTCCTCAGCACTCGCAGCAGCTCAAGCACTTTGGTGGCCGTGGTTCTTCCCACCCACCCAACCCTGTCTTTCAGCAGAGATTTCAGCATCAGAAGCAAGGGCCTCCTCAGACTCAGTACCGGCAGCCAGCAGAGGTTACTTGTCACAAGTGTGGTCAGAAGGGTCATTATGCCAACAAGTGTACTTCTTAGCTCCGACTGCCGCCTCCTCCTCCAGGCAAACCTCCAAGTAATGCTCTTGTCAAGTTCAACCCCAGATCAGCTCGAGTCAACATGGTGAATGCGGCTGAGGCAGAAAACTCGTCAGATGTGATCATGGGTAACCTCCTCGTTAATGATATTCCTGCAAAAGTGTTATTTGATTCTGGTGCATCGCATTGCTTCATCTCCAAGCCTTTCATTGCTAAGCATGACATTCCTGCAATTCATTTGGATAGTCCCTTCTGTGTGGTTTCTCCGGGAATGCGCATTAGTTCTCACATGTAGGTTCCGGATGCTTCTGTCAAGATAGGCAGTTATTCTTTTCGGGCGTCTCCTATTGTCTTGGGCGAGTCCGGCATTGACTTGATCCTTGGTATGGACTGGCTGGCCATGAACAAGGCATCGATTGATTGTGAAGCTAAAGAAGTGAAGCTTACCCACTCTTCGGAGGACGTGATTATATTCAGGGCGCGCGATGATACAATCCGTCTGTTCTCTTTGAATGAAAAGGGTGATATTAATCCTATTTCGCAAGTCCCAGTGATCTACGAATATGAAGATGTGTTTCCAGAAGAGCTCCCAGGCATGCCTCTGCACTGAGAAGTTGAATTTGTGATTGAGCTTGAGCCAGGCACTGAGCCCTTGTGCAAATGGCCGTACAAATTGGGTCCAGAAGAATTGAAGGAACTTAAGAGGCAACTCGATGAGTAGGAGCGTTTGGGTTTGATCAGACCGAGCTCATCTCCGTGGGGCTATGGAGTTCTGTTTGTCAAGAAGAAGGATGGCACGGACCGACTGTGTGTCGATTACCGTCCATTGAACAAGAAGACAATCAGGAACAAATATCCACTTCCGAACATAACTGAATTGTTCGAACAGTTGAAAGGTGCTAAGGTCTTCTCCAAGCTTGATCTCAGAATGGGCTATCATCAAATTCACATTCGTGAAGAAGATATTCCGAAGACTGCCTTCAGGACTAGTTTTGGATCGTATGAGTATACGGTCATGTCTTTTGGTCTGGCTAATGCTCCTCCGACATTCTGTCGATTGATGAACTACATATTCTCTCCGTTCAAGAATGACTTTGTCTTGCTCTACCTCGATGACATTCTGGTCTTTTCTGAATCTGAGGAAGAACATGAAGAACATCTCAGATCGGTGCTTGATAAGATGAGAGAGTACAAGTTGTATGCCATGTTTTCCAAGTGTGAGTTCTGGCTGAAAGAAGTTGTCTATCTGGGTCACATTATCTCTGCCGAGGGCATTAAAGTTGATCTGTCCAAGGTTCAGGCCATTGTTGAATGGGAACCTCCGCAGAATGTGTAGCAACTTCGAAGCTTTCTCGGGCTTGCAGGCTATTGCAGAAGGTTCATTGAGAACTTCTCCAAGATCGCCAAGCCGCTCTCAAGTCTTCTTCAGAAAGGTGTGAAATATGCTTGGTCTCCAGAGTGTCAGTTGGCCTTCGACACACTCAAAGAGAAGCTCACCTCCACTCCAGTCTTGGTTCCTCCGGATGATTCCAAGCCTTACCAGGTGTTCTGCGACGCTTCTCTCGAGGGTCTTGGTGCAGTTCTGATGCAAGAGAAGAAAGTCGTTGCTTATACCTCCAAGCAGTTGAAGCCAGCGGAGAAGAACTATCTTGTGCATGATCTTGAGCTAGCAGCTGTGATACATGCTCTGATGACTTGGAGACACCTCTTGTTGGAACGAAAGGTTGAAGTTTTCACCGATCACGAGAGTCTCAAGTACATCTTCACTCAGCCTAACTTGAATCTTCGGCAAACACGTTGGGTGGAAATGCTCCAGGATTTTAATCCGAGTGTTGAGTACACGCCAGGAAAAGCTAATGTCGTGGCAGATGCCTTGAGCAGGAAGGCGTACTGCAATAGTCTTATTCTGCAACCTCTCCAGCCTGGTCTTTGTGAGTCTTTCAGGAAGCTCAACCTTCAGTTAGTACCTCAAGGATTTCTTGCAAACCTTCAGATCTCTCCTACCTTGGAAGATCAGGTCCGAGCAGCACAGCTTGTTGATGCAATGGTGAAGAAAGTCAAGATTGGCGTGGCAAAGAGTCTTCCCAAGTATACGTGCTTCAGTGTTGATGCCACAGACATGTTGTTCTTCGAGGATCGTCTTGTAGTACCGAAAGGTGATCTCAGAAAGGTAATCATGGAAGAAGCTCATAACTCTCTGCTCTCTATTCATCCTAGAAGCTCCAAGATGTACCAGGACTTGAAACAGACCTTCTGGTGGACTCGTATGAAGCGTGAGATTGCTCAGTTCATAAATGAATGTGATGTATGTCGAAGGGTGAAAGCAGAGCATCAACATCCAGCAGGTCTTTTGCATCCTTTGCCCATTACCGAGTGGAAGTTCGATCATATTGAGATGGATTTCGTCACCAGGTTTCCAAAGTCCAAGAAGGGTAATTATGCCATCTTCGTCGTCATCGACAAGTTGGGTAAAGTGGCTCATTTTCTTCCAGTCAAGGAATCCATTTCCGCAGCTCAGCTTGCAGAGTTGTACACCTCCAGGATTGTGTCTTTGCACGACGTGCCTATGATGATCTCTTCGGATCGCGGAAGTATCTTCACTTCCAAGTTATGGGACTCTTTTCAGTCTGCAATGGGCACGAAGATCCGCTTCATCACAGCTTTTCATCCTCAGACTAGTGGTCAAATGGAGCGAGTCAATCAAGTTCTTGAGGATATGTGAGAGCCTGTGTTATCTCTTTTGGCATGAAGTGGGAGGATTGTCTGCCATTTGCGGAGTTCTCGTATAACAACAGTTATCAAGCTAGTTCTGGCAAGGCTCCGTTTGAAATTCTCTATGGCAGGAAGTGTCGTACCCCGCTCAACTGGTCCGAGAAGCGAGCGTCAGATCCTTGGGAACGATTTGATAGAAGAATCTGAGGAGATGTGTCGGGTCATTCGCGACAACCTCAGAGCAGCTCAGTCCCGTCAGAAGAGATATTATGATAGCAAGCATAGTGACATGTCTTATGAGCTTGATGACTTCGTCTATCTCAAGGTGTCGCCTATGAAGGGTATGCAACGCTTTGGCATCAAAGGCAAGCTTGCGCCTCGTTTCATTGGTCCGTTCAGAGTGGTTGGCAAGAGAGGCGACCTTGCGTACCAGCTTGAGCTCCCATCAAACTTTGCAAATGTGCATGATGTGTTCCATGTTTCTCAGCTCTGGAGGTGCTTCAAGACCCCCGAGCGCACTGTTCATCTTCAAGACATCGACCTTCAACCTGACCTATCTTATCGTGAGCATCCAGTTGCGGTTCTCGAGGCGACTGAGCGCAAGACCCGCAACAAGACCGTCAAATTTCTCAAAGTGCAATGGTCACACCATTCCAATAAAGAGGCTACTTGGGAACGCGAGGATCAGCTCCGTTTTGAATTTCCATACTTCTTTCAGGCGTAGATCTCGGGGCGAGATATTTTTGTACTGTGGGAGAGTTTGTAATGCCCCAACTGTGTAACCTTCCCTTTTTGGAACCCTCTTCATGTGGGTCCAACTTGTCATGGACATGAGAGTTATCTATGCTATGATTTCATGTGATGTCACTTATTATTCTTCCTTGCATGCATGCATGCCATATCATATCATGTCCATGTCCTTGTGATGTTGCATTGTGTTCTTATGAGATGATGTGATGCTTGTGGTCTTGCGTGATATGTGGTTTGTGAAATGTGTGATGTGGTGCAACTCTAGTAGATTGCATGTGATAGTAGGAATAAATGTGGCTTGCATAGCTTAAAGACTCTCTCTCTCTCTTTTATTCTAAGCCGAAATATTTTGCCTCTTCTCTGTTTTTAAAATGTCCACGGTTGAGCATATTTTTGTGGTGAAAATGTAGAGGTGAAGTTGCTGCTTTAATCCTTATTTGCAAGGTGCAAATATTTCCAAAACAGGCAATGTTAATGTTGTTTTGAAAATACTTAAATGCCCCAAATACTTCTTTTCTATTTTTCTTAAATAGGTCATGATTTATCATGACCAGGGGTATTTTTGTTTTGTTTTTACCCCCAGTATATTTTTCTGTGCTTTATTTCTTCTCTGGTTCTTCCTGTAAATAGAAAAGGCTCCAGGGAATTAATTTCTCTTATGTGGCGCCTCAGGTGGGCTCTCTCACTCCTAGTGGCCCACTCCTTCCCTATCTAGCGCGGTGGCCCAGTCCCACAACCTCCGCCCTCCTTCAGACGTCGTCTGCACCCGCGCACCCCCCTTTCCGTGAGTCTGGCCGAGACACAGAGCTGCCGCTGGAGGCACAAACATTGAGGTCCCCCCCATATATGTGGACGTCCGTGCCTCCCCTCTTCCCTAGGGTTCCCCTCTCTTACCATCTCCGCCGCCACCCCTCTCCATCTCCCTCTATCTCCTCCTTCTTCCTGGTAAGTACTCTGTAGTTCCATCCAACAGAGAGAGAGGGAAGTGCAATGTCGTCGTCCTCCGCGTGTTCGTCGACTCCGGCGCCGGCCACCATGTCCGGGGCCTCGGGAGAGGCGCCCGCGCTCCATTCCCATCCTCGGTGAGGCCGGGGAGAGACCTCTTCCACGAGCAGCTCCACGTCAACGGCGCGCTCTCGGTGGACTCCCCCTATACCTCTACTTCGTCTACAACAGCGATTTGGCGCGTCTTCTTCCTCTCCGGCTACTTCTCCAAGCAGATCGGCTTCTCCTCTTCCTTCCCTAGGTGAGGGATCTCTCCTCCCTCCTTCCTCCTCACTTGGATTTTCCTAGACACGTCGGAGCTTCTTTGTCCCGAAAGAGTAGATCAACCATGTGCGTTGTGTGTGTTCTGTGTTGGATGCGCTCGGTTGCCGTGAGTGCATAGAGGGGTTTCCTCCCCCCTCGTGGAAGCAGCGCCGAGGCTGTGGTGGATCCCCTCATCATAGTAGCAGCCGTAGAGAGACCAGCACCGGCAATCTCTCTGTCGCCGGCTCGCAGATGCAGAGCAGGGTATAGTAAGTTGTGCTAGTTTACCTTGTTTGAGATCCATGCTCTGTCAGACTCCCGTTTCTTAGCGAGTGGTGTGTAACTGTGTTTGTTCTCGCGTGG
This sequence comes from Hordeum vulgare subsp. vulgare, assembly GCF_904849725.1. Taxonomy (NCBI): domain Eukaryota; kingdom Viridiplantae; phylum Streptophyta; class Magnoliopsida; order Poales; family Poaceae; genus Hordeum; species Hordeum vulgare. The sequence goes on from NC_058520.1 coordinate 85,327,197, forward strand.
TTGTGGGTTCGAGTCCCAGGGGATGCACCCCCCCCTTTTGAATTTATTTCGGTTTAGTGGCTTGCCGCAGCAGGACAGCTTACCAAGCTCTATTCCAATGTTGTGTCAAACTAGTGACCTGTAGCAGAGTGGTGTGGCTATGTGGGATGTTGTGTTGGATACAGTAGGTCTGGGGTTCGATCCCAGTACCTCCCCTTTTCTTTTCCTTTGTGTTCATTTATTTTTTCCCTTGCTGAATTGACTTCTAAGCAGCCCCTGAATATTGTAGCTTGTAGTTGCTCTTCCTTTTATTTTTTCGCCTTCCTGCCTAGCTTAGTTGTGTGTGCATGTTATAGGCATAGTGTAGGTTGTGTGTGTGTGTGTGTGTGATGGCACACATACAAGTAGTGCATGTGGTGCTAGGTGAACTTGCTAGTTTGTAATTATATATGTGTGGGTTGTTTGCAAAATTGCAAGCATAGTATTGTTGTGTGTGATGCACTAGAATGGCATGTGTAGATGCATCTTATGAGATTTAGTGTAGGGTGTGGTTGTGCTTGTGATCTCATGAGTGTGGTGTGTGTGTGGATGGGTTTACCCCCTCCCCACATACCTTGTGATGTGTGTGCATGTGTGTGTGTGTCACACCCATGCCCAAGTTATTTAACCTTGATATGATCATGATCTTGCTTATATAGTAGGGGTAGTATCTATGGTGACAACTAGGTGTGTGTCCTCAATTTCATGTGTAGGTGATGTTATTATGCTGTGCTTGTTGCTTGTGATGGTGTGGTGATGTGCCAAGGCACATAGGCATGAGGTCTACCCCTCATGTACCCCATTGGTGTGGTGGTCATGTGCAAGTGCTTGTGTAGAGATAGTTCTAGTGAATAGCACATGTGATGATGCACTATTCACTACATATGTTTCTTTGTAGTTTTTCTTCACTAGTTTGTGCTCACTTGTTCCAAGCAAGTCCATATGTTTTCTATATGTTTTGGGGGTAGAATCATCCCAGGAATCCATTGGTGAAGTCATTTTTGCCTTTGGAACACTTTATGGAGATGACATATTTCAAATTTGTTCTATGTTTAGAGCTTGGTTCCATGAGTTGTGGTGTGTACAAGAGTTTGGTTCTTGGTTGTGGTAGTAGAGGGTGACCCCCTCTACCACATGTTGGTTTCATTTCATGTTTAGGAATCCATATATGCAAGTTGTGCCCAATCAAAGTAGGCATGTGGCTGAAATTCCAGATTAGTGAAAATCTGAAAAGTTTGAGAATCTGTTTATATTTTCTTCTCCTGTTGATGAGCTTGTGCAGGTCAATGTGTTGTGATTTAGCTTTATCTTTTAACTAGAAAGTTGAAGCTTATATGTTTGTATATCCCCCTGTAAATTTTCGTTCCATTTGGAGTCCTGTTGATGTTGTTTTGACTGCTGTCAAAATGCTTCAGAGCATAAAGAGATAGTGAGAATCTGGAATTTTCACTAAGTCCCTGAAATCTGATATTTTTGGGCAAGTTTGCAGCTGTGTAACTTTCTGTGTTTAACTCCTTTGTGTGAAATTTTTGCTTGTGCTTGTATTTATCTTGGATAGCTACTTCCACATATACTATTTGGCATATTTGGGTAGCTGTAGATGCTTTGCATGTAGCTCACAAAGTGCTATGATGCAGTTTATGGCAGATTGTGTAGTTTTGGAGTTTTGATGTTTGTGAGTGCATAGATGATGGTGTGGTGTTCTTCTTTGCTCCACCCCATCCATGTTGGATTGTTTTATGTCTTAGCTACTTGGAAATACCAGAGTTGACCCATTAGAGTGTGTTGTGATGAATTTGGCACGTAGGGCTTCATTCTTGTTTCGTTGTTTCCCGTTGATCTGTAGCTCCGTTTATAATGTTCTTTATATGATTTTGCATCGTTTTCACGAGACGCATCTGATCATGCTGTTCTCATGCATTTCAAGGTAGCTTAGAGTGCATTTCTGTTCAGGAACATCTATTTACTTCTCATGCTTGTGCTAGAGATAGAAATAGTGATGCATGCTCATATTCATCTCATGCATCATGTGCTTATTGCATCTTGAGGTACTGTTGTTCATTGGATGTTATTCTTATGTTGGGTAGCACCGGGATCGGAGAACGAGTACGTGGATTCGGGAGAGTACGTGCAGGACGAACAAGAACAGTTCCAAACTAAGGATATCACACGCAAGATGATATGACCTTGATTCCATCTCTAGACTTGTTATGATAGATTACATTTCCTTGTCATATGCTCGCTGCCTACCACTGAAATAAGTGCCTCCTGATATGCCATGAAACCCAAACACTTATCCCTTCCTAGCAAATGTTGAATGGCTAAGTAGGCTTTGCTCAGCTACTAATGTTAGCGTTGCTAGATGCAGGTGCTTTGTCTCATGTGATAACACGAGCTTGATATCATTATCTTAATTCTGTTATTAAATTAACGCACCTATATACTTGGTAAATAATGGAAGGCCTAGCCTTTTGCCGTGTGTTTTGTTCCATTATTGCCGCCTTAGTTACCGGCTACCGGTGTTTGATTCCATAATGATCGCTCCTAACACGTTCGGGGTTGTTATGGGGACCCCCTCGATAAATCGCGTAGTGTTAAGACTTGTCCGGCAGGACCCAACATTGGTGTTAATTTGCTAATCACTTAATAATAATCTGCACATGGAATAGCTACCCCGAGGAATTTAATCAACAACCCAGGCCAGTGCTCCTCATGTGTGTTATTCCAACCCAGAGCAGCTTATTACGCTCCCCGGGGCAACTCAGTGTTTTGGCGTGGAAACCACCGCTCATCCGGCGTGTCGTGAGACTGAGATACGCGGCTCTTATCAGGGTCGTCGACACGTCGGGAGGTCCTACTAGCCTTGTCTTACCTTAGCGATAAATCCCGTTGAAGCTTTGGTTCTCCCCAGAGTTGAGGTTTTCCTCTAAGGAATCCGACGAGATCACGAGATTCATGATAGAGGATTACTTTGCGGCCCGTGTACATTTGTGATGGACTAGTTGGAGCACCCCTGCAGGGTTTAATATTTTGGAAAGCCGTGCCCGCGGTTATGTGGAAACTTGGAATGTTTTGTTAACATCCGGTAATAGATAACTTAAACATAATCTAATAAAATTGCCAACTGTGTGCGTAACCGTGACTGTCCCCTTTGATGATCTCTCTTCGAACGGGAACACGGTGGGGTTATGATTGACGTAGGTAGGTGTTAAGGATCACTTAGTGATCATCTATCATCGATCGCTAGAATAGACTACCTTCATACTTCTTCTACGTAAGTTAGCCACCATATAAGGCTTAGGATGCTGCAACCTAAATACTCCACCTTTCCAACCTAATAACTTGACTAGATCTGGCACCGAGGTCATAGATTGCTGAGTCCCCGTGGCTCACAGATTCCTTCACAACACCAACAGGTTCAGGTACCCCCGAGACAGGTGATCCCGACGGCACGCAGCTGGCGTGGCAGTATGATGAGGAGAGCGACCGCCTGTACGTGAACTACCCAGAAGATTGAGGCGTGGTCATGATCATGGGCAAGCATGAAGGGTAGCATAGTCATTTCCCTTGTTTTGTAGTCCCTAGCGGAACTACCTTGTTTGGATGCGTGATGTACTCTGATATATTTATGATATGGCAATTGAATCCATTATTGTTATTATATTGATATTATGTATGTGCTATGTTACCATGTTTGCGAAACGCTTAGATGCGCTTCTTTCCAATTCGGGGCCTCGTTCCCCAAATCGGAAAGGACCACATCTTAGTCGTTACAAGCGCCCTTCACTTAGGCGTCACACATGCCAGAAGGTGTGGCGCGTGACACCTAGGCGTCACACATGTGAAACAAAGTAACAGAGACTGGAAACTTCAATTTTGCATGTGCGGCACCCTTCCCATAGTCGTCACACATGTCACAAGGTGTGGCGCGTGACACCTAGGCGTCACACATGCAAAATGGAGTAACAGAGACTGGCAACTTCAATTTTGGTATGTGTGGCGCCCTTCCCATAGGCATCACACAGTCGAAAGAGAGATTGTCTTCTTCAGATATGCATGTGTGGCGCCTGAGTCTTAGGCGTTGCGCATGTGTGGCGCCTGAGGCTTATGCGTCAAACATGGGTGGCGCCTCAGTCTTAGGCGTTATACATCTCAATATTTCACACAATTTCAACATATTACATTTCAAAATTTCACAGAAACAAAATTCCATTCGAAGCAGAGAATGAAAACAAATAGTAAGCTTACTATAATTTAACAGAAACAAATAGTAAGCTTGACTTCATGGTAATACAAGTTCAACAACTAGTTCAACAACTTAAAACACCGACATCTACTAGTTCAACAACTTAAAACACCGACAACTATTAGTTCAACATCTTAAAACACTGACAACACTACTATTACGTTCATCGCGTCTTGTGGCCTCGTCCCCTCTTAGAAGGTAGCTTATTTCTCACAACAGGTTGCGGTTCGTCCAACTCATCGTCATCATCATCATTGATACCTCTCATCCTTGCCACGTCTTCTGTCATACGTGAGCCCTCGGCGACCAGGTTCTTTCCTTTGTTTGCATAGTCCTTCGGTGAGAACCGCTTGATTCCCCTCCTAGGCTTAAACATGTAAGCCGAGCGTTGGAAATCCTTCAACGTCAATTTGTCCTGAACCTTCAATATAAGAACGGTATCATCGTACCTCTGAAGATTTGAAACTGTAGAACCTATGATGGGTATGTCATACCTCTAGAGAGAACACATCATCCTCTTAATGAGCTGATGAGGTAATGTCACCATCGTCCATATGAGCTCCCGGTGTATTTGAATCGTCTAAAATATTTCTATGGGATGAACCGGATCTCTACGGTTCAGAATATTCAGGGTCACGGCAACCTAAAATGTTGGATAGGCGCCGCAACTTCTGGGCCTGTTTCTGTAAGATTGAAAGATAAATGAGATATAGAAGGTACCAAATGTTGCATTGCTCAGAAAATTCTGAATTATGACACAACACCTTGATGAAAAGTCGAAGTGCAAATTCTCCTTTTTTCCCTATGTGTTGTCTCTAGAATAGCTTCGGTTGCAACAACTTGTTTCTTGATCTCTTTGCATTATGATCACACGAAAATGACATGTAAGGCAAGAAAAGATGTGTAGTAATGTTCATAGATAACATAGGGGAGCACACTTACCACAAAGTTGAGAACTGGAGTGAAAGGAGTTTGGTACCCTTCACGAATTAGCCCGTTGTATTCGCCATGGGCAAGTGCATCGAACCAAGTGGGATCTTCCAATATGTCCTCCTCAAAGCCGGCGGACAAATATCCACTCGAGTATTCTCCTGAAACCATCTTACGTAGTTGTTGAACGCAAGCGGACAATGCTCGCGGGCCTGGGTTCCTTGAGTACTCCTATCTGCCTCCACACTTTGCTCGAACATGGTGACACACTTCTTATGATGCTTATTCCAATCCTTGATCTTTCGTTGCCTCGTCCTATCCAACCTGCTTTTTACATGCCTCGTTATTAGCTCGCGCAACACTTAGCTCAAACATAGTTCTTTATTGTGCACGGTTTGTTACCTTTGAAGCTGTGTGTCCGTGTCCACCCACTCCAGCGGGTGTTGCTGAAACTACCCAAATTGATGCAGCACATGATGCGGGGATGAAACTCAACTTCCCAATTGCATATCAGTGGACAACACATTAGGCAAAGATCTTTTTCCAGCAAGCATATTGGATTGAGCTGGAACGTGTGTGCATCACCAAAGCTTGGCCCGACACCATATGGCTGCCATTCCACCTACAACATAACAAAAAAAAGCACCATTCATTTTTCCTTACATTTAGAGAGTCAGCTCTGTGAAGTTTACCTGCTCGGCAGTAAGCGAATACATCTCGTTGGTGTATTGCTTGTACAAGAGATTCACATCGCTCGTCACCTCCAATACCACGTCCCACTTGTAAGCCCAGGTGGGAAACCATACATGTTTGCCGTGGTCATCCAGGGCTTGAACGTTGCCTCTCTAGGGCGTCCAACAGGAAGGCGTTCCCGGCTCCATACCAAAAGTAGGAGCATACAACCACCAATTCCGCTGTCTCTTGTGGACCTACAACAAACTTCTTCCAACTACAAGTAAAGACAAACATGGATCAGTTAAGCGCAAAAGTATAAGAAAAACAAAAACTTATTATTAACAATTTATTACCTGCCGGTACAAGTAGGCCAATGCGGCCGACCACCGGTGTCAAAAACCGTCAACGCCTTCAGCCACATCCATTGAGCATTCTTGCCATTGCCGGAGATAAAATACCACATGTACACGCGAGCAAAAGTCTGGATCACATCGTCATTGGTGATGGGGATATGTACCTAGGGTAGGACCATATGCCTGACCTACATGTCCTGCCTAAGGACATCTCATTAAAGACTTGAAGACTACAAGGAGGGCTCCGACTCGATAGCCATAGTGTCTGAATCACTCGGTAAGCAATCACTCAGAGAATTTCCCCCTTCACTCGACAAACAACTTCCACTCGGAAGAACCAGAAGCCAGTCGACGAAGAAGACCAGAAGCCACTCCAGGGAGGCCGACAGGCGAGCATTCGACTGGTCGTCATAAGTAACATTAATTACGTACGTTATCAGTTACGTACGCCTTTAAACTCCACTAATCGAACCCTTGGTTGTTGGGTATTGATGAGGGGCAGCGCACTCTATGTAATCCACCCCTCCCCTCTGGCACAAGGGTTCGCACCCCCTAAAACACACATATTCCACTCGACACAAAGCTCCCGAGCACTAAAACGTAGGGCTATTACCTCCATGAGTGGGGCATGAACTCATACATCGGGTGTACAAGCTTGCCGTAGCTAGGACTCTGCCCTCTCCTTTCATACCCCACACCTCTACTGTTAGGATCTTTCCCACGACAGTTGGCGCACACCGTGGGGCAGGCGTCTAAGCGACTTCCGGCAAGTTTGCGATTTTCATCTTCATCATGTCTTCCGGCGGCGATTTGTTCTTCGGCAACGAGATCCGTCTCGGTGCGCTTGTCTTCGTCGCCAATGATTCGGCATGTCTTTAGGAGGCGCCTCTGGACGTTGAGGTGCTCCTGATCCGCGGGGAAACGCACTTCCGTGCAAGCCCCTGCGGTGTACTTCTTCGACAACCATCGAATGCTCTCCCCGATGTTCGTCGCCGCAAGCGATCCGGTCGCTCGCGACTTCAGCGCTGAGTGAGTCATGCGGCGGCCCGTCAAGCGTCTTCTCCACAGATTGCGGCCATCGAGCCCGCTGAATGACCTCGGGACGCGTCCGACTCGGCATCCGATCAGTCTGATGTTCCTTCCGAGTGCGAGAGCTGCAACCCTGTGGCGGAGTTGTTCATGGCTGGATCACAAAAAATCCCACCCGGATTCGGCCATGGCAAGCACAAGGCTGGAGGACCGTCGAGTGATTAGCGTCAGCGATAGCTTTTCCCGAATGAACCTCAGAACAATGTTGAGGTATTTCACACACCTGTTATGAATGTTGATGCGGCTGCTAAGATAGAAGATTCTATTAAGACGTCAAATTCAGAGGATGTTAGAGGTTTGGAGCAGATTCGTGCTTTGCTTCATGCAGCGCAGCAGCAAAATTTGGCTATCTCTCAGTCGTTGAACAGATTACACAACAATTCTCCCAAAGCGGAGTTTATAGTCCAGGATCCCCTCGGCATCATAGAGGTGGGGATTATCATGAAGATCGATAGATAGATCAGGTACGGAATTAGTTTCCTCCCCGTTATCACCGCGACGGTCGCCGCCGAGTGCATTCTCCTCCGCAGAGTGGATCGTATGTGTCCCGACACTACGACGAAAGGCGCCCAACCGGTGATGAACATGATCCTGGGTATGACGCGAGGAATTACCTCGCCCAGAAGCGGATCGACAGGGGTCAAGCCCACAGAGATGGTTATGATAGAGATCATCCGAGTGGAAGTGGCACCGTCATTTCTGGTCCCGAGTGTTTCAGTGGGACAATTCGCTCCGCTGATATTCCCCCAACTTCAGGTTGGCGGCCGTAATAAGCAAGTTTACATGAGAATCGAAGCCCGAAACATGGCTGGATGACTACGCAGTACCAGTTCAGATTGGTGGAGGCAATGACAATGTGGCTATGAAGCACTTACCCTTGATGTTGGATGGATCAACCCATGCATGGCTGAATCAGTTGGCTCCTTCTAGCATCTATTGTTGGGTGGATTTGTCCCGAGTGTTCATCAAAACCTTTGAGGGCACATGCAAACGTCCCGCTGGTCTATATGAGTTACAACATTTTGTGCAGAAGCCAAGTGAGACTCTGCACGACTACATCCAGCGTTGGACCACCCTCCACCACACGGTGGAAAATGTGTGTGAGCATCAAGCAGTCTGCGCCTTCAATGCAGGTGTCAGATATAGGGAGCTATATTTGAATTTCGGTCGGACAGGCAACATGTCGCTGGGAAAGATGATGGAGATTGCTACCCGTTATGCCAATGGTGAAGAAGAAGGCCGCATTCGTAGCGGGAAAGGAAAGGCAGTCGACAACGACACTGGTGGTGGCCATTCCAATCGGAAACAGAAATGCGAGGTTGATGTTTCTGCTCACGCAGAAGTTGCAGCTTTGGCGGCAGGGAAGTTTCAAGGGAAGTCCAAGGGACAGTTTCCCCCCAAGAAGTCGAAGAAGCAGTCAGGGCCTCATATCCTGGATTTACCGTGTGCAATACACACAAAGACAGATGATGAGGGCAATGTGATATTGCCCAAACATACCATTCGGCAGTGCAGGCTACTGATCCAACAGTTTAAAGAGGGTCAGTCGAGTGAGAAAGCTCGTGAAAATGAGAATGACGAAGAGAAAGATGATTTCCCGGAAGTTCAAGCAACCCTGATGATTTTTGCTGATGTAGAGAGGAAAGGTCGATTGAAGGTCATAAATAGAGAAGTCAACATGGTTGTACCCACCACCATCACCACATACCTCAAGTGGTCGCAGACCCCCATAGCGTTTGATCAGTCGGATCATCCTTCTCATGTCGCTACTCCAGGTCGACAGGCTCTGGTGGTTGATCCAGTTGTGGGAGGCATTCGGCTCCGCAAGGTTCTGATGGATGGAGGAAGTGGGTTGAATATTTTGTATGCAGATACTCTCAAAGGGATGGGCATTCCGATGTCCCTACTTAGCGAGAGCAATATGCAGTTCCATGGAGTCATTCCTGGAAAGAAGGCCAAGTCACTTGGCCAGATTGCATTGGACGTCATTTCCCGTTCTGACAAAAAAAATCGCAAGGAGAAGTTAACATTCGAGGTGGTAGATTTTTGGAGTGCATATCATGCCATCCTTGGTCGTCCAGCCTATGCTCATTTCATAGCCCACCCATGTTACGTGTATCTCAAGATGAAGATGCCTGGGCCCAAAGGAGTGATCACAGTCATAGGGGATCGGCAAAGAGTAGAAGAGTGACTGCAGCAGGGCTCCAAAATTGCTGATCAGCAGATGGCCATTTTTGAACTGGAAGAATACAGGAAGAAGATTGACCCTGCTGATCTCATGCGCTCCAAGAAGCCTGCTTCCGAGTCCGCTTTTAAGTCGGCAGGAGAAGTGAAGAAAGTGAACATCCATCCGACGGACCCTAATGCTGGACCGACCAACATCTCAACGAGACTCGACAGCAAATAGGAAGCCGCGCTCATCCAGTTCCTCCGTGATAACTTGGACACCTTCACATGGAAGCCTTCTAACATGCATGTTGTACCTAGGGAGCTGGCTGAGCACCAACTGACAGTCGACCCAAAGGCTAAGCCCATCAAAGAGCATTTGTGTCGGTCTGCGGCAGAAAAGAGGAAAGCAATCGGCGAGGAGGTGGCTCGACTCTTGGAGGCGAAGTTCATACGTGAAGTTTACCACTTCGAGTGGCTCACGAACGTCGTCATGATCCCCAAGAAGGACAAGTCTCTCCGTATGTGTATTGATTTTAAACATCTCAATCGGGTCTGTCCGAAGGATCATTTTCCGCTCCCCCGCATCGATCAGATTGTTGACTCGACTCGGGATGTGAGCGCTTATCTTTTCTTGATGGTTATTCTGGTTACCATCAGATCCGTCTGTTTGGCCCAGATGAAATAAAGATGACCTTCATCACCCCTTTCGGGTGTTTTTGCTATATCACCATGCCTTTTGGTTTGAAGAATGCTGGCGCTACATTCATGCGTATGATCCAGAAATGCCTGCCTGATCAAATTAGTCGAAATTTGAGGCCTACATGGATGATATCGTAGTCAAGTCTCGCAAAGGTTCCGACCTGCTGACTCACTTGGCAGAAACATTCGCCAATTTAAGAAAATATGATATCAAGTTGAATCCGGCTAAGTGCACTTTTGGAGTTCCTGGTGGCAAGTTACTCGGTTTCCTCGTTTCTGAATGAGGGATCAACGTCTAGCCCGAGAAGATCAATGCCATCATTCGGATGAAAAGCCCTGAGCGTATGCACGATGTCCAGAGGCTCACATGTTGCCTGGCGACTTTGAGCAGGTTTATATCTCGCCTTGGGGAGAAGGCATTGCCTTTGTGCCGACTCATGAAAAAGTCTGATACATTCGAGTGGACTCCCGAGGTAGAAGCAGTGTTTCTTGAGCTAAAAACACTACTTTCCACCAAGCCGGTGCTTGTTGCTCTGCACAGCAAAGAACCCCTGATCTTATACATCGTAGCTACTAATCAAGTCGTCAGCATAACTGTCGAGCGAGAAGAGGAAGGCAAGGCTTACAAAGTCCAGCGTCCGGTCTACTACATTTCTGAAGTACTGACCCCTTCGAAGCAAAGGTACTCTCATTACCAGAAGCGCCTCTATGGAATATATTTAATAGCGAAGGTGGCGCACTACTTTCAAGATCATTCGGTATCAGTCGTCAGTGATGCTCCATTGTCAGAGATTCTTGACAATCGAGATGCATCTGGTCGCGTGGCCAAATGGGCCATCGAACTCTTATACTTTGACATCAAGTTCAAAGCAAAGAAAGCTATCTAGTCTCAAGCACTTGCTGATTTCATGGCCGAGTGGGTGGAACAACAGCAGCCAACCCAAATCCACTCGGCACACTAGACCATGTTCTTTGATGGCTCTAAAATGTTGAGCGGGTCCGGTGCTGGTGTGGTATTGGTGTCCCCAAAAGGCGACAAGCTCAACAATGTTCTCCAGATTCACTTTGATTCCTCCAACAACGAGGTTGAATATGAAGCGCTCCTCTATGGGTTGCGTATGGCCATCTCACTCGGCGTCCCGCGCCTGATGGTGTACGGTGACTCGGATTTGGTGGTCAATCAAGTGATGAAGGAATGGGATGTCAGAACCCCCCCCCCCCATGACTGGGTATTGCCATGCGGTAAGGAAGCTTGAGAAGAAGTTCAAAGGTCTGGAGCTCCATCATGTTCCCCGATTGAAAAATCAAGCAGCTGACTAACTGGCCAAGATTGGGTCCACTCGGAAACCTATGCCTAGCAATGTGTTTATGGAACACTTAGGGTGTGTTTGGTTGGAGGGATAGGCTAGGATGGTTGTGGGTATACCCAACCAGGTGGCTGGGGATAGCCCTTTTTTTGTTTGGTTGGGAGGGTGGGGTTATCCCTTTTTTTGTTTGGTTGGGAGGATGGGATCCAGCTGCGCCGGCCTCCTACCGCCGCCCTGGCCGCCGGCCGCCCTGGCCTCCACCCGCGCCGGCCGCCACCCGCGCCGGCCGCCTCCCGCGCCGGCCGCCCTGCCGCGCCGGCCTGGCCCGGGATCGATAGGAAAGAACGAAGCGCGCGGGGTGGTTGCCACCACCCGCTCGTTTTTCGCGGGTCTGGCCATCCCAGTTTTTGTGGAATATTCGGGGTATCTGGTTGCCTCTATCCTTCTTTGCCCCGGAACCAAACGGGTGGCAGCCACCGAAAAAAAGGCTATCCCTGTCCCTAAGAGGATATCCCTCAAACCAAACACACCCTTATATACTCCTTCAGTGCAAGAGGATCCTTTCACTAAACAGCCCCCACAACCAATAAGCACCTCCAATCTGACTGAGATTGATGTTCCAGTACTCGTTGATTTAGTCATGGAAATTCTATGATCACGCCCGACTGGACAGTACCATACAGTGCATACATTCTGGGGCGAGAACTCCCAAAAGACGAAGCTGAAGCTAAGCATATTGTCCGTAGATCAAGGACTTTTACTGTGATGGGCGATTAACTTTACAGAGAGAGTGTTACTGGCGTAGTTCAATGGTGCATCTCCCCTGAGGAGGGCCAAGTGATCCTGGAGGAGATCCACTCGGGGACCTATGGTCATCATGCGTCCTCTCGGACTATTGTTGGCAAAGCATACCGAGTTGGGTTCTTCTGGTCGCGCGCTAACGAGATGGCTAAATATATCGTTGATCACTGCGAAGGATGCCAGTTCTACTCTAACTTGTCTCACAAGCCTCCATCTGCCTTGAAGACTATCCCACTCGTCTGTCAGTTTGCTGTTTGGGGTTTGGATATGGTCACTCCTTTCCGAACATGCCAGACTGGATTCACACACGTGCTTGTTGCAGTCGACAGGTTCACTAAATGGATCAAAGCCAAACCTATAAAGAAGCTGGACTCGCGCACCGCCATCAAGTTCATAAAGGAAATAACATTCCGGTATGGAGTTCCTCACAGCATCATCACGGACAATGGTTCTAACTTCGACTCGGAAGAGTTTAGACGCTTTTGGTCTGCTCAAGGCACCCGGGTGGATTATGCGTCCATCGCACACACCCAAACCAATGGACAAGCTAAGCGGGCGAATGGCCTTATCCTTCAAGGGTTGAAGCCTCGACTCATGCGAGACTCGGAACATGCAGCTCGAGCTTGGGTATCTGAATTACCGTCTGTTTTGTGGGGCTTGAGGACAATACCAAACAGGTCGACTGGACGCGCACCCTTCTTCTTGGTGTATGGAGCTGAAGCCGTCTTACCGAGTGTTCTTCTTCACAATTCTACCCGTGTGGATCTATATTCTGAGGCTGAGGATGAACAGGCGCGACAAGATGGAGTAGATCTCCTGGAAGAAGAGCGTGAACTGGCCTTGATTCGGTCGATAGTATACCAACAGGATCTACATCGCTTACATGCGAGGCATGTCAGGAGTCAGGCGTTCCACGAAGGCGATCTGGTGCTCCGAGTGGATCAACAGCGGTCTCACAAGCTTGCCCCCACATGGGAACACTACAGGAATTAGCTTCTTTGCCGTCTGCCATCACAAACGACAAAGAGTAAACCACCAACGACAACGAGTAATACACAGACGACAAAGAATCCCACTGTCGGCAAAATTTCTGCGTTAGCCTACGACGCATTGTAGCTTCTTTGTCGTCTGCCTCACAGAAGCGGACGGCAAAGAGCTTTGCCATCAGCTTTTCATAAGAGCAGTCGGCAAATATGTCGAGACGGCATCCGGCAGGCGTTGCCTCCGTTAAGGGCTAACGGAGGCTTTGTCGTCTGACTCCCCCTCTTCTTTACCGTCTGCCTCCACCTCCACTCTTTTTCGTCGGCCTCCACCTCCTCCCCCCCCTCCACTCTTTGCCGTCTGTCTACCCCTCCTGCCCCCTCCTCTGTGCCCTCTTCTTTGCCGTCTGCACCCCTAGGAAGCAGATGGCAAAGAGACTATATGGCCAGCTGCTGCTGCCCAGGTTGCACAGCTGGGCGCCACGTGGCACCTTTGTCGTCGGTCAGCTAATGGCAAAGGCCTTTGCCATCTGCTGGCAGACGGCAAAGAGCCCATATTGTCACAGTTTTGTTTTTTTGTTTATTTCACAACACATATACATATACATAGCACATATATAGGTCACAACACATACACATATACATAGCACATATAATTCATAGCACATATATAGGTCACAACACATATTCATAGCACAAAGTTTCATCCATATATATACATATACATATAGTTCCACATATATTGTTCATCCATATATACATAAACATATAATTCCACATTGTTCATCAACTCAAATGAAAACTAGAACTAAAGCACTCCATCAATGCCAACTTCCATGCATGTAGTACATCCAATCTGCAAAATGGGAATAAGAAAGTCAGAAAAAGAACAACAACAACATATATATGACAAATAAGCTAAACTGAAGAAGAAAGAGAAGAAGCAAGAAGAGAACAAGGAGAAGAAAAACAAGAAGGAGGAGGAGGAGGAGGGGAAGGAGAAGGAGAAGGAGGAGAAGAAGAAGAAAAAAGAAGAAGAGAAGAAGAAGGAGAAGAAGGAGGAGACGGAGGAGAGAAGAAGAAGGAGAAGAAGGAGGACTCCTTCTCCTTCTTCTCCTCCTTCTCTTCTTCTCCTTCTCCTTCTCTTCTTCTTCATCCTTCTTTTCATTTCTCCTCTTCTCCTCTTCTTGGAGCTAAGTATGTCATTATGTCATTATGTCATTATGTCATTATAGAGGAAAACTATGTCTTTTTGGAGCTAAATGGGCTAATTATGTCATTATAGAGGAAAACAAGCTAAGTATATAATATTAATGAGCTAAACAAGGTTCTTATGCCATTTTGAGCTTATAATGTCTTTTTGGAGCTAAATGGGCTAATTATATCATTGTTGGGGAAATTAAGGCAAGGAGAATATGAAAGAGGAGAAGAAAGAGGAGGAGGAGAAGAAGAAGAAGAAATAAAGAAGAAGGAGGGGAAGGAGGAGGATGAGGAGAAGGACTAGAAGGTCCTTGGCCTTCTCCTCCTCCTCCTCCTCCTCCTTCTTCTTCTTCTCTTCTTCTTCTCCTCCTCCTTCTTCTCTTTCTCCTTCTCTTCTCTTTCTCTTCTTCTTTTTGTTCTTCCTTTTCATTTCTCCTCTTCTCCTCTTCTTGGAGCTCAATTAGATAACTATGTCTTTTTGGAGCTAAATGGGCTAATTATGTCATTATAGAGGAAAACAAGCTAAGTATATACTATTAATGAGCTAACCAAGGTTCTTATGACATTTTGAGCTTATAATGTCTTTTTGGAGCTAAATGGGCTAATTATTTCATTGTTGGGGAAATTAAGGCAAGGAGAGTATGAAAGAGGAGAAGAAAGAGGAGGAGGAGGAGAAGAAGAAGAAATCAAGAAGAAGAAGGAGGAGGAGGAGAAGGACTAGAAGGTCAAGGGCCTTCTCCTCCTTCTCTTCCTCCTCCTCCTCCTTCTCCTTCTTCTCTTCTTCTTCCCCTTCTTCTTTATTTTCATTTTTCCTATTTCTTCTCCTATTCTCCTCTTCTTGGAGCTCAATTAGCTAACTATGTCTTTTTGGAGCTAAATGGGCTAATTATCCCATTTTAGAGGAAAACAAGCTAAGTATATAATATTAATGAGCTAACCAAGGTTCTTATGCCATTTTTAGGTTATTATGGCATTTTGGAGCTAAATGAGCTAAATGGGCTAATTATGTCATTGTTGGGGAAATTGAGGCAAGGAGAAGAGAAACTTACCGTAGTGGTCATCAAGGAGGAGAAACACCTGGAGAAGGGTCGTGTGATGCCGCTCAGGAGTTATTCAGCAGGATAGATATTTTGCAATGTCTCAGTTAGCATGATGACACTCAATTATTAATACTAGTTTATAATGAAACTCACCGCGTCAATCGAAGAGAAGACGAGCATCGGCGAAGGGACTTGACCGCTCTTCTCGCACAGACCCTGAAGAGTGGGTCGTATTAGTTAGTAATGAAACAGACATTACACACATGATTTGGCTAATGTGAAAAAAAACTTACCACAAAAAGCTCGTACACGGCCCGTTGACCCGCCACATTCCGGGCCCTCTCCTCCTCAATCAATCATGTCGTGGTCTGGTCCCTCTCATTAAGAGCAGCCTGGCTTGCCAATCTCTCTTTCTCAAGAGCAGCCTGGTTTGCCGCTCTCTCTTTCTGAAGAGCAGCCTGAAACACCATTCCTCGTTACCACAGTAATGATCTATGGTGACACACATAATGAAATGGATGAAAGTTTTCTTAGTCCATACAACTAACCTCGATGGCAAGATCGACTGGCCGTGGACGACGCGTTATCTCAGGATAGCTGTTCGACTGGCGCGCCTTGATCTCCGGGAGAGTGAGTGGACAACGTATTATCCCATCTCCAATGGCTATCGAGCCATGGGGCCTCCCGCCACCAGATATCATCACCAGCTCTGGATCCAAAGGTTCCTGGCTAGGGTTAAAGTCATCCCCTTTCGTAGCCTTCCCCGTGTCCCTGTATGTCACGAGCTTGTGGTGGGATGATATGTTGGTGAAGTTATTTGGATCATCTAGGTCAGACTCAGAGAATGCCTTCGCCTTCTTGTACGAGGCAGTATGGGCCATGCCATAAAGGTCGTACAAGTGTGGCATCTCCGTCTTATTGTGATGCGCCTAAAAGAGAGGAACAAAATATTAGCATGAAGAATGAATTGCATGAATCATGAAGCAAATCACATACCCAGTTTCGTCCAAACTGAAGTAAGTTGGCGCTGCCTTGATGGTGTGGCACACCAACCATTTGGCTACGCCGATCCTTCGCATTCTCGTGGACGGCTCGCCAGCTGCCTGTGCACCACTCATCAACCAACGCCTCCCAACAATCCATCTTATCCGCACACCATCTCGGGGGCACCTGTAAGTTATTAGAAAGAATTTTGAGCGCTACGCCTATCAATGAAATCAAGAAAACTACGTAGAAGGACTTAAGAATAGGTAATTACCTTCATGTATTGCTCCTTCTTCAGAAACTTTCCACGGCAATCCTTCTTCTGCTTCTTAATACCACGCGTGGCGTAGTAGTCTCGAATAGCCTGCGGCCGAGCCTCGTGGCGTAAGTTCTGTAGTAACCGCCTACACTCGGCCTCGAGAACCTTGGCCGCCTCCTCCTCATATCCATCCTCACACCTATAGAAGGTCTGCAATCAAATGTGAAAACACCGATTAGTACAATAATTATCTATATTGTTAATTTTAGATTGTGTAAAAGGATAATTTACCCAAAAGCTCTTGATCACCATCTCGGCCCTCGTGTGGCACAAGACACCATCTATAATCTCCTCCGGCGGGGCCTGCGCAGCCTGGTAGTGCTCCCAGGAAAATCATAGTGTAGGAACCTGACCCTCACCAGGCAACATGACAAACCCCGGGAAATTTGTCCGGCAAAGCACACCAAGGACGGAGTTCGGCCTGCGGACTCCACGAGGGTGTGCCCATCCCCTGCAGTATGATAAGGTCAACGCATTAGATATTTGAACAAACTTGAAGGCAAAAGCTAAAAAAGAGTAAATGTACTTACCTATCTCCTTCAGGTTTAATCACCGGCTTGTGCTCGCGGGTAGCCGGCACGACCGGGAGACGTGTACTACCACGCTTGTACACGGTGGCCCCGTCCACCTGCACATCGCCCTCACTATCCGTAAACTCATCCCCGCCATCCCCGCCCCCTGAGCCACCCGGACCCTCAGTCCAATTCGGCAACTCTGTACGATCCGGCCAGGTATCCCATCCGGGCCTCTCCACGTCGGGTGAAGCCTCCGGAACCGTAGTCTCGTGGGCCGAATGCACCTCGACCCGAGGCTGATCCTGGACCGGAGTCTCATGGGACGAATGCCCGTCAACACCAGGCTCCTGGACCGGAGTCCCCGTAGCCTCCTCCGCAAACGGGTCGACCATAGTAGTCATATGCTCGGGTGAATGAGCTGGTGGTGGTGGCGAGGACGGATCAACAGTCCTCCTGGATCTTCCGCGGCCACCACCTCTCCCTGTACCCTTCCCCTTCTTCCCTACCCGACCAGCACCTCTCCCAGTGGGCAATGCCGCCGACGAAGAAGAACCCACGGGTGGTGTCGACAGACTGTCTGCCAAGGCTCTACGGAGTGATAGGGGTGGAAGGGAAGTACCACCCCTCGTGCGGGGCGGCTGGGAAGAACCCGTCGAGCGATCTGGACCAGCGCCCACCATCTTTCAACACTTGGTGACCTGCCATGATAAAGATTAAAAGAAATTAGACAACATAAAAAATTGAATAACTGACATGAATAGTAATATGTATATGAATAATAAAGATTAAAATATATATAATTTAAGTTGTGAATCTTACAAACTAATAATCATCATCAATAAATGCATCATCATCATCACTATCACGCATGTCTTCATGAATGACGTGCTCGTCGGGTTCAACGGCGTGAAGTTGTGAAAGGCCTTTCTTTAATCGTTGAAGCATTGACAGGTCATCCGCATCAGTAACCTCTACGAGTTCCAGGTCTTCTGGTTCCGGCTCAGGGGTGAAGTCAGATTCATTGTCGTTGTCTACTTCCATGTTCTTGGGTGAAGCACGGCGGTTCTTGAAACGTTTCTTGGAAATACGTGTTTCTTGGAAGAATTCTCCATCATATGTGTCTTGGTTAATGTGAGGTTCATAATCCTGTTCATTTGGGAGAGGTGGTCTGACATGTGGCGGCACTTCATAAACAACATACCAACCTTCCAGATTCTTATCCGTTTGGCATGCCCACGGTAGATAGGAAACTTGGGTCGCCTGTTGAGCCGTAATATAGACATCGGGAACATCTAAATGGGTGTTTGGATTGATTTCGACTAGTCCTATATGTTCATGAGTCCTTCTAGTCTCCTTCGGCTGGAACCAATAACATTTGAAGACTACGACGTTCGGTGGGTTTTCACCATAGAATTGAAGTTCATAAATTGCTTCAACTCTTCCATAATACTCGATAACACCTTCGCCGATAGCAGAGACACCACAATTTGTAGATTTCTGGTCGGGCATAGATAGCTCTTTGCCAAAGGTACGAAAGAGATACCCGTTGATGTTGTATTTCTCAAATGAACGGACCTTATAGTCAAAACCATTAGCGACTTGTCTCAATTCGGCGTCCATACACTCTGAATTAGCCTACAAGTTTAATACGAAATGATTGTTGCATTAGCCGCAAGTTAGACCAAGAAATGAAATTGTCCATTATTGATAATTACCGTTTGTTTGAACCAAGAGATGAAACCGGGATAGCCGCCTCCTGTCTTTGACAGAAGCTCATACTCTTTGACGGAATCATTTTTGATCACCGCTCCATCCGAGAATTTGGTGACGTAACGGTTGTTTGCAATATCCGGGAATAAGAGCAGTTCAAAGGAATTAGAAGTTACGGGAAAATGTGCCGAGAACTAACTCGATGGGCCGCACTTCTGTTAGGTTGTTGAAGATATACAATGAAATGTTCCGCCATTCTACGACATCCAATGCTATTGGTTTCGAAGCACCGGCTGGTGCGAGCTTCCCTTTGAATAGGCTGAGGTTGGACCCACCTTTTTTAGGGTCTGCATCATTGTTCCGAGGCTTCGGATTATGCAAATGATGAAATTTTGGCTTCGTAGTGTGTTGTCACAAAGTTTTCCACCTCCTCAGTGATGAATGCCTCAGCCATCGATGCTTCAATTCTACGCTTATTTTTACATTTAGCTCGAAGGGTCTTCTGCATCCTCTCAGTTGCATAGCACCAACGATCTTGCACGGGCCCACCCAATCTTGCCTCGGTCGGTAGATGTAAAATCAAATGCTGCATTGGATTAAAGAAGCCCGGTGGAAAGATCTTCTCTAACTTGCACAACAACTCCGGTGCAAACTCCTCCATGTATTCTACCATGCCAGGCGACAATTCTTTCGCACAAAGAACACGGAAGAAATAGCTCAGCTCCGCCAGTACTAGCCATTCATCCTTGGGAATAAAGCCACGTAACATCACCGGCATTACCCGCTCTAGCCATATGTGCCAATCATGACTCTTGAGACCAAAGATTTTTAATTTTTCAAGACTCGTTCCCCTCTTTAGATTCGCTGCATACCCATCGGGGAACATCAAGTGCATTTTGACCCACAAGATAATTTCCCTCATAGCTGGCCTTCCAAGATTGAACCAGGCCTTTGGCTTCGACCACTTCTGCTTTCCTTTGCCTTCTCGCATGTTTTGTAACGGTCTATGGAATAGTGTCTCTTGATCGACTCTAGCCTTAGTACTATCCTTTGTCTTCCCATCTATATCGAACAATGTACCAAAAATAGCCTCTCCGATATTCTTTTCAGTGTGCATCGTGTCGATAATGTGTGGAAGAAGGAGGTCTTTGAAGTAAGGCATATCCCAGAAGCATGGCTTGTGAGTCCAGGCGTGTTTTGAATTATACCCCTTGAAATACTCTGGACGCTCTGGATCAGGCTCGAGGGCGTTTAACTGATCCAGGACCTGTTGGCCTGTCAACACAGGTGGTGCCAAGTTTTTGACAACTTTACCTTTGGTAAAGTTCTTCTTGTCTTTTCTGAAGTGATGGTCAGGATCCAGGAATTGTCTATGCAAGTCAAAGCAAGAATACTTCCGACCCTCCTGCAACCAATGAAACTGAAGAGTTGCCTTGCATTGGGGGCACGGGAACCTTCCATGCACACACCATCCAGAGAATAGTGCATACGCTGGCAAGTCGTGCATAGAGTACATGTACCACACATGCATTTTGAAGTTTTGTTTTCTAGCGGCATCGTATGTCTTGACCCCATTATCCCAAGCGTCTTCCAATTCATCCTTAAGCGGCTGCAGGTACACATTCATATTCTTCCCCGAATAATTGGGCCCTGGAATTATCAACGTCAGAAATATGTTCTTTCTTTGCATAATCTGTCCGGGGGGGAGATTGAGTGGAATGACAAATACAGGCCAACAACTATATTTGGTTGCCGTCATGCCGAAGGGATTAAAACCATCCATGGCGATGCAGACTCGAGGATTCCTTGGATCTGCCGCTTTATGCTGATGCAATCCATCGAAATGTTTCCACGCTTCCCCATCCGATGTGTGTACCACCATCTTATTCCCATCCGCATCTAGTTCAGTTCTTTTGCCCAATTTGTGCCATGTCATTTGTCTGGTTGTCTCTTCGACCATGAAAAGACGTTGAAGTCTTGGTACGATTGGCATATACCGAAGAACACTAACTGCGATTTTGGTCTGCCTCTTCTCCCCATACCGTTGTCTACCACAAGATACCTGCAAGACTCGCAATTGGGACAATAGTCCAAGTGTGCATACTCCTTCCTAAATAAGACACATCCTTTCTCACATGCATCTATCTTCTCATAGGGCATCTTAAGTACACGAAGTATTTTGTCCAACTGGTACAGGTTTGCAGACATGACATGGCCTTTGGGTAGGAAGCGTTCAAATAGTGTCATCATCGCGTCGTAGCATTCTCTTCCCAAGTTGAACTGAGCCTTCAGAGCCATTACTTGTGCAATTGCATCCAGCTGACAGAGCTCAGTGTGCTCATGGACAGGACGTTTTGAAGACTCCAACATTTCATAAAAGGCCTTTGCAGATTCCTCCATCTCATCTTCCAAATCCCGAGCATCATCAAAGTCTTGCACCATGTCATCGATCCCGGTACCATGCTCGTCGGTGCGACAACGGACCACCTCAGCTCTTGTGTGTTGTATAGACTCACCATGAAATGTCCACACCGTATAATTAGGCTTAAAACCCCTCCTCTGCAGGTGTTCAATCATTACAGCCTCTGTCGTCTTTTTATAGTTGTCGCATCCAGGACAGGGGCAATAGTTTCTTTCCTGGCCATTTGCGAATGCGGCTTTCACAAATTCCTTTGTTTTTACAAAGCATTCTTTCGTCATCTCTTTCTGACTAGGGTGACCGGTATACATCCATGCACGATCACTCATCTTGCCTAGCTACTAAAGACAGAAGAAATATATTTATATATAATTTAGCATTTATATTCATCGGTTAATCAGGCTCGCCATTTTTATTACGTCCAGGCAACCTACACGCTAATAGGTAAAGATAGGTGCTAATCCCACCCGAGTATGTGTAGATTGGGTTCGTTTTCCCATGCTCTGCTCCGGATCCAACGCAAAATTTCGGCACCACCTCCCCGCTGTTCTCCTGATACACGTCTCCGCAATAAACAGAGAGGATGTGCATCCGGAGAACAACAGGGAGGCACTGACGAAATTCCGCATCGGATCCAGAGCACAGCATACGGGAAAACGAACCCAATCTACACATACTCGGGCTGTCCATGGATAATGTTGGACAATTCGAAAGGATGGCGGTTATAAATATGCAAAGACATGCATATTTATAGATGTCTCCCTTTCAAACGGGAGACGCATACTGGTCACGCATACTGATAAATTAATTTAATTACCTAAATCTAGAAAGTTTCATCCAGAAACCGAGCCACAATAAATGAAGGGGCGACGAGGAGATGAAATTTGTACTGACCCACGAATGCAGGGGCGGGGCTCGTACAACGCACGGGGAGGTCTTCGCACAGCAGAGCTCACAGCGACGAGACAACTATCACATGTAAATCCACCCGATCAACACAAATATTCTAATTATGTCATTTTAGAGGAAAACAAGTTAAGAATATAATATTCATGAGCTAATCAAGGTTTTTATGCCATTTTGTAGCTAAATGGGCTAATTATCTCATTGTTGGGAAAATAAGGTAAGGAGAATAAGGAAGAGGAGAAGAAAGAGGAGGAGGAGAAGAAGAAGAAGAAATCAAGAAGAAGGAGAAGGAGGAGGAGGAGAAGGAGGAGAAGAAGGAGAAGGAGGAGAAGGTATTCTTCTTCTCTTCTTCTCTTCTTCTTTTCTTCTTCTCCTTCTTATTTTTGTCTTCTCCTCCTCCTCTTCTTCTTCTTCTTCTTCTTCTTCTCCTCCTCTGCTCGTCTTCTCCTCCTCCTCCTCTTCTTCTTCTTCTTATTGTTTCTATTAAGCTAACTAACTAACTAACCTAACTAACCAAGCTAACTAAACCTATCGCTAAACCTATATAGCACTAAACAGCAAAAAAATAACAAAAACAGAATCTACCACTAAGTAACTAAAAAAGAATCTAGCTACCACTAATTAGCAAAACAAAATCTACCACTAAACTACCTACTAAATCTACTAATTAACTAACTAAATCTACCAACTAACTAAACTACCACTAAAACTACTAATTAACTAATCTACCAACTAAACTATATATGCCACAACAACTACAATAACAACAACAACTACAACAACTACAATAACAAGAACAACTACTACAACAACAATAAAAAATCATGCCGGTAGTTATAATCTAATTCCAAAAAACTAAATACCAAACAATAAAAAATCAACTTTCCCGTGTCGGGGGGTGTGGGGGCTCACCGGGAGGGGCGGCTGTGGCGGGGCCGGGGGTGTTGGGGGTGGCGGGGCGGCGCCGGGGGCGCCAGGGGCGGCGGCGCGACGGTGGTGGCTCAGGTGGGCGTCGGGGAGAGGTGGGGCAGCTACGCCAGGGGGCTGTGGGGCACCGGGGCGGCAACGAGGGCGGTGGGGCGGCGGCGGCGGGGCTGTGAGGCACCAGGGCGGCGTCGGGGGCGACAGGGGCGGCGGCGCGATGGTGGTGGCGGCGGTGGGCGTCGGGGAGAGGAGTGGGAGAGAGAGAGAGAGGGGGGCGGGGTGTGGAGCCGTTATAGTGGGTGAGAGAGAGAGGGGCGGGGTGGAGCCGTTACACACGGAGTTAGCGCTTTGCCGTCTGCCTCCAGACTCTTTGCCGTCCGCTAGCAGATGGCAAAGAAGGGACTCCAGTTTGACCTAACGTCCCCGTGGTCAGGTGGGCCCCATCTACATGTTTGCCGTGTGTTGTGCGACTCTTTGTCGTCTGCTAACTGACGGCAAAGATGTGACTGATGGCAAAGACACTCTATGCCATCAGCCAGTTCTTTGCCGTCTGCTTTGTGACAGCTGACGGCAAATACACTCTTTGCCATCAGCTAGCAGACGGCAAAGATTTGGCACATGGCAAAAAACTGAATTCCAGTAGTGGAAGGACCTTTCGTCATCACCAAAGTACTGAATAATGGAGCCTATCACCTTTACAATCTCAAGAAGAGAATCGACGAACCGCGTGCTTAGAATGCAGACCTACTCCGACGCTTTTATGCTTGATAACCGATTGGTTTGATGTAATAAGAGAGTTTTTTAAACAATGTTGCTTGTCAAAGTCATGATCCCTGAAGTTTTTGTCGATTTCGGTCGTCCAATTTCACACTCAAAATATATTGTGAGTGACGAGCAATCCTCTCACTCAGGGGCTTAGCTGCGAACATGTCTTTGCCTAAGTTAGAAAACCCCGCCAAGTGAATAACAACCTATTCACTCGGGGACTTAGCAGCGAATCAGTCTTCGCCTAAGTTAGACTCCAGCGGGGTGAAAAACAATATTTCCACTCGGATACTAAATTGTGAATCAGACTTTGCTTAAGTAAGGGATTTTCCCGGATGTCAAGAACATTCAAAAACCAAACAAACTCTGCCAAACGCAGATAAACTCGAAGATATCCAGCACGGATTAAAGTTGTCTATGCGAAAGAAAGTACTCGGGTTTAACACTCGAACGATGTTTTAACGGATACATTAACACTCGGCATACCGATGCGAATAAAGATTTGGACTGTAATCGAAGTTTCTTTTCAAGGCTCATCGGGACTCGCAGGCTCAACAAACGTGTTAAGATCGATCCCATCAGCAATGCGAGTGCCCACGTTGATGAAGGTCTCCATGAAGTCCTCAAACCAAAGCTTCTTCATATTAGCCACCTGGAGCGCCTTCAGCTTATCTTCTCTAGCCTCCTTGCAATGGACTTGGATGAGCGAAAGAGTCACGTCAGCTCCACAACGTACAACAAACTTCTTCCACGCGTGCACCCTGTTGGGAATCTGGTCCAAGCGGCTCATCATTGACTCCAGATCAGTTTGGAGGGTGTCTTCAGGCCACAGCTCCTTGTTGATCTTCCCCAACGCAGTTCGCAGTCGAGCGAGGTACCCTTGGACCTTCAGAAGACGAGCATTGAGGCGAAACATACTCATGGACACAACATCCGCAACATGTGACTTGCTCGGGTCCACATGCGGCTCCACGTCTTCAGTCTCCTTATCAAAGTCTTGGCAAAATTCTGTGTGAAGGAAAAATGAGAAGTCAGTCATAATTCATTCGGTAAAGTTTGAAGAGATTCACTCAGTGAAAGAAGCGTATCAGTGAGCGTGCCGAGCATCTTTCTCACGAAGTCCCCCAGATACTTCTCCATGGCGTTCCCCCTTTTGGCCATCTTCTCAAGCTTTTTGCCCCACTCGGTTCGTTCTTTCTTCAGTTTGGTGTTCTCTTCTTCTATTTTGCCGACTGCCAAGAGCTTCTTCTCAGCAGCCTCGGAATTCTCCTTAGCCTCTGCGAGGACCTTATCCTTATCCGCGAGTGCCTTCTTCAAGACATTCAGGTCATTGGTTGTCACTTCCAGATCCAGTTGAACCTGGTTCTTCTCTGATTCCAAGTTGGCATACTTGGATCCAATCTCATAGGTTTTCTAAAAACATCAAAGAAATAGTTCATTCGACACTAATATTTTTCCACTCCCGAGTGGAGAAGTGCAGTTCAGTCGACCGAATGGCGGCCCGCCGTCCCCACCCACACTCCCCTACAAAGTGTCATATCATGGTTGATGGAATTATGTCCATGAAACTCGTAGGATAATCCTTGCTAGTTCGGGCCTTTCCATTACTAAGACAAAGATTCAATGGTGGGGATACTAAGGAAACATATTCACTCAATAGACAGAGTGGCGCAAGTACTCTAAGTACCAAAAAAGACCCTGCGTCCAAGTTCTTAAAACTATTGCCCTTCGTAAACGATCGGCATTAGTCTCGGGGAATACACCCAGTGGGTGCACTCAGCGTGCCCCCACTGGATACAAAACCACTCGACCAGGTCCGGCCTGGCCGAGTCAAAAAAGAAGAAGAGTGTGTCTTCCAATCAGGCCCCTGCCGATGCAAGCACTCGACAGTGGTCTCAGG
This sequence comes from Hordeum vulgare subsp. vulgare, assembly GCF_904849725.1. NCBI lineage: Eukaryota > Viridiplantae > Streptophyta > Magnoliopsida > Poales > Poaceae > Hordeum > Hordeum vulgare. Next base: position 85,353,146 of record NC_058520.1, read on the forward strand.
AACTACACCCAGTGGGTGCACTCAGCGTGCCCCACTGGATACAAACCACTCGACCAGGTCCGGCCTGGCCGATTCAAAAAAAAGAGTGTGTTTTCCAATCAGACCCCTGCTGGTGCAAGCACTCGACAACGGTCTCGGGGACTACAGTCAGTGGGTACACTCAGCGTGCCCCACTTGATCAGAAACAAGCAGCCATAAGGCACAAGAAAACACCCACTAGGTGCAAAGTCAAGATGGAGAAGATTCAATCGGAAATGACCTTACAATCACACTTACTCGGACGTTAGCTCGAAGCGCCAAGCTGGCATCGTACGCCAACTTGCTAGCCTCATACGCCTCCTTGGTCTGCAACATCATTTGTCCGGCTTGAATCATGGCCTCTTTAGCAGCTCCAGTATGGTCTTCCGGGACACAATGCAGAGGATATGCAAGCATTGGAGGAGTCGGCATTGCAGCAGAGGTAACAAGAGTTATCGGAAGAGGCGCAGTCGGCACTGTAGTCACAACAATACAATGCAACTGGCGGGAGGAGCACTCGACGCCGGTGTTTCAGGCATGGTTTTAGCTAATTCAGCACTCGATTGCTGCAGTTCTTCATCGTCCTCCAAGTGGAAGACTTTTGTAGCTGTCAATCGACAATGTCAGTTAGTCCAATCAACGAATCATATCTAGAAAACAGAATAGAATGAAGACTTGTCATACCTCATTGGGAGGTGGCCATGTCCAAAGTGTCCACCTTCATATGATCTTCTTCGTCTCCCGGAGGCGATGTCACCGAGGTAGCAGCTCTGACAAACAAATTCCGCTCGATCAAAAGAAACATGAAATTTCACAACGACAAAAGAAAGAAAGAGGTAAACACTCACGCTGAAGCGACTGGCACAACAATCCTCATTCGGGGCAGAGCCTTCCGAGGCTTTGGAGCGTCAGGTTTGGGTTGTTTGGCAGCCTTTTCTGTCGACTGAGTTATGGCAGCTCGGTCACGCTTCACGTTCCTAGTTCTTGACACTAAGGTCTTGCTTGGCAAAGCCGCCGGATCATGGCGATACTTGGATCGAGACTCGGTGCGCGGAGGAGACTGGATCTCTTCCTCACTCTCCTCTAAATCGTCTTCGCTCCCCTCGCTGTCCTCGGCATAGTCAATGTCGGCGCTGCCACCCTCGCTTTCCCCATCGACGTCAAGATGATCCCCGTTCGACATGGGTGAATGCATGTTTTTCCACTCCTACAAGATGTAAAAATAGCAAAGTTAGTCGGCCGAAGATTCAATCACTCAATAAAGATATGCAAGTAATCGGCAAGGAAATAACTGACCATGTTCCGTAGCTTGTTTTCAGTAGAGAAAGGCAAGACCCGCTTGGCTCCTAATGGACTGTCACAGGCTCCAGTGATACCTCCGAGCCACTAAGCCACGGTTTCTTCAGAAACTTCCTCTGGGTGCGACCAAGTGGAATCCTCACGGCCCGAATAATGCCACATGGCATGATCCCTCGCCTGAAGAGGCTGAATACGCCGACCAAGGAATGTTTCAAGCAAGTCCATCCCAGTCACTCCACCACGAACCAAGTTAACTACCTCATTCACGAGAATCCTTACCTGAACCTTCTCCTCATCCGACACCTTTATCGTTCTAGGAACAGTTGGTCGCTCCAAAGTGAATGGGGGAAGGCCAGTCAACATATTTGGAGATGCAATATCATTACAATAAAACCAAGTCGACTGCCAGTTCCGGACTGACTCGGGAAGGGTCATGTGGGGATACATACTCTTACTCCTCTTTTGAATTCCCAGACCACCACACAACTGAATGACATGAGTTATACTATCATTCGAATTAGCTTTCTTCGCCGATTTGGAGCGCACAGTGAAGATGTGTTTAAACAGTCCCCAATAAGGGGGACAGCCCAAAAAGCATTCGCACAGCATTACCAATGCGGCAAGGTATGCGATGGAATTGGGAGGAAGATGATGAAGTTGTGCACCAAAGTAATTCAGAAAACCGCGGATGAAAGGATGAGGGGGCAAAGAAAAACCTCGCTCGATGTGAGTAAGGAGGAGGACCCGGTTCTCCTTTGTGTGGCTCCGGATCGACCTCCCCCTCAGGCAGCCTGCACGACTTCTCAGCTATCATCCGTGTTCTATGAGCTCCAGAACAACGTCCTTCCGGACGGTTGACAGGATAAAATCTTCCTGGATCCACCCTGGGGGCAGCCCGGATCAGCCGCCTGACTTCTTCGACTTTCCGCCCTTTTTGGCGCGCTCAAGCTTGCTCGTCTGGCCTTTCGTTATCTCAACGGCGGCGGAGGCAGATCTAAGCAGCATCTACGGGGCAGAGATGGAGAGGAAGCAGAGGAGAATCAAGAAAAGGCACTACTCCAACCCTAGCGTTGGCCGGATTTATAACTGCCCGAGTGAGTCGCTGACTGGTGGGCCTGCCGGATATCTGTCTATCTCGATAATAGAGGAGGCGCGATACGTGGCGATAAGGATGGCGCGATAATCGAGGCATCATTATCCCACTTGCCCTGGTTGTTGCGTCATCACCGCACAGCGTGCGCTAACCAAAATTTTGAATCCCATGAAATTCGGACTTGACGAAGTGATCCGTCACATGTCAAGATCCCGTTGGTCGCTCGGATCAACCTCATTGCTCAAATTCACTCGGATGTACTTCACAGTAGAATCGATCAGGGTGAATGACGAAGACTTCAATCGACGCACAATTTTACTAAGCCCCGAAGCACGTTCAAGATCTGTATGCCTCGATAAAATTTGCATCAACTCCTTCCTCACTCGAACCCCGGTCCATTTGGGGGCTAATGATGGGGATATGTACCTAGGGTAGGACCATAGGCTTGACCTACATGTCCTACCTAAGGACATCTCATTAAAGACTTGAATACTACAAGGAGGGCTCTGACTCGATAGCCATAGCGTCTGAATCACTTGGTAAGCAATCACTCGGAGAATTTCCCCCTTCACTCGACAACCAACTTCCACTCGGAAGAACCAGAAGCCAGTCGACGCAGAAGATCAGAAGCCATTCCAGGGAGGCCGACAAGAGAGCGTTCAGCCGGTCTTCATAAGTAGCATTAATGACATACATTATCAGTAACGTATGCCTTTAAACTCCACTAATCGAACCCTTGGTTGCCGGGTATTGATGAGGGGCAGCACACTCTATATAAGCCACCCCTCCCCTCTGGCACAAGGTTTCGCACCCCATGTAACACACATATTTCACTCGACACAAAGCTCCAGAGCACTGAGACGTAGGGTTGTTACCTCTACGAGAGGGGCCAGAACTCATACATCGGGTGTACAAACTTGTCGTATCTAGGACTCTGCGTTGTCCTTTCGTACCCACACCTCTACTGTCAGGATCGCTCCCACGACAATTGCGTCCTCGGGACAATGAGCAAAGTTAGTTGCAATCCAAGTGAAAGGAGCGCGTGTCGGGACTCTATCTTTCTTCCCTCCATCTTCTACCTCCGGCTCTGGAGGTGACATACCAATAAGGGCCTCCATTTGTTGTTGCCATCCCTCGGAATCAGTGCTCATACAAAGAGGCTTCCCCTCGGAAGTGCGGTTATCATGGAAACATCTTGAAGGGTCACTGTCATTTCTCTGGTTCGGAGGTGAAAACTATGGGTCTCCGTTCTCCACTGATCAGTAAGTGCAGTGATTGCCGCAGCGTTCAGGTTGGGCGTTGACCGTCTCACAAGCTGAATGAATGGAAGGAATCCTGTCATCTCGATGTATGGTGTGTAACGCTCATCGTACGACATGACAGTCGATGCCCGTGAGTCTGAATCTTCAAGGGCATAAGCTTCTGCAAACATAGAGGAGTGATATGATTACGGTTTGATCTTCTTAAATAAATACATAATTTTTGAACATAATAATATGTTGTACTTACCATTTTCTTCTCCGACATCAAGTAGGCCCGGTGTTCAACGTCATAGGCATCATTCAAAAGCCACACCATCCTACATATCACAAAAAAAACTAACTTCTCATATATATTCATCTACTAATATAGGAATATGAATCTACTCATCTACATATAGGAATAGGAATATTCATCTACTCATCCTACTCATATAGGAATTGTCATCTACTCATCTACATATAAGAATTGTCATCTACTCATTCACTCTTCTACATATTACTAAAAAATACTCATAGGAATCTACTCATCTTAAGAAAAAATAGTCATGTCCTCGTTTTCTCATAAAATCCACACCATCTACTCATAAGAATAGTCATATATCAAATGTACTCATCTAGGAATCATAAAATAGGACTAACTCCTCATCTATATTTCAAATCCAATCAAAGCATGGCTCTCAACCAAACAAATGCAAATCTAAAAATTTTGCAATACTATTTGGATAAAAAGATGGGAAATGGAAGAGATTACCTCCTAGACCAGTTTGGGGGATAAATCCATGGAAGAAATCAACAGATCTGAAGGATTTGAAAGAGGGGATTAAGATGAGGAGATGAGGCAACCCCCGCTGCTCTCTATTGGGGAAAACGAGTGGGGAGGGGGTGGGGGAGGGGACGACGCGTGGCTGCTTAACTGAAGGTGTGGTGCCTAAGAGCTCGACGCCACACTACAGCGTGTGCAACGCCTGAGCCTTAGGCATCACACTGCCGGGGGGTGGAGCCTGCAGCACTAGCATGGACGGATGTGTGGCACCGACAACTTAGGTATCACACAGTGCAGTATGGCGCCTAGGCATCGGACGTCACACAAAAGGATCAGCTCAATGATTTTTCCACAGAGGGTTCAGTTTGCGAGATTTTTCAGCCTAGGGGTCAAATTTGTTCATATTGCCTATCACATCAAACCCAGTCAAAGCGTTGGAAAGGCAAAACATTTGAAACGTGTAGAATGTTCGGAGAGGTCAAAGAAAAACTTACGCACAGGAACAAACCAGGACACGCGCCGCACATGCGTTGCAGGAACAGCAGTCAAAGCGGTCTGTTAATTTCACGCATGCATCATGCAGCCGAGTTCACATGTTAACGCACTGTATGCAGTATGCAACATGCAGCCGAGTTCACATGTTAACGCACTGTACGCAGTAACACAGCAAGGAGGGTAGCAAGGGGAGGGAAAGAAATATCCGGTGCCATGTGTCATTTTCTTATAGGCACTAAAAAAAGTCCAAAAAATCCAGAAAAAAGAATCCTTACGGGCTTAGTAGTCTTAGTATATGTGATTGCTTGTTCCACTGAATTTTTTAGAGTGGTTTCAAGCCCTTGTGAATTGAAAGCGAAAAGCAGGTGGAATAGAAGGACTTTCCGAAACATTCAATTTAAGATGAAACCAAGTTAAACATGAGAGGAGATAATAGGACTTCTCCAGTATAAAGATATTGGAAATATTTTACATATTTCTTGTATTGGTTTCTTGGAGTCCAAATAGTATTTTGGGAATATATAAACCCTAAAAGTAATTCTAAAACTAATTATAAGCCTAGCTATATCTTTATTCTCAAAAGGATATTTTTTATAAAATATTTAGAGATGGAAAAAAATTCACAGACTCTGAGTATTGTGTTTTGTTTCCTAATTTTTTCTAGGATTTATGGAACTTAAATATAATTATTTCATAGGCTATATTTATATTAGTTCCCATTAAAAATAAATACAAAAGGTCAATAGAATAAAAATGGTGAACTACCCAACATGACATATGACAACACAACATATCACAACACAAACAAAGAGGTACGCGCGCACACTTCGCACTGCCGGTTCTCGATCCAGCGGCAAGCACGACCAGTTCTCTCCTTTTTCTCTCATTGTCACTGACGCGTGGGGCGCATCTTATTTCCCGTTACTAAACAGGGTCTGAGCTTCTCATAACGTCACTTCTAGGGGAAAAAACCTAGTAGTAGTGGTCATTTTTAGACTACCAGTAACGTGGGTCGCGTGTTACTACTAGGGTGCTACAACTAACTTTTAGCAGTAGTGCGTGCTTTATCCCGCGCTATTAATAAACAAACATAGCAGTAGCGTGTGTTTTACCCCGCGTTATGTGTAGCGACTCGCGCTACTACTATTTAATAATAACACGGAGCTCTTTCCTAACGTTACTCCTAAACATCTACCTATAAGCTATTTTCTAGTTGTGCGTTCAATATGTGCTTGGGCCGTACATTGTCACGTACCACCTTCCCATGCACAAGTGAGAGCAGGCATCACCTCGTCGAGATCTCCACCGGATAAAGCTCCCCGAGCTCTGGATTGTACACTGGAGTTCCGCCACCACCAGATGAGCACCACCGTTGCTTGGGGACACCAATGAAGCAGTCGAGGGAAAGAAACGGGTGCGTCGAAGCAAGCCACACGTCGTTGACTCGTAGCCGGGCCAAGGAGATCACTAGATTCGTCGATATCAACAAGCAAGAGCAATGTCGTCCCCGTTGCCATCGTTGCCTACTCGTCATCGGTAAAAAATCACAGCCGTCACTAACCCTAAACCACATATCTCATAAATACTCCCTATGTCTCATAGCGTAAGACTTTTTTTTGGCACTAGTGTAGTTACAACCGTCCAATCATCTCTTTTAGATTAGACGGCTCTCAGCACTCCACAAACGCTTGAGTATACACTAGTGTAGTATACTAATACTCCCTCCACCCCAAAATAAGTGTCTTAAGCTTAGTACAATTTTGTACTAGAGCTAGTACAAAGTTAAGACAGTTATTTTAGGACAGAGGGAGCACAATATAACGGCACATAATGTTTCTATTGAATTTTCAAAACCTTTCAAACTACTTTTCCCAATTTTTTATTTTCTTATTTTTTATCTTTATTTATTTTTGAATTTAAACTTAATATGATCATAACTTTGAAACCAACACCTATTGAGATGAATCATTTTCTATATTGATCTTTTCAAAATTCTCTTTTTAATAATACATTTATATTGTATTAGTATGAATTCAAATTAATTCAAGATTTTAAATGTTGACAAAAACCTTCTACTATTCATAATTATTTTTGTAAACATCCAAAAAAATGGTGATTCTCTTTGCATACTGAATCATGGGCAAAACACCAACCTTGGGCAATTATCTTACCAAAATTCGAACACCAAAAATTTTGCACCTTAATTTGGCACACACTAAAGATGCCTGAAGAGTTCATCGCTGAAAGAATTAACTCGTAATAGAATTAAATTACACACTCTCAACTCTAATATTTATGGAGTGAATGGATTATATTTGGATATTATCACACACCAAATTCACATAATTGACGTGTCACATGTGTTAGCCTAGAAATCACAATGACATGAGCCTTAACAATCTTGATAAGATGCACACAGTACCGAACAAATGCAAAGGGTTAATAAGATGCAACATCACCCTGTTCCTTCTCCAAGTGAGGGTCCGATGCTCTCCCCTCAAAGTTGATTTTCCATGGGTATTGTGACTTTGTGAGTGTGTCATTTCTGCTACCGTTGTCCCAAAAACTCCATCGGATGTATGGTGCTTCAGTCTGCTCTAGTAGATCAGACTGAGCTGTTGCAAGGGTGGCTGGCAAGGGTTGGAAGATTTCTAGAGCGGGTGGAGACTACTCTAAGTAAGTTCTCCCTTGTGTCGGCTATGGTGCAAACCACACCGATGTCGCGTCCTCTTAGTGTGGTTGGTGTTGGCTCCATAGAGGACAAGAGGGCGGAGCTATATGGATGTTTCTCCCCTCGTGTTGGGGACAATTCATCATCGCCTTATCCCCTGTGTTGTTGTCATTCACTGACGAGGAGTCCATTGATGTGCTTGTGGCTCCAGTTCTACATATCAAGCTTGAGCTTCGAGAACATATGGTTAGGCCCTATATTACCTCTTTCTCTGGAGCAATTGCAGGTGGACTCAGCGGCAACCTCATGTGAGAGACATGTTTCCCCTATTTCATGTGAGCACCTGGAGGTGCTTGAGTCCATCATGTTGGTCATTCATATGGTTGACGATCACTTATCAGTGGCTTTTATTAATGATGTTGATGCGGCCAACGTGTTGGTTTGTGCTCCTAAGAACCTCCTGGTTGACGATAACTACATAAAAAATACAATGATTATTATGATTTTCTTGACAAATGAGTGGCAATCAGCATAGACCCAACAACACAAATGGATGTCTCCTGAAGGAGAAACCAAACAAGAAAAAATTGAAGAGGAACAAAAGAGTTTTTATCATTGGCGGTGTTCTCATCAAGAGTTGAGATGTGTTGTAGTAAGGATTGTTGTTCTTGTGCCATGGGAAGACTGCATTTGCAATTACGATGTTTCATGCTTTGTGAGTAGTACACTTACGATTTTTCTATTAATTCTCACCTGTTTTGGGGCAACTCTTTTCTTGAATAATCAACAAGCGAAATGTTTGGCACTATTTGAAAAATTCACAAATAGATAGTTTACGAGACCTGATAATACACACAAACGAAGGCAACCTAAACGGCAAAACTAATCAACACAAGGATCATGTTTGACATCAATAAGAATTTTTTTGGTGCCCAGCACATGCATTGGAGTGGTGTACGGTTTCGTTCCATCTGAAGTAACAATGTTCTGCCATAATGTCGTTTCAGCAACAGGACACACGAGGTTTTAGAGCATGAGGAGAGAACAAACAACGTATGCATCAACAAAAGAAAGGCAGGGAACATCCATCATGGCACATGCATCTAGAACGTTTACTTATAGTCGATCCCAATCAACACCCCTGCCACAAAGCATCTAGAACGTTTACTCCAATGTGTAACGATGCTTCTTCTGAGCACCACCGCCACCATCACTCTTCACAGCGTGCCTCTGGGCCGCAGCTTCCTTTTGACGGTGGCAACCGTTCTCCTCATTGTTGCTGCAACAAGCCTCCATTGACCCTTCATGGTCACCCGCATGCTCGCCCACATGCCCGCCCGCTATTTAAACAGAACTTGTTACGTCCGTGTATAACAATAGCAGAATAGAGAAAACCTAGACAATACATTCATTTGCAGCACAGACAGCAAGACAGCAGTAATATTTTCACAAAAACAAAAACAGCAATATGTTTCTTCTGAATAAACTATCACACACAAGGACACTCGTGTTGTAATTTACTCTACTCTAAATGCTAACATAGTAATAACTCGTGCTTATGTTCTTTTGGTCTATAATATTGTTATCACTTATCACCCATCTAGCGTTCTAATAATACCCCTCAAAATATTAAGTTTTTAACAAGTTATTTTAAATATGAGAAAACATCAGTAAGTGCTTTATGATGAACAGAATGTAACACCAAGCACAAAGAAAACAGAATGTTACATCTTGTAATTAGTTAATGATTTGCTAACCTCTGATGGCGAAATAAAGCAGATAGACCTTTTGACGTCGGTAGTTCGGAACAAAATACTTCCAAGTTGAGCATATCCGTACCATGATCTTGTTGTCTCAGCACCCACACAACATAGCGACAACAGGATGGTGGCGATGTTCAGTACCACCGTAGATCTCTTGAAACCCTATAGACAAACAAAATTAAAAAATTAAAAAATAACAGAAAACTACATTCGTATTATGTTTGCTTGTTTGTTTTAGTTCCTGGTACCACAAGGCATTATATCTATAAAAGAACTAAAAGTTAATATTATCACCAGGTTTCTACGCTAAGCAGCGGTTGATAGCCTTCCGAACTTGCCCCTAGGCTTATGCTTATAAACCCACATAACATAATATGTCCATTCAGCTCATGCCAACATCACAAAACTCTATTGGAACACCGTGGGAGCATTGGATTTCTCCAAAGCTAGAATCCCTAGACACGAAAATTGACTAATTCGGGAATAACTTCTGCTAGTTGTAAATTAGAGGATAGTTGTATCATTTTCCATCAAGATCCCCACATTCTGTTCGTGTTAAGTAATAAACCAGACTAATATTTAATCACATGGTACTACTAATATTGACTAGGGTTGGACCTGAGTATAGTTCATGATGGACCAATTAGAAACTCTCCAACAACGATTCATACAAGTTTGCTTGAAAGTTCGGGCTACGGGTAGATGGGATGCCTTGTCATGTACGACTCTATAGGATGCAATGCAAGTTAGAGAATACAAACAAGGGTTGCATGAGATATTTTTAGGATAAACTTAATGTTAGAACTAATTAGCATTTCTTTATTTCTATTGTGTGGTGTAAAACAATTAAGAAGTACTCCTCCGTCCCACAGTATAAGTTTACAGCGAACAATTGATTATTGCACTTACCACAATGGTAAACCATTTCAGGACATACATCAGTACCGTGGCACTAAAACCAATCAGACCAATTATGAAAATATTGTCATTGCTTGGATTCAAAAACCTTAAACAGTACAGTGGTAGAAGCAGCCAAAACAACCCCACCAAACGATGAAGTACGAACTGCCAATCCTGATGAAAAAAATGAAAAACAATGTTGTCAGCATACCTGTAGAGAGATTCCAAAAATCAACCCCCCCCCCCCCCCCCCACACACACACACACAAACAGATGGTATCAGAAGAAAACCACGTAGAAAAGAGCACCAGGAGAAGAGAGCGCTGCTGCTGGTATCCTGGAGAAGAGAAGAGAAGCAGGTACGCTTGGTCCTAGAGGTGGCCTAAGGTGAATAGGCAGCATGCAGCGAAGCACCGAGCATCCCAGGGCATGAGTGCAGGGAGAGAAAAGCAAGCCTAGGCGGAGGCCGAAGAAGTGGCTGCAGTGAACTGCGCATGTGGAGATGCTCTAGAGGAGAGCACGGGACGGAGCTGTATGAGAAGGCCACAGGAGAGCACTTGCGGTGAACGGCGGCAAGTGGGGCGATGTCGAGTCACAGTCGGGATCCCGCTTCTCTCTACTGTCGGAGGGGACATCGGACGATGGGTCTGATAGTGAGGCGGAGGATCTGGCGGTAAGGGTAGTGACCGAAGTGCTGCTAGAAGAGCGGCTGGTCTCCCAAGTCTTTACCCGCCGGCCGTCCAAGTCCGATGATCAGCTGGCCCAGGAGTTCTGGAATGAGATCGGGTACCCAACACCCACGTCTTGTTCTGGGAACGCCGATATTCGTTGGCCGATGATGAAGTGGATCAAGGTACGTTGTTTGTTCCATCTTGCAGGTCCGATGGGATTCGAACGTCCGAGGTGGCTACCTCATTGCCGGAGGTCGCGAACGAGGCTGCATCCCCGCCAACAAAGCGGATGCGCTCGCCGCGGCTAGGTGGGATCAAGGTGCCGGTGGTGCGGATGGGTTGGCGTGGTCCTCTACCCCGGCCTCGGATCGCGCCTCCGCCGTGCCTAGGCGATTTCTTTCCAGACATGGTGAGCCCCAAGTAGGTGATGGTCGACAAGGGCAAGGTGGTGCTGGACGGTGCGACCATGGAGGCCGGCGGCGCTGATGACGGCCCGGTGGAGACGGTGATTGAAGATCCATGTTCCTCGCGCGGGGGCGGCGGGCTCGCAATTCAAACGCCGGTATTGCTGGCTTGTGGGACCGGGAAGCATGCAGGCCGTTCATCGCCATGGGCTCATCTGGGCCTTTGGTTCGGCGGGCTATGGCGACAGGAACACAAAGACCCTACTTCCTCTGCAGCGTTGCTGCCCTCAAGGCCGTCGCCGCCGTTTCGATCTACCGATTGTCATACAAACGCGACCGCTGGTAGCCGCCGAGGTGGTTTCGGGGACGGGCGAACGAGACGGTCTTTCACTAACGTGCTCCGGTCGGCACCTCCAATGGCGGCTCCGTCGTGATCTGTGGGGCAGTCGAGACAAAGGCTCTCTGCTCCGGCATTGGGATCTCAAGCAAACGTGCCTCCCGGGGGCGCTGCAGCTGTCGGTTTTGGTGCCGCAAGGGGACCAGCGACTTTTGCGCCCGTGCATCCGCCTGTGTCGGGGCAGGCTACGTTTCCCTCGGCAGCTCCTAACCCGCAGCCGGGGTTTGCTTTTGGCACTGCTGCTTCCGCTGCGGGTGGTCTGGGGTAGAAGAGAAAGAAGAACAAGAAGGCGCCACCGACAGGTGGGCAGATTCAGCAGCAGCAAGGAGATGCAGTGCAAGTTGTCCCGGCCGTGACAGAGTCAGCGCAGCCCACCGCCACGACATTGCAGGTTCAGCCGACTCAGGAGGAGGCCAGGCAGGCGGCACTTCAGGTTCAGGTTGCAAAGAAGGTCAAGACACGATGTTAAAAGTGCGAGGTGGACACCCATGCTACCAAAAACTGCGCGATACAACATTATTGCTACATTTGTGATAACTCTTTGCACCCGCTCAAGAAGTGCCCTAGTTTGAAGCTTCCTAAACCTTGTGTGTTTGTTGCTGGTATGGGTAATAAGGACACGATGTTTGCTCAGTTCCCGGACAACAACGCTCATAATGCAAAGTTGGTTCCAAGCTCAAGTCCCATTGCACTGGAAATGGTTGGTGGCACGGCTGCTACAACAAAATAAGTCCAGGATCAAGTGGCGCGTATGTGCCCGATACTGTGTTGGGTCTAGGAGGCTGTCCCTAATGGGGACAGTTAGTTCACAATTGGTTTTCCGTCGATGGCGGTGCTCTCGAGATTCGATGGAGTTGATCTTGGCACTCCAGCGCAGGATACTAGGCTTGCTTTCAATCAGTGGAAGCCAGAGGAGATTGTTCCTAAGATGGAGTTACACCAGACTTGGGTACACGTCACAGGGGTGCCCCACTCTATGCGACATTTTCTGGGCATTTGGGCTGTAGGGACTCTGATTGGCACTACGATTGATGTCGGTCTTCTGTCTCTCCGGCGTAGAGGAGTGGTGCGTATACTCGTACGAATGGCTGCTGACGATTGCTTCAAAAAGATGGATGAGTTAGGGCCGTATATTCACACGGACGGTATCTTATTGTTGAAGGGATACGAGTTCACTTTCCGTCCGGAGCCAGAAGGCTTTCTGCCGGAAACAGACTTTATACCTCTTGTTTGGGATACCAAAAGCAAAGATGGCGCAGCGGTAGAAACATGGAGGATAGTCACACGGAACAGCATGGACATGGAGGAGCTTCAACGCAAGATGATGGCGGGGTTACGAGTATGTCAGTTGACTAAGTCCATCAACTCACGAGGGTCAGGTTCAGCGTTCTTCGGTGGCTAGCCTCCTCTGTGGAATTGCTCTGACGCCTTCCAATCCCAGTCCTAAATCACCTCGCTGTATGGAGATTATACGTGAGATGAGAAACTCTAGTGGCTGGGGCATCAAGGCATGTATCCCCTGTCCCTGGCGAAAAATCGTTGGACCTGGGTACACTTCGTAACCCTTCGATGACCATGCAGGGTGGCAGTGAGCTAGCTGCAGCCAGCAGCGTCCTTGACACCAGTGCGCCGGTCGCACTGGCTGGTTCGCAACTAGCTGACGCGCATGTGTATGAGGCTGGCGGCTCGACTGCGTTTGCAGCTGTTGGAGCTGCTGCGGCCACCGCGGGTGGCCAACCCCACAAGTCGTCGTGCACGGTGCAGCAGGATCCCACCGGTGTGAGGATGGATGGTGGGTCGCCTCTTTTGTGGCCTGCGGTACCTGTGGAGAAAGAGGGGCACACTGATGCGAGTCGCGCCGTCATGGGTGCGGAGAAATGTGTCACTCCGGTGCACCATGAACTAGTTGCGTTGTTGGAGGACAATCCACCTACGAAGGATGTTGTGGTCGAGGGGACTGCTACTTCATCCTTGCCTCCTCCCGCGGTGCAGCAGGGGGTGGGGTCTCGTTCGCAACCGATGACGATACCAAGGCGCAGCGAACGTCACCGTACCACGACTGATGGTGCTTCCGCTACGAATGAGGATGCGCTAGCTAAGGCCATGCGCCACAAGGCGGCGATGTTAACACCTCCTCCTATTGGTACGTCTCCCACTAACAAATCCTTTATTTCTTATTTCGATTCTAAGTTATCATCAACTTTAAGGAATATTGGGGTTTCTTTAGGTAGAAATGAGAAAGAAATTATTGTCTCGGCTAACATGTTGAAGCATGTGGAGTATGATCGTTTAAAGATCTCTCCAGGTGTGTCCAGTAGGCCGGTTACTACACCAGAAGATGATGACAATGCCTCTGTGGATGGACAGCTTCTATCTCATCTTGTGGGTGTGGTGACGGAGGTGGGAATGGATGAGGACGAGCTAGGATCTATCTATGATCTCTACTCTTCCGGCCGGAAATCCAAATCCGCCAGAGGCAAAAAAAAGTAAAAAAAATACATGGGAAAACGCAAAAATGTCAAAATCCCCAACTGTTTCCCATGAATGGCATGTTCACAAATAGCAGAGGTCTTGGCGAATTGGCTAAACACCTGAATATTGCACAACATGTTATGGATCATAGGTTGGAGTTCGTGGCTATTTCCAAAACGGGGAGACATGATTTCCCAGTGAGTGTCCTCGACCGCCTGTCTGGCGGTATGGACTTTACCATTCTATGCCCCCGCGCGGTAGGTCGGGTGGCATCTTACTTGGCGTTAAATCAGATTCGATGGAGGTATTAACTCTTTCGGATGGTGACTTTCATATTAAATTCAACATCCGTAATATAGTTGATAACTTCGTTTGGAGTTTGGTTGTTGTGTATGGTGCTGCTCAAGAACCTCATAAGGCTGCTTTCCTCCGTGAATTGGTTAACTTGGCTAATAATAATCCACATCCTATTCTAATAGGTGGGGATTTTAATATGCTAGGGTTTCCACATGTGAAAAGTAAAGGAAGGTTTGATAACCATTGGCCTTTTTTATTCAATGTTGTCATCGATAGCATGGATTTAAGAGAGGTTCACATGACGGGAAGGCAATTCACTTGGACGAATAGCCTTCCCGAGCCAACAGACGAAAAGTTGGATCGGATACTAATGAGCACCGATTGGGAAGATAAATTCCCGTTGTTAACAGTACGCGCTTTCGAACGTATTGAGGCATTATCTGACCATGCCCCCATCATTTTATTTACTGGCACATTGAAACCAACTACACAACACCCCTTCAAATTCGAGTTGGTGTGGTTGGAACGTGATGGGTTTGATGAGTTAGTTAAAAAGGTGTGGTCCAAGCCAGTGGGTGGTGATTCGCCTATTCGAAGATGGAATAATAAAATGTGTAATCTTCGCCAGTGGCTGGAACGTAGGGTCCCTGACGGGTAAGTTACGGGAGCTAGTTGATACGGCGGTGAGGAGGCGTGTTGATGTCCTATGTGTCCAAGAGACCAAATGGAAGGGACAAAAGGTGAATGAGGTGGAGGATACCGGCTTCAAGTTGTGGTGCACAGGGACAACTTCAAACAAGAATGGAGTAGGCATCTTGGTCAACAAGAGCCTTAGGGATGGAGTTGTGGACGTTAAGAGGCAAGGGGACCGGATGATCCTTGTCAAGCTGGTAGTTGGGGACTTAGTCCTCAATGTTATCAGCGCGTATGCCCCGCAAGTAGGCCACAATGAGAGCACCAAGAGGGAGTTTTGGGAAGGCCTGGATGACTTAGTTAGGAGGGTACCTATTGGTGAGAAGCTCTTCATAGGAGGAGACCTCAATGGCCATGTGGGTACATCTAACACAGGTTTTGAAAGGGTGCATGGGGGCTTTGGCTATGGCATCAGGAACCAAGAAGGAGATGATGTCCTGAGCTTCGCTCTAGCCTACGACATGGTTGTAGCTAACACCCTCTTTAGGAAGAGAGAATCCCATCTAGTGACGTTCAGTAGTGGTCTACACTCTAGCCAGATTGATTTTGTCCTCTCTAGAAGAGAAGACAGACACGCTTGCATTGATTGTAAAGCGATACCTGGAGAGAGTGTTGTCCCTCAACATAAGCTTGTGGTTGCTGACTTCCGCTTTAGGATTCGTGTCCAACGGGATAAGTGCGCCAAAGTCGCTAGAACGAAGTGGTGGAAGCTCAAGGGGGAGCCATCCCAGGCTTTCAGGGAGAGGGTCATTAAGGAGGGCCCTTGGGAGGAAGGAGGCGATGCAAACTTGATGTGGACGAGTATGGCGACCTTCTTGCGGAAGGTCGCTGTAGAGGAGTTTGGGGTGACCAAGGGAAGTAGAAGGGAAGCTAAGGACACCTGGTGGTGGAATGATGAGGTCCAGAAGGTTATTAGGGAGAAGAAGGACTGTTTCAGATGCCTATATCTGGACAGGAGTGCAGCTAACATGGAGAAGTATAAGATGGAGAAGAAGGCTGCAAAGCGGGCGGTGAGTGAAGCGAGAGGTCGGGCGTATGAGGACCTCTACCAACGTTTAAACACTAAGGACGGCGAAAGGGACATCTATAAGATGGCCAAGATTAGGGAGAGGAAGACGAGGGATGTCGGCGAAGTCAAATGCATCAAGGACGGAGATGATCAGCTTCTTGTGAAGGATGAGGCGATCAAGCGTAGATGGCAGGAGTACTTTGACAACCTTTACAATGAAGAGGTTGACAGCTCTACCATTGAGCTAGACGACTCCTTTGATGATACCAGCATGTGCTTTGTGCGACGTATCCAGGAGTGTGAGGTTAATGAGGCGTTAAAAAGGATGAAAGTAGGCAAGACGATGGGTCTTGATGGTATCCCCATCGAGGTGTGGAGAGGCCTTGGAGACATAGCGATAGTATGGCTAACTAAGCTTTTCAACCTCATTTTTCGGTCAAACAAGATGCCCGAAGAATGGAGGCGGAGTATTTTAGTACCAATCTTTAAGAACAAGGGGATGTTCAAAGTTGTACTAATTACCGCGAAATCAAGCTGATGAGCCATACTATGAAGCTATGGGAGAGAGTCATTGAACACCGCTTAAGAAGGTTGACAAGCGTGACCAAAAACCAATTTGGTTTCATGCCTGGGAGGTCTACCATGGAAGCCATCTTCTTGGTACGACAGCTGATGGAGAGATACAGGGAGCAAAAGAAGGACCTTCATATGGTGTTCATTGATTTGAAGAAGGCCTATGATAAGATACCTCGGAATGTCATGTGGTGGGCCTTGGAGAAACACAAAGTCCCAATAAAGTACATTACCCTCATCAAGGATATGTATGATAATGTTGTGACAAGTGTTCGAACAAGTGATGGCGACACCGATGACTTTCCGATTAGAATAGGGCTACACCAAGGGTCAGCTTTGAGCCATTATCTTTTTGATTTGGTGATGGATGAGGTCACAAGGGATATACAAGGAGATATCCCATGGTGTATGCTCTTTGCGGATGATGTGGTGCTAGTCGATGATAGCCGAACGGGGGTTAATAGAAAGTTAGAGTTATGGAGGCGGACTCTAGAATCGAAAGGTTTTAGGCTTAGTAGAACTAAAACTGAATACATGAGGTGCAGTTTTAGTGCTACTAGGCACGAGGATGGAGAGGTTAGCCTTGGTGGGCAGGTGGTACCGGAGAGAGACACGTTTTGATATTTGGGGTCCATGTTGCAGAAGGATGGCGATATCGATGAAGACGTGGGCCACTGAATCAAGGCTGGGTGGATGAAGTGGCGCCAAGCTTCTGGCGTACTCTATGACAAGAGAGTGCCACAAAAGCTAAAAGGCAGGTTTTATAGGACAACTATCCGACCTGTGATGTTGTATGGCGCGGAGTGTTGGCCAACCAAGAGACGACATATCCAACAGTTAGGTGTAGCAGAGATGCGCATGTTGAGATGGATATGTGGCCACACAAGGAAGGATCGGGTACGGAATGACGATATACGAGAGAGACTTGGGGTAGCACCGATTGAAGAGAAGCTGGTCCAACATTGTCTCAGATGGTTTGGACATATTCAACGGAGGCCACCGGAAGCGCCGGTGCATAGAGGACGGATAAAGCGTGCTGAGAATGTTAAGAGGGGTCGTGGTAGACCAAACTTGACATGGGAGGAGTCCGTTAAGAGAGACCTGAAGGTTTGGAATATCGACAAAGACTTAGCCATGGACAAGGGTGCGTGGAAGTTAGCTATCCACGTTCCAGAGCCATGACTTGGCTTCGAGATCTTATGGGTTTCAACTCTAGCCTACCCCAACTTGTTTGGGACTGAAAGGCTTGGTTGTTGTTGTTGTTGTAATCTCCGCAACTATCTTCGAGGTTGGGCAAGACACACAACTGGTATTCTTAAAAAAAGAAAAAGAACGTCTTTGTTCCATCATTGACGAGCTTGACCATCAGGCAGAATTATGTGTTCTATCACCGTAGGAGATCGAGCTTAAAAGCCAATCTAATGCGCAAGTAGCACGTATGCTGCGTGAGGAAGAACTCAAATGGTACCAGAGATCTAAGGCACTGACCTTGCTGAAAGGGGACTCGAACACGAGATATTTCCATAATGTCGCCAATGGCAGATATAGGAAAAAACGTATTCATTCCCTTAATCAGGAGGAAGGTCGGATCGAAGGACAAGAGCAACTCGAGGCATATATTTCAAAGTATTATAAAGATCTGTTCAGAGCTCCGGGGAAGGAAATATCTCCATGGATGAGTCACAAACAGATGATATCCCTCAACTATCCGCTGAGGAGAACTCCTTTCTAAATGCTCCCTTCTAAATGGAACATAATAAGGCACCAGGTCCAGATGGCTGCCCTGCTGAGTTTTACGAGCACTTCTGGGAAGTCATTAAGCCGAATCTTCTAGATTTATTCGGATGCTTGCTTGCCGGACAACTAGAATTGTTTCGCCTAAACTTTGGGGAGATCATTTTGTTACCTAAAATTTTGGAGGCAGAAAGGATTCAACAATATAGACCTATATGCCTTAATGTTAGTTTCAAAATCTTTACGAAAGTGGCAACTATTAGGTTAAATTCGGTGGCTGATCATGTGGTTAAACCTACTCAAACTGCTTTTATGCAAGGTAGGAATATCCTGGATGGAGTTGTTGTTTTACACGAAACTGCACATGAGATGCATACTAAAAAACTTAATGGTGTAATTTTCAAGATAGACTTTGAAAAAGCCTATGATAAAGTTAATTGGTCGTTCCTACAACAGACTCTAAGAATGAAAGGGTTCTCAAAAGAATGGTGTGCCTTGATCCATAGCTTTGTTTCTGGAGGTAGCATCACAGTGAAAGTCAATGACGACATAGGACGTTACTTCGAAACAAAAAAAGGATTAAGACAAGGGGACTCTATATCCCCCATACTATTTAATTTAGTGGCGGATATGTTAGCGATCATGATTGACCGGGCTAAACAAGATGGTCAAATTGAGGGGGTGGTCCCACATCTAGTGGATGGGGGATTACCAATCCTTCAATATGAAGACGACACGATTCTATTTATGGAACACAACCTAGATAAGGAACACAACCTAGATAAAAATTAATATTGTCAGCGTTCGAGCAATTATCTGGGCTGAAAATTAACTTCCATAAAAGCGAATTGTTTTGTTTTGGCGAGGCTCAGGTCGCAGTTCGTCAATATGCCGAGTTATTTGGATGTGAGCAAGGGCAATTTCCTATTAAGTATTTGGGCATTCCAATACATTATAGGAGATTAACTAATGCAAAATGGAAGCATGTCGAAGAACGTCTGCAAAAAAGACTGGCAAGTTGGAAAGGAAAATTGCTATCCCTGGGAAGAATACTGGGTCTCATAAATTCAGTACTAACTAATATGGTACTGTATATGATATCTTTCTTTCAGTTACCCAAAGGAGTCTTACAAAGATTGGATTATTTCCGATCGAGATGTTTTTGGCAAGGGGACAATGAGAAAATGAAATATCGACTGACTAAATGAAATGTCGTTTGCCGACCAAAAGACCAGGGAGGACTAGGTATTCATGACCTCCAGGTTAAGAACTCAGCCCTGTTGGGTAAGCGGCTTTTCAAGCTACTTACGGGGATGGTGTCTGGCAAACCCTCCTTAAACGAAAATACATCGGCACAAAACCGTTATTGCAGGTCATTTGGGAACCTGGGGACTCACATTTTTGGGCCGGCCTAATGGCGACTAAGAAACATTTCTTTCGCTTTGGTGCGTTTAAGAATAAGGATGGATCGGAAATAAGATTCTGGGAGGATAAGTGGTTAGGGAATACCACCCTCGGTGAACAGTGTCCGTCTTTATACAGTATTGTGCGCCACAAAGGTGCTACGCTTGAGTCTGTGATGCAAGTTTCGCCACCAGATGTGACGTTCAGACGAGACTTAATCGTACAAGACTCCAGTCTTGGAATGCCTTGTTAGGACGCCTGGCATCGGTTCAGCTGTCACAAGGTACTGATGAGTTTCGTTGAAACCTATGTGGAAATGGGAAATACTCGGTGGATTCCATGTATAGGGCGATGGTTAAGTCCGATATCCCAGTCGATAATAACAAAAAATATGGCAGATGAAGGTCCCACTGAAATTAAAGATATTCTCGTGGTACCTTCGCAAAGGTGTCATTTTAACTAAAGATAACCTCGTCAAACGCAACTAGCATGAAAGCACTTAGTGTGTAATTTGTCCTCAAGAAGAGACAATAAAACACTTATACTTCGACTGCAAGTTCGCACGCTCTATCTGGTCAGCTATCCGTCAGCTATCCAAATGACTTCCAACTTGTATCCACCCACTTCTGTTGTCAATGTTTTTGGCAATCGGTTAAATGGGATAGATAATAAGTTTAGAATCATTTTTCGAATAGGACCGCTTGTCGTTATATGGTCGCTTTGGCTGAGTAGAAATGACAAGGTGTTTAATGATAAAAATTTCTCTCGTTTGCAGGTTCTCTTCCGATGCACAGGTATTCTCCGTTCGTGGTCCACCTTACAATGGACGGAGTATCGAGGCATTTTACGATGGCCTGTGTGCGACTAGAAAAGGTGGCGAGGGATATTTTTATCCCACATGGGTGGCAGCTTGATCTCCGGATTGGGCCTCCATAGGCAACGATGATTTATGTCTACATGATCGTATTACGTCTGTTGTTGTTTTTAGTTACCGTACTGTTGGTCTGTGGCTGTGTGTATCTTAGTTATGCAGAGGCAGGGTGTAATGCCTAAACCTTTTAAGTAATAAAAGCCCTTTATCAAAAAAAAGAAGAGCACTGGTTGATGGGAGAAATTCAAGGGGTTGAAAAGTTACACGATAAATTGGATCAATTGATGAAAGTGAAAATGTTATGACCGGTACAACGTACCAACGGAGGAGGCCCAGTGGGCAGGGTTAGTTATGGGCTTAGCCCAAGTTATCTTAGCTATCTTAGAGTCCAAGTTATAGTAGAGTCCAAGTTATATTAGAGTCCAAGTTATATTAGAGTCCAAGTTATCTAGGGTTTAGTGGAGGTTGTCCTCCTTTATAAACACATGTACCCCTTCGTTATTAAGCAGACAATAAACAATATTCTGTTGTCGTCTCCCTCAGGAGACGGGAGCCCCAAACCCTAGCCGCCTCTCTCTCTCTCTCTCTCACGCCGCGACGGCGCCCAACCGCCGGCGCCGGCGTCCCCAACCTCGCAGCCCGCACTTCCACCCCTACAACCTACGTCCGAGACCTGGTAGAACCCTATCCTCTACCAATTTGGTATCAGGTAGCTTGGGTTCGATGAGTTTGTCGGACCTTCCCACTACCACCGCCGCCGCCACCACTGCCTTCCCCGCCACCTCGCAGCAGCAGCCGTCGCCGCCTCCGGTACCGCGACCCTGGCGGCCGAAGCCACCCCCGTCCTCTCCCCGGCGGAGATGTCCTCGGCGATCCGCGACCTCACCCTGGCGGTCTCGAACCTCCGGACTTTCCTCCAGGCTCCGTACGCAACCCCGCCACCACCGCCTCCGCCGGCGGCGCCCTTCGCGCCACCGCCCCCGGCCACCGTCGCGCCCCAGGGCCTGCAGATCACCCAGGTTCGGTGGCCGCCGCCGCCGTCCCCGCTACCGACATGGATCGACACGCCGACCTACACGACGGCGCCGCTACTGCCGACGGTGTTGCAGCCACCGGCGGGTACACTGACCCGTACGCCGGGAGCTCCGTGGTGTCGCAGCACTCTCCTTCCGCCGCGCTGGGTCGTCACGAGGGCGCCTACGCAGCCTTGCCACACGTGCAGCAGCCGCCCCGCTTCATCAAGCTGGAGTTCGCCACCTACGACGGCACCGTTGACCCCCTGAACTGGCTCAATCAGTGCGACCAATTTTTCAGGGGGTAACGGACCATGGCGTCCGAACGCACGTGGATCGCCTCCTACCACCTATGTGGCGACGCCCAGACATGGTACTACGCCCTCGAGCAGGACGAAGGCGGGATGCCTCCATGGGAGCGCTTCCGTGACCTGTGTCTCCTCCGGTTCGCCCCCCCCCCCATACGTGGGAGCCGCCTGGCCGAGCTTGGCCGCCTTCCCTTCACCACCTCGGTGCAGGACTTCGCCGACCGCTTCCAGACGTTGGCCTGCCATGCGCCTGACGTCACAGATCGCCAACGCGCCGAGCTCTTCGTCGGCAGCCTTCCCGACCACATCCGCATCAACGTCGAGATGCGCGACCCCCAGGACCTGCAGACGGACATATATTACGCACGCGCGTACGAGCAGCGCGCCAACGCCCTGCAGCAGGCGTTCCCAGGCCGCGGCACGCGTCCCCTGACCCGCCCCGCCCCGGCGGCCGCCACCCTGACACGCCCCGCCCTGCCGGCCACTACTGCGGCTGCCCCCGCGCCAACACGCACCTTCCGGCGCTTGACGTCGGCCGAGCAGCTCGAGCGGCGTCGCAAGGGCCTGTGCTTCAACTGCGACGAGCCGTATGCACCGGGTCATACGTGCGCCCGCCTGTTCTACTTGGAGACCGTCGACGACGCGGAGGTGGAGGCCCTCACCGCGGAGCTCGACGCCAGCACACTCTCCGAGGCCGGCGTCACGACCTACGGGCTAGTGGACGCGACCGCCTTCGTCGACTCCCTTCATGCCATGGCTGGCATCAAGACGGCAAAGACGATGCTGCTTCCGGTGACGATCAACGGGGAGCATCTCACCGCGCTCGTGGACACGAGTTCGACGCACAACTTCCTGTCCGGGGACGCCATGCGCCGCCTCGCACTCCAACCGGCGGGCTCGGAGAAGTTCAGCGTCACCGTCGCCAACAGGGACTGCCTTGCTTGCCAGGGGGTGGCGCGGCAGGTTCCCGTCCTCATCGGCGACGAGCCGTTCTCCATCGACTGCGTCGGCATCGACCTAGGCTGCTACGACTTCATCCTCGGCATCGACTTCCTGTCCACTCTCGGCCCCATCCTTTGGAACCTCGATGTGCTGTCCCTCATCTTCTGGCGCGAGGGCGGCCGTCGCGTTCAGTGGACAGGCATCGGCGGCTCCGGCACCGCGACCCCGCAACTCCAGTTGATGGCGGCCGCACTGGACGAGGCGCATCCCCTCCTGGCCGACCTCCAGCAGCAGCACAGCGACATCTTCGACGAGCCACAGGACCTCCCTCCCGCGCGGCCCTGTGACCACCGCATCCACCTGCTGCCGGACACGGCACCTGTCGCCGTGCGCCCGTACCGGTACCCTCAGCTGCAGAAAGACGAGCTCGAGCGTCAGGTGGCGGTCATGGTCGCGCAGGGCATCATCCGGATTTCGACATCGCCGTTCTCCGCCCCGGTGCTCCTTGTGCGCAAGCCCGACGGCACATGGCGCTTCTGCATCGCCTACCGCGCCCTCAACGCCCTGACGTCCAAGGACAAGTTCCCCATCCCCGTCGTGGATGAGCTCTTGGACGAGCTACACGGAGCGCGCTTCTTCACCAAGCTCGACCTTCGCTCGGGCTACCATCAGGTGCGCATGCACCCTGACGACATCGAGAAGACGGCGTTCCGCACTCACCATGGCCACTTTGAGTTCCTGGTGATGCCGTTCGGCCTCTCCAACGCGTCGGCGACCTTCTAGGCCCTGATGAATGACGTGCTCAGCCCATACTTGCGCCGCTTTGTGCTTGTTTTCTTTGATGACATTCTTATCTACAGTGCATCTTGGGCGGAGCACCTACAACACGTGGCCATCATCTTCAACGAGCTTCGAGCGCATCGTCTTCACCTCAAGCGCTCGAAGTGCTCGTCCGGCACGACCTCCGTCGCGTACCTGGGGCACGTCATCTCGGCGGACGGGGTAGCGATGGACGCGGACAAGGTCGCCGCCATCGCCGCTTGGCCGACCCCACGGTCGCCGCGGGCGCTCCGCGGCTTCTTGGGCCTCCCCGGCTACTACTGGAAGTACATCCGGGACTTCGGCCTCATCGCCGCGCCACTGACGCGTCTCCTTCGACGCGACGCCTTCTCCTGGGACGAGGAGGCGACTACGGCATTCGAGGCTCTCCAGCGGGCGCTCACGACGGAACCCGTCCTCCAGATGTCGGACTTTGATATGCTGTTCGTGGTGGACTGCGACGCCTCTGGCATCGGCTTCGGCGCCGTCCTCCACAAGGGCGAGGGACCGCTCGCCTTCTTCAGCCGCCCCTTCGCCGCTCGCCATCACAAGCTCGCGGCCTACGAGCATGAGCTTATTGGGCTGGTTCAGGTGGTGCGCCACTGGCGGCCTTATCTTTGGGGCCGGTCATTCCATGTGCACACGGACCACTACAGCCTCAAGTTCTTGTTGGACCAGCGCCTCTCCACAGTTCCGCAGCACCAGTGGATCAGCAAGCTCTTCGGCTTCGACTTCACTGTCGAGTACCGCCCCGGCCGTCTCAACACGGTCGTCGACGCCTTGTCCCGCCGCGACACCGAGGATGTCGCGGACGACGTCGCCATGGATGGCACTACCATGTGCATCTGCTCCGGGCCATCTTTTGCCTGCATCGACGACATTCATCGGGCAACTTTGACGCACTCATGTTTGTCATCTTGTTTTGCACTTGTTCTGTCATTTACTCTCTGTTTTTTTACCAATGGTGGTCTATTAATTAAGTCTAGTTTTAACCATACATGATATTTGTTCATCTTTATGCAGATTTCTATTGTGGAAGGAAGAAATGGGAAACAAGATGGGAGGAATGGATACTATGTGGGCTCAACAACCAGGAAATTCAAGGTATGAATCAGTTTTATGTCTACTCATGGCTGCCATATTAGTCCCCCCTAGCGCCTAATAAAAATTGGCTAAGGCGTCTATTATTTAAAAATCATTGATGACAAATAATTTCACTATGTTTAGATATTTTACCTTTACATGACGAGCCACCAACAATAATAACACTCCTGCAGATATCAAACAACCCAGCAAATTGATATAATGGGTATGTAGTCCAAAATGCTTCACCTCGACATCTTTTGACAAGGATAGCAAATATCCATACAAACTCCAGCACGCATGGTAAAATATGCGACAAAGTGATGTATCAATCCATAAGGATATCATGGTTCTATCAAGGTAGAAAAATCTAACTTGCTTGTGTTGATCTAGTTGACATAATACCGGACTGCACAAAACAAAAGGATATTCATAAAGTTCAAAAAAAATTCATAAGAACCAAATCCATAAAAAGTGGTGCATATAAGCAAAAGTACATACCAAAGCAAGATAAATTCCAAGACAAAAAGTATATCTTGAAACATAGTACACTTCGTGAAATCGTTTTCCAAGAAATATCCAATGAGATCATTGACCCGATTATTAGTAAGGATATAACTGAAAGAAACATGATCATGGTTAGTTGTCTCACCCAAGTATATATACCCAATTATTAATACTACTAATTACCGATTTGTGAAGGGATTCCGGGCCGTTTTTGAATGTGACCAATGGACACCAGACAATTTTATCACTGGACAAGTAGGTTTAGGTGTCTTAGGCAAGAAGTCATTGATGCTCTGCGTTGGACACATCATTCCAGCATCGGCTTTTACATTGGGTATGAAGAACCCCCAAATTAATACCAAAACCATTAAATATTGAGTTTGACGCCCTGCCATATGTAAACAAAGAATGAACGTCAAAAGTGACAAATAACATTAGCATAGATTTATGCAAGCTAATGAAAGATGTAAGAATCATGCCCAGAATGAAGACCATAGGAGTTAGGACAGTATGGCTTAGCGAATTTCAACAATGAATACATTTATCATGAATAGCAGTAGTTAAAAGTGGCTGTTTAAACACTAAAACAGTGCTCAAAATTGCTAATCACTAATTTTAAATATTTTGTATCATTATCATACCAGATGTGGAGAAAAGATCGGGAATTTTGACCATCCTGTAAAGAGAGAAAGTTGATATAGTAAAATGTCATGACACATGTTTAGTAATCATAGTAAATAGTTTTAAATCCGGACAAACTTGTCAAGTCCATGAATATCTTCTAGAAAGTAAATATTTCTGGTGTCCACTCCTCTCTCCTTCAAAGGCCTTCCATACTGAAAATGTTGCAAAGACAGTTAAGTATAAATTGAATCGAGTTCTGCATCATGAACAACTGATGAACTGAGCAGTGCAGGTCATGGGGCTTTAACACACTTTTCTTTCAGGAAGACCATCTGAGCTGTCCAAACACGCACCAACAGTAATCCTACTAGTACTATTTCAAAGGCTCGAAAGCCTTTTTTTATGAGAAGGCAAAACTTGCCGAATCTATTAAACAGAATAGGATGTACAGAATCCTTTAACCTTTGAAAATTACAGTCTTGCACATGGATGTACCTGTAATCTGTTCAAAACAGAAACCCAGAAATCTTTTGCTCCAAGGAGAAAGCATGATGGCATCTTAACCTGCAAAGGTGATAATATATTGTCAAGCAGTTGGTTTCTGGTAAAAGACTCTTGGCAGTCTCTTCCTTTGCATGCAAAAAACCAAATTCTTTCTCAGGCAAGGATATCAGAAATGATTTTCGTACGAATGTGCCACCCACTAATGTACCTTATACGTATGTAGTATTTGCGATTTCTGGTAAAACTGAGTAAGAATATCTCCTAGAGCAGACTTTATCAAGCAGTTTTTCACAGAGCACCAATCAGGGCTGTCAGTGCTAGCCACCATAAATAACAAGTCACATACTGATTTTCGAGCAGCTGCTGCAGAAAGAGTTTCTGGAGCCTGCATTCCAAGAAATATGAGCATGTCAACAATTTGCTATCGCAAAACATAATAAATTATATCATGTGATATATGTTGTCTAAGTGCCTTGAGCTTTCTATGTTCTCGACCGAGTCCCCGTAGGCAGTAATAGTTTCCTACAGGTTTTGGCAGTGAATGATCTATACTAGCATCCAACCTCAAATTGTAGAGATTAGCCAGGCCACAAGGGCTGCTGGTTATCCTGCATCAGCACCTTAGTCGTGTACGTGTTGACCACGTTTTAATGGTGTAACCCCGGCTTGCAACTTAAACCCTTTTCTATCGACGCATCAAGACACAAGCTTACTGAGCTTTCTCAAGTTTCATCTTGTGGGGATTTCAGCAAGAAAATGGCAAAACATTAAAAGAACACTCAAGGGCACTTCTGTATGGACTAGTCTTTTAACAGTTGAAGCAAAAATAGGCTGGAATTGGTGCAATCACCAAAACTGAGTGTAATAAGAAAGAAACCGTTGGTTTTAGCTTCAGATTGCTGAATCTCCATATTCATTAGAATTCAATTTTGGTACATGGGTCTGTACTGTAACTTCAATAATTTGACTCGATATCATCTAATTTCATATGATGTTTAGCTGAATTCACTTCATCCTCTAATGAAATAAGATTACTGTACTGCACTGTACTGAAGCATTGAAAGTGAGGGTACGCTTTAATCTTTGTTTGCACTGTACTGCACTGTACTGAAATAAGATTACTGCACTGTACTGTAACAAAATCCAGGAAGTTATTCTAGGAAGCAGTGTAAACAGAACGCGAACAAATTAAACAGTATAAGCTTTGTTTGCCCACGTACCCAATCGCCATGGCCCAATCTAGCCTGAAGCGCTGGTTTACCCAAGTACCCAGTAGCCAGCACCGGCCACCTGTAAATGATCATATCGCTGCAGTTCAAGCCCTCGTGCAGGGCCGCCCAGAGCGCGTGCTCGCCGACCAGTTCCACGACGGACGGGTCGCTGAACCCCTCCCAGGCTACAGGGGATCCCGGCCTGTTATCGGAGCCCCTGTGGAGGGTGAGCTGAATGCGGCCGAAAGGGTCGAACGGGTCGAGGACGAGGACCTGGGCTCGCTTGGGGCAGTTCAGGGTGTTGCAGAGCAAGATGTAGTTCGCCCCGCGGGGCGCCGCGTGTGTGGGACGAGGATCCCAGGCGACGTAGAAGACGTGGGTGACGTCGGTGAAGGGCGCGAGGGCGTCGGCGACGAGCTCGAACCGGCCGCGGCAGAGGCCGGGCGGGAGGGCCGCGTGTGCGGAGCGAGGACTCCAGGCGACGCGGGTGATGTCGGTGAGGGGCGCGATGGCCATGACGACGCCCTGGTGGTCGGCGTGGTCGAACCGGCCGCGGGAGACGCTGGTCGAGGGGGGCTCGGGCCAGGGCGGGAGCGGGAGCGGGCGGCGGGAGATCCCGTAGCCTCCCGGGGCGTCGCGGAAGATGCCGGTGGAGCCCAGGTCGACGGCGAGCCTCTTGCTGAACGGCGTGGCGCCGCCGTCGCTCCGACACCTCTTCTTGACCACCCCGTACGCTCCGGGGCACTGCACCATCACGGCGGCGGCAGTTCTGGTTGCTGGAATGGGAGAGGGGACTGGAGGCGTGGGGATCAGCGAGCGAGGTCACAGCAGGTGGGGGTTTGGCTTCTGGGGTTTTGCGCTCCTTCTGGCTTCTGCTCTGCCAAAAAGTGCTTTACGGGTGTGTGGGTGTGGTAGCGCTCTACGGAGAGGGAGGGGGAGAGAGAGAGAGCAGAGGCGCCAGGCGAGCGGGCGTGAGAGCATCTACCGCCCGGAATTGTCAAATGTGAATCTCAAACGCCTTCGATACGTCCGCAGATAATAACCAATCAAAAATCTAAATAATGTAGTATTTTATAATTGGATATTTTAAATTAAAAACCTTAAATCTATATTATTACAAAATGATATTTAAATGAAGCTCGTTCGCCTTCATGACCGACGGCCGGCTGCACTTCTAAGAGTGTTGGTGTGGTCATCGACGAGGTAGAGTAGGACATAGGATACTAGTCGAATTCTCGTCGTCTCTCATGCCCTATTCTTTTTTATTGGAGCCCGTAACCCGGACGGTACCTGTGGACGTGAGATTGATGATGGATCCCTCCTAAGAGGAGCGACGTCCACCACAACGCGGTTGCGGCGCCCGCACTGGTTCACCATACGAGGCGTCGGAGAATGCGACTCCGTCTTGTCAACGTCCACCACCACGAGTGCTTTCGTCGCCTCGCACGGCGGGCACGCCGCGCCATGTTTTCTCTAGGAGGTCCATGGTTCGTCCTCTAGCTCGGCGCGCCAACGGAGGGGTGCGCATCCGCCATCGCGTTCGGACGCTAGACGGACTGCACCGCCTCCGATGAGACAACGACAGTGGGTCCATGCACCGGTTGCACGGGCGCAATGGATTCCCGGTGGAAGGAGTCTGAGCGCTGCCGTAGGGTGGCCACCTCCCAGGAGCAGCAGAGCGCAAGTCGGACGGCTATATCCTCCTCGGGGCCGCGTGAGATGAGCTCATGGTCAACGAATCTGAAGGTGTAGAACTCGGATCCGCTGCACACCATGCCGGAAAAGGCCGGAGGGCGCCCGATCGGAAACATGGGTGATGGTGTTTAGTGGAGGAGAGTGGAATGGAGTGGCTAGGATTTGGTCTGGGGAAGGGATCTGAACGAACATATGTGGGGGCTGGTTAGCCAGCATGGGTCAGGTCCTACGTGGCAGACGCGCCCTCTCACGCATGGGTCTCCCCATATCCGCCTCATATTTGGGCTGGATATGGGGGTGCCGGTCAGCCTGGGCGTTTGAGGTCGGTTTGAGGTGTCCGTATGGGTCGCATTTTTGTGACGATCATTGACCATGTCGTCCGCCCGTGCGTTTGAGGCGGGTTTAAGGTGTCCCACTCTAGATGTTGTGATTGCATTGCGTCCGCGTGCGAATGTGTATCGTGCCATCGTTGTGCACATAAAGCAACTCCAACGCGTCGATGCAAATGGTCCAGTCAGCAAAAATATCAGTGCCCAACGCAGCGACTCATTCCTATATTCTGTCTGGTTTGGATCAGAAGCGAACACAAACTGGTCGTTTTCTGTGTCCTCTTTGTATGCTTTTGTCCGTTGAAAGACCCGGATGACCCACCTGCCATCCACCCGCATTTTCTATTTTTCATCTCTACTAGCTACACACCTTGTCGTTGCTGCACCGTAGCAGTCGCGCCATCGGCCCATCGCCCCATCCCTTTGGTCCGGTGAGACTCCAAAGTCATCGTCGCCGCGTTGGAGATCGCATGCTTGACCTCGCCTCGTCACCATACTCGTCGTGACGCGCCGCCATGCTCGTCGTGCCGCCCCCGCCCTAGGGTTCGAGCTTGCCCGTAGGCCTCGCTTCGCACCCGCGCTGGGCGGGTGCTGCTCCAGCCGTCGACCATGCCTCCCAGCCCCCAGCCAATGCAAAGTCCCCTAGGTGCTACATGTTTGACGAAATGTCGGGGCGGAGATGTACAAAATGGGTCGGTTGCCGTTGGGCGCACCAATTGACCCTAATGAAAAAGCAGGTAAATCCGTCCGATCGATCGACCCAAAGGGACAAAACATATATAAATTGATGTCTCTTTTTGTCGTCGCATTGGAGTTGCTCAGAGCAACTCCAACGCGCCAACGCATATAGTTCGTGTGTGTCCGTTTTGATCGAAAGAAACACAAATCACAGCCTAACGCGCCGACGCAAACGGACGAGGGTCTGTTTTTTGTCCATGCATGGACCATTTTAATTAGGCCCAAATTTGAATCGGATTTGCGTTGGCACGGAAGCACGCGTCGCGAGCCCTTGTACTCCCCTAGCCCACCAGTCGATGGCACATCGGTCATCCCCCTCTCTCTCCCATCAACTACCAACATACGTGGCCACCCCGCCCTTGGAGTCTTCGCCCAGTCAACACCACCCCTCGCTTGCGCTGCCGCTTGCACTATCATACTTGAGGTTGTGGCTTCAAGAGATATCTGGATTTGACACTCTTTTCTACACGACCGGCTCTCATAGTGATATCAATGTGCTTCAGAGCTCTTTGGTGTGTGCAAGCTTATAGAAGGCAACTACCGAGAGGTCAACTTTGAGACCAATTGCCACTACTACAACAAAGGACACTACCTAGTTGATGGTATCTATCCTCAATGGACTACTTTTGTCAAGACAATCTCCAACGCGATAGGATTGAAGAGGAAGATATTTGCCCAAGTACAAGAGAGTGCTAGAAAAGACGTGGAGCATGCTTTCGGTGTACTTCAATCTCGATGGGGCATCGTTCTGTATCCTGATAGAACTTGGAGGGCCAAGAAGTTGTGGGAAGTGATGTTTGTTTATGTGATCACGCACAACATGATTGTAGAGGATGAGCGTGAGGATGAAATCTTCGATCATGAGTTTGAATTTCAGGGTGAAAATGTTGTGCCTCGGCATGGAGGAGTGGTAATGTTTGCATAACTCACCGAATTTTTCACCAAATGCGTGATTGGGAAATCACACTTGATACGTCCCAAACGTATCTATAATTTCTGTTTGTTCCATGATCTTTTGGGTGACATTGTTACATGTTTTGCTACACTTTTATATCATTTTACACATATTTGGACTAACCTACTAACTCAGTGCACCCAGTGGCAGTTTTTGTCTACTGGTGTCTTTTTTGCAGGGGTTTTTACTCAATTTTCTGAAACCCGAAAGAATCCAGAAAAATATATAAAAAATCAGCGAAATAGAAGCTTCGGGGTCACCGAAGGGGGGCCAGGGGCCTCCCAGGCGGCTTGGCCCTAGGCCGCGCCAGGAGGTCGCCTGGGTGGGCCCCACCTCCTCCGGTGCCCTTCTTTGGCCTATATTTAGTGTTCCGTGAGGAAACCCTCGCACACTATCTGGAATCGTGAATTTCTCCATCGTTTCGCCGCTGCACCGCTTCCGAGATCGGGAGCGTTAGGAGACCTCTTCCCGGCACCCTACCGGAGGGAGGATTGACCTCCACGAGCTTCTCCACCACCATGGACGCCTCCAAGATGTGTCGTGAGTAGTTTCCCTTGGACCATGAGTCCATGACCAGTAGCTATGTGATGTCTTCTCTGCAATCTTGTGCTTCAATGGTTAGTCCTTGTGAGTTGCCCTACATGATCAAGGCATCTATGTAATTCTCTTGCTATTGCTATGCTCGGTTTGTTGGTATCCGATGGATTATGAGATTATGTTCAGATTGTTATGAGTTATATATTTGATTATCCTTTTATATTACGTTCCTTAGTGATTCTTGCATGTTCTCCGTTGCTTTTTATTGCTTTGGCCAAGTAGTAGATTGTAACTCCAAGAGGAAGTGTTATGCATGATTGTGGGTTCGGGCTCCTCGATGTCTAGCTTGAGTGACAGAAACATGAGACTAGGGATGTGCTTGTTGCCACCAGGGAGAAAACAACGGTGCTTGTGACCAAGGTTGCAAGGATTGTTTACCTTACGCATAGTCCGTTAATGCAGTTGTCCGTTGCTTTGAGTTTACACTTTGGATGGGGCCCGCAACTTAATAGTGGAGAGATGTTCTGGATAGATATCTCAAGGTGGATGATTAGTAAGTAGATGCTGATGAATAAATGGTCTACTTGTCTCGGCGTATTGCCCATTACTATTGAACCTCTAACTATCAAGGAGCATAATTAGCATTGTGGTGCGATCATAATTTTTTCAATTGCCCAACTGTGATTTGTTTACCCCTATCATAGTTGTTTATCGTCTTTTGGGAGAGAGACATCACTAGTGAACGTCATGTGACTCCGGTCCATAGCAGCATCATTGTTTACACCTCCATCATTTACCGCTTTCTTTACTTTTCTGTTGCAATCACTATTACCTTCCCGCTTGTGTTTTGATCCTTTGCAAACTACAAGGCCGGAGAGATTGACAACCTCTTTGTACTCGTTGGGAGCAAAGTTATTTGTTGTGTGTGCAGGTCCACGTCTTCTGCTGACCAGGACATGAGACACCTACTTGTTGAGCCTAGGAGTCCTTCTGGTTCGATAAACCTTACAGTCTCCATGTAAGGGAAATTTGCTGCTGACTACATCTCCACCTTCCACTTGGGGTCCAACAAGGGGCGAGAAGTATATACATCACCTCGTCATCAACATTCAACTACAAAGATGATTTTGTTGAGTATATGTGGGCTCACCTGGGTAACCAATAGATGTATCCACTATTTTTCTTACACATGTATTTGTTACAATTTAAGTTTTCTTTTGTTTGTAAACTGTGATATTTTATTTGGTTGTGAAAATATGATTTTTATATTTGGTTGCACCATACGAACTTTGGGCAATGTCTTTGATATGTATGCAAAATGCAGAAAAATATGGTGGGACGAAAATCCGTCGGCGCGTTGGGCACACTGCCAACCCAAATGCGGATGGGGGAGGACAAAGGCTAGAAGACCAACCAAGATGCGGATAAAATTCGCATCCATTTACATCAGTGCATTGGAATTGCCCTTAGGCCAACTCCAACGCACAACCCCAAATAGACAGTCGTTTTGTCTGGATTATGTTTGTTTGGGGCAGACAAAGGGGCGTCGTCTAGCCGCACGAGAGAAAATCTGATCGGGTTGCCCAACCGATTGCCACCTTTCGTATGGGGTGTTATACTTTCGCAGGAAAAATAATGAAAGTTAAAAATAGATCGCGACCATAGCCATGCCAACGGCCAAAGTTTGTAGCAGTCGGCACACATGCCATCCTACAAAATGATCACCCCACGAGTTCACATGAGCACAAGAGCTAGAACCCTACACACCTTCCATCATGCAAAAAACGACCATAGTTCATGTCTCACGGCCCCTAGTTCATGCATGTAGGATCGAAAGTATGTCTAGAGGGGGGGTGATTAGACTACTTGACAAGACAATTTTTTTCCTTTTCCCAATTTTAGTTGAGAGGCAGCTATGGAATTTATAGCAAGTCAAGTACACCCTACACATGCAGTTCTAAGAGTATAACAACGGAATGTAAAACATGAAAGTGTAGAGTAGAGGAGTAAGGCAGGGAGATCAAACGCATGAGGTTGACACGGCGATTTTTGGCATGGTTCCAATAGGTGGTGCTATCATACGTCCATGTTAGTGGAGACTTCAACCCACGAAGGGTAATGATGTCAGTTGTGCTTCCCTCGCAACGGCGCCAGAAATAGTCGTGTCGACGACACCAGGAATCCTTGTGCTACGGCTACGCCTTAAGGGACTTCCTAGGCAAATATGCAAAGGATTTCCCCTGTGGCCTTGGAGCCTTGCGTTGGTGTTCCCTCGAAGCGGAAAGGGTGATGTAGCACAGCGGTGGTAAGTATTTCCCTCAGTTTGAGAACCAAGGTATCGATCGAGTGGAGGAGTATCACAAGATCCTGCACAAACACAAAAAGCTTGCTCCCAACGCTATGAAGGGGTTGTCAATCCCTTATAGATTGTTCGCCAAGTGAGAGCTGAAAGCAACAAAGTAACAAAGCAAAGTAAAAGCGAAAGTGGAAACGATAGATGTGAATAGACCCGGGGGCCGTAGTGTTTACTAGTGGCTTCTCTCATGAAAGCAAGTAGACGGTGGGTGAACAAATTACCGTCGAGCAATTGATAGAACCGCGCAAAGTCATGACGTCATCTATGGCAATGATTATATCTATAGGCATCACGTCCAAAACAAGTAGACCGATATTGTCTGCATCTACTACTATTACTCCACACGTCGACCGCTATCCAACATGCATCTAGTGTACTAAGTCCAAAAGAACAGAGTAACGCCTTAAGCAAGATGACATGATGTAGATGGACAATCTCATATCAACGACAGAGCCCATCTTGTTACCCTTGATGGCAACTACTTAATGTGTGCCTTGCTGCCCCTACTGTCACTGGGAAAGGTCACTGTAAGTGCATCTAGTGCCCCTTAGTGATTTCGGTGGTTTGAAGACTTATAGGTTAAGTATCTAATGTGTTCATGAGTGTACACAGGATCTATAAGTCGCTGAGGAGTTTGAAATATTCGATGAATATCGACCCCTAAAAATGTATATCTTCGGTTGAAGAAATTGGTCTGAAGCTGAAGATTTGAATCGTGAAGAACTTGTGATGAAATTGATATTCCTCATGAAGATATTGAAATTGAGGAATTCGGTGTGTCCTGAAGAAAATCATTCTGAAGACTTTGAAGCATGAAGATTTACTCTTTCTGTTTTGTTTTCTTCACACTTGAGTAATAGGAACACCGTACTGTTAAAGGGGGTCGAGGTAACACATTGGAAGGAATTTCCTCACGATGCTCAACCCAAGCCTAATCCTACCAAAAGCCTCAAGTGAGGAATATGAGTGACATGAGGACTCTCACAGTTGAGGGTCCCGACCGTTTCGATAGCCACGCCACATCATTGGTCTTATCCATACCAACGGTCATATTAGTTAAGGGCATTAATGTCAAATCATGTCGGGATGCTCCCAGGCTATAAATAGCCGCCCCCACAACCATTAGCTGGTTGGCTGCTCTGTTAGAAACTGACACTTGTCATAAGAGCAACCCAAATTCCTCAGAGTCTTCGAGAGTAATTCATCAGTGAGGAAATACCCCAAACACCAAACCACAAACCGAAAACCAAGTGATTGAGCATCACTGAAGAAGTTGTTCCTGTGTGGGACTGAAGCCTTTTACCTTTGAGGACTGTGCATCCTCTAGACGGTTAGGCGTCATGGTCTAGAGCAATCCAGCAGTCAATTGTGGATCGTCGGAAGACCAAGTTTGTGAGTGTTGGGCGATGACTATGTGTTCTTAGCCCAAGGAGAATACGGTAGGGACCGTGTGTCTTTTGGTTTCAATACCAAGCCGCTCCAAACCAGATGTACAACTGTCACAACAGTTGGAACTGGGTCATCAACTACTGTCTTCGCTGTGAAACGGGTTCTAATTCCTCAACTCTTTATATTCCTCAGTTTGTGTGTTGATGATTTTCACTGTCACTGTTTGAAGAATTTGCTGAAGACTTTCTCTGAAATTCCTCAACCTCAAATTCTTCACGCAAGTTAATCCTCATCTGTTTTCTACATGCCTGCATACTGTGCAATCTGTTTTCATATTCTTCATCCTGAAAAACTGTTGTAGTGAAACTTTGCACTCCTGATCCTTTACTGTTTCCACTGTAAGTTAGTCATAAGTGAGGAATTTCCTCAAAAGGAATTTCCTCAATGATGAAATTCTAAAAATCTCCTATTCACCCCCTCTAGTCGATATAACACACTTTCAATTGGTATCAGAGCAAGGTACTCCCTTGTTCTGTGTGATTTTGGTTTAACCACCTGGAGTTTTAGTTATGTCGACTGCAGGCATGATTAAGGTTACTGCAGCATGTCCTACTTTCGAAGGAAAGAACTTTCCCTTCTGGAAGACCAAGATGCAGATGCATCTACAAGCTATTGACAATGATCTCTGGTATATTGTGGAACATGGTGTCCCCATCATCTCTGCTAGTATCTCTGCTGCTGATGTGAAGAAATTCAAGCAACTTGATTCTCAAGCAAAGAATATCATCTGTGGCCATCTGAGCCCAGGCCAGTTTGGAAGAGTGAGTGTTTTGGGCTTAGCGACACTTATCTGGGAGAGACTGTGCAAAGTAAATGAAGGAGTATCAACCCAACGTGATTCTCGTGTTGATGTTCTTCGCAATCTCTTCAATCGCTTCAAGAGGCTTGACAATGAAAGCTGCCAAGATACTTCTGATCGCCTCACTGACATATCAAATGAACTGCAAGCACTGGGAGCTCGAGACATTACTGATCACGAAGTTGTGAAGAAACTGCTAAGATCTTTGGATTCTTAATTTGATACTTTAGTTCTGATGCTTCAAGAAAGACCAGACTACAAGATGCTTGATCTAGCTGATATACTCGAAAGACTCAACACTCATGAATTCCAGCAAGAAGAAAATAAAGATCTATATGGACCAAGCTATTCCAGACCACGTGCACTGAAGGCTAGAGCAATTTCCTCATCTGATGAAGAAGACTCGGATGATAGCATTGGTGACCCTGAAGAATTTGGACATGAGCTTGCAATGCTCGTGAGGAAATTCCAGAGGTTTACACGACGTGGCCAGTTCGGTAAATCTTCAAGAAGAGATATGAGGAAATCAGAATCTTCATCTGAGGACTACAAGAAAAGAACCTGCCACAAATGCAAGAAATCAGGTCACTACATTGTTGATTGTCCCCGTTGGGGAAAGGAATCAAGGAAGAAGAAATACAAGGATGACAGTTCTGATGACTCGAAGAAGAAGAAGAAATTTCAAAATCCTCATCTTCAAAGCCCTCATCGCACAAGATGACTAGTTTCAGAAAGGCTCGGGCACTTATCGGCAAGGAAATGGATTCCGAGGCAGAATCAGAGGAATGTGATGAAGAGGAGGGTTCTGATGAAGACTTAGAATCCGGACAGGCTAGTATTGCACTTGCAACCACTTTCGTCAGCAAGTCAATCTTCAACCTTGAAGAAGATGATAACACCATCCACATTGATGACTATGCTGATGACTTCGCTCCAACCTATTGCTTCATGGGAAAAGGTTCAAAGGTACCGAATGATGCTTCCTCCTCTGATTCAAGTAACTGTGAACCTGATGATTATAAAAAACCCAGTTACAGTAAACTTGCTATCATTGCCACTAAACAACAAATTGCCCTGGAAAAGCTTCAGAAACTGCTAGATAGAAGCGATGATTTGTTGAATAATGAAATGAATCTGACCCAAATCCTCACTGATGACATGAAAAGTCTTCAGTCCAAATTTTATAATCTTCAAGATCGTCATGTTACACTCCTCGCTGATCATGAGAAACTTTCCTATGAATTTCTTCAAAGGAAGCTTGATCTAGAGAAGTTGAGGATTTCTCATGATGATCTTCGAATGGAAAATGATTCATTACTAGCTCAACAGATCATCGCTGCTCAAGCTGAATTCATTCCTCCATGTCTTAAATGCATTGAACGTGAAACTGCTAATTCTTCACTAGAATCATCAAATGCTTCAATTGCTACAGATTCTTCAACTGCTCCTGTAGTGTCAAATTCTTCACTTGAGGAAAACACAAATGTCACTGATGAAAATGCAGGGTTGAAGGAATTGTATGTGACAGGCATATACAAAATCCTCAAAGGACATCAAACCCTTTGTGATGTGCTCAAAAAGCAGATCTTGAACAAGAACCCGAGGAAAGAAGGAATTGCCTTTGAGAAGAAATTGAATGCTGATGGATCTTATTGGAAACCTGAGTAGTATCCCAAAACCTCATGGGTTGCTGCTACTGGGCCTCCTTTTGATCCATCCAATCTAGCTGGTTTTTCATGTGAATTATCCTATTCCTCAGATGAGTCATTTGACTCCAACTATAAACTGTTCAAAAATCAATCTGGTGAAGTATTTGCTCGATATGTTGGAACTAACTGCAGGAATGGCCCTCTCTTGAGGAAAATCTGGGTTCCCAAAAGTTGTCTTGAAAATCTTCAGGTGAATGTTCTCATGACATCACCGATGAAGAATTTGAACCCCATATCAAATTCCTGAGGAGGACCAAAGTCTTCAAGAGGACCAAAATCCTCAACTGGTCAAAATTTTGCTTGTACCCGTGCAAATGCTTCTAACATGCAGGGAAACTATAAGGAATATGAATATGAGCGGTACTCTTCAAATCATTATGTTCATAAATCCTCAAACCAGTTCTCTGCATATTCATACGAGTACTTTAACCCCCCTACTGCTAAGAGAAGTGCATTAGCTTCAATGCCTCCTTTCTCATATGGTGCTCGCAGGATGATGAATGCTTTACCACCCCTTCACATGTGGGTGGTGAAGAAATTGAACTAATCACTTCTGCAGGTCAGGTCTCCAGATGAAAATCATCATCTCAAGAATTTGCTGGAGACCTGAGGAAATGCTTGATAGGGCGCAGGCTAATATTGATAAAATAGAAATATTTCACACGTCCTTATAATTATGTTATGATGAAATTCCTATCTAATGAAATTGATATCATATTCTTCAAATCTGAAGCATATGA
Organism: Hordeum vulgare subsp. vulgare; assembly: GCF_904849725.1. NCBI lineage: Eukaryota > Viridiplantae > Streptophyta > Magnoliopsida > Poales > Poaceae > Hordeum > Hordeum vulgare. The sequence goes on from NC_058520.1 coordinate 85,392,253, forward strand.
GATGGTAAGCTGTACTAATTCATCTGCAGGATGACAAACCCAAGAGTACTGAGTGGGTTCTTGATAGTGGCTGCACACATCACATGACTGGTGATAAAAGCTTGCTGATGAATATGCCACTAATTCCATCACCTCTGAAGCAAATCACATATGCTGACAAAGGTAAAAGCAAGGTATTGGGACTTGGCAAAGTGGCTATTTCCAAGGATAGGCATATGGACAAAGTGATGCTTGTTGAATCCCTTGGATTTAACCTCATGTCAGTTCCGATGCTTTGTGATCTTGATATGATTGTTATCTTTGGTAGATATAGATGTGTTGTGATCATGGAATCTGACAAATCCAAAGTCTTCGAAGGTGTCAGAAGAGGGGATTTGTACATTGTTGATTTCTCTACAGGTCCTTGCTACTGCAACAAAAGACCTTCCAACGGCGCCAGAAATAGGAGTGTTGCTTGATACTCCTCAGCAACGGCACCAGTAATCCTATAGCTATGGCTACGCCTTAAGGGACTTCCTAGGCAAGTATGCAAGGGATTTCCCCCGTGGCCTTGGAGCCTTGCGTTGGTGTTCCCTCGAAGCGGAAAGGATGATGTAGCGTAGCGGTGGTAAGTACTTCCCTCAGTTTGAGAACCAAGGTATCAATCCAGTGGAGGAGTATCTCAAGATCCTGCACAAACACAAAAACTTGCTCCCAACGCTATGAAGGGGTTGTCAATACCTTATAGATTGTTTGCCAAGTAATAACTGAAAGCAACAAAGTAACAAAGCAAAGTAAAAGCGGAGGTGTAAATGATGGATGTGAATAGACCCGGGGCCGTAGTGTTTACTAGTGGCTTCTCTCATGAAAGCAAGTAGACGGTGGGTGAACAAATTACTGTCGAGCAATTGATAGAACCGCGCAAAGTCGTGACGATATCTATGCCATGATTGTTTCTATAAGCATCACGTCCGAAAAAAGTAGACCGATACTTTCTGCATCTACTACTATTACTCCACACGTTGACCGCTATCCAGCATGCATCTAGTGTATTAAGTCCATAAGAACAGAGTAACGCCTTAAGCAAGATGACATGATGTAGAGGGATAATCTCAAACCAATGATAAAAAAAGCCATCTTTTTACCCTTGATGGCAACTACTTGATGTGTGCCTTGCTGCCCCTACTGTCACTAGCAAAGGTCACCATTGGTAGAACCCAAAACCAAGCACTTCTCCCATTGCAAGAATCATAGATCTAGTTGGCCAAACAAAACCCAAGACTCGTAGAGACTTACAAGGATATCAAATCATGCATATAAGAAATCAGCAAAGACTCAAATATATATCATAGATAATCTGATCACAAATCCACAATTCATCGGATCTCGACAAACACACCGCCAAAGAAGATTACATCGGATAGATCTCCATGAAGATCATGGAGAACTTTGTATTGAAGATCTAAGAGAGAGAAGAAGCCATCTAGTTACTAACTACGGACCCGTAGGTCTGAAGTGAACTACTCACGAGTCATTGGAGGGGCGATGATGATGATGATGAAGAAGCCCTCCAACTCCAAAGTCCCCTCCGGCAAGGTGCCGGGAAGGGTCTCCAGATGAGATCTCGCGGAAACGGAAGCTTGCGACGGAGGAAAAGTATTTTCGAGGCTCCCCTGATTTTTTTTCGGAATATTTGGGAATTTATAGGCCAAAGACCTAGGTCAGGGGGCGGCCAGGGAGGCCACAAGCCTGCCCACCGCCGCCTCCCTGGTGGCGGAGTTGGGGCTTGTGGGCTCCCTGGAGCCCACCTGGCTTGGCCTAAAAGCCCCCTAGTCTTCTTTCGTTCGTGAAAAAATCATTTCGGAGTTTTTCTTCCGTTTGGACTCCGTTCCAAAATCAGATCTGAAAAGAGTCAAAAACACGGAAAAAACAGGAATTGGCACTTGGCACTGAATTAATAAGTTAGTCCCAAAAAAGATATAAAAGGTACATAAAACAACCAAAGAAGACAAGATAACAGCGTGAAACCATCAAAAATTATAGATACGTTTGAGACGTATCAAGCATCCCCAAGCTTAATTCCTGCTCGTCCTCGAGTAGGGAAGTGATAAGAATGAATTTTTGGTGCTTTCATGCTACCTAGCATAGGTGTCCTTTGTAATTCCTCTTATGTGACGTGAATGTTCAGATCCATTAGATTCAAAACAATAGTTTGCTGTTGACGTGGAAACAATAATAATTCAAGCAAACTAGTAAAGTAATCATGAACTTTCAAAATAACAAGGCCAAAAGAAAGTTATCCCTACAAAAGCATATAGTCTGGCTATGCTCTATCATCATTGCAGAACGAATTTAAATCATGCACAACCCCGGTATTGGCCAAGTAATTGTTTCACACCTTTACTTTCTCAAACATTTTCAACTCTCACACAATACATGAGCGTGAGACATGGTTATAGCACTATAGATGGTGTGGAATGTAGTGGAGGTTGCAAGACAAAAAAAAGGAGAAGATAGTCACATTAACTAGGCATATCAATGAGCTGTGGAGATGCTCATCAATAGATATCAATGTGAATGAGTAGGGATTGCCATACAAATGATGCACTAGAGCTACGAGTATGTGAAAGCTCTTAAAGAGAACTAGTGGGTGTGCATCCAACTTGCTTGCTCACGAAGATCTAAGGCAATTTTGAGGAAGCCTATCATTGGAATATACAAGCCAAGTTATATAATGAAAATTTCCCACTAGCTATATGGTGGTGACAAAACGAGAGACTCTCAATCATGAAGATCATGGTGCTTAATGTGCACAAGTGTGGAAAAGTGGTAGCATTGTCCCTTCTCTCTTTTTCTCTCATTTTTTTATTTGGTGGGCTCTTTGGCCTCTTTTTTTTGTGGGCTTCTTTGGCCTCTTTTATTTCCTTACATGGGACAATGCTCCATTAATGATGATCATCGCACTTTCAACTCAAAACTTAGAGCAACTAAGACTCTATATGGAATGCCTTCTGTACTGTACCGTGGCAATGATCTAGCATGGCATAGACATCAATGGAAACATCATGCTAGCTATCTTACGATCATGCAATGGCAATGTAGACATGGTGGCACATATCATTGTGGTAGTTGCATGGCAATATATCTCGGAATGACTTTGAAAAAGCCATAATAGGTAGGTATGGTGGCTGTTCTGAGGGAGGCTAATGGTGGGTTTTGTGCACCGGCGAAAATTGCACGACACTAAGAAGATAGTGATGGTGGAAGGTGAAAGTGCATATAAAACATGGACTCAACATTAGTCATGAATAACTCATATAATTGTTGCAAAAGTTTTATTAGTAATCGAAACGAAGCATTCAACGCATACTCCTAGGGGAAGGGTTGGTAGGTATAAACCATCGCGCGATCCCGACCGCCACGCAAAGGATGACAATTAATATACTAATCATGCTGAGATTTCATCACATAGCGGTTCACTATACGTGCATGCTACGGGAATCACTAACTTCAACACAAGTATTTCTAGATCCACAACACCTTACTAGCGTGACTTTAATATTACCATAACCACAACTCAAAACTAATTGAGATGAATCAAACTTCTCTAACTATTCAATGCACATGAAGGTGGAAGTTTTCGTATCCCTTTGGATAACTACCCCTTTTGAGACTACTTTCAAAGCATAAATCAACTACCAAGCGACGCACCACTGTGCTCTAAAATATATAAGTGAAGCACACAGAGCAAAAGTATCTAGCTCAAAAGATATAAGTGAAGCACATAGAGCAAAAGTATCTAGCTCAAAAGATATAAGTGAAGCACATGTGAGCTGAATTGTCTACCAAAAGATATAAGTGAAGCTCGACAAAATCACGGTGTGTGCATGTATCTCCAAAAATAGTTTCCTCTCTCATAGCAATTACATGTGGGATCATATTCAAATTCAACAATATAGCTATCCCATAGGATATTCTTTTCATGATCCACATGCATGCAAAGTTGACGCTCTTCAAAAATAGTGGGATTATCATCAACTAAAGTCATGACGTGTCCAAACCCACTTGCAGTATTGTTGCAAATATCATATTCATCATGAGGTTTGAACAAATTTTCAAGATCATAAGAAAGATCATCACCCAATCAAGATTATTGCAATAAGTAGTGGACAAAGCAAAACTAGCATCCCCAAGCTTAGGGTTTTGCATAATTTTAGCATGATTATCACTAATAGAATTTATAGTGAAACCATTGCAATCATGCTTTTCATCCAAGGAGCCCTCGTGAATCACTTCATGAATTTCTTCCTCACAATTTTCAGATTCACGCATCTTACGCAAAACTCCAAAGAAATAGTCAATTGCCCTCAACTCACTAGCAATTTGTTCCACACGAGTGGGTCTCCTAAAGAGACTAGCAAGTGCATGATGATCCATATTAATAGATTTTCAGCAAGCGAAGATGCAAGCATATTGAAGGCACATGGCACACAAGCGAACATAAAGCAAGTGAGAGAAAAGGGCGAACGGAAAAAGGCGAATGAAAACGGCAAATGTGAAGTGGGGGAGAGGAAAACGAGAGGCAACTGGCAACAAATGTAAATGCAAGAGAAGAGTTTGTGAGACCTACTTGGATAGATCTTGATCTCTCCTCCCTGGCAACGGCGCCAGAAATGCTTCTGCTACTGCAACAAAAGACCTTCCAACGGCGCCAGAAATAGGAGTGTTGCTTGATACTCCTCAACAACGACACTAGGAATCCTTCAGCTGCGGCTACGCCTTAAGGGACTTCCTAGGCAAGTATGCAAAGGATTTCCCCCGTGGCCTTGGAGCCTTGCGTTGGTCTTCCCTCGAAGCGGAAAGGATGATGTAGCATAGCGGTGGTAAGTACTTCCCTCAGTTTGAGAACCAAGGTATCAATCCAGTGGAGGAGTATCTCAAGATCCTGCACAAACACAAAAACTTGCTCCCAACGCTATGAAGGGGTTGTCAATCCCTTATAGATTGTTTGCCAAGTGAGAACTGAAAGCAACAAAGTAACAAAGCAAAGTAAAAGCGGAGGTGTAAACAATGGATGTGAATAGACCCGGGGGCTGTAGTGTTTACTAGTGGCTTCTCTCATGAAAGCAAGTAGACGGTGTGTGAACAAATTACTGTCGAGCAATTGATAGAACCGTGCAAAGTCGTGACGATATCTATGCCATGATTTTTTCTATAGGCATCACGTCCGAAACAAGTAGACCGATACTTTCTGCATCTACTACTATTACTCCACACGTCGACCGCTATCCAACATGCATGTAGTGTATTAAGTCCATAAGAACAAAGTAACGCCTTAAGCAAGATGACATGATGTAGAGGGATAATCTCAAACCAATGATAAAACCCCCATCTTTTTACCCTTAATGGCAACTAGTTGATGTGTGCCTTGCTGCCCCTACTATCACTAGGAAAGGTCACCACATGGTAGAACCCAAAACCAAGCACTTCTCCCATTGCAAGAATCATAGATCTAGTTGGCCAAACAAAACCCAAGACTTGGAGAGACTTACAAGGATATCAAATCATGCATATAAGAAATCAACAAAGACTCAAATATATATCATAGATAATCTGATCACAAATCCAAAATTCATCGGATCTCGACAAACACACCGCCAAAGAAGATTACATCGGATAGATCTCCATGAAGATCATGGAGAACTTTGTATTGAAGATCTAAGAGAGAGAAGAAGCCATCTAGCTACTATCTACGGACCCGTAGGTCTGAAGTGAACTACTCACGAGTCATTGGAGGGGCGATGATGATGATGAAGAAGCCCTCCAACTCCAAAGTCCCCTCCGGCAGGGTGCCGGGAAGGGTCTCCAGATGAGATCTCGCGGAAACGGAAGCTTGCGGCGGCGGAAAAGTATTTTCGAGGCTCCCCTGATTTTTTGCGGAATATTTGGGAATTTATAGGCCAAAGACCTAGGTCAGGGGGCGGCCAGGGAGGCCACAAACCTGCCCACTGCCGCCTCCCCTGGTGGCGGAGTGGGGGCTTGTGGGCTCCCTGGAGCCCACCTGGCTTGGCCCAAAATCCCCCTGGTCTTCTTCCGTTCGGGAAAAAATCATTTCGGGGTTATTCTTCCGTTTGGACTCCGTTCCAAAATCAGATCTAAAAAGAGTCAAAAACACGGAAGAAATAGGAACTGGCACTTGGCACTGAATTAATAAGTTAGTCCCAAAAAATATATAAAAGGTACATAAAACAACCAAAGAAGACAAGATAACAGCGTGAAACCATCAAAAATTATAGATACGTTTGAGACGTATCGGTCCTCAACCAACCACTTGCTTACTAGCAAAAACCTCAGAAGGGTGGCTATGGCATCGAAGACTCGGTCATGCAGGCATGAGGAATTTGCACACGCTCGCGAAGAAGAAGCATGTCATCAGCATCGAATGAGTCAAATTCCTCAAGGATCATCTCTGTGGTGCATGTGAATCTGGGAAAATGACGAGATCCAAGCATCCCTCGAAGACTATCATCACTACTACTCGTCCATTCGAATTGCTTCACATGGATCTATTTGGACCTACTCATTATGCCACACTAACAAATGCATCATCTTTATATGGCTTCGTCATAGTTGATGATTATTCCAGATATACGTGGGTGCATATCATCTTATATAAAACTGAAGTGCAGGAAATCTTCAAACGATTTTCTTCAAGGGCCTCGAAGAACTTCGGCATCAAGATCAAACATATCAGGAGTGATAATGGAACAGAGTTCAAAAACACTGGTCTTGATGATTATCTTGATGAACTTGGTATTACTCACGAATTATCTACTCCTTATACTCCTCAACAGAATGGTGTCGTTGAAAGGAAGAACATGACTCTGGTTGAGATGGCAAGAACCATGCTTGAAGAATATCAGACTCCTCGTCGATTTTGGCCTGAAGCAATCACCACTGCATGCCATATCATCAACAGGGTATATCTTCACAAATTCCTCAAGAAAACCTCATATGAGCTCCTCACTGATAAGAGACACAATGTAAGTTATTTCAAAGTCTTCGGTGCAAAATGTTGGATTAGAGATCCTCACCATAGCTCAAAATTTGCACCTAAAGCACATGAGGGTTTTATGCTCAGTTATGGAAAGGACTCGCACACCTACAGAGTCTTGAGACTGTAGATGTGCGGTTCGATGAAACTAATGGCTCGCAAAGAGAGCAATTGCCTTCTGATCCAGATAAGTTGTCTCCTGAGGAAGCAATAAAGCTCAAACCTACTGAAGACCTTGTTCCCACTGAGGAAATTGATGAAGAAACCATCTCCATCACTGATGAAAATCAAGAAGGTGCTCCTGAGGAAATTGCTCCAGAACCAATTCCTCAGCCCAGACGAAATCCTCAACCAGCTCATCCGAGGATTGCAAATGAAGTGGAACTTGACAAAATCCTCAATGACATCAACGCGCCAGGTCCTCTCACTCGCTCAAAAGCTTCACACTTACTTAACTTTTGTGGGCATTTCTCCTTTGTATCTATCAAAGAACCCTCAAAAGTTGCTGAGGCTTTCCTGGAACCGGAGTGGATCCAAGCTATGCAAGACGAACTTCTTCAATTCAAGCTGAATGACGTATGGGATCTCGTCAAACGACCAGATCCTCGCAAGCACAATATCATCGGAACCAAGTGGATTTTCCGAAACAAGCAAGATGAGGATGGTCAAATGGTGAGGAATAAGGCACGACTTGTAGCCCAAGGCTACACCCAGGTTGAAGGAATAGATTTCGATGAAACTTTTGCACCTGTTGCTAGACTTGAAGCTATTCGAATACTACTTGCTTATGCTAATCATCATAACATCATCTTATATCAAATGGATGTGAAAAGTGCAATTCTCAATGGTAAGCTTGAGGAAGAAGTACATGTTGCTCAGCCCCCAGGTTTTGAGGATCCAAAGAATCCAGACAAAGTCTTCAGACTCAAAACAATGCTCTATGGTCTCAAGCAAGCCCCTCGGGCGTGGTATGATACATTAAAGGAATTCCTCATGAAGAAAGGCTTCAAACCTGGTTCACTCGATCCAACTCTTTTCACTAAATCCTATGATAATGAGCTATTTGTGTGCCAGATATATGTTGATGACATTATATTTGGCTGTACTGACAAACGATACAGTGATGACTTTGCTTACATGATGAGTGAAGAATATCACATGTCTATGATGGGGGAGCTGAAATTCTTCTTAGGTCTTCAAATTCGTCAACAACGCAATGGAATCTTCATATCGCAGGAGAAATACCTCAAGGATGTTCTGAGGAAATTCGACATGCATGAATGCAAAGGTGCCAAGACTCCAATGCCTACCAACGGCCACCTCGGCACTGACGAAAATGGTACAGATTTCGACCAACAGGTATATCGCTCTATGATTGACTCTTTATTGTATCTATGTGCATCTAGGCTAGATATAATGCTTAGTGTTTGCATGTGTGCACGTTTTCAAACAAAACCGAAGGAATCACACCATAAGGCTATGAAGCATATTCTTCGATACTTAGCTCACACACCAACACTAGGATTATGGTACCCCAAGGGCTCAAATCTTCATCTGGTAGGGTATTCTGATTCTGACTATGCTGGTGACCGTGTGGATCGCAAGTCAACATCTGGCACATGCAATTTCCTTGGAAGATCACTAGTTTGCTGGTACTCAAAGAAGCAGAACTACATATCACTCTCCACCGCCGAAGCTGAGTACATTGCTGCTGGTTCATGCTGTGCTCAATTGTTGTGGATGAAGCAAACCCTCAAGGACTACAGCATCAACATGAAGAATGTGCCTCTCTACTGTGACAATGAGAGTGCAATCAAGATTGCATACAACCCAGTACAACACTCGAAGACCAAGCACATCCAGATTCGTCATCATTTTCTTCGGGACCATGTCCTCAAGGGCAATACCCTCATCGACCATGTGAAGACTAATGATCAACTCGCATATATCTTCACTAAGACCTTGGATGAGAAAAGGTTTTGCAAGTTGTGGTGTGACCTAATATCTTAGAATCTTCAAATATTTTGTAAAAACATGCACACACCCTAACACTTATGCAAAATTGATGACTTAGATGTGCAACACATGATGAATCGATTTTCTTCAACTGATGAAGAATATCACTCTGAGTGTGAAGAAATCAATGAAGAAATTGATTCTCACGGCCCTACGATAATTGTACGCGGCGCCTGTAATCAACATTCTTATATGGTGGGTCACGCCACCGCCCAACGTGAAATTCCTTAAGGTGAATTTCTTCAAAGTCTCATTTCTTCATAATTTTGATTTTCTTCAAATCAGTTGTTCTTCAAAATCCTCAAGTTAGTCAAATCTTCAAAAACACTTGATGACTTTCGTTTACCTAGATAGACTGTGATTTCAAGTCCTCAACAACATTCACTTATAGCTATTTATTCAAGTTGATATTTCATCTAAGTGAATGTGATCGGACCCTACTTTCCCTCTATGCTATTCTCATCCAGTCTATTCAATTCTTCATATGCGTTCTACTTGAAACTTTGTTCGAAATCCTCACTGCGTCCTTGTCAGCTGGTGATTTTGTAACAAAATCCACAAATCTTCAATTTTTTTAATGAACAGTAACTGAACCCCACTTTCCTCGTTGGGATAACCACGATCTCCACCGCTTCGCTCGTAAGCTGCACGTGTCATGCAGTGATGTAGAGGCAGGGGCTATTTGGTCCGATTTCCTTGCGCCAACAGTAATTGCCTGGCTATAAATATGTGCCCATCCCCCTCGGTAAACACTTCTTTGCTCCATCGCTCTCCTGCTACAGCAAAGCTCCAAACCCTAGCGCCACCGCGGGAAGTCTCGACGCCGACGAAGAAAAGCTTCACTGCCTCGACTTTTCCGTCGCCGAAACCACGTCGGAGTCGGACCATCCTCGTCCGCAGCCGCCGTAGACGTCCTCTGCTGCTGGGTTAGGGCGCATTGGACACGCACCGAAAGAGCTGCTCCTCCTACTCTTCTCTGTTCTTCGTGCGTGCCATCTAGGTTAAATAAAAACCCTATTTTTACAGCAAGTTTGATCTACTATTTTACTTCTGAGATGTGAAATCTGTTTTTCCTCAAGAATCCATCCGTTTCTTTTTCTCAAACACTGCCTATCACCACACTATTGATGAACTTCACTAAGCATCTAAGATTTTCACGAGATTCCTCAGTTGTGCGAATTTTCAGATCTGTACAACTCTGGAACCCAAGAACAGTATGCTTAGGCAAATTCCTCAACCACTGGTCAAATTCCTCAACTGTCATTTTTTTTCATTTTCTTCAAATCCGAGAACGCATATGACCTCTCCAAATTCCTCGCAACTATACTCTGTTCACAGGTACACACATGTCAGCTGATGAATCTCTCGGTTCTCATCAAATTAACTCATTTGCAGCGTTTCCTGAAGAGAATCTTCAAGTCTCATCAGAATCCTCAAGAGTTCAATCTCATCAGCAAAATCCTGAGCTGAAGAAAACGGAGGATGAAAGGAAGCAAAAGGGAGGCAAGAAACTTGAGCAGAATACAACCGCAGATATCCCTGAGGATATATACCTGGATTACTGCACTCCTGATGAAAATGAAACTATGCCCAAGAGAAATATTCGGCTTCAGAAGATAGAACACCGATGTGCTAAGGAGTGGAAGGAGTACAGATTCGTCACTCCCAAATATGCGAAGAAATTCGCTCTGAAGCCTCGTGGCAAACATGCTCCACTTGAGGATTATCAAGCAGCAGATCCCTCAAACCTCAAAACACTTGATGATTATCCTGATGAAAAGGAAAAAACACTTGGCAAATCTCAAGAAGTAGGAAGAGGCTGCTATGAGGAAATTGAACGAATCATCTGCTGCTGCTTCAACTGCCGCTACTTCCTCTGCTGCTGAGACTTCTGGCTCGGCAATTCCTCAACAAAAGTCTGTGCCACCAAAACAAAGGCTCCAAAGCCTCAAGAGAAAACAGCTCCAGCATCAGCACCAAAACCATCAGCGCCAAAACCCACAGCACCAAAATCCTCAGCATCACCACAGGCTTCAAAACCTGAGCAGAAGCCGGTAGTGAAGCCACTGCCTCTACCTCCAGCTCCTCACTCCTAGCTGCAACAAGCTCGGAGATTAAGTCTTCACCAACTCCTCCGAAGACTAAGGTGACTGCTGGGAGAGGAACAAGACCCAGCCCAAGCAAAATCATCACGGTCCCTTCTGCATCAGAGGGTAGTGATGAATTTGATGACGAAACTCTCCAAGCAATGATCAGAAATAAGCAAGAGAGGGTAGCTCAACCTTCTGGCAGCTCCATTCCTCTGGCCATGGACCCAAAAGTCCTCCTCGACTACATCAATATCTGGTATGAGGACCCCAACACCCCACTTGATGATTTGAAACTTCCCCCAGGCATCAGCCACATGGTGGCCACATTGATCAACGAGTCCAAGTGGAAGGAGCAGCAAGCTTGAAAGTGCGTTATATCGACTAGAGGGGGGGGGGTGAATAGGAGATTTTTAGAATTTCATCACTGAGGAAATTCCTTTTGAGGAAATTCCTCACTGATGACTAACTTACAGCGGAAACAGTAAAGGATCAGACGTGCAAACGTTCACACCAGCAGTTTTTTCAGAGTGAAGCATGTGAAAACAGATCACACAGTAAGCAGGCACGCAGAACACAGATGATGATTAACTATTGTGAAGAATTTGGGGTTGAGGAAATTTAGAGAAAGTCTTCAGCAAATTCTTCAAACAGTCACAGTGAAAGTCATCAACACATAATACAGAGAAGGTAAAGAGTTGAGGAATTAGAACCCGATTCTCAGAGACGACAGTCGTTGATGACCCAGTTCCAACTGCTGTGACAGTTGTACATCTGGTTTGGAGCGGCTTGGTATTGAAACCAAAGGACACCCAGTCCCGGGACACACAGTCCCTACCGTATTCTCCTTGAGCTAAGGACACACAGTCCTCGCCCAACACTCGTGGTAAGTCTTCAGGGCAGACTTCCAAACCCTCACAAACTCGGTCACCCGGCGATCCACAATTGACTGCTGGATTGCTCTAGACCATGACGCCTAACCGTCTGGAGGATGCATAGTCCTCAAAGCTAAAAGGCTTCAGTCCCACACAGGAACAACTTCTTCAGTGATGCTCAATCACTAGGTTTGGTTTGTGGTTTCGGTGGGTGGTGTATTTCCTCACTGATGAATTGCTCTCGAAGGCTCTGAGGAATTTGGGTTGCTCTTACGACAAGTGTCAGTTTCTGACGGAGCAGCCAACCAGCTAGTAGTTGTGGGGGGCGGCTATTTATAGCCTGGGAGCATCCCGACATGATTTGACATTAATACCCTTAAATAATATGACCGTTGGAGTGGATAAGACCAGTGACTTGGCGTGGCTATCGAAACGGTCGGGACCCTCAACTGTGAGAGTCCTCATGTCACTCATATTCCTCACTTGAGGCTTTTGGTAGGATTTGGCTTGGGTTGAGCATCATGAGGAAATTCATTCCATAGCGTTACTTTGACCCCCTTTAACAGTACGGTGTTCCTATTCATCAAATGCGAAGAAAGTAAAACAGAAAACGTAAATCTTCACGCTTCAATTTCTTCAAAATGATTTTCTTCAGGAACCACCGATCTTCTCAATATCAACATCTTCATGAGGAATATCAATTTCATCACAGATTCCTCATGATTCATTTCTTCAGCTTCAGACCAATTTCTTCAACTGAAGACACATATTTTTAGGGGTCGATATTCTTCAAATATCTCAAACTCCTCAATGACTTATAGATCCTGTGTACACTTATAAACACATTAGATACTTAACCTATAAGTCTTCAAACCACCAAAATCACTAAGGGGCACTAGATGCACTTACAATCTCCCCCTTTTTGGTGGTTGATGACAATTAGGTTAAGTCTTCAACAGGGAATAAAAATGTGAATTGTAAATACTCAATTGAGGAATTTGAAGACAAGATTCACAGAGACTCCCCCTGAAGATGTGCATACCTTGAGGATTTTTCTTTTATAGCATATGCACATTGATGATTTATATCATGGAGATCTCCCCCTGAATCTTGTAAATCATGCATACATATAACATATCATATGAAGAAAATGAAGATGCATGATCGCAAATGGTATCTGACGAATTCTAGCATGCGTGCATTAAAACTTGAGGAATAAGCATGCGAAGAAAAACGTTCAAAATCGTCAGAGTACCATCGGGCTTAAGTTACAACTCATTACATGAAAACTTCAGAAGAGCCAAGAGTTTGTAACTTAAATATAGTTCATAGGCCCCAAAAAATAAATCCCGTTTGAAGACTAACTCTCAAGTTTCTCCCCCTTTGTCATCAAGTGACAAAAAGGGACAAACTGAGGACTAACACCCATGAAGACTTCATTTCTTGGCGGTTGATGAAGATCCTTGGCGCTTCTTGGGTGTAGTCTTCTTCCTTGGGCCTGTTGCGGTGTCGAGTTGTTCCTCATCAGACTCGGCGGTGCGGAATGACGAGAAGGAGCTGTCTTCAAGATCTAGCACTGGAATGGTTCTGAACTTCTTCTTGGGAGGCCACGACCAGTCAAAGTCTTGCTCAAAGTTCATTTCTTCAAGCTCAGTCTGGGTCTTCAGGTGTGCGAGTGTAGCCTAGGTGCGATCGAAAACCTCATGCAGATAGTGATGATTAATCTTCACTGAGTTCTGGGTTTCAGTGAGGGTTTTCAAAATGGCACCAAACTGGCGTTTGACCCATTTGTGGTTGTGATCCACCTTCTGATGAAGACTAAGAAGAAGCTCTCTCGTGTTTAGCACGCGAGGAGGAACAGGGCTGGGTGGACGAGTCTCAGTGTCGTCATATGAAGAATATGCGTCTGGCTCTTTAAACTGACCATCAAGAGGCCTGCTGCCTTCATCAATCACAGACTTTCCTTTTCCCTCAATGGGCTCGAAAGTCTTCTTGTTGACCCGGATAGGAGGCATATAACCAAGATGGTTCTGGAAATCTGCGTGGAAGTTGATGCATGTCCTTGTCCTGAGGAATCTCATGATCCATGGTGCATAAATTTTGTGATCATAGGGGCACATTGCATTGTCAGCCAAAGTCCTCAAGAAGAAATCATGGATATTCATGGGAATACCGTGAATGATGTTGAAGAGGATATTCTTCATGAGGCCGACGACATCTTCTTCATCATCATGGCCTTTGATTGGCGCTTGCACACTGCAGAGAATGCGGTAGACAGACCGAGGTGTGTACTTGAGCTCATGGATGAGGAATGTGGTTCTTGAGGGTTTTCCTGCAGCCAAAGGCTTCATGAGGACTTCCATCATCCCATTTGGCAGCTCACGCTCACCATAAAGCTTCACGACCCCTTTTGAAGGAATTGGTACGGGCAGTTCTCTGAGGAGTTCAGACGCTGGAGCCTTGTAGTGAGTGTTTTGAGTCATCCAGTCGAACACCCAAGTGTTGATGTCATCAGCGTTGCCAGAGATGTGCAGAGTTGCATAGAATTGAAGAATGAGCTCACTATTCCAATCTGATATGTCTGAGCACATAGGGAGCAAACCTGCATCATGGAGTACACTGAGGACTGGTTCCATGCAGGGAATTTCTTCAAGCTCATCATGAGGAATGTGCCTGTGCTGGAATATCTTGTTGCGTCCACAGAGCACAGAAGCATAGTAGTTCATCTGAGTCCTTGTCCAAAACTTCAGATGCCTCATTTGAGGCTTGTCATAAGGATTTTCTCCGATGAAGTACATGCGTTCCTCAAAGAAATTTTCTTTCTGAAACTTGGGACGCTTGGAGAATGGTTGGCGCTGAACTGGCTTGATATTGTGCTGAGGAATGGGAGGGGAAACAACTATGGCAGTCTCTGGGTTGAGCACAATGAAGTCATTGTCAGGGGCGGGAACATTTTCTTCAGCAGTTTCCTCAGGTTGAGGAATTTCTTCTTCCTTCTCAGCTTGAGGAGTTTGGTTAGCCTGTTTAGTGGGAGGAGCCTGCTCAGACTGGACATTTTCTTCAGCTTGTTTTTCATCCGCTGACCGTGTGGCAGAAGCAGATTCATCACCTGCTGCAGCTAAAGCTTGAGTAGTCTCTGTCTGAGGAACATGAGGTTGAGGACTTTCATCAATCTAGATTTCCTCATCAGTATGCTCCTCAGAGGCAGCATCCTTCATTTCCTCATCTGCCCTTGTAGTTTGGTCACCAATGACGACCATTTCATATGAAGGTGCAACATTTAGAGGCACCGGGTCCAGAGGGGCAGATTCTTCAGTTTCCTTGAGGCGTTTTGCCTCAATCTTTTCTTCTGCTGAGGAAGCTTTTCTCTTCTACGCTTCCTTCTCAGCAGCTCTTGTCTTTTTCGCGTGTGATGCAGACGGGATTAACTTCTTCACCTTTGAAGCTTTTGGTGAAGGTGTTTGCTCTACAGATTCTTCAGCTGGTAGTGAAGAACCAGCTGGAATAGAGTCATCAGCCTGCTTTGGTGAAGCAGCTGGATCAGGAGCAGTTGCATCAGGGGTTGCAATTTCATGAGTGGCGGTCTCGGTGATGATTTCTTCAATGGCCGGCTCATCAGCACGGCGCTCTTGGTGTTGTTCCTCAGCTTGAGGAATTTCCTCCTCATCAGGAGATGCATCTTCTGGCTGCTCAACCAGGGGCTGAGGAGTTGGTGCTGGTGGTGGGTGACGTTTGTTGTAGTCATCAACAGCACTAGTGGCTAGCTTGATGAAATTGCGCTTGATGCTTGTGCGGTCTGACAGTTTGTCACACTTGTCAGTCAAGACTTGCAGCTCTGCCTGGGTTGACACCAATGCTTCAGGCGTCAGCTTGAGGAGATTTTGCCTGAGGAATTTCTCCTTTTTGGCCTTTGCAACTTTTGCCTGCCTGGCCTTCTGTTCCTTCCACTTGGCTTCATTTATGAAGGTAGCCACCATGTGACTGACGCCAGGAGGAAGTTTCAAATCATCAATGGGTGTGTTTGGGTCTTCATACCATACATTGATGAAGTCGAGGAGGACCTTGGGGTCCATGGCCAGAGGAATAGCACTGCCTGATGCTTGTGCTACCCTTTCTTGCTTGTTCCTGATGATGGCTTCCAGGGTTTCATCATCATAATCATCACTTCCCTATGATGCAGACGGGACTGTGATGATTTTGCTGGGGCTGGGCAGAGGTGCAGGTTCAGTAGTTGCCAAAGTCTTCACAAGGGGTGTTGAAGACTTTGTCTCCGAGCTGGTTGCAGCTGGGAGTGAGGAGCTGGAGCTGGCTGTCGTAGGCTTCACGACTTTCTTCTGTACTGGTTTTGGAGGTGGAGCTAAGGACTTTGGCGTAGATGAGATGGGTGCTGAGGGTTTTGGCGCTGATGGTTTTGGTGTTGACGGTTTTGGAACCGAGGGTTTTGGAGCTGAGGGTTTTGGAGCTCAGGGTTTTGTGACAGAAGCCTGTGCAGACTTCTCTTGAGGCTTTGAAGCCTTTGGCTTTGTGGGCGCAGACTGCTTTTGAGGAATCTCTGAGCCTGAAGTTTCTGCTGCTGAGGAATGAGCAGCACCGGAGGCAGCAGCTGAGGATTCATTAAATTTCTTCTCTGCTGTTTCAGCTTGCTTCTTGAGCTTGGCCAGATGCCTTTCTTTTTCATCTGGGTAGTCATCAAGTGTCATAAGACTTGAGGGATGAGCTACTTGATGATCCTCAAGTGGGGCCCTTCTGCCAGGAGGCTTCAAAGCGAATTTCTTCTCATATTTTTGAGTCACAAACCTGTACTCCTTCCACTCCTTTGCCCATCTGCGCTCAATTTTCTGCAGCCTAATCGTTCTTTTGGCCATTGTCTCAGGTTCTTCATCAGGCGTGCAATAGTCCATGTATATGTCATCAGGAATATCAACAGCTGTGTTCTGCTCCAGTTTCTTTCCTCCCTTCTGTTTCCTTTCTTCCTCCATTTTCTTCAGATGAGGAATTTGCTGATGATTTTGAACTCTTGAAGATTCTGATGAGCCTTGAAGAGTTTCTTCCAGAAACGCTGCAAATGAGTTAATGTGATGAGAACCGAGAGATTCATCAGATGACATGTGTGTACTTGTGAACAGAGTATAGTTGCGAGGAATTTGGAGAGGTCATATGCGTTCTCAGATTTGAAGAAAATGAAAAAGTTTGATAGTTTGAGGAATATAACCAGTGGTTGAGGAATTTGCCTAAGCATACTGTTCTTGGGTTCTAGAGTTGTACAGATCCGAAAATTCGCACAATTGAGGAATCTCGTGAAAATCTTAGATGCTTAGCTAGTTCATCAATTGACTGTGGTGATAGATAGTGTTTGAGGAATCATGTGTGCATCGTATCTTGAGGAAAAACAGATTTCACATGGGAGAGGTAAAATTTCAGATCTAATCTGCTGTAAAAATGGAGTATATTTACCCTAGAAGGTGCGAGCGAAGAACACAAAAGGTGGTGTTGGAGAGGCTCTTCGGTCGAGTGTCCAATGCACCCTAACTTGGCAGCAGAGGACGTCTACGGCGGCGGCGGACGTAGATGTCCCGACTCCGGCTTGATCCTGGCGGCGGAAAGGTTGAGGCAGTGAAGCTCTTCCTTGCCGGCGACAAGAGAACCAACGGTGGCGCTAGGGTTCGATGGAGAGAGTGATGGCAGGAGAGCGATGAGGCGAAGAAGAAGATACTGAAGGGGGTAAGGACATATTTATAGCCCGAAAGTTACTGTTTGGCGCGAAAGTTTCGGACCGAATAGCCCTTGCCTCTATGTCTCCGTAGGACACGTGTAGCTCCCGTACGATGCGGTGGAGATAGTGGAGATCGTGGTTATCCGATCGTGGGAAGTGGGGTTCAGTTACTGTTCTTTTTAAAGAAAACAATTTTTGAAGATTTGAGGATTTTTGTTACAAAATCATCAGCTGACAAGGATGCAGTGAGGATTTTGAACAAAGTTTCAAGTAGAACGCATATGAAGAATTGAATAGACTGGATAAGTATAGCATAGAGGGAAAGTAGGGTCCGATCACATTCACTTAGCAGAAACATCAACTTGAAGAATTAGCAATAAGTGAATGCCGTTGAGGACTAGAAATCACAGTCTACCTAGGCAAATGAAAGTCATCAAGTGTTTTTGAAGATTTTGTAATAGATCATCACAATGAAGAACAACTGTTTTGAAGAAAAATGCATTGTGAGGAAATTGATCATTTGAAGAAAATCAACTTGAGGAATTTCACATTTGGGCGGTGGCGTTACCCACCATATAAGAATGTTGATTACAGACGCCGCGTACAATTGTCGTAGGGCCCTGAGAATCAATTTCTTCGTTAATTTCTTCACATTCAGAGTGACTTTCTTCATTGGTTGAAGAAAATCGTTTCATCATGTGTTGCACATCTAAGTCATCAACTTTGCATAAGTGTTAGGATGTGTGCATGTTTTTACAAAACATTTGAAGACTCTAAGATATTTAGCTCACACCGCAACTTGCAAAACCTTTTCTCATCCAAGGGCTTAGTGAAGATATCAGCCAGTTGATCATCAGTCTTCACATGGTCGATGAGGATATTGCCCTTGAGGACATGGTCCCGAAGAAAATGATGACGAATCTGGATGTGCTTGGTCTTCGAGTGCTGCACTGGGTTGTAGGCAATCTTAATAGCACTCTCATTGTCACAGTAGAGAGGCACATTCTTCATGTTGATGCCGTAGTCCTTGAGGGTTTGCTTCATCCATAGCAATTGAGCACAGCAAGAACCAGCAGCAATGTACTCAGCTTTGGCAGTGGAGAGTGATACGCAGTTCTGCTTCTTTGAGGACCAGCAAACTAGTGATCTTCCGAGGAAATGGCATGTGCCAGAAGTTGACTTGCGATCCACACGGTCACCAGCATAGTCTGAATCAGAATACCCTACCAGATGAAGATTGGAGCCCTTGGGATACCATAATCCTAGTGTTGGTGCGTGAGCTAAGTATCGAAGAATATGTTTCACAGCCTTATGGTGTGATTCCTTTGGTTTTGCTTGAAAACGTGCACACATGCAAACACTAAGCATTATATCTGTCCTAGATGCACATAGATACAATAAAGAGCCAATCATAGAACGGTATACCTGCTGATCGAAATCTTTACCATTTTCATCAGTGCCGAGGTGACCGTTGGTAGGCATTGGAGTCTTGGCACCTTTGCATTCGTGCATGTCGAATTTCCTCAGAACATCCTTGAGGTATTTCTCCTATGATATGAAGATTCCATTGCTTTGTTGATGAATTTGAAGACCTAAGAAGAATTTCAGCTCCCCCATCATGGACATCTGATATTCTTCACTCATCATATAGGCAAATTCATCACTGTATCTTTTGTCAGTACAACCAAATATGATGTCATCAACATATATTTGACATACAAACAGCTCATTATCATAAGATTTTGTGAAAAGAGTTGGATCGAGTGAACCAGGTTTGAAGCCTTTCTTCATGAGGAATTCCTTCAATGTATCATACCATGCCCGAGGGGCTTGCTTGAGGCCATACAGAGCCTTTTTGAGTCTGAAGACTTTGTCTGGATTCTTTGGATCCTCAAAACCTGGGGGTTGAGCAACATATAGTTCTTCCTCAAGCTTACCATTGAGGAATGCACTTTTCACATCCATTTGATATAAGATGATGTTATGATTATTAGCATAGGCAAGTAGAATTCGAATAGCTTCAAGTCTAGCAATAGGTGCAAAAGTTTCATCAAAATCTATTCCTTCAACCTGGGTGTAGCCTTGGGCTATAAGTCGTGCCTTGTTCCTCACCACTTGACCGTCCTCATCTTGCTTGTTTCGGAAGATCCACTTGGTGCCAATGATGTTGTGCTTGCGAGGATCTGGTCGTTTGACGAGCTCCCATACGTCATTCAACTTGAATTGAAGAAGTTCGTCTTGCATGGCTTGGATCCACTCCGGTTCCAGAAAAGCCTCAGCTACTTTTGAGGGTTCTGTGATGGATACAAAGGAAAAATGCCCGCAAAAGTTAACTAAGTGTGAAGCATTTTAGCGAGTGAGAGGACCTGGTGCATTGATGTCGTTGAGGATTTTGTCTAGTTCTACTTCATTTGCAATCCTCAGATGAGCTGGTTGAGGATTTTGTCTGGGCTGAGGAAGTGGTGCTGTTGCAATTTCCTCAGGAGCATCTTCTTGGTTTTTGTCAGCGATGGGGATTATTTATTCTCCAATTTCCTCAATGGGGACAATGTCTTCAGCGGGCTTAAGCTTTATCGCTTCCTCAGGAGACAATTTATCTGGATCAGAAGGCAATTGCTCTCTTTGCAAGCCATTAGTTTCATCGAACCGCACATCTACAGTCTCAACCACTTTGTTGTGATAGTTGTTGAAGACTCTGTAGGTGTGCGAGTCCTTTCCATAACCGAGCATAAAACCTTCATGTGCCTTAGGTGCAAATTTTGAGCTATTGTGAGGATCTCTAATCCAGCATTTTGCACCGAAGACTTTGAAATAACTTACATTGGGTTTCTTATCAGTGAGGAGTTCATATGATGTTTTCTTGAGGAATTTGTGAAGATATACCCTGTTGATGATATGGCATGCAGTATTGATTGCTTCAGGCCAGAAGCGACGAGGAGTCTGATATTCTTCAAGCATTGTTCTTGCCATTTCAACCAGAGTCCTGTTCTTTCTTTCAACGACACCATTCTGCTGAGGAGTATAAGGAGCAGACAATTCGTGAGTAATACCAAGTTCATGAAGATAATCATCAAGACCAGTGTTTTTGAACTCAGTTCCATTATCACTCCTGATATGTTTGATCTTGATGCCGAAGTTCGTTGAGGCCCTTGAAGAAAATCGTTCGAAGATTTCCCGCACTTCAGTTTTATACACTATAATATGCACCCAAGTGTATCTGGAATAATCATCAACTATGACAAAGCCATATAGAGATGCTGCATTGGTTAGTGTGGCATAGTGAGTAGGTCCAAATAAATCCATATGAAGCAATTCGAATGGACGTGTAGTAGTCATGATGGTTTTAGAGGGATGCTTGGATCTGGTCATTTTCCCAGATTCACAAGCACCGCAGAGATGGTCCTTGAGGAATTTGACTGATTCGATGCCGATGACATGCTTCTTCTTTGCAAGCGTGTGCAAATTCCTCATGCCTGCATGACCTAGTCTTCGGTGCCACAGCCATCCTTCTGAGGTTTTTGCTAGTAAGCAAGTGGCTGGTTGAGGACCTGTAGAGAAATCGACAATGTACAAATCCCCTCTTCTTACACCTTCGAAGACTTTGGATCTGTCAAATTCCATGATGACTACACATCTATATCTACCAAAGATAACAATCATATCAAGATCACAAAGCATCGAGACTGACATGAGGTTAAAACCAAGGGATTCAACAAGCATCACTTTGTCCATATGCCTATCCTTGGAAATAGCTACTTTGCCAAGTCCCAATACCTTGCTTTTACCTTTGTCAGCATATGTGATTTGCTTCAGAGGTGATGGAGTTAGTGGCATATTCATCAGTAGGCTTTTATCACCAGTCATGTGATGTGTGCAGCCACTATCGAGAACCCACTCAGTATTTTTGGGTTTATCATCCTGCAGATGAATTAGTATAGCTTACCATCTCATATGCTTCAGATTTGAAGAATATGATACTAATTTCATCAGTTCAGTAATTTCATCATAACAGAAATGTAAGGACGTGTGTAATATTTCTATTTCATCAATCATTAGCTTGCGTCCTATCAAGCATTTCTCAGGTCTCCAGCAAATTCTTCAGATGATGATTTTCATCTGGAGACCTGTCCTGCAGAAGTGATTAGTTTGATTTCTTCACCACCCACATCTGAAGGGGTGGCAAAGCATTCATCATCCTGCGAGCACCATATGAGAAAGGTGGCATTGAAGCTAATGCACTTCTCTTAACAGTAGGGGGGGTTAAAGTACTGATATGAGTATGCAGAGAACTGGTTTGAGGATTTATGAACATAATGATTTGAGGAGTAGCACTCATAATCATATTCCTTGTAGTTTCCCTGCATGTAAGACGCATAAGCACGGGTACGAGCATAGTTTTGACCAGTTGAGGATTTTGATCCTCTTGAAGACTTTGGTCCTTCTGAGGAATTGGATCTGGGGTTCAAATTCTTTAGAGGTGGTGTCATGAGGACATTCACTTGAAGATTTTCAAGACGACTTTTGGGAACCCAGATTTTCCTCAGAGGAGGGCCATTCCTGCAGTTAGTTCCAACATATCGAGCAAATACTTCACCAGATTGATTTTTGAACAGTTTATAGTTGGAATCAAATGACTCATCTGAGGAATAGGATAATTCACATGAGAAGCCAGTTAGATTAGATGGATCAAAAGGAGGCCCAGTAGCAGCAACCCATGAGGTTTTGGTATACTGCTCAGGTTTCCAATAAGTTCAATCAGCATTTAATTTCCTATCAAAGGCAATTCCTTCTTTCCTCAGGTTCCTGTTCAAGATCTGCTTTTTGAGCACATCACAAAGGGTTTGGTGTCCTTTGAGGCTTTTGTACATGCCTGTCACATACAATTCCTTCAACCCTGCATTTTCATCAGTAACATTTGTGTTTTCCTCAAGTGAGGAAATAGACACAACACATGCAGTTGAAGAATTTGTAGCATTTGATGATTCTGGTGAAGAATTAGCAGTTTCACGTTCAATGCATTTAAGACAAGGAGGAATAAATTCAACTTGACTGGCGCTGATCTGTTGAGCTAGTAATGAATCATTTTCTATGCGAAGATCATCATAAGACATCCTCAGCTTCTCAAGATCAAGCTTCCTTTGAGGAAATTCGTAGGAAAGCTTCTCATGATCAGTGAGGAGTGTATCATAACGATCCTGAAGAATATCAAATCTAGACTAAAGATTTTTCATGTCATCAGCGAGGATTTGATTAAGATTCATTTCATCATTCAATAGATCATCACTTTTGTCTAGCAGTTTTTGAAGCTTTTCAAGAGCAGTTTGTTGTTTAGTGGCAATGATGGCAAGTTTACTGTAACTGGGTTTTTTGTAATCATCATGTTCGCAATCACTTGAATCAGAGGAGGAGGCATTATTAGATACCTTTGAACCTTTTGCCATGAAGCAATAGGTTGGTGCGAAGTCATCAGCATAGTCATCAATATGGATGGTGCAATCATTTTCTTCAAGATTGAAGATTGACTTGCTGACGAAATTGGTTGCTAGTGCAAGACTAGCCTGTCCGGATTCTGAGTCTTCTCCAGAGCCTTCTTCTTCATCACATTCCTCTGATTCTGCCTCGGAATCCATTTCCTTGCCAATAAGTGCCCGAGCTTTTCTAAAGCTAGTCTTCTTGTGTGAAGAGGACTTTGAAGATGAGGATTTTGAAGATTTCTTCTTTTTCTTCGAGTCATCAGAACTGTCATCCTTGTATTTCTTCTTTGATTCCTTTCCCCAGCGGGGACAATCAGCAATGTAATGACCTGATTTCTTGCACTTGTGACAGGTCCGTTTTTTGTAGCCCTCAGATGCAGATTCTGATTTCCTCATGTCTCTTCTTGATGATTTACCGAACTGACCTCGGCGTGTAAATCTCTGGAATTTCCTCAGAAGCATTGCGAGCTCCTGTCCAAATTCTTCAGGGTCACAATTGCTGTCATCTGTTTCTTCTTCAGATGAGGAAATTGCTCTAGCCTTCAGTGCTCGTGGTCTGGAATAGCTTGGTCCATATAGATCTCTCTTTTCTTCTTGCTGGAATTCATGAGTATTTAGCCTTTCAAGAATATCATCTGGATCTAGCATCTTGTAGTCTGGTCTTTCTTGAATCATCAGAACTAGAGTGTCAAATGAAGGATCCAAGGATCTCAGCAGTTTCTTTACAACTTCGTGATCAGTGATATCTCGAGCTCCTAGTGCTTGCAGTTCATTTGATATATTAGTGAGGCGATCAAAGGTGTCTTGGCAGCATTCATTGTCATGTCTCTTGAAGCGATTGCGAAGAATATCAACATGAGAGTCACGCTGGGTTGATACTCCTTCATTTACCTTGCACAGTCTCTCCCAGATCAGTGTTGCAGATCCCAAAGCACTTACTCTTCCAAACTGACCCGGGCTCAGATAGCCACAGATGATGTTCTTCGCTTGAGAATCGAGTTGCTTGAATCTCTTCACATCAGCTGCAGTGACACTGTCAGAAACGAGGGGGACGCCATTTTCCACAATATACCAGAGATCATTGCCAATAGCTTGCAGATGCAGTTGCATTTTGTTCTTCCAGAAAGGAAAGTTCTTCCCTTCGTAGGTGGGACAAGGTGTAGTCACCTTGAACATGCCCGCAGTCGACATAACTAAAACTCCAGGTGGTTAAACCAAAATCACACAGAACAAGGGAGTACCTTGCTCAGTTACCAATTGAAAGTGCGTTATATCGACTAGAGGGGGGTGAATAGGACATTTTTAGAATTTCATCACTGAGGAAATTTCTTTTGAGGAAATTCCTCACTGATGACTAACTTACAGCGGAAACAGTAAAGGATCAGACGTGCAAACGTTCACACGAGCAGTTTTTCAGAGTGAAGCATGTGAAAACAGATCGCACAGTAAGTAGGCACGCAGAACACAGATGATGATTAACTATTGTGAAGAATTTGGGGTTGAGGAAATTCAGAGAAAGTCTTCAACAAATTCTTCAAACAGTCACAGTGAAAGTCATCAACACATAATACAGAGAAGGTAAAGAGTTGAGGAATTAGAACCCGATTCTCAGAGACGACAGTCGTTGATGACCCAGTTCCAACTGCTGTGACAGTTGTACATCTGGTTTGGAGCGGCTTGGTATTGAAAGCAAAGGACACCCAGTCCCGGGACACACAGTCCCTACCGTATTCTCCTTGAGCTAAGGACACACAGTCCTCGCCCAACACTCGTGGTAAGTCTTCAGGGCAGACTTCCAAACCCTCACAAACTCGGTCACCCAGCGATCCACAATTGACTGCTGGATTGCTCTAGACCATGACGCCTAACCGTCTGGAGGATGCACAGTCCTCAAAGGTAAAAGGCTTCAGTCCCACACAGGAACAACTTCTTCAGTGATGCTCAATCACTAGGTTTGGTTTGTGGTTTCGGTGGGTGGTGTATTTCCTTACTGATGAATTGCTCTCGAAGGCTCTGAGGAATTTGGGTTGCTCTTATGACAAGTGTCAGTTTCTAATGGAGCAGCCAACTAGCTAGTGGTTGGGGGGGGGGCTATTTATAGCCTGGGAGCATCCCAACATGATTTGACATTAATACCCTTAAATAATATGACCGTTGGAGTGGATAAGACCAGTGACTTGGCGTGGCTATCGAAACGGTCGGGACCCTCAACGGTGAGAGTCCTCATGTCACTCATATTCCTCACTTGAGGATTTTGGTAGGATTTGGCTTGGGTTGAGCATCATGAGGAAATTCATTCCATAGCGTTACTTTGACCCCCTTTAACAGTACGGTGTTCCTATTCATCAAATGCGAAGAAAGTAAAACAGAAAACGTAAATCTTCACGCTTCAATTTCTTCAAAATGATTTTCTTCAGGAACCACCGATCTTCTCAATATCAACATCTTCATGAGGAATATCAATTTCATCGCAGATTCCTCATGATTCATTTCTTCAGCTTCACACCAATTTCTTCAACTGAAGACATATATTTTTAGGGGTCGAATTCTTCAAATATCTCAAACTCCTCAATGACTTATAGATCCTGTGTGCACTTATAAACACATTAGATACTTAACCTATAAGTCTTCAAACCACAAAAATCACTAAGGGGCACTAGATGCACTTACAAAGCTAAACAGGACAAAGTGGCTAAGCTCAAGAAGGAGAAATTCCTCAAGCAGAATCTCCTCAACCTGACGCCTGATGACCTTGTGTCAACACAGGCAGAGTTGAAGACTTTGACAGATAAGTACTCCAAGCTTTCTGACCGTCAAAGTCTCAAAAGCAGTTTCATCAAACTTGCTACTGACGCTGTTAACGACTACAACAAGAAAGCTGCCCCTCCAGTACCAACTCCTCAGCCTCTGATTGAAGAACCAGCTGATGAAACTGCTCAGGCTGAGGAAATCCCTCAAGAAAAACGTGTGGATGAACCGGAAATTGAGGAAATCACCACTAAAAATCCAGCTGATGAATCTGCTACAGCTGGTGAGACAGACCCTGCTCCAGCTGCTGCTTCCAAGCCAGCTGACGAATCTGTTCCAGCTGCTGCTTCAAAGCCAGCTGATGACTCTGCTCCAGCTGGTTCCTCAAAGCCAGCTGATGAATCTGCTGAGAAAACACCTTCATCAAAAGCTTCAAAGGTGAAGAAGATGACTCCGTCTGCATCAGACATGAAAAAGACAAGGGCTAATGAAAAGGAAGCCAAGAAGAGAAAAGCCTCTTCAG
This sequence comes from Hordeum vulgare subsp. vulgare, assembly GCF_904849725.1. Classification (NCBI taxonomy): domain Eukaryota; kingdom Viridiplantae; phylum Streptophyta; class Magnoliopsida; order Poales; family Poaceae; genus Hordeum; species Hordeum vulgare. Next base: position 85,418,722 of record NC_058520.1, read on the forward strand.
CAGAAGAACACACTGAGGCCAAGCACCTCAAATCACTTGAAGAAAATGCTCCACTGGATCCTGTGCCACTTAACAGCGCTCCATTTTATGAAATGGTTACCTTTGCAAGCGAAGACCAGGAGCAAGGGCCAGATGAGGAAATGAAGGCTGCTGAATCTGAGGAACATACTAACGAAGAAATTTGAATTGACGACAGTCCTCAACCTTCCATTCCTCATGTAGAAACTGCACAAGGATCAGCTGCACCAGCTGATGAATCTGGCTCCGTCACCAAGCAAGCTGAGGAAGAACAAAGTGAAAATCATCAAGCTGATGAAAGTTACAGTCCCGAGCAAAATCCTCAACCTGAGGATCAGGCTGAACCAACTCCTCCTCCTGAGAAAGATCCTCAAACTGAGGCTCAGGATGAACCCATTCCTCCTCCGGAGCAAAACCCTCAACAGGATGCTCCAGTTGACGACATTCGTCAGCCTGAAGTTCAGCCAGATCCCATTTTTGAGCCTGAAGCGCAACAAGAGCATGCTCCTCAGCCTGAAGCTCAAGTTGATGAAATTCCTCACCCTGAGGACCATGCTGAGGAAAATGCACCCGACCCAGACAATGCCTTCGTCGTCCTCAACCCAGAGTCTGAAATTGTTGTCTCCCCTCAGGTCCAACAACCAAACCTTCAACCCATGCAGCGTCAGCCGTTCTCAAAGCGGCCAAAGTTTCAAAAGGAGTCCTTCTTTGAAGAACGCATGTTCTTCATCGGAGAAAATCCCTATGACAAGCCTCGCATCAGGCATTTGAAGTTTTGGACAAGGACCCAGCTCAACTACTATGCCTCTGTGCTGTGTGGAAGAAACAAGATTTTCCAGCACTGGCATATTCCTCATGTTGAGCTTGAAGAAGTACCATGCATTGCTCCAGTCCTCAACGTCCTTCATGAAGCTGGACTCCTCCCAATGTGCTCAGATATCTGTGACTAGAACAGTGAGCTTATTCTTCAATTTTATGCCACTCTTCACATATCTGGAGATCCTGCAGATATCAACACCTGGGTGTTTGACTGGATGACGCAAAACACACACGACAAGGCTCCTGCCATTGAGCTACCGTGTGAACTGCCAGTTTCAATTCCCTCAAAGCAAGCAGTGAAGCTTTATGATGAGCGTGAGCTGCCTAACAAGATGATGGAAGTCCTCATGAAGCCTTTGGCTAAAGAAAAACCACCAAGAATGACTTTCCTCATCCATGAGCTCAAATATGAACCAAGGACTGTTTACAGAATCCTCTGCAGTGTTCTTGCGCTGATCAAGGGCCATGATGATGAAGACGATGTCGTAGGCATCATGAAGAATATCCTCTTCAACGTCATTCATGGTATTCCTATCAACATCCATGATTTCTTCTTGAGGACTTTGGCCGACAATGCAATGTGTCCTTTTGACCACAAGATATATGCTCCATGGATCATGAGATTCATCAGGACAAGGACAGGCATCAACTTTCACGCTGATTTCAACAACCATGTTGGTTATATGCCTCCTATCAGGGTCAACAAGAAGACTTTCGAGCTTGTTGAAGGAAAAGTCAAGTTTGTCATTGATGAAGGCCGTAGGCCCCTTGATGGCCAGTTTAGAGAGCCCAAAGCATATTCTTCATGGGATGTTACTGAGACTCATCCTCCAAGCCCTGTTGCTCCTCGTGTGCTGAATACCAGAGAGCTTCTTCTCAGTCTTCACCAGAAGGTGGATTGGAATCACAAGTGGGTCAAACGCCAGTTCGACGCCATTGTGAAAACCCTCAATGAAACGCAGAATGCTGTGAAGCTTAACCATCATTATCTTCATGAGGTTTTTGATCGCACCTGGGCTACACTTGCTCATCTGAAGACTCTGACAGAACTTGAAGAATTGGAGTTTGAGCGAGATTTTGACTGGTCATGGCCACCCAAGAAGAAATTCAGGCCAATTCCAGTTCCAGACCTTGAGGATAGTTCTTTTTCTTCATACCGCACTGCTGAATCTGATGAAGAACAACAAGACACTGCCACCGGTCCAAGGAAGAAGACTGCTCCCAAGAATCCTCACGCGTCTTCATCAACTGCCAAGGAGTGAAGTCTTCATGGGCGTTAGTCCTCAGTTTGTCCCTTTTTGTCACTTGATGACAAAGGGGGAGAAACTTGAGAGTTAGTCTTCACGCGAGATATTTTGGGGCTTATGAACTATATTTAGGTTACAAACTCTTGGCTCTTCTGAAGTGTTTATGTAATGAGTTGTAACTTAAGCCCGATGGTACTCTGACGCTTTTGAATGTTTTTCTTCGCATGCTTATTCCTCAGAATTTTAATGCACGCATGCTGGAATTCGTCAGATACTATTTGTCATCATGCATCCTCAATTTCTTCATACTATATGTCGTATGCATGCATGATTTACAAGACTCAAGGGGAGATCTCCATGATATAAATCATCAATGTGCATTTGCTGTGAAAAGCAAAATCCTCAAGATATGCACATCTTTAGGGGGAGTCTCTCTGAGTCTTGATTTCAAATTCCTCAAATGAGTATTTACACTTCATATTTTTGTCCCTGTTGACGACTTAACCTAATTGTCATCAACCACCAAAAAGGGGGAGATTGTAAGTGCATGTAGTGCCCCTTAGTGATTTTGTTGGTTTGAAGACTTATAGGTTAAGTATATAATGTGTTCATGAGTGTACACATGATCTATAAGTCGCTAGGAGTTTGAAATATTCGATGAATATCGACCCCTAAAAATGTATATCTTCGGTTGAAGAAATTGGTCTGAAGCTGAAGATTTGAATCGCGAAGAACTTGCGATGAAATTGATATTCCTCATGAAGATATTGAAATTGAGGAATTCGGTGTGTCCTGAAGAAAATCATTCTGAAGACTTTCAAGCATGAAGATTTACTCTTTCTGTTTTGTTTTCTTCCCACTTGAGTAATAGGAACACCATACTGTTAAAGGGGGTCGAGGTAACACATTGGAATGAATTTCCTCATGATGCTCAACCCAAGCCTAATCCTACCAAAAGCCTCAAGTGAGGAATATGAGTGACATGAGGACTCTCACAGTTGCGGGTTCCCACCGTTTTGATAGCCACGCCACATCATTGGTCTTATCCATACCAACGGCAATATTAGTTAAGGGCATTAATGTCAAATCATGTTGGGATGCTCCCAAGCTATAAATAGCCCCCCCACAACCATTAGCTGGTTGGCTGCTCCGTTAGAAACTGACATTTGTCATAAGAGCAACCCAAATTCCTCAGAGTCTTCGAGAGCAATTCATCAGTGAGGAAATACCCCAAACACGAAACCACAAACCGAAAACCAAGTGATTGAGCATCACTGAAGAAGTTGTTCCTGTGTGGGACCGAAGCCTTGTACCTTTGAGGACCGTGCATCCTCTAGACGGTTAGGCATCATGGTCTGGAGCAATCCAGCAGTCAATTGTGGATCGTCGGGTGACCAAGTTTGTGAGGGTTTGGAAGTCTGCCCTGAAGACTTACCACGAGTGTTGGGCGAGGACTGTGTGCTCTTAGCCCAAGGAGAATACAGTAGGGACTATGTGTCCCGGGACTGTGTGTCTTTCGGTTTCAATACCAAGCCGCTCCAAACCAGATGTACAACTGTCACAGCAGTTGGAATTGGGTCATCAACTACTGTCTTTGCTGTGAAACGGGTTCTAATTCCTCAACTCTTTATATTCCTCAGATTGTGTGTTGATGATTTTCACTGTCACTGTTTGAAGAATTTGCTGAAGACTTTCTCTGAAATTCCTCAACCTCAAATTCTTCATGCAAGTTAATCCTCATTTGTTTTCTGCGTGCGTGCATACTGTGCAATCTGTTTTCATATTCTTTATCCTGAAAAACTGTTGTAGTGAAACTTTGCACTCCTGATCCTTTACTGTTTCCGCTGTAAGTTAGTCATCAGTGAGGAATTTCCTCAAAAGGAATTTCCTCAGTGATGAAATTCTAAAAATCTCCTATTAACCCTCCTCTAGTTGATATAACGCACTTTCAGTCACCACATGGTAAGAACCCAAAACCAAGCACTTCTCCCATTGCAAGAATCATAGATCTAGTTGGCCAAACAAAACCCAAGACTCGGAGAGATTTACAAGGATATCAAATCATGCATATAAGAAATAAGAAAAGACTCAAATATATATCATAGATAATATGATCACAAATCCACAATTCATCGGATCTCGACAAACACACCGCCAAAGAAGATTACATCGGATAGATCTCCATGAAGATCATGGAGAACTTTGTATTGAAGATCCAAGAGAGAGAAGAAGCCATCTAGCTACTAACTACGGACCCGTAGGTCTGAAGTGAACTACTCACGAATCATTGGAGGGGTGATGATGATGATGATGAAGAAGCCCTCCAACTCCAAAGTCCCCTCCGACAGGGCGCCGGGAAGGGTCTCCAGATGAGATCTCGCGGAAACGGAAGCTTACGGCGGCGGAAACGTATTTTTGTGGATCCCCTTATTTTTTGCTGTATTTTAGGGAATATATAGGCCAAATATCTAGGTCAGGGGGCGGCCAGGGAGGCCACAAGCCCTGCCACCGCCGCCTCCCCCTAGTGGGACAGTGGGGGCTTGTGGGCTCCCTGGAGCCCTCCTAGCTTGGCCCACAGGCACCCTGATCTTCTTCCGTTCGGGAAAAAATCATTTCGGGGATTTTATCCCGTTTGGACTCCGTTCCAAAATCAGATCCGAAAAGAGCCAAAAGCACAGAAAAAACAGGAGCTAGCACTTGGCACTGAATTAATAAGTTAGTCCCAAAAAAGATATAAATGGTACATAAAACATCCAAAATGACAAGATAACAGCATGAAACCTTAAAAAATTATAGATACGTTTGAGACATATCAGGTAACAACTGCGAGAGTCCACGAAGGGCTCCACCCACGGAGGGTCCACAAAGAAACGGCCTTTTCTATTCCACCCTAGCTTCAGTCCACGGAGGACAAGCCTTACTCATGGTAAAGATCTTCACGAAGTAGGCGATCTCCTTACCCTTACAAACATCTTGGTTCAACTCCACAACACAAAGTAGGAGGCTCCCAAGCGATACCTAACCAATCTAGGAGACACCACCCTCCAAAAGTTAATAGATGTGGTAGATCAATGAACTCCTTGCTCTTGTGCTTCTAAAGATAGTCTCCTCAACACAATAATCACTCTCTCAGAGAATATGCATGGGTAGGAGAGGTTGATTTGGTGGAAAGATGTTTGGGGAGGTTAGAGATCAAGTTTCAAATGATTGGACCGAAATATCTTGACCTCAACACATGAGTAGGTGGTTGTCTCTCAGAAAATGGATCTGGCAATTAAGTGTGTGTTTCGAGTGCTTCTCCCATGAATGAGAGGTGGGTGAAGGGGTATATATAGGCAGCACACAAAATCCAACACTTACACACAAAGTGGCAAACTCGGTGACACCGAAGTGAAAAACTCGGTGGTACTCATTAGCACAAAGGTAGCAACTTTTAGATCTCGGTAAGACCGATATATGAAACTCGGTGGTATCTAAAAGGTGGCTAACAGTGAGATGGAAAAACTCGATGGCACCAATACTCAAACTCGGAAATTCCGATTTTGTGTACCGAGGCACCCGAAAGTTGGTCACCGAAACTCGGTAGCACCGATATGGATTCGGTTGCACCCATTTGGTGTGAATGGCTAGGGTTTTTATCTGAGGTCAAACTCGGTGGGTCCGATATGTGAAAGTTGGTGACATCGAACTTGTGTATATGGAATTTGAGAGAGTGGATATGTGGGAAAAATGATTGAGTATTTTGGTGGCTAACTTTGAGCATTTTGAGCAAACAATTAATTTTACTACCTCACCCCCTTTCAGTAGTATTTTCTTTCCTATGGAATCAAAAGTGATTTCTCACAAATATAAAATGAAGAGTCTTCTAGCTTGAAGATTGAGCCAATATTATTCCTTTCTTGCATCAAGGGGCATCTCCACATAAGCCTTTAGCCATAGCATCTTCTGAACTTTTCTGAAATATACATGGAAAACATATTAGTCCAATGATGCATATGTTGTGATCAATTATCAAAACCACCCTAGGGAGCAATTGTGCTTTCAATCTCCCCATTTTTGGTAATTGATGACAACATATAGATCAAAGCTTTGACAAACTATATAATCAATGATTAGCATCAACGCTTTGAGAAGTATGTGAAAAGCAAGAGCTCCCCCTAAATTTGTGCATTATTCAAAATTTGCATTTGAATGCAAATGCACAATTGATTAGGATGATGTGTCACTCTTCCATTTCACATACATCTTGGTGGTTTGCATACAAGATAAGAATGAATAGCAATGCACATGACACAAACAATATAAGTGGATAATCATCACATAGATAGTGAAAAGATAATAGTATAGCATCAATCAAGCAAAGCGTATGATCAAACACAGATAACGGGATAAAGTCATTGAAAAGACCAAAGTTTTAAAACCAAATGCGAGCAAATAAAGTCAAAAGATCTCTCTCTCTCTCTCTCTCTCAACGTCTATGATCTATACATTTCTCCCCTTTGTTTTGGATTCTAATTTGCATGATTTGAATGGAACTAACCCGGACTGACGCTGTTTTCAGCAGAATTGCCATGGTGTTGTTTTTTGTTTAGAAATAAAAGTTCTCAGAATGACCTGGAAACTTACGAGGATTTTTTGTGGAATATATAAAAAATACTGGCACAAGAATTACCCGAGGACACGGAGCCATGTGCCCACGAGCCTAGGAGGCGCGCCCCTAGGCCGCGCCTGGCAGGATCGCGGGGCCCACATAGCTCCGCAGCCTCCAACTCCAACTCTATATAATCTCTTTCATCCTAGAAAAAATCAAGGGAGATCTTTCGGGAAGAATCGTTGCCGCCACGAGGCGGAACTTGAGCAGAACCAATCTAGAGCTCCGGCAGGGCCGTCCTGCCGGGGAAACTTCCCTCCCGGAGGGGGAAATCGTCGCCATTGGCATCACGAACACTCCTCTCATCGGAGGGGACTCATCTCCATCAACATCTTCATCAGCACCATCTCATCTCCAAACCCTAGTTCATCTCTTGTAACCAATCTCCGTCTCGCGACTCCGATTGGTACTTGTAAGGTTGTTAGTAGTGTTAATTACTCCTTGTAGTTGATGCTAGTTGGATTACTCAGTGGAAGATCATATGTTCAGATCCTTAATACTATTCAATACCTCTTTGATCATGAACATAATTATGCTTTGTGAGTAGTTACGTTTGTTCCTGAGGACATGGGATAAGTCTTGCTATAAGTAGTCATGTGAATTTGGTATTCGTTCGATATTTTGATGCGTTGTATGTTGTCTTTCCTCTAGTGGTGTTATGTGAACGTCGACTACATAACACTTCACCATTATTTGGTCCTAGAGGAAGGCATTGGGAAGTAATAAGTAGATGATGGGTTGCTAGAGTGACAGAAGCTTAAACCCTAGTTTATGCGTTGCTTCGTAAGGGGCTGATTAGGATCCACTAGTTTAATGCTATGGTTAGACTTTGTCTTAATTATTCTTTCGTAGTTGCGGATGCTTCCGAGAGGGGTTAATCATAAGTGGATGTTGGTCCAAGTAAGGACATCACCCAAGCACCGGTCCACCCACATATCAAAATATCAAAGTAGCGAACGCGAATCACATGAACATGATGAAAACTAGCTTGATAGAATTCCCATGTGTCCTCGGGAGCGCTTTACCTTATGTAAGAGTTCGTCCAGGCTTGTCCCTTGCTACAAAAGGGATTGGGCCATCTTGCTACACCTTTGTTACTATTGTTACTTGCTACCCGTTATGAATTATCTTATCACACAACTATCTGTTACCGATAATTTCAGTGCTTGCAGAGAATACCTTGCTGAAAACCACTTGTTATTTCCTTCTGCTCCTTGTTGGGTTCGACACTCTTACTTATCGAAAGGACTAAGATAGATCCCCTACACTTGTGGGTCATCAGGCAACAAGTTACCAAAAAGTTCAAAAAATATAGAGCTACTTGTCTCTCTTGGCAGCTGATGACGGAGTCGACAGAAGAGCGTCCATGAAGGCATCTAATGAGTGTCCTGGAGCTGGAGGAGTTGATACTGGATGTGCTTGAGCTGGAGCTGGTGTGAAGGTGCTGATGCTTGAGCTGAATATGTATGTCTTGTCTCCTGAGTAGGAACATCAGCTGATCTAAGCTGAGTGCTGAACCGTGTGGTAGCGGGAGGAGGAGACTCTTCTTCATCATCATCATGTTCATCATCTTCATCATGTGAGCACGGGATCTCCACTGAGTCAACTTCATGTTGAAGTTGTTTGACTATAGTGGTCAGCTCAATATCCTTCACATCCATGTCATGAAACTTTGTTTCCATGACTCTCTCAAGGCTTTTCTGACTTTGCAGTATCTCCTAGATGTTCTTCTCCATGCCTTGGATAGAGCTAACTAGAAATGCCATTTGGTCAGCTTGAGTTTTGAGCTATGGAACTCGTGGTGGCAAATTTCTAGCAGCCTCAGCTTCTGCTGCCTCTGCTACTATTCTTGTTGCAACCGAGCTGGGATCATTGTCATCCATTACCACTTCATTGTCTTCAAACTCTGGCTGAAGCGGTAGATGGGGACGATCAAGTAGATATACATGCTTTCCTAGCTTGGCATTGATAAGCATCTGAATGTAAGGAGCATATCCACATGATCTCTTTTGATCAGCATCAGTCCTTCGGATAGTCTGTACTATCAAGTCCATCACTCTGAACTTGGTGTGGGTGTCCAAAAGGTGTAGCAGGTTGATGGAGTGTCCTCTGATCATCTTAACATCACCTGATTTAGGCATCAATGCGTGTCTCAAAATAGTGTTAGTAGTGGGTATTCCTGCTTGCAAAAAGTACACTAAGCCCATCTTGTGACTAGCTGAATACTTGTGAGGAATCGGCTTGTACATATTTGCTATAGAGTTGTGGCTCTTCTTTGCTTTAGAACACACATCAACATCTCGATCTTCCTGCTTTGGGGCACCAATGATAGTGGCCCACTCATCAATCATAGACTCGTACCTGTGACCATCAGTCATTGAGACCAAAGAACCATCTCCATAGAAATGAACAGTTGCGCAAAATTGCATGATCAGCTCATCATTCCATGGGGTCATTGCCTTACCAACAAACTTTTCAATGTCCACTAACCTGAAATTTTCTTGGACATGGGAAAAGAAGTCTTCATTCTCCTTGATATATGCCCAGTCAACATACCTCATATCACTGACACCTGGACTCTTGTCAAACAAGACAGTCTTCCTTGGAGCCTTAGGAGGAGCTGGAGTTTCCTCTAGCACAAAGTGTGAGTTCTCTTCATCAAAATTCAGTTTCTTCGTCTGCCTGGTGGCTACCTTGGGAAAGCCATGGGAGCTGTAGGATCCAGGGTCAAAGTCAGACTTCTCTGGACTAGTGCCTGAGTCCATCTCAACACTTTGTTCTCTGAAATCATTTTGACTATCATTTGATCTAGACATCTTGGCAGACACACAGAAACTCGGCAGCAAACATCAAAACCTGTGAAGTAGATATAGGAAAGATAGAAGGGTTGAGCAGCACAAAATTAGATGTTTTAAAAAAATTGAACAAAGAAATCCTTAGTTTTAGCTTTCCGCAGATCACATTTTGGTGGCACCGAGTTTGAACTTTCGGAGTCACCGTGATACATGAACTCCTTTACAAGAACTTGGTCATCATTTTGGTGGAACCGAAATTGACAACTCGATTTCACCGATTTCATTCTCAAGAACCCTAGGTTCAAAATTGGTGGAACCGACTTTTGCAAATCGGTGTCACCGAGATGAGGTCTGCGGATAACTAAACCTAAAAACTTCCTTGTTCTCTGATCTGCAGGACCATTTGATGGATAGAGGGATTGCACACCGTGGCTTGTGGATAAAACTTCTAATGCACACGAGATTGATTGGGGAGGCGCAAAAGAAAGGGGCGGATTCGTACACTAACTTGGAGACAGTCCGGCTATGGCGGCGATGACGGTGAAGAATCCGTCAGCGGCGGTGATTCCTAGTGGCGGAGACGCAGCGGGAGTCAAGGGCGACGACCAAGGGTCCAGGGGTAGCGTAGGGTTTGGGACGAAATGTATTCGATGATTGGAAATCAAAGATTCGGTCCCCTGGAATATATACCCGTTACTGTCAGTGTTACCGAGATTAGGAAATTGGTGTCACCGAGTTCGTCTACTGTAAGTTGGCGGGGAAACTTGGTGTAACCGGGTTTGTGATTTCAGCAGATGGAAAAACGAGACCAGCTTTGTAAATTCGGTGGAACCGATTCTATGAAGTTGGTCTCACTGAAATTTTGAAAGAGGTTTTGAATGTCAGCCTTTGATGATACAAAACTCCGAGTGCACCTTCACACAAACGTATCAACAAGTGCTTGTTCAAGTTTTGTGATGAAGCATGAATAGAACTTGAGATGATAGCATAGATAGCTAGAGAAGGGTCCTATTGGCAAAAGATAAATCAAGAGCCAAATAACAAAAATTGGATGTCCTCGAATGATCAAACACATGCTCACTGATACGTCTCAAACGTATCTATAATTTTTGATGGTTTCACACTGTTATCTTGTCTTCTTTGGTTATTTTATGTACCTTTTATATCTTTTTTGGGACTAACTTATTAATTCAGTGCCAAGTGCGAGTTCCTGTTTTTCCGTGTTTTTGACTCTTTTCAGATATGATTTTGGAACGGAGTCCAAACGGAAGAAAAACTCCGAAATGATTTTTTCTCGAACGGAAGAAGATCAGGGGGCCTTTGGGCCAGGCCAGGTGGGCTCCAGGGAGCCCACAAGCCCCCACTCCGCTACCAGGGGGGAGGCGGCGGTGGGCAGGTTTGTGGCCTCCCTGACCGCCCCCTGACTTAGGTCTTTGGCCTATAAATTCCCAAATATTCCGCAAAATATCAGGAGAGCCTCGAAAATACTTTTCCGCCGCTGCAAGCTTCCTTTTCCGCGATATCTCATGTGGAGACCCTTCCCGGCACCCTCACGGAGGGGACTTTGGAGTTGGAGGGCTTCTTCATCATCATCATCGCCCCTCCAATGACTCGTGAGTAGTTCACTTCAGACCTACGGGTCCGTAGTTAGTAGCTAGATGGCTTCTTCTCTCTCTTGGATCTTCAATACAAAATTCTCCATGATCTTCATGGAGATCTATCCGATGTAATTTTCTTTGGCGGTGTGTTTGTCGAGATCCGATGAATTGTGGATTTGTGATCATATTATCTGTGATATATATATTTGAGTCTTTTCTGATTTCTTATATGCATGATTTGCTATCCCTGTAAGTCTCTCCGAGTCTTGGGTTTTGTTTGACCAACTAGGTCTATGATTCTTGCAATGGGAGAAGTGCTTGGTTTTGGGTTCTGCCATGTGGTACCTTTGCCAGTGACAGTAGGGGCAGCAAGGCACACATCAAGTAGTTGCCATCAAGGGTAAAAAGATGGGGTTTTTATCATTGGTTTGAGATTATCCCTCTACATCATGCCATCTTGCTGAAGGCGTTACTCTGTTCTTATGGACTTAATACACTAGATGCCTGCTGGATAGCGGTCGACGTGTGGAGTAATAGTAGTAGATGCAGACAGTATCGGTCTACTTGTTTTGGACGTGATGCCTATAGAAATAATCATTGCATAGATATTGTCACGACTTTGCGCGGTTCTATCAATTGCTCGACAGTAATTTGTTCACCCACCGTCTACTTGCTTTCATGAGAGAAGCCACTAGTAAACACTACATCCCCCGGGTCTATTCACATCCATCACACCTCCGCTTTTACTTTGGTTTGTTACTTTGTTGCTTTCAGTTCTCACTTGGCAAACAATCTATAAGGGATTGACAACCCCTTCATAGCGTTGGGAGCAAGTTTTTGTGTTTGTGCAGGATCTTGAGATACTCCTCCACTGGATTGATACCTTGGTTCTCAAACTGAGGGAAATACTTACCACTTCTACACTACATCACCCTTTCTGCTTCGAGGGAACAGCAACTCAAGGCTCCAAGGCCACGGGGGAAATCCTTTGCATACTTGCCTAGGAACTCCCTTAAGGCATAGCCGCAGCAGAAAGATCAAGCCAAGTATTCTCCCGTCGACGTGCCTATTTCTAGCGCCGTTGGAAAGTCTTTTGTTGCAGTAGCAGAAGTATTTCTGGCGCCGTTGCCAAGGTGGAGAAATCAAGATCTATCCAAGTAGGTCTCACAGACTCTTCTCTTGCATTTACTTTTGTTTCCAGTTGCCTCTCGTTTTCCTCTCCCCCACTTCACATTTGCCGTTTCCATTTGCCTTTCTCCTTCGCCGTTTTCTTTTGCCTTTGCCGTTTCCCTTTGCCGGTTTTCTTGCTTGCTTGTGTGCTTGTTTGTTTGTTGAAGTCATCATGGCTGAAAACACCAAACTTTGCGACTTCTCGAGCACTAATAATAATGATTTTATTAGTACTCCGATTGCTCCCGCCACTAATGCGGAATCGTATGAAATTAACGCAGCGTTGCTGAATCTTGTTATGAAAGAGCAATTCTCTGGCCTTCCTAGTGAAGATGCCGCATCCCATCTCAATACCTTCATTGAGCTTTGCGATATGCAAAATAAAAGAGATGTGGATAATGACGTGATTAAGTTGAAACTTTTTCCTTTCTCATTGCGAGATCGCGCAAAAACTTGGTTTTCTTCTTTGCCTAAAAATAGTATCGATTCTTGGGATAAGTGCAAAGATGCTTACATATCCAAGTATTTTCCGCCGGCTAAGATCTTCTCCTTACGTAACGATATCATGAATTTCAAGCAACTTGATCATGAACATGTTGCACAATCTTGGGAGAGGATGAAGCTTATGATTAGAAATTGTCCCGCTCATGGCTTGAGTTTGTGGATGATTATACAAATCTTTTACGCTGGCTTGAATTTCGCTTCTCGCAATATCTTGGACTCTGCCTCAGGTGGAACATTCATGGAAATCACGTTAGGAGACGCTACAAAACTCCTAGACAATATCATGACCAACTACTCTCAGTGGCACACTGAAAGGTCGCCTGCTAGCAAGAAGGTGCACGCTATAGAAGAAATTAACTCACTTAGTGCTAAGATGGACGAGTTGATGAATTTGGTTGCTAGTAGAAACGCTACCATAGATCCTAATGACATGCCACTATCTTCCTTGATTGAGATTAGCAACACTAGTTTGGACGTGAATTTTGTTGGTTGGAACAATTTTGGCAACAACAATGCTTTTAGAGGAAACTATGTTCCTAGGCCTTTTCCTAGTAACTCCTCTAACAATTATGGCAATTCCTACAACAATACTTATGGAAATCACAACAAATTACCCTCTGATTTAGAGATTAATATCAAAGAGTTCATTAACTCTCAAAAGATTTTCAATGCGTCCATAGAGGAAAAACTACTCAAAATTGACGATTTGGCTAAGAGCGTTGATAGGATGTCTTGTGATATTGATGCTTTGAAAGTTAGATGCGCTCCCCCAAAGGTCAAATTGGATGAAACTTTGAAAGCTATGCATATCTCCATGAATGAGAGCAAAGAAAGAACCGCCCAAATTCGCGCTAGACATGAATGGTTTAAAAGGGTGCGTTCTAGTGATGCAAATTACGAGGATCTTAAAGTGCTTGGTGTTTCTCCTCTTGAATCTTTGTTTTTGCGTGTCAAACCTATTTATGGAGGGGCTGGATATGAATCCAGTTTGGTTGAAAAACGCCCCAATGATTCGGAGACCACCTATCTTGATGATAAAGGTGTGGAGAGTGGAGTAGTAGAAGTAAAAATTTTGGGTAGTAATGAAACTCCCACTTTGGATTTCAAGGAATTCAATTATGATAATTTCTCCTTGTTTGAATGCATTTCTTTGATGCAATCCATTGCAACCTCTCCACATGCTTATAGCCAAAGCAAAGCCTTTACCGCGCATATCGTAGATGGTATGATGAAATCTCTTGAAGAGAAGCTCGAATTAGAAGTCTCTATACCTAGAAAACTTCATGATGAGTGGGAACCTACTATCAAAATCAAGATCAAAAACTATGAGTGCAATGCTTTGTGTGATTTGGGTGCTAGTGTTTCCGCGATTCCAAAGTCTTTATGTGATATTCTTGGTTTTCATGAGATTGAAGAGTGTCTTAATTGGCATCTTGCGGATTCTACTGTCAAGAAACCCATGGGAAGGATCGATGATGTTCTTATTGTTGCAAATAAGAACTATGTACCCGTGGATTTCATTGTACTTGGCATAGATTGCAATCCTTCATGTCCCATTATTCTTGGTAGACCTTTCCTAAGGACTATTGGTGCTATCATCGATATGAAGGAAGGGAATATTAGATTTCAATTTCCTTTAAAGAAGGGCATGGAGCACTTTCCTAGAAAGAAAATAAGATTACCTTATGAATCTATGATGAGGGCTACCTATGGTTTGAGCACCAAAGATGACTATACGTGATTCCATCACTTTCGCCTAGCTAAGGGCGTTAAACAAAACCGCTTGTTGGGAGGCAACCCAACGAATCTATCATTTTTCTTGCTGTTTTGTGTTTTTCACACTTTCATAATTCTGTTATGATTATGTCTTTTGTGTTTCTTTTTGCGTTTGGGCCAAGCAAAACCGTTATGATTAGTCTTGGGAATGATCGTTTGGTCATGCTGGAAAAGACAGAAACTTTCTGCTCACTAAAAGAATTTTCATGGTTTTTCTGTAAGAGATTTTGAGTTGATTTTTTTGCTTCTGATTTCTACACAAATTCTTCAGACTGCTGTAATCTTTCAGAATTTTTGGAGTAACAAAGGTATACGAAATATACAGATTGCTACAGACTGGTCTGCTGTTAACAGATTCTGTTTTTCTTGTGTTGGTTGCTTATTTTGATGAAACTATGGATAGTATCGGGGGGTATTAGCCATGGAAGATTGAAAGTACAGTAACCCAACATCAGCACAAGTAGAATTTAATTTTTCTACAGTACCTAAGGAAGTGGTGATTTGCTTTCTTGTACTAATGTTATCACGAGTTTCTGTTTAAGTTTCGTGTTGTGAAGTTTTCAAGTTTTGGGCGAAGTTCTTATGGACAAAGAGATAAAGAGTGGCAAGAGCTCAAGTTGGGGATGCCCAAGGCAACCCAAGAGATTCAAGGATGTCGTAAAAGCCTAAGCTTGGGGATGCCCCGGGAAGGGATCCCCTCTCTCGTCTTCAATCCATCGGTAACGTTACTTGGGGCAATATTTTTATTCACCACATGTTATGTGTTTTTTGCTTGGAGCATCTTGTATCGTAGGAGTATTTTATTTTTGTTGTGTCACAATCATCCTTGCTGCACACCTAGATAGAGAGACATGCACACACCATGATTTTGTCGAGCTTTACTTATATCTTTTGGTAGACAATTCAGCTCACATGTGCTTCACTTATATCTTTTGAGCTAGATACTTTTGCTCTGTGTGCTTCACTTATATCTTTTAGAGCACAGTGGTGCGTGGCTTGGTAGTTGATCTATGCTTTGAAAGTAGTCTCAAAAAGGGTAGTTATCCAAAGGGATACGAAAACTTCCACCTTCATGTGCATTGAATAGTTAGAGAAGTTTGATTCATCTCAATTGGTTTTGAGTTGTGGTTATGGTAATATTAAAGTCATGCTAGTAAGGTGTTGTGGATCTAGAAGTACTTGTGTTGAAGTTAGTGATTCCCGTAGCATGCACGTATGGTGAACCGCTATGTCATGAAATCTGAGCATGATTAGTCTATTGATTGTCATCCTTTGCGTGGCGGTCGGGATCGCGCGATGGTTTATACCTACCAACCCTTCCCCTAGGAGTATGCGTTGAATGCTTTGTTTCGATTACTAATTAAAATTTTGCAACAAGTATATGAGTTCTTCATGACTAATGTTGAGTCCATGGTTTAGATGCACTTTCACCTTCCACCATCACTATCTTCTTAGTGCCGTGCAACTTTCGCCGGTGCACAAAACCCACCATTTGCCTCCCTTAGAACAGCCACCATACCTACCTATTATTGCTTTTTCAAAGTCATTCCGAGATATATTGCCATGCAACTACCACCATGACATGTGCCACCACGTCTACATTGCCATTGCATGATTGTAAGATAGGTAGCATGATGTTTCCATTGATATCTATGCCATGCTAGATCATTGCCATGGTATACTACCGAAGGCATTCCATATAGAGTCATCGTTACTCTAAGTTTTGAGTTGAAAGTGTGATGATCATCATTAATGGAGCATTGTCCCATGTGAGGAAATAAAAGAGGCCAAAGAAACCCACAAAAAAGAGGCCAAAGAGCCCACCAAATAAAAAAATGAGAGAAAAAGAGAGAAGGGACAATGCTACCACTTTTTCCACACTTGTGTATATTAAGCACCATGATCTTCATGATTGAGAGTCTCTCGTTTTGTCACCACCATATAGCTAGTGGGAAATTTTCATTATATAACTTGGCTTGTATATTCCTATGATAGGCTTCCTCAAAATTGCCTTAGGTCTTCGTGAGCAAGCAAGTTGGATGCACACCCACTAGTTTTCTTTAAGAGCTTTCACATACTCGTAGCTCTAGTGCATCATTTGTATGGCAATCTCTACTCATTCAAATTGATATCTATTGATGAGCATCTCCACAACTCATTGATATGCCTAGTTAATGTGACTATTTTCTCCTTTTTGTCTTGCAACCTCCACTACATTCCACACCATCTATAGTGCTATAACCATGGCTCACGCTCATGTATTGCGTGAGAGTTCAAAAGGTTTGAGAAAGTAAAGGTGTGAAACAATTACTTGGCCAATACCGGGGTTGTGCATGATTTAAATTCGTTGTGCAATGACGATAGAGCATAGCCAGGCTATATGCTTTTGTAGGGATAACTTTCTTTTGGCCTTGTTATTTTGAAAGTTCATGATTACTTTGCTAGTTTGCTTGAATTATTATTGTTTCCACGTCAATAGCAAACTATTGTTTTGAATCTAATGGATCTGAACATTCACGTCACATAAGAAGAATTACAAAGGACACCTATGCTAGGTAGCATGAAAGCATAAAAAATTCATTCTTTATCACTTCCCTACTCGAGAAAGAGCAGGAGTTAAGCTTGGGGATGCTTGATATGTCTCAAACGTATCTATAATTTTTGATGGTTTCACGCTGTTATCTTGTCTTCTTTGGTTGTTTTATGTACCTTTTATATCTTTTTTGGGACTAACTTATTAATTCAGTGCCAAGTGTCAGTTCCTTTTTTTTCCGTGTTTTTGACTCTTTTCAGATCTGATTTTGGAACGGAGTCCAAACGGAAGAAAAACCCCTAAATGATTTTTTCCCGAACGGAAGAAGATGAGGGCGCCTTTGGGCCAGGCCAGGTGGGCTCCAGGGAGCCCACAAGCGCCCACTCCGCCACTAGGGGGGAGGCAGCGGTGGGCAGGCTTGTGGCCTCCCTGGCCGCCCCCTGACCTAGGTCTTTGGCCTTTAAATTCCCAAATATTCCGCAAAAAATCAGGAGAGCCTCGAAAATACTTTTCCGCCGCTGCGAGCTTCCGTTTCCACGAGATCTCATCTGGAGACCCTTCTCGACACCCTGTCGGAGGGGACTTTGGAGTTGGAGGGCTTCTACATCATCATCATCGCCCCTCCAATGACTCGTGAGTAGTTCACTTCAGACCTACGGGTCCGTAGTTAGTACCTAGATGGCTTCTTCTCTCTCTTGGATCTTCAATACAAAGTTCTCCATGATCTTCATGGAGATCTATCCGATGTAATCTTCTTTGGCGGTGTGTTTGTCGAGATCCGATGAATTGTGGAGTTGTGATCAGATTATCTATGATATATATTTGAGTCTTTCCTGATTTCTTATATGCATGATTTGATATCCTTGTAAGTCTCTCCGAGTCTTGGGTTTTGTTTGCCCAACTAGATCTATGATTCTTGCAATGGGAGAAGTGCTTGGTTTTGGGTTCTACCATGTGGGGACCTTTCCCGGTGACAGTAGGGGCAGCAAGGCACACATCAAGTTGTTGTCATCAAGGGTAAAAATATGGGGTTTTTATCATTGGTTTGAGATTATCCCTCTACATCATGTCATCTTGCTTAAGGCGTTACTCTGTTCTTATGGACTTAATACACGAGATGCATGCTGGATAGCAGTCGACGTGTGGAGTAATAGTAGTAGATGTAGACAGTATCGGTCTACTTGTTTCGGACGTGATGCCTATAGAAACAATCATTGCATAGATATCGTCACGACTTTGCACGGTTCTATCAATTGCTCGACAGTAATTTTTCACCCACCGCCTACTTGCTTTCATGAGAGAAGCCACTAGTAAACACTACGGCCCCCGGGTCTATTCACATCCATCGTTTACACCTCCGCTTTTACTTTGCTTTGTTACTTTGTTGCTTTCAGTTCTCACTTGGCAAACAATCTATAAGGGATTTACAACCCCTTCATAGCGTTGGGAGCAAGTTTTTGTGTTTGTGCAGGATCTTGAGATACTCCTCCACTGGATTGATAGCTTGGTTCTCAAACTGAGGGAAATACTTACCACCGCTATGCTACATCACCCTTTCCGCTTCGAGGGAATACCAATGCAAGGCTCCAAGGCCACGGGGAAATCCTTTGCATACTTGCCTAGGAAGTCCCTTAAGGCGTAGCCGCAACAGAAAGATCAATCCAAGTATTCTCCCGTCGACGTGCCTATTTCTGGCGCCGTTGGAAGGTCTTTTTATGTAGTAGCACTCACACAATAAGAATGACAGATAAAACATGGTGAACATGCATGCACATCCTAGTAGCTATCAAGCACTTGGGCGATGATAAAAGTCATCTATATACGAGTATATTGACATAGGAGTCAAGTAAGAATACTTTATCATAGGTCATACTCATCATTAAGCACAAGCGGGGTTACCACTTTTACATAAGCATTAATGTGTTCATATCCTTAGGAGATGCTTATACTCAAGTCTTAGAGTAAAGCTCCCCCTTGATATGACATCCCCCCTAAGAGGTATCAACTAACCTTGGGTTTTTCGTAGAAGACTTCAAGTAAGTGAAGTAGTGGTGGATGCTCAATGTTGATGAAGATCATCTTGAGTTGGGACCAATCCTTGTTGTTTTCTTACTCTTCTGACCTACATGGGTTAGTCCCAAAGCACGAGGAGCATATGCAAGAATATCTATGGACATGGAGTGGAACACAAATGGGATGATGTCCAAAGATGCATTAATTACCTTGTTCCTTGCTTACCTTTGAGGGAATGTATAACTCCTTGAACGAATGCATATGGTTTATGTTGATTGCATATAGATCTTGCCAAAATGAATAAGAGTGAATTTCATTGGTGTAGTCACCCCTCAAGAACTTCCTAGTTCTTCCTCTTGGGGATCCACGCCAAATTGATGGGAATCCTTGGAGTTGTGGTAGCACTAGTTGAGGTAGAGCTACTAGTGTCCTTGGGAACCCACTTGACTTTGGCTTGGGGTTCTTCTTCAAATAGGTCAATGTCATCTTGAAGCTTTCCATTGACTTTGTGGTCTTGTGGTTGAAGGCCATATTGTGAGCTTGTTCCTTCAGGAGGAGTAGGATCATACTTCTCTTCTTGGGGAACAAACTTAGGAATGGGGTATGGACCTTCTTCCCAATCATCTCCATTGACGTTGAAGTAGCAAACACCTTGCTTCTTCCGATGTCCTCCTTGCTTGCGCACAATTTCCTCGAATTTTTTACTTCCGACAAGAATCTTGAAGACATCTCTCTATATAATCTCTTCCAATAAATTGTTTTCTTGATCAAGTGTTACTTGGCTAAGAGAATCATTAATGGAATCAATAGAGCTACTGGCAACAACTTTATTGGATTTAGCTTTAGCATTGTTGTTACTAGATGAATAAACTTTATTGCCTTTGTTACTAGTGTTCCTAGGTTTAACTTGTGGAACAAAATTAGACAAAAGTAATGGTCTGGCTAGATAAGAAGAACTCTTCTTTCGAAGATCATCATTGATCGCTTTTAAGAACTCATGCTCTTGCTCCAAGTTGAGCTTCTTGAAGCGTAGCTTCTCATGGTTTCTTGCAAGCTCTATGTGATCTTCTAGAGTAGTCTCATGAGCTAACTTAAGAGTTTTTAATTCTTGAGTTAGTCGTTCAATTTCTTTCTTATCATCATCACTCTATTTCTCTTGACTAGCGTGATAATTAGCAAGTTCATTTTCATTGCAATCACTAGTTTTATCAAAGAGCAAGTCATCTTCTCATAACAAGTCATCCTCATCACTATTGAAATCAAGATACTTGGGGTGTGATACCTTGGGGCGTTTAGCCATGAAGCAGTTTTCGAACCACTCATTTGGTGAGTGAAATAGGTCGTAGGAGTTTGACGAAACAAGTGCATTGCCGGCAACACCTCCATCTTGACTATAGTCAGAGTTGTGGTGATAGCTTCTCTCGGAGTGGTGATCAGACTCGGAGCCAGAAACCCATTCACTAACATGAGCTTGATGTCTTCTTCTTGAGGTGCTCTTGGTGTATTTGTCCTTCTTCTCTGATTCCTTGCCTCTCCATGAGTGTCTTCGTTCATAGTGGTCTTCTCTACTCCTTCTTTTTCTACGAGGTGACTCATCTCTTGAGCTTCGTCTTCGAGGTGACTCTTCTCTTCTTTTGTAGGGAGCTCATCATCCATTGGAGCAGTGTCCGGGCTTCTCACAATTCTAGCCATTTCGGTCACGACTGGATGAACGCTTCTCATCATGTCTTGATCTTGAGCTTCTGTCTTTGCCTCTATTCTTGTAGAACTTGTTCAATTTTTTGACCATGAGGCTTATCTCTTCATCAGTGAAAAGATTGTCCTTTGAAGTAGTGGGAGCATCAAATGAAGCTTTGTAATCATCGCTTGACTTGTTGTGCAGCTCATCTTTGTCCTTGAGTGACATCTCATGAGCGACAATCCTACCAATGACTTCAGTTGGCTTGAGATCTTTGTAGTTTGGCATCATTTGGATCAATGTGCACACTATGTCATACTTGCCACTGAGAGCTCTAAGTATCTTCTTGATGATGAATTTGTTGGTCATCTCTTCGCTTCCTAAGCCGACAATCTCATTAGTGATGAGAGCTAGCCTGGAGTACATTTAAGCGACGCCTTCACCACCTTCATCTTAAACTTGTCAAGCTGACTTTGAAGCACATACAACTTAGATTCTTTGACAGAATCAGTACCTTCGTGCAAATGAACGAAAGTATCCCAAATTTCTTTTGCATTCTCAAGACGACTGATTTTGTTGAATTCTTCGGGGCATAGACAGTTGAAGATGATGTCGCAGGCTTGAGCATTGAGTTGCAACATCTTCAGTTCATCAGCTGTCGCATCATGATCTGGTTCATGTCCTTCTCCAAAGCAGTTACCTTGCACACCATAACGAATAACAAGCCAAACATGAGGATTGATATGCATTATCATCTTATGCTTCCAACTAGCAAAATTAGTGCGATCAAAATATGGACCTCCACAGTGATAATTTCCTTCACTAGACGCCATACTCTCCTAGGTTGTTAAACCAATGAAATGGAGGTCAAAGCCCTCATACCACTTGTAGGATCGAAAGTATGTCTAGAGCGGGGGTGATTAGACTACTTGACAAGAGAAATTTTTGCCTTTTCCCAATTTTAGTTGAGAGCCAGCTATGGAAGTTATAGCAAGTCAAGTACACCCTACATATGCAGTTCTAAGAGTATAGCAGCGGAATTTGAAACATGCAAGTGTAAAATAGAGGAGTAAGGTAGGGAGATCAAACGAATGCGGTTGACACAACGATTTTTGGCATGGTTCCAATAGGTGGTGCTATCGTACGTCCATGTTAGTGGAGACTTCAACCCATGTTAGTGGAGAGTCCACGAAGGGCTCCACCCACATTGGGGCAACAAAGAAGTGACCTTGTCTATTCTAACACAGCTTCCGTCCACAAAGGACTAGCCTTACTCATGGTAGATCTTCAAGAAGTAGGCGAACTCCTTGCCCTTACAAACATCTTGGTTCAACTCCACAACACGGAGTAGGAGGCTCCCAGGCGACACCTAACCAATCTAGGAGGCACCACCCTCCAAAAGGTAATAGATGTGGTAGATTAATGAACTCCTTGCTCTTGTGCTTCTAAAGATAGTCTCCTCAACACAAAATCACTCTCTCATAGAATATGCATGGGTAGGAGAGTTAGATTTGGTGGAAAGTTAGTTGGGGAGGCTAGAGATCAAGTTCCAAATGATTGGATTAGAATATCTTGGTGTCAACACATCTGTAGGTGGTTCTCTTTCAGAAAATGGATCTGGCAAGGAAGTGTGTGTTCTGAGTGCTTCTCCCACGAATGAGAGGCGGGTGAAGGGGTATATATAGGCAGCACACAAAATCCAACCATTACACACAAAGTGGGAAACTCGGTGACACTGAAGTGAAAAACTTGGTGGTACCGAGTAGCACAAAGGTAGCAACTTTTGAATCTCGGTGTGAACGGTATATGAAACTCGGTGGTACCAAAAAGGTGGCTAACGGTCAGATGGCCAAACTTGGTGGCACCGATACTCAAACTCGGAATTTCCAATTTTGTGTACCAAGGCACCCGAAAGTTGGTCACCAAACTTGGTAGCACTGATATGGATTCGGTTGCACCGATTTGGTGGGAATGGCTAGGGTTTCTGTGTGAGGTCAAACTCGGTGGGTCCGATATGTGAAAGTTGGTGACACCAAATTTATGTATATGGAATATGAGAGAGTGGATATGTGGGAAACATTGTTGAGTATCTTGGTGGCTAACTTTGAGCATTCTGAGCAATTAGTTCATTTTACTACCTCACCCCCTTTTAATAGTATTGGCTTTCCTATGGACTCAAAAGTGATTTCTTGCATCAAGGAGCATTTCCACATCAGCCTTTAGCCATAGCATCTTTTGAACTTTTAATTCCGATGATGCATATGTTGTGATCAATTATCAAAACCACCCTAGAGAGCAATTGTGCTTTCAATTCCGACACATAAAGTTGGCATACACAATGATATCCCTCTTGATCATAGCTTAATATTCTTGATTAAGCATCGTCCTTTGCTTATTCTCGAACCAAACTTGTAAATCTGGGGCCAACGCGCTCAAGTCTACTATCATGATCTCCAACTCCTTCATCACGAGGGAGAGCGCCACCTCTTTTGCTTTGGTCTTGGTGTTGGTGGCCTCAATTTCGAGCTTCTTCGTTTGGGCAGGCTCCTCGATCTCAAGCTTCTTCCTTTTGAAGGCCTCCTCCATCTCAAACTTCTTCGTTTGGAGATCCACGTAAGCCTTCGTTTTCTCATGTTCCTCTTGCTGCTGCTTCCTTTTGGGTCATCATGTTTGCAAAGTTTCATGCAAGGCGAACAATGTCGCATCACGCTGCTCGTCCACTTTTGAGTTTGTCTTGCCCCGCGGACACTGATGAATCTGAGGAATGTGATGAAGATGAAGGTTCCGAAGTAGAGTCAGAGTCTGGTGTGGCAAGTCTTGCACTTTCTACCACATTCGTCAGCAAGTCAATCTTCAACCTCGAGGAAAATGACAATGCTATCTACACTGATGAATATGCTTATGACTTTGCTCCAACCTATTGCTTCATGGCAAAATGTTCAAAGGTACCAAACCACACTGGCTGCTCTGATTCTAGTGACTGTGAACCTGATGATTATCAAAAACCCAGTTACTATAAACTTGCCAACATTGCCACTAAGCAACAAAGTGCCATTGAAAAGCTTCAGAAAATGCTAGAAAGAAGCGATGATCTGTTGAACGATGAAATGAATCGTACTCAAGTCCTCACTGGAGATGTAAAAAGTCTTCATTCTAGATTTGGTAGTCTTCAAGATCATTATGGCTCACTCTTGGCTGATCATTAGAAACTTACCTATGAATTTCTTCAAAGGAAGATTGATCTTGAAAAGTTAAGAATGTCTCATGATGATCTTTGAATGGAAAATGATTCATTGCTTGCTGAACAGATCAGTACCGCTCAGGTTGAATTCATTCCACCATGTCTGAAATGCATCGAGTGTGAAATTGCTAATTCTTCACCAGAATCATCAAATTCTTCTATCGCTACAAACTCTTCAACTGTTCCCGTGGTATCAAATTCTTCACTTGAGTAAACCACAAATGCTAGTGACGAAAATGCAGGATTGAAGGAATTGTATGTGAAATGCATATACAAAAGTCTAAAGGGCATCAAACCCTTTGCGATGTGCTCAAAAAGCGGATTATGAAGAGGAACTCGAGGAAAGAAGGCATTGCCTTCGAGAGGAAATTGAATGCTGATCATACTGGAAACCTGAGCAGTACCCCAAAACCTCATGGGTTGCTCCTAAAGGCCCTCCCGTTGATCCAGCCACTCTAACAGGCTTTGCATGTGAAATGTCCTATTCCTCTAATGAGACATTTGACTCCAACTATAAACTGTTCAAAATCAATCTGGTGAAGTATTTGCTCGATATGTTGGAACTAACTGCAGGAATGGACCTCCCATGAGGAAAATCTGGGTCCCCAAAAGTTGCTTGGAAAATCTTCAGGTGAATGTCATCATGAAACAACATGTGAAGAACCAGAACCCACATCAAATTCCTCAGGTGGACCAAAGTCTTCACGAGGATCAAAGTCCTCAAATGGTCAAAATTATGCTCGTACCCACACTAATGCTTCTGATATGCAGGGAAACTACAAGGGGCATGAATATGAGCATTATTCCTCAAATCATTATGTTCATATGTCCTCAAATAATTTCTCTACCTATTCATTTGAGTACTCTAACCCCCTACTGTGAAAAGAAGTGTATTAGCTTCAATGCCTCCATTCTCATATGGTGCTCGCTAGATGATGAACTCTTTGCCACCCCTTAAAATGTGGGTGGTGAAGAAATCAAACTAATCACTTCTGCAGGTTAGGTGTCCATATGAAAGCCAACATCTGAAGAATTTGCTGGAGACCTGAGGAAATTGCTTGATTGGACGCAGGCTAAAAATGATGAAATGATAACATTTCACTCGTCCTCAAACTTACAATTTATGATGAAATTCTTGTCTGATGAAATTGATATTATATTCTTCAAATCTGAAGCATATGAGATGGTAAGTTGTACAAATTCATCTGCATGATGACAAACCCACGAATACAGAATGGGTTCTTGACAGTGGTTGCACAAATCACATGACTGGTGATAAAAGTTTATCGATGAATATGCCACTGACTCCATCACCACTGAAGCAAATCACTTTCGCTGATAAAGGTAAAAGCAAGGTATTGGGACTTGGTAAAGTGGCTATCTCCAAGGACCGGCACATGGACAAAGTCATGTTTGTCGAATCCCTTGGGTTTAACCTCATGTCATCCTCAATGCTTTGTGACCTTCATATGATTGTCATCTTTGGAAAATATAGATGTGTAGTCATCATGGAATCTGACAAATCCAAAGTCTTCGAAGGCTTTAGGAGAGGAGATTTGTATATTGTTGATTTTTTTCCATAGGTCCTCAACCAGCCACATGCTTACTAGCAAAAACCTCAGAAGGCTGGCTATGGCATCGACGACTTGGTCATGCATGCATGAGGAATTTGCACACATTCGTGAAGAAGAAACATGTCATTGGCATCAAATCTGTCAAATTCCTCAAGGACCATCTCTGCGGTGCTTGTGAGTCTGGAAAAATAACCAGATCCAAACACCCCTCGAAGACTATGATGACTACTACTCGTCCATTTGAATGGCTTCACATGGATCTGTTTGGACCTACTCATTATGATACTCTAACCAATGCATCATCTTTATATTGCTTTGTCATCGTTGATGACTATTCTCGCTATACTTGGGTACACATCATTCTGTATAAAACTGAAGTGTAGGAAGTCTTCAAACAATTTTCCTCAAGGGCCTCGACGAACTTCGGCGTCAAGATAAAACACATGTTCATTGCAAAGTTCACAAGGACGGCTATCAATATTAAATATTTCAGCACAATCATCTAGCCTCACATGCAACGACTTAGTTTCTAAATACTTATGCGTCTTGCAAAATCTATCTTCTCTTTTTGGTATATATTTGCAAACTCTATGTATACCACAAAAATCAACATGCTTATGGGAGACATTTTCCTCATGAATAGTGCAATCGCAATTAGCATCATGGATATTCAAAGTATTCATGCTAAGGACATTGTAATCATGCTCATCGTTCACATATTCTATGCCAAGCATTCTATGTAATTCTTCTTACAACACTTGAGCACAATTTTCCTTCCCATCATGCTCACGAAAGACATTGAAAAGATGGAGTATATGAGGCATCCTCAATAGTTTTCTAGCGAAAGAACAAGAAACAAAAATATTTGATTGCAAGATCTAAAGATATACCTTCAAGCGCTAACCTCCCCGGCAACGGCGCCAAAAAAGAGCTTGATGTCTACTACGCAACCTTCTCCTTGTAGACGTTGTTGGGCCTCCAAGTGCAGATGTTTGTAGGACAGTAGCAATTTTCCCTCAAGTGGGTGACCTAAGGTTTATCAATCTGTGGGAGGCGTAGGATGAAGATGGTCTCTCTCAAGCAACCCTGCAACCAAATAACAAAGAGTCTCTTGTGTCCCAAACACACCCAATACAATGGTAAATTGTATAGGTGCACTAGTTCGGCGAAGAGATGGTGATACAAGTGCAATATGGATGGTAGATATAGGTTTTTGTAATCTAAAGTTACAAAAACAGCAAGGTAACTAGTAAGAAAAGTGAGCACGAATGGTATTGCAATGCGTGGAAACAAGCCCTAGGGTTCATACTTTCACTAGTGAAGTTCTCTCAACAATGATAACATAATTGGATCATATAACTAGCCCTCAACATGCAACAAAGAGTCACTCCAAAGTCACTAATAGCGGAGAACAAACGAAGAGATTATTGTCGGGTACGAAACCACCACAAAGTTATTCTTTCTTATCGATCTATTCAAGTGTCTGTAGTAAAATAGCACGAAGCTATTCTTTCCGTTCAATCTTTCATAGAGTTCGTACTAGAATAACACCTTAAGATACATATCAACCAAGACCCTAATGTCACCTAGATACTCCATTATCACCTCAAGTATCCGTGGGCATGATTATACGATATGCATCACATAATCTCAGAATCATCTATCGAACCAACACATAGAACTTCAAAGAGTGCCCCAAAGTTTCTACCGGAGAGTCAAAACGTGTGCCAACCCCTATG
Organism: Hordeum vulgare subsp. vulgare; assembly: GCF_904849725.1. Taxonomy (NCBI): domain Eukaryota; kingdom Viridiplantae; phylum Streptophyta; class Magnoliopsida; order Poales; family Poaceae; genus Hordeum; species Hordeum vulgare. The sequence goes on from NC_058520.1 coordinate 85,446,078, forward strand.
CATAGGTTCCTGATACGTCCATTTTACATCATGCTTTCATGTTGATATTTATCGCTTTATGGACTGTTATTATACTTTGTGGAACCATACTTATGCCTTTTCTCTCTCATTTTGCAAGGTTTATTTGAAGAGGGAGAATACCGGCAGCTGGAATTCTGGACTGGAAAAGGAGCAAATCTGAGTCCTCTATTCTGCACAACTCCAATTGCCCTGAAAATCAACGGTGATTTTTTTGGGAATATATAAAAAATACTGGGCGAAAGAAGTGTTAGAGGGGAGCAACCAGGGGCCCACAAGCCTGGTTGCCGCGGCCTACCCCCTGGCCGCGGCAACAGTGCTTGTGGGCACCCTGGTGGCCCACTGGCCCCCCTCTATTGCTATATGAAGGGTTTTGTCCGGAAAAATAATCAAGGTGGAGCTTTTTCGTGGATTCTCCACCGCCACGAGGCAAAACTTGAGCAGATCCAATCTAGAGCTTCAGCAGGACGATCCTGCCGGAGAAACTTCCCTCCCGGAGGGGGAAATCATCGCCATCGTCATTACCAACACTCTTCTCATCGAAGGGGAGTCATCTCCATCAACATCTTCATCAGCACCATCTCCTCTCCAATCCCTAGTTCATCTCTTGTAACCAATCTCCGTCTCGCGACTCCGATTGGTACTTGTAAGGTTGCTAGTAGTGTTGATTACTCTTTGTAGTTGATGCTAGTTGGATTACTTGGTGGAAGAGTTTATGTTCATATCCTTGATGCTATTCATTACACCTCTGATCATGATTATGATTATGTTTTGTGAGTAGTTAGTTTTGTTCCCGAGGACATGGGATAAGTCATGCTGATAATAGTCATGTGAATTTGGTATTCGTTCGGTATTTTCATATGTTGTATGTTGTTTTTCCTCTAGTGGTGTTATGTGAACGTCGACTACATAACACTTCACCATATTTGGCCCTAGAGGAAGGCATTGGGGACTAGTAAGTAGATGATGGGTTGCTAGAGTGACACAAGCTTAAACCCCAGTCTATGCGTTGCTTCGTAAGGGGCTGATTTGGATCCGCTAGTTTAATGCCATGGTTAGACGTTGTCTTAATTCTTCTTTCGTAGTTGTGGATGCTTGCGAGAGGGGTTAATCATAAGTGGGATGCTTGTCCAAGTAAGGGCAGTACCCAAGCGCCGGTTCACCCACATATCAAACTATCAAAGTAACGAACGCGAATCATATGAACATGATGAAACTAGCATGAGAGAAATTCCCGTGTGTCCTCGGGAGATGGATCATCACTTGTTACCGCTACTTTCAGTGCTTGCAGTTATTACCTTGCTGAAAACCGTTTATCAGAGCCTTCTTGTCCTCGTTGGGTTCGACACCTTACTTACCGAAAGGACTATGATTGATCCCCTATACTTGTAGGTCATCAAGACTCTTTTCTGGCGCCGTTGCCGGGAAGGGAAGCGCCTTTGGTAAGTGGAATTTCGTAAGAAAACATTTATATACTGTGGTGAAATCCATTGTCATTTTTTCACTATGGAAACTGTTCCTTTGAGGAGTTTGTTCTGGGTATCTTCACCACGAACGGAAGCACGAGGAGTTGTTACTCAACCTGAGGTACCTACTGAAAATATCTTTTACGAAATTCCTTCGGGTATGCTTGAGAAACTGCTGGCTAATCCTTTTACACGAGATGGATCATCACATCCAGACTTGGATCTAATATATGTAGATGAAGTTTGTGGTTTATTTAAGCTTGCAGGTTTTCCCGAGGATGAGGTAAAGAAGAAAGTCGTTCCTTTATCTTTGAAGGATAAGGCGTTGACATGGTATAGGCTATGTGATGATACTCGATCATGGGACTACAATCGGTTATAATTGGAATTTCGTCAAAAGTTTTATCCTATGCATTTAGTACACCGTGATCGGAATTATATTCATAACTTTTGGCCTCGTGACAGGGAAAGCATAGCTCAAGCTTGGGGGAGGCTTAAATCAATGCTATATTCATGCCCCAATCATGAGCTCTCGAGAGAAATTATCACTCAAAACATTTATGCTCGGCTTTCTCATGAAGATCGTACCATGCTTGACACTTCTTGTACTGGTTCTTTTATGAAGAAGGATATTGACCACAAGTGGAATTTATTGGAAAGAATCAAACGTAACTCTTAAGATTGGGAGCTTGACGAAGGTAAGGAGTCAGGTATGAATTTCCAGTTTGATTGCGTTAAATCTTTTGTTGAAACAAACACTTCTAGAGATTTTAGCGCGAATTATGGACTTGATTCCGAGATAGTAGCTTCTCTATGTGAATCTTTTGCTGCTCATGTTGATCTTCCCAAAGAGAAGTGGTTTAAGTATCATCCTCCTGTACAAATCAACATAGTTAAACCCAATCTAGTTAAAAGAAAGTCATTGCCTTTAGTGATCCTATTGTTCCTTGCGCCTACGCTGAGAAACCACCTTACCCTGCTAGGAAAACTGATTATTCTAAAGCTCCAACTGTGATCCGTAGGGGTTACGTTAGACCACTTGCACCCCTTGAGGAAATTAGAGTTGAACCTACTGTTGCTATTATCAAAGATCTCTTAGCCGAAGACATAGATGGGCATGTTATCAAATTATGTGAGGACTCCGCTAGAATAGCTAAACCTCACGCGGAAGACAAATGTGGACCTGTAGTTGGCCTGCCCGTTGTTTCTGTCAAGATAGGAGATCACTGTTACCATGCTTTATGTGATATGGGTGCTAGTGTTAGTGCAATACCCCGTTCCCTATATGATGAAATCAAAGATGAGATTGCACCTGCTGAGTTAGAACCCATTGATGTCACTATTACGCTAGCTAATAGAGACACTATTTGCCCTCTGGGAATTGTGAGAGACGTAGAAGTCCTGTGTGGTAAGACGAAGTATCCTACTGATTTCCTCGTCCTTGCTACTGCACAAGATAGCTTTTGTCCCATCATATTTGGTAGACCCTTTCTCAACACTGTCAATGCTCACATTGATTGCATTAAACAGACTGTAACTGTTAGTTTTGAGGGTGTGTCTCATGAATTTAACTTCTCCAAGTTTGGAAGACAACCCCATGAAAAAGAGTCGTCTGGTAGGGATGAAATCATTGCTCTTGCCTCTATTGTCGTACCTCCTACGGATCCTTTAGAGCAATGTCTGCTTGAGCATGAAAATGATATGCATATGGATGAAAGAGATGATATAGACAAAATTGTCTTAGAACAATATCCTATTCTCAAGAATAATCTGCCTGTTGAACTGCTTGGGGATCCTCCTCCACCAAAGGGTGATCCTGTGTCCAAGCTAAAACAGTTACCAGATACTCTTAAGTATGCCTATCTTGATGAGAAGGAGATATATCCTGTTATTATTAGTGCTCACCTCTCGAATCACGAAGAGAAGAAGTTATTAAAAACTTTGAGGAAGCATCGTGCTGTGTTTGGATATACTCTTGATGATCTTAAGGGTATTAGTCCCACTCTATGTCAGCACAAGATTAAAACCGATCCTGATTCTAAGACAGTTGCTGATCATCAACGGAGATTAAATCCGAGGATGAAAGAGGTCATGAGAAAAGAAATATTGAAGCTTCTTGAAGCAGGAATCATTTATCCTGTTGCTCATAGTGATTGGGTAAGTCCAGTACATTGCGTACCTAAGAAGGGTGGTATCACCGTCGTTCCTAATGATAAGAATGAACTAATCCCACAGAGGATTATTACTGGCTATAGGATGGTGATAGAGTTCCGGAAACTGAACAAGGCAGCCATGAAAGACCATTATCCTTTGCCGTTTATCGAGAAGATGCTAGAAAGGCTATCTAAACACACACACTTCTGCTTTCTAGACGGTTATTCAGGTTTCTCGCAAATACCTGTTGCACAATCTGATCAAGAGAAAACCACCTTCACATGCCCCATCGGTACCTTTGCTTATAGACGTATGCCTTTTGGCTTGTGCAATGCACCTTCCACCGTTCAAAGATGTATGATGGCTATATTCTCTGACTTTTGTGAAAAGATCGTTGAGGTTTTCATGGAAGATTTCTCCGTTTACGGTTCTTCCTTTGATGACTACCTCAGTGATGACCCACAAGTATAGGGTATCAATCGTAGTCCTTTCGATAAGTAAGAGTGTCGAACCCAACGAGGAGCAGAAGGCTCTGATAAACGGAATTCAGCAAGGTAATAACTACAAGCACTGAAAGTAGCGGTAACAAGTGATTGTGTAGCGAGGTGAAACGTAGCGAGCAAAAAGTAACAAGTAACAAGTAGTAGCAACAGTGCAGCAAGTGGCCCAATCCCTTTTGCAGCAAGGGACAAGCCTGAACAAAGTCTTATAGGAATAAAAACGCTCCCGAGGTCACACGGGAATTTCTGTCATGCTAGTTTCATCATGTTCATGTGATTCGCGTTCGTTACTTTGATAGTTTGATATGTGGGTGGACCGACGCTTGGGTACTGCCCTTACTTGGACAAGCATCCCACTTATGATTAACCTCTCTTGCAAGCATCCGCAACTACAAAATAAGAATTAAGACAAAGTCTAACCATAGCATTAAACTAGTGGATCCAAATCAGCCCCTCACGAAGCAACACATAGACTGGGGTTTAAGCTTCTGTCACTCCAGCAACCCATCATCTACTTACTACTTCCCAATGCCTTCCTCTAGGCCCAAATATGGTGAAGTGTTATGTAGTCGACGTTCACATAACACCACTAGAGGAAAAGACAACATACAACATATCAAAATACCGAACGAATATCAAATTCACATGACTATTATTAACATGACTTATCCCATGTCCTCAGGAACAAAAGTAACTACTCAGAAAACATAATCATAATAATGATCAGAGGTGTAATGAATAGCATCAAGGATCTGAACATAAACTCTTCCACCAAGTAATCCAACTAGCATCAACTACAAAGAGTAATCAACACTACTAGCAACCTTACAAGTACCAATCGGAGTTGCGAGACGAAGATTGGTTACAAGAGATGAACTAGGGATTGGAGAGGAGATGGTGCTGATGAAGATGTTGATGAAGATGCATCCCCTCCGACGAGAGGAGTGTTGGTGATGAGGATGGAGACGATTTCCCCCTCCGGGAGGGAAGTTTCCCCGGCAGGATCGTCCTGCCGGAGCTCTAGATTGGATTTGCTCAAGTTCCGCCTCGTGGCGGCGGCGAAACCATGAAAAGGCTCTCTCTTGATTTTTTTCTGGACTAGGACGCTTCATATAGCAAAAGAGGGGGGCTAGTGGGCCGTCAGGCAGCCCACAAGCTTGCCCTGCGCCACCAGGGGGTGTGGTGGCGGTGGCAGGGCTTGTGGAGCCCTGGTGGGCCCCCTCCGGTAGTTCTTTCACCCAGTATGTTTTATGTAATCCAGAAAAAATCCATGTAACTTTTCAGGGCATTTAGAGATGTGCAGAATAGTGGACTAGGAAGCATGATGCAAAATGGACGTATCAACTCGCCCAATCTTAGACCTCGCTTGTTCTCAAGCGAAAACCAAGTTCCATAAACATGTCCACATGTTGAGGGACCAAGGTGTCGATAAAATATAATACAGACATGAGGGCATCATGATCACACATAGAACAACAGTACATCATAAAGATTCTTATGGGAAAGTAACAATTCCTTCACAAAGCAAAGCATGAAGCAAAAACCTTACCGAGAAGTAACCAACAATAATCCATAGTCATTGAAGCAATTGCAATTTATCACAACATCAGAAAGAGTCAAATAAGAGCTTGTAAGGCAAACCCACATACTCAATTATCTCTTTTGTTTTCCACAATTGTTACAACTCACGTGGTACTCATGGTGTCAAAGTTTCAGCTGGACACAAACGAAGATAGGGGCTTATAGTTTTGCCTCCCAACCATTTACCTCAAGGGTAAAGTCAACAACAATAAAGCATGAGTACTCAATTCCAAGTTGATATATGAATATAGATCTTTCCCAAGCATGTGACGGTAGCCAAGACAAAGGCAAAAATAGGAAATTGGTGATGATCACCATTACTCTTACAAGGGCAAAAAGTAAAGGTACAAGATAGGCCCTTTGCAGAGGGAAGCATAGGTTGTCATGCGCTTTTGAGGTTTGAATGCGTGTCCTCTTAGTGCAGAGGAACGTCACTTTATATTGCCTCCTATGATAAAGAACTTTATTATGCAGCCTGTCACGTTTATGTCTTCCTCATCACAGGTTCGTACAAAGTTTATTTTCCACACACTAATAGATCATACATATTAGAGAGCAATTTTTATTGCTTGCACCGATGACAACTTACTTGAAGGATCTTATTCAATCCATAGGTAGGTATGGTGGTCTCTCATGGCAAAACTGGTTGGAGTCTTATGGATGCACAAGTAGTATCTCTACTTGGTGCGGGAGTTTTGGCTAATAAGAGGTGGAAGCAATCGTCACATGCTAAGGGATCTCTAATCATATAACATTGTTTGGAACCAAGCAAACACAATTCATTATGTTGTCTTCCTTGTCCAACATCTACTCCTAAGCATGTAATAGTTTGGTGAGTGCTCACAATTGGAAAAAGTGTCTAAGATGATATATTTATATGTGAACCTCTCTTTCCTTATTACTTCTTATTAATTGCAACAATGACTGAGGGCTATGTTGATTTATTCTCAACAAGTTTCAATCATCATACTTGTCATAAGTGAAGTTATCACTTTCCATAAGATCGTCTCATGATCTTTCATGCTATCGTTCTTTTCATACTTTTGATCATGGCACAAAGCAAAGCCCTTGACTAAGAAACTCTTTATTATATAGCTCGTAAGCTCGAATACATCGGGGGAGAGACAAAAGCAAAAGACTCAAACTAAAAAATAAAGACTTATTCCTCTAAAAGAAGAAATAAAAACTAAAAAGGAAAGAACTAAAACAAAGGTAAAAGCAAAAGATATAAAGGTGATACGATACCAGGGAAACTCCCCCAAGCTTGGCAGAAGCCAAGGGGATTGCCCATACCAATGCTTAGTTGTCTTCCTTTGGTGGTGATGGTGGTGTTGTTGTCGGAGTAGTCTGATCCTCCGTCTTCCAAGGCATAGGTGCTCCATCATGGCAGGATGAACGAGTCGCCGGAATCCTCAAATCTGCAGCCAACCTTATTGATTTAAATCTGTACTCATACTCACAGTTTTGATTCTGCAGGTCATAGATCTGGCCGTGAAGTTGGTCAACCCTATCGTAAATCCTGGAGAGGTATTTCCCAATATCAATGGCATCCATCTTGTGATTGCTAGTGAACTCTGTGATCATCGTGTGGTTGGCGTTGAGTCCACGCTCCACCATCCCTTGGCACTTGAAGTCTTGTTGCTCCATTGCTTCGAGCCTCGTCTCCACGCTTCCGGTCTTCTAAGGCCCCTCAACATCATGGATGTGCAACATCCCCTCGCTCATCTTGATAGATTGAGGGTGTTTCCGCACTTTTGTGAGGTAGGGATTGATGACCTTCTCGAAGATCTTGTCCTTAGGAGCGTTTGGGGAAGTCATGATGATCTAGATCTGTCACAGAAACAGGCTCGAAACGAAAAGAGAGGAAAACTACGCGATACGGAGATCAAAACCTTCGAGCGACTATATATTGATTTTTTCTGGGCCAGAAGGAGTCCTCCGCAAGAAAACAGAGTCCGGGAGGCACACGAGGTGCCCACAAGCTTGCCCTCCGCCACCAGGGGGTAGGGGGCGGTGGCAGGGCTTGTGGCTGCCTCGTTCGCTCTCCGGACTGCTTTTTATTTTTCTAATTTTCCAAAAATTCCAAAACGGAAGAAATTTCCTATTGGAAAAGTATCGGAGTCCAGTTTCTTACTGAAACAGATACATCTTTGTTTTCAAGGTCTGAAAGAGGCTGATAAACATCCCTTATGTACTCCTCTGGAGTTATGACATTGATGATATTGGTGTCAACATTTATGGGAGTACCAGATATGTAATGCTTGATTCTTTGCCCATTTTCCACTCTAGGAAAATTTCCTTCCGTGTTATTGATTTTGATGGCACCGAAACGATATACTTCCTCGATAACATAGGGACCTTCCCATTTAGAGAGAAGCTTGCCTGCAAAGAATCTCAAACGAGAATTGTATAGCAAGACATAATCACCTACATTGAACTCTCGTTTCTGTATTTGTTTGTCGTGCCATCTCTTAACCTTTTCCTTGAACAACTTGGCATTCTCGTATGCCTGGGATCTCCATTCATCTAACGAGCTGATATCAAACAACCGCTTCTCACCGGCAAGTTTGAAATCAAAGTTGAGCTCTTTGATTGCCCAATAAGCTTTGTGTTCCAGCTCAAGAGGTAAATGAGAGGCCTTACCGTAAACCATTTTATACGGTGACATGCCCATGGGATTCTTATAAGCAGTCCTATAAGCCCATAGTGCATCGTCAAGTTTGCTAGACCAATTATTTCAAGATCTATTGACGGTCTTTTGTAGGATCAATTTGATCTCCCTATTACTCAACTCCACTTGACCACTAGACTGAGGATGATAAGGAGATGCAACTCTATGGTTGACATCATACTTAGCGAGCATCTTGCGGAAAACACCATGGATGAAGTGTGAACCGCCATGAGTCATCAAATATCTAGGGACTCGAAATCTTGGGAATATGACTTCTATAAGCATCTTAATAGAGGTGTGGTGATCAACATTTTAGTGGGGATAGCTTCTACCCACTTAGTAACGTAATCCACAGCAACTAAGATGTGAGTGTACCCATTGGATCTCGGGAAGGGTTCCATATAATCAAAGCCCCAGACATCAAATGGTTCAATGACAAGTGAATAGTTCATAGGCATCTCTTGACGCTTACTGATGTTCCCTATCCTTTGGCATTCGTCACAAGACAAGACAAACTTACGGGCATCCTTGAAGAGAGCGGGCCAATAGAAACCTGATTGCAATACCTTATGGGCAGTTCTATCTCCAGCATCGTGTCCTCCGTAGGCTTCGGAATGACACTTCTGCAGGATCTGTCCCTGTTCATGTTCAGGCACACAACTCTAATAACACCATCTACTCCTTCCTTATAAAGGTGAGGATCATCCCAAAAGTAGTGTCTCAAATCAAAGAAGAATTTCTTCTGTTGCTGATAGGTGAAACTGGGTGGTATGTATTTGGCTACGATATAGTTTGCATAATCGGCATACCACGGTGCACTAAGTGAAGTACGGATGACATTTAATTGCTCATCAGGAAAGCTGTCATCAATAGGTAGTGGGTCATCAAGGACATTCTCTAGCCTAGACAAGTTATCTTCTACAAGGTTATCAGCACCCTTTCGGTCAATGACGTGCAAATCAAATTCCTGTAGCAGGAGAACCCATCTGTTTAGCCTAGGTTTAGCGTCCTTCTTCTCCATGAGGTACCGATACGTCTCAAACGTATCTATAATTTTTGATGGTTTCACGCTGTTATCTTGTCTTCTTTGGTTGTTTTATGTACCTTTTATATCTTTTTGGGGACTAACTTACTAATTCAGTGCCAAGTGCGAGTTCCTGTTTTTTCCGTGTTTTTGACTCTTTTCAGATCTGATTTTGGAACGGATTCCAAATGGAAGAAAAACCCCGAAATGATTTTTCCCCGAACGGAAGAAGACCAGGGGGCTTTTGGGCCAAGCCAGGTGGGCTCCAGGGAGCCCACAAGCCCCCACTCCGCCACCAGGGGGGAGGCGGCGGTGGGCAGGCTTGTGGCCTCCCTATCCGCCCCCTAACCTAGTTCTTTGGCCTATAAATTCCCAAATATTCCGCAAAAAATCAGGCGAGCCTCGAAAATACTTTTCCGCCGCCGCAAGCTTCCGTTTCCGCGAGATCTTATCTGGAGACGCTTCCCGGCACCCTGCCAGAGGGGACTTTGGAGTTGGAGGGCTTCTTCATCATCATCATTGCCCATCCAATGACTCGTGAGTAGTTCACTTCATACCTACGGGTCCGTAGTTAGTAACTAGATGGCTTCTTCTCTCTCTTGGATCTTCAATACAAAGTTCTCCATGATCTTCATGGAGATCTATCCGATGTAATCTTCTTTGGCGGTGTGCTTGTCGAGATCCGATGAATTGTGTATTTGTGATCAGATTATCTATGATATATATTTGAGTCTTTGCTGATTTCTTATATGCATGATTTGATATCCTTGTAAGTCTCTCCGAGTCTTGGGTTTTGTTTGGCCAACTAGATCTATGATTCTTGCAATGGGAGAAGTGCTTGGTTTTGGGTTCTACCATGTGGTGACCTTTCCCAGTGACAGTAGGGGCAGCAAGGCACACATCAAGTAGTTGCCATCAAGGGTTAAAAGATGGGGTTTTTATCATTGGTTTGAGATTATCCCTCTACATCATGTCATCTTGCTTAAGGCGTTACTCCATTCTTATGGACTTAATACACTAGATGCATGCTGGATAGCGGTCGACGTGTGGAGTAATAGTAGTAGATGCAGAAAGTATCGGTCTACTTGTTTCGGACGTGATGCCTATAGAAACAATCATTGCATAGATATCGTCATGACTTATCACGGTTCTATCAATTGCTCGACAGTAATTTGTTCACCCACCGTCTACTTGCTTTCATGAGAGAAGCCACTAGTAAACACTACGGCCCCCGGGTCTATTCACATCCATTGTTTACACCTCCGCTTTTACTTTGATTTGTTACTTTGTTGCTTTCAGTTCTCACTAGGCAAACAATCTATAAGGGATTGACAACCCCTTCATAGCGTTGGGAGCAAGTTTTTGTGTTTGTGCAAGATCTTGAGATACTCCTCCACTGGATTGATACCTTGGTTCTCAAACTGAGGGAAGTACTTACCACCGCTACGCTACATCACCCTTTCCACTTCGAGGGAACACCAACGCAAGGCTCCAAGGCCACGTGGGAAATCCTTTGCATACTTGCCTAGGAAGTCCCTTAAGGCGTAGCCGCAGCTGAAGGATTCTTGGTGCCGTAGCTGAGGAGTATGAAGCAACACTCCTATTTCTGGCGCCATTGGAAGGTATGTTGTTGCAGTAGCAGAAGTATTTCTAGCGCCGTTGCCGAGGATACACCATGGACATCAGAAGTATTTTTGGCGCCAGTGCCGGGGAGGAGTACGTCAAGATAATTTCCCGACAACGTGCCTATTTCTAGCGCCGTTGCCGGGGAGGAGTACGTCAAGATAATTTCCCGACAACATGCCTATTTCTGGCGCCGTTGCCGGGGAGGAGAAATCAAGATCTATCCAAGTAGGTCTCACAAACTCTTCTCTTGCATTTACTTTTGTTGCCAGTTGCCTCTCGTTTTTCCTCTCCCCCACTTCACATTTGCCGTTTTCTTTTGCCTTTTTGTTGTTCTCTTTTGCCCGTTTCACTCTCTATTCCTGCTCGTTTGTGTGTGAGATAGTCCATCGATGGCTAGACCCACCACTCGAAGCGACACCCCTGAAAATGAAGTTCTCAATTTCAGGCAGAATGAGGAAGAAAATTTGAAGGACGCTTGGTACAGGATTTGCAATGCTCAAAGTAGATCTAATCGTAAGCAATCCACTACCGTGCTCCTTCGCAATTTCTATGTTGGAATTTCTCCTTGGAATAGGTATATCCTTGATACCATTGTAGGCGGGAACTTTTTAGGGAGCCATATTGTTGAATCCTATAGAGCTATCATTAATTTGGTAGGCTCACCCGTGCTCATGGTTAATGGAACTATCTTGACCTTGGAACACGTGATGCAAAGGCTTGACGCTATTGAAAACAAAATTGCCACAGTTGAACTTATTGAGGGTTTGGATAGAAAGATCCACAATCAAATTACTCAGTACGGAACCAAAGTAGGAAACTTTTTGAAAAATTTAAAGGACAAGGAACTTATAGTTAATGATTCTTCTAGAATTGGCAAATTAGAAGATGTCATAACCAACTTGGGTTCCGCTTTTGCCGTTGTGCAAAATACTCCAAATCTTACTCTAAAAAAGAACGTAAAGCCTGTTTTTGTTCCTAAAGCTAGTGGTGGGTCATCTAATAAAGATGAAAAATCTTAAGATGATAAATGATCACACTACTTATGGTTTGAGCACCAAAGATGACTATACGTGATTCCATCACTTTCGCCTAGCTAAGGGCGTTAAACAAAAGCGCTTGTTGGGAGGCAACCCAATGAATCTATCCTTTTTATTCCTGTTTTGTGTTTTCCACACTTCCATAATTCTGTCATGATTGTGTTTTTTGTGTTTCTTTTTGCGTTTATGCCAAGCAAAACCGTTATGATTAGTCTTGGGGATGATCGTTTGGTCATGCTGGAAAACACAGAAACATTCTGCTCACGAAAAGAATTTTCATGTTTTTTCTGTAAGAGCTTTTGAGTTGATTCTTTTTGCTGCTGATTTCTATGCAATGTCTTCAGACTGTCGTAATGTTTCAGAATTTTTGAAGTACAAGAGGTATACAAAATATACAGATTTCTACAGACTAGTCTGCTGTTAACAGATTCTGTTTTTGTTGTGTTGGTTGCTTATTTTGATGAAACTATGGATAGTATCGGGGGGTACTAGACATGGAAGATTGAAAGAACAGTAACCCAACATCAGCACAAGTAGAATTTAAGTTTTCTACAGTACCTAAGGAAGTGATGGTTTGCTTTCTTGTACTAATGTTATCACGAGTTTCTCTTTAAGTTTCGTGTTGTGAAGTTTTCAAGTTTTGGGTGAAGTTCTTATGGACAAAGAGATAAAGAGTGGCAAGAGCCCAAGCTTGGGGATTCCCAAGGCACCCCAAGATATTCAAGTATGCCGTAAAAGCCTAAGCTTGGGGATGCCCCGGGAAGGCATCCCCTCTTTCGTCTTCGATCCATCGGTAACGTTACTTGGGGCTATATTTTTATTCACCACATTTATGTGTTTTGCTTGGAGCGTCTTGTATCGTAGGAGTCTTTTATTTTTGTTGTGTCACAATCATCCTTTCTGTACACTTAGAGATAGAGACATGCACACACCGTGATTTTGTCGAGCTTCACTTATATCTTTTGGTAGACAATTCAGCTCACATGTGCTGCACTTATATCTTTTGAGCGAGATACTTTTGCTCTGTGTGCTTCACATATATCTTTTGGAGCGCAACGGCGCGTGGCTTGGTAGTTGATCTATGCTTTGAAAGTAGTCTAAAAAGGGGTAGTTATCCAAAGGGATACAAAAACTTCCACCTTCATGTGCATTGAATAGTTAGAGAAGTTTGATTCATCTCAATTAGTTTTGAGTTGTGGTTTTGGTAATATTGAAGTCATGCTAGTAAGGTGTTGTGAATCTAGAAATACTTGTGTTGAAGTTAGTGATTCTCGTAGCATGCACGTATGGTGAACCGCTATGTAATGAAATCTGAGCATGATTAGTATAAAGATTGTCATCCTTTGCGTGGCGGTCGGGATCGCGCGATGGTTTATACCTACCAACCCTTCCCCTAGGAGTATGCGTTGAATGCTTTGTTTCGATTACTAATAAAACTTTTGCAACAAGTATATGAGTTCTTCATGACTAATGTTGAGTCCATGGTTTAGATGCACTTTAACCTTCCACCATCACTATCTTATTAGTGCCGTGCAACTTTCGTCGGTGCACAAAACCCACCATTAGCCTCCCTCAAAACAGCCACCATACCTACCTACTATGACTGATGGGGTTATAGTCCCAGGGTAGGGTCATAGGTCTTCCCTATAGGTCCTACCCAAGGACTACCCTTCATAGAGGACAAGGCCCTTAGACAGTTCCGACTGAACTAAGGACGCCCCCATCATCCAGTCGGCGGCGATCCACTCGGAGCATATCTAACGTACCGACTAGAATCCACTCTGTACATCGTAGCCTCCCAGGAGGTCAACGGTCATACGTTTTCATACACCATAATTAGCATTTAAAGCTTACGTTACCTGTAACGCCAGCGTTTACTTGCCATTATTCCACCCCTGTCCACCGGGCCATTATGAAGGGCAGTGCACTCTATATAAGCCGCCCTTCACCACTGGTACGGGGGTTGGCACTTGCTGTAATCCCACAATACACTAGACAAAAAGCTCCCAAGAGCACTGAGACATAGGGCTTTTACCTCCACTGTAGAGGGGCCTGAACTCATACATCCTCGCCGTAGCTAAGGCTCTGCCCATATACTTTCGTACCCCGTACTTCTACTGTCAGACTTATGCCCACGACAATGGCTTTTTCAAAGTCATTTGGAGATATATTGCCATGCAACTACCACCATGACATGTGCCACTACATCTAGATTGCCATTGCATGATCGTAAGATAGCTAGCATGATTTTTCCATTGATGTCTATGCCATGCTAGATCATTGACACGGTACACTACCGAAGGCATTCCATATAGAGTCATCGTTACTCTAAGTTTTGAGTTGAAAGTGTGATGATCATCATTAATGGAGCATTGTCCCATGTGAGGAAATAAAAGAGGCCAAAGAAGCCCACCAAAAAAAAGAGAGGCCAAAGAGCCCACCAAAATAAAAAAAATGAGAGAAAAAGAGAGAAGGGAGAATGCTACCACTTTTTCCACACTTGTTCATATTAAGCACCATGATCTTCATGATTGAGGGTCTCTCGTTTTGTCACCACCATATAGCTAGTGGGAAATTTTCATTATATAACTTGGCTTGTATATTCCTATGATAGGCTTCCTCAAAAAATTGCCTTAGGTCTTCATGAGCAAGCAAGTTGGATGCACACCCACTAGTTTTCTTTAAGAGCTTTCGCATACTCATAGCTCTAGTGCATCATTTGTATGGCAGTCCCTACTCATTCATTGATATCTATTGATGAGCATCTCCACAGCTCATTGATTTTCCTAGTTAATGTGACTATCTTCTCCTTTTTTGTCTTGCAACCTCCACTACATTCCACACCATCTATAGTGCTGTAACCATGGCTCACGCTCATGTATTGCGTGAGAGTTGAAAATGTTTGTGAAAGTAAAGGTGTGAAACAATTACTTTGCCAATACCGGGGTTGTGCATGATTTAAATTCGTTGTGCAATGATGATAGAGCATAGCCAGACTATATGCTTTTGTAGGGATAACTTTCTTTTGGCCTTGTTATTTTGAAAGTTCATGATTACCTTGCTAGTTTTCTTGAATTATTATTGTTTCCACACCAATAGCAAACTATTGTTTTGAATCTAATGGATCTGAACATTCACGTCACATAAGAGGAATTACAAAGGACACCTATGTTAGGTAGCATGAAAGCATCAAAAATTGATTCTTATCACTTCTGTAATCGAGGACGAGGAGGCGTTAAGCTTGGGGATGCTTGATACGTCTCAAACGTATCTATAATTTTTGATGGTTTCACGCTGTTATCTTGTGTTCTTTGGTTGTTTTATGTACCTTCTATATCTTTTCCGGGACTAACTTATTAAATCAGTGCCAAGTGCCGGTTCCTGTTATTTTCGTGTTTTTGACTCTTTTCAGATCTGATTTTGGAAGGAGTCCAAACGGAAGAAAAACCCAAAATGATTTTTTCTCGAACGGAAGAAGACCAGGGGGCTTTTGGGCCAAGCCAGGTGGGCTCCAGGGAGACCACAAGACCCCACTCCACCACCACGGGGGGGGGGGGGGAGGCGGCGGTGGGCAGGCTTGTGGCCTCCCTGGCCGCCCCCTGAGCTAGGTCTTTGGCCTATAAATTCCCAGATATTCCGCAAAAAATCAGGGGAGCCTCGAAAATACTTTTCCGCCGCCGCAAGCTTCCGTTTCCGCGAGATCTCATCTGGAGACCCTTCCCGGCACCCTGCCGGAGGGGACTCTGGAGTTGGAAGGCTTCTTCATCATCATCATCGCCCCTCCAATGACTCGTGAGTAGTTCACTTCAGACCTACGGGTCCGTAGTTAGTAGCTGATTTGTCGAGATCCGATGAATTGTGGATTTGTGATTATATTATCTATGATATATATTTGAGTCTTTGCTGATTTATTATATGCATGATTTGATATCCTTGTAAGTCTCTCCGAGTCTTGGGTTTTGTTTGGCCAACTAGATCTATGATTCTTGCAATGGGAGAAGTGCTTGGTTTTGTGGTGACCTTTCCCAGTGACAGTAGGGGCAGCAAGGCACATATCAAGTAGTTGCCATCAAGGGTAAAAAGATGGGGTTTTTATCATTGGTTTGAGATTATCCCTCTACATCATGTCATCTTGCTTAAGGCGTTACTCCGTTCTTATGGACTTAATACACTAGATGCATGCTGGATAGCGGTCGACGTGTGGAGTAATAGTAGTAGATGCAGAAAGTATCGGTCTACTTGTTTCGGACGTGATGCCTATAGAAATAATCATTGCATAGACATCGTCACAATTTTGCACGGTTCTATCAATTGCTTGACAGTAATTTGTTCACCCACCGCCTACTTGCTTTCATGAGAGAAGCCACTAGTAAACACTATGGCCCCCGGGTCTATTCACATCCATTGTTTACACCTCCGCTTTTACTTTGCTTTGTTCCTTTGTTGCTTTCAGTTCTCACTTGGCAAACAATCTATAAGGGATTGACAACCCCTTCATAGCGTTGGGAGCAAGTTTTTGTGTTTGTGCAAGATCTTGAGATACTCCTCCACTGGATTGATACCTTGGTTCTCAAACTGAGGGAAGTACTTACCACCGCTATGCTACATCACCCTTTCTGCTTCGAGGGAACACCAACGCAAGGCTCCAAGGCCACGTGGGAAATCCTTTGCATACTTGCCTAGGAAGTCCCTTAAGCCGTAGCCACAGCTGATGGATTCCTGGTGCCGTTGCTGAGGAGTATGAAGCAACACTCCTATTTCTGGCGTCGTTGGAAGGTCTTTTGTTGCAGTAGCAGAAGTATTTCTGGCGCCGTTGCTGGGGATACACCATGGACATCAGAAGTATTTCTGGCGCCGTTGCCGGGGAGGAGTACGTCAAGATAATTTCCCGACAACGTGCCTATTTCTGGCACCGTTGCCGGGGCGGAGTACGTCAAGATAATTTCCCGACAACGTGCCTATTTCTGGCGCCGTTGCCGGGGAGGAGAAATCAAGATCTATCCAAGTAGGTCTCACAAACTCTTCTCTTGCATTTACTTTTGTTGCCAATTGCCTCTCGTTTTCCTCTCCCCCACTTCACATTTGCCGTTTTCTTTCGCCTTTCTCCTTCGCCGTTTTCTTTTGCCTTTTTGCTATTCTCTTTTGCCCGTTTCACTCTCTCTTCCTACTCGTTTGTGTGTGAGATAGTCCATCAATGGCTAGACCCACCACTCCAAGCGACACCCCTGAAAATGAAGTTCTCAATTTCAGGCAGAATGAGGAAGAAAATTTGAAGGACGCTTGGTACAGGATTTGCAATGCTCAAAGTAGATCTACTCGTAAGCAATCCACTACCGTCCTCCTTCGCAGTTTCTATGTTGGAATTTCTCCTTGGAATAGGTATATCCTTGATACCATTGTAGGCAGGAACTTTTTGGGGAGCCATACTATTGACTCCTATAGAGCTATCATTAATTTGGTAGGCTCACGCCCGCTCATGGTTAATGGAACTATCTTGACATTGGAACACGTGATGCAAAGGCTTGACGCTATTGAAAACAAAATTGCCACAGTTGAACTTATTGAGGGTTTGGATAGAAAGATCCACAATCAAATTACTCAGTACGGATCCAAAGTGCGAAACTTTTTGAAAAATTTAAAGGACAAGGAACTTATAGTTAATGATTCTCCTAGAATTGGAAAATTAGAAGATGTCGTAACCAACGTGGGTTCCGCTTTTGCCGCTGTGCAAAATACTCCAAATCTTACTCTAAAAAAGAACGTAAAGCCTATTTTTGTTCCTAAAGCTAGTGGTGAGTCATCTAATAAATATGAAAATCTTAAGATGATAAATGACACACTACTTATGGTTTGAGCACCAAAGATGACTATACGTGATTCCATCACTTTCGCTTAGCTAAGGGCGTTAAACAAAAGCGCTTGTTGGGAGGCAACCCAACGAATCTATCCTTTTTCTTTCTGTTTTGTGTTTTCCACACTTCCATAATTCTGTTATGATTGTGTTTTTTGTGTTCCTTTTTGCGTTTGTGCCAAGCAAAACCATTATGATTAGTCTTGGGGATGATCGTTTGGTCATGCTGGAAAAGACAGAAACTTTCTGCCCACGAAAAGACTTTTCATGTTTTTTTCTGTAAGAGATTTTGAGTTGATTCTTTTTGCTGCTGATTTCTATGCAATGTCTTCACACTGTCGTAATATTTCAGAATTTTTGAAGTACAAGAGGTATACGAAATATACAGATTTCTACAGACTGGTCTGCTGTTAACAGATTCTGTTTTTGTTGTGTTGGTTGCTTATTTTGATGAAACTATTGATAGTATCGGGGGGTATTAGCCATGGAAGATTGAAAGTATAGTAACCCAACATCAGCACAAGTAGAATTTATCATGATTACCTTGCTAGTTTGCTTGAATTATTATTGTTTCCACGCCAATAGAAAACTATTTTTTTGAATCTAATGGATCTGAACATTCACGTCACATAAGAGGAATTACAAAGGACACCTATGCTAGTTATCTAATGGTTCATCATCATCATCATCGCCCCTCCAGTGACTCGTGAGTAGTTCACTTCAGACCTACGGGTCTGTAGTTAGTAGCTGATTTGTCGAGATCCGATGAATTGTAGGGATAATTGAGTCTTTGCTGATTTATTATATGCATGATTTGATATCCTTGTAAGTCTCTCCGAGTCTTGGGTTTTGTTTGGCCAACTAGATATATGATTCTTGCAATGGGAGAAGTGCTTGGTTTTGGGTTCTACCATGTGGTGACCTTTCCTAGTGACACTAGGGGCAGCAAGGCACACATCAAGTAGTTGCCATCAAGGGTAAAAAGATGGGGTTTTAATCATTGGTTTGAGATTATCCCTCTACATCATGTCATCTTGCTTAAGGCGTTACTCCGTTCTTATGGACTTAATGCACTAGATGCATGGTGGATAGCGGTCGACGTGAGGAGTAATAGTAGTAGACGCAGAAAGTATCGGTCTACTTGTTTCAGACCTGATGCCTATAGAAACAATCATTGCATAGATATCGTCACGACTTTGCACTGTTCTATCAATTGCATGACAGTAATTTGTTCACCCACCGTCTACTTGCTTTCATGAGAGAAGCCACTAGTAAACACTACGGCCCCCGGGTCTATTCACATCCATTGTTTACACCTCCGCTTTTACTTTGCTTTGTTACTTTGTTGCTTTCAGTTCTCACTTGTCAAACAATCTATAAGGGATTGACAACCCCTTCATAGCGTTGGGAGCAAGTTTTTGTGTTTGTGCAGGATCTTGAGATACTCCTCCACTGGATTGATACCTTGGTTCTCAAACTGAGGGAAGTACTTACCACCGCTATGCTACATCACCATTTCCGCTTCGAGGGAAGACCAACGCAAGGCTCCAAGGCCACGGGGGAAATCCTTTGCATACTTCCCTAGGAAGTCCCTTAAGGCGTAGCCGTAGCTGAAGGATTCCTGGTGCCTTTGATGAGGAGTATCAAGCAAGACTCCTATTTCTAGCGCCGTTGGAAGGTCTTTTGTTGCAGTAGCAGGTACTTAATAGGAGCATGTTGAGAGTGAATAGTGACTTTGGAGTCAACTATGTAAGATCTGAACTTTTCACATGCAAACACGACTGCTAAAAATTCCTTCTCCGTAGTGGCATAGTTTCTTCGGGCACTATCTAGAGTTTTACTAGCGTAGTGAATGACATTCAACTTCTTGTCAACTCTTTGTCCTAGAACAGCACCAACATCATAATCACTAGCGTCACACATGATTTCAAAGGGCAAGTTCCAGTCAGGTGGTTGAACAATAGGTGCGGTTATCAAAACCTTCTTAAGTATTTCGAAGGCTTCCTCACAATCCTCATCAAAAACAAAAGGAACATCCTTTTGCAAGAGGTTGGTAATAGGCCTAGAAATCTTAGAGAAGTCTTTAATGAACCTTCTATAGAAACCAACATGACCTAGGAAACTTCGTATACCTCTGATATCTATGGGGCAAGGCATTTTCTCAATTGCATCAACTTTAGCCTTATCAACTTCAATGCCTCTTTCAGAGATTTTGTGTCCTACGATGATACCTTCATTAACCATAAAGTGGCACTTCTCCAAATGCAATCAATGTGAGCATTGATAGTGTTGAGAAAGGGTCTACTAAATATGATGGGACAAAAGCTATCTTGTGCAGTACCAAGGACGAGGAAATCAGTAGGATACTTCGTCTTACCACACAGGACTTCTACGTCTCTCACAATTCCGAGAGGGCAAATAGTGTCTCTATTAGCTAGCGTAATAGTGACATCAATGGGTTCTAACTCAGCAGGTGCAATCTCATCTTTGATTTCATCATATAGATAACGGGGTATTGCACTAACACTAGCTCCCATATCACATAAACCTTGGTAACAGTGATCTCCTATCTTAACAGAAACAACGGGCAGGCCAACTACAGGTCCGCATTTGTCTTTCGCGTGAGGTTTAACAATTCTAGCGGAGTCCTCACAGAATTTGATAACATGCCCGTCTATGTCTTCGGCTAAGAGATCTTTGATAATAGCAACACTAGGTTCAACTCTAATTTCCTTAGGGGGTGCAAGTGGTCTAATGTAACCCCTACGTATCACAGTTGGAGCTTTAGAATAATCCTTTATACTAGCAGGGTATGGTGGTTTCTCAGTGTAAGCACAAGAAACAACAGGATCACTAAAAGCAATGACTTTCTCCTCAACTAGATTGGTTTTGGCTATGTTTCTTTCTACAGGAGAATGATATTTAAACCACTTCTCTTTGGGAAGATCAACATGAGCAGCAAAAGATTCACATAGAGAAGCTACTATCTCAGAGTCAAGTCCATACTTAGCGCTAAAATCTCTAGAAGTGTTTGTCTCAACAAAAGATTTAACGCAATCAAACTGGAAATTCATACCTGACTCCTTACCTTCCTCCAGCTCCCAATCTTCAGAGTTGCATTTGATTCTCTTCAATAAATTCCACTTGTGATCAATATCCTTCTTCATAAAAGAACCGGCACAAGAAGTGTCAAGCATGGTACGATCTTAGTGAGAAAGCCGAGCATAAAAGTTTTGAGTGATGATTTCTCTCGAGAGCTCATGATTGGGGGCATGAATATAGCATTGATTTAAGCCTCCCCAAGCTTGAGCTATGCTTTCCCTGTCACGAGGCGAAAAGTTATAAATAAAGTTTCGATCACGATGTACTAAATGCATAGGATAGAACTTTTGATGAAATTCCAATTTCAACCGATTGTAGCCCCATGATCCAGTATCATCACATAGCCTATACCATGTCAACACCTTATCCTTCAAAGACAAAGGAAAGACTTTCTTCTTTACCTCATCCTCGGGCAAACCTGCAAGCTTAAATAAACCACAAACTTCATATCCAAAGATTAGATGCAAGTCTTGATGTGAAGATCCATCTCCTGTGAAAGGATTAGCCAACAGTTTCTCAAGCATACCCTAAGGAATTTCCTAAAAGATATTTTCAGTAGGTACCTCAGTTTGAGGAGCAACTCCTCGTGCTTCCGTTCGTGGTGCAGATACCCCGATCAAACTCCTCAAAGGAACAGTTTCCATAGTGACAAGTGACAATAAATTTCACCATAGTATAAAAATGTTTCCTTACCAATTTCCACTTACCAAAGGCGCTTCACTCCCCGGCAACGGTGCCTGAAAAGAGTCTTGATGACCCACAAGTATAGGGGATCAATCGTAGTCCTTTTGATAAGTAAGAGTGTCGAACCCAACGAGGAGCAGAAGGCTCTGATAAACGGAATTCAGCAAGGTAATAACTGCAAGCACTGAAAGTAGCGGTAACAAGTGATTGTGTAGAGAGGTGAAACGTAGCGAGCAAAAAGTAAAAAGTAACAAGTAGTAGCTACGGTGCAGCAAGTGGCCCAATCCCTTTTGCAACAAGGGACAAGCCTGAACAAAGTCTTATAGGAGGAAAAACGCTCCCGAGGACACACGGGAATTTCTGTCATGCTAGTTTTATCATGTTCATGTGATTCGCGTTCGTTACTTTGATAGTTTGATATGTGGCTAGACCGGTGCTTGGGTACTGACCTTACTTGGACAAGAATCCCACTTATTATTAACCTCTCCCGCAAGCATCCACAACTACAAAAGAAGAATTAAGACAAAGTCTAACCATAGCATTAAACTAGTGGATCCAAATCAGCCCCTCACGAAGCAACACATAGACTGGGGTTTAAGCTTCTGTCACTCCATCAACCCATCATCTACTTACTACTTCCCAATGCCTTCCTCTAGGCCCAAATATGGTGAAGTGTTGTGTAGTCGACGTTCACATAACACCACTAGAGGAAAAACAACATACAACATATCAAAATACCGAACGAATATCAAATTCACATGACTATTATTAACATGACTTATCCCAGGTCCTCAGGAACAAAAGTAAATACTCACAAAACATAATCATAATCATGATCAGAGGTGTAATGAATAGCATCAAGGATCTGAACATAAACTCTTCGACCAAGTAATCCAACTAGCATCAACTACAAAGAGTAATCAACACTACTAGCAACCTTACAAGTACCAATCAGAGTTGCGAGACGAAGATTGGTTACAAGAGATGAACTAGGGATTGGAGAGGAGATGGTGCTGATGAAGATGTTGATGAAGATGCCTCCCCTCCGATGAGAGGTGTGTTGGTGATGACGATGCCGATGATTTCCCCCTCCGGGGGAGAAGTTTCCCCGGCAGGATCGTCCTGCCGGAGCTCTAGATTGGATCTGCTCAAGTTCCGCCTCGTGGCGGCGGCGAAACCACGAAAAAGCTCTCTCTTGATTTTTTTATGGACCATGACGCTTCATATAGCAAAAGAGGGGGGCTAGTGGGCCGTCAGTCAGCCCACAAGCTTGCCCTGCGCCACCAGGGGGGTGGTGGCGGTGGCACGGCTTGTCGAGCCCTGGTGGCCCCCCTCCGGTAGTTCTTTCGCCCAGTATTTTTTATATAATCCAGAAAAAATCCACGTAACTTTTCAGGGCATTTGGAGATGTGCAGAATAGTGGACTAGGATTTGCTCCTTTTCCAGTCCAGAATTCCAACTGCCTGAATCCTCCCTCTTCAAATAAACCTTGCAAAATAAGATAGAAAAGGCATAAATATGGTACCACAAGTAATATAACAGCCCAAAAAGCAATAAATATCGACATGAAAGCATGATGCAAAATGTACGTATCACTCAGCAACCTTGATCGAGTCTTACAGAGATGCAAAGATACTAACCTCGTCTTGAACTGGGAGAAGTGCCACTTCATGGTTAGTGAAGGCATCGTCTTAGGACACAAAATCTCTGAAAAAGGCATTGAAGTTGATAAGGCTAAGGTTGATGCAATTCAGAAAATGCCTTGCCGCACAGATATCAGAGGTATACGAAGTTTCCTAGGTCATGCTGGTTTCTATAGAAGGTTCATTAAAAACTTGTCTAAGATTTCTAGGCCTCTTACGAACCTCTTGCAGAAGGATGTTCCTTTTGTTTTTGATGAGGATTGTGAGGAAGCTTTCAAAATACTTAAGAAGGCCTTGATAACCGCACCTATTTATCAACCACCTGATTGGAACTTGCCCTTTGAAATCATGTGCGATGCTAGTGATTATGCTGTTGGTGTTGTTCTAGGACAAAGAGTTGACAAGAAGTTGAATGTCATTCACTACGCTTGTAAAACTCTAGACAGTGCCCAAAGAAACTATGCCACTAAGGAGAAGGAGTTTTAGCAGTTGTGTTTGCATGCAAAAAGTTCAGATCTTATATAGTTGACTCCAAAGTCACTATTCACTCTGATCATGGTGCTATTAAGTACCTCATGGAGAAGAAGGACACTAAGCCTAGGCTAATCAGATGGGTTCTCCTGCTACAGGAATTTGATTTGCACGTTGTTGACCGAAAGGGTGCTGATAACCCTGTAGCAGATAACTTGTCTAGGCTATAGAATGTCCTTGATGACCCTCGACTTATTGATGAAAGCTTTCCTGATGAGAAACTGAATGTCATCCACACTTCACATAGTGCACCTTGGTATGCTCATTACGCAAACTATATCGTAGCCAAATACATACCACCCAGTTTCACCTACCAGCAAAAGAAGAAATTCTTCTTTGATTTGAGACACTACTTTTGGGATGATCCTCACCTTTATAAGGAAGGATTAGATGGTGTTATTAGACGTTGTGTGCCTGAACATGAACAGGGACAGATCGTGCAGAAGTTTCATTTCGAGGCCTACGGAGGACACCATGCTGGAGACAGAACTGCTCATAAGGTATTGCAATCAGGTTTCTATTGGCCCACTCTATTCAAGGATGCCCGTAAGTTTGTCTTGTCTTGTGACGAATGCCAAAGAATAGGGAATACCAGTAAGCGTCAGGAAATGTATCACCACTTTTCACTTGTCATTGAATGATTTGATGTCTGGGGCTTTGATTATATGGGACCTTTCCCGAGTTCCAATGGGTATACTCACATCTTAGTTGCTGTGGATTATGTCACTAAGTGGGTAGAGGCTATCCCCACTGGAAATGTTGATCACCACACCTTTATTAAGATGCTTAAAGAAGTCATCTTCCCAAGATTTGGAGTCCCTAGATATCTGATGACTGATGGCGGTTCACACTTCATTCATGGTGTTTTCCGCAAAAGACCGTCAATAGATCTCGAAAGAATTGGTCTAGCAAACTTGACGATGCACTATGGGCTTATAGGACTGCTTATAAGAATCCCATGGGCATGTCACCGTATAAAATGGTTTACGGTAAGGCCTGTCATTTACCTCTTGAGCTTGAACACAAAGCTTATTGGGCAATCAAAGAGCTCAACTTAAATTTCAAACTTGCCAGTAAGAAGCGGTTGCTTGATATTAGCTCATTAGATGAATGGAGGGCCCATGCATATGAGAATGCCAAGTTGTTCAAGGAAAAGGTTAAGAGATGGCACGATAAAAGAATACAAAAACGAGAGTCCAATGTAGGTGATTATGTCCTGCTATACAATTCTCGTTTAAGATTCTTCGCAGGCAAGCTTCTCTCTAAATGGGAAGGTCCATACGTTGTCGAGGAAGTATATCATTCCGGTGCCATCAAAGTCAATAACACGGAAGGCAATTTTCCTAGAGTGGTAAATGGGCAAAGAATCAAGCATTACATATCTGGTACTCCCATAAATGTTGAGACCAATATCATCAATATCATAACTCCAGAGGAGTACATAAGGGATGTTTATCAGCCTGTTTCAGACCCTGAAAACGAAGAGGTATCTGTTTCGGTAAGTAATTGGACTTCGACACTTTTCCAATAGGAATTTTTCTCCGTTTTGGATTTTTTGGAAAATTAGAAAAATAAAAAGCAGTCCGGAGAGCGCATGAGGCGGCCACAAGCTTGGTTGCCGCGGCCTCCCCTTGGCCGCGGCAACAGGGCTTGTGGGCACCTCGTGTGCCCCTCGGACTCCGTTTTCTTGCGGAGCACTCCTTCTGGTCCAGAAAAAAAATCATTATATATACGCCCGAGGGTTTTGATCTCCGTATCGCATAGTTTTCCTTTGTTTTCGTTTCGAGCTTGTTTATGTCGCAGATCTAGACCATCATGACTTCCCCAAAAGCTCCTAAGGACAAGATCTTCAAGAATGTCATCAATCCCTACCTCACGGAAGTGCTGAAACACCCTCAATCTATTAAGATGAGTGAGGGGATGTTGCACATCCGTGATGTTGAGGGTCCTAAGAAGACCGGAAGCGTGGAGACGAGGCTCGAAGCAATGGAGCAACAAATCTTCAAGTGCCAAGGGATGGTGGAGCGTGGACTCACGCCAACGACATGATGATCATGGAGTTCACCAGCAATCACAAGATGGATGTCATTGACATTGGGAAGCACCTCTCCAGGCTCTATGACAGGGTTGATCAACTCCAGGGCCAGATCTATGACCTGCATAACCAAAACTGTGAGTATGAGTATAGATTTAAATCAATACGGTTGGCTGCAGATTTGAGGATTCCGACGACTCGTTCATCCTGCCATGATGGAGCACCTATGCCTTGGAAGACGGAGGATCAGACTAGTTCAACACCACCACCACCATCACCACCAAAGGAAGACAACTAAGTATTGGTATGGGCAATCCCCTTGGCTTTTGCCAAGCTTGGGGGAGTTGCCCTGGTATCGTATCACCTTTATATCTTTTGCTTTTACCTTTGTTTTAGTTCTTTCCTTTTCAGTTTTATTTCTTCACTTAGTGGAATAAGTCTTCAGTGTTTGGTTTGAGTCTTTTGCTTTGTGTCTCCCCCGATGTATTCGAGCTTACTAGCTATATAATAAAGAGTATCTTAGTCAAGGGCTTTGCTTTGTGCCGTGATCAAAAGTATGAAAAGAACGATAGCATGAAATATCATGGGATGATCCTATGGAAAGTGATAGCTTCACATATAACAAGTATGATGATTGAAACTTGTTGAGAATAGACCAACATAGACCCGAGTCATTGTTGCAATTAATAGTTCACATATAAATATATTATCTTAGATGCTTTCTATAATTGTGAGCACTCACCAAACAATTACATGCTTAGAAGTAGATGTTGGACAAGGAAGACAACATAATGAATTGTGTTTGCTTGGTTCTAAACAATGTTATATGATTATAGATCCCTTAGCATGTGACGATTGTTTCCACCTTATATTAGCCAAAACTCCCGCACCAAGTAGAGATACTACTTGTGCATCCATAAACCTTCAACCCAGTTTTGCCATGAGTGTCCACCATACCTACCTATGGATTGAATAAGATCCCTCAAGTAAGTTCTCATCGGTGCAAGCAATAAAAATTGCTCTCTAATATGTATGATCTATTAGTTTGTGGAAAATAAGCTTTGTATGAACATGTGATGAGGAAGACATAAAAGCGGCGGACTGCATAATAAAGTTCTTTATCACAGGAGGCAATATAAAGTGACGTTCCTCCGCACTAAGAGGACACGCATCCAAACCTCAAAAGCGCATGACAACCTCTGCTTCCCTCTGCGAAGGGCCTATCTTGTACCTTTACTTTTTGCCCTTGTAAGAGTCATGGTGATCTTCACCAATTCCTTATTTAGCCTTTTTCTTGGTGAACGTTATATGCTTGGGAAAGATCTATATTCTTATATCAACTTGGAGCTGAGTACTTATGCTTTATTATTGTTGACTTTACCCTTGAGGTAAATGGTTGGGAGGCAAAATCATAAGCCCCTATCTTTCTCTGTGTCCAGCTGAAACTTTGATATCATGAGTACCACGTGAGTTGTAACAATTGTGGAAAACAAAAAAGATGATTGAGTATGTGGATTTACCTTACAAGCTCTTATTTGACTCTTTGTGATGTTAAGATAAATTGCAATTGCTTCAATGACTATGGACTGTTGTTGGCTACTTCTCGGTAAGGTTTTTGTTTCATACTTTGCTTTGTGAAGGAATTGTTACTTTCCCATAAGAATCTCTATGATGTATTGATGTTCTGTGTGTGATCATGATTCCCTCATGTCCGTATTATGTTCTATCGACACCTTCATTCCTAAACATGTGGACATGTTTTGGGTCTTGGTTTTCGCTTGGGGACAAGCGAGGTCTAAGCTTGGGGGAGTTGATACGTCCATTTTGCATCATGCTTTCATGTTGATAATTATTGCTTTATGGACTATTATTATACTTTGTGGAACCATACTTATGCCTTTCGTCTCTCATTTTGCAAGGTTTATTTGAAGAGGGAGAATACCGGCAGCTGGAATTATGGACTGGAAAAGGAGCAAGTCCGAGTCCTCTATTCCGCGCAACTCCAAATGCCGTGAAAATCAACGGTGATTTTTTTGGTAATATATAAAAAATACTGGGCAAAAGAAGTGTCAGAGGGGAGCAACGACGGACCCACAAGCCTGGTTGCCGTGGCCTACCCCCTGGCCGCGGCAACAGGGCTTTTGGGCACCCTGGTGGCCCACTGTCCCCCCCTCTTTTCCTATATGAAGGGTTTCGTCCAAAAAAAAATCAAGGTGGAGCTTTTTCGTGGACTCTCCGCCGCCACGAGGCGGAACTTGAGAAGATCCAATCTAGAGCTCCGACGGGACGATCCTGCCGGGGAAACTTCCCTCCCGGAGGGGGAAATCGTCGCCATCGTCATCACCAACACTCCTCTCATTGGAGGGGAGTCATCTCCATCAACATGTTCATCAGCACCATCTCCTCTCAAATCCCTAGTCCATCTCTTGTAACCAATCTACATCTCGCGACTCCGATTGGTACTTGTAAGGTTGCTAGTAGTGTTGATTACTCTTTGTAGTTGATGCTATTTGGATTACTTGGTGGAAGAGTTTATGTTCAGATACTTGATGCTATTCATTACACCTCTGATCATGATTATGATTATGTTTTGTGAGTAGTTAGTTTTGTTCCTGAGGACATGGGATAAGTCATGCTGATAATAGTCATGTGAATTTGGTATTTGTTCGGTATTTTGATATGTTGTATGTTGTTTTTCCTCTGGTGGTGTTATGTGAACATCGACTACATAACACTTCACCATATTTGGGCCTAGAGGAAGGCATTGGGGAGTAGTAAGTAGATGATGGGTTGCTAGAGTGACAGAAGCTTAAACCCCAGTCTATGCGTTGCTTCGTAAGGGGCTGATTTGGATCCACTAGTTTGATGCTATGGTTAGACGTTGTCTTAATTCTTATTTCATAGTTGCGGATGCTTGCGAGAGGGGTTAATCATAAGTGGGATGCTTGTCCAAGTAAGGGCAGTACCCGAGCGCCGGTCCACCCACATATCAAACTATCAAAGTAACGAGCGCGAATCATATGAACATGATGAAACTAGCATGACAGAAATTCCCGTGTGTCCTCGGGAGCGTTTTTCCTCTTATAAGACTTTGTTCAGGCTTGTCCCTTGCTACAAAAGGGATTGGGCCACTTGCCGCCCCGTTGCTACTACTTGTTACTTGTTACTTTTCGCTTGCTACGTTTCACCTGACTACACCATCACTTGTTACCGCTACTTTCAGTGCTTGCAGTTATTACCTTGCTGAAAACCATTTATCAGAGCCTTCTTCTCCTCGTTGGGTTCGACACTCTTATTTATCGAAAGGACTACGATTGATTCCCTATACTTGTGGGTCATCAGTTCCCAATGTCACGAACCCGCAAGTTGATCACAAAAACATACATCGATTACTCACATGAATCAAACGTGTGCCAACCCATATGCATGGGTTCCAATGTCACAAACCCGCAAGTTGATCACCGCAGATAGACACGTGCAAGACATACATCAAGTGTTCTCAAAGACTCAATCCGATAAGATAACCTCGAAGGGGAAACTCAATTCATTACAAGAAGGGAGAGGGGGAAGAACATCATAAGATCCAACTATAGTAGCAAAGCCCGTGATACATCGAGATCAAGATATCTCAGGAACACAAGAGAGAGAGAGATCAAACACATAGCTACTGGTACATACCCTCAGCCCCGAGGGAGAACTACCCCCTCCTCATCATAGAGATCGCCGGGATGATGAAGATGGCCACCGGAGATGGATTCCCCCTCCGGCAGGGTGCCAGAACGGGCTCCAGATTGGTTTTTGGTGGCTACAGAGGCTTGCGGCGGCAGAACTCCCGATCTAGGTTTCTTTTTGGGGGTTTCTGAATTTATAGGAATTTATGGCGGTGGAATTGCGTCAGTTGGGCCAACGAGGAGGTCACAAGCCTGCACGGTGCGGCCTGGGGGGTGGCCGCGGCGTCAGGGCTTGTGACTCCCTCGTGGCTCTTCTGGCCTTCTTCCAAAGCTTCGGGGGTCTCTTTTGGTCTAAAAAAAATCGTCGTAAAGTTTCATTCCATTTGGACTCCATCTGAAAAAGGGTCAAAAACACGGAAAAAACAGAAACTGGCACTTGGCACTGAGTTAATAGGTTAGTCCCAAAAAAGATATAAAATAGCATATTCATGCATATAAAGCATCCAAAGTTGACAAGATAATAGCATGGAACCATCAAAAATTATAGATACGTTGGAGATGTATCACCGACCATGTGAAGAATGACGATCAGCTGGCAGATATCTTCGCAAAGCCCATGGATGAGAGAAGGTTTTGCAAGTTGCGGTGTGAGCTAAATATCCTAGAGTCTTCAATGTGAGACTTTTCACAAATTCCTCAAAATTTTCAAAGTCTTTCAAAAATTTCAAATTCTTCAAAAAAACTTTCTGTGATGAGCTTCATTTGACTATATATATAATAATAATAATGAGCTTTCAATGTCCTCAACAACATTCACTTATTGCTAAATCTTCTAGTTGGTATTTCTTCTAAGTGAGATCGGAGCCAACTCCCCTCTCTCCTAAGCTCAACCCAGTGTATTCTCAATTCTTCATATGCATTTTGTTTGACACCTGTTCAAAATCCTCACCGCGTCCTTGTTAGTTGAGGACTTTGCAACAAAATCCTTAGAATTCAAAAAAAACGTTGCCACATTAACCACACCCACTACTCACGAATGTATAACCACGATCTCCATCGCTTTGATCATGGGTGGCACGTGTCATGCGGAGACGAAGGGGCAAGGGCAACTTCGTCTGAAGTTTTTACTTCAGGCCGTTTTCACCTGAGCTATAAATAGCCCCTTACCCCCTCAGTCAAAAACTCCTCCTCCCTCTCGTCTTCTCCGCTCGAGCTTAAAACCTAGCGCCGCCGCTAGCATCTTCGTCACCGGTGAGGAAAAGCTTCACTGCCTCGACCTCACCATCGCCGAACTCATGCCGACTACAGAACATCTTCCTCCGCCATCGCCGTAGCTATCTTCAGTCACCAAGTTAGGGCACTGAAGATCTGGATGGAAGCACTTCTACTTTTACTACTCCAGTTCATCGTGTTGTTCACACACGGTAACTAAAATCCTATTTTACTGCCCCTGTTGATCTCTTTATTCTCTTAAAATTTCTCAAATCAGTTTTTCCTCAGAAATTCTCTCAGTTTTACACACCCATGTATAGAACACTTGATGAATTTCACTAAGCCACAAAATTCTTCACGAGATTCCTTAGTTGTGTAAATTTTCGAATCTAAACAACTTTGGAACCCAAGATCAGAATTCTTAGTCAAATTCCTCAGCTCACTCGTCAAATTCCTCAACTTAAGTAATTTTTCAATTTCCTCAAATTTGAGAATGCATATGACCTCTCAAATTCTTCACACCTATACTATGTTCACATGTACAAAATGTCAGCTGATGAATCACTAGGTTCTCATCAACTTAACTCATTTGTAGCATTTCTTGAAGAAACATTACCTGTGTCCATAGAATCATCAAGAATACAAATTTCTCAGCTGAAGAAAATGGAGGAAGACCAAAAATAGAAGGGTGGCAAGAAGCTGGAACAAAACACAGCTTTTGAGACCCCTGAGGAGATCTATGCTGAGTACTGCACGCCAGATGAAGAAATTCATGGCAAAGAGACTATGGCTAAACGCAAGATAAATCATCAAAAGATTGAACGCATATGGGCAAAGGAGTGGAAGGAATATAGATATGTCACTCCAAAATATGCCAAGAAGTTTGCACTCAAACCACCTTGCAAAAGATTGCAACAGGGAGATCAACAAGCAACACATCCCTCAAGTGTAGCCACTATTGAGGATTATCGTGAAGAAAAAGACAAGTATTTGTCTAAGTTGCCGAAAAAGGCTAAAGCTGCTGTCACAAAGCCTGATGAGGACTCTGCTGCAGCAACTACTGCTGACACTTCTTCTACTGTTGAGGCTTCTGCTACAGAAAAACCTCAGAAGAAGGCTTTGTTGAAGAAACCAAGTCTCAAACCAAAAGCCTCAACAACAGTATCAAAAGAGAAAATTCCTCAAGAAATTGCAACCACTGC
Source organism: Hordeum vulgare subsp. vulgare (assembly GCF_904849725.1). NCBI lineage: Eukaryota > Viridiplantae > Streptophyta > Magnoliopsida > Poales > Poaceae > Hordeum > Hordeum vulgare. Next base: position 85,478,086 of record NC_058520.1, read on the forward strand.
CAAATCCTCAACTGCAGCATAGTCTTCATCGCCTATACAGTCACAACTCAGTCATCGTCAATCTAGCAATCCAAGTTGCTGTGTACCATCAGCCACAGGCTCAGCTTCAAAATCTTCAACTGGTCTGTTGAAGACTAAGATGACTGCTTGCAGAGGCACCAGGCCAAGCCCAAGAAAGATTGTCAACATTCCTTTTGCATCAGAAGGAAGTGAATAATATGATGATGAAACTCTTCAAGCCATCATCAGGAACAAGCAAGAAAGAGTTGCACAAGCCACTGGTAGCACTATACCCCTCGCACTAGACCCGAAAGTACTACTAAACTTCATCGATCTCTGGAATGAGGATTCAAACACTCCAATTGATGATTTGAAGCTTCCTCCTGGAGTAAGTCATATGGTTGCTACATTAATCAATGCAGAAAAATGGAAGGATCAACAAGCCAAACAAGCTAGGTTTGCAAAAGTTAAAAAGGAGAAAATTTTGAAGCAAAACCTCCTCAACGTGACGCTTGAGAAACTTGTTTCTACTCACACAGAACTGAAAACCCTAACAGACAGGTACACAAGTCTTCATGCTAATCGAAAGGGTGTCAAAGTGCAGTTCGTCAAAGCCGCAACTGCTGCCGCTCCAACGCTGCAAACAAATGCTCAGCCAAGCTATACTGTGCAACTAATTGAGGCTAATGAAAATGAAGAACTAGCTGCTGATGAAATTCCTCAAAATATTTCAGCTGAAGAATCTGTCAGGCCTGACACTGATAAAGCAGTGCCTGATGAAAAAGCACCATCAACAAAGTCTTCAAAAGTGAAGAAAGTGACTCTTCCGTCTGCAACAAACGTGAAGAAAACAAAAGCTGCTGAAAAACAAGCCAAGAAGAGAAAGGCTTGAACTACTTCAGAGTCTTCAGAGGCGAAATGCCTGAAGACTGTGCCTACCTCTTCATCAGCTCCATTGGATGCTACCCCCCTCAATGTAGCACCATCATATATGATTGTTCCATTTGGTGAAGAAGACATCATACCAGAAGAAGATGATGAAGTGGACGATAATCGCTCTGCTGCATCCACGCCAATGGCTGAGGAAATTCAAGCAGATGAAATTCCTCAAGTCACTACACCACCTCCTCAAAATCCAGAAATGACTACTGAAGAAAAGGAGGGTGATGAAGACATTGGAAGCAGCACACCAGTTATCCACGATGAGTTTTGGGAAGAGGCTCACTCAAACTCGTCAAGAACAACTCAAATTCCTCAAACTCCTGTAGCCACTAAGATTCTTACTGGCTCCAAAGAAAAGAGCTCACATGTGGAATCAACACAAGACCAAGAATCAGCTGCATTAGCTGAAGAAGGTGAAAAGGAAGCTGCAGCACCAAAAACTACATCTGCCCTCCTCGGATCAGCAAAATTTTCAAGCTGAAGAACAAGCTCGTGCTCACAATGCTGAAACCGCAATTGTGGTGGCAACAACTCCTCGAAATGAAAAGCTTCATAATCTTCAACCAAAGCCTCATCAGCCCTTCTCAAGGAGGCCAAAGTTTCATAAGAAAGACTTCTATGATGAACGTCATTTCTTCACAGGAGAAAATCCTTATGATAGGCTTCGCATGAGGCACAATAAGTTCTGGAGCAGAACTCAGTTGAACTACTATTCATGTGTGCTCTGTGGGGGAAAGAAAATATTTCATTACACTCATATTCCTCATTGTGACATGGAGGAAATTCCTTGCTTCACCCAGTTCTCAATGTTCTTCCTGATGCACGGCTATTGCCATTCTGCAGATCTATTGGTACTGGAATACTGACATCATTCTTCAGTTTTATGCCACACTTCACATCTCTGGTGACCCCAAAGACGTCAACTCATGGGTTCTGGACTTGATGACACAACACACTCACTACAAAGCTCCAGCCATAGAATTACTTCAAGCTACTCCTCTCCCAATTCCTTTAGATGAAGCAATTAAACTCTATGATAAAAGAGAACCGCCAAATCATCTAATGGAAGTCCTCATGAAATCTTTGGCTCCGGGAAAACCTCCCAGGACAAGATTCCTAGCGAAGGAATTGCAGTATGTGCCCAGGACAGCTTATAGAATACTGTCATATTCCATTAAACCAATAAAGGGACATGATAAGGAAGAAGATGTTGTTGGGATCATGAAGAATATCCTATTTCACGTTGTTCGTGGCAACAAAATGAATCTTCACAATTTCTTCTTGAGGACTTTGGCTAGCAATGCCTTGTCACCATTTGAGCTGAAGATTTATGCACCTTGGATCACAAGCTTCATGAGAAACAGATGTGCCATCAACTACCAAGCTGACTTCCAAAATCATCTCGGCTATCTGCCGCCTCTCAAAGTCATCAAGAGCACTTTTAAACCCGTTGAAGGCAAAGGCAAGTCTGTGATTGATGAAGGAAATCAACCCCTGGATGGTAAAATTTTGCAAGGCTGCTTCTTATTCCTCATATGATGACACTGCCACGCAAGAATCTGATGGCAGAGCAAAACCTCCAACTCCAACTGCCCCAAGGGTGATGACTAACACAGAGCTTCTTCTAAGTCTTCACCAGAAAGTCGATCGCAATCACAAGTGGGTAAAACACCAGTTTGGCTCCATTGCGAAAACCCTCAACGAAATTCAAAATGTTGTGAAGAAAAATCACTACTATCTTCATGAGGTATTTGATCGCACTTGGGCCATATTGTCTCACCTGAAGACTCCTGAGGAACTTGACGAAATGGAATTTACTCAAGACTTTGACTGGTCGCGACCTCCAAAGAAGAAATTCAAGCCTATTCCAGTTCCTCACTTGGTGGACAACTCATTTTCTTCATTCCGCACTACAAAATCATATGAAGAACCTGAGGATACTTCAACTAGTCCAACCAAGAAGTCTGCCTCCAAGGATGCTCATGCCTCTACATCAACACAGAAGTGAAATTCTTCACGGGCGTTAGTCCTCAGTTTTGTCCCTTTTCGTCACTTGATGACAAAGGGGAGAAATCTAAGAGTTAGACTTCAAACGGGATTTACTTATGGGCTTATAAACTTTATTAAGTTACAAACTCTTGGTTCTTCTCAAGTTTTTGATGTAATGAGTTGTAACTTAAGCTTGATGGTGTTCTGACTCTTTTGAACGTTTTTCCTCGCATGCTTATTCCTCAAGGTTTTTAATGAAGGCATGCTGAAATTCGTCATACACCATTTTTATCATGCATTTATAATTCCTCATACTATATGTAAAATCATCCATGAATTGCAAGATACACGGAGAGATCTGCATGATATAAATCATCCATGTGCAGCTGTTCAAAACAGATTCCTCAAAACATGCACATCTTCACGGGGATTTTCTTTGTATCTTGACTCCAAATTCCTCAAACTTTGTACTTACATTCCATATTTTTATCCCCATTGAAAACTTAACTTAATTGTCATCAGCCACCAAAAAGGGGGAGATTGTAAGTGCATCTAGTGCCCCTTACTGATTTTGGTGGTTTGAAGACTTATACGTTAAGACACTGATATGTTTGTGAGTGTACACAAGCTCTATAAGTCGCTGAGGAGTTTGAGTTATTCAATGAATATCGACCCCTAAAAATGTATGTCTTCGGGTGAAGACTTTGCTCATTCCTTGAAGACATTGATCGATAAGAAATTGCGAAAAAATGATATTCCTCATGAAGACATTGAAGATGAGGAATTCGTTGTGTCCTCAAGAAAATACTCTGAAGCCTTTGAAGCGTGATGATTTACTCTTTCTGTTTCATTTTCTTTAAACTTGAGTCGTAGGAACACCATACTGTTAAAGGGGGTCGAGGTAAATCCACGGAATGATTTTCCTCATGATGCTCAACCCAAGCCTAAATGTACCAAAGCCTCAAAGTGAGGAATATGAGAGACATGAGGACTTTCAGAGTTGAAGGTTCTGACTATTGCCGTGCTATGCGTCACCTCACAGATCTTATCCACCGAATGATCGTATTATTTAACGGCATTTATGTCAAATCCTGTCGAGATGCTCCCAGGCTATAAATTGCCGCCCCCTACAACCACTTGCTGGTTGGCTGCTCTGAGAGAAACTGACGCTTGTCATTTAGAGCAACCCAAATTTCTCAGAGCCTTCGAGAGAAATCATCAAGTGAGGAAATACCCCAAACACAAAAACCAAACCAAAAACCCAAGTGATTGAGCATCACTGAAGAAGTTGTTCCCGTGTGGAACTGACACTTTTTACCTTTGAGGGTCGTGTATCCTCCATACGGTTAGGCTTCATGGTCTAGAGCATCCAATAGTCAATTGTGGTTCGCCGGGTGACCGAGTTTATGAGGGTCCGAAAGTCTGCCCTGAAGACTTACCACGAGTGTTGGGCGAGGACTGTGTGTACTTAGCTCAAGGAGAATATGGTAGGGACTGTGTTCCCCTGGAATGTGTGTCCTTTGGTTTCAATACCAAGCTGCTCCGAACCAGACGTACAACTGTCACAGTAGTTGGAACTGGGTCATCAACAACTGTCTTCATTGAGCTACGGGTTCTATTTCTTCAACTCTTTCATTTCCTCAATTATATGTTGAAGACTTTCATCTGTACGGTTTGAAGAATTTGTCTGAAGACTTTCTCTAAATTTCCTAAACCTCACATTCTTCACTTGAGTTAATCTTCACCTACTTACTTTGTGCTTGCAAATTGTGCAAACCGAATCTCTGAAATCGCATTAGGTACTTTGTTGTAGACGTTTTTGCACACGTGATCTTGTATTATATTCGCTGCACTCAGTTCAAGACCGAGGACTTTCCTCACTAGGATTTTCCTCAGTGATGAAATTATAAAAATCTCTTATTCACCCCTTGTAGTCGATATAACGCACTTTCATATATGTATAACTTTGTGTTCACTAATAAATTACAAATCATTGTTAGACAAATTTGGTTTTGATATACCTTCAGATCCGGGTGGATAAATTACTTGAGCACTATATACCAAGCTTAATGGCTTCAAAGAAAGCGCCATTAGGGAGACAACCCAGAAGTTTTACAGAGTCATTTATTTCTGTTGTGTGCTTTTAAAATAGTTAAAAACAAAAAATAAAGTGGGGAACCTAAAACTTTTTCAAAAATAAAAGTGAAAGTGAGAAGGACGAGCACCGTTGAAGTGGGGGCTAGCCTTGAACTTTGTTCATGTCCATGGAAACTTTGTGAATCCTGATTGCAGAAAATTTTCAATAAAAATAATTATCCCCTTGTATAAATCCTTTGTATTATAAAAATAATGTGCCAAGTAAAGCCATTGGAATGATTTGGATGATAGTAGATTTGATCCTGTGCAAAAACTGAAACCTTAACGTCCAGTGAATAATTTCTGTGATTTTACCGGAACATATTTTTTATCCAAATTGTGTACGCAGAATTTATAAGCAAATTCCCGAGGTCCTACTAATTTTTAAGAATTTTTTGAGTTACATAATTTTGGTATTTGTGCAGATCTATACAGACTGTTCTGTTTTGGACAAATTCTGTTTTTACTTGCATAGTTTGCTTGTTTTGACGATACTATGGATAGTATCGGAGGGTAAAACATTGAGAAATTAGAATACAATACCTTATGGAATTATTAAATTTGAATCAATTTATAACAGTACCCAAAGTTTATGATTTGCCTATTTTACTAATGGATCTCACGAGGTTTCTATTAAGTTATCTGTGATTGAAGTTTTCTAGTTTTGGGTGAGATATCAATATGCGGAGAATAAGGAGCAGTAAGAACCTAATATTGGGGATTCCCAAGGCATTCCCAAGGTAATATCCAAGGAAGACTCAAGCATATAAGGTTGGGGATGCCTCGGAAGGCATCCTATCTTTCGTCTTCAACAAAATGAGTATATCTTACTTGGGGCTATATTTTTATTCATCATAAAATATGCGTTTTGCTTGGAGCATCATTTTATTTTACTGTTCTATGTTAATGTTATTCATAATCTTGTTTTTAATAAATTTTTTCAAGAATTACCTTTAGGATGTTTGAATTTGTTGTTTGATATGTGATGTGTAAAAAACAGAAACTTTGGGTGTAGTGTTTGTTTTTTCATATTTTACTTGAATGTCAAAAGTTTCTGAATTTTCTAAAAATTCCTGTTATATAAATTATTTACCATGTCGTAATTTTTAGAATTTTTGAAGTTACATAAGTATACGTTTCATCTGCATTTGTACAGAGTGTCCTATGTTTCACATATTGCTATTATAGTTGCTTTGCATGCTTATGTTTTGAATTCTTGTTGAGCCCCATTGAGTTGCTAGCCATAGAATTGTGATAGCATACACTGGGTAATGTTAGATTATAATTATACAATAAGTCTATGGCAGGACATGATTATACTTGATGTTATATGAACTAACCTCTCTAATAAAAGTTCTGTCAAGTTTTGTGTGGATGAAGTGTTCAAAGATCGAGGAGGTATTGCTATGAGAAGAATAAGGAGAGGCAAGAGCTCAAGCTCGGGGCTGCCCAAGGCACCCCAAGTTATTATTCAAGGAGATTCAAGCATCTAATCTAGGGGATGCCTTGGAAGGCATCCCATCTTTCTTCTTCAACCACTATCAGTATGTTTCAGCTTTTGTTTTGTTCACATGATATGCATAAATTCTTGGAGCGTCGTGTGCCTTTTATTTTTGTTTTAGCAATTCACCATGCTGGTATGGGAAAGTCCGCGGTTGATTTACGAAATGCTCTTTGCATTTCACTTATATCTTTTGAGTGTCTTTATAGAATGCTTCATGTGCTTCACTTATATCATTTGAAGTTGGATGCCTGTTTCTCTACATATAGAAAATCGTTAATTGTAGAATGATCTTTTGCTTCACTTATATTTCTTAGAGAATTTCCAGGTCAACATCACGGGAAAAAATATGCTTACAGCACCGAGGAGTTAGATCCACTGGTTCAAATGTGGATGGCTGCACACGTGTGTTGTTTTTATCATAAGCCGCCTGATATGTCTTCAGATCAGCACCTTCAGCCAGTTGACTAGCTGGTAGGCGAGCCACCTTCATGCAATTGGCGTAATCTTCCTGGGTGAACTCTGACCCGTCATCTTTATATTCAGGAAACCCGCCAGCTATCTCCTTCGGGTTAAGTTCTGGTTCATAAGCCAGAGCCCGGCTATGATCAGTGATCACTGCTACTTATTGAGCTTGTGTTGGTTTTCTCTTGAAGAGGAAAGGGTGATGCAACAAAGTAGATAAGTATTTACCTCAGTTCATTGAGAACCAAGGTATCAACCCAGTAGGAGGAACAAGCAAGGCCCCAATATTAGCACCTACACAAGCAATCAAACACTTGCACCCAACGCTAAAAAGGGGTTGTCAATCCTTTCACAGTTATTTGCAAGGATGAGATCTGATAGAGATAGATAAAATATTGCTAGAACTAAAAGTAAAACAAAAGTAAATAAATGGCAACAATATATTTTTGGTATTTTTGGTTTATAGATCTGAAAGTATAATATGGAATATAGACCTGGGGGCCATAGGTTTCACTAGAGGCTTCTATCATGAAGGAAAATAATACAGTGGGTGAAGAAATTACTGTCAAACAATTGATAGAAAAGAGAATAATTACGAAGATATCTAAGGCAATGCTTATGCATATAGGCATCACGTCCATGTCAAGTAGATCGAAACGATTCTGCATCTACTACTACTACTACACACATCGACCGACTCCTGCCTCCATCTAGAGTATTAAGTTCATGAAGAATAGAGTAACGCATTAGGTAAGATGACATGATGTAGAGGGATAAACTCAAGAAATATGATGAAAACCCCATCTTTTAATACTCGATGGCAACAATGCAATACGTGCCTCGCTACACCTACTTTGTCACTGGGTGAGGACACTGCAAGATTGAACCCAAAACTAAGGACTTCTCCCATTGCAAGAATTACCAATCTAGTTGGCCAAATGTGACATCCTCAGCTGTTGCTACAGTAACCTCTATAACTAAACTAAGTAAAACTATGCTAATGGTGACATGTCATCATAGTTGCTATTGTTAAATTCTCTTTAGTTTAAAGCGGTTCGAATTCAAATTTTAAAAAATAATAATAAAGTCATTCGATAATAGTTTTCAAATGAAATAAATAAATAACTAATAATGTTTGATGTTTATCAAATATTACTAAAGAAATTTTCCTTTAATAATTATTAAATTTTAGGGGATTTAGTTTTGCTAAAGTAAAGTAAAATTAAAACTGTTAATAAATAAATAAAAAGAAAAAAACAGAATGTGAAAAAAAGAAAAAGAAAAAGACCCTCCCCACCCCACTAGCCCCTCCTCATTTCCCCTGCCCCGCTGCCAGAACCAGCCGACGGGCTGGTTCCCTCGTCGAGCCCCCGAGCCCTCATGGCTCGCCCCGTCGATCCCCCTGGACAGAACCCCCTCTCCCTCGCACAACCCCCTACTGGCAGTCCCCGGCAACGATGCCAGAAAAGAACTGCTTCCAGTTGCTCAACAATTAGCAATTGTCCTGCAATGGCCCACCAGCGTGTGGGATCACGACAATTTTCGAGGGTAAGGTATTCAACCAAAATTTGTTGGTTTGACACGGTGGGAGTGAAAGGATATTCTCCAGTATTAGAAGTTGAGTTCTCGGCTCAACCACACCTGAAAGATTTGTTGTATGATAGCAACAATGCTAGGAAAGAATTTGTTGACGGCAGATTATTCCTAACTGAAGTATCAATGGCGCCAGAAAAGTATTGTAGCAGGTAGTAGCAGTGTAACGAGTAACATCAGTGGCAAGGAACAACAGTAGTGACAGCAGTAGCAAGTAGCAGCAGTAGCGAGTAACAATAGTAGCAAGTAACAGTAGTAGCAACAGTAGTGGCAGCAGCAGCAGGACAAAGCAAGTAACAGTAGCAGCAACAATAGTAACAGCAGCAGAGCAAAGCAAGTAACAACAGCAGCAAGTAACAATGGCAGTGGGACGAACTCGTAGGCAATGGATCGGTGATTTGTTGGATGACATTCATCATGCAACAGTTATAACACGGAGAGATATGTGGCTAGCTCCCGTTCGTCGATGTGATGTAGGCATGCATTCCATATGTAGTAATACATGCTTAGGGAAAAGACCTTGCATGACATCTATTGTCCATCCCTCCCGTGGCAGCGGGGTCCAAATGGATACTACGGGATATTAAGGTTCTCCTTTTAATAAAGAACCGGACCAATGCATTAGCACTTGGTGAACACATGAACTCCTCAAGCTACGGTCATCATCGAGAGTGGTTCCGGTTATTGTCACTCCGAGGTTGCCGGATCATAACACATAGTAGGTAACTACAACTTGCAAGATCGGATCTAATACACACATATATTGGTGACAACATAATAATTTCAGATCTGAAATCATAGCACTCTGGCCCTAGTGACAAGCATTAAGCATGGCAAAGTAGTAGCAACATCAATCTCAAAACATAGTGGATACTAGGGATAAATCCCCGTCAAAACTAACTCGATTACCTGATAGATCTCATCCTACTCATCACCGCTCAGCGAGCCTACGAATAGATTACTCACGGACGATGAAGAGCTTCATGGAATTGGAGAGGGAAGAAGGTTGATGATGACGATGTCGACGATCTCCTTGATCCGGAGCCCAAAACGGACTCCAGATCTGCCCTCCAGGGCAAGAAGGGGATGTGGCGGCACCACTGGATCGTAAAACGCGATGAACTCCTCTCTCCTTGATTTTTTCCGGGACGAAAGGGAATAAATAGCGCTGGAATTGGGGGCGGCAGATCCACGTGGGCCCCACAAGCCTGGTTGCCGCGGCCAGGGGGGAGGCCGCGGCTACAGGGCTTGTGGCCCACTAGCCCATCCCGTCCGGTGGATCTTTGCCTAAGTATTTTTCATATCTTCCAGAAATATTTTCCGTAAATTTTTAGGACGTTCCGGGAACTTTCATTTCTGCACAAAAACAACACCATGTCAATTCTGCTAAACACAGCGTCAGTCCGGGTTAGTTCCATTCAAATCATGCAAATTAGAGTCCAAAACAAGGGCAAAAGAGTTTGGAAAAGTAGATACCATGGAGACGTATCACCCCGTGGTTCCCCTCGTCTCCCATCCCTCGACCCCCTTCCCCCAGATCGAACTGAAGCCCCCGTCGCCCCTCGTTACTCTCTCCCTCGCTAGATCCCCCTGGCTGACGGGAGCCCGTGACTCTCTCCTTGCCTCACCTTCCTTGCGCCCCCCGCCGGACCACCGCCCCTCCGGTTCCCTGCCACACCGCCGCCGCCCCAGCGCTCGCCCCGACCCTGCCTCCCTCCTGCAACGCCCCTCCGCCATGGGGCCCCTCCCTGCCTCCTCCTTGGACCGAGCCCCTCTGCTCCGGCCATCTCCTTCCTCCCCACCAACCGGCGCCACCACAACCCCTCGCCGGCACCTCCTTGTTGAGCCCCTCCCCAGCCACGACCGAGCCCCCCTGTCGCCGGCCACCTCATCCCGCCGCTGGCCCTTGCCCGTCCCGCGGCGCCACCACACCGACTCGGTGCCCTACCTCGCCGTCCCCCATCGACGCCGCCGGCCTCCTACGCCACTCCAGCCGCCTCCTCCGCGCCGCGTCGCGGCCCCGCGCCAGGACCGTCCACCTTCGCCTCCGGCTCTCCTCCTCACCACCGCCATGGCCCTCCACGTCGGAGCTCCTCCTCGACGTCACCACTTGCCGCCCCTCCACCGAATCCTCCTCACCAGTCCTCCGCCTCCCCTAAGAACGTCGGTGAGGCCTTGGAAACCCCCTCCGCTCCCCTCATCGCGCCACCTCCGACCGCCCCGTGCGCCCCTGGTTCTGTTCAAACCGAGCTGGTTAGTGGGGAATGAACCCCTCACTAATCCTTCTTGTTTTGTGGGTATGACAGGGGGCCAGGAACCCCCCTCAAAACTGTTAAAAAAGGAAATTGAAAATATTAGTATGTAAAAAATAGAATTTTAAATAAATATATATATATTTAAATAATAATAAAAGTAAACAAATAATTAGTTATATTCATTAATTAATTAGTTAAATAATGAAATAGATAATTTAGTATTAATTAGACGAGTTAACTACTGTGTTATTTAGTTAATAATGCTTTTAGATCAATTAGAAAATTTATTTAAAGGTTGTTAACTAATTCTGCTAATTAAATTATCCTATTAGACTATGACACGTGGGTCCCCCACTAAATTAATCTGATTAGTTAATAATTTAACCCTAATTAAAGATTGTGTCTATGACAAATGGGACCCACTGGTTTGAGTTGACGAGTCAACTACTGGTGTGAGCATGACATCATGATGATGTCATAATTGCATTTAGTTGAACTAATTAAATCTGTTTTTAATTCCAAAATATTAATAAAACTTTGAAAATTAACATAAAATAAACCGTAAGCCAGATGTAAATATTTTTAACATGAGAGTTGATCAGCAAAACGAGACGAACCCGGATACGCGGGCCATTCGTCTGTCACGCGTCCCTAGCATAGCAAACGTGTAACTTTTCTACCGTTTTTGTCCAACCGGAAGTAGCCATAGGCCCGGGAAATATCATCTGATATTTTCCCGATCCGTCTATGAAGGATGTTACTGCGTTAGCTCATGCCTAGCGTTACCTTTAAGCCACGTCTTGCTTTGTGATGCTTTTGATTGTTCTGTTATTTATTATGTTTCCCCTCCGTTACTTACTTTCCGGTAGACCCCGAGACCGATGATGATCCGGTGATGGACTACTTCCTGGTCGAGGATCCGTTTTGTGTGTAGAGCAACAAGGAAAGCAAACCCCCTTGATCATTCATATATCACCTATTCTTTCTCCCCCATGCTTGCATTAGAATTTTGCTACTTTTATAGTTAGCTCCTAATTCTGATGCATATCATATTTTTGATGAACTGCTATTTTCAGTACCGCACCTTTAAACTGCTTTGTATAGGTGGAGTAGTCATCCCCTCTGACCCCTTAGTCGAGTTTCCCCACTTTATTTTCTGGTCTCGATCGCTGATCGACAAGCCAAACCGACACATCACTTACACCCCCTTAGTTGTGCGGCGCTACAGAGCTACTATCGGGTACTCAGGGTGACACCTTGCAAAGTACTCAGGATGATACCTATCGGTGAATACTCACAATATATGCCATAGGTAGGCTAAAGTCGGTGAGAACCGAAGGGACAAAGGTGGGCGCTGGGAACGAGGTTGGTACACGCATGGGACACACGATGTACCCAGGTTCAGGGCTCTCCGTAGAGATAATACCCCTAATCCTGCTGGTGTGTTTGATGTATGGGCACAGAGTACAATGTCGCTCCTGGAGCTGTGTTGGGAGGAGGAAGAGGGGAGCAGCCGGCTCGTCTCCACCTCTCTCTCTATGGTTGGTGAGTGTGTAGTGTTGAATGACTGGTGGATGATCGGCCCCCTTGCATGGGGGGCGACCGGGGGGGTTTATAGACGAACCCGCCGGCCTACAATATGGACAAATGGTACAAGCGTGGGACCCGGCTGGCTGCTTCACCAGCTGGCCAGGGGCCCACAAGGGTCTTGTCTTGTCGATGAGGGCCCCGCCGCTACATGTTCTCGATTGCGTGTGGGACCCGCCGGCTGGCCAATGGGGCTCTCGCGTAAGGCTTACGCTGAGCACGCGCTCTACGTCCAATGTCGCCCCGCGAGATTCTTCATGGGCAGGTAGTACGACCGCCTCCATTGTTCCCCACGCTGAGTGCAGTAATGGAGTGGGAGTGTGACAGTCCAACACTATGCTAGGTGATGGATCAGAGCCGGGGTAGGTCAGCGGCGTGGCCGCCAACGCTCATACCTGCCGGGTGCCCTGATCCTGTACCTTTGCTGACGCGTAGCTATCTTTAATTGAGAGGTCTCTTCCTGACCTACGATCTGATGTGACTTATGATCCTCGACCGGCTAGCCTACTTGGTGAGCCGGCTTGAGTGTGGCTGCCTCCCCCTCAGTCCGGCTGGCGGGACCAGGCCGACTCTGAAGGGGAGGCGGCCTGGATTCTAGCCGTCCAGAAAGGTGGCCGCCTCGTCTTCCAGCCGGCAGGTGACGCCTAGCCGGTCAGAAGACTTGGGCCTTGGGAATCTCCATACGTTCATGTCCATTGGGCCGGAAATGAAGGAACAGGCTTGATGAGCCTACCCCGGGGTTATCCGCCCGACAGTAGTCCTCGAAGCTGGCGAGGCCTGCCACCTGCGGGCGGGCAGCCTCACCGGCTTGTTGATTTGGCTTCATATTTTGGCTGTTGTTCGCGGCGAAGGACGCCGGCTTCGGAACCGGGTGGCTTCGAAGCGACGCCTCGGTCCAGTCGTAACTGGCCCGGAGAACGCCACGTGCCAGGCCCCGCCTGGCGTAATGATGGCGATTACTGCTGACGGGACCGGGCCTGGGCACTGGGTCCCACCACGACGCCCCCTCGGTCTCCGTGCCGGAGAACCTGTGCGGATGTACTCCGCGATTGTTGGGCTTAGGGGAGCATTACCGCTCGTAATACACGGAATTAATGGGGCCTGGCGCGCACCGGATCCCCTCCCCACGATGCCTCGTGGGGGTTTAAATGGAACGCGAGGGTTTCGAGGAGGCCATTCACCCCCTCTTCTCGCCCTGCTTCGTGCTCTCTTCCTCCTTGTGTCCTGAGAAGAAGAGCTCGCGCCCTTCGTCTTCTTCATCTTCGCCGTCGAGACCTCCGTTGACCGCTTCGAGCTCTCGCCACTCGCAGCCATGGCTAGCGGTTCTTCCTTGAAGGAGTCGTCGGCGCAGCAGTCGTCCTTGCAGGGGGCCTGGCTGGGCCGCGACATCGACGAGGGGCACATCGAGGCGCTTCATCACCATCGACTGCTGTCCCGCACCCGCCGCGGGAGAGGTTGTGGTCTTCGTCGAGCCTATTCTTCGTCAAGCAGCAATCCATCGCCATGGAGAAATCTGAGGTGGAGAAGCTTCCGAGGCCGCGCCCCATGACACCGTGCGGGGCCGCGCTGGTGCACCATCGCCTGAAGTCTGGCTTCCCCCAGATGCCTCTGCAAGACTCCATCAAGCATTGGCAGAAGGGTTTCCTCTACGTGAAGAGCACCGACACGGCCCAGGACGCCCGCAACATGCCCCCATTTGCCATTGCTCCTCCGACACGGCGGAACCGGGATGTGAAGACTCCCAGGCCGCATCCTGAGGTGGCGCTTATCTGCACCCACCTCGACATCTTGGGGAAGAGCGGCCTCCTCGGCCGTGACCTTCTCGCCACCATGGTGGTCCGCCGGATTCTGCCTGTGAAGAGGCGGCCGCATCTGGTCTGCCAGATGAGCGACCAGCTTGATCCATGCCGGCTGTCCACCAAGAGGTTTACCCCGGGCTCTATAGCGCGAAGGCTGAACATGATCTCCACCACCCGCATGGATGAGGGCGGGGAATGGACATGGGGGATGTCCCCGTTCAACCGGGCTCACCCGCCTCCGATGGCAGCCTTACTCCATTCTTCTCTATTGTTTTGTCTTGAAGCCGGTGGTGTTGTTGAGCCTTTGGTTGAATTCCTTTTTTTGTAGCTGTTCAAGACTCTACAAGGGTCCCTTCGTCAGCTTGCTCCTGACGTGGAGGTGTCCGACACCTCCGAGATGGAGGACGAGGGTGCGATGGAACCCCGCTCAGACTCCTCCGCCGGCTCGGGAGATCCCCTTGAGTCGGAAAGGACCGAGTCGTCTGGTGAGTACACACGGCACGCCGTAGCAGACTAGACGGACGACGACGAGGAAGCCTCATTCTGTTCTGATGCAGCCTTCAAGGAAGACTCTGACGAGGTGGAGGAGGTCACCAGCCCACCACTGACACGTGGCCGGCGTCAAGGTGGCGGAGCGACCGCTGCTGATGAGGCAGCCGAGAAGAAGGGCAAGGGTGCAACAGCTTCCCGGCCGGCCTTTAAGCAACCGACGCTGGGTCCTCCAGCCGGGTAGCGAGCAGGCGGCGCCAAGAGGCGCGGTGGCAGTGGTCGGAGGCATGTCCCGGTAGTTGCAGGGTATGGTTTCCTCCTCTTTTCTTTCCCCATGTTGAGATGAGCTTT
The DNA here is from genome assembly GCF_904849725.1 of Hordeum vulgare subsp. vulgare. NCBI lineage: Eukaryota > Viridiplantae > Streptophyta > Magnoliopsida > Poales > Poaceae > Hordeum > Hordeum vulgare. The sequence continues at coordinate 85,493,193 of NC_058520.1, forward strand.
GTTCCTGAGGAGCTTGGCTTTACAGCGCCGACTGGGCAGCAGCTGATGCTGCCGAGAGGGAGCTCGAGATAGAGTCCAAGCATCGGTGGGACACGACTCTGGGGAAGGCCGCCGTGGGCCAGCCTCGCCCCAGCTGGGTCGAGAGGCTGGCGGAGAAGCGTGCGAAGCCTAGACATGACCCCTCCGCAGATGTCCGTGCGAAGGAGCCAGCTAGCGAGGACGCCTCCAGGCCGGCCCCAAGGACCGAAGGGGCCCAGCCATCTGAACCGGCAGCCTCGGAGCAGGTGGACCTGGAGACGATCCCTGTTTCTCCCCGGTCCGAGGCGGCTCCTGACGCGCTGGAGCTGGACCTGACAGCGCCGGACACGGCCCCTGATGCCCCCGGGGCGACCATGGATGCGCCGGACGCGACCCATCCGCCTCCCGCGGGGGAGGTAGCACCGGTCGGGACGGCGCCCGAGCCGGCTGTCGAGCCGGCACCAGGAGCCGGTGCTATCATCGTTGCCCAGCACGGCCCTGTTGCACCAAGGGCCGGGGGCCGGGCTGGGAGCCGGCCCATGAAGACATGGCGGGCGGCGAACTGGCCCGCCTGCGACTGCCCGTCGGCACCGTTCTTTCCGGCGTACCGGAGCTGGTGACGATGTTTACCAGAAGCCGGTTGAAGGTGGAGCAGTCGGCCCGCGTGGTATGCGGCGACATGGAGCGCCTGGAAGCCCGCACCCAGGTAGGCATTGCCTTCTTTGGTTTTTTCTTTGTACTTTTTTCTCTTCTCTTGGTGTTAGTGGGGGGCGCGACAGCGCACCCACTGGGTGTAGCCCTCGAGAATCAGGCGGGTTGATTGCCAACCGGTCCGAATCTCTTGGATGCCTTTTTCCCTGCACAGTTTTCTTCAGTGGGGGCGCGCAAGCACACCCACTGGGTGTAGCCCCTGAGAATCGGGCTGGTTAGGCTTTTAACCAGGTCGAATCTTAATCCTGTTCCCTTTCTCTCCCCTTTGGCAGGCACTTTACGATGCTCAGGTATAGGCGTACAACGAGCTACGAGACCAGCACCTAAGGGCTGATAGCCGGATTGCCGAGCTTGAAGCCCGGCTGGGCGAGATTGCCGCGGAGCGTGATTCCCTGCGCAATGCCGGCGGCCGGCTCCAAGAGCAGCTGGACCTTCTTCAGGCGGAGAAGAAGGAGCTCGAGGCGGCTGGCCGGGCCGAGTTGGAGCGGCTGCAGGCCACGCTGCAGGAGAAGGAGGCCTCCTACTCTGCCGACGTGGACTGCCTCGCGTCGCTTCACCTCAAGGAGGTGGACCTAAAGGACGCCGCCTTGAGGGAGCAGGATGAAGCCCTTGCCCAGAAGCAGACGCAACTGGCCAAGGCTTTGGAGTCTGCCGTGACCTTCCAGGAGGAAGTCACCCGCCTTACTCATGTGAGTAAGGTGCGGGAGCGCGAGGTCCTCGAGGTCTCTCATGAGACCGACGGCGCCTTACATCGTGGGTCTCCTTTCCTTGTTTTGTGTTTGGTCCTTTTGCCGTCTCCTCCTCTTGTCGTGTTCTTACGTCCCGGTTGTCGTTACTCCAGATCTCTTCCCCGAGACCGAGATCGCAGCCGACACCGCCGTTGAGGTGTGCCATGAGGAGCGCCGCATGGCTGGGCAGGAGGTAGACACTACCTCCGGCTGGAGCGTGGAGGAGATCGGGGTGGGCCTTCGAGTCCGCCTGCACACCCTGGGCGAGTCTGTGGCTCAGCTCCAGGTTGCAGGTTCGTCGATGGTGGCGGCCTTGTGGCCGGACGGCGTGGAGCCGGCGTCCATGAGCCGGCTCGCCCGCTGGCTTGCAGTGGGTGGAGAGCGCCTGGACGCCTGGCGTGCCTCCGGAGCGCGGTCTGGGGCTTATATGGCCCTATGATTGGCCAAGTCATGGTATCGGAACCTGAACTTGGGCAAGCTGGCTGCCCAGCGCGACGGCTCAGAGGCGGAGCTGCAAGGCATGGAGGAGGAGCTCCGTGTGAGAGCCAGCGCCGTCGCCGAGTACGCAGCCTGGGACGACTTCGTCTTGGAGCGGGGCGAAGATGGCGGTGTGATCGCTGAAGATCTGCACGGCCTTCAGCCCTATGATGCCGACGGCAGCTCCGACGAAGCGGTACGGGCTGCGGAATCTGCTGCCGCCTCCAGCGGTGCGGCATATGCCGACTCCGGGATTGGCGGAGCCGGGGGCCTCAGCGGGGGAGACGACGCAACCACCTCAGGAGGAACCGGAGGCGGTGATGCCACCACATCAGGAGCAGCGACCGAGACGACCACTGAGGCCGCTGTCCCGTAACTGGTGTCCTTTTGTGTTTTTTGTTCTACCCTCGGAGGGATGTAACGAACGTGGGCCATGGGCAAATGCTTTTGTGAATGTATATATTCAGCATTATATTCGTCACCAAGCGTGTTGACTTATGATCCCGTCTTTTGATTCCTGGTTGACTTCTCTTATCCGAAACCATCAAGACATAAAGAACAAGACATAAGCCAATCAGAGGCCGGCTTGAATGAGCCAACTCGAGCCGGTCATCCCAACTGTTGCTGGACTTTGCATGTATTCGACCTGACCAGGCGTCACCTTGCAAGCCAGGCGACCGGAGCCAGCCCGCAAGCTCATACGAAGGACCAGGAGTCAGCCGGTACACTATGTGTCCATCTACAAGGGTGGACCGTCCGAGCGGCTGGTGAGCCCCCAAGCTTGTTTAAAGCCAGCAAGGGGCCACATTGCGTAGCCTCGGAGCTTGATTAAGCCAGCAAGAGGTGGTACGCGGTGTAGCCCGTACACTGAGTGAAAACTCTTAGCAAGAAGAAACATGGAGCATGCTCTTTTTATCGCTTTTGTTGTTCCCGGCAATCGGAGGCCGTCTTGAGTCTTGAGCGAGATCGTATATGTGATCGAGCCAGCCTGAGCCGGCGTCCCAAGTGTAGCCAGACTTTGCATGTATTCGACCTGACCTGGCGTCACCTCGCGAACCAAGCGACCGGAGCCAGCCCGCCGGCTCGAGCGAGGGACCAGGAATCAACCGATACACTGTGTGTCCATTTACAAGGGTGGGCTGTCCAGGCGGCTAGCAAGCCCCCGAGCCTGTTAAAGCCAGCAAGGGGCTGCGCTGTGTAGCCTCCGGGTTTGATTAAGCCAGCAAGAGGTGGTACGATGTGTAGCCCGTACACTGAGTGAAAACTCTCAATAAAAAGAAACATGGAGTATGCTCTTTTTATTTCCTTCGTTGTTCCCTGAAGAGGGAGGAAGATACATGTGCATGCTCTTTCCTTTTCTTGACTTCTGCCTTTTAGCAATAGAACGGGCGAAGCAACGCCGCGTTCCATGGGTGTTCCGTTTCTTGGCCGGAGTCGTCCCTCTTGCGCTTCCTTGGCTTCTGGGCGTCAATCAGGTAGTAAGTGTTGTTGTGCAGCGCCCTACTGATGATGAAGGGTCCCTCCCAGGTGGATGAGAGCTTGTGCTGGCCGGCAGTGCGCTGGATTCTTCTGAGAACCAAGTCTCCCTCCCTGAAAGAGAGAGGCCTGATCTTTTTGCTGTGGTAGTATCTCAGCTTCTGTTGGTAGATGGTCGTCCGGCTCAAAGCCAAGTCCCTTGCTTCTTTGAGGAGATCCACACCGTCTTCTGTGGCCTCCTTCGCCTCCGTTTCTATATATAGGGTGACCCGAGGCGAGTCGAACTCGACATCCGTGGGGATAATAGCCTCAGACCCGTATACCAGAAAGAATGGAGTGAAGCTGGTTGACCGGTTGGGCGTGGTGCGGAGGCTCCATAGCACAGCCGGTAGTTCTTCAATCCAGCAGCGGGCTGACCTGACCAGTGGTGCCACCAGCCTTGGCTTGATGCCGGCTAGGATCAGGCCGTTGGCCCTCTCTGCTTGGCCGTTTGACTGAGGGTGTGCCACTGAGGCCAAGTCGAGCCGGATGCCTACATTGGAACAGTAGAGCGCCAGGGCGCCCTTGGCGAAGTTGGTGCCGTTGTCAGTGATGATGCTGTGGGGAATGCCATATCGGACAGAGATGTCTGTGATGAACCTGACAGCCATGGGGCCGTCAAGCTTCTTGATAGGTCTGGCTTCGATCCACTTGGTGAACTTGTCGACGGCTACCAAAAGATGTGTCATCCCTCCACGAGCCGTCTTGAAGGGCCCAACCATGTCCAGTCCCCAGATGGCGAATGTCCATGTCAAGGGAATGGTTTTCAGCGCTGAAGGCGGCATGTGGCTTTGTGCACTGAAGCGTTGGCAGCCTTCGCATTTGTCCACCAAATCCACGACCTCCTCGAGGGCCGTGGGCCAGTAGAATCCATGGCGGAATGCTTTGGCCACCAGGGTTCTGGAGGCGGCATGATGCCCACACCCCCCCTGGTGGACGTCTCTGAGGATCTCCTGCCCTTTTTCTGATTCGCCGCAGCGTTGGAACACGCCGGTCGTGCTGCGTCGCACCAGTTCACGGTTGATGATGGCGTAGGCGGCGGACCTGCGCTGGATCTGTCTCGCCTCCGCCTCGTTCTAAGGAAGTTCGTCGCAAAGAAGGAAGGCCAGAATGGCTTGAGCTCATGATGGAGACGACACAAGGGTCGCCTCTGCTTCGTCTTGACTGTTGGAAGCTTCTGCAGCCCCCGAGCTTGATGGTGTCTCTGGTGTTATTATTGCAGCCGGCTCACCGTCTATCTCCATGACGTCCACCCACTGGGAGGATTCGAGCCCGGACAGAGCCGGGGTTGTCGTTGTAGCTGGTGCCGCTATTGGAGTCGATTGGACCAATGGAGCCGGAATAGGATCTGAAGCCGGCGTAGTTGGTGGAGCCGACGGTGCTTGCACCATAGACTCAGTCGGCGCCGCATTTGGAGCCGGTGCCGCCGGTGCAGCCGGCGTGGGGTCCGCAGCCGGCGTAACTGGCGGAGCCGGCGACGCTTGCATCGTAGAGTCGGCCAGTACGAAGATTGATGCCAACTCGGGAGACGGCTTGATTGACGGCTTGTGGAGTTGCTCGAGGGAGACGCTGGCTGCAATGGCCTGTCTTGTGGAGCCAATTTTTGCCAGTGTATCGGCCACCTCATTTTCTGCCCTGGGAACATGGTGGAACTCACAACCCTCGAAGGGGCCGCTGAGCTGCTGGATGAGGAAGCGGTAGCTTGCCATGTTGGCGTCCGTGGCGTCCCATTCGCCAGAGACCTGCTGTACCACCAAGTCTGAATCGCCGAAGCATATGAGCCGCCGGATGCCGATCTCCTTGGCATGCCGGAGGCCATGAGTCAGTGCTTCGTACTCGGCGATGTTGTTAGAGGCGGCGAAATGGATCTGGAGAGCGTACTTGAGCTGGTCCCCTTTCGGAGACGTCAAGATGATGCCAGCTCCCAGTCCTGTCCGCATCTTTGAGCCGTCGAAGTGCATCCGCCAATGAGTGTAGTCTGGAGGCGGTGGCTCGAACTGGGTCTCGACCCAGTCGACTAAGAAGTTGGCCACCACCTGTGATTTGATGGCGATGCGAGGCTCGTACCGAATATTATGGTCCGCCATGGCGATGGACCATTTGGCAATTCTGCCTGTGGCATCACGGTTACCCATGATCTTTGAATGCGGAGCAGTGCTCACCACAGTGATGGCATGCTCTTGGAAGTATTGCTTCAATTTCTTTGCAGCAAGGTAAACACCATAACACATTTTCTGATAATGAGGGTAATTCTGCTTAGAGGCGGACAAGACCTCGCTAAGGTAGTAGACAGGGCGCTGCACTGGCAGGGTCTTGCCTTCCTCTTGACGCTGAACTACCAACACTACGCTGACCACGCGAGTGGTCGCCGCGATGTATATGAGTATGGGTTCCCTTTCAGATGGGGCTACCAAGATTGGTAGGCTCGAGATTACCCGCTTGAGGTCGTGGAAGGCTTCGTCCGCGTGGTCGTTCCACTCGAACTTTGTCGTCTTCTTCATGAGCTGGTAGAGTGGAAGGGCCTTCTCGCCAAGCCGGCTGACGAACCGACTGAGGGATGCCAAGGAGCCGGCGAACTTCTGGACGTCGAGGATCCGAGCCGGCCGCACCATCCGCTCGATGGTGCTGATCTTCTCAGGGTTTGCTTCAATGCCGCGGGCGGACACGAAGAACCCCAAGAGTTTGCCGCCTGGGACCCCGAAGACACACTTCTCGAGGTTGAGCCGGATCTTGTATTCGCGCAGATTGGCGAATGTCTCCCGTAGGTCGTTGAGGAGGCTGAAGTGCTGCTTCGTCTTGACGACGATGTCATCCACATAGACGTGGATCTTTCTACCAATCTGGGGCAGTAGGCACTGCTGCATGCAGCGTTGGAATGTCGCCCCTGCGTTCTTCAGACCAAACGTCATGGTGGTGTAGCAGTAGGCCCCGAAGGAGGTCTTCAGGTGATCAGCTGGATCCAGCTTGATTTGATGGTAGCCTGAATAAGCATCCAGAAACGACAGCAGTTCGTAGCCTGGAGTGGAGTCGATCACTTGATCTATCCTAGGCAACGCGAAAGGGTCTTTCGGATAGGTCTTATCCAGGCTAGTGTAGTCGATACACATTCTCCATGTGTTCTTCTTCTTCAGACCCAGGACTGGGTTAGCCAGCCAGTCCGGGTGGAAAATCTCCATGATGAAGCCGGCTGCAAGGAGCCGGGTGATCTCTTCTCCGATTGTGCGCCACTTCCCCTCGGCGAAGCGGCACAAAGGTTGTTTCACCGGCTTTGCATCCAGTCGCACGTGAAGTTTGTGCTCGGCGTACTTCCTCGGAACACTCGACATGTGCTTGGGGGACCATGCAAAGATGTCCCGATTCTCACGGAGGAAGTTGATGAGCTCGCCTTCCTATTTGGGGCTGAGGCCAGCCCCGATGGTGACACACTGCTTCGGGTTGGCACGGTCGAGTGGGACCTGCTTGGTCTCTTTAGCCGGCTTGAAAGAACCCTCGCCGGCCGATTGGGACGGAGGAGAGGGAATCGCCGGCTGCTCGGTAGCCTGGGCCACGAGCCGGTCGATCTGCCGCTTCTCCTCAGCAATCACCAGGGCGTCGGCGAGGCGGCTGCTATCTTGGGCACACTCGAGCGACTTCTTGTAGTCGCGAACAACAGTGATGATGCCCTTGGGACCCGACATCTTCATTTTCAGGTAGGCGTAATGCGGAATAGCCATGAACTTGGCCAAAGCCGGTCTTCCCAGCAGCGCGTGATACGGGCTACTGAGGTCCACTACCTCGAACCATATGGACTCTCGGCAGAAGTGGGCCTTGTCGCTGAAGAGGACGTCCAGCTGGATCTTGCCGATGGGCGAGCATGACTGACCAGGCACGATGCCATGGAAGATAGTGCTGGTTGGCAGGACGTCCGTCTCCTTGAGCCCGAGCTTGAGGAGAATGTCGAGGTAGAGGATGTTGATGCTGCTGCCGCCATCGACCAGCACCCGGGAGAATCGGCAGGTGAGCCTTTTGGAGGCGAAGGTGGGGTCGAGGACGAGTGCGTATGACCCCGGGTTGGGCATCACCGCAGGATGGTCCACCCGGCCCCATGTGATTGGTTTGTCAGACCAATGCATGTACTCGGGAACCGGGGGGACAGTGGCGTTTACCTCGCGCCGTCTTTGGCGCAGGCTGTGTTTGTCGTCGCCTTCGCTGGTGAAGACGACCAACGCTCCGTCTTGATGAGGATAGTCGTTACAGTGAGGACCGTCATCACGAGGCGGTGGCGGCGGAGGCGGAGCGTGATGGGGAACTGGTGCATGGAGTGCTGCTTGTGCACCCGGAGGAGCCGGCAGGCCATCCCCTTGCGACAGCCGGCGTGCAACGCTGCACTGTCGAAGGGTATGGGTAGACGGCATTGCTCCAGAATGTATCTTGCAGGGGGCGTCGAGCAGCTACTCAAGGGACTACCTGGGCAGCCAGTTGGGGTTGCCCCAGTTGGGACACTTTCGTGGAGGGCCGGCTTGAGAAGCCGACGCCTCGCCCTCCACATTGGCCACCATCTTGCTGTTGGAGCGGGGATCCATCTGATCCACCTTGCGCTTGTAGTTGTTCTAGCCGCCTCGGTTGTCCCCAGCTGGCTTGGGAGTAGCCGGTGTAGGCACAACCTTGTCCGAGGCGGTCACCTTGATGCGCATTGCGGAGTCGGCCGTGGCGTACTTGTTCGCCTTGGCCATGAGCACAACCAAATAGGTGGGCTCGACGCACATGAGCTTGTGCTTCAGGAGAGTGCCGTCTAGGCATCCGTCAATGAAGTACTGGATGGCTTGTACCTTATGCACCCCCTCGCAGGAGTTGTGGAGCTCGGTCCACCAGGTGACGTAGTCGCGAAGGGGTTCGTCGGCCTTCTGGACGCACATGGCCAGCTCGCGGGGCCGGCCAGGGCGCTTGTAGGTGCCAGTGAAGTTGTGGACGAATGCCTCCTCGAAGTCCACCCAGGAGTTGACGATGCCGGCCGGGAGGCTGTTAAGCCCAGTCCGGGCCGAGCCGGCCAACATGAGTGGCACGTAGCAAACCGCTACGCGCTTGTTGCCCCTGGCGATGCCTACAGCCTTGGTGTAATCGATCAGCCAGTCTTCTGGCTTGGCCGTGCCGTTGTATTTCGGCGTATCCCGAGGCAGGGTGAAACCTCGGGGGAACGGCTCCCCTCAGATCCGGGGGCCGAAGCATGCCGGACCGACGGGATCGTCTTCCTCTAGGAGGGCCGACTGGGCCAGGGCGATGATACGCCAGCGGGCGTCCCGCTCATCCTGGGTGGTAGGGGCGCCAGCCGCGGAGGCGAGAGGGGAGGCGCCTCGGGAACAAGAGGCGTGAGTTCTTCACGGGGGAAGATTCCCACCTTCCGAATCGCCCTCGTCGCCTACGCGACGCAAGCCCTAAGTGTGCTCGCTCTGGCGCTGAGAGCCACGGTCTTGGCTTCCCTCGCCCCTCGAGTCGGAAGGGCGATGCGAGGAAGATCCTTCTGCGTGGTGCTGGCCGCTAGGGTTGCGGCGAGCCCCTGAGTTCGGTCCCGGGGACTCCGATTGAGCCTGACCGGGGTCGAACCGAGTGTGTTGCTGGTTGGCGGCGTTAAGGAGATCCTTGACTCGCTTCTCCTAGAAGGCGCGCTCCTTGCCTTCCAGGCTGGCCATCTCCTCCATGGCCGCCTGCATCGCTCACATGTTGCCCGCAGGGGTCTCGTGGGTGGGAAAATCACCGCCTAGAACCTCGGCGATGAACCAGCCGCGGCTGCGGACCGATCCAAGCCGGCTGGGATCCTCGGAAATTGGGGTGAGACCGGAAGCGGAGTTATACTCGCACCGCGTGGCCTCCAACTGACGTTTCACCAAAGCTACGACGATGCGCTCCTCCAGGATGCGCTTGCGAGCCTCCTCCAGCGAGGCCCGAGCGTCAGTAGGGTCGGCGGAAGTGGTGACAGGTGTCTTCAGGCCGGTGATGGCGTCCCGAAGGGTATCAGCGGTGGCCGCAGCAGGCTCGCTAGCGCCTACGGAGGCCTTGCCGGGAACCGTGCTGGTCCCAGCACCGATAACCATCACCTCCATTGTGTTGGAGACGACAGCAACGTGGTATGGGGTGAAGAACCCCACCGACGGTGGGGGGCCATCGAAGATGAGGACGTTGCTGGGATAAACGTCGTGGGCAGGCATCTCAGCGATAGAGAGCCAGCTGAAGCTGGCGCAGAGCGCCTCAACATCGAAGTCCTCGCCGAAATAGCGCGGGCCGTCGTTGAGACTAAGGTCGCTGAAGAGAACGCTCAGGTTCTCCATAGCAGCAACGACGATGCTAGGGAGCGTCTCGTCATCAGAATCTTCATCCGAATCCGCATGGCGGACGGGGACGTCGATCATCATGGGTGTTGCCTCATCGAAAGCGGGCTCCACGGGCATGCAGACTGATCCGGACGCGATGCATCCGGTGGTGTTCGTGCGGGGCCCCGCCCTGCGCATAAAGCCAGCCGATGCCGCGATCGGCCCCACGGTGGGCGCCAAATGTCGGTGAATACTCACAACATATGCCATAGGTAGGCTAAAGTTGGTGAGAACGGAAGGGACAAATGGGGGCGCTGGGAACGAGGTTGGTACACGCATGGGACGCATGATGTACCCAGGTTCAGGGCTCTCCATAGAGATAATACCCCTAATCCTGCTGGTGTGTTTGATGTATGGGAACAGAGTACAATGTCGCTCCTGGAGCTGTGTTGGGAGGAGGAAGAGGGGAGCAGCCGGCGCATCTCTACCTCTCTCTCTGTGGTTGGTGAGTGTGTAGTGTTGAATGTCTGGTGGATGATCGGCCCCCTTGCATGGGGGGCGACCGGGGGGTTTTATAGACGAACCCGCCGGCCTACAATATGGATAAAGGGTACAAGCGTGGGTCCCGGCTGGCTGCTTCGCGGGCTGGCCAGGGGCCCACAAGGGTCTTGTCGATGAGGGGCCCGCCGTCTACATGGTCTCGATTGCCTGTGGGATCCACCAGCTAGCCAATGGGACTCTCGCATAAGGCTAACGCTGAGCACGCGCTGTATGTCCAGTGTTGCCCCACGAGATTCTTCATGGGCAGGTAGTACGACCGCCTCCACTATTCCCCACGCCGAGTGCAGTAATGGAGTGGGAGTGTGACAGTCCAACACTATGCTAGGTGATGGATCAGAGCCGGGGTAGGTCAGCGGCGTGGCCGCCGACGCTCGTACCTGCCTGGCGCCCTGATCTTGTACCTTTGCTGACGCGTAGCTACCTTTAATTGAGAGGTCTCTTCCTGACCTTCGATCTGATGTGACTTATAATCCTCGGCTGGCTAGCCTGCTTGGTCAGCCGGCATGAGTGTGGCCGCCTCCCCCTCAGTCCGGCTGGCGGGACCAGGCCGACTCTGAAGGGGAGGCCGCCTGGATTCTAGCCGGTAGGGGTTGCGTGGCCGGCCAGAAAGGTGGCCGCCTCGTCTTCCAGCCGGCAGGTGACGCCTAGCCGGTCATAAGACTTGGGCCTTGGGAATCTCCATACGTTCATGTCCATTCGGCCGAAAATGAAGGAACAAGCTTGATGAGCCTACCCCGGGGTTATCCCCCCGACCATACGTCTGTTGTACGGCTAGTCGGTCGTGGTTATCGAGGGTGATTCCTCCTTCACCACTGCAGAGGATGTCTCTTTCGTGCAACCCCTCAAGTGTGTGGCCCTCGAGGGTGATTCCTCTAAGCCCACCTTGACGGATACATCGTTCGGAATCCAATAAGGGTGATACCTCGGATCCCCCTAATGTTATAACCACACGATTACTCGACCGTGTTACTGGGATCTTTGATGAATACATGTTAGGCGGGTGGATTCCCGCGTGGATGTGTCGATGGCTTAATTAAAATGATAATGGATTTAATTATTTGATCTGGGTTGGTCGGAAGGCCTTATTACGCACTAATCATGTGCGTGGGAAGAATTGTGGGTACTCGATGTCGTGGTATCAGCCGAAACTCTTCACACGTCAACAATGGAGCGGTGCGCGCCCGAGTGGTCCCGAGATGCATCACGCTTGTATTAAGGGGTGCTAGGACTAACTTCGGCCACCCTCGCATCATGCTGGAGCGCAAAGGGCAAGTGGGCCCACGAACCCTTTGTGCTTAGGAGTTAGACCGACGGGCTGGCCTCTCTGGTGAGTCTAGGTGGGGCTGCCACGTGTCGATATTCTGAGCCCGGGCATGACCCAGAAAAGTGTGTCCCGCCAGAGTGTTATCGAGCGTGACGGGGAATATGTTGTGCACCCCTGCAGGGAAGAGATGAACTATTCGGATAGCCGTGTCCACGGTTACAGGACGATTTGGAGTTGTGCCCCGATCTTATACAAGTACAACTGTTACTTAACTGGAACTAGTTGCCCCGGGATTGCTTCCTTGGAGGGAGTCGAGGGAGGATCTCTGGGCGTGACCTCATATTAATATTGCTACAACAATATGACTATATATTGTGTTATGTTGTTCTACTCTCGTCTATTGCTGCAAGACCCTTGAAGATGCTAGTCTTCGATAGGACTAGGCCTTCTCCCTCTTTCTCGCGTTGCTATAGTCAGTCCACATATAATCCCCTCCTTTGATACTGATGCATACTTAGCATAGTTCTGATGTAAGTGTTGCGAGTACTTTGGATGAGTACTCACCGTTGCTTTGCTCCCCCTTTGTCCCCTTGATCCGTTGCTGTGACCAAATGATGGAGCCCAGGAGATGGAGTATCCTGCCGACGCATGCCACCCCGATGGTGACTTCTACGTGGAGGCCGCTGAAGACCAGGAGTAGTTAGGAGGTTCCTAGGCAGGAGGCCTCGCCTCGTTTGATCGTGTATCTTTTGTGCTTGCCTTCTCTTAGGCACCCCGTATTTAATATATGTACCCAGATATTGTTGCTTCCGCTGACTCGTGTGTTTATCGAGCTTTCGTATTCTAGCCCTCGAGGCCCGTGGCTTGTAATATGAAGCTTGTATGTTTTATTTGTGTCTAGAGTTGTGTTGTGATATCTTCCCGTGAGTCCTTGAGTTTGATCGTACACATTTGCGTGTATGATTAGCATACCATTAAATCGAGGGCATCACAACTTGGTATCAGAGCCGACTGCCTGTAGGTAGCCCCCTTTCCAACTCCTTGGCCGAAGTTGAGTCTAGTGTTTGAAAAACCTTACTAACACTGATGTTGTGGCTTACGGGCCCACATCTCAATTGGGTGGTATTAGTATCTTTTACTTCTTTCCTATACTCTGGGTTCTACTTTCTCTTCTCTTTCGAGTTAAAGATTTTACTAACTCTAACTCTAGGTTCTCGTCAATACTTCCTCCTGGAGAACCCCGCAATTGGAGGCGATGGCTTTATTCCTCAGAAGATTCCGAAGATACTCTCCGATGTTCTCTCGAGAACTTGTGCTCATCGCTTTTGCGATTCCATTCCTTTGTCAACCCCTATGGATGAGTGCATACAAATGTCGTTCATATTTCCTTTTCCAATTGCTCTTGTTTTACGAGATGCAACGAATTGTCTTATCGGGGGTTCGTCCATCATCAGTTGTCATGTGTTTTGAAAGTTCTTCGAATTACTATTCGATCTTTCGGAATCCCTAGTAGCCTATTGCTTTTGACCTTTCTCACCTGCTTGCATTATGGTTAAATCCATATGTCTAGCCGCATTCATTAAAATCCTTTGCGATTTTTCTGTGATCTTATTGATTCTACCTTTGTGTGAATGTACACAATCACCTGTTAATACTCATAAATTATCTTTCTGGCTCAGACGTCCTTCCAAACAGAGATGGTTCTTGACAAATCAACTTTGGTTGATTGTCCACCTAAGTCCTTTCAACTTGCTTGTATTTGATCGGAGCATCTGATTCTGATACACAACTGGGAAATCATAAATTCCTTTGGTAATTAAGTAACGATATTTTTCAGATGTTCTATAACCCGATGCATTGCATCCTATCTCCCTCTGGTTGAGTACCAATACTCACATCAGGTCCATTGTGGATTGTCAGAACCATTGTTGGGTTATTATCCGACGGCATCCTTGCTGCCTCTTGAGCTTGCGTTGGTTTTTCCCTTGAAGAGGAAAGGGTGATGCAGCACAGGAGCAGTAAGTATTTCCCTCAGTTTGAGAACCAAGGTATCAATCCAGTAGGATAATCGCGTCGAGTCCAGAGTACCTGCGCAAACACAAAAGAGCTTGCACCCAACGCTATAAAGTGGTTGTCAATCCCTTCAAGATTGATTGCAAAGTGAGATCTGAAGGCGGAAAGTGCAACGAAGTAAAAGTGTAAGGCTGAAAATATGGTGTGAAGTAGACCCGGGGGCCATAGTGTTCACTAGAGGCTTCTCTCAAAATAGCAAATATTACGGTGGGTGAACAAATTACTGTCGAGCAATTGATAGGACCGTGCAAAGTCATGACGATATCTAAGGCAATGATCATACATATAGGCATCACGGCCGAGACAAGTAGACCGATACTTTCCGCATCTACTACTATTACTCCACACATCGACCTCTATCTAGCATGCATCTAGTGTATTGAGTTCATGACGAACAAAGTAACTTCTTAAGCAAGATGACATGATGTAGAGGGATAAACTCAAACCAATGATGAAAACCCCAGCTTTTTACCCTTGATGGCAACAACACGATGCGTGCCTCGCTGCCCCTTCTATCACTGGGTGAGATCACCGCACGGTATGAACCTAAAACCAAGCATTTCTCCCATTGCAAGAATCATAGATCAAGTTGGCCAAACAAAACCCACAACTCGAAGAGAATTACAAGGATATGAAATCATGCATATAAGAGATCAGAAGAAACTCAAATAATATACATAGATAATCTGATCATAAATCCACAATTCATCGGATCTCGACAAACACACCGCAAAAGAAGATTACATCAGATAGATCTCCATGAAGATCATGGAGAACTTTGTATTGAAGATCCAAGAGAGAGAAGAAGCCATCTAGCTACTAGCTATGGACCCGGAGGTCTATGGTGAACTACTCACGCATCATCGGAGAGGTCATGGTGTTGATGAAGAAGCCCTCCGTATCCGAATCCCCCTCCCGTAGGACACCAGAACGTGCCCCAGATGGGATCTTGCGGAGACAGAAGCTTGCGGCGGTGGAAAAGTATTTTCGTGGATCTCTCTCATAGTTTTGGAATTTTTCTGGATTTATAGGTGGAAGAGGTAGGGCAGACGTGCCACACGGGGCCCACAAGCCTGCTAGGCGCGCCCCCTAGCCGCGCCTAGGGGGCTTGTGGGGTCCCCTGCTGGCCCGTGCCTTGGTTCTCAAGTCTGGCGCGTATCTTCTGTTCTGGAAAAAATCTTTTTGGAAGTTTTATTCCGTTTGGACACCGTTTAAAACCCTCCTCTGAAAAGGGTCAAAAACATGGAAAAAACAGGAACTGGCACTTGGCACTAAGTTAATAAGTTAGTCCCAAAAAAGATATAAAAGGGCATACAAAACATCCAAAGTTTGACAAGATTATAGCATGGAACCATAAAAAATTATAGATACGTTGGAGACGTATCAAGCATCCCCAAGCCTAACTCCTGCTCGTCCTCGAGTAGGGAAGTGATAAAGACTGAATTTTTGATGTGTAAGGCTACCTAGCATAGTTGTCCTTTGTAACTTCTTTCATGTGACATGAATGTTCAGATCCGTAAGATTCAAAACAATAGTTTGCTATTGACATGAAAACAATAATACTTCAAGCAAACTAGCAAGGTAATCATGAACTTTCGAAATAACAAGGCCAAAGAAAGTTATCCCTAAAAATGATATAGTCTGGCTATGCTCTATCATCCTCACACAACTATTTTAAATCATGCACAACCCCGGTATTGGCCAAGTAATTGTTTTCACACTCTTACTTTCTCAAACCTTTTACAACTATCACGCAATACATGAGCGTGAGCCATGGATATAGCACTATAGGTGGAATAGAGTATGGTGGTGGTTGTGAGACAAAAAGGAGGAGATGGTCACATTGACTCGGCATATCAAAGAGTTATGGAGATGCCCATTAATAGATATCAATGTTAATGAGTAGGGATTTCCATACAAAGGATGCACTAGAGCTATAAGTATGTGAAAGATCAAAAGGAGAACTAGTGGGTGTGCATCCAACTTGCTTGCTCACGAAGACCTAGGGCAATTCTGAGGAAGCCCATCATTGGAATATACAAGCCAAGTTATATAGTAAAGATTCCCACTAGTATATGGTGGTGACAAAACGAGAGGCTCTCAATCATGAAGAACATGTTGCTATTATGAAGCACAAGTGTGGAAAAAGATAGTAGCATTGTCCCTTCCCTCTTTTTCTCTTTCTATTTTCTGTTTGGGCTCTTGGGCCTCTCTTTTTTTATTGTGGGAAACTTTGGCCTATTTTTTATTTATTTCCTCACATGGGACAATGCTCTAATAATGATGATCATCACACTTTTATTTACTCACAGCTCAAACCTTAGAACGATGATGACTCTATAGGAAATGCCTCCGGCAGTGTACCGGGATGTGCAACGATCTAGCTTGGCGTATGACGTTCAAACATCTTGCTAGCTATCTTACGATCATGCAATGGAAATATGACAATGACGGCACAAGGCATGATACGGAGCAGTGGGAGTTGCATGGCAATATATCTCGGAATGGCTATGAAAATGCCATAGTAGGTAGGTATGGTGGTTGTTTTGAGGAAGGCATATGGTGGGTTTATGCACCGGTGAAAGTTGCGCGCCGCTAGAGAGGCTAGCAATGGTGGAAGATGAAAGTGCATCTATACCATGGACTCACATTAGTCATGAAGAACTCACATACTTATTGCAAAAGTTTTTATTAGTAATCGAAACAAAGTGCTAAACGCATACTCCTAGGGGAAGGGTTGGTAGGTGTTAACCATAGCGCGATCCCGACCGCAACACAAAGGATAACAATCAATAGATCAATTCTGCTCCGACTTCCTCACATAGCGGTTCACCGTACGTGCATGTTACGGGAATCACTAACTTCAACACAAGTATTTCTAGATTCACAACACCCTACTAACATAACTCTTAATATTACCAAATGCACGTCTCAAAACTAATTGAAAGGAATCAAACTTCTCTTTCTACTCAACGCACATGAAGATGGAAGTTTTTGTATCTACTTTGGGTACCTATCACCTTTGGGACTACTTTCATAGCACAAACCAACTACCATGTCACGCACCGTCGTGCTCTAAAAGATCTAAGTGAAGCACATAGAGCAAAATTATCTAGCTCAAAAGATATAAGTGAAGCACGATGAGCATTCTAGCAAATTCATGATGAGTGCATGTCTCTCTCAAAAGGTGTGGAGCAAGGATGATTGTGACACAACAAAAAGAAAAGACTCCTATGATACAAGAGGCTCCAAGAAAAACACATATCATGTGGTGAATAAAAATATAGCTCCAAGTAATGTTACCGATGGATTGAAGACGAAAGAGGGGATGCCTTCCCGGGGCATCCCCAAGCTTAGGCTTTTTGGTGTCCTTGAATTTGGCTTGGGATGCCTTGGGCATCCCCAAGCTTGAGCTCTTTCCACTCTTTATCCCTTTGTCCATGAGAACATCACCCAAAACTTGAAAACTTCACAACACAAAACTTAAACAGAAACTCGTGATATTATTAGCATAAGAAAACAAACTACCACCTCTTTAGGTACTGTAGAAAACTTGATTTCTATTTATATTTGTGCTAGATTACTGTATTCTAACTTTTCCATGGCTAGTACCCCCCGATACTATCGATAGTTTCATCAAAACAAGCAACCAACTCAACAAAAAACAGAATCTGTCAAAAACAGACCAGTCTGTAGAAATATGTATACTTAGTATACTTCTGGTACCTCAAAAATTCTGAAACATTACAATTGTCTGGGAAAGCGGCATATCAACCAGCAGCAAAAGGAATCAACTCAAAATCTCTTTCTGAATAAAAATGAAAAAGAATCTCGTGAGCGAAAAGTTTCTGTCTTTTTCCAGCAGGATCAAACAACCATCACCAAGACTAGTCATAAAGGTTTTTCTTGGCTCAAACACAAAAGACACAATCATAACAGAATTATGATGGTGCGGACGCAAAAAAACAGAAAGCAAAAAGCAAAGATTAATTCATTGGGTTGCCTCCCAACAAGCGCTATTGTTTAACGCCCTTAGCTAGGCATAAGGATTTTAATGATGCTCACAAAAAAGATAGCAATCGGACACGAAGAGAGCATCATGAAACATTTGAAAATCACATCTAAGTCTAACATACTTCCTATGCATAGGCATTTTATAGGAAAACAGAGTGTCAAGACAACCAATAGTTGCCATATGCAAGGAATAAGAAAGAGACAATAGCAATCTCCACATAACGAGAGGTAATTTGGTAACATGAAAGTTTCTACCACGATATTTTCCTCTCTCATAGCAATTACATGTGGGATCATAATCAAATTCAACAAAATAGCTATCACAAAGGATATTATTTTCATGATCCACATGCATGCAAAGTTGACGCTCTTCAAAAATAGTGGGATTATCATCAACTAAAGTCATGACTTCTCCAAATCCACTTTCAATATTATTGCAAATATCATTGCAACAAGTAGTGGACGTAGCAAAACTAGCATCCCCAAGCTTAGGGTTTTGCATATTTTTAGCATGATTGTCATTAATAGAATTTATAATGAAATAATTGCAATCATGCTTTTCATTCAAGGAGCCCTCGTGAATCACTTCATGAATTTCTTCATCACGATTTTCAAATTCATGTATCTCAAGCAAAACTCCATAGAGAAAGTCAAGTGCACTCAACTCACAAGCAATTGGTTCCACATAAGTGGATCTCTTAAAGAGATTAGCAAGTGGGTGAGGATCCATATCACTAGATTTTTAGCAAGCGAAAATGCAAGCATATTGAAGGCACATAGCACACAAGCGAATAGAAAGAAACCGAGAGAAAAGGGCGAACGAAAAAGGCCAACGAAAAAGGCAAACTTTTTTTGTAAATTTTTGTTTTTCAGAAGCGGGGGAGAGGAAAACAAGAGGCAAAAAAAGTAAATGCAAGAGATGAGTTTCCGACACTTACTTGGATGAGTTCTTGACTTGATCCTCCCCGGCAACGGCGCCAGAAATCCTTCTGCTGCCTCTTGAGCTTGTGTTGGTTTTTCCCTTGAAGAGGAAAGGGTGATGCATCACAGGAGCAGTAAGTATTTCCCTTAGTTTGAGAACCAAAGTATCAATCCAGTAGGAGAATCGCGTCAAGTCCAGAGTACCTGCGCAAACACAAAAGAGCTTGCACCCAACGCTATAAAGAGGTTGTCAATACCTTCAAGATTGATTGCAAAGTGAGATCTGAAGGCGAAAAGTGCAACGAAGTAAAAGTGTAAGGCTGAAAATGAGGTGTGAAGTAGACCCGGGGGCCATAGTGCTCACTAGAGGCTTCTCTCAAAATAGCAAATATTACAGTGGGTGAACAAATTATTGTCGAGCAATTGATTGAACCGCGCAAAGTCATGACGATATCTAAGGCAATGATCATACGTATAGGCATCACGTCCAAGACAAGTAGACCGATACTTTCTGCATCTACTACTATTACTCCACACATCGACCGCTATCCAGCATGCATCTAGTGTATTGAGTTCATGACGAACAGAGTAACGCCTTAAGCAAGATGACATGATGTAGAGGGACAAACTCAAACCAATGATGAAAACCCCATCTTTTTACCCTTGATGGCAACAACACAATGCATGCCTCGCTACCCCTTCTGTCACTGCGTGAGATCACCGCACAGTATGAACCTAAAACCAAGCACTTCTCCCGTTGCAAGAATAATAGATCAAGTTGGCCAAACAAAACCCACAACTCGAAGAGAATTACAAGGATATGAAATCATGCATATAAGAGATCAGAAGAAACTCAAATAAGATTCATAGATAATCTGATCATAAATCCACAATTCATCGGATCTCGACAAACACACCGCAAAAGAAGATTACATCGGATAGATCTCCATGAAGATCATGGAGAACTTTGTATTGAAGATCCAAGAGAGAGAAGAAGCCATCTAGCTACTAGCTATGGACCCGAAGGTCTATGGTGAACTACTCACGCATTATCGGAGAGGTCATGGTGTTGATGAAGAAGCCCTCCGTATCCGAATCCCCCCTCCGGCAGGGCACCAGAACGTGCCCCAGATGGGATCTTCCGGAGACAGAAGTTGCGGCGGCGAAAAAGTATTTTTGTGGATCTCTCTCGCAGTTTTGGAATTTTTCTGGATTTATAGGCGGAAGAGGTAGGGCAGACGTGCCACATGGGGCCCACAAGCTTGCTAGGCGCGGCCCCCCTGGCCGCGCCTAGGGGGCTTGTGGGGTCCCCTGCTGGCCCCTGCCTTGGTTCTCATGTCTGGCGCATATCTTCTGTTCCGGAAAAAAATCTTCTCGGAAGTTTTATTCCGTTTGGACACCATTTAAAATCCTCCTCTGAAAAGGGTCAAAAACACGGAAAAAACAGGAACTGGCACTTGGCACTGAGTTAATAAGTTAGTCCCAAAAAAGATAGAAAAGGGCATACAAAACATCCAAAGTTTGACAAGATAATAGCATGGAACCATCAAAAATTATAGATACGTTGGAGATGTATCAATCCTTTACATTCAAAAATTCCTGTGATATTGTTCCCCTCATACATAATTCCATTGGTAATTTGTGTCTTCTCCTTCTAATAAGTTGTATCATATTCCCTTGTGAGCCTTACTCTTCAAGCATGTGTTAATTACTAATGAAGTTTGCGGTATATGTTCCTAAGATGCCCCGATGGGTTGAACCTATGCCTTCCTAAATCAATATGACCCGAAGAGATTTCACGAGTCTTACTCTTCTGGTGGTTTGCTAGATGGTCTTTCCAAGCTACAACCTCATCAAAGGAGAGGAGTAAATGGAAGGTGATGCATTGATGAAGTGGGAGTCGACCTTGAACTTTGTGTTCATGCCCATGTAAACGACTTTGATCCTACGATCGAAACTCTCATATCAATGATCATTCATTATGTGGTTTAATCTGGTATCTGTGATCTTGTCCTTTGCAATCGTGTTTCCGAACTTGTTGTCCTACCTTTATTTCATTCTCAGATGAGTTAGAGTACATGTCTTCTTCAAATCAATACATTGGTTCAAGCCTTAATGTTGATCGACCTCCGAGTAATATCCCTTGTAGCTCAAGGATATCACAGAGCTACATTACTTCTTGTGAGCTCCTCCTCAAGTATGATAATTCCATTAGTTCCAGTTATCCTTGTGTTTTGAGTTATTGGACATGCAAGTACATCGATAACTGAATCGAGTACGCATTGCGATCCAACAACTCATAGTAATCTTCTTTGCTTACGAGTTTGTACCCGATCATGTCATCCCAAGCTGTTAAGGTACATCACCATCGTAATGTTGGAGCTTGACCATGCTATCTATGCCCTCCATGTCTGGAACACATTTCTAACTGTGTGTTAAGCTCACATCGAACTTTCCACCTCATAATTGGTTGTTTTGAAAGGCAATTTTTATTCTGAGCTAGCAGTCTTATGTATGGTTCTGACAACCTTTCGCTTCATTATTCCCTTGCTTGATGTCATTGCTGAACGATTACATCTTCATGCAACTTCTCGACAAATGTGTGGTGATCATCATCAGCATTCTGAACTCTTCCAGGGTATCAATCAGATTCTTGATGGTAAGAACTACCATCCTTACCCCTCGATGATTTGTATTATCATCGACATCCTTGTTGCCTCCCCTCCAACACAAACGTGTTCGTGTTTTGTGTTGTCCTTTGAGTTCCTTGCTAATTCAGCTTATGTTACCTTCTACCCTGGAGTATTACCAACTTTTATTTCAAGAATGTTGTGAGAATTGTTACACCTCTTAAATATTTTTTCTTGATATAGTAATACTTCTCGCCATCACCAACTATTTCTTGGTCCCGTGTTGTTTCAAACCGGAATACCAACAAGTGAACTTTGATGTGTGATCCCAATACTTCTGGCAAACCTATTGCCTTGAAGTTAATAACTAATTGCTTCATTCTTGTTGTGTTGATTGTTGACTCATCACTTTAGCATTGGTCATGCTACTCATTCCGTATTTTTGGGTGCACCCTTCGACCAATTTTTAATTGTTGATGTTCCCTCGAGCATACATCATCATGTCATTTGATCCGACAAATGCTATCTCCTTGATATTACAAATTTTGGAAATTCATCCCTATAAAAATCTTTTGGGGTTGTTTTTGAGCCCATCATCCACACCGTCAACTTTCTCCTTGTTTGATAATGAAACTCTTGAAAACATTATCTTCGTGCCTAGCTCACGAAGAATATGTTTGATAGTAGAAATGTTTTCCCAAAGTTCATGTACATTCTTACCGTCGTGAATACGAGGAAGTTTTGTTCCACTTCCTCTCTGGCCATCCCAAATCATTCATGCATGTGCGAAGTGTTATATGTTTTGAAGATTTGTTATCTTCACTTCGTATATTTTCTCTTAGCATCCCAAGCCACTGACAGATTTGATCAAGGAAAAGATGTTCCTTCATAAGAGCTAATCGAGGCTTACTCAACGATCTCGATATCCTCGATGAGGGTCCTCAAATCAGAACTCGGTTGCATTGTGATGTAAGAATTCCACGTGGGCATGAATGTGTTGGCATCGGTTCATGTGTCTTACAATCCAGCTCATGATTCAAGACTTGCTCTGTAGTTCATATCCTGAGAATCTCGCATCTTCATCTTTTCTTCTCAAGCATCTTGAGTCTGATGTGTCCCGACACCAAGCAGATCTGAATCTCGGGCAGATATGATGGTTGGAACATTTCCCAATAATTGTAACTTTGGTCTTTAGGTAAACTGGTATGGTGCTATCTTGTCCAAAACACCGAGCCGAAGGACCTATTGTTATAAATTCTTCCATATGTAAGGTTAGCCATTCTACCATGCGGAAACTATATGACTTATTTCATAAGTTGATCCTCATGGATCCTCTTTGTGTACCCATTGGTCCGGCCTTTACCCGATGACCATGACGATGCTACCCCGAAGTATGGATGTGGTACTTAAAATTTCAACAGGAACATTGGAAGGGCAATGCTAAATTGTTCTTGATCGATTATTCGACTCGTATGGTATGGGTAAAAATCATGATTCTTCTTGCCTCTTTATCAAAATGGTTATGTAGTTGATGAACTATCATGTATATCGATGACCCACAAGTATAGGGGATCAATCATAGTCCTTTCGATAAGTAAGAGTGTCGAACCCAACGAGGAGCAGAAGGCTCTGATAAACGGATTTCAGCAAGGTAATAACTGCAAGCACTGAAAGTAGCGGTAACAAGTGATTTTGTAGCGAGGTGAAATGTAGCAAGCAAAGAGTAACAAGTAACAAGTAGTAGCAACGGTGCAGCAAGTGGCCCAATCCCTTTTGCAGCAAGGGACAAGCCTGAACAAAGTCTTATAGGAGGAAAAACGCTCCCGAGGACACACGGGAATTTCTGTCATGCTAGTTTCATCATGTTCATATGATTCGCGTTCGTTACTTTGATAGTTTGATATGTGGGTGGACCGGCGCTTGGGTACTGCCCTTACTTGGACAAGTATCCCACTTATGATTAACCTCTATCGCAAGCATCCGCAACTACAAAAGAAGAATGAAGAGAAAGTCTAACCATACCATTAAACTAGTGGATCCAAATCAGCCCCTCACGAAGCAACGCATAGACTGGGGTTTAAGCTTCTGTCACTCCAGCAACCCATCATCTACTTACTACTTCCCAATGCCTTCCTCTAGGCCCAAATATGGTGAAGTGTTATGTATTCGATGTTCAAATAACACCACTAGAGGAAAAGACAACGTACAGCATATCAAAATACCGAACGAATATCAAATTCACATGACTATTATTAACATGACTTATCCCATGTCCTCAGGAACAAAAGTAACTACTCACAAGACATAATCATAATCATGACCAGAGGTGTAATGAATAGCATCAAGGATCTAAACATAAACTCTTCCACCAAGTAATCCAAATAGCATTAACTACCAAGAGTAATCAAAACTACTAGCAACCTTACAAGTACCAATCGGAGTTGCGAGATGAAGATTGGTTACAAGAGATGAACTAGGGATTGGAGAGGAGATGGTGCTGATGAATATGTTGATGTAGATGCCTCCCCTTCGATGAGAGGAGTGTTGGTGATGACCATGGCGACGATTTCCCCCTCCAGGAGGGAAGTTTCCCCGGCAGGATCGTCCTGCCGGAGCTCTAGATTGGATCTGCTAAAGTTCCACCTCGTGGCGGCGGCGAAACCACGAAAAAGCTCCCTCTTGATTTTTTCCAGACCAGGACGCTTCATATAGCAAAAGAGGGGGGCTAGTGGGCCGTTAGGCAGCCCACAAGCCTACCCTGCGCCACCAAGGGGTGGTGGCAGTGGGCAAGCTTGTGGAGCCCTGGTGGCCCCCCTCCGGTAGTTCTTTCGCCCAGTATTTTTTATATATTCCAGAAAAAAATCCACGTAAATTTTTAGGGCATTTGGATATGTGCGGAATAGTGGACTAGGATTTGCTCCTTTTCCAGTCCAGAGTTCCAGCTGCCTGAATTCTCCCTCTTCAAATAAACCTTGCAAAATAAGAGAGAAAAGGCATAAATATGGTACCACAAGTAATATAACAGCCCAAAAAGCAATAAATATCAACATGAAAGCATGATGCAAAATGGACGTATCAACTCCCCCAAGCTTAGACCTCACTTGTCCTCAAGCGAAAACCATGTTCCATAAACATGTCCACATGTTTGGGGACGAAGGTATCGATAAAACATAATACGGACATGAGGGCATTATGATCACTCATAGGAGTGCAATATATCATAAAGATTCTTATGGGAAAGTAACAATTCCTTCACAAAGCAAAGCATGAAGAAAAAACCTTCTCGAGAAGTAACCAACAATAGTCCATAGTCATTGAAGCAATTGCAATTTATCACAACATCAGAAAGAGTCAAATAAGAGCTTGTAAGGCAAACCCACATACTCAATCATCTCTTTTGTTTTCCACAATTGTTACAACTCACGTGGTACTCATGGTGTCAAAGTTTCAGCTAGACACAGAGGAAGATAGGGGCTTATAGTTTTGCCTGTCAACGGTTAATCTCAAGGGTAAAGTCAACAACAATAAAGCATAAGTACTCAACTCCAAGTTGATATATGAATATAGATCTTTCCCAAGCATGTGACGGTAGCCAAGACAAAGGCAAAAAGGGAATTGGTGAAGATCACCATGACTCTTACAAGGGCAAAAAGTAAAGGTACAAGAAAGGCCCTTCGCAGAGGGAAGCAGAGGTTGTCATGCGCTTTTGAGGTTTGGATGTGTGTCCTCTTAGTGCGGAGGAACGTCACTTTATATTGCCTCCTGTGATAAAGAACTTTATTATGCAGTCTGTCACTTTTATGTCTTCCTCATCACAGGTTCGTACAAAACTTATTTTACACACACTAATAGATCATACATATTAGAGAGCAATTTTTATTGCTTGCACCGATGAAAACTTACTTGAAGGATCTTATTCAATCCATAGGTAGGTATGGTGGACTCTCATGGAAAAACTGGTTGGAAGTTTATGGATGCACAAGTCGTATCTCTACTTGGTGCGGGAGTTTTGGCTAATATGAGGTGGAAGCAATCGTCACATGCTAAGGGATCTCTAATCATATAACATTGTTTGGAACCAAGCAAACACAATTCATTATGTTGTCTTCCTTGTCCAACATCTACTCCTAAGCATGTAATAGTTTGGTGAGTGCTCACAATTGCAAAAAGTGTCTAAGATGATATATTTATATGTAAACCTCTCTTTCCTTATTACTTCTTATTAATTGCAACAATGACTCAGGTCTATGTTGAATTATTCTCAACAAGTTTCAATCATCATACGTGTCATAAGTGAAGTTATCACTTTCCATAAGATCGTCTCATGATCTTTCATGCTATCGTTCTTTTCATACTTTTTTATCATGGCACAAAGCAAAGCCCTTGACTAAGACACTCTTTATTAAATAGCTCGTAAGCTCGAATACATCGGGGGAGAGACAAAAGCAAAAGACTCAAACTAAAAACTAAAGACTTATTCCTCTAAAAGAAGAAATAAAAACTGAAATGGAAAGAACTAAAACAAAGGTAAAAGCAAAAGATATAAAGGTGATACGATACCAGGGCAACTCCCCCAAGCTTGGCAGAAGCCAAGGGGATTGCCCATACCAATGCTTAGTTGTCTTCTGTTGGTGGTGATGGTGGTGTTGTTGTCGGAGCAGTCTTGAGCTTGTCTAATTTCCACTTGAGAAAAAAGTTCTGCTCCCTTAGATCGTCATTTTCTTCCTCAAGTTTCAACACTCTCTGGCAAAGTTCCTACTTACTCTCCTGCAAGAAACGAGAAGGGATAAACAAGGTCTTAGGCTTCTTCCTATGGCAAGGAGGCTTGACTTCTTGAACTCCACATGGGTGTTTGCAGGTTGAGGTAGAGGAGCCTCCTCTTCATTGGAACTCGTTTGCTCCTTCCCTTTGGGCTCATAGTCCTCTCCCTCATCAGTGGTCCAGCCATATGGTTCCAAGTCCCCATAGACCTTGGGGTTAGCAAGGTAGTCAGCCACATAGCTCTCTCCCTCTGAATATTGAGAAGACATCTTGACCTAGATCTGCAGCAGAACAAGCTCGAAACGAAAACAGAGGAAAACTACGCGATACGGAGATAAAAAACCTTCGGGCGACTATATATTGATTTTTTCTGGTCTAGAAGGAGTCCTCTGCAAGAAAACGGAGTCGAGGAGGCACACAAGGTGCCCACAAGCTTGCCCTCCGCCACCAGGGGGTAGGGGGCGGTGGCAGGGCTTGTGGCTGCCTTGTTCGCTCTTCGGACTGCTTTTTATTTTTCTAATTTTCCAAAAATTCCAAAACGGAAGAAATTTCCTATTGGAAAAGTATCGGAGTCCAATATCTTGCCGAAACAGATACATCTTCTTTTTCAAGGTCTGAAACAGGCTGATAAACATCCCTTATGTACTCCTCTGGAGTTATGACATTGATGATATTGGTCTCAACATTTATGGGAGTACCAGAGATGTAATGCTTGATTCTTTGCCCATTTACCACTCTAGGAAAATTTTCTTCCGTGTTATTGATTTTGATGGCACCGAAACGATATACTTCCTCGATAACATAGGGACCTTCCCATTTAGAGAGAAGTTTGCCTGCAAAGAATCTCAAACGAGAATTGTATAGCAAGGCATAATCACCTACATTGAACTCTCGTTTCTGTATTCGTTTGTGGTGCCATCTCTTAACCTTTTCCTTGAACAACCTGGCATTCTCGTATGCCTGGGCTCTCCATTCATCTAACGAGCTGATATCAAACAACCGCTTCTCACCGGCAAGTTTGAAATCAAAGTTGAGCTCTTTGATTGCCTAATAAGCTTTGTGTTCCAGCTCAAGAGGTAAATAACAGGCCTTATCGTAAACCATTTTATATGGTGACATGCCCATGGGATTCTTATAAGCAGTCCTATAAGTCCATAGTGCATCGTCAAGTTTGCTAGAACAATTCTTTCGAGATCTACTGACGGTATTTTGTAGGATCAACTTGATCTTCCTATTACTCAACTCAACTTGACCACTAGACTGAGGATGATAAGGAGATGCAACTCTATGGTTGACATCATACTTAGCTAGCATCTTGCGGAAAACACCATGAATGAAGTGTGAACCGCCATCAGTCATCAAGTATCTAGGGACTCCAAATCTTGGTAATATGAGTTCTTTAAGCATCTTAATAGAGGTGTGGTGATCAACATTTTTAGTGGGGATAGCTTCTACCCACTTAGTAACGTAATCCAAAGCAACTAAGATGTGAGTGTACCCATTGGAACTCGGGAAGGGTCCCATATTGATACGTCTCAAACGTATCTATAATTTTTGATGATTTCACGCTGTTATCTTGCCTTCTTTGTATGTTTTATGTACCTTTTTATATCTTTTTGGGACTAACTTATTAATTCAGTGCCAAGTGACAGTTCCTGTTTTTTCCGTGTTTTTGACTCTTTTCAGATCTGATTTTGGAACGGAGTCCAAACGGAAGAAAAACCCCGAAATGATTTTTTCCCGAACGGAAGAAGTCCAGGGGGCATTTGGGCCAAGCCAGGTGGGCTCCAGGGAGCCCACAAGCTCCCACTCCGCCACCAGGGGGAGGCGGCGGTGGGCAGGCTTGTGGCCTCCCTGGCCGCCCCCTGACCTAGGTTTTGGCCTATAAATTCCCAAATATTCCGCAAAAAATCAGGGGAGCCTCGAAAATACTTTTCCGTCGCCGCAAGCTTCCGTTTTCGCGAGATCTCATGTAGAAACCCTTCCCGGCACCCTGCCGAAGGAGACTTTGGAGTTGGAGGGCTTCTTCATCATCATCATCGCCCTTCCAATGACTCGTGAGTAGTTCACTTCAGACCTATGGGTCCGTAGTTAGTAGCTAGATGGCTTCTTCTCTCTCTTGGATCTTCAATACAAAGTTCTCCATGATCTTCATGGAGATCTATCCGATGTAATCTTCTTTGGCGGTGTGTTTGTCGAGATCCGATGAATTGTGGACTTGTGATCAGATTATCTATGATATATATTTGAGTCTTTGATGATTTCTTATATGCATGATTTGATATCCTTGTAAGTCTTTCCGAGTCTTGGGTTTTGTTTGGCCAACTAGATCTATGATTCTTGCAATGGGAGAAGTGCTTGGTTTTGGGTTCTGCCATGTGGTGACCTTTGCCAGTGATAGCAGGGGCAGCAAGGCACACATCAAGCAGTTGCCATCAAGGGTAAAAAGATGGGGTTTTTATCATTGATTTGAGATTATCCCTCTACATCATGTCATCTTGCTTAAGGCGTTACTCTGTTCTTATGGACTTAATACTCTAGATGCATGGTGGACCACGGTCGACGTGTGGAGTAATAGTAGTAGATGCAGAAAGTATCGGTCTACTTGTTTCGGACGTGATGCCTATAGAAATAATCATTGCATAGATATCGTCACAACTCTGCACAGTTCTATCAATTGCTTGACAGTAATTTGTTCACCCACCCTCTACTTGCTTTCATGAGAGAAGCCACTAGTAAACACTACGGCCCCCGGGTCTATTCACATCCATCGTTTACAACTCCACGTTTACTTTGCTTTGTTACTTTGCTGCTTTCAGTTCTCACTTGGAAAACAATCTATAAGGGATTGACAACCCCTTCATAGGGTTGGGTGCAAGCTTTTGTGTTTGTGCAGGATCTTGAGATACTCCTCCGCCGGATTGATACCTTTGTTCTCAAACTGAGGGAAATACTTACCTCCGTTGTGCTACGTCATCCTCTCCGCTTCAAGGGAACACCAACGCAGAAGGATTCCTGGTGTCATCAACGTAACCATTTCTGGCGCCACTGGAAGGTCTTTTGTGCAGTAGCATAACGGACATCAAAAGCATTTCTGGCGCCGTTGCCGGGGATACACAACAAACATCACATATTATCAAAGCCCCAGACATCAAATGGTTCAATGACAAGTGAATAGTTCATAGGCATCTCTTGATGCTTACTGATGTTCCCTATCCTTTGGCATTCGTCATAAGACAAGACAAACTTACGAGCATCCTTGAAGAGAGTGGGCCAATAGAAACCTGATTGCAATACCTTATGGGCAGTTCTATCTCCAGCATGGTGTCCTCCGTAGGCTTCGGAATGACACTTCTGCAGGATCTGTCCCTGTTCATGTTCAGGCACATAATGTCTAATAACACCATCTACTCCTTCCTTATAAAGGTGAGGATCATCCCAAAAGTAGTGTCTCAAATCAAAGAAGAATTTCTTCTTTTGCTGATAGGTGAAACTGGGTGGTATGTATTTGGCTACGATATAGTTTGCATAATCGGCATACCACGGTGCACTAAGTGAAGTGCGGATGACAATTAACTGCTCATCAGGAAAGCTATCATCAATAAGTAGTGGGTCATCAAGGACATTCTCTAGCCTAGACAAGTTATCTGCTACAAGGTTATCAGCACCCTTTTGGTCAACGACATGCAAATCAAATTCCTGTAGCATGAGAACCCATCTGATTAGAGTGAATGGTGATTTTGGAGTCAACTATGTAAGATCTGAACTTTTCACATGCAAACACGACTGCTAAAAATTCCTTCTCCGTAGTGGCATAGTTTCTTTGGGCACTGTCTAGAGTTTTACTAGCGTAGTGAATGACATTCAACTTCTTGTCAACTCTTTGTCCTAGAACAACACCAACAGCATAATCACTAGCGTCACACATGATTTCAAAGGGCAAGTTCCAGTCAAGTGGTTGAACAATAGGTGCAGTTATCAAAGCCTTCTTTAGTATTTCAAAGGCTTCCTCACAATCCTCATCAAAAACAAAAAGAACATCCTTCTGCAAGAGGTTGGTAAGAGGCCTAGAAATCTTAGTGAAGTCTTTAATGAACCTTCTATAGAAACCAACATGACCTAGGAAACTTCGTATACCTCTGATATCTGTGGGGCAAGGCATTTTCTCAATTGCATCAACCTTAGCCTTATCAACTTCAATGCCTCTCTCAGAAATTTTGTGTCCTAAGACGATACCTTCATTAACCATAAAGTGGCACTTCTCCCAATTCAAAACGAGGTTGGTTTCTTCGCATCTCTGTAAGACTCGATCAAGGTTGCTGAGGCAATCATCAAAGGAAGACCCGTAAACGGTGAAGTCATCCATGAAAACCTCGACGATCTTTTCACAAAAGTCAGAGAATATAGCCATCGTACATCTTTGGAAGGTGGCAGGTGCATTGCATAAGCCAAAAGGCATACGCCTATAGGCAAATGTACCGAAATGGCAGGTGAAAGTGGTTTTCTCTTGATCAGATTGTGCAACAGGTATCTGCGAGAAACCTGAATAACCGTCTAGAAAGCAGAAGTGTGTGTGCTTTGATAGCCTTTTTAGCATTTGGTCGATGAACGGCAAAGGATAATGATCTTTCCTGGTTGCCTTGTTCAGTTTCCGGAAGTCTATCACCATTATATAGCCGGTAATAATCCTTTATGGGATTAGTTCATCCTTATCATTAGGAATGACGGTGATACCTCCCTTCTTAGGTACGCAATGTACTGGACTTACCAAATCACTATGAGTAAGAGGACAAATGATTCATGCTTCCAAAAGCTTTAATATTTCTTTTCTAACGACCTCTTTCATCTTAGGATTTAATCTCCTTTGATGATCAGCAACTGGTTTAAAGTCAGGATCGGTTTTAATCATGTGCTAACATAGAGTAGGACTCATACCCTTAAGATCATCAAGAGTATATCCAATAGCAGCGCGGTGCTTCCTCAAAGTTTTTAGTAACTTATTCTCTTCGCGCTCTGAGAGGAGAGCACTAATAATGACAGGATATATCCCCTTCTCAGCAAGATAGGCATACTTAAGAGTATCAGGCAACTGTTTAAGCTCGAACACAGGATCACCCTTTGGTGGGGGAGGATCCCCAAGCAGTTCAACACGCAAATTATTCTTGAGAACAGGATATTGTTCTAAGATAATTTTATCTATCTCATCTCTCTCCTCCATATGCATATAATTTTCATGCTCAAGCAGATATTGCTCTAAAGGATCCATAGGAGGTACGGCAATAGAGGCAAGAGCAATGATTTCATCCCTACCAGATGACTCTCTTTCATGGGTTTGTCTTCCAAACTTGGAGAAGTTAAATTCATGAGACACACCCTCGAAACTTACTGTGACAGTCTGCTTAATGCAATCAATGTGAGCATTGACAGTGTTGAGAAAGGGTCTACCAAATATGATGGGACGAAAGCTATCTTGTGCAGTACCAAGGACGAGGAAATCAGTAGGATACTTCCTCTTACCACACAGGACTTCTACGTCTCTCACAATTCCCAGAGGGCAAATACTGTCTCTATTAGCTAGCGTAATAGTGACATCAATGGCTTCTAACTCAGCAGGTGCAATCTCATCTTTGATTTCATCATATAGAGAATGGGGTATTGCACTAACACTAGCTCCCATATCACATAAACCATGGTAACAGTGATCTCCTATCTTAACAGAAACAACGGGCAGGCCAACTACAGGTCTGTGTTTGTCTTTCGCGTGAGGTTTAGCAATTCTAGCAGAGTCCTCACAGAATTAGATAACATGCCCATCTATGTCTTCGACTAAGAGATCTTTGATAATAGCAACACTAGGTTCAACTCTAATCTCCTCAGGGGGTGCAAGTGGTCTAATGTAACCCCTACGTATCACAGTTGGAGCTTTAGAATAATCCTTTATCCTAGCAGGGTATGGTGGTTTCTCAGTGTAAGGACGAGGAACAACAAGATCACTAAAAGCTTTCTACCGGAGGATGATATTTAAACCAATTCTCTTTGGGAAGATCAACATGAGCAGCAAAAGATTCACATAGAGAAGCTACTATCTCAGAGTCAAGTCCATACTTAGCGCTAAAATCTCTAGAAGTATTTGTCTCAACAAAAGATTTAACGCAATCAAACTGGAAATTCATACCTGACTCCTTAACTTCCTCCAGCTCCCAATCTTCAGAGTTGCGTTTGATTCCATTTGTGATCAATATCCTTCTTCATAAAAGAACCGGCACAAGAAGTGTCAAGCATGGTATGATCTTCATGAGAAAGCCGAGCATAAAAGTTTTGAGTGATGATTTCTCTCGAGAGATCATGATTGGGGCATGAATATATCATTGATTTAAGCCTCCCCTAAGCTTGAGCTATGCTTTCCCTGTCACGAGGCCAAAAGTTATAAATAAAGTTCCGATCACGATGTACTAAATGCATAGGATAGAACTTTTGATGAAATTCCAATTTCAACCGATTGTAGCCCCATGATTCAGTATCATCACATAGCCTATACCATGTCAACGCCTTATCCTTCAAAGATAAAGGAAAGACTTTCTTCTTTACCTCATCCTCGGGCAAACCTGCAAGCTTAAATAAACCACAAACTTCATCTACATAGATTAGATGCAAGTCTAGATGTGAAGATCCATCTCGTGTGAAAGGATTAGCCAGCAATTTCTCAAGCATACCCAATGGAATTTCATAAAAGTTATTTTTAGTAGGTACCTCAGGTTGAGGAGAAACTCCTCGTGCTTCCATTCGTGGTGAAGATACCCCGAACAAACTCCTCAAAGAAACAGTTTCCATAGTGACACGTGACAATAAATTTCAGCATAGTATATAAATGTTTCCTTACCAATTTCCACTTACCAAAGGCGCTTCACTCCTCGACAACGATGCCAGAAAAGAGTCTTGATGACCCACAAGTATAGGGTATCAATCGTAGTCCTTTCGATAAGTAAGAGTGTCGAACCCAACAAGGAGCAAAAGGCTCTAATAAACGGATTTCAGCAAGTTAATAACTGCAAGCACTGAAAGTAGTGGTAACAAGTGATTGTGTAGCGAGGTGAAACGTAGCAAGCAAAGAGTAACAAGCAACAAGTAGTAGCAATAGTGCAGCAAGTGGCCCAATCCCTTTTGCAGCAAGGGACAAGCCTGAACAATATCTTATAGGAGGAAAAACGCTCCCGAGGACACACGGGAATTTCTGTCATGCTAGTTTCATCATGTTCATATGATTCGCGTTCG
Organism: Hordeum vulgare subsp. vulgare; assembly: GCF_904849725.1. Classification (NCBI taxonomy): domain Eukaryota; kingdom Viridiplantae; phylum Streptophyta; class Magnoliopsida; order Poales; family Poaceae; genus Hordeum; species Hordeum vulgare. Next base: position 85,526,422 of record NC_058520.1, read on the forward strand.
TTACTTTGATAGTTTGATATGTGGGTGGACCGGCGCTTGGGTACTTCCCTTACTTGGACAAGTATCCCACTTATGATTAACCTCTCTTGCAAGCATCCACAACTACAAAAGAAGAATTAAGACAAAGTCTAACCATCGCTTTAAACTACTAGATCCAACACTACTAGAAAAAGGCCTTCTAATGGCGCACCATTTTTTGTCTACTAATGGCGCACTATGGGTGCGCCACTAGCATGACGCCATTAGATTTTTTTACTAATGGCGCACTACAAGTGCGCCATTAGTATCTGGTATACTAATGGCGCACCAGGTAGTGCGCCATTAGTATTGCTCACGGTGCGCCATTAGTATTGCTGACGGTGCGCCATTAGTATTGCTCATGGTGCGCCATTAGTATTGCTCACGGTGCGCCATTAGTGTAGATAGAGGTGCGCCATTAGTATATATCCTGGTGCGCCATTAGTATAGCTTATGGTGCGCCATTAGTATGCCTCCCAGGGCCATATTTACCCATATGCTCTGGCTTACTAATGGCGCACTAGTGTGCTGAGTGATGCGCCACTAGTATAAATATTAGGTATTTATTTTATTTTTTCTGATATTTGCACAGATTACAAAATATATTATTGCACAGAATATAGATAGCACAACATATAAACAACAGATTTATCGAATACAATAGAAGATTAGTCTCCGAATACAATTCATCATATTAGTCTCCGAATTTAAAATACCGAACGAAGTTAGAACATTACAAGTCTCGAGACCGCGAGTAGCGAGTTTGTCTTCATATTACAAGTCGATATATCGACCATCTAAACTACCATCACATATAGAAGTGAGTTGCGGTCATCACGATGAGCATAATCGCAATGAAACTGGTCTTCATCCGGTTCCTCCAACGCCCCCTCCTCTCTCCTGCTAGATAGCGCGCGTATCTAACTTCCGCCTCCGCCCTTGTGGTGTACCCTTTGTAACTGTTACCGCTGAATCGGTGAACCTGTCTCCGACACTCCTCCCAGTCGTTGTAGACTCTGGGAACCTTACCCTTGTACACGACATACAGCGGCATCTCTATGCACTAGGCAAACAAAACGTTAGTAGCAATTCACAGAGACATACAAGTTCATTAAAGTTTAATATTACAACTATAACAGCACGATTCATGGTCCTACTAATAAATAGCATCGATTATATATAAGTTGAACGACTGTCCAAACCAAAGAGACATACCAGTTCATTAAAGTTTAATATTGCAACATGAATTAGTAGCGATTCACGGGAACGTGGATGAAGCCGTCGTCTTTCGTGATGGTCATGAAATTGCGGTAGTTGTCAGCCTGCATTTGTAGCATTGTATCTATCTCACTATTGGACAGCGGAGATCTGAGGTAGAACTGCCCCGAGGTACGAAGGACATCTTGATGGATGATTTCCGCAAACTCCGACTAGATGCGAAAGAATTCTTGTCTGATGTCCGCATGCTGGATTGCCGACAAGCGTGCGGCCCAATCTTTGAGATTATTTGGTAGCCGAAGGTGATTACTGTCCCCTATGATCGCCCGCATGTGATGGAGGGCGTAGTAGGCATCCTTCTGACTGCCAGGCGGCTGCTTGACGCAGGCGAACGTCGTATTGCGGGTGAACACGTGCTTGCCGTGCCTGAGACTTGTCCTGCTGAAGGTGCCTCCAGATATGGCGTAGCCGGGAAGAGCTCCATCAAGAACTTTCTTGATATTTGTGTAGTCTTTTTTTGACTGACGGTCCGAGTCGCGCAACGTGTGTCACTACACAAAACACGGAATGTTAGAAAAAAAAGGACGATCAATATCTAAGAAATCATATGTTACGTGGCGATGAGGGGATAACTTACCAGGGAAAGTAAGGCACGAGGAAGTTATCCTTTTCTGAGTTTGCCAGAATGACGCCTTCGAGGTATGAACTCGTGACTTGCCTATCCCCAGCGCTGCCCAAGATCTTGGCACACATATAAATGGGGTCGACTATCACTAGGTCCGGGGTCTTGTCTCTAATGATCCGCATCTCCATACTTAGCGAAAATAGCCGAACGAAGGTGTAGTGCAGCGGATGAAGGTTAAACATAGCGAAGTTGTCAGCAAACCGCAGGACGATCATACCCCCGATGGTGCTATCGACAAAGCCCTTGCCCTCTGGCACCTTGGCCACGAAAACCGGGTATGCCACATTATTCTCGGAGAGACGCCGCTTCTCCAAACAAAGAACATTGTCATGCAGACTCCGCATAGCACCGGTTGCAGCATTGAGCAGATTAGTCGGTAGCATCGGCCTACCCGCCACATGCACCCTCCTCGAGATATCCTTAGGTCAAGGTGGCCCGTCCAGAGCACGGACCGTACTCAGTGCCGGCTGGCTCGCACCCTTGTTAGTCTTTCTTTTCCGTCCCTTCTTCTGCTGATGTAATGGGATCCAGTTCATCTGCTCAGAGACCACCTTCTTGAGTGTGTTGGGGCTGATAATATTTCGCACCTCGGCTATCTGAGGCTCGGTGAAGGCAGCAGCTGGAGGCATCTCCTCAAAACTAAACGCCAGACAACACCTGTTGCAATTGAGTTTCTCCGCGGTACCAGCTAGATCGCGGTCGACTTTTGCAGGGTTGGGTTCTTGAGAAGGAGGCCCCAAGAATACCTCACCGTACCCATGTTCGGCAAAGTACTTATCGACCTTGGTAAATGTACCATCGTCGTCATCGTCGTCGTCCGGAACCTGTGCCATATGCATGTCCGGATCCTGTGCCATATGCATGTCCGGTAGCGTTGCGGCGGTCTTGCCATGGCTTGGCGCCGGCACGACTGGCGATGTTCTCTGTGGGGTGGTGTCCCCCGCCCCCAAACGAATGTGGCTCTTCGGCCAAAGCAAAGGCCAGCTTAAGCAGGCGCTGAGGGTCATCACATCATCTTTGTCGGCCCCAGCAGGGTGGAACGGAGGTAACAACTCGTCGCAGCCTGGCAGCACCCGAACCAGTTGAACCCTATACGTGGTGGGTGGCATCGGTTTACCGTGGAACATGGGGTTGCCCGGTTGAACGATTCTGCCCTTGGAGACATCGATCAAATCGCCGCCCATGAAGTGCAGGAGAGTGCATGGAACGTCGGCGCCGGCGCCCTACGAAAACATGTAGGGCGTCAGGGGATGCCCAGTGAAAGGAAGGAGATGAAGTCATCGGCCGAGAGAGGCTTAGTTACCGTGATGGCGCCGAGCTCGGCTAATGTTGAGGCACCGCCAACGGCGGGCGTGCAAGTGACGGAGGGGCCGCTTGCTGCCGAGGTGCCGGCCGGCGCCGGAGACACCAATGGCGCCGGCGCTGGGGACACCAATGGCGTCGCCTGCGCGTTGTGTGAGTTGCTGGCCGTGAAGCTGGGAATCGGGGGCGGCCCCTGTTGGCCGCCCGCAATCCACGCCTGCAGCCCCTCAATCAAGGTAGGCACAATGGCGGTGATCACCCCTCCCACTTGGTGTTGCACTAGCTCTTGGACCATCTCCGGAATCCGTGCCACTTTTGCCTTGAGTTCTTCAACCTCGCGCGACTGGCTTTCGAAGTTGGTATTTCTCTCCTTTCGCCCACCAGCGTTATAGTATGACGACCATTTCGTGGACAAGCCTTTGCCGGCCACACGGCCAGCTGACGACGGCTTACTGGACTTATCCTTGTTTTTCATTATGTTAAACGCCCTATTTAAATTGGTGTCCCAATGGGAGCTCTGAGACGACCCCGCGCTACTGCTTTCAGTGTCCTGCGGAAGGAATGAACCATTTAGAAATTTGGCTTCATTAATTAGAATGCAACCATATGGAGCTAATTACGTGGGATGTATTCCTTACCAGAACACGCTCAACCGCCCTGGTCTTCGCATCCGTGGTAAGCTCCTTTGTTACTGGGTCCACCTTGTACTGGGCCCTGACATAGTTCCTGGTCTGCTTGTCACCGTATTTCTCGAAGCGGGGTGGTAGTCCTTGCTCGGCACGCTCCGCGTCCTCCTTGTCCCATATAGGTTCCGCCACTCTGTAACCGCCGGGACCGAGTTGGTGGACCCCTAAGTTCAACTCCCACATTTCTTTCCCCCATTGACTTGATTCCGTGGTTGCCTTGCTCTTGCACTTGATCTTGAACTCCATGTAGTCACCTTCGCTGATCGAAGGATTTTTCGCCTTGATCTTCTCATAACTATCACCTTTGTCAATCATTCTCTTCACCACGCTTCTCCAAGTAGATAGGGCCTTGCTCATCTTCGTGAGGGCGGCACTGTTCACTTTATTCCTTGAGAGGCGTGTGTTTGCGACGTCACCGGGGAACTTGTATCGTTCGTGCAGCTTCGTGAAGAGGAGGTTGCGCAAATTCCCTCGGTCCTTATGCCTTAGGTTCTCGGTGTTGATCGAGACAGTGCTCCGGAGAATGCACCCGAGCTGAACCGCGTACCCCTTGACTATTTCTTTGGGCGCCATTGGATACCCGTCGGAGTTCACTTCAGTAAATTCCTCCTTTACGGTGTTGAGCACGTTCGGGCGCCGGTCCTTCCGTTGCCTCTTCGATTGGCTGCCATCTGTGCGTGCGCTGCCATCATCAGTGGTGGCATCCTCGACGGGACCATCAGTGGTGTCATCCCTGACGCCACTAGGGGTTGTGTACTCGAGATTGGTGTCTTCCACGGCGTCCTCATAGCGGTGAGGTTCTTCCTCCATCTCCTGGGACAGCTCCCAGAATGGCTTGCCCGAACCGCCGGCCTCATCGTTGTGGGCCATGTTTCGCTCTAAATAGGAAAAAGTTTAGGGTTTATCAATGCCGAGGCACCCTAGGGTTTCATCATTTAGGGTTTATCAATGCTGAGGCACCCTAGGTTGACTGATATATATGGGTATCTTCTAATAATATACCCTATCAAGAAAAGGGAAGTTGGGCCTAATCACTTGGCTCTATTGCCACCTATGGTTTAATGCAGCAAGAATAAAGGGGCAGTTGATCCTACTTAATTAAGTACTAAGATACCCCGGCCCATGCATTAGTCGCAAGTACCCCATATGTCCTATTTTTAGCAAAGTCATGCTAAAATTCACGAAAAATTTCAGCAAGACCTTTGCTGAAAATAGGACATATGGAGTACCCGAATTTGCCGGAACGGAAGTTAATCGACATTCCGGCAAACTCAAGGGCCTCTCGGGGTACCTGCAAAATCATCACGACACGATGGTCATCAACAAAACCCAGCAAACTAGCACCACAATGCTAACATCTGGATGCACTACATTCCAATATTTATATGGAACTATGAATGTCTACATTTCAACAGAAAGTGCAGGAATGGATGAACTATGAAGATTATGTTCTCCTAGGATACTTCTATGGCAGGCGTATGTCCAGCATGAAACATGGAAGTATCCCAAGATAGAAACAGAGGTTGCTGGTAGAAACTTAAAATGGAAACCCACTGACTGTTGGTTCAACCCCATTGGGAAGATTAATATGCTGAACGTTTGAGAGAGCAGTGAATGAAGACAGCAAAAAAATCATACTGTACAAACAAGATAGTACTACTACTGCTGTACTGTAGAAGGAAAGAAAGAACACCTGCAGCGAATGGGGTCGTCGTAGTGGATCGCTACTTGTCTTGGCTGCATATACACATACATAGCTCAATGTTAATATTGCCTTCTCTTCCGCGAGTAAATTTATTCATCAAGTTGTAAACATCGGCATGTGCACGTGACAAGTATAAACCATACTGCTACATAATTTATTAAATTTATTTGCAAGGAGCAGAGGTATTTACAGTTGACAGTTGATATAACTATATGGGTGCTACAGATGAGTATTGTATGACCAAACTCAAAAATCAAGTTGAATTGCAAGGAGCACGCTGTTTGTTGGTACAGTTTGTAAATTAGTTTTGTTTTCAGGTTAATGTCAACTGTATGAAGATAATGGTTGTTTTCTCTGCTCAATCCGGGGTGGTGTATTTGTCATAAAGGGTCCCTGATTTTAATTTTGAGCCTGAGCGCTTGGCTATCCTGTGAGGTTGATTCTGATGAAAAGTGCTCATTTGTAGGCGTATGTATGCTGATGCCCTTTTGGGAATAAATCTGTAGCCCTTTTGGGTGCTACAGATGAGTATTGTCGCCATGACGTTTTGGGGATAAATCTGTTCCCCTTTTCTCTGTTTATTTCTTCGATGCCTAATTATACAAAGGATTGCCTTTTCTTTATAGCACAGTGGGATGGTGGAGCTTCCTTATTATCAAACAGACTAAGATTAGCTAATTTATTTCAGAATTGAAAGTAATATTACAACATTATGGCCAAGCACCCCAATTACTTAGCAAGAAAATTCTACCTACTCGCACCATTCATCCATCCATCTAGGAAGCAACTAGCTAGCACCACTCATCCATCCATCAAGCAAATCATATAGTACTACCTAACAAGGCTAACATCAACATACACCAACATCCATGTATGTAACTAGAAGCATGAACGAGAGAGGAACAGGGAACAGAGGGATGAACCAGGAACATAGAGGTAAGGAAGAGAGGCTCACCCCAGGCAGCGGTCGAAGCAGAGCAGCAGACTGGGCGGGGTGCAGACTGGGCGGTCGGTGGCTGCCGCCGACTTGCAGGGGCGCCACGCGGCGGGGCAGGGCAGCGGGGTCACGGTCTGGGGCGGTGGCGCAGCTGGCGCCGAGCGCCGTGCAGGCCGAGGGCGCGACGGAGAGGCAGGTGTCCAGGATCTGGGAAGATGGGCGTCCGGCGACGAGAAAGGGCGGCAAGGCGGGCAGAGGCGGTGACGGGACGGCCGACGGCTACGTGCCGGAGGCGGAGGCGGCGGAGGCATAGGCAGAGCAAACCCTAGCGCCGCCAGAGCTCCGTGGGCTGCGTGGACGAAGGTGGGGGAGCTGCTGTTTGGTGGAAAGGGGTAGTGGGGAGGCCGCGGGAGAAGAGAGGAGGGTGCGACCCGGCTTAGGAATGGCGCACCCCGAGCGGTGCGGCATTAGAATTTTTTTTATGTAGTAATGGCGCATGTATATGAGGTGCGCCTTCTCTATGTTGTTAACCTCCGAAGTAGCAGCGCAGTGGTCCGTGGGTTTTGCCTCCTAGCAGGAGGTTGCGGGTTCGAATCCTCTTCCCCCCTCTTTTTTCCTTTTTTTCTATGCATTGTTTTCTTGTGCTGGTTGCACCTTGGTTTGAGAAGTGCCTAGTATTTTTTTGATGTTTGCAAGTAGATGTATAGTATTTTTTTTATGTTTGCAATTAGATGCCTATGAATATCTAGTGCCTCACAACAACATCTAGTGTCTAGTATTTTTTTGCATTGTTTTCTTGTGCTGGTTGCACCTTGGTTTGAGAAGTGCCTAGTATTTTTTTGAGAAGTGCCTAGTATCTTGTGAATAGGTGTTCTAGTGGTAAGTATGCCGACGGCGACGGCGGTGGAGCGGGGGAGGGTGCGGGGGGTGCTCGGCGGCGAGGGGGATCTTGCGAGGGGTGATAGCGATCGAGATGGAGGGGATCGAGATCGAGTGTCCTCATGAATATTCAATATTTTTTCATATTGAATATGAAAAAATATCATCAAATTTAAATACAATCGATCTTAGCTAGCTATTTGTTCACAATCTTCTTGCCCTTATTTTTCGTAAATGGAGTTCTTCTCTTGAACGGACGTCCTTTAGGTAGGGTGGTCCTGCTTCTTCTTGCGGTGTATGCTGGCACTTCATCATCGTCGTCATGTTCCATCTTCGGGTCGCCGTACTTGTAGAAGTCTTGCTCATTGGCGACTCCATCCATTCCGATGATCTTCCTTTTTCCTCTCCTCACGACAACACGACTGGGCTTTGGCGGGTCGGTAATGAAGAAACATTGGTCCACTTGGGAAGCCAGTACCCATGGCTCATTTTTCGCGGTGACGTTTGTGCCCGCGGTCTTGGATTTGGCTTCGGGTATAATCATGGTGGTGAAAAACCGGTCTTCTTTTATGACGCTCTTGGCCCATCTGACACGGAACATCGGGACCTTCTCTCCAGCGTAGCTCAGCTCCCAGATCTCCTCGATCCTTCCGTAGTATCTGTCCTTGTCGTTACCGGTGTAGGATTCCATTGTTACCCCGGAGTTCTGATAAACATCGCTCTTCATGTCCTTTCCCTCGGTGTAGAATGTGTAGCCGTTGGTATCGTACGCCTCATACGTCATCAGGTTGTGCTCAGCGCCCTGTGACAAGGCGAATATGAGTTGTTCTTCCGCGGAAGAATCCTCATGTAAAGGGTACGACAGAAGCTTCTGCTTGAACCAACGCATGAAACATGAGTTGTGCTCCTTGATTATATCTCCGTCCGTCCTCTGTTAACCTCGGTCATTGTACATCTTTTCAATAAAGGTTTTGTGCTCTACGACCCAAGGATCGACCACGTCTATGTGTTGTAGCGCGACTAGGTTTGCTCTTTCAAAGTCGGTGAGTCGACCCTCGAAGTCGACATGCATTTCGCGGTGACCCTCACGGTGACCCCATCCTGTGAGCCTGCCGAGGTGCCTTTTGACGGGCAGACCAACGGGGTTCTCGATGCCTAGATAATTTGTGCAGTAGGAGATGCACTCTTTGGTCAGAAAGCCCCTGGCTATGCTTCCCTCTGGACGTGACATGTTGCGAACGTATCCTTTGATGACACCATTCATCCTTTCGAACGGCATCATGCTGTGCAGGAACGTCGGCCTGAGTTGGATGATATCCTCCACGATATGGACCAGCAGATGCACCATAACGTCGAAGAATGCTGGCGGGAAGTACATCTCAAGCTCGCATAGTATCACCACGATCTCTTCCTGTAGCCTTCTGAGTTGCCTCACGCCAACCGACTTCTGAGAGATGACGTCCAAAAAGTTGCATAGGCCAAATAGCGTTTCACGGACGTGCGCGTCCATGATCCCACGGATTGCAACTGGAAGTATCTGCGTCATCAGCACGTGACAGTCGTGAGACTTCATCCCGCTAAATTTCTGCTTCGCTGAGTCTAGGTATCTTCTTATCTTCCCCGCGTAACCGTAAGGAAGTTTCACTCCTACGAGGCAGGTGAAAAACTGATCGATCTCCTCCTGACTTAGAGTGAAGCACGCGGGAGGGAAGTCATTTCCGGTCTTCTTGGACTTTTTGCCTTTGCGACGACTTTCCGTGTCCTGCTTCGCCTCATCATCATCATCATCATCATCATCATTATTAGCGTGAAGCTCCTCCCTGATGCCCACTGATTTCAAGTCTGCCCTTGCTTTCGGTCCATCTTTGGTCCTCTCTGGCGTGTTGAGCAGGGTACCAAGCAGACTCTCGCACACGTTCTTCATGATATGCATGACATCAAGGCTGTGAGGCACACGGAGGATCTTCCAGTACGGCAAGTCCCAGAAAACAGACCTCGTTTTCCATACCTTCAGCAGCGGCTCTGGCGCTTTTCGCTTCTTTCCCGGCTCTGGCGCCTTTCCCGGCGGTGGGCACTCTTTCCAATTTTTCAACAGCTCGTATATTTCCTCGCCGCTCCTCATAAGGGGGCGTCTTTGGAGTTCGGTTTCACCATCGAACAGATCCTTGCGTTTTCTCCATGTGTCATCGTCGCGAAGCCACCTTTGATGTCCCATGAACACGGTTTTTGAAGACCCGGGATCTCTATCTAGCTGGCGATACATTGTGTCATCCATGCACCTGACGCATCCAGAAAATCCATGGACCACCTGCCCCTCGACATATCCGTAACCGAGATAGTCGTGCACCGTCGTGAGCAGTGCGGCTCTCATAGGGAAATATTCTTTCTCTGCGGCGTCCCACGTATTGGCTGGCGTTTTCCACAACGTGTCTAGCTCCTCTTTCAGCAGCCCCATATATAGATTGATGTCGTTCCCTGGTTGTTTCGGCCCTTCAATTAGCATACTCATGTGAATGTACTTCCTCTTCATGCACAACCAGGGGGGAAGGTTGTATATCCACACAAACACAGGCCAGGTGCTATGTGTGCTTCTCTCGCTGCCAAACGGATTGACTCCATCGGTGCTCGTGCCCAGCACGATGTTCCTTGGATCGTCCCCAAATTCTAGGTATTCGTAGTTCAACGCTTGCCACTCGCTCGCATCCTTAGGGTGACTCAGCATCTTGTCTTTTTTATTTATCTCCGGATCATTTTCGTCATCTTCTCGCTTTTTCTCCTCCCTATCCGCGTGCCAACGCAAGAGCTTTGCTACCTTAGGGTCCGCAAAATACCGTTGCAGACGAGGAGTGATCGGAAAGTACCACACCACTTTTTGAGGAGTTGTCTTCCTCTTCTTGTATCGACTGACGCCGCACACCGGACATATGGTAGACTCCGCATGCTCATCCCGATAAATGATGCAATTGTTCATGCACACATGGTATTTCACGTGCGGTAAATCCAGAGGACACACGATTTTCTTCGCCTCCTCGAAACTAGTCGGGCACTTGTTCCCCTTGGGAAGACGTTCGTGCCAGAATGACATGTTCTCGTCGAAGCATGCGTCCGTCATTTTGTGTTTTACCTTCATCTCCAGAGCCATGAGCGTTACTTTCAGGCGGGTATCCTCGGCCCTGCATCCTTCATACAATGGAGTAACCGCGTCTATCTCCAGTTGATCCAGCTTGGCTTTTTCTCGGGCGGCAGCTCTTGCGTTATCCATCTGCTTGAGAAGCAGCTCTTGAATATGAGGGTCCTGCACCCAGGCCATCGATGGTCCATCGTCGTCTGCTCTGGCATCTTCATCTTCATGATCATGCCCTTCGTCTGCTCCGGCATCTTCCTCATCATCATGTCCGGCATCTTCTACATGATGACTGTGTCCTGGAGATTCTTCGTCTTCTCGCCCGCCCTCGCCGTGGTTGTCTTGCTCATGCCCTTCCTCTTATCTTTCCCGGCCCCCATGGACGACTTCATAATAATCTTCATCACCTTGCCACCGATAGCCATCCATGAAACCACGCAAGAGCAGGTGGTCCCGCACCTTTACGGAATCCGGGTCCATAAGGCTCTTCAGCTTGCATCTTCGACACGGACATCTTATCTCCGTCTCGTTCTATTGAAGCATCTCGGCCTTCGCGGAGCTCAAAAACCTATTCATGATGCCTTCGGTCATCGTGCGGACCATGGTCACCTGCAGGGTAGAGCAAAACGATATTTTAGAACCAAAAAAAAAATTGGCATGACTTTGCCTAAAAATAGGACAAAAAAGAATGCATAGTGCCAAATTCTCGCCGAAACGGAAATGAATCAACATTCCGGGAAAATATTGGCAACTATCGCATTTCAAATACCGGTACCTGCAAACACAAACATATATGCAACACCACAAACATATGCAACACAACAAACATACGTAGATCTAGCTAGGCCATAAAAAGTGCATGTGCATGTTGTTGGAGGGAGAAAAAAGTAGATCTACAACATAAAAGCTTTCCCCTTACTTACCTATCAAAAAAGGTAATTTAACCACTTAATTTGGGTGAATCTATGATGCAAATGAGGTGAGGAGGAGGAGGCACTCGAGACAAGCTTGGAGGAGGAGGTGGAGAGAATGAAAGTGAGGAAAGTGAGTGTGGTAGGTGGCTGTCCAAAATATCTAGCTGGTCCCAGGTTACTAATGGCGCACCACCTACATATGCGTCATTAATAACCCTAAGTTACTAATGGCGCACCTCCTCTGGTGCGCCATTAGTAGTTCTGTAAAAAAAATAGTAGTGGCGCACCACCAACAGATGCGCCATTAGTAACACTGGTTACTAATGGCGCACTTGCTTTGGCGCGCCATTAGTAGTTTGCAAAAAAAACCAAATTTTTTTTATAGTAGTGGCGCACTACTAACATATGCGCCATTAGTACCAGGGGCTGGTGCGCCATTAGTAGTTTTGCACAAAAAATAAAAATAAAAAAAATATAGTAGTGGCGCACTGAGAGTGTGGTGCGCCATTAGTATCCACCACACTAATGGCACACCTCACATGGTGCGCCATTACTATATAGTAGTGGCGCACGACTTGTGTGGTGCGCCATTAGTATCTATTTCATCTATAGCCCTTTTCCTAGTAGTGCAAATCAGCCCCTCACGAAGCAACACATAGACTGGGGTTTAAGCTTCTGTCACTCCAGCAACCCATCATCTACTTACTACTTCCCAATGCCTTCCTCTAGGCCCAAATATGGTGAAGTGTTATGTAGTCGACGTTCACATAACACCACTAGAGGAAAAGACAACATACAACATATCAAAATACCGAACGAATATCAAATTCACATGACTATTATTAACATGACTTATCCCATGTGCTCAGGAACAAAAGTAACTACTCACAAGACATAATCATAATCATGACCATAGGTGTAATGAATAGCATCAAGGATCTGAACATAAACTCTTACACCAAGTAATCCAACTAGCATCAACTACAAAGAGTAATCAACACTACTAGCAACCTTACATGTACCAATCGGAGTTTCGAGACGAAGATTGGTTACAAGAGATGAACTAGGGATTGGAGAGGAGATGGTGTTGATGAAGATGCCTCCCCTCCGACGAAAGGAGTGTTGGTGATGACGATGGCGACGATTTCCCCCTTCGGGAGGGAAGTTTCCCCGTCAGGATCGTCCTGCCGGAGCTCTAGATTGGATCTACTCAAGTTCCGCCTCGTGGCGGCCGTGAAACCACGAAAAAGCTCCGTCTTGTTTTTTTCCACACCAGGATGCTTCATATAGCAAAAGAGGGGGGCTAGTGGACCGTCAGGAAGCCCACAAGCCTGCCCTGCGCCACCAGGGGGGTGGTGGCGGTGGGCAAGCTTGTGGAGCCCTGGTGCCCCCCCCTCCGGTAGTTCTTTTGCCAGTATTTTTAATATATTCCATAAAAAATCCTCGTAAATTTTCAGGGCATTTGGAGATGTGCAGAATATTGGACTAAGATTTGCTCCTTTTCCAATCCAGAATTCCAGCTGCCTGAATTCTCCCTCTTCAAATAAACCTTGCAAAATAAGAGAGAAAAGGCATAAATATGGTACCACAAGTAATATAACAGCCCAAAAAGCAATAAACTAATGTAAGCATGATGCAAAATGGACGTATCATATATCATACTCTATTTTCCTCGGGAATGATATACTCTAATAATTGTGTGTGTGAACACATTTTCCTTTCCATTGGTATGTTTGACCTTTGTTGAATCTAAACTAATATAAGCAGTGTTAATTCCCTGCTTAGGTAATAACCTCGGTATACAACTCTATCAGTAAGACCCTGTTACTATTTTGGATAACATTCCGGTAGCCGCCGGTGGACGAGAGCCTTGCTTATTGGTCCACCTCATTTCAGCGAGCAGGAAAATGGTTCAAGTCGTCCCCCGCCCTTGTTACCGATGTTGTTGCCAACATAACTGACAGGTTATCCTCTAACATGTCTTGCTACCAATACTGTACAAGATGTCATCCCTGTGCCTACTCTCGGCCCACATTGTGGGCCCATAACCCAAAGTTCCACAGGATCGAAACCTGACTCTCCTGTACATCCTTGACTCCAAAGTATCCTTTACATTTGGCTTCGTATGTAATTCCCGAACCACCGTCGAATGGAACGATCACCCTTCGATCCGGGTATTATCCAACATGCTAAAGATGAAGTTCGCATTATTCATGACAATCTGAAGGCTGCTCAGTCTCGTCAAAATATTCAGTATGACCGTCATCATGAAGATATGGTCTATCAACCTGGCGGAAAGTCTTATCTCCGTGTCACACCAATGAGAGGTGCACACCGTTTCGGGATGAAGGGCAAGTCAGCTCCTTGCTGTATTGGTCCTTAAACTGTACTCGAAAGGCATGGAAAAGCGGCTTATCAATTGGAGCTGTCGGCGAACATTTCTCAGGTTCACGATGTCTTCCATGTGTCTCAGCTTCGTCACTGCTTGAAAGATCCTATTCGAGCAATGGATCATGATATGCTTGAACTTCAACAAGACCTCTCTTATAAAGAGCACCCGATCCGCATTCTCGACCAGGATAAATGTCAGACTCGTTGCAAAGTCACCAAGTTCCTTAAAGTGCAGTGGTCAAATCATTCTGAAGATGAAGCCACTTGGGAACGCGAGGATCATCTTCGTGATGAATAGCCCGAGCTCTTTCCTTCTACCTCTAAATTCTCGGGACGCTAGTTCTTGTTAGTAGGGGAGAGTTGTGACATCCTCAGCTATTGCTACAGTAACCTCTGTAATTAAACTAAGTAAACCTATGCTAATGGTGCCACGTCATCGTGGTTGCTACTCTTAAATTCGTGTTAGTTTAAAACGGTTCAAATTAAAATTTAAATAAATAAATAAAGTCAACCGATAATAGTATCAAATGAAATAAATAAATAACTAATAATGTTTGATGTTTGTCAAATATTACTTAAGAAATTTTCCTTTAAGAATTATTAAATTTGAGGGGATTTAGTTTCGCTAAAGTAAAGTAAAACTAAATTTTTTAATAGATAAATAAAAAGGAAAAAACAAAATTTGAAAAATAAAAAGAAAAAGACCCTCCCCACCCCACTGGGCCGGCCTCAACCGGCCCATCTAACCAGCCCACTCTAACCTGGGGGTATAACCCCCCCCCCCCCCCCGATCCCCCTGGACCGAACCCCATCTCCCTCGCGTGACCCCCTGGTTCCCCTCGTCTCCCATCCCTCGATCCCCCTTCCCCCAGATCGAACCAAAGCCCCTATCGCCCCTCGTCACTCTCTCCCTCGCTAGATCCCCCCTGGCTGACGGGAGCCCCTAACTCTTCCCTCGCCTCACCTTCCCCGCGCCCCCCGCCGGACCACCGCCCCTCCGGTTCCCTGCCACACCGCCGCCGCCCTAGCGCTCGCCCCGACCCCGCCTCCCTCCTGCAACGCCCCTCCGCCACGGGGCCCCTCGTCGCCTCCTCCTCGGGCCGAGCCCTCCGCTCCGGCCATCTCCTCCCTCCCCACCGGATGGCGCTATCCCAGCCTCTCGCAGGAACCTCCTCATCGAGCCCCTCCCCAGCCACGACTGAGCCCCCTGCCGCCGGGCACCTCATCCCGCCGCTGGCCCTTCCTGCGGCGCCACCACACTGCCCCGGCACCCTACCTCGCTGTCCCCCATTGACGTCGCCGGTCTCCTACACCACTCCACCATCCTCCTCCGTGCCGCGTCGCCACCCCGGGCCAGGACCGGCCACCTTCGTGGCCCTCCACCTCGGAGCTCCTCCGCCACGTACCACTCGCCGCCCTCCACCGAATCCTCCTCATCGGTCCTCTGCCTCCCCTACAAACGCCGGTGAGGCCTCGGCCAAGCCCATCCGCTCCCCTCACCGCGCCACCTCTAGTCCCCCGTGCGTGCGTGGTTCTATTCAAACCGAGCTGGTTAATGGGGGATTAACCCCTCACCCCCACTAACCCCTCTTGTTTTGTGTGTATGATAGGGGGGCCAAGAACCCACCTCCCTCAAAATTGTTAAAAAATGAAATTAAAAATATTAGTATTTAAAAAACAGAAATTTAAATAAATAAATGTATGTTTAAGTAATAATAATAATAATAAGTAAATATATCATTAGTTATATTAATTAATTAATTAGCTAAATAATGAAATATATAATTTAGTAGTAATTAGACTGGTTAACTACTCTCACTACAATAAATATGCCCATTTATGACAAAAATATAATGACCATGGTAAATTTGTCATAGATTTATGACCAAAATTTACAAAATGGTCGCGGGGTGTCCAAGGAGGGTCCAAACTCTACACCTTTTGACCATTTATGTCAAAAGGTCAAGGTCTGATTAATCAAATGGTCATAAACTAGTGTATCATTATCCATAGTCTTCTTTCGGGTTCTTATTGACCAAATTAGTAAGGTCATATGCTTGAATGGGTGTGACTAGGCAGCCACGTCATCTATTTTACCTATGTGTACCTGCGTGTCGTGCATGCATGTCGATCTATGTTACGTGTGGTGAGCAAGAAAGAATATCTACATTGATAAGTGCGACCCATATCTAATGTCTGGGATTTACTAACATGCATGGCCCACTTTACACAGGGGGGCGCCTAGAATATCAAGAAAACAAAAGAACATAGAGGGATTTGAACACCATACATTTTGTAAAGGAACATAGTTTTCTTTGAATTGTTTGAGGATTCAAATTTGCTTCAAACCCAATTACATCTACAATTATTATTTTTGCTTCAAACCAATTTACATTTTGTTAACTGTAGATGAAATGCGGTGTAATATTTTTGAAGCATTTTGTAGATATTTTCTTTCAATTGTTTGAGGATTTAAATTTGCTTCAAACCACTTTGAAAGGAACATAGTTTGCTGCCAAAAATATTTGATATGTGTTGTACGTGATGAAAAAATACATAAAAGAAACAAACCAAACACAATTACATAAGTTTAATTGTCATTGGTGGAAATATTTGTGGCATCGATCAATGACATGGCACACATCCGTCCATCCATCCGTCCCACATACATCCATCCATCCATCCATCTATCGATCCACATCCACCAACCGCGAAACCCTAATCCATCCATGCACACAGAGAGAGCGAGAGGTCTCCTCCGCCCCCTTCCAGATATCTGTCGCCACCTCCCTCCCACCTCATGGATCTCTCCATTAGCTCCACCTGCGCGATCCTCTCTACCACCCGCGTGATCCCCTCCGCCACCCGGGCTTGCACGGCCTTAGGCCCCTGCTGTGCTCACTGCAGGCCCTCCTCCTGATGGCCGGCGAGCCTCCCTTGCCCCGACTTCCTGTTCTGCCTCGACCGGCTGGCGCGCCGTGATACGTCCATTTTGCATCATGCTTTCATGTTGATATTTATCGCTTTATGGGCTGTTATTACACTTCATGGTACAATACTTATGCCTTTTCTCTCTTATTTTGCAAGGTTTACATGAAGAGAGAGAATGCCGACAGCTGGAATTCTGGCCTAAAAAGGAGCAAGTTTGAGATACCTATTCTGCGCAACTACAAAAGCCGTGAAAATCAACGAGGACTTATTTTGGAATTTATAAAAAATACTGGGCCGAAGAAGTACCAGAGGGCAGCCAGTAGGAGGCCACCTAGTGGCCCTCTGCCCCCCCCCCCACTTTTGCTATAAGGAGGGTTTTGTTCTGGAAAAAAATTCAATAGGAGGCTTTCGGGAGGAATCGCCGCCGCCACGATGCGGAACTTGAGCAGAACCAATCTAGAGCTCCGGTAGGGTCGTCCCGCTGGGGAAACTTCCCTCCCGGAGGGGGAAATCGTCGCCATCGTCATCACCAACACTCCTCTCATCGGATGGGACTCATCACCATCAACATCTTCATCAGCACCATCTCATCTCCAAGCCCTAGTTCATCTCTTGTAACCAATCTCTGTCTCGCGACTCCGATTGGTACTTGTAAGGTTGCTAGTAGTGTTAATTACTCTTTATAGTTGATGCTAGTTGGATTACTTGGTGGAAGATTATATATTCAGATCTTTGATGCTACTCATTACCTCTCTGGTCATGAATATGATTATGCTTTGTGAGTAGTCACTTTTGTTCCTGAGTACATGGGATAAGTCATGCTATAAGTAGTCATGTGAATTTGGTATTCATTCAATATTTTGATGTGTTGTATGTTGTATTTCCTCTAGTGGTGTTATGTGAACGTCGACTACATAACACTTCACACTTATTTGGGCCTAGAGGAAGGCATTGGGAAGTAGTAAGTAGATGATGGGTTGCTAGAGTGACAGAAGCTTAAACCCTAGTTTATGCGTTGCTTCGTAAGGGGCTGATTTGGATCCACTAGTTTAATGCTATGGTTAGACTTTGTCTTAATTCTTCTTTCTTAGTTGCAGATGCTTGCGAGAGGGGTTAATCATATATGGGATGCTTGTCCAAGTAAGGGCAGTACCAAAGCGCCGGTCCACCCACATATCAAACTATCAAAGTAGTGAACGCGAATCATATGAACATGATGAAATCTAGCTTGACAGAAATTCCCATGTGTCATCGGGAGCGCTTTACCTCCTATAAGAGTTTCTCCAGGCTTGTGCCTTGCTACAAAAGGGATTGGGCCACTTGCTGCACCGTTGCTACTACTTGTTACTTGTTACTTGCTACTTACTACTTGCTATGAATCTTACTATCACACAACTACTTGTTACCGATAATTTCAGTGCTTGCAGAGAATATCTTGCTGAAAACCACTTGTCAGATCCTTCTGCTCCTCGTTGGGTTCGACACTCTTACTTATCGAAATGACTACGATAGATCCCCCATACTTGTGTGTCATCAAGACTCTTTTCTGGCGCCATTGTCGTGGAGTGAAGCGCCTTAGGTAAGTGGAATTTCGTAAGGAAACATTTATATAGTGTGCTGAAATTTATTGTCACTTGTTTCTATGAAAACTAATCCTTTGAGGAGCTTGTTCGGGGTATCTTCACCTCGAACGGAAGCACAAGATGTTTCTCCTCAACCTGCTGCACCTACTGAAAACATTTGCTATGAATTTCCTTCGGGTATGCTTGAGAAACTGCTGGCTAATCCTTTTACACGAGATGGAACATCACATCCCGACTTGCATCTAATATATGTAGATGAAGTTTGTGGTTTATTTAAGCTTGCAGGTTTGCCCGAGGATGAGGTCAAGAAGAAGGTCTTTCCCTTTTTTTTGAGGGATAAGGCGTTGGCATGGTATAGGCTATGTGATGATACTGGATCCTGGAACTACAACCGGTTGAAATTGGAATTTCATCAAAAGTTTTATCCTATGCATCTAGTACATCGTGATCGGAATTATATTTATAATTTTTGGCCTCGTGACAGGTAAAGCATCGCTCAAGCTTGGGGGAGGCTTAAATCAATGTTATATTCATGCCCCAACCATGAGATCTCGAGAGAAATTATCATTCAAAACTTCTATGCTCGGCTTTCTCATGATGATCGCACCATGCTTGACACTTCTTGTAACGGTTCTTTTATGAAGAGAGACATTGACTTGAAAATGGAATTTATTGGAAAGAATTAAATGCAACTCTGAAGATTGGGAGTTTGATGAAGGTAAAGAGTCAGGTATGAATCTCAAGTTTGATTGCGTTATATCCTTCGTCGAAACAAATACTTTTTGTGATTTTAGCGCTAAGTATGGACTTGACTTTGAGATAGTTGCTTCATTGTGTGAATCATTTGCTGCTCATATTGATCTCCCCAAAGAGAAGTGGTTTAAATACCAACCTCCCTTAGAAGTCAATGTAGTTAAACCCAATCCAGTTGAAGAGAAAGTCATTGCTTATAATTATCCTATTGTTCCTAGTGCCTACATTGAGAAACCACCTTTACTTGTTAGGATAAAGGATCATTCTAAAGTTTCAACTGTGATACGTAGGGGCTACATTAGAACACCTAGACCCCCTTAGAAAATTAGAGTTGAACCTAGCATTGGTATTATCAAAGATCTCTTATCCCACAATGTTGATGGCCAGGATATTCACTTCTGTGAAGATGCTGCTAGAATTGCTAAACCACATGCCAGAGACAAACATAGGCCTGTTGTTGGCACGCCTGTTGTTTCTGTTAAGATAGGAGATCATTGTTATCATGGTTTATGTGACGTGGGTGCTAGTGTTAGTGCAATACCTCAATCCTTATATGATGAAATAAAAGACGAGATTGCACCTGTCGAGATAGAACCCATTGATGTCACTATTCAGCTTGCCAATAGAGATACCATCTGCCCTGTGGGAATTGTTAGAGATGTTGAAGTCTTGTGTGGTAAAACAAAGTATCCTGCTGATTTCCTCGTTCTTGCTACCACACAAGATAGCTTTTGTCCCATCATATTTGGTAGACCTTTCCTCAATACTGTCAATGCTCATATTGACTGTGAGAAGCAAACTGTCACTGTTGGCTCTGAAGGTGTGCCACATGAGTTCAATTTCTCCAAGTTTGGTAGACAACCTCATGAAAAAGAGTTGCCTAGTAAGTATGAAATTATTTCCCTAGCTTCTATTGTTGTGCCTCCTACTGATTCCTTAGAGCAATACCTGCTTGAGCATGAAAATGATATGCATATGGATGAAAGGAATGAGATAGATAGAGTTATCTTTGAACAATATCCTATCCTTAAGAATAATTTTCCTGTTGCACCGCTTGGAGATCCACCCCCACCAAAGGGTGATCCTGTGTTCGAGCTTAAACAGTTGCCAGATACTCTTAAGTATGCTTATCTCGATGAAAAAGAGATATATCCTGTTATTATTAGTGCTAGCCTCTGAGAGCATGAAGAAAAGAAGTTACTAAAAACTCTGAGGAAGCACCGTGCTGCTATTGGATATACTCTTGATGATATTAAGGGCATTAGTCCCACTCTATGCCAGCACAAGATTAAAACTGATCCTGATTCCAAACCAGTTGCTGATCATCAAAGGAGATTAAATCCTAAGATGAAAGAGGTAGTAAGAAAAGAAATACTAAAGCTCCTAGAAGCAGGTATTATCTATCATGTTACTCATAGTGATTGGGTGAGTCCGGTGCATTGCGTCCCTAAGAAGGGAGGTATTACCGTTGTCCCTAATGATAAGGATGAATTGATCCCACAGAGGATTATTACTAGCTATAAGATGGTGATCGATTTTAGGAAATTGAATAAAGCCACTAGGAAAGATCATTACCCTTTGCCTTTTTATCGACCAAATGCTAGAAAGACTGCCTAAACATACACACTTCTGCTTTCTAGACGGTTATTCTGGTTTCTCCCAAATACCTGTTGCACAATTTGATCAGGAGAAAACCACTTTCACCTGCCCTGTCGGTACCTTTGCTTACAGGCGTATGCCTTTTGGCTTATGTAATGCTCCTGCCACTTTTCAAAGATGTATTATGGCTATATTCTCTGACTTTTGTGAAAATATTGTTGAGGTTTTCATGGATGACTTCTCCGTTTACGGGTCTTCTTTTGATGATTCCTCATCAACCTTGATCGAGTTTTGCAGAGATGTAAAGACACCAACCTTGTCTTGAATTGGGAGAAGTGCCACTTTATGGTTAAATAAGGCATCGTCTTAGGACATAAAATTTCTGAAAGAGGTATTGAAGTTGATAAGGCTAAGGTTGATGCGATCGATAAAATGCCATGCCCCACAAATATCAAACGTATAAGAAGCTTCCTTGGTCATGCTGGTTTCTATAGAAGGTTCATTAAAGACTTATCTAAGATTTCTAGGCCTCTTACCAATCTCTTGCAAAAGGATATTCCTTTTGTTTTTGATGATGATTGTGAAGAAGCCTTCAAAATACTTCAGAAGGCCTTGATAACTGCACCTATTGTTCAACCACCTGACTGGAACTTATGACAACAAACCTGGCGTTAGCTAGATGAATGCTTATGACAACAAACCTTCTCCTGCAACGGCACCAGAAGAATGCTGAAAGCACTCCCCAATAATGAGACTAGAAGAATGTTTTTGATGGCCCACCAGTGCGTGGGTTCGCAACAGTTTTCGAGGGTAGAGTATTCGACCCAATTTGTTGGTTTGCACGACGGGAGGTGAGAGAATACTCTCGAGTATTAGCAACTGAATTTGTCGGATTCAACCACACATGAAAGATTAGTATCTGCAAGGACACTAGTAACATCAAAGTAGTATGATAACAACGGTGTCAAAAACGATCTGTTGACGGCAGACTATTCCTAACGATTGTATCAATGGCGCCTCCGTTGCCGCGTTGGCGGAAGTTGTCAATTCCCGTCAACGGTCAGCGAAAAAGTATAGTAGCAGGTAGCAGCAGTGTAACGAGTAACAGCATTGGCAAGAAACAACAGTAGTGACAGCAGTAGCAAGTAGCAACAGTAGCAAGCGACAGTAATAGCAACAGTAGCAGCAGAGCAACACAAGTAACAACAGTAGCAACAGTAGCAGCAGAGCAAGACAAGTAACAACAGTAGGAAAACTCGTAGGCAATGGGTCTGTGATTTGTTTGGATGATATTCATCATGCAACATCTTCAACACGGAGAGATATGTGGCTATCTCCCGTTCGTCAATGTGATGTAGGCATGCATTCCGTGTGTCGTCATACGTGCTTAGGGAAAAGAACTTGCATGGTATCTATTGTCCATCCCTCCCGTGGCAGCGGGGTCCAAAAGGAAACTACGGGATATTAAGGTTCTCCTTTTAGTAAAGAATCGGACCAACGCATTAGCACTTGGTGAACACATGAACTCCTCAAACTATGGTCATCACCGGGAGTGGTTCCGGTTATTGTCACTCCGGGGTTGCCGGATCATAACACATGGTAGGTAACTACAACTTGCAAGATCGGATCCAAAACACACATATATTGGTGACAACATAACAATTTCAGATCTGAAATCATGGCACTCGGGCCCTAGTGACAAGCATTAAGAATGGCAAAGTAGTAGCAACATCAATCTCAGATCATAGTGGATACTAGGGATCAATCCCCATCAAAACTAACTCGATTACATGATAGACCTCATCCTACTCATCACCGCCCAGTGAGCCTACGAATATATTACTCACGAACGACGAAGAGCTTCATGGAATTGGAGAGGGAAGAAGGTTGATGATGACGATGGCGACGATTTCCCCTCTCCGGAGCTCAAGACGGACTCCAGATCTGCCCTCCAGATGAAGAACAAGAGGTGGCGGCGCCTCCGTATCGAAAACGTGACGAAAACTTCTCTTTTTATTTTTCTAGGACAAAAGGCAACTTATAGAGCTGGAGTTGGGGGCGGCAGGTGTCTGTGGGCCCCACAAGCCTGCCCACCGCCTGCAGGGGGTGGTGGCGGAGCAGGGGCTTGTGGCCCACTGGCCCACCCCCTTAGGTGGAACTTGGCGCAGATATTTTTGATATTTTCCAAAACTTCTCCCCGTAAATTTTCACGACTTTTGGAGAACTTTGATTTCTGCACAAAAATAACACCAAGGCAATTCTGCTGAAAACAACATCAGTCCAGGTTAGTTCCATTCAAATCATGCAAATTAGAGTCCAAAACAAGGGCAAAAGAGTTTGGAAAAGTAGATACGATGGAGGCGTATCAACTCCCCAAGCTTAAAACCTTGCTTGTCCTCAAGCAACTTTGTTGACAAACTGAGAGAGAAAGAAAAACTTTGACAAACTCTGTTTCATCTTGTTGTTGCAACTATGTCTAACTCATAACCAGAATTTCAGCAAGATCACAAGTTAACCACATAAGCAAATGACACAAAGGTCTCACGATAAACTAATATCAATGCCATAATCAGCTAACGAGCAAATAATAATGAGTTTCAAATACCAACACTTCAATCAAAACAAGCATGAAGCAATATGAATAGGTGGTATCTCGCTAGCTCTTTCTGAGACCGCAAAACATAAATGCAGAGCACTTTCAAAGATCAAGGGCTAACTAAACATTGTAATTCATAGCAACGAAGATTCAGTCATAGTCATACTCAATATCAATCAAAAGCAAAGCATAAAAATGACAGAGGTGCTCTCTAATTGGTGCTTATATAAGAGGAGGGTGACTCAACAGGAAAATAAATAGACAGGCCCTTCGCAGAGGGAAGCATTGATTTGCAGAGGTGCCAGAGCTCAAGCTTTTGAAAACAGAGATAATAATTTTGGGTGGCATGCTTTCATTGTCAACGCAATGACCAAGAGTTCTCAATATCTTCCATGCTACTCATGCTATAGGCGGTTCCCAAACAGAAAAGTAAAGTTTTAACTCCCCCACCACCAATCAATCACACTCCACGGCTAGCCGAATCCTCGGGTACCGTCCATACTAACATCAATCCCGGGGGAGTCTTGTTTTACAGTTATGTTTTCGATTTAAGCGTGGAACTGGGCATCCCAAATACCGGCCCCTTTCTCGTGAATGACTGTGAATAAACACATGTCGAGGATAACACTCCTAGCATGGAAGACACCAATAGCCCTCTGTCACCACATGAGCGGTGCGGGCATGCAAAACAGATTATTTCTTGAAGGTCTAGAGAATGGCACATGCAAATTTACTTAGAACGGCAGGTAGATACCGCAAATAGGTAGGTATGGTGGACTCTCATGGAAAAACTTTTGGGTTTATGGAGGTGGATGCACAAGCAGTATTCCCGGTTAGTACAAGTGAAGGCTAGCAAAAGACTGGGAAGCGACCAACTAGAGAGCGACAACAGTCATCAAGATGCAATGAGTTTGACTAACATTGAATGCAAGCATGAACAGGATATAAATCACCGTAAACATGAACGTCATAGAGGCTATGTTGATTTTGTTTCAACTAGATGCATGAACATGCGCCAAGTCAAGAGACTTGAAACATTCAAAGGAGAATACCATCCTATCATACTACATCATAGTCATCTCAAAATCTATGTTGGCAATCAAGACAAACCATTATAAGCTCTCAGCTAAATAAGCATGGCATCAGAAACTATGATCTCTAAGTTGTCATTGCAAATATGGTTCTCTCACAACAAAGCTAAATCTGGGTCGACAAGCTAGTCATATTTACAAAAACAAAATAGATAGAGTTCATACCAGCTTTTCAGTCTTAGTCACTTCATCATATATCATCATTGTTGCCTTTCATCTGCATGATCGAACGATGTAAACGATAATAAGCGTGCTCGTGCATTGGACTAAGATGAATCTGCAGGCAAACACAAAGGAGAAGACAAAATAATATGGCTCTTTAAAAGCTAAACAGGTAAGCATGCAAGAACCACTAAGCATTTAACCAATATCTTCTACCTTGACACAAAGAAAAAGAAAACTATTTACACGGGAAAACTCCCAACAAGGAAAAGAAGAAAGAAAAATATTTTTGGGTTTTCTCACAAGGACACAAAACAAGGAAACAAGAAAACAAAAAGAAACTAGCATGGATAATACAGTGGCAAAGTGTTAACACCGGCTAACAGAGTGAAAGCATAAGCATGAATGTAAAGTCGGTGAGAACACGTACTCCCCCAAGCTTAGGCTTTTGTCCTAGCTTGGTCTACTCCCATGGATGATCCTGGCGAAACCCAAAGTCATAATGGGTGTTATACGGGAGTGCCGCAGCCACTGCCTGAATAGCTGCCTCACGAAGTCGAGCACCAGTCGCCTCCCTCTCATACTCCTCTGCCTCTCCTATGGTTATGTAGTATCTTCGTTATACCTGAAAGTCAAAGAAAGCAGGAGCAGGAAGGGTAATATGGAAAAGATGCCGCCGGTTAAATATCAAGCGGTATAGGAGGGATCCATGATCTCTCTCAAGGAACTAGTAGCGTGTTAGGGTGACACGATCAAGGTAGGCTGTACGGAGAGGAGGGTCTTCTGGACGGATGGATACCCCAACAAATTTGCTAAGCGTGTAGCATAAACTCCACCAAAGAAATCCCCCTCGCTGGCATTTTTATTCAGCCTCCTTGCTATTATAGCTCCCATATTGAAGCTCCTCTCACCTGTTATTGCGCTCTTAAGGATACTAAGGTCGGAAGCGCATAGGTGACAATGTGCACCCTTGCCGTTAATGCACCTACCTATTAAGAGGGCAAGGTAGTGCAAGGCAGGAAATGGATGCTTCCTATGGTGGCTTGCGTGATATCTCTGGTTTCTCCTACAGTTATACTGGAGACAAAGTCTCTGACCGAAGACTAGGAGGATCATTAACACTACCCCCACCGGGATCTTGCATATCCTATTGAAATCCTCCAGATCCACTATATAGATTTTATCGTACAGATCAAACGGTATGGATGATTCACGGCCAGCTAAAAATTTAAATCTACGCACGAAAGAGGCAGTGAGCATAGCATACTGTTCACATTTATCTGAGAGGAATTCTTCTAACCCGACATTGCGGACAAGTGCATCGAACTCATCCTTGAAGCCTGCTTCGATCATGAACTCATCGGAAGGCCATTCACATGGTTGCACCGGTGCGTCCCTCAGTTGAAAAGGTTCGGGCTCCCGAAAGGAGAGACGAGGACCCTTCTTACTTGAGGAACCACCATGAAACTTCCTCCTGAACATAATTTCCTTATGCTGAAATTTTTGAAGTTCAAGAGAAAAGTGAATAAAGACCCACCACACCTTGTAGCAACTACTCCTACTAGTGCCTAGAGACAGTATCACGCGCTAAAACTACTTGGGACCAATTAAAATCAACTTTTCTAGCTCAAGAACAGGGTCACCAAGGTAGCAAGAATACGCGAAGGATAAAGCACTAGAGAAAAAACTAATTGGACCAATGGAGGAGTCACTTACCAAGGAGTAACTTCCCCAAAACGGTTCGGAGAATGGTGCTTTGAGCAAGGAGATCGAAAATCACACCCAAATGAGCAAGAACACGGGTTTGAGCTGAGAAACAATTTTTTCTGGAGGTGGAAGAAGAGGCTGAAGCTGGAATGAGTGGAGGGGGTGCCTGTGGGCCTCACAAGCTTGCACCACACCACCAGGGGGTGGTGGCAGAGCAAGGGCTTGTGGCCCACTCGTCAGGCCCCCAGGCCAGCTCTCAGGCCCAGAAATTTTCAAAAATTCCAGAAAAACTCATACTAAATTTTCAGGACCATCGGAGAACTTTTATTTTCGAGGTATTTTTCTCCGGGACGCTAAAACAGAAAACAAGAAAAACTAAACTATCTCTATCATTTTTCTTCTAAGCAACAGAAAAGGAAAACTCAAAACAGAGGTATGTGACTCTCTGATTCATCCGTTTCATGGTCATCGAAAGAAATCCATCAATGGGGTTGATCAAATCCTTATGACAAAACCTTCTCGAGTCGCAAGAGAGAACGGAGAATTTTCGAATAGCCACTAAGTCACCTCAATGGGGATATGTATCTCCCCAACAAGCAAGTCATAATTCATCTTGACACGAGGAATAGGGATTCAAAGCTCCCAATGAGAATCGATGAAGTCTTTTCGATAGCATTGATGCAATGTACTGGATATCGTTTCTTCGGAAAGTGCACTGTGTGATCATTACGGTTGATGTGGAAAGTGACATTGCCTTTGTTGCAATCTATAACAGCCCCTGCAGTGTTTAAAAAGGGTCTCCCGAGGATGATAGTGTTGGAATTATGCCCTAGAGGCAATAATAAATATAGTTATTATTATAATTCCTGTATCAAGATAATAGTTTATTATCCATGCTATAATTGTATTGAATGAAGACTCATTTACATGTGTGGATACATAGACAAAACACCGTCCCTAGCATGCCTCTAGTTGGCTAGCCAGTTGATCGATGATAGTCAGTGTCTTCTGATTATGAACAAGGTGTTGTTGCTTGATAACTGGATCACGTCATTGGGAGAATCACGTGATGGACTAGATCCAAACTAATAGACGTAGCATGTTGATCGTGTCATTTTGTTGCTACTGTTTTCTGCGTGTCAAGTATTTATTCCTATGACCATGAGATCATATAACTCACTGACACTGGAGGAATGCTTTGTGTGTATCAAACGTCGCAACGTAACTGGGTGACTATAAACATGCTCTACAGGTATCTCCGAAGGTGTTAGTTGAGTTAGTATGGATCAAGACTGGGATTTGTCACTCCGTGTGATGGAGAGGTATCTCGGGGCCCACTCGGTAATACAACATCACACACAAGCCTTGCAAGCAATGTAACTTAGTGTAAGTTGCGGGATCTTGTATTACGGAACGAGTAAAGAGACTTGCCGGTGAACGAGATTGAAATAGGTATGCGGATACTGACGATCGAATCTCGGGCAAGTAACATACCGAAGGACAAAGGGAATGACATACGGGATTATACGAATCCTTGGCACTGAGGTTCAAACGATAAGATCTTCGTAGAATATGTAGGATCCAATATGGGCATCCAGGTCCCGCTATTGGATATTGACCGAGGAGTCTCTCGGGTCATGTCTACATAGTTCTCGAACCCGCAGGGTCTGCACACTTAAGGTTCGACGTTGTTTTATGCGTATTTGAGTTATATGGTTGGTCACCGGAGGTTGTTCGGAGTCCCGGATGAGATCACGGACGTCATGAGGGTTTCCGGAATGGTCCGGAAACGAAGATTGATATATAGGATGACCTCATTTGATTACCGGAAGGTTTTCGGAGTTACCGGGAATGTACCGGGAATGACGAATGGGTTCCAGGAGTTCACCGGGGGGGGCAACCCACCCCGGGGGAGCCCATAGGCCTTTGGGGAGACACACCAGCCCTTAGTGGGCTGGTGGGATAGCCCACAAGTGCCCTATGCGCCAAGGATAAGAAAATCAAGAGAGAAAGAAAAAAAAGGAGGAGGTGGGAAGGAAGGGGGACTCCCTCCCACCAAACCTAGTCCAACTCGGTTTGGGGGGGGAGAGTCCTCCCCCTTGGACTCGGCCGACCCCCTTGGGGCTCCTTGAGCCCCAAGGCAAGGCCCCCTCCCTCCCACCTATATATACGGAGGTTTTAGGGCTGATTTGAGACGACTTTTCCACGGCAGCCCGACCACATACCTCCACGGTTTTTCCTCTAGATCGCGTTTCTGCGGAGCTCGGGCGGAGCCCTGCTGAGACAAGATCATCACCAACCTCTGGAGCGCCGTCACGCTGCCGGAGAACTCTTCTAACTCTCTGTCTCTCTTGCTGGATCAAGAAGGCCGAGATCATCGTCGAGCTGTACGTGTGCTGAACGCGGAGGTGCCGTCCGTTCGGTACTAGATCGTGGGACTGATCGCGGGATTGTTCGCGGGGCGGATCGAGGGACGTGAGGACGTTCCACTACATCAACCGCATTCTCTAACGCTTCTGCTGTACGGTCTACAAGGGTACGTAGATCACTCATCCCCTCTCGTAGATGGACATCACCATGATAGGTCTTCGTGCGCGTAGGAAAATCTTTGTTTCCCATGCGACGTTCCCCAACAGTGGTATCAGAGCTAGGTTCATGCGTAGATGTCTTCTTGAGTAGAACACAAAAGTTTTTATGGGCGGTGATGTGCGTTTTGCTGCCCTCCTTAGTCTTTTCTTGATTCCGCGGTATTGTTGGATTGAAGCGGCTTGGACCGACATTACTCGTACGCTTACGAGAGACTGGTTTCATCGTTACGAGTAACCCCCTTTGCTCAAAGATGACTGGCAAGTGACGGTTTCTCCAACTTTAGTTGAATCGGATTTGACCGAGGAGGTCCTTGGATGAGGTTAAATAACAACTCATATATCTCCGTTGTGGTGTTTGCGTAAGTAAGATGCGATCCTACTAGATGCCCTTGGTCACCACGTAAAACATGCAACAACAAAATTAGAGGACGTCTAACTTGTTTTTGCAGGGTATGCTTGTGATGTGATATGGCCAACGATGTGATGTGATATATTGGATGTATGAGATGATCATGTTGTAATAGAAATATCGACTTGCACGTCGATGGTATGGCAACCGGCAGGAGCCATAGGGTTGTCTTTATACTAACGTTTGTGCTTGCAGATGCGTTTACTATTTTGCTAGGATGTAGCTTTGGTAGTAATAGCATGAGTAGCACGACAACCCCGATGGCAACACGTTGATGGATGATCATGGTGTGGCGCCTGTGACAAGAAGATCGTGTCGGTGCTTTGGTGATGGAAATCAAGAAGCACGTGATGATGGCCATATCATGTCACTTATGAATTGCATGTGATGTTAATCCTTTTATGCACCTTATTTTGCTTAGGACGACGGTAGAATTATGAGGTGATCTGTCACTAAAATTTCAAGACGAAATTGTGTTCTCCCCGACTGTGCACCGTTGCTACAGTTCGTCGTTTCGAGACACCACGTGATGATCGGGTGTGATAGACTCAACATTCACATACAACGGGTGCAAAACAGTTGCGCACGCGGAACACTCGGGTTAAGCTTGACGAGCCTAGCATGTGCAGACATGGCCTCGGAACACATGAGACCGAAAGGTCGATCATGAATCATATAGTTGATATGATTAGCATAGGGATGCTTACCACTGAAACTATACTCAACTCACGTGATGATCGGACTTGGGATAGTGTAAGTGGATCATGAACCACTCAAATGACCAGAGAGATGTACTTTTTGAGTGGGAGTTTAGCATATAATTTGATTAAGTTGAACTCTAATTATCTTGAACATAGTCTAAGTCCACTTTGAATATATTTGTGTTGTAGATCATGGCTCACGCGACAGTCATCCTGAATTTTAATACGTTCCTAGAGAAAGCTAAGTTGAAAGATGATGGAAGCAACTTTGTAGACTGGGCTCGTAATCTTAAGCTAATCTTACAAGCTGGAAAGAAGGATTATGTCCTTAATGCTGCGCTAGGAGATGAACCACCCGCTACGGCTGATCAAGATGTTAAGAACGCTTGGTTAGCACGTAAGGAGGACTACTCAATAGTTCAATGTGCAGTCTTGTATGGCTTAGAACCGGGACTTCAACGTCGCTTTGAGCGTCATGGAGCATTTGAGATGTTCCAGGAGTTGGAGTTTATCTTTCAGAAGAATGCCCGGATCGAGAGGTATGAGACCTCCGATAAATTCTATGCTTGCAAGATGGAGGAAAACTCGTCTGTCAGTGAACATGTGCTCAAAATGTCTGGGTACTCAAACCGTCTAGCTGAGCTGGGGATTGAACTCCCGCAAGAAGCTATCACTGACAGAATCCTTCAATCACTGCCGCCAAGCTACAAAGGCTTTGTGTTGAACTACAACATGCAAGGGATGAACAAGTCTCCCGGCGAGTTGTTTGCGATGTTGAAAGTCGCAGAGTCTGAACGCCGTAAAGAGCATCAAGTGTTGATGGTGAATAAGACCACTAGTTTCAAGAGAAACGGCAAAGGCAAGAAGGGCAATTCGAAGAAGAGCGGCAAGCCTGTTGCCAATCCGCCGAAGAAACCCAAGGCTGGACCTAAGCCTGAAACAGAGTGCTACTATTGCAAGGGTATGGGTCACTGGAAGCGCAATTGCCCCAAGTATCTGGCAGATAAGAAGGCGGGCAAAGAAAAATCAGGTATATTTGATATACATGTTATTGATGTGTACTTAACCGGCTCTCGTAGTAGTGCCTGGGTATTCGATACCGGTTCTGTTGCTCATATTTGCAACTCGAAACAGGAACTGCGGAATAGACGAAGGCTGACGAAAGATGAAGTGACGATGCGCGTAGGAAATGGTTCCAAGGTTGATGCAATCGCCGTCGGCACAGTGTCACTTCAGCTACCGTCGGGATTAGTGATGAACTTAAATCATTGTTATTTAGTGCCTGCATTGAGCATGAACATTATATCTGGATCTTGTTTATTGCGAGACGGTTACTCTTTTAAGTCAGAGAATAATGGTTGTTCTATTTCTATGAGTAACATCTTTTATGGTCATGCACCGAATGTGAGAGGATTGTTCATATTGAATCTTGATAGCGATACGCATAGACATAACATTGAGACCAAAAGAGTTAGAGTAAACAATGATAGCGCCATATTTTTGTGGCACTGCCGCTTGGGTCATATTGGTGTAAAGCGCATGAAGAAACTCCATGCTGATGGACTTTTGGAGTCACTTGACTTTGATTCACTTGACACGTGCGAACCATGCCTCATGGGCAAGATGACTAAGACTCCGTTCTCCGGAACAATGGAGCGTGCAAGTGACTTATTGGAAATCATACATACCGATGTGTGTGGTCCAATGAGCGTGGAGGCACGCGGTGGATATCGTTATTTTCTCACCTTCACTGACGATTTGAGTAGGTATGGTTATGTCTACTTGATGAAGCACAAGTCTGAAACATTTGAAAAGTTCAAGCAATTTCAGAGTGAAGTGGAAAATCATCGTAACAAGAAGATCAAGTTCCTGCGGTCTGATCGTGGGGGTGAATATCTGAGTTTCGAGTTTGGTGATCACTTAAGAAAATGTGGAATTGTTTCACAGTTGACACCGCCTGGAACACCACAGCGTAATGGTGTGTCCGAACGTCGTAATCGTACTTTGTTAGATATGGTGCGATCTATGATGTCTCTTACTGATTTACCATTATCATTTTGGGGTTATGCATTAGAAACAGCTGCATTCACTTTAAATAGGGCACCATCAAAATCCGTTGAGACGACACCATACAAACTGTGGTATGGCAAAAGGCCAAAGTTGTCGTTTCTTAAAGTTTGGGGATGTGATGCTTATGTCAAAAAGCTTCAGCCTGAAAAGCTGGAACCCAAAGCGGAAAGGTGCGTCTTCATAGGTTACCCAAAAGAGACAGTTGGGTACACCTTCTATCTCAAATCCGAGGGCAAAGTGTTTGTTGCTAAAAACGGAGCTTTTCTCGAGAAGGAGTTTCTCTCGAGAGAATTGAGTGGGAGGAAGATAGAACTTGACGAGGTTGTCGAACCTCTCATCCCTCTGGATGGTGGCGCAGGGCAAGGGGAAGCCTCTGTCGTTGCAACGCCGGTTGAGGAGGAAGTTAATGATGATGATCATGAAACTCCAGTTCAAGTTTCTATTGAACCACGCAGGTCGACGAGATGACGCGCTGCTCCAGAGTGGTACGGTAATCCCGTCTTATCAATCATGTTGTTAGACAACAATGAACCTGCAAATTATGAAGAAGCAATGGTGGGCCCAGATTCCAACAAATGGCTAGATGCCATGAAGTCCGAGATAGGATCCATGTATGAGAACAAAGTGTGGACTTTGGAGATACTACCTGAGGGCCGCTAGGCTATTCAGAACAAATGGATCTTTAAGAAGAAGACGGACGCTGACGGTAATGTGACCGTTTATAAAGCTCGACTTGTGGCAAAGGGTTTTTCACAAGTTCCAGGAGTTGACTACGATGAGACTTTCTCACCCGTAGCGATGCTTAAGTCTGTCAGAATCATGTTAGCAATAGCTGCATTTTTCGATTATGAAATCTGGCAGATGGATGTCAAAACGGCGTTCCTTAACGGTTTCCTTAAGGAAGAGTTGTATATGATGCAACCCGAAGGTTTTGTCAATCCTAAGAATGCTAACAAGGTGTGCAAGCTCCAGCGATCCATTTATGGACTGGTGCAAGCATCTCGGAGTTGGAACAAACGCTTTGATGAGGTGATCAAAGCATTTGGGTTTATACAAGTGGTTGGAGAATCTTGTATTTAGAAGAAAGTGAGTGGGAGCTCTGTGGCGTTTCTAATATTATATGTGGATGACATATTACTGATTGGAAACAACGTAGAGCTTTTGGAGAGCATAAAAGGTTACTTGAATAAAAGTTTCTCTATGAAGGACCTAGGAGAAGCTACTTACATTCTAGGCATTAAGATCTATAGGGATAGATCAAAACGCCTGATAGGACTTACACAAAGCACATACCTTGATAAAGTTTTGAAAAGGTTCAAAAAGGAACAGTCCAAGAAAGGGTTCTTGCCAGTTTTACAAGGTACAAGATTGAGTAAGACTCAGTGCCGAGCAACTGATGAAGATAGAGAGCATATGCGCTCCGTCCCCTATGCTTCAGCCATAGGTTCTATCATGTATGCGATGTTGTGCACTAGACCGGATATCCTGAAGTACCTGAAAAGGACTAAGGAGATGTTTCTCATGTATGGAGGTGACGAAGAGCTCGCCGTAAAAGGTTACGTCGATGCAAGCTTTGACACAGATCCGGACGACTCTAAGTCGCAAACCGGATACGTATTTATTCTTAATGGGGGTGCAGTAAGCTGGTGCAGTTCCAAGCAAAGCGTCGTAGCAGATTCTACATGTGAAGCGGAGTACATGGCTGCCTCGGAGGCGGCTAAGGAGGGTGTCTGGATGAAGCAGTTCATGACGGATCTTGGAGTGGTGCCAAGCGCACTGAATCCAATAACCTTGTTCTGTGACAACACTGGTGCCATTGCCTTAGCAAAGGAACCACGGTTTCACAAGAAGACCAGACACATCAAACGACGCTTCAACCTCATCCGCGACTACGTCGAGGAAGAGGACGTAAATATATGCAAAGTGCACACGGATCTGAATGTAGCAGACCCGCTGACTAAACATCTTCCACGGCCAAAACATGATCGACACCAGAATTGTATGGATGTTAGATTTATTACAATGTAATTCACATGGTGATGTGAGGGCTAGATTATTGACTCTAGTGCAAGTGTGAGACTGTTGGAATTATGCCCTAGAGGCAATAATAAATATAGTTATTATTATAATTCCTGTATCAAGATAATAGTTTATTATCCATGCTATAATTGTATTGAATGAAGACTCATTTACATGTGTGGATACATAGACAAAACACCGTCCCTAGCATGCCTCTAGTTGGCTAGCCAGTTGATCGATGATAGTCAGTGTCTTCTGATTATGAACAAGGTGTTGTTGCTTGATAACTGGATCACGTCATTGGGAGAATCACGTGATGGACTAGACCCAAACTAATAGACGTAGCATGTTGATCGTGTCATTTTGTTGCTACTGTTTTCTGCGTGTCAAGTATTTATTCCTATGACCATGAGATCATATAACTCACTGACACCGGAGGAATGCTTTGTGTGTATCAAACGTCGCAACGTAACTGGGTGACTATAAACATGCTCTACAGGTATCTCCGAAGGTGTTAGTTGAGTTAGTATGGATCAAGACTGGGATTTGTCACTCCGTGTGATGGAGAGGTATCTCGGGGCCCACTCGGTAATACAACATCACACACAAGCCTTGCAAGCAATGTAACTTAGTGTAAGTTGCGGGATCTTGTATTACGGAACGAGTAAAGAGACTTGCCGGTGAACGAGATTGAAATAGGTATGCGGATACTGACGATCGAATCTCGGGCAAGTAACATACCGAAGGACAAAGGGAATGACATACGGGATTATACGAATCCTTGGCACTGAGGTTCAAACGATAAGATCTTCGTAGAATATGTAGGATCCAATATGGGCATCCAGGTCCCGCTATTGGATATTGACCGAGGAGTCTCTCGGGTCATGTCTACATAGTTCTCGAACCCGCAGGGTCTGCACACTTAAGGTTCGACGTTGTTTTATGCGTATTTGAGTTATATGGTTGGTCACCGAATGTTGTTCGGAGTCCCGGATGAGATCACGGACGTCACGAGGGTTTCCGGAATGGTCCGGAAACGAAGATTGATATATAGGATGACCTCATTTGATTACCGGAAGGTTTTTGGAGTTACCGGGAATGACGAATGGGTTCCGGGAGTTCACCGGGGGGGCAACCCACCCCGGGGAAGCCCATAGGCCTTTGGGGAGACACACCAGCCCTTAGTGGGCTGGTGGGACAGCCCACAAGTGCCCTATGCGCCAAGGATAAGAAAATCAAGAGAGAAAGAAAAAAAGGAGGAGGTGGGAAGGAAGGGGGACTCCCTCCCACCAAACCTAGTCCAACTCAGTTTTGGGGGGGGGGGGAGAGTCCTCCCCCTTGGACTCGGCCGACCCCCTTGGGGCTCCTTGAGCCCCAAGGCAAGGCCCCCTCCCTCCCACCTATATATACGGAGGTTTTAGGGCTGATTTGAGACGACTTTTCCACGGCAGCCCGACCACATACCTCCACGGTTTTTCCTCTAGATCACGTTTCTGCGGAGCTCGGGCGGAGCCCTGCTGAGACAAGGTCATCACCAACCTCCGGAGCGCCGTCACGCTGCCGGAGAACTCTTCTACCTCTCTGTATCTCTTGCTGGATCAAGAAGGCCGAGATCATCGTCGAGCTGTACGTGTGCTGAACGCGGAGGTCCCGTCCGTTCGGTACTAGATCGTGGGACTGATCGCGGGATTGTTCGCGGGGCGGATCGAGGGACGTGAGGACGTTCCACTACATCAACCGCGTTCTCTAACGCTTCTGTTGTACGGTCTACAAGGGTACGTAGATCACTCATCCCCTCTCGTAGATGGACATCACCATGATAGGTCTTCGTGCGCGTAGGAAAATCTTTGTTTCCCATGCGACGTTCCCCAACAGATAGCCATGGCATCGTCCTCGGGAAT
Organism: Hordeum vulgare subsp. vulgare; assembly: GCF_904849725.1. NCBI lineage: Eukaryota > Viridiplantae > Streptophyta > Magnoliopsida > Poales > Poaceae > Hordeum > Hordeum vulgare. Next base: position 85,562,391 of record NC_058520.1, read on the forward strand.
ATCCAAGATAACAAAGTCTGTTAAGATAGTGGTATTAGCAACCACAACAGGCACATCCTCGCAAATGTGGATAGGGAAAGCAGTTGATTTGTCGGCCATTTGCAGAGAAATTTCAGTGGGTGTCAACTTATCCAACTCAAGTCTACGATAAAGAGAGAGCGGCATAACACTAACACTGGCTCCAAGGTCACATAAGGCAATTCTTACGTAGTTTCCTTTAACAGAGCAAGGTATAGTGGGCACTCCGGGATCACCAAGTTTCTGAGGAGTTCCACCTTTAAAAGTGTAGTTGGCAAGCATGGTGGAGATCTCAAGATCTGGTAACTTCCGTTTATTAGTCACGATATCTTTCATATACTTGGCATACGGAGACATCTTGAGCATATCAGTTAACCGCATCTGCAGAAAGACGGGTCTTATCATCTCAACGAAGCGCTCAAAATCCTCATCATCCTTTTTCTTGGATGGATTAGGAGTAAAGGGCATAGGTCTCTGAACCCATGGCTCTCTTTCTTTACCATGCTTCCTAGCACTGAAGTCATTCTTGTCGTATCTCTTAGGTTGTGGGTTATCAGGATTACCCGTAGGTTCAATCTCCACATCCTCATCATGGCTAGGTTGAGCATTATTATGAAGATCAATGTCCATATTGTCACTAGGTTCATGTTCATCACCTGATTGTGTTTCTGCATCATACGCAGAAATATCATTAGGTTCTTCAGGTGTGACAGTATTTGGTGAACTGGCGTGCAGATTTCTATCATCCTTCTTCTTCTCCTTAGGATGACTAGGTATATCAGCATTGATTCCTTGAGAATCTTGATCAATTCTCTTAGGATGACCTTCAGGATACAAAGGTTCCTGAGTTATTTTGACTCCTCTAGTAATGACTCTGACAGAGTTGTCATTTAATTCATTGAGCAGGTCATTCTGAGATTTAAGTACTTCTTCTACCTGAGTAGTTATCATAGAGGCATGTTTACTCAGAAGCTTCAGAGCATTGGCATTTCTGTCTACACAAGCACTTAGATGGCTAAGCATATGAGTACTTTGTTCCAAATGTCTGCTAACATAATCATTGAAACTCTGTTGTTTGGCAACAAAGTTGTCAAATTCATCAAAGCATAGGCTAGCAGGTTTATCAAAAGGAATATCACTATCATGAAACCTACGCAGAGAATTCACTTCTACTACCTATATCGGGTTATCGAGACAGTGGAGCTCTTCGATAGGTGGTAGATTTTTGACATCTTCAGATCTAATGCCTTTATGTTGCATAGATTTCTTGGCTTCTCGCATATCTTCGGGACTCAGGAATAGAATACCTCTTTTCTTAGGAGTTGGCTTAGGAGGTGGTTCGGGAATAGTCCAAGCATTATCATTGATCAAGAGGTTATTCAGTAGGGTCTCAGCTTGTTCTATAGTTCGTTCCCTAAAAACACAACCGGCACAACTATCTAGGTGGTCTCTAGAGGCATCAGTAAGTCTGTTATAGAAGATATCAAGTATCTCGTTCTTCTTAAGTGGGTGATCAAGCAAAGCATTTTGTAGCTGGACGAGCCTCCCCCAAGCTTGTGGAAGACTCTCTTCTTGGAGTTGAGCAAAGTTGTATATTTCCTACAAGTCAGCTTGCTTCTTATGGGCAGGGAAATATTTCTCACAGAAGTAATAGACCATCTCTTGGGGACTACGCACACATACAGGAGCAAGAGAGGTGAACCAGACTTTAGCGTCATCCTTTAGAGAGAAAGGAAACAACTTAAGGATATAGTAGTGGCGGATCTTCTCCTCATTAGTGAAAAGGTTGGCTATTTCGGATAGTTTGGCAAGATGGGCTATGACCATCTCAGACTCATAACCGTGAAAAGGATCAGATCCGACTAAAGAGATTATCTCAGGGTCGACAGAGAATTCATAATCCTTACCGGTGAAAAAGATAGGCGAAGTGGCAAACTTCGGGTCATTTTTCATCCTAGCTTCCCGAGATTTTTCCTTCCACTTGAGAAGTAATTTCTCAGCGTCATAGGCATCCTTACACGCAAGAAAATCCTCAGCTATCTCTCCCTCCATAACATAACCCTCTGGTATATCAGGAAATTCATATCTAGGAGAGCTAGATCTAGCAGGAGCAAAAGCAGATTCTATCTCAATAGTATCGGCAGTATCAGAAGCATCACGATCATTGGCAGTAACTCTAGCAATATGAGCATCAAGGAACACCCCTAGTGGAACATCAGGCAAAGGAGTATCTCTAGCAGTATCACGCATAACATCATCAGGCAAAATAGCATCTCTAGCATCATCAGGCAAAGCAGTATCAAGCATAGCATCTCTAGCAGTATCAGGCATAGTATCAAGCATAGTATCATCAGGCATAGTATCAAGCATAGCATCTCTAGTAGTAGCATCATAAGCATCATCAAGCACATGCGACATATCAAGATTTCTAGCAGGAGGTGATGTCGCAAACTTACTCATAACTGAAGGTGAATCAAGTGCAGAGCTAGATGGCAATTCCTTGCCTCCCCTCGTAGTTGAGGGCAAGACTTTGGTCTTCGGATCCTTGAGATTCTTCATAGTGATCAGCAGATATAAATCCCAAGTGACTCAGAGAATATAGCAATACCTCCCCGACAACGGCGCGAGAAAAATGCTGATCTGCAATATCTGGCGTTAGCTAGACGAATGCTGATGACAACAAACCTTCTCCTGCAACGGCACCAGAAGAATGCTGCTAGCACTCCCCGGCAACGGCGCCAGAAAAATGCTGATCTGCAATCTCTGGCGTTAGCTAGACGAATGCTTATGACAACAAACCTTATCCTGCAACGGCACCAGAAGAATGCTGAAAGCACTCCCCAGTAATGAGACTAGAAGAATGTTGTTGATGGCCCACCAGCGCTTGGGTTCGCAACAGTTTTCGAGGGTAGAGTATTCGACCCAATTTGTTGGTTTGCACGACGGGAGGTGATAGAATACTCTCGAGTATTAGCAACTGAATTTGTCGGATTCAACCACACATGAAAGATTAGTATCTGCAAGCACAGTAGTAACATCAAAGTAGTATGATAACAACGGTGTCAGAAACGATCTGTTTACGGCAGACTATTCCTAACGATTGTATCAATGGCGCCTCCGTTGCCGCGTTGGCGGAAGTTGTCAATTCCCGTCAATGGTCAGCGAAAAAGTATAGTAGCAGGTAGCAGCAGTGTAACGAGTAACAGCAGTGGCAAGGAACAACAGTAGTGACAACAGTAGCAAGCGACAGTAATAGCAACAGGAGCAGCAGAGCAAGACAAGTAACAGCAGTAGCAACAGTAGTACCAGCAGCAACAGAGCAAGACAAGTAACAGCAGTAGGACAAACTCGTAGGCAATGGGTCAGTGATTTGTTTGGATGATATTCATCATGCAACAACTATAACACGGAGAGATATGTGGCTAGCTCCCGTTCGTCAATGTGATGTAGGCATGCATTCCATGTGTCGTCATACGTGCTTAGGGAAAAGAACTTGCATGACATCTATTGTCCATCCCTCCCGTGGCAGCGGGGTCCAAAAGGAAACTACGGGATATTAAGGTTCTCCTTTTAATAAAGAACTAGACAAACGCATTAGCACTTGGTGAACACATGAACTCCTCAAACTATGGTCATCACCGGGAGTGGTTCCGGTTATTGTCTCTCCGGGGTTGCCGGATCATAACACATAGTAGGTAACTACAACTTGCAAGATCGGATCTAAAACACACATATTGGTGACAACATAATAATTTCAGATCTGAAATCATGGCACTCGGGCCCTAGTGACAAGCATTAAGCATGGCAAAGTAGTAGCAACATCAATCTCAGAACATAGTGGATACTAGGGATCAATCCCTATCAAAACTAACTCGATTACATGATAGATCTCATCCTACTCATCACCGCCCAGCGAGCCTACGAATAGATTACTCACGAACGACGAAGAGCTTCATGGAATTGGAGAGGGAAGAAGGTTGATGATGACGATGGCGATGATTTCCCCTCTCCGGAGCCCAAGACGGACTCCAGATCTGCCTTCCAGATGAAGAACAGGAGGTGGCGGCGCCTCCGTATCGAAAACGCGACGAAAATTTCTCTTTTTATTTTTTCTGGGACGAAAGGCAACTTATAGAGCTGGAGTTGGGGGGCGGCGGGTGCCTGTGGTCCCCACAAGCCTGCCCACCGCCACCAGGGGGTGGTGGCGGAGCAGGGGCTTGTGGCCCACTGGCCCACCCCCTGAGGTTGAACTTGACGCAGATATTTTTGATATTTTCCAAAACTGCTCCCCGTAAATTTTTAGGACGTTTGGAGAACTTTGATTTCTGCAGAAAAATAACGCCAAGGCAATTCTGCTGAAAATAGCGTCAGTCCAGGTTAGTTCCATTCAAATCATGCAAATTAGAGTCCAAAACAAGGGCAAAAGAGTTTGGAAAAGTAGATACGATGGAGACGTATCAAGAACCCAATAGCAGATAACTTGTCTAGGTTGAAGAATGTTCTTGATGACCCACAACCTATTGAAGATAGCTTTCCTGATGAGCAATTGGATGTCATCAATACTTCATGTAGTACACTGTGGTATGCTGATTATGCAAATTATATCATTGCCAAATATATACCACCAAGTTTCACATACCAGCAAAAGAAGAAATTCTTCTTTGATTTGAGACATTACTTTTGGGATGATCCTCACCTTTATAAGGAAGGAGTAGATGGTGTTATTAGACGTTGTGTACCTGAACATGAACAGGGACAGATCCTACAACAAGTGTCACTCCGAGGCATACGGAGGACACCATGCGGGAGATAGAACTGCACACAAGGTATTGCAATCAGGTTTCTATTGGCCAACTCTCTTCAAGGATGCCCATAAGTTTGTCTTGTCTTGTGACAAATGTTAAAGAATAGGTAATATTGCTAAACGTGAGGAAATGCCTATGAATTATTCACTTGTCATTGAACCATTTGATGTTTGGGGCTTTGATTATATGGGACCTTTTCGAAAATCCAACGAGTATACTCATATCCTAGTTGTTGTTGATTACGTTACTAAGTGGGTAGAAGCTATCCCAACTAGTAGTGATGATCACAACACTTCTATCTGGATGCTTAAAGAAGTTATTTTCCCTAGATTTGGAGTCCCTAGATATCTAATGACTGATGGTGGTTCACATTTCATTCATGGTGCTTTCTGTAAAACGCTTGCTAACTACGATGTCAACCATAGAGTTGTATCTCCCTATCACCCTCAGTCCAGTGGTCAAGTAGAGCTAAGCAATAGAGAGATTAAACTAATTCTGCAAAATACTGTCAATAGGTCTAGAAAGAATTGGTCTAAGAAGCTCAATGATCCACTGTGGGCTTATAGAACTGCCTATAAGAATCCGATGGGCATGTCTCCGTACAAAATGGTTTCTGGCAAAGCATGTCATTTACCTCTTGAGCTAGAGAAAAAGGCTTATCGGGCAATGAAAGAGCTCAACTTTGATTTCAAACTTGCTGGTGAGAAGAGGTTATTTGATATTAGCTCGCTTGATGAATGGAGAGCTCGGGCATATGCAAATGCCAAGTTGTTCAAAGTAAAGGTTAAGAGGTGGCATGATAAAAAGATACACAAACGTGAGTTCAATGTAGGTGATTATGTCTTGCTATATAATTCTCGTTTAAGATATTTTGCAGTCAAGCTTCTCTCTAAATGGGAAGGTCCTTACATTGTTGAGGAAGTATATCATTCCGGTGCCATCAAGATCAACAACACGGAAGGTAATTTTCCTAGAGTGGTAAATGGGAAAAGAATCAAGCATTATATCTCAGGTACTCCCATAAATGTTGAAAGCAATGTTATCAATACCATAACTCCGGAGGAGTACATAAGGGATATTTATCAGCCTGTTTCAGACTCTGAAAACAAAGAGGTATTTGACTCGGTAAGTAAACCGACTCCAAAACTTTTCCAGTAGGATTTTTCCTCCGTTTTGGATTTTTTAGAAAATTAGAAAATTTTAAAGCAGTCCGGAAAGCGCACAAGGAGCCGACAACCGTGCCAGGCGCGGGCCACCCCCTGGCCGCGCGTGGGGGGCTTGTGACCACCTCGTGTGCCTCCCGGACTCCGTTTTCTTGCGGAGTACTCCTTCTGGTCGGAAAAAATTCATTATATATTCTCCCGAAAGGTCTGACCCTCGTATCACGCAATTTTCCTCTGTTTTTGTTTCGAGCCTGTTTCTGCTGCAGATCTAGATTGCTATGGCATCCCCAAAAGCTCCGAAGGACCAGATCTTCGAGAAGGTCATCAATCCCTACCTCGCGGGAGTGCTACAACACCCTCAATCTATCAAGATGCGCGAGGGGATGCTGCACATTCGTGATGTTGAGGGGCCCAAGAAGACCGGAAGCGTGGAGGCGAGGCTCGAAGCAATGGAGCAACAAGTCTTCAAGTGCCAAGGGATGGTGGAGCGTGGACTCAACGCCAACCACATGATGATCACGGAGTTCACCAACAAGCACAAGATCGATGCCAATGACATCGGGAAGCACCTCTCCAGGCTCTATGACAGAATTGATCACCTCCAAGCTTAGATCTATGACCCGGAGAACCAACACTGTGAGTATGATTATAGATTTAAATCAATACGGTTGGCTCCAGATTTGAGGATTCCGGAGACTCGCTGATCTTTCCATGATGGAGCACCTATGCCATGGAAGATGGAGGATCCAACCCATGTTGCAACAGCTCCACCACCATCACCTCCAAAGGAAGACAACTAAGCATTGGTATGGGCAATCCCCTTGGCTTGTGCCAAGCTTGGGGGAGTTGCCCCGGTATCGTATCACCATCACATCTTTTGCCTTTACCTTTTTCTTAGTTCGCCCTTTTTTATTTTATCTTCCTCTAGTAGAATAAAGTTCTTAGTGTTTTAGGCTTGAGTTTTGCTTTTGTGTCACCCCTGATGTATTCGAGCTCGTGAGCCATATAATAAAGGGTGTTTAAGTTAAGGTCCTTGCCTCATGCCATGATCAAAAGAATGAGAAAAGAACAAAAGCAAGAAAGATCATGTAATGATCTTATGGGATGTGATGGCTTCACATATAAAAAGAATGATGATTGAAACTTGTTGAGGGTGGACAAACATAGACCTTGGTCATTGTTGCAATTAATAGGAAGTGATAAAGAAGGAAAGGTTCACATATAAATATATCATCTTGGGCACCATCTATGATTGTGAACACTCACTAAACTATTGCATGCGTAGAAGTAGATGTTGAACAAGGAAGACAACATAATGAATTATGTTTGCTTGGTTCCGAACAATGATTATATGACTAGAGATCCCTTAGCATGTGACGCTTGCTTCCACCTCATATCAGCCAAAACTTCCACACTAAGTAGAGATACTACTTGTGCATCCACAAACTTTCAACCACAGTTTTGCAATGAGAGTCCACCATACCGACCTATGGATTGAATAAGATCCCTCAAGTAAGTTGTCATCGGTGCAGGCAATAAAAATTGCTCCCTAAATATGTATGATCTATTAGTGTGTGGAAAATAAGCTTTGTACGAACTTGTCATGAGGAAGACATAAAAGCAACAGACTGCATAATAAAGTTCTTTATCACAGGAGGCAATATAAAGTGACGTTCCTTCACACTAAGAGCTCGCACATCCAAACCTCAAAAGCGCATGACAACCTCTGCTTCCCTCTGCAAAGGGCCTATCTTGTACCTTTACTTTTTGCCCTTGAAAGAGTCATGGTGATCTACACCAATTCCTTATTTCGCCTTTATCTTGGCTAACGTCATATGCTAGGGAAAGATATGTATTCATATGTCAACTTGGAAGTAAGTATTCATGAATTATTATTGTTGACATTACCCGTGAGGTAAGTAGTTGGGAGGCAAAACTATAATCCCCTGTCTTTCTCTCTCTCCAACTGAAACTTTGATCTCATGAATACTACTTGAGTTGTAGCAATTGTAGAAAACGAAAAGATGATTGAGTATATGGATTTGCTTTGCAAGCTCTTATTTGACTCTTTCTGATGTTATGATAAATTGCAATTGCTTCAATGACTAAAGGCTATTGGTTGTTAATTCTCAGTAAGGTTCTTGATCCATACTTTACCTTGTGAAGGATTTGTCACTTTAGCATAAGAGTTCATATGATGGTGTTGATGTTCTGACTATGATCATGATGCATGCATGCCCGTATTTTATTTTGTCGACACCTCTCTCTCTAAACTTGTGGGCATGTTTATTGATCTCGGCTTTCGCTTGAGGACAAGCGAGGTCTAAGCTTGGGGGAGTTGATACGTCCATTTTGCATCATGCTTACATGTTGATATTTATCGCTTTATGGGCTGTTATTACACTTCACGGTACAATACTTATGCTTTTTCTCTCTTATTTTGCAAGGTTTACATGAAGAGAGAGAATGCCGGCAGCTGGAATTCTGGCCTAAAAAAGAAGCAAGTTTGAGATACCTATTCTGCGCAACTCCAAAAGCAGTGAAAATCAACGAGAATTTATTATGGAATTTATAAAAAATACTGGGCCGAAGAAGTACCAGAGGGCAGCCAGCAGGCGACCACAAGCCTGCTAGGCGCGGCCCCCCTGGCCACGCCTAGGGGGCTTGTGGGCACACTGGTGGCCCTCTGGGCCCCCTCTTTTGCTATAAGGAGGGTTTTTTTCCAAAAAATCAAGAGGAGGCTTTCGGGAGGAATCGCCGCCACCACGTGGCGGAACTTGAGCAGAACCAATCTAGAGCTCCGGCAGGGTCGTCCTGCCGGGGAAACTTCCCTCCCGGAGGGAGAAATCGTTGCCATCGTCATCACCAACACTCCTTTCATCGGAGAGGACTCATCACCATCAACATCTTCATCAACACCATCTCATCTCCAACCCCTAGTTCATCTCTTGTAACCAATCTCCGTCTCGCGACTCTGATTGGTACTTGTAAGGTTGCTAGTAGTGTTAATTACTCTTTGTAGTTGATGCTAGTTGGATTACTTGGTGGAAGATTATATGTTCAGATCTTTGATGCTAGTCATTACCTCTCTGGTCATAAATATGATTATGCTTTGTGAGTAGTCACTTTTGTTCCTGAGGACATGGGATAAGTCATGCTATAAGTAGTCATGTGAATTTGGTATTCGTTCAATATTTTGATGTGTTGTATGTTGTTTTTCCTCTAGTGGTGTTATGTGAACGTCGACTACATAACATTTCACCATTATTTGGGCCTAGAGGAAGGCATTGGGAAGTAGTAAGTAGATGATGGGTTGCTAGAGTGATAGAAGCTTAAATCCTAGTTTATGTGTTGCTTCGTAAGGGGCTGATTTGGATCCACTAGTTTAATGCTATGGTTAGACTTTGTCTTAATTCTTCTTTCGTAGTTGCGGATGCTTGCGAGAGGCGTTAATCATAAGTGGAATTCTTGTCCAAGTAAGGGCAGTACCCGGTCCACCCACATATCAAACTATCAAAGTAGCGAACGCGAATCATATGAACATGATGAAAACTAGCTTGACAGAAATTCCCATGTGTCCTCGGGAGCGCTTTACCTCCTATAAGAGTTTCTCCAGGCTTGTCCCTTGCTACAAAAAGGATTGGGCCACTTTGCTGCACCTTTGTTTCCGTTGTTACTTGCTACTTGCTACGAATCTTCTTATCACACAACTACCTGTTACCGATAATTTCAGTGCTTGCAGAGAATACCTTGCTGAAAACCACTGGTCACATCCTTCTGCTCCTCGTTGGGTTCGACACTCTTACTTATCGAAAGGACTACAATAGATCCCTTATACTTGTGTGCCATCACGCCGCCATGACCACGTCTAGTCCATGCTCACGCCCCCGGATCCGTCTATGCCTGGTCACCCGTTTCACATGCAACGAGTTCTGCCTCGAGTCCACGTCCACCATCGGCATCGAGTTCGCCACCTGCATGCTCCAAGTAAGACCGACGACCCTCACCCTTGCTAGTCCCTCTCCATTGATTGATCAATTTCACTGCCTTGCTTTGTTTTCCCTGCTCGCCGCTAGATCGGCCGGGTTCACCGCAGACCCACCCATCCTCAGATCCGCATGCACCCATCTTGCGCTCCAGATCTAGTGATTCGCTGCAAACAGTAGCTGGTAAATCGATTTCGTCGCTGAGGATCAGCAGTTTTTCTTCTTCTTTTCTTTTGAGGAGTATGTCCTGCCGCAGGAGTATGTGCAGACGATACGGAGTCGATGCTGAAGAGATGCCCGGTCTCCTCATACGAGGACGTCCAAGGGGTCTTCAAGAAGGAGATTGGAGAATTGCTAGAAACCGTTAGTTCCTTCACCGCATCACTACATTTTCCTAGTACATCCTGCTGGAGGAACTTAGCTGCTGTATTGATCAGCAAAACCACACAATCGGATCGATCATGTTTAGTTCAGTTGTTCACATTGAATCAGAAGATGGGCTTTTGCTCAGCTTATTTTTAGTTTATAGAAGAAGCTCTGACACAATTTTTTGTCTCTCCCCTGTTCCTAGTGGTGTAGGTTTTTGCAGAATTTGACCTGTCCCGCTTGCAAGTGCTTCTCTTGCGCAAGTCCATGCCGCCACGACACATGATGGGAAGAAAGTCGCTGTTAAGGTTGCTATATTATAAGAAAAGACTGCAGTTCATTTCGAGTTCACTCGTGTTAAGTTTGAACTCTGAAATTACGACATCAGAGTTCAAATTTAACTAGCTTGCCGTCTGTCTTTCACCCTTCTGACCCCTGTCTTGGCTTACAGGTTCAACACGACCACTTGTTGGATACTTCTGTAATAGATATCGCCATCGTGGATTTAGTAGTGAATGCTCTTAATTACATTTTCCCTACATTTGAGTACAGGTACAGCCAGTACTTTGTTTATTACCTCGTTTTCTCTCTCTTTTTAGTTTATTACATACCTCCTCGAAAGCTTTTAGGCTTATGCTAATGTGTAGAATTAGTTATGATAGAGGCATGTTCTCTCAAATCAATAGCTAGGTCAAGCGCGATATTGATATTTCCATCTTGTTAATTACACATGGGAATCATTCTCCACTTATTACCTGGCATAATAGCTCAATTTTGTGGCACCCGATAGAGGGCCGACACACGTCCGTCCCCAGGATAAGACCGGACGCACGTCAAGAGCATGATACAGAAATTCCAGGCAAAGATGGCTTTATTAATATGATGGAGTATTACAATACTGTTGCTTACAACAATATTACATGACTCCAAGGGTAGCTAAATGGAAGCAGAGTTCTTGATACAGCGGCATCGATGTCCCTGGCTGGGGTCCATAACTCGCATGACTAGCTTGGTTACGATCTAGCACGATGAGTCTTCTCCTGCAACTGGCCACGTGCAAGGCCAGGTGAGTACTTTGAATGTACTGCAAGACAACCAAATACATAGCATCCAAACAAGCATGTAACAACGCAAGCACAATGATTATAATAGCTATTCTAAGCATGGCATGGCATTAACAGGAAAGATATAAATCAAGCATAGTATAACATGGACTAAACAAGTAATCTACCACACTAGCATAGCAAAGATCACAACAGGTGCTTAACTAACTTATCGTCACTGAATATCAACTTACTCTCTTCTGGGTTGTACCACAACCCTCGACATACTCGTAATCCAACCTGAATGGATCACATCACACGGTCATTTGACCGGTCATCATGTAGCCTTCTCTTGGCTACCACATCATGTTATCAACATCCTCTGATGTCCACACGAGACGAGTTCTTCCATCATTACTGACACTGATCTGGTTGACCATCTACTCAGGTCTGATCGGGCTTTCCATTTCCGTGGACTTGCCTATTCGAATAGGTTTACCCACACTATGTAGAGGTTGCACACTTTACCCACACTATGGAGCACTGACCTCGTGATCCCATTCGGGTGGACCAGCATTGCTCCAACGCAACTTGCCGGACCCGAGACTCTCTCATCATATCCCCGGAAACCACTCCCTTCCAGAGTCCTGCCCTGGGTGGCCCTGTGTCCTCATGACACCTGTGTCCTCATGACACCTGCCATCGTCGTGGCCAAACAAATCTGTCCCAACCGGGCATGGGTACCCAACTCAACTTAACTGGGCTCACAGGGTTATCACCGCCTACCTAATCAGGTCAGCGCGAGTGCATAACCCTCCCTCTTTGGGGCATATCGGTGAGAGATCACGCGATCAGCCCAAGTCACTGCCGTCCCATATCGGCAAGAGGTGGTGGTGCGGATGGCCCAAGACAGATGACTCTGATCAACTAACTAGCTATCTTGTCTCGGAATAATATGTCTGTCGCAGCCGACACTCCGATGTCATAGCAATCCAATAATCTCTATCCACTATTGTTGAACTAATTCATAAACTGTCAGATAAAACACAAAGTAATCATAGACAGTAATCTCAATAGTATAATAGCAAACTATTACTTTACCGATTATAACTAAAGGTGGGACCTTCGGAACCCTTGCATAAAATCAGCAAATAAATCAGTAGCCACCAGAACGGTCTTTACAACACGGATCTGGGACGTTACCGGAATAACTCAACTTCGACTCAAGACGGCTGGAAAGCAGCTCAGAGCATGAGACGGTGCTGATAAGAAGAAAGTAGCAGCTCCCTAATACGGCCGAAGCACATCTCAGAGCATAGGGTCACCGCTACGAAGAGAAATACAACAGTTGCTCGTGAAGGCCAAAAAGCAGCTCAGAACACAGGACAACTGCTCACAAGAGAAATATAAAGTGGCATCCACCCCGGACGGCTGAAAGCAGCTTAGACTCAGGCATGGTGCCATTATTGAAGCAAATGCGAGCAAGGGTTCGTCAGCATCACACACAACACCTCACTATGTACTCGGATATAAGCATTTCGAATATAATATGTAAGAGCAACATTTGAGGGCGTATGTTGGATGAAAAGCAGTACTAGGAACTACTATTAATGTCAGCACAGTTATATGCAAATGCAGGCTAACAGGTGATACAGATAAACACACAAAGTGCAAGCAAAGCTATCACACAAGTCCGGAGCTAATGGTAAGAGGTTGGCTTGCCTCGGGGGGTCGACGAATACTCCGGGAAGAAGCGCAATAACACACCGGAGAGCTTTGCCGGAGAGGGTTTCCCTCTCGGAAGGGTCAAACAAAGGCAAGGGCAAAATGGTCATTTCTACTATGCAAACACATTATCAAAATAATACTATCGAAACGGGCTCGACGACACGAAGACGTGGGCGCTGGTTTTACCTCAATCGGAGCTACGAGCGCAAAGTTATGGCCGTTCGTTGTTTAGGCAGAAAACAAATAAGAATTTATTCATTTTCGGTCTAAACCAGTGAACGTCCACAACTTAGGCGGTTCGGCCGGCTGGGCTGAAACAGAAAGCGCCTTTCGGGGGAAAACGCTTTGGTAAACCGAAAGCGCATTCCGCCCCTTTACGTCTCCACTTACGCGTGCGGGCCCGGTGGGGGTTTGACTTCCTTCTCTCTCTCCTCTCTATCTCACTGATGGGCGGGGCCCACCCCACTCTCTCTCTCTCTCCTCCCACCTGGCCGTCGTCTACCTCTCGCTCGCGTGCGAGGCAGAGAGAGGCTCCATCCACCCCCGACCAGACGGAGGCCAACGGTGGGCCCGCTGATACTTCTCCAACGTATCTATAATTTTTGATGGTTCCACGCTATTATCTTGTCAACTTTGGATGTTTTGTATGCATTTTATATCTTTTTTGGGACTAACCTATTAACTCAGTGCCAAGTGCCAGTTCCTGTTTTTTCCGTGTTTTTGACCCTTTTCAGAGAAGAATATTAAACGGAGTCCAAACGGAATAAAATCTTCGGAATGGTTTTTTCCGGAACAGAAGATACGCAGGGAGCTTGAGAACCAAGGAAAAGGGTCCCGGGGGAGGCCACAAACCCCTAGCCGCGACCTGGGGGGCTCCTAGCAGGCTTGTGGGCCCCCCCCCCGTGGCTCCTTTGCCCAACTTGTTCCGCCTATAAATTCCCTAAAAATCTGAAACCACGGGAGAGAGCCATGGAAATACTTTTCCGCCGCCGCAAGCTTGTGTCCCTGCAAGATCCCATCTGGGGACCGTTCTGGTGCCCCACCGGAGGGGGGATTCTGACACGGAGGGCTTCCTCATCAACACCATTGCCTCTCTGATGATGCGTGAGTAGTTCACCACAGACCTTCGGGTCCATAGCTAGTAGCTAGATGGCTTCTTCTCTCTCTTGGATCTTCAATACAAAGTTCTCCATGATCTTCATGGATATCTATCCGATGTAATCTTCTTTCGCGATGTGTTTGTCGAGATACAATGAATTGTGGATTTATGATTAGATTATCTATGAATATTATTTGAGTCTCCTCTGATCTCTTATGTGCATGATTTCATATCCTTGTAATTCTTTTTGAGTTGTGGGTTTCGTTTGGCCAACTTGATCTACAATTCTTGCAATGGGAGAGGTTCTTGGTTGTGGGTTCATACCGTGGGGTGTCCTGACCCAGTGACAGAAGGGGTAGCGAGGCATGCATCGTGTTGTTGCCATCAAGGGTAAAAAGATGGGGTTTATATCTATTGCATGAATTTATCCCTCTACATCATGTCATCTTGCTTAAGGCGTTACTTTGTTTGTTATGACCTCAATACACTAGACGCATGCTGGATAGCGGTCGATGTGTGGAGTAATAGTAGTAGATGCAGAAAGTATCAGTCTACTTGTCTCGGACGTGGTGCCTATATCTATGATCATTGCCTTAGATATCCTCATGACTTTCCGCGGTTCTATCAATTGGTCGACAGTAATTCGTTCACCCACCGTAATATTTTCTATCATGAGAGAAGCCTCTAGTTAACACTATGGCCCCCGGGTCTACTTCACATCATATTTTCAGCTCTACACTTTTACTTTGTTGCAGTTTCCGCCTTTAGATCTCACCTTGCAGTTAATCGTGAAGGGATTGACAACCCCTTTGTAGCGTTGGTTGCAAGTTTGCTTGTTTTTGCGCACGTACTTTGGAGACTTGCCTTGATACTCCTGCTGGATTGATACCTTGGTTCTCAAACTGACGGAAATACTTACTGCTACTGTGCTGCATCACCCTTTCCTCTTCAAGGGAAAAACCAACGCAAGCTCAAGAGGTAGCAAGAAGAATTTCTGGCGCCGTTGCCGGGGAGTATCAAGTCAAGAATAGTCTTCCTCCAACGTGTCAATTTTTGGCACCGGGAACTATTCTAAGTGAAGCTTATCCAAATAACTGTCGTAATCTCATCTCTTGCATTTACGTTTTTTGCCTCTCGTTTTTCTCGTTTTCCTCTCCCCCACTTCGGAAAAACAAAAATTTACAAACATATTTGTCTTTTTTGTTCGCCCTTTTCTTTTGCTTGCTTTCTGTTTGCTTGTGTGCTTGTCTGCTTGCTGAAGTCACCATGACTGAAAACACCAAACTTTGTGACTTCTCGAATACTAATAATAATGATTTTATTAGTACTCCGATTGCTCCCGCCACTAGTGCGGAATCATATGAAATCAATGCTGCTTTGCTGAATCTTGTTATGAAAGAGCAATTTTCCGGCCTTCCTAGTGAAGATGCCGCATCCCATCTTAATGCCTTCATTGAGTTATGTGATATGCAAAAGAAGAAAGATGTGGATAATGATGTGATTAAATTGAAGCTATTTCCGTTCTCATTGCGACATCGAGCAAAAACTTGGTTTTTCATCTTTACCCAAAAATAGCATTGATTCTTGGAACAAGTGTAAATATGCTTATATATCCAAGTATTTTCCACCGGCTAAGATTATCTCTCTCCGTAATGATATCATGAATTTTGAGCAACTAGATCATGAACATGCTGCACAATCTTGGGAGAAAATGAAATTGATGATTAGAAATTGTCCCGCTCATGGCTTGAATCTTTGGATGATTATACAAATCTTCTATGTTGGTTTCAATTTTTCTGCTAGAAATATCTTGGATTCCGCTTCCGGTGGAACTTTAATGGAAACCACATTAGGATAAGCCACAAACTCCTAGACAATATCATGACAAACTATTCTCAATGGCACACTGAAAGGTCAACTACTAGTAAAAAAGTGCATGATATAGAAGAAATTAACTCTTTGAGTGCTAAGATGGATGAGTTAATGAAATTGTTTGCTAGTAAAGGTGCTCCTTTAGATCCAAATGATATGCCCTTGTCTTCCTAGATTGAGAGTAGCAATGAGAGCTTGGATGTTAATTTTGTTGGTAGGAATAATTTTGGCAACAACTATGCTTTTAGAGGTAACTATATTCCTAGGCCTTTTCCTAGTAATCCCTCTAATAACTTTGGCTATTCCTACAACAATACTAATGGAAATTACAATAAATTACCCTCTGATCTAGAGATTAATATTAAAGAGTTTGTCAACTCGCAAAAGATTTTCAATGCGTCCATAGAAGAAAAACTGCTCAAAATTGATGACCTAGCTAGGACCGTTGATAGAATGTCTCTTGATATTGATGCTTTGAAATTGAGATGTGCTCCTCCCAAGATCAATATGGATGAAACTTTGAAAGCTATGCGTGTTTCCATGAATGAGAGTAAAGAAAGAACCACCCAAATTCGTCCTAGACATGAATGGCTTAAAAAGGCGTGTTCTCGTGATGAGAATCACTAAGATCTTAAAGTTCTTGGTGTGACTCCCATTGAATCCTTGTTTTCTAATGTCAAACCTAATGATGATGGGGCTGGATATGAATCCACTTTGGTTGAGAAACGCCCCAATGATTCGGAGTCTATCTATCTTGATGCTAAAAGCATTGAAAGTGGACTAGAGGATATCAAAACTTTGAGTAGTAATGAAATTACTACTTTGGATTTCAAGGAATTCAATTATGATAGTTGCTCTTTGATTTAATGTATTTCCTTGATGCAATCCATGCTAAACTCTCCACACGCTTATAGCCAAAACAAGGCCTTTACCGATCATATCGTCGATGCTATGATGAAATCTCTTGAAGAGAAACTTGAGTTGGAAGTTTCTATTCCTAGAAAACTTCATGATGAGTGGGAACCTACTATCAAAATCAAGATAAAAAAACTATGAATGCAATGTTTTGTGTGATTTGGGTGCTAGTGTTTCTGCTATTCCAAAGTCTTTATGTTATGTTCTAGGCTTCAATGAGATTGATGTGTGCTCTCTTAATTTGCATCTTGCGGATTCTACTATTAAGAAACCTATGGGAAGGATCAATGATGTTCTTATTATTGCAAATAGGAACTATGTACCCGTAGATTTCATTGTGCTTGAAATTGATTGCAATATGACATGTCCTCTCATTCTTGGTAGACCTTTCCTAAGGACTATTGGTGTTGTCATCGATATGAAGGAAGGGAATATTAGATTTCAATTTCCATTAAAGAAGGGCATGTAAAATTTTCCTAGAAAGAAAATAATATTGCCTTATGAATCCCTGATGAGGGCTACTTATGGTTTGAGCACCAAAGACGACGATACTTGATTCTATCGCCTTATGCCTAGCTAAGGGCGTTAAACAATAGCGCTTGTTGGGAGGCAACCCAATGAATTTATCTTTGCTTTTGGCTTTCTATTTTGTTGTGTCCGCACCATCATAATTCTGTTATGATTGTGTTCTTTGTGTTTCTTTTTGTGTTTGTGCCAAGTAAACCTTTATGACTAGTTTTGGTGATGGTTGTTTGATCTTGCTGGAAAAGACAGAAACTTTGCGCTCACGAAATTATTTTTAATTACTATCCAGAAAGATATTTTGAGTTGATTCTTTTTTCTGCTAGTTCATATGCCAATTTCCCTAATTTTCATAATTTTTCAGAATTTTTGAGATACCAGAAGTATACGAACTATACAGATTGCTAGAGACTGGTCTGTTTTTGAGAGATTCTGTTTTTGTTGTGTTGATTGCTTAGTTTGATGAAACTATGGATAGTATCGGCGGGTAGTATCCATGGAAAAGTGAGAATACAGTAATATAACACCAATATAAATAGAAATCAAGTTTTCTACAGTACCTAAAGAGGTGGTGGTTTGTTTTCTTATGCTAATGATATCACGAGTTTCTATTTAAGTTTTGTGTTGTGAAGTTTTCAAGTTTTGGGTGATTTTCTCATGGACAATGGGATAAAGAGTGGAAAGAGCTCAAGCTAGGGGATGACCAAGGCATCCCAAGCCAAATTCAAGGACACCAAAAATCCTAAGCTTGGGGATGCCCCGGGAAGGCATCCCCTCTTTCGTCTTCAATCCATCGGTAACATTACTTGGAGCTATATTTTTATTCACCACATGATATGTGTTTTGCTTGGAGCGTCATGTATTATAGGAGTATTTTCTTTTTGTTGTGTCACAATCATCCTCTCTGCACACCTTTTGAGAGAGACATGCACTCATCGTGATTTTGCTAGAATACTCTTTGAGCTTCGCTTATATCTTTTGAGTTAGGCAATTTAGCTCGCATGTGCTTCACTTATATCTTTTGAGCTAGATAACTTAGCTCTAGTTCTTCACTTAGATATTTTTAGAGCACGGCGGTGTTATATTTTGGAGAAATAAGAACTCTCGATCTTCACTTATATCTTTTTGAGAGTGCTCTTTGAGTAACTTGGTAATTGGCTTGTGCCATGAAAGTAGTCCTAAAGATGATAGGCATCCAAAGAGGATATAATAAAAACTTCCATATTCATGTGCATTGATTAGTAAGAGAAGTTTGATTCCTCTCAATTAGTTTTGAGTTATGTATTTGGTAATATTAGAGTCATGTTAGTAGGGTGTTGTGAACCTAGAAATACTTGTGTTGAAGTTAGTGATTCCCGTAACATGCACGTATGGTGAACCGCTATGTTAGGAAGTCGGAGCATAATTGATTTATTGATTGTAATCCTTTGTGTGGCGGTCGAGATCACGCCAAGGTTAACAGCTACCAACCCTTCCCCTAGGAGTATGCGTTTAGCACTTTGTTTCGATTACTAATAAAACTTCCGCAATAACTATATGAGTTCTTCATGACTAATGTGAGCCCATGGTATAGATGCACTTTCACCTTCCACCATTGCTTGCTTCTCTAGTGCCGCGCAACTTTCGCCGGTGCACAAACCCACCATATACCTTCCTCAAAACAGCCACCATACCTACTGATACGTCTCCAACGTATCTATAATTTTTGATGGTTTCATGCTATTATCTTGTCATACTTTGAATGTTTTGCATGCCTTTTATATATTTTTTGGGACTAACTTATTGACTCAGTGCCAAGTGCGAGTTCCTGTTTTTTCCATGTTTTTGACCCCTTTCAGGGGAGATTTTGAAATGGAGCCCAAACGGAAGAAAATCCCCGAAAATATTTTTTTCGTAACGGAAGAAGATCGGGAAGTTTGGGAGCCAAGGAAGGGGAGCCTCAGGGGCCCCACAAGCCCCAACCCCACGGCCAGGGGGTAGGCCGCGACCCACAGGCTTGTGGGCCCCTGGGCTCCCTCTGCCCTAGGGGTTGCGCCTATATATTCCCTAAAAATCCCAAAAAAATCAGGAGATCATCGAAATCACTTTTCTGCCGCCGCAAGCTTCTGTCTCCGCAATATCCCATATGGGGCACGTTCTGATGCCTTGCCGGAGGGGGGATTCGGACACGGAGGGCTTCTTCATCAACACCATGACCTCTCCGATGATGCGTGAGTAGTTCACCATAGACCTACGGGTCCATAGTTAGTATCTAGATGGCTTCTTCTCTCTCTTGGATCTTCAATACAAAGTTCTCCATGATCTTCATGGAGATCTATCCGATGTAATCTTCTTTTGCGGTGTGTTTGTTGAGATCCGATGAATTGTGGATTTATGATCAGATTATCTATGAATCTTATTTGAGTTTCTTCTGATCTCTCTTATGCATGATTTCATATCCTTGTAATTCTCTTCGAGTTGTGGGTTTTATTTGGCCAACTAGATCTATGATTCTTGCAATGGGAGAAGTGCTTGGTTTTGGGTTCATACCGTGAGGTGACCTCACCCAGTGACAGAAGGGATCGCGAGGCACGCATCGTGTTGTTTCCATCAAGGGTAAAAAGATGGGGTTTTCATCATTGGTTTGAGATTATCCCTCTACATCATGTCATCTTGCTTAAGGCATTACTCTGTTCGTCATGAACTCAATACACTAGATGCATGCTGGATAGCGGTGGATGTGTGGAGTAATAGTAGTAGATGCAGAAAGTATCGGTCTACTTGTCTCAGACGTGATGCCTATATGTATGATCCTTTCCTTAGATATCGTCATGACTTTGCGCGGTTCTATCAATTGCTTGATAGTAATTTGTTTACCCACCGTGATATTTGCTATTTTGAGAGAAGCCTCTAGTGAACACTATGGCCCCCGGGTCTACTCCACACCAAATTTTCAACCTTACACTTTTTACTTCGTTGCACTTTCCGCCTTCAGATCTCACTTTGCAAACAATCTTGAAGGGATTGACAACCCCTTTCAAGCGTTGGGTGCAAGCTCGTTTGTGTTTGCGCAGGTACTCTGGAGTTGACGAGACCCTCCTTCTGGATCGATACCTTGGTTCTCAAACTGAGGGAAATACTTACTGCTCCTGTGCTGCATCACCCTTTCCTCTTCAAGAGAAAAACCTACGCAAACAAGAAATCGCAAGAAGAATTCCTGGCGTTGCCGGGGAAGGACTTTTGTTGCCGTAGCATCCGGCCGTTAGGAGGTGGATCCATGGGGGTGAGGGAAACTAGGGAGTTGGTCTAGAGTTTGATAGATTTTGGACTAGCGGATCTATATATTGTGAAATAGGCTGGATGTTGACCCTTTGATTTAGATCGGATGGTCCGGAAATTAGGTTAGGGGGTCCAATTGAAAAATCGATGATTGTTTGGGGTATTTCACGATTGATCCGGACTCAACGGTCACGACCATAGGTTTTGAGTTCGGGGAGTATCGGACGCACGCGAGGGGTGTGTGTCCGTGTAGAGGGGCTAGGCATCACAAGAGAGGGAACAAGCGGGCAGCTGGGAAATAGGTTTTTATATACGAAAATGTCCAACAATTAAACCGACTATAGTGCCGCTATATATTTAATGGTTCTGGTACCAAACGGACTCCGAATGCGACGAAATTTGGCAGACGGTCTACCTACAATAAAACTAGATCGCACGCCAACTTTCAACCCATTTTGAGAAAATTTTAAAAACAATATTTTTAACGATGTCGCACGCGTGTGCGGGTGTGGTTTGCCTCGAAACGGTCGTCGACGAGAACGGAGAGAGACGACAACTAATAATGGATGCAAGTTTTGAAAATATGATGGCAACGGTGTGAAGATGCAATGCGGATGATGCGCATGATGCGATGCTGAACGCGACAAACAAATAAATCACATGATGATAACAAAATAAAAAGGAAATCTTATGGTGCATCAGTTCCGGGCTGTCACACTCTATGTGTTATAACAGTTGACTTCTAACGATATAATTTCAAAGTATAAAAGAAGTTCTCGATCGATTCAATATGATAGTTTTTCTAACATCATATTCTCAAAGTTGATTTAGGACTATGTTACACCTAACGATATCCTCAGACCTGGAAAACATAACCAGAAACAACACTTGAGCAAGTCTTATAGGAGATACTAGGAATACTATTTATTGTTTATAATTCCACACGTGCATATAAGATTTCCACTGAATCGCCCATTCCATGATCATAGCAGTTATACCCTTCATTATAAACACGACAATATAATAATACACTCTTATTGCTTCTATGGCATATTTTCGATCGAAAGTGCTACATAGCCCCGTGTACTTGCAAGCCATCATTCCTAGGCCAGGAGGTCTGAGAGAATACAAAAGAGGCGCCATAGATATTTGTAAGGGGAGGAAAAAATTTATACAGAAGGATAATCCTAAAGAAAAAGTAGGATGTTACACCATTATGGTATCCTGAACCTGGGTAAACAACTTTGTCGGACGTGTGTGTGCTTCGAGTTATCAGAGTGTTTAAACCCCGGTCCCAACAATCTAGGAGGTGTCATGTAGCTCCAATCTCGATGATCACCCGTTGACAGATGACAAAGGCCCCGATGTTTGAAGTGTGCACGCCTGCCTGCGCGTGCCAGTGCATGGGTTTGGAGAGGCGGGGAGTACGAGCCTGAACACAGTAATCTGTGATGGTTTGATGTTCAATTGAGCGAGGCACCAATGGTCGGCTCTAGCTAGGCTCCCCGCCGTGGAGCATAAGGTCAAATGTCGTTCACCACATGTGGGACGACCATGCTGGATCACAGGCCAGACCTACAGGCGGAAGTCCTCGAACGAAGAGACTGAGAGGGAAACACGGGAACGAGCGGAGACACGAGGGGAGTGCGTCCAAGATGGCACGGCCTAGCGATGGCCACCGACACCAGGGTGGCGTGTAACACTTAATATGCGGTCCTATCCTTATTTTGGTGTGAGGGCCTCGACAGGGATAGAAACGCATCTCGTCGTTTTGCAAGAATGGATATCGTTACAAGTACATGCATGTACTGAAAAGATGAGTATAAGGAATTGGCTTACACTCCCCACAAGCTACAATAATATCACATCAATACAGCAATATACAGTCATCAAGAAGAAGAGCAGGGTCCGACTATGGACGAAAACAAATGATAAAAGAACGACTTCCATCCTTGTTATCCCAGGCTGCTGGCCTGGAACCCATCCTAGATTGATGATGAAGAAGAAGAAACTCCAAATAGCACAATCAGTGTGCTCACGTCAAAGTAACTCTTTACTTGTACCTGCAACTGGTGTTGTAGTAATCTGTGAGCCATAGGGACTCAACAATCTCATTTCCAAAGGTATCAAGACTAGAAAAGCTTAATGGGTGAGGTATGGTTAAGTGGTGAGGCGGCAGCAAGCAACTAAGCATTTATATGAGGTGGCTAACTTACGAGTACAAGAATAAGAGGGGAATGATCTATGCATAATCGTACGTGAAATACTTACGATCAAAAGAATGATCCTGAAAACCTACTTATGTCAGACATAACCCCACAGTGTCCTCGATCGGAGAAGGAGCTCACGAAAGAGACAATCACTGTTACGCACTCAGTTGGCATATTTTAATTAAGGTTACTTCAAGTTATCTAGAACCGGATGTTAAACAAAGTTCCCACGTTGCCACATAACCGCGGGCATGACTTTCCGAAAGATTTAACCCTACACGGGTGCTCCAACTAGTACATCACAAACTACCACACACTACAACGGAATTACCTCCATCAGGGAAACCCGTGATATCCTCGGTTTCCTGTTGGCAAACCTCCACCTCGAGATATCCCAAAGTATCCTTGGAATCTCTCGCACAAGACGCTCGGTAAAGGTAAAAAAATTCAGCAAGGCCGCCCAGTGATACGTCTCCAACGTATCTATAATTTTTGATGGTTTCATGCTATTATCTTGTCAAACTTTGGATGTTTTGCATGCCTTTTATATATTTTTTGGGACTAACTTATTAGCTCAGTGCCAAGTGCCAGTTCCTGTTTTTCCATGTTTTTGACCCCTTTCAGAGGAGATTTTGAAACAGAGTCCAAACGGAAGAAAATCCCCGAAAAGATTTTTTCCGTAACGGAAGAAGATCGGGAAGCTTGAGAGCCAAGGCAGGGGGGCCTCAGGGGCCCCACAAGCCCCCACCCCACGACCAGGGGGATAGGCCGCGACCCATAGGCTTCTGGTCCCCGTCGGCGCCCTCTGCCCTAGGGGTTGCGCCTATATATTCCCTAAAAATCCCAAAAAAGTCAGGAGATCATAGAAAGTACTTTTCCGACGCCGCAAGCTTCTGTCTCCGCAAGATCCCATCTGGGGCACGTTCTGGTGCCCTGCCGGAGGGGGATTCGGACATGGAGGGCTTCTTCATCAACACCATGACCTGTCCGATGATGCGTGAGTAGTTCACCGTAGACCTACGGGTCCATAGCTAGTAACTAGATGGCTTCTTCTCTCTCTTGGATCTTCAATACAATGTTCTCCATGATCTTCATGGAGATCTATCCGATGTAATCTTCTTTTGTGGTGTATTTGTCGAGATCCGATGAATTGTGGATTTATGATCAGATTATCTATGAATCTTATTTGATTTTCTTCTTATCTCTCTTATGCATGATTTCATATCCTTGTAATTCTCTTCGAGTTGTGGGTTTGTTTGGCCAACTAGATCTATGATTCTTGCAATGGGAGAAGTGCTTGGTTTTGGGTTCATACCGTGCGGTGACCTCACCCAGTGACATAAGGGTTAGCGAGGCACGCATCATGTTGTTGCCATCAACGGTAAAAGGATGGGGTTTTCATCATTGGTTTGAGATTATCCCTCTACATCATGTCATCTTGCTTAAGGCGTTACTCTGTTCGTCATGAACTCAATACACTAGATGCTTGCTGGATAGCGGTGGATGTGTGGAGTAATAGTAGTAGATGCAGAAAGTATCGGTCTACTTGTCTCGGACGTGATGCCTATATGTATGATCATTGCCTTAGATATCATCATGACTTTGCGCGGTTCTATCAATTGCTCGACAGTAATTTGTTCTCCCACCGTGATATTTGCTATTTTGAGAGCAGCCTCTAGGGAACACTATGACCCCCGGGTCTACTCGACACCATATTTTCAGCCTTACACTTTTTTTACTTCGTTACACTTTCCGCGTTCAGATCTCACTTTTGCAAACAATCTTGAAGGGATTGACAACCCCTTTGAAGCGTTGGGTGCAAGCTTGTTTGTGTTTGTGCAGGTACTCTGGACTTGACGAGACCCTCCTTTTGGATCGATACCTTCGTTCTCAAACTGAGGGAAATACTTACTGCTCCTGTGTTGCATCACCCTTTCCTCTTCAAGGGAAAAACCAACGCAAGCCCAGTCTCCATCAATGTGTCAATTTTTGGCGCTGTTGTTTGAGAAGTAGCACCCCGCGTGTCGATGATCTCGATAGGAGCCGTGTATCTCGTTCTCAGGACATGACGGATAAGCGAAGTGTACGGTGGCGTGATAGACATCTCCCGAGTTGCCCCGGGTTGGCCCCACACGGTGCTCTGTTTTGGTCCAGCACCAGCAGCACTGCCCCCTGTATTATGTTGAATTACTCCTCGGGTTCATGACGCCCTATGTTTTTCAGTATTAACAGAAATATTATGTTGGGCAAATATAGTACCAATGTTGGGCATTGCCGGAGGAGTTTTATCCCAAAACGAGAATCTAGGTGGTCCCCATAACAACCCCAAGCATGTTAGGAGCGCTCATTTATGGAACATAACACCAGTAACCGAAACTAATGCGGCAAAGGTGGAAAAAAACACCAGGCTAGAAAGGCGAAGCCTTCCACCTTTTACCAAGTATATATGTGCATTAAATTAAATATCATTAATATGGTGATATAACAAGGAACCCATGTTATCACATGGAAGAAACTGCACCTGCAACTAGCAACGCTATCAAAAGGCTGAGAAAACGGTAACATGGCCAAACAAGGTTTGCTGGGTAGTGGGAAGGTTAGAGATTATCATAGCAATGTTGGGAGGCTGGTATTTAACAGGTGGTAGGCAGCGAGACATAACGATAGAAACGAAACAACTACCATGGCACTGATAGTAATGGTATCTAGGGCAATGATCATCTTGTCTGTAATCCCACTTGGAAGAAGAATGACTTCGTGAAGAAGACGAACCGACGTAGTCGAATGGATCCTCACATTCTGATACGCTTGCCGAACTCTATAGAGACGAAGCAAACCGAAACAACAATCAACACGCGATATTCACCACCACAAAAGCATGATATGATGCACCACCTGATATGATGCATGATCAATCTAAATTATACAAGGCATGGCATGGCAATTCAGACAATCAAACACTACACATTAAGTGAAGCTCAATATGCAACGAGTTGCATATTGACGAAACTCCACATTCAACAATTTAGTTCACTCTCATTTAGGTACACGGCAATATCAAATGTTGTTTAAACATGGCTAGGGGTGAAGCAAAAATAAGCTACCCATCTAGGCATTTTAAATGAGACCGGAAACGACATATAGCATTTCCGAAACGACCCCATGTGTTAACTTTGAAATATGTCCAGATTTTCCTAATCACATTTTATGTTTGTTAAACAACAAAACAAAGTGGTTCACGTGATTCTACTCGTCATTTTAGTCGGTTTACATATATAGTTCATCTCCAACGGAGCTACAGTTAATAAACTACGGACTAAACCGTTTCTATCACTCCAACACGTAAACCGATGCAAGCAACACAGCTAACAGCCTGAAACATGCATCAGAGCTAGAAAATATTAACCTATGCGAAATTCTACACGTTTTACATATACAACTTGTCGCAATCTGACGCACGGTTTAAAAACTACGGCGTTTTAAACTCAATGCACTTTTGTGAAAAATAATGAAATCGCGGTTAAAAGAAAAAAAAACTACTCGGGCCGAATTTTCCTAATGGGTCTAACAGTGCACGGGCGCAGAATAACTATACTGCACCCAGGGCGACGGATAGTGGGCTGGCGCTGGCTTACCTTGTGGGCTCGAGGTCCGGTCGGAGGAGAAGCTGGGCAAGCTGGCTTGGGGAGGTGGAACTCGACCGAGGGAGGCCACGACGCACACGCGGGGCGAGGCCCACGAGCGGCTGGCGAGCGGGCGGCAGCCCACACGAGGTTGTCAAGCGGGTGCGCGGCCTCGTCCTCCCGCATGGGGCGAGGTCCACCGCGGACGACGGAGGAGGGAGCGCACCGGCGGGGCCCGGGAGGAGGCCGAGGATGGCCGGATCCGGTCGGCTAGCATCGAATCTATCTGTTTTGAAGGCGACAGCGACCGGACGGGCTAGGGAACGGCGATTGGAGGCGTATCCCAGCGGCTGGGGCACCAGGGGCTGGCGGGAGGCGGCAGCGCGGCGCGAGATGCGGCAGGGGCGGCGCAAGACGCGGGGAGGACCTCGGGTGCCTTCTCCCTGCGCGCGGCGGCAACAAACTCCGCCGACTAGCAACGCTGGGAGGCCGGAGCTGCAGCTGGCTCAGGTGCCTCCGCAAGTGCACGGGAGGAGATGCACGCGGCGGCTCGGGAGCTGCAGGGCAAGCGGCTCGCAGCGGCTGCGGTGGCCGGATCCGGGCCCGACTGGGCCGGATCTAGGTCCGACGGGCCCTACGCGGCTGAGGAGGAGGAGAGAGGCTGGCTGCTCCGGCTGCTAGCTAGAGTTTCGGGCATGGATCCCGAGGAGAAGAGGGTTGGCTGCCAAAATTAGGGGGGGTTAAATAGGATTTGGGGCTAGGTTATGGGGATTTGACATCCGATTTCAACCGGATGATCGTGATCGACCAGCCTCGGTTGCACCGTGGAGTTAGGTGATTGTGTTAGAGAGGCTAGGCGAGGAAGAGATGGAAGTTTGTGGCCCGGGAACGAGATTTTAAACACCGAAAAACGTCCGACAATAATCCAATGATGGTGCCGCTACGGTCGACCGTTCTGGTATCAAACGGACTCCGATTGCAACGAAATTTGGCACGCGGCCTACCTACACTAAAATAAAACCGTACGCCAACTTTAAACCCATACGAGAATATTTTACGAACACCTTTAAAAACAATATTTTATCAATGTTGCGGGCGCGTGCATGTGCGGTTGGTCTCGAAATGGTCAACAATGAAAACAGAGAGAACCGGCAACTAATAACGGAAGCAGGTTTTGAGAATTGGCACCAGTGGAGTGCCGATGCAATATGGATGATGTGCATGATACAAAGATGAATGCGACAAACAATCTAATCGCACGACGGCAATGGAATAAGAGGGCAATCTTTTGGAGCGTCGGTCTCGGGCTGTCACATGGTGGCAGTTGGAACGAGAAAGGTTGCCGAAGCCATAGTGGCTTAGGGCATCTCCAATGGCAACCTAAAAAATTCCTCCCGCATCCATCCGCGGAAAACGAGGGACCAGTACGTGGACACAGATGTAGGAGGATGACATCCAACCGTACAAAATTCATGCAAACATGCCAAATTTCATGCAAACACGACGAATTTCATGAAAACACGATGGATTTCATTACATTTATATCAGTCCAGCTCTACATGTATAATTAATACCTAATCTAAATTGTCATTGGTGCCCGCTCCCTCTGTCCGGCCATGAACCCCGAGAACTCAAGCTTCGCCTTCTTAAGCTCTAACTCTATGCTCTCGAGCTCCGCTTGTGTAACCTCCTCCTCCGAAGACCCGACAAGCGCAGATGTCCACCTTCACGTCACCACCAAGCGATAAATTGGTCAACATTGTTCAACCCACCAAGCTTGGCATCAACGGGAGGGGTGGAGTGGCGGCCTTCCTGGGACCTGAGCAGTGGCGACCTCCCGTGCACTATTCTTCGCTCCTGCCGGCGGTGCCCGAGGATGCGTCGGCTTTGTTGGGCGTGGCCTCGGTGTTGTCCTTCTCCCCGTTCTCGATGTCGTCGAGAAACGGCACACCCTCCTCCTTGTTGTCGTCCTTGGCTGCGGCAACCACCTCTGCCACCCGCTACATGTATCGCCAGCGGGCGAGGCGAATCTCCAGTTGGACACGACCTTCCTGCCGGCTACGAGCTACTCCTCCGTCTGCAGGTGGTCCTAGAGGAGGTAATGGTTGTAGGAGGCGTCGGCCTGCGTCTCCCGGAACCGCTTCTCCCACACCATGTTCATTTAATGAGTCGGGGCCTCGCCAATGGTCATGGTGTAGTGCACTGGTGACGGAGGCATGATAGAGGAGGAGGGTGGCATGACGGAGGGGGAAAAGGCAGGGTAGCATCGGGTCATCGTTAGCATCGTCCTCCATTGGGACATCGATGTCCTCCGACTGCCTACCGACTTACCAGCATTCATCAATGCCTTTCGGCCAGCGGGCAGCAATGCCGTCCATCTCCATCTTCTACTCCGATGTCAGCCCATCCCAGAGATCTTTAGCGAGGGAGGAATCCATGATGGGAGAGGGATGGGAGGCTGATGACTCCTGTTAGAGCATAATTTCTCCATATGTGGTTTTGGTAATTGATGACAATCCCTATGGACTAATGGTTGCCTTAAGTTATATTTGTAGTCCATCTGTTGGTTTCAAGGAGTTTATATGATGACCAAGGTGGTATTCAATGTTTTATCCAAAGATTGGTCATAAAGACACAAGGTTGATCAAGACTAAGTCAAAGAGTGAATCAAGGTGATCAACACACAAAGCGTAGAAGATGTACTGAGAGGGATCAAGTGATCCCCTGGTATGGTAAGCATTGTCCATAACGCTTTTGTCTACTAACCCATGGTCTTCATGAGAGTTCTATGTGGGGTTAGGTCTGTTTCCATGGGTTTGCGTCAAGAGGAAGATCTCATTCAACCCATGAATGATGACATCAAGTGGTGATCATCATCAAGATTGCGGTGTGCAAGTTCAAGTGGAGCATCACGAAGATATCATGCTTGAAGCTTGCCATCCATTGTGGTGGCAATGGACTTGTGAAGATGTGCTGAAGAGTGGCTCACTCATAGTGAGTATGGTGTTGGGGAAC
The DNA here is from genome assembly GCF_904849725.1 of Hordeum vulgare subsp. vulgare. NCBI lineage: Eukaryota > Viridiplantae > Streptophyta > Magnoliopsida > Poales > Poaceae > Hordeum > Hordeum vulgare. The sequence continues at coordinate 85,592,014 of NC_058520.1, forward strand.
GTTGCATGGGAAACAAAAATTTTCCTACGCACACGAAGACCTATCATGGTGATGTTCATCTACGAGAGGGTGATCGGATCCACATACCCTTGTAGATCGCTCAGCAGGAAACGTTAAGAAACGTGGTTGATGTAGTGGTACAGCTTCGTGATTCAAATCACCGTCGTCCCACGGTCCGTCCCGATCTAGTACCGAACGGACGGCACCTCCTCGTTCAACACACGTACAACTCGATGACGATCGCTGCCTTCTTGATCCAGCAAGAGAGACGGGGAAGGAGATGAGTTCTCCGGCAGCGTGACGGCGTGCTGGTGATGGTGATGACCTATTCCTGCAGGGCTCCGCCCGAGCTCCGCAGAAATCCGATCTAGAGGTAGAACTACGAGGTATAGGTTTGAGTTGCACATGGCAAAGTTATGTCTCAAAAGCAATAAACCTCTAGTATACATAGGAGGAGAGGGAGGCAGCCTTGGCACGCCAAGGAAGGCCTCCTTGGGTCGGCCGAAGTGGGGAAGGGAGGAGTCCTCCTCCAATCCCACTTGGATTAGGACTCCTTCCTTATTTTCCCACCTCTTTTGGATTTTCCACTTTTTCCTCATGGGCTTTCCTTGGATGACTTTGTCAGCCCATTATACATTATTGCGCATCCAATAAACCCACATGGACTCCTTGGGGCGTGGTGGTCCCACTCAGTGGGCCCCCGAAACCCATTCGTCACTCCCGGTACAGTGCCGGCAATGCCCGAAAACCTTCCAAAATCCAAACACCAACTTCCTATATATCAATCTTTGCTTCCGGACCATTCTGTAACTCCTCGAGAAGTCCGGGATCTCATCCGGGACTCCGAACAAAACTTTGGTCACCAACACATATAACTCAACTATACCGAAACGTCACCGAACCTTAAGCGTGCAGACCCTGTGGGTTCGAGAACTATGCAGACATGACCTAAGGCACTCTCTGGTCAATAACGAACAGCGGGACCTGGATGCCCATATTGTTTCCCACATATTCTATGAAGATCTCTATCGGTTGAACCTCTATTATAAGGATTCATATAATCTCGTATACTATTCCCTTTGTCCTTCGGTATGTTACTTGCCCGAGATTCGATCATCGGTATCTCTATACCTAGTTCAATCTCATTTCTGGCAAGTATCTTTACTCGTTCCGTAATACAAGATCCCGTAACTAACTCCTTAGTCACATTGCTTGCAAGGCTTGTTATGATGTTGTATTACCGAGTGGGCCCCGAGATACCTCTCTGTCACATGGTGTGAAAAATCCTAGTCTTAATCCATACCAACCCAACAGACACCTTTGGAGATACCTGTAGAGCACCTTTATAGTCACCCAGTTACGTTGCGACGTTTGATACACACAAGGTATTCCTCCAGTGTCCAGGAGTTGCATGATCTCATAGTCATAGGAACAGATACATTTACATGCAGAAAACAGTAGCAATAAACTGACACGATCATATACTATGTTTATAGTTTGGATCTTGTCCATCACATCATTCTCCCAATGATGTGATCCCGTTATCAAGTGACAACACTTGTCTATGGTCAGGAAACCTTGACCATCTTTGATCAACGAGCTAGTCAACTAGAGGCTTACTAGGGATAGTGTTTTGTCTATGTATCCACACACGTATTTGTGTTTCGAATGAATACAATTCTAGCATGGATAATAAACAATTATTATTAACAAGGAAATATAATAATAACTAATTTATTATTGCCTCTAGGGCATATTTCCAACATATGGGAGAGCAAATGACTAGTCTTCATCAAGCCAACGCTATCAAGAAAGGTGGTCCATCTTGAGGAAGTCAAGATCGTCATCATCTAACTCAAGTGGACTATATGCAAGGTATAGTTTTTCCCTTGATAGTTTTTTCTATTTTAGGATAGAATGTTGTACTATCAAGGGGGGTCTCAAGTGAGTAGCTTGATCGTATCGTTCGTTCAGAGCTCAAACCATTTCCATCCTTGCATCATATTTCTTTGTTCTTATTTGTTATTTCTCTATGTGAGTTGTAGAGCTTATGATCATTTTCATGATAAGCTTGAGTTCATTGAAAACGGAGTCCATATGCATCTTCTATGATGTTTTCAATGTTGTGAGTTTATGCCGGTTCTTAATTCATAGCGGTCCCAAATCTCCATATCATTGGATTTTTAATAACTGCATGTTCTTAATATTTCCAATCTCTGTTGGATAGCTCTTGTCGTCATGAATCCAACAAGCTTGAGTTTTCTCAATTCGGAGCTCAGATGCGAAAGTTATGACAATTTAGGGCAAGTGTTCTCTGTCAAGAGGAAGTACCGTTGGGGCAGAGTGGTAGTACCGTTCTGGCGGTACTGCCACCCTCCCGTGCCGACCTCTTTTCCTCTTTATATTTTTCTTCTCGCATCTTCGGGGTATTTTTCCATTTTGAGCGGTAGTACCGCTTGAGGGGAGCGGTAGTTGGGGGCTCATGAAGCCACCTTCTAGAGAACAATGAAAGTGTCAAAACTTGCCCATGTCAAGAAAGGAAACCTCGTGAGATTTGGCGTGTATCCCAATGTTGAATCTATGTTTAGCATGTATCCAACCAACTTGAACATGTAACCTAGCTGCCCCTGGGTACCTATATAAGCCGAGGGGTTTAATCCATAGAGGGACAACTTATTCGCCTTAGGGTTTATAGCTTAAACAACAATCTCATGGTAGATCTTCACCTTGTACTCAATACAACAACATTAATACATTCAAAGCAGGACGTAGGGTTTTACCTTGTCGAGAGGGCCCAAACCTGGGTAAACATCGCCTCCCAATTGTACTTGTTACCATTGATCATAGATTCCCAACTCAGGACCCCCTACCAGAGATCTGTCGATTTAAGAACCAACATTGCTGGCCCATGTAGGTTCCGCTGTGTGGCCTACCCAGATCAATGGACCACCTTTAGATCAACACTGACAAAGATTGTGGCGGCATCTTCACCCCCGGCCAACTTTTTGCGTTTGGAAGCATTATCTACCACACAGACTCCACCGACGATCTTGGTGGGGCGGGAATTTAAGATCGTCGATGCATATGATGACGTCGCCCTCTCCGGCTAGACCCCGAAATGATTGGAGCAGTCGTCAGCCGCCGGGGCTTCAACCGTGGAACCAATCTCCAACCCCGTGACTGACACCTCCAAAGATTTGGCCTCAACCATAGAGAAGTTTTTCTCTGCCATGGATTGCGACCTTGAGTCCGATCCAACTTCGGACCTACCTTGATCCTAGATCCCACAACATTCGATGTCATTTGCATGGCTTCTGGGAACTCCCTCTGGGTCAGCTCAGCTTACAGCCTGGCAATGGATCTAATTGAGCTCGCATTATTAAACGAGATGCTAGATCCCATCCAAATCCATGGGATCTCGGACGAAGAGACTTCGGTCTATGATCCAATTAGATGTAAAGGTGATAACTGGGAAATTTACAACCCACCCACCACCCAACTAGTTGCTACGGTTGAGGATTTAATCGACATCCTCAACTACATAGTAGAAGATGTCGAATTGGATGAAGACGTCATGGACGTACCAGACGCAAGGAAAACAAGACATGCAAGTGGGAAAAATATCCACATACGATGTCTACATGGTGAATACCCCGTGTGAAGACGTAGGAGGAGAGGACGAGCACCTCTCGAGACATGAACGAAGCAGACGACGCGAGAGCAAGTACAGCTGAGGTGAAGTGGGGCAGCTGGGATGCTGATAAGAGCAACGTTGAAGATGACGGCAAGCCCCGGGTGTCAAGGAACAAGTCAATGCCGAGGAGGTCATGCCCGCTCATGTTGATTGCAACGAGGGGCACACAATCTCCAACGACCTCGACGACAACAACTACCTACCGAAAACCAAAGATGTAAGTGTTGGTTCGGATGGCCTCGTCGTGCCAAAAAAATTTGAGGCCCTCGAGTCATATCGAAGACGTATGATGGTAACCGCCGGTAGTGTTATACTAGGACAAGCTCGGATAAAGGCCTACAAAGAAACACTGAATGAAAAGTGGGTCAAAGTCTTGTGTGTAGAATAGAAACTCGAGGATAGACTTGAAAGCCAGCCTAAATTGTACCCTTGGAGACGCCTACTTGCCGAATTAAATGAAGATGTAGAGGATGAATGGTCGAGGAACTATGATCGTCATGATCAATAGGAATGTACTCCTAGGGGGTGGGGCAGGCCGCTAGGATGGCCCTGAGAGCTCCTTGCTAATGCTCGTTTTACCGACAGGACAACTAATGAACCAACACGGACATTTAACCTACATGAAAGGCTCTGTTGGATAGCTCTTGTCGTCATGAATCCAACAAGCTTGAGTTTTCTCAATTCGGAGCTCATATGCGAAAGTTATGACAGTTTAGGGCAACTTTTCTCTGTCAAGAGGAAGTACCGTTGGGGTAGAGTGGTAGTACCGTTCTGGCGGTACTGCCACCCTACTGTGCCGACCTCTTTTCCGCTTATATTTTTCTTCTCGCATCTTCGGGGTCTTTTTCCATTTTGAGCGGTAGTACCGCTTGAGGGGACCGGTAGTACCGCTCCGACGGCACTACCGCCCCGAGATCTTTGCCATTTGCACGTTTTTCCTTCAAACTTCCGTCCAAGCAGAAGTACCGCTCGCCTGAGCGGTACTACCACTTGTGTACTCACTGAGTGCATAATGGTTCGATTTGGGGAGGCCTAAAAAGGGGGTCTTCTTCCCCAATGCTTTTCTATCTATTGAGCTCGTGTTCTTCCCCCATTGTTGACCTTCTTCGAGCTTGCTAACTCTCAATGATTCTTGCTAGTTCTTGAGGGAAAAAGAGAGAGGAGATCACTTTCTCCTCTATGTGAGGGGAACCCCTTGGATCTAGATCTTGGAGTTCTTCGTGTTCTTTTTTGTTTTTCCTCTCATTTTCTTCCATAGCAGTAGTTGTTGTGGAGGGGTTTGGGAGAGAAGGACTTGGGCACTCCGTGTGCCCTTGCCATTGCATTTGATGCATAGGTTTGAGTTCTCCATGGTAATACGTAGAAGTGAAGTTTGAGAAGCTTATTACCCTTGGGTGCTTGGTACCCTAGAGATTTGTTCTTTGTTGGTGCTTTGGCGTCCTAGAAGCTTGGTGGTGCCTTGGAGCTCAATCATTATGATGTAAAGCACTCCACAAGCGTCGGGGTCTCTAATTAAGTTATGGAGATTGCCCCGAGCATTTGAGGTCATCACGGAGCCACAATCCATTGTGGTGAAGCTTCGTTGTGTTGTTGGGAGCCTCCAATTAAGTTGTGGAGATTGCACCAACCTTGTTTGTTCGGGTTCGGTGACCGTCCTCAAGGGTCCCTTAATGGAATCACAACATGTATCTTGCATTGTGCGAGGGCGTGAGGAGATTACGATGGCCTTAGTTGCATCTTGGGGAGCATTGTGCCTCCACGCTGCTTCAAACAGAGATTAGCATCCGCAAGGGTGTGAACTTCGGGATACATCGTCGTCTCCGCGTGCCTCACTTACCTCTTACTCGAGCCTTTTACTTATGCACTTTACTCTGTGATAGTCATATTATTTCTTGTTATATATTTTGCTATCAGTTAGTTGTTTATCTTGCTTAGCATAAGTTGTTGATGCACACAGGTGAGCCTAGTTGTATTAGGTTTTGTGCTTGACATATTAAACATTAGTTTTATTTCGTATTTGATCAAGCCTAAACCGTAATTATTTTAAAGCGCGTATTCCCCCCCCCTCTCCCCTCTAGGCGACATCCCCGTCCTTTCAACTACAGCTATTGCCGGGGCAGGGGTTTATATAGCAATGGCCCTAGTGAGCGGTCACGTCGATTCAGATCGGACATGAATGCGGGCACTGATGCTTTGGAGCGATGGTGCCCGGTTTCGCACGGGAGGGGAGGGCGGCCAAAAAAGTCAAATTAATCGCTGGACACATGTACAGTTCACCTAATTGCCCGGCTTATAGCAAAAGGAAGTTCCAGCAAAAAAAAAGTAGCAAGACACGGAACACGTGACGACCAATTGTACTCCCTCCGTTTCTAAATATAAGTCTTTTAAAAGGTTTGACTAAAAAGATTACGTACGGATGTATATAGACATAATTTAGAGTATAGATTCATTCATTTTGCTCCGTACGTAGCCCTCTAGTGAAATGTCTAAAAAGATTTATATTTAGGAACCGAGGGAGTAGTTTGCACCTGTAACACGTAAGGTTGACCGACATGCATATATGGTGCTTATATCTACTTCAGAACTACCCTACTGTCAAAGACGGGTCACATTGGATCTACCCTTTGCATGCGTATGTATGTGCGCATAAATATGTGTCAATCAAGCATTGCAGTGTGTTGAATGTGTGTCCCAAGAAGCATCGCAGCCATGAAGATAACGAAGACACTTGCCCTCTGCACATTCTATTTCTACGCTGCCTCATTTACGAACCATTTTGCCGTCTCCTTGGACATGGACTGCGGCAATGTGTGGAGGACAGGTATGGAAAAGCTGGAGCACGTAACGATTTGCCTAACTCTGCGCCTCCACATGTCTAATCTGGCTACACATGTTTACATTCAGGTAACTTGGACCAACCCAACAGCCCGAGCACGTCGACGATTCGTCTTACGATTCTCCACCGGGAGCACCCGTGCGCCCCTGCCTCCAAGCGGCCGGTGCGCCGCTCTCCTTCAGCGCTCCAGGAGTACCACACCCGCGTCCGCCGCCTGGCCAACCGGCTATCCAGCTGCCCTGCAGACGAGGCCACTGCCTCCGGTCTGATCTTCGCCAACGGTGTTCCCTGGGACTACTACAGCTACGTGACCCAGGTCCAGCTCGGGACGCCGGCCAAGACTCACAACGTCTTGGTCGATACGGCATCTTCCTTGTCTTGGGTTGGATGTGAGCCCTGCATCAACGCATGCCTCATTCCAACCTTCAACCCCAACGCGTCCTCCACGTACAAGGTGGTAGGGTGCGGCTCGGCGCTGTGCAACGCAGTCCCTTCAGCCACCATGGCTCGCAAAAGCTGCATGGCGCCAACTGAGGGGTGCTCATACCGCCAGTCCTACCATGATTATTCCTTGTCAGTAGGGGTGGTGAGCAGTGATACTCTCACGTATGGGTTGGGCAGCCAAAAGTTCATCTTTGGTTGCTGCAACTTGTTCCGTGGCGTTGGAGGCCGGTACTCAGGGATACTTGGCATGTCGGTGAACAAGTTCTCTCTCTTCTCCCAGATGACTGTTGGCCACCGTTACAGAGCCATGTCCTACTGCTTCCCTCATCCCCGCAACCAGGGGTTCTTGCAGTTCGGGCGGTATGATGAACACAAAAGCTTGTTGAGGTTCACACCGCTGTACATCGACGGGAACAACTACTTCGTCCACGTGTCAAACGTCATGGTCGAAACAATGAGCCTCGACGTCCAGTCAAGTGGGAACCAGACAATGAGGTGCTTCTTCGACACCGGGACGCCGTACACTATGTTACCCCAAAGCTTGTTTGTCAGCCTCAGTGACACGGTGGGTAACTTGGTCGAAGGGTATTATCGAGTCGGAGCATCGACCGGGCAGACCTGCTTCCAGGCTGATGGTAACTGGATAGAGGGGGATCTCTACATGCCGACGGTGAAGATTGAGTTCCAAAACGGTGCTAGGATCACCTTAAACTCAGAGGATTTGATGTTCATGGAGGAACCCAACGTGTTTTGCCTAGCGTTCAAAATGAATGATGGTGGCGACATCGTCCTCGGAAGCAGGCACCTCATGGGAGTCCACACGGTGGTTGACCTAGAGATGATGACGATGGGCCTCCGAGGTCAGGGATGCAACTAGTGCGTAACGGAGCGGGATGTACCTAACAATATACTGCTAGTTATGTTCTTTTTCAGGCATATTCTCTTGTAAGGCCACAGCCCTTATAAATTTGTCAGTGTCAAATCATGCACCATTTCGTGTGTTTCTTAGTTTTCTCAAGCACTCTTAAGTAATGTAATATCGTTGCCCCAAACATTATGGTATGTTTGAGCCGTGCTATTCTTTTTTATTGTAGTTGTGTTGTTCAGTTATGTTCACCATTCAAACGTCATGATGGCATGTGTAGCAAAGGTATACGTAGGTGTTAGGTGGGGATTGGGTACATGAATCTAACTAATCATGGATCACTCGCCGATGCAAGAAGAACCTATGCCCCCAGCTGCAGGACAGCTTGGCAGAGAGGAGGTGTTACACACAAGTGTTGGCTTCGATAGCCCGAGGCTGCTGTCCTCTTTTTTCTTTGAGTAATGTTACATCTACAAAGATTTACTTAAATATTTTACGTATAAACTGATGTATAGAATTGTGATTGGTAATTAAGGGATGAGGGATTCCACCCTCACTGAAAATTACGGGGAAGAGAAGAATTAGTTTTGGAAGGTTAAGTAAATTTTTGCAAGTCTTTGTAGGTTTATCATTATTGTTTTTCTTATAAGAAATCGCTTGCCCGACATTAGCAAACTGAAACTCTTAAACGTTTACAGCAACGGTTCAACGTCTAAAAACAAAAGGCAAATAAGTTTGATATAGACCCCATAGAGCCAGAGGCTCAAGAGCCAACACGAGCACACAACCAAACATAGCCAGCTCAATCATCCTCCAGATTGGTTGGCCGCCTCCGTAAGCAACTTTGCTGGAGCCGAAAACTGCAATAGATGTTTCATTGGTCTTGCTTAGCTGATTCCGCAGTTCTAAGGATATAGTCACTAGTGGTCGGGGCGCGTCCTAGACACGCCTCCTTTGCATGCATGTATGCACTAAACTTGTTATAGTACATATTAACATCTTGAATGTATTTTAATGAATTAAATAACAATTCATATATATACTACAAGATTGTACATTGTTAATTAATTGGCAACCGTGGAACCCTACTAATGAAGGCCCAATCTAAATTTTATATACATACACGTGTGATTTCAAAACTAAACGCATCTCCAATAGATGATGTAGATGTAAAAATAACTTCCTTTTGCATCTTCAAAGGTCGAAAACAGTGCTTCAACAGATGATGTAGATGTAAAAAAAAGTATATCCACGCCTCCCGGACATGTAAATTATAACACTTCGCGGTGGAAATTTACATCTCCAACTCGAGGAGATGTGGTCACATTGACGGATACCGCATCCAACGTGTTCGATGATATGTCGCGAAGGTAAAAAAAATCTCTTGTGCATTTCTTTGTTGTTTCAATTGTTGATTCCAATAGAATGTGTATTTGATTGTGTATACGTGCATTTGTAGTCTCGATGATGAATCTTTCATGCGCGTCACAAATGTGACAAACGATGATTACTCACATGATGAGTATGCATCACAAGAATATGAAACTCTATGGTGATGATAATCTTGGCATGGATGATGAGGGCTTCATTTTCAAGGGAAGAACGGCAAATTATATCAACAAAGAAGATGTCTTGATTTGCACCGCTTGGAAGAAAGTCTCTCAAGATGAAACCGTTGGGAACGAGCAATCGCCCGTCACATATTGGCAACTCATCAAGGAGTACTTCGATGCTCGCAACACCAGCGGGAACAATCGCTCGAGTCACTCCATTCGCCAACGTTGGGGCACCATCAACGCCGAATATCAAAAGTGGCTGGGTTGCCTGGAAAATGTTGATCGCATGAACCCAAGTGGTTGTGGTGAAAGTGACTTGGTAATAATAGTTTGATATTCATGTGTGCTTTCTCCGCTTTCCAAACATTTTCGAAATGTTCACTAATTTGTTGATGAAATCTTGATTGTTTTGTTGTAGACAATGATTGCCCAAGGATAGTTTCAAGGAAGTAACAACAAAAGAGAGAAGAGGAAGAAAAAAAGAAAAGCTTTCACTTTCCATCATTGCTACAAAGAGCTCAAGGGTGAGGAGAAGTAGAAAACTATAGAAGTTTTTGATGCTTTAAAGAAGAAAAGTGTGGTGCTGGAGGATGATGAAGATGCCACAGTTGAGGAGAGAACGAACCCCACTCCTCCATCGGGGACCAAGTCATATATGTTCGATGGAACTAAGAAAGTGTTGAAGGGCAAGGCCAGAGATGGTGATCTGAAGGATGGATTTGATGCCATTGTCTTGGCGAGGAAAGAGTACGCGAAAGAAAAAAATTGTAGAAGCTCAAAGAAATTGCGGAGAGGAGTGAGGCCGAGCGACGTAGGGCGGCGGCCGTGGAGAAGAGGGCGGTAGCCAAGGAGAGAAAAGTTTACCCTGAGGAAAGAAGGGAGGAGGCCGAGGAGATGAAGATAGTGGAGGAGAAGGCACTCAAGTTTATGTTCATGGACACATCCACTCTTGATGTCAAGGCAAAGGTGTATACCAAACTTTGTCGCGATGAAATGCTCATGAAGAAGCAAATGCTTATGAGAAGCATGATGGGAGGAGGAATGGGAGGTGCCATGAGAAGAATGGGAGGTGCCATGGGAGGAGGAATGGGAGGCGCCATGGGAGGAGGAATGGGAGGGTACATGAACATGATGGTTGGTGACATGAATGGTGCATTTGGTGAAAACACGAGAGGTGGCTTTGCTCGCAACATGGATGGAATGGGGGGTGGATTTGGCGGCAATATGATGAGTGGCATGGGAGGTGGCTTCGGCGGCAACATGATGAGTGCCATTGGAGGTGCTTCGGCGGCAATGATGAGTGGCATGGGAGGTAGATTCAACGGCACCATGATCAGTGGCATGGGAGGCTGCTTCGGTGGCAACATAACGAGCATGGGAGATGGCAATAAAGGTGCTTTCGGTGGAGTTCGCGATAACGAGACTTCAACGCAAGAGAACGCCGAGAAAGAAGTCGTTGATGATGATGAGATCACCGTCGGAGAGGACACAAATTGAATGATGTCCATGTGCATTTTTATTTGTTGGACCAACAACTTTGTTTGAGACAACTGACTTTTGCTTGTAGAATTTAAAACTATGATAAATGATGCACTTTTGTTGCTACAATTATGAAAAGATGATGTGCAAATACGGTCGGCTGCAAATGAGCGGCAGCCGAACAGCAGTCGCGCGGCGGCGCGCCAGTTTTGCATCTCCAATTTACATCACCTCTTGGACTTGCACTTCTACATCTTGGTTTTGCACCATCTATTGGAGTTGGCTCTTTTTTGGAGATGTAAAGACCACTTTTTGGTGATGTCAATTATACATTGCCTATTTTTACATCTCCAAATTTACATATCTATGGGAGATGCTCTAAAGAATTGAACAATGCCCATGTACGTTCTCTTCTTGACAGTATGTAAACCAGAAATAATAAACCATTCACATAGTACAACAAGGCATAAAAAGGTAGTTCAATAATCTATATATATAATACAAGACCTACAAGCGAACATAATATAGAATCCACGTCTTACAAGCTCCTATAGTATAGTTGACACACTGCACTATGCATCGACCTCACCAACCACATTCACCGAACAGATCTCATCACCACCATTACAATGTACAGTTCAAAATCCATTATAGTGTGTTCTAATCAATCTGATCTTCAAACAAATCAATGTCCTTGTTAATTTCACTTACATTTGTGAGGGTGTCTTGGACCAAGGTGTGCCAACGGTTGGGGAAACTAGCATGGGAAACAAAAATTTCCTACGCACATGCAATACTTGTCCAGGGTGATGATCATCTATGAGAGGTGAGAGTGAATCTACATACCCTTGTAGATCGCTAAGCGGAAGCGTATATAACATGGTTGATATAGTGGAACATCTTCACGATCCAAATCGCAGCCCGTCCCACGATCTCATCACGATCCGTCCCGCGATCCCATCACGATCCATCCTGATCTAGTGCCGAATGGACGACATCTCCGCATTCAGCACATGTACGGCTCGATGACGTCTCCTCCTTTTTGATCCAGCAAGAGAGGAAGGAGAAGTAGATGGGATCTCAACCAGCACGACGGCACGGTGGAGATTATGGTGGAGGTGTCAGCAGGGATTCTCCAAGCGCTGCCGGAACCGATGTGAGGAGAAAACAGAGTTATGGGAGAGGTATGGCTGCCCCCGGGGTGTGGGAATTGGCGTGTTCAGCCCCTCCCTCTCCCCCACTATATATAGGAGGCAACAGGGAGGGCTGGGTCGCAGGACTAGCCCCTTCTCCAAGGAGGGGGCATGGGCCTAGGGAGGTTTCCTCCCTCCCCAAGGCACCTAGTGCTGGAATTATGCCCTAGAGGCAATGATAAATAAGTTATTATTATAATTCCTGTATCAAGATAATCGTTTATTGTCCATGCTATAATTGTATTAAATGAAGACTTAGATCCATGTGTGGATACATAGACAAAGCACTGTTCCTAACAAGCCTCTAGTTGGCAAGCCAGTTGATCAAGGATAGTCAAGGTCTTCTGACTATGTACAAGGTGTTGTTGCTTGATAGCTGGATCACATCATTGGGTGAATCATGTGATGGACTAGACCCAAACTAATGAACGTAGCATGTTGATCGTGTCATTATATTGCTACTGTTTTCTGCGTGTCAAGTACTTATTCCTATGACCATGAGATCATATAACTCACTGGCACCGGAGGAATGCCTTGTGTGTATCAAACGTCACAACGTAACTGGGTGACTATAAAGATGCTCTACAGGTATCTCCGAAGGTATCCGTTGGGTTAGTATGGATCAAGACTGGGATTTGTCACTCCGTGTGACGGAGAGGTATCTCGGGGCCCACTCGGTAATACAACATCACACACAAGCCTTGCAAGCAATGTGACTTAGTGTAAGTCACAGGATCTTGTATTACAGAACGAGTAAAGAGACTTGCCGGTAAACGAGATTGAAATAGGTATGCGGATACTGACAATCGAATCTCGGGCAAGTAACATACCGAAGGATAAAGGGAATGACATACGGGATTATATGAATCCTTGGCACTGAGGTTCAATCGATAAGATCTTCGTAGAATATGTAGGATCCAATATGGGCATTCAGGTCCCGCTGTTGGATATTGACCGAGGAGTCCCTCGGGTCATGTCTACATAGTTCTCGAACCCGCAGGGTCTGCACGCTTAAGGTTCGACGATGTTTTATGCGTATTTGAGTTATATGGTTTGTTACCGAATGTTGTTCGGAGTTCCGAATGAGATCACGGACGTCACGATGGTTTCCGGAATGGTCCAGAAATGAAGATTGATATATAGGATGACCTCATTTGATTACCGGAAAGTTTTTGGACATTGCCAGGAATGTACCGGGAGTGATGAATGGGTTCCGGGTGTTCATCGGGGGGGGCAGCACGCCCGGGGGAAGCCCATAGGCCTTAGGGGTGCCGCACCAGCCCTTAGTGGGCTGGTGGGACAGCCCAAGAGGCCCTATGCGCAGGAGAAGAAAAAATCAAAGGAAAAAAGGGGAAGTGGGAAGGAAGGGAAGGACTCCACCTTCCAATCCTAGTTGGACTAGGATTGGAGGAGGATTCCTCCCCCCTTGGTTCGGCCGACCCCTTGGGGCTCCCTTGAGCCTCAAGGCAAGGCCCTCTCCCTCCCTCCTATATATACTGAGGTATTAGGGCTGATTTGAGACAACTTTGCCATGGCAGCCTCACCACATACCTCCACGATTTTTCCTCTAGATCGCATTTCTGCGGAGCTCGGGCGGAGCCCTGCTGAGATAGATCACCACCAACCTCCGAAGCGCCGTCACGCTACCGGAGAACTCATCTACCTCTCCGTCTCTCTTGCTGGATCAAGAAGGTCGAGATCATTGATACGTCCATTTTGCATCATGCCTTCATGTTGATATTTGTTGCTTTTTGGGCTGTTATATTACTTGTGGTGCCATATTTATGACTTTTATCTCTTATTTTGCAAGGTTTATTTGAAGAGGGAGAATTCAGGCAGCTACAATTCTAGACTGGAAAAGGAGCAAATCCTAGTCCACTATTCTGCACATCTCCAAATGCCCTGAAAAGTTACGTGGATTTTTTCTGGATTATATAAAAAATACTGGGCGAAAGAACTACCGGAGGGGGGCTGCCAGGGCACCACAAGCCGTGACACCGCCACCCCCCTGGTGGCGGAGTGGGGGCTTTTGGGCTCCCTGACGGCCCACTAGCCCCCCTCTTTTGCTATATGAAGCGTCTGGTCTAGAAAAAAAATCAAGAGGGAGCTTTTTCGTGGTTTCGCCGCCGCCACGAGGCGGAACTTGAGCAGATCCAATCTAGAGCTCCGGCAGGACGATCCTGCCGGGGAAACTTCCCTCCCGGAGGGGGGAATCATCGCCATCGTCATCACCAACACTCCTCTCATCATAGGGGAGGCATCTTCATCAACATCTTCATCAACACCATCTCCTCTCCAATCCCTAGTTCATCTCTTGTAACCAATCTTCGTCTCGCAACTCCGATTGGTACTTGTAAGGTTGCTAGTAGTGTTGATTACTCTTTGTAGTTGATGCTAGTTGGATTACTTGGTGGAAGAGTTTATGTTCAGATCCTTGATGCTATTCATTACACCTCTGATCATGATTATGATTATGTTTTATGAGTAGTTACTTTTGTTTCTGAGGACATGGGATAAGTCATGTTAATAATAGTCATGTGAATTTGATATTCGTTCGGTATTTTGATATGTTGTATGTTGTCTTTTCCTCTAGTGGTGTTATGTGAACGTCGACTACATAACACTTCACCATATTTGGGCCTAGAGGAAGGCATTGGGGAGTAGTAAGTTGATGATGGGTTGCTGGAGTGACAGAATCTTAAACCCCAGTCTATGCGTTGCTTCGTGAGGGGCTGATTTGGATCCACTAGTTTAATGCTATGGTTAGACTTTGTCTTAATTCTTCTTTTGTAGTTGCGGATGCTTGCGAGAGAGGTTTATCATAAGTGGGATGCTTGTCCAAGTAAGGGCAGTACCCAAGCGCCGGTCCACCCACATACCAAACTATCAAAGTAACGAACGCGAATCATATGAACATGATGAAACTAGCATGACAGAAATTCCCTTGTGTCCTCGGGAGCGTTTTTCCTCTTATAATACTTTGTTCAGGCTTGTCCTTTGCTACAAAAGGGATTGGGCCACTTGCTGCACCATTGCTACTACTTGATACTTGTTACTCTTTGCTTGCTACGTTTCACCTCGCTACACAATCACTTGTTACCGCTACTTTCAGTGCTTGCAGTTATTACCTTGCTGAAATCCGCTTATCAGAGCCTTCTGCTCCTTGTTGGGTTCGACACTCTTACTTATCGAAAGGACTATGATTGATCCCCTATACTTGTGGGTCATCAATCATCGTCGAGCTGTATGTGTGCTGAACGCGGAGGTGCTGTCCGTTCGGCACTAGATCGGAGCGGATCGTGGGACGAATCGCGGGACGGTTCGTGGGACGGTTCGCGGGGCGGGTCGAGGGACGTGAGGACGTTCCACTACATCAACCGCGTTTCTTAACGCTTCCTGCTGTGCGATCTACAAGGGTACGTAGATCCAAATATCCTCTCGTAGATGGACATCACCATGATTGGTCTTCGTGCGCGTAGGAAATTTTTTGTTTCCCATGCGACGTTCCCCAACACCTAGGAGGTGCCTTCCCCTTTAGGGACTCTTCCCTCCAAACCGCATGTGCCCTTGGGTTGGGCCAACTAGGCTTGGACGCCACCTTACAGCCCATGCACGTCCTAGGTGGCTGGAGGGACCCTTCCAGACTCCTCTGGAACCCTTTGGAACCTTCCGGAACCTTCTAGAAGGTTCTCGGTACAATACCGATAAAATCCGAAACTTTTCCGCTAGCCAAAATAGGACTTCTCATATATAAATCTTTACCTCCGTACCATTCCGGAGCTCCTCGTGACATCTGGGATCTCATCCGGGACTCTGAACAACATTCGGTCACCAACATACAAATCCCAATACTACTCTAGCTTCACCGAATGTTAAGTGTGCAGACCCTGCGTGTTGGAGAACTATGAAGACATGACCAAGACACCTCTATGGTCAATAACCAATAGCGGGACCTGGATGACCATATTGGTTCCTACATATTCTACGAAGATATTTATCGACCGAACCACGATGTCAAAGATTCAATGAATCCCGTATGCAGTTCCCTTTGTCTATCGGTATGTTACTTGCCCGAGATTCGATCGTCGGTATCTCCATACCTAGTTCAGTCTCGTTATCGGAAAGTCACTTTACTCGTTCCATAATACAAGATCCCGTGACTAACTCCTTAGTCACATTGCTTGCAAGGCTTATTGTGATGTTGTATTCCTGAGTGGGCCCCGAGATACCTCTCCGTCACACGGAGTGACAAATCCCAATCTTGATCCATGCCAACCCAATAGACACATTCGGAGATACATGTACAGAACCTTTATAGTCACCCAGTTACGTTGCGACGTTTGATACACACAAGGTATTCCTCTGGTGTCCCGGATTTGCATGATCTCATGGTCATAGGAACTGATACATTGACATGCAGAAAACAGTAGCAATAAACTGACACGATCATATGCTACGTTCCTAGTTTGGGTCTTGTCCATCACATCATTCTCCTAATGATGTGATCCCGTTATCAAGTGACAACACTTGTCTATGGCCAGGAAACCTTGACCATCTTTGATCAATGATCTAGTCAACTAGAGGCTTACTAGGGACAGTGTGTTATGTATGTATCCACACATGTATTTGAGTTTCCAATCAATACAATTCTAGCATGGATAATGAACGATTATCATGAACAATAAAATATAATAATAACCAATTTATTATTGCCTCTAGGGCATATTTCCATAACCAACCTGAGGTGTTCGG
This sequence comes from Hordeum vulgare subsp. vulgare, assembly GCF_904849725.1. Lineage (NCBI taxonomy): Eukaryota > Viridiplantae > Streptophyta > Magnoliopsida > Poales > Poaceae > Hordeum > Hordeum vulgare. The sequence goes on from NC_058520.1 coordinate 85,608,833, forward strand.
TCCTTACGGGCTGAGTTGGGGGATCGTCAAGCCACCTCCTGGAGAACAATGAAAGTGTCAAAACTTGCCCATGTCTAGAAAGGAAACCTCCTGAGATTTGGCATGTATCCCGATGTTGACTCTATGTTTAGCATGTATCCAACCAACTTGAACATGTAACCTAGCTCCTCCTGGGTACCTATATAAGCCGAGGGGATTAATTCATAGAGGGACAACTTATTCGCCTTAGGGTTTATAGCTTAAACAATGATCTCATGGTAGATCATCACGTTGTACTCAATACAACAGCATTAATACATTCAAAGCAGGACTTAGGGTTTTACCTTGTCAAGAGGGCCCAAACCTGGGTAAACATCGTCTCCCAACTGTACTTGTTACCATTGATCATAGATCCCCAGCTCAGGACCCCTTACCAGAGATATGTAGATTTAAGAACCAACATTGCTGGCCCATGTAGGTTCCGTTGTGTGGTCTACCCAGATCAATTGACCACCTTTAGATCAACGCTGACATCGGTTGTGGAGGCATCTTCACCCCCGGCCAGCTTTTCGCGATTGGAAGCGTTATCTGCCACACAAACTCCACCGATGATCTTGGCGGGGTCGGGAATTTAAGATCGTCGATGCCTACTATGACCTCGCGCCTCTCCGGCTGGACCCCGAAATGATTGGAGCATGCGTCAGCTCATGGGGCTTCAACCCTGTAACCGATCTCCAACCCCGTGACTGACACGTCCAAAGATTTTGCCTCGACCACAGAGCAGTTTTTCTCTGCCATGGATTGCAACCTTGAGTCCGGTCGAACTTTGGACCTACCTTGATCCTAGATCCCACAACATCCGACGTCATTCGCATGGCTATTGGGAACTCCCTCCGGGTCAGCTCAACTTACAGCCTGGCAATGGATCTAATTGAGCTCGCATTATTAAACGAGATGTTAGATCCCATCCAAAGCCATGGGATCTCGGACGAAGAGACTTCGGTATATGTTCCAATTGGATGTAAAGGTGATAGCTGGGAAATTTACAACCCACCCACCACCCAACTAGTTGCTACGGTTGAGGATTTAATCGACATCCTCAACTACGTAGTAGAAGATGTCGAATTGGATGAAGACGTCACGGACGTACGAGACGCAAGGAAAACAAGACATGCAAGTGGGAAAAATATCCACGTACGATGTCTACATGGTGAATACCCCATGTGAAGATGCCGAAGGAGAGGACGAGCACCTCTCGAGACATGAACGAAGAAGATGACGCGAGAGCAAGTCCAGTTCAGGTGAAGCGGGCAGCGGGGATGCTAACAGTAGCAACGTTGAAGTTGACGGCAAGCCCCCGTGTGTCAAGGAACAAGTCAATGCCGAGGAGGTCACGCCCGCTCACATTGATTGCAGCGAGGGGCACACAATCTCCAACGACCCCGACGACAGCAACTACCTACCGAAAACCAAACATGTAAGTGTTGGTTCGGATGGCCTCATTGTGCCAAAAAACTTTGAGGCCCTCGAGTCATATCGAAGATGTATGATGGTAACCGCCGGTAGTGCTATACTAGGACCAGCTCAGATAAAGGCCTACAAAGACACACTCAATGACAAGTGGGTCAAAGTCTTGTGTGTAGAATAGAAACTCGAGGATAGACTTGAAAGCCAGCCTAAATCCTACCCTTGGAGATGCCTACTTTCTGAATTAAATGACGATGTAGAGGATGAACGGTCGAGGAACTATGATCGTCATGATCAATAGGATTGTACTCCTAGGGGGTGGGCAGACCGCTAGGATGGCCCTGAGAGCTCCGTGCTAATGCTCGTTTTACCAACAGGACAACTAATGAACCAACACGGACATTTAACCTACATGAAAGGCTAGACATGGCACCTCGGTCCATCTATCGATCTAGGGATCGGGCACCCATAGGAACGGCAGGATACCATGAGTAGTTCGATAGAGATGCTCAGGCCCGAGAAGTCAATTATGTTCGGCCAGAACCATATGGTCGACAATCTCTCGAGTGAGACATGGGTGCTACGATATGGATCGAGGATTTCCTTCTCCATATTCATATGGACAGAGGAGATTACCTCCACGCAATCCAGTACCTACCTTTGAAACTAAAGGTTCTTGCGAGGCATTAGCTTAATACCTTGCCTGAGGACTCTATTGGAAGCCAGGAGGAGCTCGAGAATGGGTTCTGAGCTAACTTCAACGGCACCTACGCTCGACCTCCCGATGACCCACAAGTATAGGGGATCAATCATAGCCCTTTCGATAAGTAAGAGTGTCGAACCCAACAAGGAGCAGGAGGAAATGACAAGAGGTTTTAAGCAAGGTATTCTATGCAACTGTTGTAAGTAACAATGATAGATAGTTTTGTAGCAAGATAATCTATAAAAAGTAATAAGTAACAATAGTAGAAAAGGCGCAGCAAGGTGGCCCAATCCTTTTTATAACAAAGGACAAGATTTAAAGTTCTCTTATATAGTGCTCTCGAGAACACAGGGGGATTGTTGTCTAGTCACGTTCTTCATGTTTAGTTGATTCACGCTTGTTACTTTCATAATTCGATAAGTGGGTGGGCTGGTGCTTGGGTGTCGTTCTTACTTGAAGAAGCAATCCACTTATGATTACCCCCTCTCGCAAGCATCTGCAACTATGAAAAAAGAAATAATTTGAATGTCACCATAGCATGAAACATGTGGATCCAAACCAGCCCCTTACTCAATAACACATAAACTAAGGTTTAACCTTCTGTCATTCTAGCAACACATCATCTACTTATTACTCGATAATTCCTTCCCTTAGGACCAAGTATGGTGAACTGTCATGTAGTCAACGTTTACATGACACCACTAAAGGAAGCAATAGCATACATATCATCAAAATATCTAATGAGTACCAACTTTACATGATTACTTATAACAAGACTCCTCGCATGTCCTCAAGACAAAAGTAACTACTCAGAAAGCATGTTCATTTTCAAGATCAGAGGGGTGTTGAATATTATTAAGGATCCAGACATATAATCTTCCACCAAATAAACCAACTAGCATTAACTAAAATATGTAATCAACACTACTAGCAACCCACAAGTACCAATCTCAAGTTTTGAGACAAAGAATTGAATGTAAGAGATGAACTAGGGTTTGAGAAGAGATGGTACTTGTGACGATGTTGATGAAGATTACTCCTCTCACGAAGGAGGAAGCGTTGGTGATGACAATGGCTTCAATTTCCCCCTCCCAAAGGGAAGTTTCCCCTGCGGAATCACTCTGTCGGGGAGCAAAAGTGCTCCTGCGTGATACATCTCCAACGTATCTATAATTTTTGATTGTTCCATGCTGTTATATTATCATTATTGGATGTTTTATGATCATTTTATAGCAACTTTATATCATTTTCTGGAACTAACCTATTGTCATAGTGCCCATTGTGAGTTGCTATTTTTTGTTGTTTTTTTCCTTCACAGAAAATCAATACCAGATGAAATCCAAATGCCACGAAACATTTTGGAGATATTTTTGGACCTGAAGGAAACTTGAGCACCAAGGATAATCACCAAAGGAGGCCCAGGTGGCCCACTAGGCACCAGGGCGCGCCCAGGGCCCCTGTCTCAGCCTGGTGAGTAGTGTGGGCCACGGGCGCCTCCTCCACCGGCTCTGAGCACTATAAATACCCACAATATTCCAGAAACCCTAGAGGAGTCAAAAAAACTCGTTTCATCCACCGCAAGTTCCAAAAGTCACGAAATCCGATCTAGAGCCGGTTCGAGAGAGGAACATGATCACGGAGGGGTTCATCATCCTCACGTGAGTAGTTCATATCAGACTGACGGGTCCGTAGGCAGTACCTAGATAGTTTTCTCTCTTGTTTTTCTTCTCAATACAATGGTCTCTTGGAGATCCATTTGATGTAACTCATTCTTTTGTTGTGTGTTTGTTCGGATCCGATGAATTGTGAGTTTATGATAAGATCTATGAAATTATATCCATTATTGATTATTATAGCCTCGTATTTCTTGTCCGATATTTGGTTTTTGTCTGGCCAACTTGATCTTATATCTTACAATGGGAAGAGATGCTTTGTGATGGGTTCGATCTTGCGGTGCTCAATCTCAGTGACAAAAAGAGTCGACACACATGTATTGTTGCTATTATGGATAAAACGATGGGGTCTATTCCTGTTGAAAATATGCCCTAGAGGCAATAATAAAGTGGTTATTATTATATTTCCTAGTTCATGATAATTTTCTATTATTCATGCTATAATTGTATTAACCGGAAACCGTAATACATGTGTGAATATATAGATCAGAATGTGTCCCTAGTGAGCCTCTAGTTGACTAGCTCGTTGATTAATAGATGATCGTGGTTTCCTGATCATGGACATTGGATGTCATTGATAACGTGATCACATCATTGGGCAATGATTTGATGGACAAGACCCAATCATAAGCATAGCACTAGATCGTGCTGTTCGTCTGCTAAAGCTTTTCTAATGTCAAGTATCATTTCCATAGACCATGAGATTGTGCAACTCCCGGATACCATAGGAGTTCTTTGGATGTATCAAATGTCACAACGTAACTGGGTGATTATAAAGGTGCACTACAGGTATCTCCGAAAGTGTGTGTTGAGTTGTACGAATCGAGACTGGGATTTGTCACTTCGTGTGACGGAGAGATATCTCTAGGCCCACTCAGTAATCCATCATCATATTGAGCTCAGTGTTACTATGGGGTTAGCCATGGAATGATGTGTTACGGAACGAGTAAAGAGACTTGTCGGTGACGAGATTGAACAAGGTATAGGGATACCGACGATCAAATCTCGGGCAAGTATCATACAGGTAGACAAAGGGAATTGCATACGGGATTGATTGAATCCTTGATATCGTGGTTCGTCCGATGAGATCATCGTGGAACATGTGGGAGCCAACATGGATATCCAGACCCCGTTGATGGTTATTGACCGGAGAGGTGTCTCGGTCATGTGTGCATGTTTCTCGAACCCGTAGCGTCTACACACTTAAGGTTCGATGACGCTAGGGTTATAGGGATATAGCGTACGTGGTTACCTAAGGTTTTTTGGAGTCCCGGATGAGATCTTGGATGCCACGAGGACTTCCGGAATGGCCCCGAGGTAAATATTCATATATAGGAAGTGAGAATTTGGTCACCGGAAGTGTTTCGGGCGACACCGGTAATGTATCGGGACCACTGGAAGGGTTCCCGAGGTCCACCGGCAAGGGCCACCAGCCCCAAAGTGCTACATGGGCCAAAAGTGGATGGGAACCAGCCCCTAGGTGGGCTAGTGCGCCACCACTAAGGGCCCAAGGCGCACAAGGGGTGGAGAGGGGGCAAACCATAGGCGTGGAGGGGCTCCTTGGGCCTTAAGGCCCACCCTAGGGCCCTCCACCCTTGGCCGCCGCCCTCCTTGGCCATCTAGGGCTGCCGCACCCTTTAAGGTGGGAAACACTAAAGGGTGGGCACCCTTCTCCCTCTCCTCCTATATATATTGAGGGTTTTGGGCTCTTTTGAGACACAATTGCCTCTCTCCACGGCGCAGCCCTACTTCTCCACCTCTTCGTCCTCCATAGTGCTTTGCGAAGCCTTGTCGGAGTACCTCGTAGCTCCACCATCACCACCCGTCGTGCTATCGGAGCTCTCCCTCAACCTCTAATCCCTCCTTGCTGGATCAAGGCGTTGGAGACGTCATCGGGCTGCACGTGTGTTGAATGCGGAGGCACCATTGTTCGGTGCATAGATCGGAATCCTTCGCGATCTGAATCGCTGCGAGTACGACTCCATCAACCGTGTTCTAGCAACGCTTCCGCTTAGCGAGCTTCAAAGGTATGAAGATGCTCTACCCCTTTGCTCGTTGCTGGTTTCTCCATAGATAGATCCTTGCATGACGTAGGAATTTTTTGAAATTACTACGTTCCCCAACAGTTACTACATGAATAGATCTTGTCTACATCATGTCATCATCCTTAAAGCATTACTCTGTTTCTCCATGAACTTAATACACTAGATGCATGCTGGATAGCGATCGATGTGTGGAGTAATAAAAGTAGATGTAGGCAGAAGTCGGTCTACTTGTCTTGGACGTGATGGCTATACACATGATCATTATCTTGGATATCGTCATAATTATTTTCTCTTCTATCAATTGCCCAACAGTAATTTTTCTACCCACCTTTTGCTATTTTCTCGACAAAAGCCACTAGTGAAACCTACGGGCCACTGGTCTACTTCACATCATCTATTTGCAATCTCTACTTCACATCATCTATTTCCATTTTATTTTCTCTTTTATATTCAGATGTATATCATCAAAAACCCAAAAATACCTTGTTGTCTTTTATTTGTTGTTACTTTATTTGCATCTATCAATCTATCCTTTTACTTTACCCATGAGGGATTGACAACCCCTACACGCGTTGGGTTGTGAGGATTTGTTATTTGTGTGCAGGAACCTCTTACATAGTCTTGTGGATCTTCCTACTATATTGGTCCCTTCATTTCATAACTGAGGGAAATACTTGACTTCATTGTGTTACATCACCTTTAAGGTTGGAGGGAAACCAACGCAAATCAGTGGGGAGTCAAGATTTATGGCCCCGTTACAAGGGAAGATCAAGTCAAGATCTATAAGGTTCCTACACATAAACTCTCATCTCCTTGCAATTACTTTATTTGCCATTTGCCTCTCGTTTTCCTCTCCCCCACTTCACAAAATTTGCCTTTTTATTTTCCTTCTTTTGGTTTTTCGTTTTTTTGTCGGATATCTTGTTTACTTATCACTATGGAAAACTCGTCCCTCGCTATGAGCACCCCTGAGATTGAAGTTCTCAATTTTAAGCAAAGAGGAGGAGAAAGTCTGAAAGATGCTTGGTATAGGATTTGCAGTGCTCATGATAGATCTATCCACAAGAAATCTACTATTGTTCTTCTTCGAAATGTTTATGTGGGAATTAGTACTTGGTATAGATTTATTCTTCACACTATCACGAGGGGATATTTCTTAAGTTTTCCACCCTCCGATGATCTCAATGCCATGGGAAGTTTATTGGGGTCTCCACCTATCATTATAAATGAAACAATTTTTAACTCTTGAGCATGTTACACAAAGGATAGATGCTATTGAAAAGAAAATTATTACCAAAGAGCATGTTGAAAATTTGGATAAAAGGGTGCAACATCTTGTCAATCGTATTTGTTCAGACATGAGAGAAGCTTTTAAAACACTGAAAGAGAAACAACCCATAACTAACGAAAGGGTAGTAGAGAGTCCCGCTCGAATTAATAAATTAGAGGAAATTTTCAGTAACTTGAGAACGTCTTTTTATTCCATTGAAACTATTGAGAAAACTTCTCTTGGCAAGAAAACTACTCAAACTCCCAAGAAGAAGGGTTCCTCTTCTAGCAACGACGTAGATCTTAATATGATTAGGGATCACTTCAACTTGAATGAACCTCCTCATATGAATGAATTCTACTCCAAGTAGGATTGGAGGAGGACTCCCCCTCTCCTAGTTCGGCCGAGAAAAGGGAAGGCTCCCTTGGTGGGCAAGGCTAGCCCCTCCTTCCTCCTATATATACTAGAGGTTTGAGGGTTTTTGAAACACAATTTCAGCCACGTGCTACCCTCTCCTATAGTTTGTAGTTCTTCCTCTAGATCGGATTTCTATGGTGCATAGGAGAAGCCCTGCAGGATTAGATCACCACCATCACCGGTGCGCCGTCACGCTTCCAGGGAACTCATCTACTTCCCCATCTCTCTTGATGTATCAAGAAGGCGGAGATCATCATCGAACTTTACGTGTGCTGAACGCGGAGGTGTCGTCCGTTCAGTACTAGATCGGGACGGAACGTGGGATGGCGGCAATTTGGATCACGAAGACGTTCCACTACATCAACCGCGTTTCTTAACACTTCCCGCTTAGCGATCTTCAAGGGTATGTAGATCCGATCTCCCTCTCGTAGATGATCATCACCATGATAGGTCTTCGTGTGCGTAGGAAATTTTTGTTTCCCATGCAACGTTCCCCAAAAGTGGCGTCATGAGCTAGGTTCATGCGTAGATGAAATCTCGAGTAGAACACAAAAGAGTTTGTGGGTTTTGATGTTTGATTTTCTGCCCTCCTTAGTCTTTTCTCGATTTGGCGGTATTGTTGGATTGAAGCGGCCCGGAACAACCTTACTCGGACGCTTACGGGAGACCGGTTTCATCGACTAGCATGCCACTTGTTGCATAAAGATGATCGGCGGGTGTCTGTTTATTCAACTTTAGTTGAATCGGATTTGACCAAGGCAGTCCTTGGAGAAGGTTAAATAGCAATTTGCATATCACCATTGTGGCTTTGCGTAAGTAAGATGCGATCATACTAGATACCCATAGCAGCCATGTAAAACATGCAACAACAAATTAGAGGACGTCTAACTTGTTTTTGCAGGGTATGCATGTGATGTGATATGACCAAAGACATGATGTTATATATTGGATGTATGAGATGATCATGTTGTAATAGTTAAATATCGACTTGCACGTCGATGCTACGGCAACCGACAGGACCAATCGAGTTGCCTTCAAACTAACGTTTGTGCTTGCAGATGTGTTTACTATATTGTTAGGTAGTAGCTTTAGTAGTAATAGCATAGATAACAACAACCTCGATGGCGGCAAAATTATGGAGATCATGTTGATGGAGATCATGGTGTGGCTAAAAGTGTGTTATATCGACTAGAGGGGGGTGAATAGGAGATTTTTAGAATTTCATCGCTGAGGAAATTCCTTTTGAGGAAATTCCTCACTGATGAATAACTTGCAGCGGAAAGAGCAAAGGATCAGGGGTGCGAAGTATCACTACAACAGTTTTCTATATGAGGAATATGAAAAATAGTTTGCATAGTATGCAGGCACAGAGTAAGCAGGTGAAGATTAACTCGCGTGAAGAATTTGACGTTGAGGAAATTCAGATAAAGTCTTCAGCAAATTCTTCAAACAGTGACAATGAAAATCTTCAACATACAATATTGAGGAATTGAAAGAGTTGAAGAAATAGAACCCGTATCACAGTGAAGACACTGGTTGATGACCCAGTTCAAACTGCTGTGAGAGTTGTACGTCTCGTTTGGAGCGGCTTGGTATTGAAACCAAAAGACACACAGTCCCGCGACACTCAGTCCCTACCGTATTCTCCTTGAGCTAAGGACACATAGTCCTCACCCAACACTTGTGGTAAGTCTTAAGGGCAGACTTCCAAACCCTCACAAACTTGGTCACCCGGCGATCCACAATTGGCTGCTGGATTGCTCTAAAGCATGACGCCTAACCGTCTAGAGGATGCACAATCCTCAAAGGTAAAAGGCTTCAGTTCCACACAGGAACAAATTCCTAAGTGATGCTCAATCACTTGGTTTTTGGTTTGTGGTTTGGTGTTTGGGGTATTTCCTCACTGATGATTTACTCTCGAAGACTCTGAGGAATTTGGGTTGCTCTAAATGACAAGTGTCAGTTTCTCGCGGAGCAGCCAACCAGCTAATGGTTGTGGGGGCGGCTATTTATAGCCTCGGAGCATCCCGACAGCTCTAAATGACAAGTGTTCTTCATGAGGAATATCAATTTCATCACACTTTCTTCGCGATCAAAGTCTTCAGCAGAATACCAATTTCTTCAGCCGAAGATATACATTTTTAGGGGTCGATATTCATCGTATAATTCAAACTCCTCAGCGACCTATAGATCATGTGTACACTCATGAACACATTAGATACTTAACCTATAAGTCCTCAAACCACCAAAATCACTAAGGGGCAGTAGATGCACTTACAATCTCCCCCTTTTCGTTGGTTGATGACAATTAAGTTAAGTTTTCAACGGGGATAAAAATATGAAGTGTAAATATTCAGTTTGAGGAATTTGAAATCAAGATACTGAGAGACTCCCCCTGAAGATGTGCATATTTTGAGGAAATTGCTTTTCACATCAGATGCACATTGATGATTAATATCATGGAGATCTCCCCCTGTATCTTGTAAATCATGCATACATATGACATATAATATGAGGAATTTGAGAATGCATGATGAGAAATGGTATCTGACAAATTTCCGCATGCGTGCATTAATATTTTGAGGAATAAGCATGCGAAGAAAAACATTCAAAAGCGTCAGAGTACCATCGGGCTTAAGCTACAACTCATTCAGAAGAACCAAGAGTTTTAACTTAATAAAGTTCATAAGCCCCAAAATATATCCCGCATGAATATTAACTCTCAGATTTCTACGCCTTTGTTATCAAGTGATGAAAAGGGATAAAACTGAGGACTAACGCCTCATGAAGACTTTCACTTCTTGGTTGATGAAGAGGCGTGAGGATTCTTGGCGACGGGCTTCTTCCTTGGTCTAGTAGCAGTGTCTTCCAGTTCTTCCTCGGACTCTGAAGTGCAGAATGAAGAAAAAGAACTGTCCTCAAGGTCTGGAACTGGAATTGGCTTGAATTTCTTCTCGGGAGGCCACAACCAGTCGAAGTCCTGAGTAAACTCCAATTCATCAAGTTCTTCTTGAGTCTTTAGATGAGCCAGGGTGGCCTAGGTACGATCAAACACCTCATGAAGATAGTAGTAATTTTTCTTCACTGCATTCTAGGTCTCGTTGAGGATTTTCACAATGGCACTGAATTGACATTTTACCCATTTGTGATTCCGATCGAACGTCTGATGAAGACTGAGGAGTAGTTCTCTGTTAGTCATTATCCTTGGGGCAACAGGGCTAGGTGAATCCTGAGTAGCAGTGTCATCATATGAAGAATATGATTCTGGTTCGCGAAACTGACCATCAAGGGGCCGACTTCCTTCATCGATGACAGATTTGCCTTTTCCTTCAACAGGCTCAAAAGTATTCTTGATGACTCTGATCGGAGGCAGATATCCAATGTGATTGTTGAAATCAGCATGATAGTTGATGTGTGACCATTGTGTGATGAATCTCATGATCCACGGAGCATAAATCCTGATGTCAAATGGCGACATTCCATTGTCAGCCAAAGTCCTCAGGAAGAAAACATGAAGATTTATTGGTATGCAATGGATGATGTTGAAGAGGATATTCTTCATGATGCCTAATACATCTTCTTCATCATCATGGCCTTTGATTGGATCGATGACATTGCACAGAATCCTTTAGACAGTTTGTGGCTCATACTTCGAGTCTTGAACCAGAAAGCGAGTCCTTGGAGGTTGATTCTTGGCCAGAGGCTTCATGACGACTTCCATCAGTTTGTTGGGCAGCTCCCGTTTATCATACAGTAGCACAGCTTGTTTTGAGGGAATTGAAACTGGAAGCACTCGAAGCATTTCAGTGGTAGGAGCTTTGTAATGAGTGTGCTGACTCATCCAGTCCAGCACCCAAGTGTTGATATCCTTAGGGTCTCCAGAGATGTGCAAAGTAGCATAGAATTGAAGAATGATATCACTGTTCCAGTCACCTATGTCAGTGCAGAGAGCGAGCAGTTCAGCTTCATGAAGAACATTGAGGACTGGGGCGAAGCAAAAATTTCTTCCATCTCAACATGAGGAATATGCTTGTGCTAAAATATTTTGTTCCTCCCACAGAGCACAGAGGCATAGTAGTTGAGCTGAGTCCTTGTCCAAAACTTCATGTGCCTGATGCGAAGCTTGTCATATGCATTGTCGCCGATGAAATACATCCATTCTTCATAGAACGCTTCCTTCTGAAACTTTGGCCTCTTCGAGAAGGGATGATTTTGTTTTGGTTGAAGATTATGCTCTTGTTCTTGAGGATATAATATCATTGCTGTTTCAGTGTTCACCACAACAATAGCAGTTTTGGTATTGGGTGCAGGAGCATTTTCTTCAGCATGTTCCTCAGGTTGAGGATTTTCTTCAGGTTGAGAATTTTCCTCGGGTTGATGATTTTCCTCAGCTTGAGGAATTTGCTTGGTGGAGGAGGCAAAATCTTTAGCTGTTGCAGCTGGTCCTTGACCAGGTTCATTAGACGTCTTGTGACGAATGAAGGACTGAGGAATATCATTAACTTGAATTTCCTCATCCATGGTTTCTTCAGATTCAGCATCTTTCATTTCCTCATCTTCTTCAGGAATGACATAGTCAATTCCGAAGGGAATCAGTGAATATGATGGATCTACCTTCAGAGGCACAACATCCACTGCAACAATTTCATCAAGTGTCTTGAGGCGCTTGGCCTTTGATGATTTTGAGGTCAAGGAAGCTTTTCTTTTCTTCGTTTCTTTCTTATCAGCCTTGGTTTTCTTTAGGTCTGATTCAGATGGAACCATCTTCTTCACCTTTGAGGATTGAGGTGAAGGAATTTTCTCTTCAGAAGCTGGTGCAGTATCAGTCCTGGCAGTTTCCTCAGCTGAAGCATTTTGTTTAACTGGAGAAGATTCATCAGCTCGAGTGTGTTGAGGTATTTCCTCAATTACAGGTTCATCAGCTCGACTATCTTGAGGCATTTCCTCAACAAGAGGTTCTTCTTCTTCATCTTCCTCAGTCAGCTGAACAGAATAGCTGGACTTAGGCTGCTTTGGTTTTACTAGAGGAGCAGCCTTCTTGTTATATTCATCCACTACATCAGTTGCAAACTTGATGAAATTTGACTTGAGACTTTGACGATCATATAGTTTCGTGTACTTGTCGGTCATAGTCTTTAGTTCAGCTTGGGTGGACATAAGATCTTCAGGCGTCAGGTTAAGGGTATTTTGCCTGAGGAATTTCTCCTTCTTCAGTTTTGCAGCCTTTGCTTGCTTGGCTTGCGTCTCTTTCCATTTGGCCACCATATGACTGATACCTAGGGAAGCTTCAAGTCATCAATGGGGGTGTTTGGATCTTCATACCAGACATTTATGAAGTGCAGCGGAACCTTGGGATCCATGGCAAGAGGAATAGAGTTGCCTAAAGCTTGTGCAACTCGTTCCTGCTTGTTTCTGATGATGGCTTGAAGAGTTTCATCATCAAATTCATCACTTCCTTCTGATGCAGAAGGGACGTTGATGACTTTCCTTGGGCTGGGCCTGATGCCCCTTCCAGCAGTCATTTTAGTCTTCAAGGGTGTTTGTGAAGACTTTTCTCTGAGCTCGTGGCAGATGGTACAGAGGAGCTGGAGTGAGCAGGCTGCTGCTTGACAATCTGCTTGTGTTCAGGCTTTGAAGCCTGTGTAGCTGTTGAAGGTTTTGGCACAGGTGCAGCCTTCTGAGGCAATTGCTCTTTAGTCTTTGAAGCCTTAGGTTTCTGTGGCACAGACTTCACTTGAGGAATAGCTGTACGAGAGGCTTATGCAGCAGAAGAGGTGGTTGCAGTGGCAGCAGCAGATTCCTCATTGAATTTCCTCACTGCAGCTTCTCCTTTTTTCTGAAGTTTAGACAAGTGTTTGTCTTTCTCCTCAGGGTAATTTTCAACAGTTTTGATGCTTGTGGGATGTGCAACCTGATGATCACCAAGAGGAGGCCTTTTGCAAGGTGGCTTGAGGGCGAATTTCTTCGCATACTTCGGAGTTACGAAGCGATATCCCTTCCACTCCTTAGCCCACCTGCGTTCTATTTTCTGAAGGCTAATTTTACGCTTCGGCATAGGTTCTCGCTCATCTGGCGTACACTAATCAAGATATATATCCTCAGGGATATAAATTTAAGTGTTATGTTCATGTTTCTTTCCACCCTTTTGCTTTATGTCATCTTCCATTTTCTTCAACTGATACTTCTGCTCAGGAATTTGCACTCTTGAAGATTCTGATGACACTGGCAGAGTTTCTTCGGGGAACGCTACAAATGAGTTAAGTTGATGAGAACCTAGAGATTCATCAACTGACATTTTGTACCTGTGAACAGAGTATAGGTGCAAGGAATTTGGAGAGGTCATATGCGTTCTCAAATTTGAAGAAATTGAAATTTTAAAAGTTGAGGAATTTGACCAGTGGGTTGAGGATTTGTCTAAGCATTCTGATCTTGGGTTCCAGAGTTGTGCAGATTCAAAAATTTGCACAACTGAGGAATCACATGAAGAATTTTAGTGGCTTAGTGAAATTCATCAAGTGCTTGAGGAATTGAGTGTGCGAAGCTGATAGACACGGAGGAAAAACAGATTTCTCGAATCTAAGGTAAAATAGTAGATCGAAAGGGACAGTAAAATAGGATTTTAGTTACCCTATGTGGTGAGCACGAAGAACAGAGGCAGTAACAGTAAGATGCTCTTCGGTTCGAGTCTGCTGCACCCTAACTTGGCGGCAGAAGACAGCTACGGCGGCGGCGGATGTAGATGTTCTGCTTCCGGCGTGAGTTCAGTGACGGAGAGGTCGAGGGAGTGAGGCTATTCCTCGCCGGCGACGAGATTGGTAGCGGTGGCGCTAGGTTTGTGCTTGAGGCGAAGGACGAGAGGACGAAGAGTTTGGGTAGAAGGGGTAAGGACGTATTTATAGCTCAGGTGAAAACGGTCCGACCGAAACTTTCGGACCGAACTGCCCTTGCCCATTCATCTCCGCACGACACGTGTAGTCTGAGATTAAAGTGGTGGAGATCGTGCTTATCTGATCGTGGGAAGTGGGGTTCAGTTACTGTGTAACAATATAAAATACATTTTTGAAGATTTGAGGATTTCGTTGCAAAATCCTCAGCTGACAAGGACACAGTGACGATTTTGAACAAAGTTTCAAGTAGAATGCATACGAAGAATTGAATAGACTAGGTTGAGTATAGCATCGAGGGGGTAGGGTCCGATCACACTCACTTAGATGAAATATCAAATTGAAGAAATAGCTATAAGTGAATGTTGTTGAGGACTTTGAAATCAAAGTCTATATATATATATAGCCAAATGAAAATCATCAAGTGTTTTGAGGATTTTGAAGATTTTGAAAAACTTGAGGATTTTGTGACAAAGCGTCAGGTTGATGAATTTCAAGTTTGAAGAAAAACAGATTGAAGAATTTCATAGTTGGGTGTTGGCGTGACCCACTGTAAAAGAATGATTATTTCAGGCGCCGCGTACAATTGTCGTAGGGCCCTGAGAACCAGATTATTCATTAACTTCCTCACACTAAGAGTGATATTCTTCATTGATTGAAGAAAATTGATTCTTCGAGTGTTGCACATCTAAGTCATCAATTTTGCATAAGTGTTAGGATGTGTGCATGTTTTTACAAAACATTTGAACATTCTAAGATATTTAGCTCACTCCGCAACTTGCAAAACCTTTTCTCATCCAAGGGCTTAGTGAAGATATCAGCTAGTTGATCATCAGTCTTCACATGGTCAATGATGATATTGCCCTTGAGGACATGGTCCCGAAGAAAATGATGACGAATCTGGATGTGCTTAATCTTTGAGTGTTGTACTGGGTTGTTTGCAATCTTGATTGCACTCTCATTGTCGCAGTAGAGAGGCACATTCTTCATGTTAATGTCGTAGTCCTTGAGGGTTTGCTTCATCCATAGCAATTGAGCGCAGCATGATCCAGCAGCAATGTACTCAGCTTCGGCGGTGGAGAGAGAAACGTAGTTCTGCTTCTTTGAGGACTAGCAGACTAATGATCTTCCGAGAAATGACAAGTGCCAGAAGTTGACTTGCGATCCACACGGTCACCAGCATAGTCAGAATTAGAATATCCCACAAGATGAAGATTTGAGCCCTTGGGGTACCATAATCCTAGTGTTGGTGTGTGAGCTAAGTATCGAAGAATATGCTTCACAGCCTTATGGTGTGATTCCTTTGGTTTTGCTTGAAAACGTGCACACATGCAAATACTAAGCGTTATATGTGGCCTAGATGCACATAAATATAGTAAAGAGCCAATAATTGAGCGATATACCTGTTGATCGAATTCTTTACCATTTTCGTCAGTGCAGAGGTGGCCGTTGGTAGGCATGGGAGTCTTGGCGCCTTTGCATTCATGCATGTCGAATTTCCTCACAACATCCTTGAGGTATTTCTCCTGTGATATGAAGATGTCATTGCGTTGCTGATGAATTTCAAGACCTAAGAAGAATTTCATCTCCTCCATCATAGACATCTCATATTCTTCACTCATCATGTAAGCAAATTCATCGTTGTAACATTTGTCAGTACAGCCAAATATGATGTCATCGACATATATTTGGCACACAAATAGTTCATTGTCATAGGATTTTGTGAAAAGAGTTGGATCGAGTGAACCAGGTTTGAAGCCTTTCTTCATGAGGAATTCCTTCAATGTATCATACCACACCCGAGGGACTTGCTTGAGGCCATATAGTGCCTTTTTAAGTCTGAAGACTTTGTCTGGATTCTTCGGATCCTCAAAACCTGGGGGTTGAGCAACATATACTTCTTCCTCAAGCTTACCATTGAGGAATGCACTTTTCACATCCATTTGATATAAGGTAATGTTATGATGATTAGCATAAGCAAGTAGTATTCGAATAGCTTCAAGTTTAGTAACAGGTGCATAAGTTTCATCGAAGTCAATTCCTTCAATCTGTGTGTAGCCTTGGGCTACAAGTCATGCCTTATTCCTCACCACTTGACCATCCTCATCTTGCTTGTTTCAGAAAATCCACTTGGTGTCGATGACATTGTGCTTGCGAGGATCTGGTCGTTTGACGAGCTCCCACACGTCATTTAGCTTGAATTGAAGAAGTTCATCTTGCATGGCTTGAATCCAATCAGGTTCCATGAAAGCCTCAGCAACTTTTGAAGGTTCTGTGATAGACACAAAATAATAATGCCCACAAAAGTTAACTAAGTGTTAAGCTTTTGAGCGAGTGAGAGGACCTGGCGCGTTGATGTCATCGAGGATCTTGTCAAGTTCTACTTCATTTGCAATCCTCGGATCAGCTGGTTGAGGATTTCGTCTGGGCTGAGGAATTTGTTCTGAAGCAATTTCCTCAGGAGCATCTTCTTGATTTTCATCAGTGCTCGGAGTGATTTCTTCAGCAATTTCCTCAGTAGGAACAATGTCTTCAGTAGCTTTGAGCTTGATTGCTTCCTTAGGAGACAATTTATCTGGATTAGGAGGCAATTGCTCTCTTTGCGAGCCATTAGTTTCATTGAACCGCACATCTGCAGTTTCAACAACCTTGTTGTGATAGTTGTTGAAGACTTTGTAGGTGTGTGAGTCTTTTCCCTAACCGAGCATAAAACCCTCATGTGCTTTAGGTGCAGACTTTGAGCTATGGCGAGAATCTCTAATCCAGCATTTTGCACCGAAGACATTGAAATAACTTACATTGGGTGTCTTGTCAATGAGGAGATCATATGAAGTTTTCTTGAGGAATTTGTGAAGATATACCCTGTTGATGATATTGCAAGCAGTGTTGATTGCTTCAGGCCAGAAACGACGAGGAGTCTGATATTCTTCAAGCATGGTTCATGCCATCTCCACCAGAGTCATGTTCTTTCTTTCGACGACGCCATTCTGTTGAGGAGTATAAGGAGCAGACAATTCGTGAGTAATACCAAGTTCATCAAGATAATCATCAAGACTAGTGTTTTTGAATTATGTCCCATTATCACTCCTGATGTGTTTGATCTTGACGCCGAAGTTGTCGAGGCCCTTGAGGAAAATCGTTTGAAGACTTCGTGCATTTCAATTTTATACAAAATAATATGCACCCAAGTATATCTGGAATAATCATCAACTATGACAAAACCGTATAAAGATGTTGCATTTGTTAGAGTGGCAGAATGAGTAGGTCCAAATAGATCCATGTGAAGCAATTCAAATGGATGAGTAGTAGTCATGATAGTCTTCGAGGGGTGTTTGGATCTGGTCATTTTTTCAGACTCGCAAGCACCGTAGAGGTGATCCTTGAGGAATTTGACTGATTTGATGCCAATGACATGCTTCTCCTTCGCCAACGTGTGCAAGTTCCTCATGCCTGCATGACCAAGTCTTCAATGCCATAGCCAGCCTTCTGAGATTTTTGCTAATAAGCAAGTGGCTGGTTGAGGACCTGTAGAAAAATCAACAATGTACAAATCCCCTCTTCTAACACCTTCAAAGACTTCGGATCTGTCAGATTCCATGATGACAACACATCTATATTTTCCAAAGATAACAACCATATCAAGATCACAAAGAATTGAGACTGACATGAGGTTAAACCCAAGGGATTCAGCGAGCATCACTTTGTCCATGTGCCTGTCCTTGGAAATAGCCACTTTGCCAAGTCTCAATACCTTGCTTTTACCTTTGTCAGCATAAGTGATTTGCTTCAGTGGTTATGGAGTCGGTGGCATATTCATGAGCAAGCTTTAGTCACCAGTCATGTGGTCTGTGCAGCCACTATCAAGAACCCACTCAATACTCTTGAGTTTGTCATCCTACAGATGAATTAGTACAACTTACCATCTCATATGCTTCAGGCTTGAAGAATATGATTCAAATTCATCAGATAGGAATTTCATCATAAACAGTAGATTTGAGGACATGTGAGATGTTATCATTTCATCAATGTTAGCTTGCGTCCAATCAAGCATTTTCCTCAGGTCTCCAGCAAATTCTTCAGATGATGATTTTCATCTGGAGACCTGACCTGCAGAAGTGATTAGTTCAATTTCTTCACCACCCACATCTAAAGGGGTGGTAAAGAGTCCATCATCCTGCGAGCACCATATGAGAAAGGGGGCATTGAAGCTACTGCACTTCTCTTCACGGTAGGGGGGTTAGAGTACTCAAATGAATGGGCAGAGAAGTTCTTTGAGGATTTATGAACATAATGATTTGAGGAGTAATGCTCATATTCATAACCCTTGCAGGTTCCATGCATATCAAAAGCATTAGCACGAGTACGAGCATAGTTTTGACCAGTTGAAGATTTTGATCCTCTTGTAGACTTTGGTCCTCCTGAGGAATTTGATCTAGGGTTCAGATTCTTCACAGGTGGTGTCATGAGGACATTCACCTGAAGATTTTCAAGGCAATATTTGGGGAACCAGATTTTCCTCAGGGGTGGTCCATTTCTGCAGTTAGTTCCAACATATCGAGCAAATACTTCACCAGATTGATTTTTGAATAGTTTATAGTTGGAGTCAAATGACTCATTTGAGGAATAGAATAATTCACATGCAAAGCCTGTTAGATTGGATGGATCAACAGGAGGCCCTTTAGCAGCGACCCATGAGGTTTTGGGATACTGCTCAGGTTTCTAGTATGATCCATCAGCATTCAGTTTCCTTTGAAAAGCAATTCCTTCTTTCCTCGGGTTCCTGTTCAAAATCTGCTTTCTGAGCACATCGCAAAGGGTTTGATGCCCTTTGAGACTTTTGTACATACCTGTCACATACAATTCCTTCAGCCCTGCATTTTCGTCAGTGACATTTGTGGTTTCCTCAAGTGAGGAATTTGTAGCAATAGAAGCATTTGATGATTCTGGTGAAGAATTGGCATTTTCACGTTCGATGCATTTAAGACATGGTGGATTGAATTCAACCTGAGGGGCACTAATCTGTTGAGCGAGTAATGAATCATTTTCCATTCGAAGATCATCATGGGACATCCTCAACTTCTCAAGATCAAGTTTCCTTTGAAGGAATTCATAGGAAAGTTTCTCATGATCAGTCAGGAGTGTGCCATGAAGATCTTGAAGATTATCAAATACAGACTAAAGACTTTTCATATCTTCAGTGAGGATTTGGGTAAGATTCATTTCATCATTCAACAGGTCATCGTTTCTGTGTGGCAGTTTTTGAAGCTTTTCAAGAGCAGTTTGTTGTTTAGTTGCAATGTTGGCAAGTTTACTCTAACTGGGTTTTTAGAATCATCGGGTTGACAGTCACTTGAATCAGAGTAGGAAGTCTCATTTGGTACCTTTGAACCTCTTGCCATGAAGCAATAGGTTGGAGCAAAGTCATCAGTGTAGATGGTGTTGTTGTTTTCTTCAAGCTTGAAGATTGAGTTGCTGACGAATGTGGTAGCCAGTGCAAGACTAGCCACACCAGATTTTGAGTCTTCCTCACAACCCTCCTCTTCAGCACATTCCTCAGATTCTTCCTCGGAATCCATTTCCTTGCCAATCAGTGCCCGAGCCTTTCTGAAACTAGTCTTCTTGTGCGATGAGGACTTTGAGGATGAGGATTTTGAAGATTTCTTCTTTTTCTTTGAATCATCAGAACTTTCATCCTTGTATTTCTTCTTCTTTGATTCCTTCACCCAACGAGGACAATCAGCAATATAGTGACCTGATTTCTTGCATTTGTGGCAGGTTCTTTTCTTGTAGTCCTCAGATGAAGATTCTGATTTCCTCATATCTCTTCTTGAAGATTTACCAAACTAGCCACATCTTGTAAACTTTTGGAATTTCCTCACGAGCATTGCAAGCTCCTATCCAAGTTCTTCAGGATCACCAATGCTGCAATCCGAGTCTTCTTCTTCAGATGAAGAAATTGCTTTGGCCTTCAGTGCACGAGGTCTAGAATAGCTTGGTCCATATAGATCTATCTTTTCTTCCTGTTGGAATTCATGAGTATTGAGTCTTTCGAGTATATCAACAGGATCAAGCATCTTGTAGTCTGGTCTTTCTTGAATCATCAGAACCAGTGTATCAAATGATGAATCCAAAGATCTTAGTAGTTTCTTCACAACTTCATGATCAGTAATGTCTCGAGCTCCCAGTGCTTGTAGTTCATTTGAGATGTCAGTGAGGCGATCAAAGGTATCTCGGGAGTTTTCATTGTCAAGCCTCTTGAAGCGATTGAAGAGATTGCGAAGAACATCAACATGAGAGTCATGCTAAGTTGATATTGCTTCATTGACTTTGGACAGCCTTTCCCAGATTAGTTTTGCTGAGCTCAAAGCACTCACTCTTCCATACTGACCTTTGCTCAGATGGCCACAAATGATATTCTTCGCTTGAGAATCAAGTTGCTTGAATTTCTTCACATCAACGGCAGAGACAGTAGCAGTAATGGAGGGAACACCATGTTCCACAATATACCAGAGATCATTGTCAATTGCTTGTAGATACATCTGCATCTGGGTCTTACATAAGGGGAAGTCCTTTACTTCGAAAGTAGGACATCCTGCAGTAACCTTGATCATGCATGTAGTCGACATAACTAAAACTCCAGGTGGTTAAACCAAAATCACACATAACATGGGAATAGGAGATTTTTAGAATTTCATCGCTGAGGAAATTTCTTTTGAGGAAATTCCTCACTGATGAATAACTTGCAGTGGAAACAGCAAAGGATCAGGGGTGCAAAGTATCACTACAACAGTTTTCTAGATGAGGAATATGAAAAATAGTTTGCACAGTACACAGGCACAGAGTAAGCAGGTGAAGATTAACTCGCGTGAAGAATTTGGGGTTGAGGAAATTCAGGGAAAGCCTTCAGCAAATTCTTCAAACAGTGACAATGAAAATCTTCAACATACAATATTGAGGAATTGAAAGAGTTGAAGAAATAGAACCCATATCACGGTGAAGACAGTGGTTGATGACCCAGTTCCAACTGCTGTGATAGTTGTACGTATGGTTTGGAGCGGCTTGGTATTGAAACCAAAAGACACACAGTCCTGGGACACTCAGTCCCTACCATATTCTCCTTGAGCTAAGGACACACAGTCCTCACCCAACACTCGTGGTAAGTCTTCAGGGCAAACTTCCAAACCCTCACAAACTTGGTCACCCGGCGATCCACAATTGACTGTTGGATTGCTCTAGACGATGACGCCTAACCGTCTGGAGGATGCACTGTCCTCAAAGGTAAAAGGCTTCAGTTCCACACAGGAACAAATTCTTCAGTGATGCTCAATCACTTGGTTTTTGGTTTGTGGTTTGGTGTTTGGGGTAATTCCTCACTGATGATTACTCTCGAAGACTCTGAGGAATTTGGGTTGCTCTAAATGACAAGTGCGGGTTTCTCGCGGAGCATCCAACCAGCTAATGGTTGTGGGGGCGGCTATTTATAGCCTGGGAGCATCCCGACATGATTTGACATAAATGCCCTTAAATATTATGACCGTTGGTGTGGCGCTAATTGCAGCAACGGTGGGGACCCTCAACTGTGAGAGTCCTCATGTCTCTCATATTCATTACTTGAGGCTTTTGTAGGATTAGGCTTGGGTTGAGCATCATGAGGAAATTCATTCTGTAGTATTACCTCGACCCCCTTTAACATTACGGTGTTCCTATTACTCAAGAGTGAAGAAAATGAAACAGAAAGAATAAATCTTCACGCTTCGAAGTCTTCGGATCATTTTTGTTCAGTACACACCTAATTCCTCATCTTCAATATCTTCATGAGGAATATCAATTTCATCGCACTTTCTTCGCGATCAAAGTCTTCAGCAGTATACTAATTTCTTCAGCCGAAGATATACATTTTTAGGGGTCGATACTCATCGTATAATTCAAACTCCTCAGCGACTTATAGATCCTGTGTACACTCATGAACACATTAGATACTTAACCTATAAGTCTTCAAACCACCAAAATCACTAAGGGGCACTAGATGCACTTGCAGTGGCGCCGGTAACGATGAAGATCATGCCGGTGCTTTGGTGATGGAGATCAAGAAGCACAAGATCATGGCCATATCATGTAACTGATGATTTGCATGTGATGTTAATCCTTTTATGCACCTTATTTTGATAAGAACGATGGTAGCATTATAAGGTGATCCCTCACTAAAATTTCAAGATAAAATTGTGTTCTCTCTGACTGTGCACCGTTGCGACAGTTCGTCGTTTTGAGACACCACGTGATGATCAGGTGTGATAGACTCAACATTCACATACAACTGGTGCAAAACATTTGCACACGCGGAACAGTCGGGTTAAACTTGACGAGCCTAGCATGTACAGACATGGCCTCGGAACACAAGAGACCGAAAGGTCAAGCATGAATCATACAGTATATATGATCAACATGGTGATGTTCACCACTGAAACTATACTCAACTCACGTCATGATCGGACTTGAGTTAGTGAATTTGGATCATGCGACCTTCGAATAACTAGAGGGGTGTCTATTTGAGTGGGAGTTCATAAGTAATATGATTAGCTAAACTCAATTGTCTTGAACATAGTCTAAGTAATCTTTGCAAAATTTTATGTTCTAGATCAATGTCTCGCGCAGTAGCAACCGTGAATTTCAATATGTTCCTAGAGAAAGCTAAGCTAAAAGACGATGGTAGCAACTTTGTAGACTAGGCTCAAAATCTGAGGCCTGTCCTCCAAGCTGGGCAAAAGAATTATGTCCTTGATGCAGCGCTAGGAGATGAACCACCCGCAACGGTTGACCAAGATGTTTTGAACGCTTGGCAAGCTCGTAAGGATGACTACTCACTAGTTCAATGTGTAGTTTTGTATGGCTTAGAACCGGGACTTCAAAGACGTTTTGAACATCATGGAGCATATGAGATGTTCCAGGAGTTGAAGTTTATCTTCGAGAAAAATGCCCAGATCGAGAGGTATGAGACCTCTGATAAATTCTATGCTTGCAAAATGGAGGAGAATTCGTTTGTTAGTGAACATGTGCTCAAAATGTCTGGGTACTCAAACCATCTAGCTGAGCTGCGGATCGCTCTCCCGCAAGAAGCTATCACTGACAGAATTCTTCAATCACTTCTACCTAGCTACAAGAGCTTCGTGTTCAACTATAACATGCAAGGGATGAATAAGTCACCCGGAGAGTTATTTGCGATGCTGAAAGTCGCTGAGTCAGAAATCGAGAAAGAAGATCAAGTGTTGATGGCCAATAAGACCACTAGTATCAATAAGAACGGCAAAGGCAAGAAGGGTAACTCCAAGAAGAGTGGCAAAGTTGTTGCCCCTCCGACGAAGAAACCCAAGGCTGGGCCTAAGCCGGAAACTGAGTGATATTATTGTAAGGGGACTGGTCACTGGAAGCACAACTGCCCTAAGTATCTGGCCGATAAGAAGGCGGCTAACGCCAAAGAATATATATAAAATATACCTGTTATTGATGTGTACCTCGGCAACTCTCGTAGTAGTGTCTGGGTATTTGATACCGGTTATGTTGCTCACATTTGCAACTCGAAATAGGAACTGCGGAATAAACCAAGGCTAGCGAAGGATGAAGTGACGATCCGCGTGGAAATGGTTCCAAGGTTGATGTGATCACCGTCGGCACGGTCTCACTTCAGTTACCATCGGGATTAGTTATGAACTTAAATAATTGTTATTTAGTGCATGCGTTGAGCATGAACATTATATCTGGATCTTGTTTATTGCGAGACGGTTACTCATTTAAGTCTGAGAATAATGATTGTTCTATTTATATGAGTAATATCTTTTATGGTCATGCACCCAATGTGAGGGGTTTGTTCCTATTAAATCTCGATTGTGATGACACTCATATCCATAACATTGAGACCAAAAGATGTAGAGTTAACAATGATAACACCACTTTCTTGTGGCACTGTCGCTTAGGTCATATTGGTGTTAAGCGCATGAAGAAATTCCATGCTGATGGATTTTTGGAGTCACTTGATTTTGAATCACTTGACACATGTGAACCATGCCTCATGGGAAAGATGACTAAGACTCCATTCTCTGGAACAATGGAGCGTGCGAGTGACTTATTGGAGATCATACATACTAATGTGTGCGGACCAATGAGCATAGAGGTGCGCGGAAGATATCGTTATTTTCTCACCTTCACTAACGATTTTAGTAGGTATGATTATATCTACTTGATGAAGCACAAGTCTGAAACGTTTGAAAACTTTAAGCAATTTTAGAGTGAAGTTGAAAATCATCGTAGCAAGAAGATCAAGTTCCTACGATCTGATCGAGGAGGAGAGTATCTGAGTTACGAGTTTGGTGCTCACTTAAGATAGTGTGGAATTGTTTCACACTTGACACCGCCTGGAACACCACACGTAATGGTGTGTCCGAACGTCGTAATCGTACTTTATTAGATATGGTGTGATCTATGATATCTCTTACCGATTTGCCACTATTGTTTTGGGGCTATGCATTAGAGACAGCTGCATTCACTTTAAATAGGGCACCATCAAAACCTGTTGAAACGACACCATATGAGCTATGGTATGGCAAGAAGCCAAAGTTGTCGTTTCTTAAAGTTTGGGGATGCGATGCCTATGTGAAAAAGCTTCAACCTGAAAAGATGGAACCCAAAGCGGAAAAGTGCGTCTTCATAGGTTACCCAAAAGAGACAGTTGTGTATACCTTCTATCTCAGATCCGAGGGCAAATTATTTGTCGCTAAGAACGGAGCTTTTCTTGAGAAAGAGTTTTCTCGAAAGAATTGAGTGGGGGGAGATAGAACTTGATGAGGTTACAAAACCTCTTCTTCAACAAGATGGTGGCGTAGGGCAGAAAGAAATTTATGTCTAGGCAACACCAGTTGAAGAGGAAGCTAATGATGATTATCATGAATTTTCAGATCAAGTTACTGCCGGACCTCGCAGGTCGACAAGAGCACGTACTACTCCCGAGTGGTACGGGAATCTTGTCTGGTCTATCATGTTGTTAGACAAGAATGAGCCTACGAATTATGGAGAAGCAATGGTGGGCCCAGATTCCAATAGATGTTTAGAAGCCTTGAAATCCGAGATAGGATCCATGGATGAAAATAAAGTGTGGACTTTGGAAGTATTACCTGAAGGTCGCAAGGCTATTCAGAACAAATGGATCTTTAAGAAGAAGACGGACGCAGACGGTAATGTGACCGTTTATAAAGCTTGACTTGTGGGTTCAAGGAGTTGACTACGATGAGACATTCTCACGTGTAGTGATGCTTAAGCCCGTCTGAATCATGTTAGCAATAGCTGTATTTTTCGACTATGAAATCTGGTAGATGGATGTCAAAACGGCGTTCCTTAACGGGTTTATTAAGGAAGAGTTATATACGATACAACCCAAAGATTTTGTTGATCCATAGAATGCTGACAAGGTGTGCAAGCTCCAGCGATCCATTTATGGACTGGTACAAGCATCTCGAAGTTGGAATCAGCGCTTCGATGAAGTGATCAAGGCGTTTGGGTTTATACAAGTTTTTGGAGAAGCTTGTATTTACAAGAAAGTGAGTGGGAGCTCTATAGCGTTTCTAATATTATATGTGGATGACATATTGTTCATTGGAAACAATGTGGAGTTTTTGGAAAGCGTAAAGGATTACTTGAATAAAAGTTTTTCAATGAAAGACCTAGGAGAAGCTGCTTACATATTGAGCATAAAGATCTATAGAGATAGGTCGAGGTGCTTAATAGCTCTTTCACAAAGCACATACCTTGATAAAGTTTTGAAGAAGTTCAAAATGGGAAAATCCAAGCAGGGGTTCTTGCTTGTGTTACAAGGTATAAAGTTGAGTAAGACTCAATGTCCAGTAACTGCAGAAGATAGAGAAAAGATGAGTGTCGTCCCCTATGCTTCTGCCATAGGGTCTATCATGTATGCAATGTTGTTCACAAGACCGGGTGTCAGCCTGGCCATAAGTATGGCAGGCAGGTTTCAAAGTGATCAAGGAGTGGAACACTGGGCGGTGGTCAAGAATATTCTGAAGTACCTGAAAAGGACTAAGGAAATGTTTCTCGTTTATGGGGGTGACGAAGAGCTCGTCGTAAAGGGTTACGTCGATGCAAGCTTTGACACTGATCTGGATGACTCTAAGTCACGAACCGGATATGTATTTGTTCTTAACGGGGGTGCGGTAAGCTGGTGCAGTTCCAAGAAAATCGTCATAGCTGACTCTACATGCAAAGCGGAGTACATAGCTGCCTTAGAGGCGGCCAAGGAGGGTGTCTGGATGAAGCAGTTCATGTCAGATCTTGGAGTACTACCAAGTGCACTAGATCCAATCAATCTGTTTTGTGACAACACTGGTGCCATTGCTCTAGCCAAGGAACCAAGGTTTCACAAGAGGACCAGACACATAAAGCGACGCTTCAACGCTATGCGCGATTACATCAAGGAGGAAGACATAAATAGTTGCAAAGTGCACACGGATCTGAATGTTGTAGATCCGCTGACTAAACCTCTACCACAAGCAAAGCATGAACGACATCAGAACTGTATGGGTGTTAGATTCATTACATTGTAAATCACATGAAGATGTGAGACTAGATTACTGACTCTAGTGCAAGTGGGAGACTATTGGAAATATATCCTAGAGGCAATGATAAAATAGTTATTATTATATTTCTTGTACCAAGATAATCGTTTATTATCCATGCTATAACTGTACTGAATGGAAACATAAATACATGTGTGGATATATAGACAAAACTGTGTCCCTAGTGAGTCTCTAGTTGACTAGCCTATTGATCAAGGATGGTTAAGGTTTCCTAGCCATAAACAAGTGTTGTCACTTGATGACAAGATCACATCATTAGGAGAATGATGTGATGGACAAGACCCAAACTATAAACATAGCATATGATCGTGTCATTTTGTTGCTATTGTTTTCTGCATGGCAAGTATTCATTCCCATGACCATGAGATCATGTAATTCATTGACACCGGAGGAATGCCTTGTGTGTATCAAACGTTGCAACGTTACTGGGTGACTATAAAGGTACTCTAGACGTATCTCCGAAGGTGGCCGTTGAGTTTGCATGGATCAAGACTGGGATTTGTCCCTCTGTGTGACGGAGAGGTATCTCGGGGCCCACTCGGTAATACAACATCACATACAAGCCTCGCAGAAATGTGACTAAAGAGTTAGTCACGGGATCTTGTATTACGGAATGAGTAAAGAGACTTGTCGGTAACGAGATTGAAATAGGTATGGAGATACCGATGATCAAATCTCGGGCAAGTAACAAACAGAAGGACAAAGGGAATGGTATACGGGATTATATGAATACTTAACATAGAGGTTCAACCGATAAGATCTTCATAGAATATGTAGGATCCAATATGGACATCCAGGTCCCACTATTGGATATTGACTGGAGAGTGTCTCAGGTCATGTCTACAGAGTTCTCGAACCCGCACGGTCTGCACACATAAGTTCGGTGACATTTCGGTATAGTTGAGTTATAGGTGCTGGTGATGAAAGTTATGTTCAGAGTCCCGGATGAGACCCCGGACGTCACGAGGAGTTCTATAATGGTCCAGAAACGATGATTGATATATAGGAAGTTGGTATTTGTATTCTGGAAGGATTTTGGGCATTACCCGCAGTGTACCGGGAGTGACGAATGGGTATCGGGGGTCCACCAGGTGGGCCCACCACTCCCCAAGAGGGCCACGTGGACTTTATGGCGGTGCAACAGACATTGATGGGCTGACTAGTCAACCAAAGAAAGCCCATGAGGTAAAAAGTGGAAAACCCAAAAGAGGTGGATAACTTGGGGAGGAGTCCTACTCCAAGTAGGATTGGAGGAGGACTCCTCCTCTCCTAGTTCAGCCGAGCCAAGGGAAGGCTCCCTTGGTGGGAAAGGCGAGACCCTCCGTCCTCCTATATATACTAGAGGTTTGAGGGTTTTTGAGACACAATTTCACCAACGTGCTACCCTCTCCTCTAGTTTGTAGTTCTTCCTCTAGTTCGGATGTCTGCGGTGCTTGGGCGAAGCCGTGCAGGAATAGATCACCACCATCACCGGCCCGGCGTCACGCTGCCGGGGAACTCATCTACTTCCCCGTCTCTCTTGCAATATCAATAAGGCAAAGATCGTCATCGATCTGTACGTGTGCTGAACGCGGAGGTGCCGTCCGTTCGGTACTAGATCGGGACGGATCGTGGGACGGCGACGATTTGGATCGCGAAGACGTTCCACTACATCAACCGCGTTTCTTAATGCTTCTCGCTTAGAGATCTACAAGGGTATGTAGATCTGATCTCCCTCTCGTAGATGATCATCACCATGATAGGTCTTCGTGTGCGTAGGAAAATTTATGTTTCCCATGCAACGTTCCCCAACATTAGATTCATTACAATCGCATAGTGATGTGAACTAGATTATTGACACTAGTGCAAGTGGGAGACTGTTGGAAATATGCCCTAGAGGCAATAATAAATTGGTTATTATTATATTTCCTTGTTCATGAACATTTTTTATTATCCATGCTATAATTGTATTGATTGAAAACTCAAATACATGTGTGGATACATAGACAACACACTATCCCTAGTGAGCCTGTGAAGGACTAGCTCGTTGATCAAAGATGGTCAAGGTTTCCTGGCCATAGACATGAGATGTCGTTTGATAACGGAGTCACATCATTAGGAGAATGATGTGATGGACAAGACCCAAAATATGGACGTAGCATATGATCGTGTCAGTTTATTGCTACTGTTTTCTGCATGTCAAAATATTTGTTCCTATGACCACGAGACCATGCGACTCCCTGACACCGGAGGAATACCTTGTGTGTATCAAACGTCGCAATGTAACTAGGTGACTATAAAGTTGCTCTACAGGTATCTCTGAAGGTGTCTGTTGGGTTGGCGTGGATCAAGACTGGGATTTGTCACTTTGTGTGACGGAGAGGTATCTCGGGGCCCACTCCGTAATACAACATCACAACAAGCCTTGCAAGCAATGTGACTAAGGAGTTTGTTACCGGATCTTGTATTATGAAACGATTAAAGAGACTTGCCGGTAACGAGATTGAACTAGGTATGTAGATACCGATGATCGAATCTCGGGCAAGTAACATACCGAAGGACAAAGGGAACAACATACGGGGTTAACTAAATCCTTGACATAGAGGTTCGACCGATAAAGATATTCGTAGAATATGTAGGAGCCAATATGGGTATCCAGGTCCCGCTATTGGTTATTGACCGGAGAGTGCTCAGGTCATGTCTACATAGTTCTCGAACCTGCAGGGTCTGCACACTTAAGGTTCTGTGACATTTCTGTATAGTTGAGTTATGTATGCTGGTGACCGAAGGTTGTTCCGAGTCCCGGATAAGGTCACGGACATCCCGAGGAGCTCCGGAATGGTCTGGATGTAAAGATTGATATATAGGAAATTGAGTTTTGAACTCCAGAAAAGTTTCGGCCATTTTCGGCGGTGTACCAGGAGTGACGAATGTGTTCCGGGGGTCCACCAGGTGGGCCCACCCACCCCAAAGGGTCTCATGGGTTGTGGGAGGACGTGGACCAGCCCCTACTGGGCTGGCCAAAACCCCCACTAAATCCCAATGCGGCAAGGAGGTGGGAAGGAAAGAAACCCAAGTGAGGAAGGGAGGAATCCTACTAGGAGTAGGATTGGAGGTGGACTCTTCCATCTCCTCCACTTCGGCCCAACCCTTTGAGGGTTTTGTGGCTGCCTCCTCCCCTCCCTCCCTCCTATATATACTAGAGGATTTGAGGGAAGCCCTAACCCTAATAAGTCACGTGCTGCCCTCTCTCTCTCTCTAGGTCGTTTTCTCCTCTAGATTAGTTCAGTAGAGCTTGGCGAAGCCCTGCTGGATTAGTTCACCACCACCACCACCACGTCGTCATGTTGGAGAACTCATCTACCTCTCCACCCCTATTGCTGTATCAAGAAGGCGAAGATCGTCCTCGAGCTGTGCGTGTGTTGAACGCGGAGGTGTCGTCCGTTCGGCACTAGATCGGGAAGGATCGTAATGAGATCGCAGGACGGATCATGATGAGATCGCGGGATGGATCGTGATGTGATCACGGGACGGATCGTGATTGTATTGTGAAGACGTACAACTACATCAACTGCGTTATATACGCTTCCGCTGAGCAATCTACAAGGGTATGTAGATGCACTCTCCCCTCTCGTAGATGGTCAACACCATGGATAGATCTTGTGTGCATGTAGGAAAATTTTCTTCCCCATGCGACGTTCCCCAACAATCACTTCACAACCCCCTAGATGTGCGAATCTGTAGAGCTAATATCAAGTACCAAGGGTGACACCTCGTTATGTACTCCTAATGTTAGCTTTCAAGTGTAGTTAACCGTCGGTAGGTCGCGGAGGGTGATTCCTCCTTCACTACTCCTGATAACGACTCTATAGTGCAACCCCTCAAGCATGGACCATCGAGGGTGATTCCTCCCTTGTCTCTTGGACGGTTGCATCGATTGGAATCCATCGAGGGTGATACCACATGGTTGCATCGATTGGATCCCTCTGATGTTACAACCAGACGGTTACTTGACCTTACTACTGGGAACATGATGAAAGGTGCATTGCGGGTGGATACCCGTGTGGATGTGACGAGGCGTGGCCGGGCATTCTTGGCCCTTGCCACACATCCTCGAGACAGGGCGATGGGACCACATATCATGGATTGGTGATCATCGCTGCAAGTTATTTCATTTGTGTTGGTCGATGACCTCTTTTGCACTAACATTCACATGGGAGAAGTTCTGGGTACTCAGCGTCGTTGTATATGCCAAAGCTCTTCACATGTCATCATTGCACTGACTCGCGCCCGTATGGTCCACGTAAGCATTGATCTTGTATTACACGTGCCAGGACTGATATCGGCTGCCCATGCAATGTGGATGAGCGCAAAGGGCCATTGGCCCAAGACCCCTGCGCGCTTAGGATGTAGACCGGCGGGCTGGCCTCTCTTTTGAGCCTAGGTAGGGCTACAACGTGCCCGAGGCCAGGCATGACCCAGGAAAGTGTGTCCGTCCAAAGTTAATCAAGCGTGTTGGGAAATGTGATGCACCCCTGGAGGGATGAAATTAACTATTCGAATAGTCGTTTCCATGGTAACATGACGACTTGGAGTTGTATCCCGATCTAATACAACTAGAATGGGGACTTAACTGGAATGTTTGGCTCCGAGATTGCTTTCTCGCAGGGAGTCGAGGAAGAACCTTTGGGCGTGACTAAATTAAATTTGCTGCAACAATATAACTATATATGTGTTATTGATCTACACTCTTCTAATGTTGTAATACACTGAAGATGCTAGTCTTCAATAG
Source organism: Hordeum vulgare subsp. vulgare (assembly GCF_904849725.1). Classification (NCBI taxonomy): domain Eukaryota; kingdom Viridiplantae; phylum Streptophyta; class Magnoliopsida; order Poales; family Poaceae; genus Hordeum; species Hordeum vulgare. The sequence continues at coordinate 85,640,677 of NC_058520.1, forward strand.
GACTAGCCCCTCCTCTCTATTCTCGCATTGTTGCAGTCAGTCCAGATATAACCTTACTCCTTTGATGTTGAAGAATACTTAGGATAGTTCTAATGTCAATCTTGCGAGTACTTTGGGTGAGTACTCACCGTTTGTTTGCTCCCTATTTTCCCCTTGATACGATTCCTGCTGCGAGATGATGGAGCCCAGGAGATGGCATATCCCGGCGACAACGACTACTACCCCGATGATGCCTACTACTACGTGAAGACCGCTAACGACCAGGAGTAGTCCAGGAGGTTCCCAGGCAGGAGGCCTCGCCTCTTTCGATCTATGTATCTTTTGTGCTGACCTTCTCTAAGGCAAAACTTGTTTCTATGTGTGTAGTCAGATATTATTACTTCCGCTAGCTCGTGTGTTTCCGAGCTTTTGTATTCGAGCCCTCGAGGCCCCTGGCTTGTAATATGAAGCTTGTATGACTTTTATTTATGTCTAGAGTTGTGTTGTGATATCTTCTCGTGAGTCCCTAGTCTTGATCATATACATTTGCGTGTATGGTTAGCGTACAATTAAGCTGGGGGCGTCACAAGTTGGTATCAGAGATGACTTCCTGTAGGTAGCCCTGATTGCAATCTCTGCTGATGGCTAGACGAATGCTGATGACAACAAACCTTCCCCTGCAATGGCACCAGAAGAATGCTGCTAGCACTCCCCGGCAACGGAACTAGAAGAATGTTGTTGATGGCCCACCAGCGCGTGGGTTCGCAGCAGTTTTTGAGGGTAGAGTATTCGACCCAAATTTGTTGGTTTACCAGACACGAGGTGAGAGAATACTCTCGAGTATTAGTAGCTGAATTTTTCAGATTCAACCACACCTGAAAGATTAGTATCTGCAAGCACAGTAGTAACAACAAAGTAGCGAGTAACAGCAGTGTAACGAGCAATAGAAGTAGCAAGGAACAACAGTAGTGACAGCAGTAGCAAGTAGCAACAGTAACAAGCGACAGTAATAGCAATAGTAGCAGCAGCAGTAGAGCGAAACAAGTAACAACAGTAGCAACAGTAGTAGCAGCAGCAGCAGAGCAAGACAAGTAACAACAGTAGCAACAGTAGTAGCGGCAGCAGTAGAGCAAGACAAGTAACAGCAGTAGGACAAACTCGTAGGCAATGGGTCGGTGATTTGTTTGGATGATATTCATCATGCAACAGTTATAACACGGACAGATATGTGGCTAGCTCCCGTTCATCAATGTGATGTAGACATGCATTTCGTGTGTCGTCATATGTGCTTATGGAAAAGAACTTGCATGACATCTATTGTCCATCCCTCCCGTGGCAGCGGGGCCCAAAAGGAAACTACGGGATATTAAGGTTCTCCTTTTAATAAAGAACCGGACTAACACATTAGCACTTGGTGAACACATGAACTCCTCAAACTATGGTCATCATCGGGAGTGGTTCCGGTTATTGTCACTCCGGGGTTGCCGGATCATAACACATAGTAGGTAACTACAACTTGTAAGATCGGATCTAAAACACACATATATTGGTGACAACATAATAATTTCATATCTGAAATCATGGCACTCGGGCCCTAGTGACAAGCATTAAGCATGGCAAAGTAGTAGCAGCATCAATCTCAGAACATACTGGATACTAGGGATCAATCCCCATCAAAACTAACTCGATTACATGATAGATCTCATCCTACTCATCACCGCCCAGCGAGCCTACGAATAGATTACTCACGAACGACGAAGAGCTTCATGGAATTGGAGAGGGAAGAAGGTTGATGATGACGACGGCGACGATTTCCCCACTCCGGAGCCCAAGACGGACTCCAGATCTGCCCTCCAAATGAAGAACAGGTGGTGGCGGCGCCTCCGTATCGAAAACGCGATGAAAACTTCTCTTTTTATTTTATTTTCTGGGACGAAAGGGATCTTATAGACCTGAGACTGGGGGCGGCAGATCCGTGTGGGCCCCACAAGCCTGCCCACCGCCACCAGGGGGTGGTGGCAGAGCCAGGGCTTGTGGCCCACTTGCCCACCCCCTGAGGTGGAACTTGGCGCAGATATTTTTCTTATTTTCCAAAACTGCTCCCCGTAAATTTTCAGGACGTTTGGAGAACTTTAATTTGTGCACAAAAATAACACCAAGGCAATTCTGCTGAAAACAGCGTCAATCCAGGTTAGTTCCATTGAAATCATGCAAATTAGAGTCGAAAACAAGGGCAAAAGAGTTTGGAAAAGTAGATACGATGGAGACGTATCAACTCCCCCAAGCTTAAAACCTTGCTTGTCCTCAAGCAACTCAGTTGACAAACTGAGAGAGAAAGAAAAACTTTGACAAACTTTGTTTGATCTTGTTGTTGCAACTATGTCTAACTCATAACCAGAATTTCAGCAAGATCACAAGTTAACCACATAAGCAAATGACACAAAGGTCTCATGGTCAACTAATATCAATGGCATAATCAGCTAACGAGCAAATAATAATGAGTTTCAAATACCAACAATTCAATTAAAACAAGCATGAAGCAATATGAATAGGTGGTATCTCACTAGCTCTTTCTGAGACTGCAAAACATAAATGCAGAGCACTTTCAAAGATCAAGGGCTGACTAAACATTGTAATTCATAGCAACGAAGATCCAGTCATAGTCATACTCAATATCAATCAAAAGCAAAGCATAAAAATGACGGAGGTGCTCTCTAATTGGTGCTTATATAAGAGCAGGATGACTCAACAGGAAAATAAATAGACAGGCCCTTCGCAGCGGGAAGCATTGATTTGCAGAGGTGCCAGAGCTCAAGCTTTGAAAACAGAGATAATAATTTTGGGTGGCATGCTTTCATTGTCAACGCAATGACCAAGAGTTCTCAATATCTTCCATGCTACTCATGTTGTAGGCGGTTCCCAAACAGAAAAGTAAAGTTTTAACTCCCCCACCACCAATCAATCACACTCCACGGCTAGCTGAATCCTCGGGTACCGTCCATACTAAAATCAATCCAAGGGGAGTCTTGTTTTACAGTTATGTTTTCGATTTAAGCGTGGAACTGGGCATTCCAATTACCGGGCCCTTTCTCGTGAATGACTGTGAATAAACACATGTCGAGGATAACACTCCTAGCATGGAAGATACCAATAGCCCTCTGTCACCACATGAGCGGTTCGGGCATGCAAAACAGATTATTTCTTGAAGGTTTAGAGAATGGCACATGCAAATTTACTTGGAATGGCAGGTAGATACCGCAAATAGGTAGGTATGGTGTACTCTCATGGAAAAACTTTTGGGTTTATGGAAGTGGATGCACAAGCAGTATTCCGCTTAGTACAAATGAAGGCTAGCAAAAGATTGAGAAGCGACCAACTAAAGACCGACAACAGTCATCAAGATGCAATGAGTTTGACTAACATTGAATGCAAGCATGAACAGGATATAAATCACCATGAACATGAACATCATAGAGGCTATGTTGATTTTGTTTCAACTACAAGCATGAACATGCGCCAAGTCAAGCCACTTGAAACATTCAAAGGAGAATACCATCCTATCATACTACATCATAGTCATCTCAAAATCTATGTTGGCATTCAAGACAAACCATTATAAGCTCTCAGCTAAATAAGCATGGCATCAGAAACTATGATCTCTAAGTTGTCATTGCAAACATGGTTCTCTCACAACAAAGCTAAATCTAGGTCGACAAGCTAGTCATATTTACAAAAACAAAATAGATAGAGTTCATACCAGCTTTTCAGTCTCAGTCACTTCATCATATATCATCATTGTTGCCTTTCATTTGCACGATCGAACGATGAAAACGATAATAAGCGCATTGGACTAAGCTGAATCTGCAGGAAACACAAAGGAAAAGACAAAATAATATGGCTCTTTGAAAGCTAAACAGGTAAGCATGCAAGAACCACTAAACATTGTAACCAATATCTTCTACCTTGACACAAAGAAAAAGAAAACAATTTACACGGGAAAGCTCCCAACAAGCAAAAGAAGAAAGAAAAATCTTTTTGGGTTTTCTCAAAAGGACACAAAACAAGAAAACAAGAAAACGAAAAGAAACTAGCATGGATAATACAGTGGCAAAGTGTAAACACCGGCTAACAAAGTGAAAGCATAAGCATGAATGTAAAGTCGGTGAAAACACGTACTCCCCCAAGCTTAGGCTTTTGGCCTAGCTTGCTCTACTCCCAAGGTGGGAAATAACCAGCTCCAGGATACTCCGGAGCAGACTGTGGATGCCACTACTTTGTGAGCTCCTCTGGCTCCCACTGATAAACTGGCGGCTCGGGCACGGGCGCCTGTGGTTGGGCCAAGCCCCAATATGCGTAGATATCCGCGGGCATAATAGTGTACCTGCCTGCATGAAGATCAAACAAAGAAGGAGCAAGCAAAGTAATAGTTTCTCGAGTACCCTCACTAAACACCAGGTTATAAATCATCCGTCTACTAGCATCTCTATCCAGAAAATCATGGCGAACCATGCTGTCATAATCCAGATATCTCTCAGGCAGAAGCATCTCTCCTTCCTCTCCCAGTCTAATGGGTATCTCAAAGTGTCTGGCAAGACGGGTAGCGTAGATACCTCCATAGACAACAACTTTAGAATGGTTCAGGTTCAACCGTTGAGCTACTATAGCGCCCAAGCTATAAGTCTTATCGTTGTAAAGGCCTTTGCGCAAAACCGCATGGTCTGGAGAACTAAGTGATCCAGCCTCCCCACGGCCAATCAAACATTTTCCCACAAATAGTGAGAAGTACCAAAGCACAGGAAAATGTATGCTAGAAATTCTAGCGCGAGACACTCCTCTCTCCTCTCCAACAGCAATAGAACCAATGAAATCCTCCAAATCTCGTGGACGAGAGTCATGGATATCCCCAACATAAGGTAATTTGCATACATTGCAAAAGTCCTGCAGCGTCATGCACTGGGGGACATCGTAAATCACGAACTCAACCATGGGAGGATTTTTCCTCAGATAAAAGTTGAATCTTTGAATGAAAATATTGGTGAGGAGGAGATATTGTGGGTACTTATCTTCAACAAATGCAATAAGACATGTGTTCTCCACCAAGTAATAAAAGTCTTCACAAAGTCTGGCGGCGTGCAAAAATTCATCACTTGGCCACTCGCACGCTCGAACTTCTTTGACTCGAGGGACTACGTACTTGGGGTGGTTCTTCTCATCCTCCTTGGGGTTACAGCTTGAAGAGCCTCTCAAGAACCTCCTCATCTTTTCCTTTTTCTAGCTTTGAAAAATTCTGAAATTTTTAGAGACTTCGAAAGAAAAGTGAATAAGGATTAACCCAACTTGTAGCAACTACTCCCACTAGTGCCTAGAGACCGTATCACGCGCTAAAACTACTTGGGGCCAACTAAAATCAACATTTCTAGCTCAAGAACAGGGTCACCAAGGTAGCAAGAATACGCGAAGGATAAAGCACTAGAGCAAAAACTAATTGGACCAATGGAGGAGTCACTTACCAAGGAGTAATTTCCCCAAAACAGTTCGGAGAATGGTGCTTTGAGCAAGGAGATCGAAAATCACAGCCAAATGAGCAAGAACATTGGTTTGAGCTGTGAAACATTTTCTTCTGGAGGTGGAAGAAGAGGCTGGGAGCTGGAATTAGTGGAGGGGGTGCCTGTGGGCCCCACAAGCTTGCACCCCGCCACGAGGGGGTAGGTGGCGGTGGCAGGGCTTGTGGCCCATTGGTCTAGCCCCGAGGCCAGCTCTCAGGCCTAGAAATTTTCAAAAATTCCAGAAAAAATCATACTAAATTTTCAGGACCATCGAAGAACTTTTATTTTCGAAGTATTTTTCTCCAGAACACTAAAACAGAAAACATGAAAAACTAAACTAATTCTATCATTTTTCTTCTAAGCAAAAGAAAAGGAAAGCTTAAAACAGAGGTATGTGACTCTTTGATTCATCCGTTTCATGGTCATCGAAAGAAATCCGTCAATGGGATTGATCAAGTCCTTATGAAAAAAACTTCTCGAATCGCAAGAGAGAACGGAGAATTTTCGAATAGCCACTAAGTCACCTCAATGGGGATATGTATCTCCCCAACAAGAAAATCATACTTCATCTTGACACGAGGAATAGAGCATTCAAAGCTCCCAATGAGAATCGATGAAGTCTTTTCAATAGCATTGGTGTAATGTACTGGATATCGTTTATTCGGAAAATGCACTGTGTGCTCATTACCGTTGATATGGAAAGTGACATTGCCTTTGTTGCAATCTATAACAGCCCCTGCAGTGTTTAAAAAGGGTCTTCCGAGGATGACAGCCATGGCATCGTCCTCGGGAATATCCAAGATAACAAAGTCTGTTAAGATAGTGGTGTTAGCAACCACAACAGGCACATCCTCGCAAATGCCGATAGGGAAAGCAGTTGATTTGTCGGCCATTTGCACAGAAATTTTAGTGGGTGTCAACTTATCCAATTCAAGTCTACGATAAAGAGAGAGCGGCATAACACTAACACCGGCTCCAAGGTCACATAAGGCAGTTCTTACGTAGTTTCCTTTAATTGAGCAAGGTATAGTGGGCACTCCGGGATCACCAAGTTTCTTAGGAGTTCCACCTTTAAAACTATAATTGGCAAGCATGGTGGAGATCTCAAGATCTGGTATCTTCCGTTTATTATTCACGATATCTTTCATGTACTTGGCATACGGAGACATCTTGAGCATATCAGTTAACCGCATCTGCAGAAAGACGGGTCTTATCATCTCAACGAAGCGCTCAAAATCCTCATCATCCTTTTTCTTGGATGGCTTAGGAGGAAAGGGCATAGATCTCTGAAGCCATGGCTCCCTTTCTTTACCATGCTTCCTAGAACTAAAGTCATTCTTATCGTATTTCTTAGGATGTGGGTTATCAGGATTAACTGTAGGTTCAATCTCCCCATCCTCGTCATGGCTAGGTTGAGCATTATTATGAACATCACTGTCCATATTGTCACCAGGTTCATGTTCATCACCTAATTGTGTTTCTGCATCAGACGCAGAAATATCATTAGGTTCTTCAGGTGTGACAGTATTTTGTGAACTGGCGTGCATGTTTATATCACCTTTCTTCTTCTCCTTAGGATGACTGGGTGTATCAGCATTGATTCCTTGAGAATCTTGATCAATTCTCTTAGGATGACCTTCAGGATACAAAGGTTCCTGAGTCATTTTGCCTCCTCTAGTAATGACTCTGAGAAAGTTGTCATTTAATTCATTGAGCAGGTCATTCTGAGCTTTAAGTACTTGTTCTACCTGAGTAGTAATCATAGAGGCATGTTTACTCAGAAGCTTTAGATCATTGACATTTATGTCTACACAAGCACTTAAATGGCTAAGCATACGAGTACTTTCTTCCAAATATCTGCTAACATAATCATTGAAACTATGTTGTTTGGCAACAAAGTTGTCAAATTCATCAAAGCATAGGCTACCAGGTTTATCAAAAGGAATATCACTCTCATCAAACCTACGCAGAGAATTAACTTCTACTACCTGTATCGGGTTATCGAGACCATGGATCTCTTCGATAGGTGGTAGATTTCTTGGCTTCTTGCATATCTTCGGGACTGAGGAATAGAACACCTCTTTTCTTAGGAGTTGGCTTAGGAGGTGGTTCGGGAATAGTCCAAGCATTATCGTTGATCAAGAGGTTATTCAGTAGGGTCTCAGCTTGTTCTACAGTTCGTTTCCTAAAAACACAACCGGCACAACTATCTAGGTGGTCTCTAGAGGCATCGGTAAGTCTGTTATAGAGGATATCAAGTATCTCATTCTTCTTAAGAGGGTGATCAGGCAAAGCATTATGTAGCTGGACGAGCCTCCCCCAAGCTTGTGGAAGACTCTCTTCTTGGAGTTGAGCAAAGTTGTATATTTCCTGCAAGGCAGCTTGCTTCTTATGGGCAGGGAAATATTTCTCATACAAGTAATAGACCATCTCCCGGGGACTACGCACACATCCAGGAGCAAGAGAGGTGAACCATAATTTAGCGTCATCCTTTAGAGAGAAAGGAAACAGCTTAAGTATATAGTAGTGGCGGATCTTCTCCTCATTAGTGAAAAGGTTGGCTATTTCGGATAGTTTGGCAAGATGGGCTATGACCGTCTTAGACTCATAACCGTGAAAAGGATCAGATTCGACTAGAGAGATTATCTCAGGGTCGACAGAGAATTCATAATCCTTATCGGTGACAAAGATAGGCGAAGTGGCAAACTTCGGGTCATTTTTCATCCTAGCTTCCCGAGATTTTTCCTTCCACTTGAGAAGTAATTTCTCAGCGTCATAGGCATCCTTACACGCAAGAAAATCCTCAGCTATATCTCCCTCCATAATGTAACCCTCAGGTATATCAGGCAATTCATATCTAGGAGAGCTAGATCTAGCAGGAGCAAAAGCAGGTTCTATCTCAATAGTATCGGCAGTTTCAGAAGCATCACGAGCATTGGCAGTAACTCTAGCAATATGAGCATCAAGGAACACTCCTAGTGGAACATCAGGCAAAGGAATATCTCTAGCAGTATCAAGCATAGCATCATCAGGCAAAATAGCATCTCTAGCATCATCAGTCAAAGCAGTATCAAGCATAGCATCTCTAGCAGTATCAGGCATAGTATCATCAGGCATAGTATCAAGCATAGCATCTCTAGCAGTATCGGGCATAGTATCAAGCATAGCATCTCTAGCACTAGTATCACAAGCATCATCAAGCACAGGCGACATATCAAGATTTCTAGCAGGAGGTGATGTCGCAAAATTACTCATAACTAAAGGTGAATCAAGTGCAAAGCTAGATGGCAATTCCTTACCTCCCCTCGTAGTTGAGCGCAAGACTTTGGTCTTCGGATCCTTCAGATTCTTCATAGTGATCAGCAGATATAAATCCCAAGTAACTCAAAGAATATAGCAATACCTCCCCGGCAACGGCGCCAGAAAAATGCTGATTGCAATCTCTGGCGATGGCTAGACGAATGCTGATGACAACAAACCTTCCCCTGCAACGGCACCAGAAGAATGCTGCTAGCACTCCCCGGCAACGGAACTAGAAGAATGTTGTTGATGGCCCACCAGCGCGTGGGTTCGCAACAGTTTTCGAGGGTAGAGTATTCGACCCAAATTTGTTGGTTTACCAGACAGGAGGTGAGACAATACTCTCGAGTATTAGCAGCTGAATTTGTCAGAGTCAACCACACCTGAAAGATTAGTATCTGCAAGCACAGTAGTAACATCAAAGTAGCGAGTAACGGCAGTGTAACGAGCAATAGCAGCGGCAAGGAACAGCAGTAGTGACAGCAGTAGCAAGTAGCAACAGTAGCAAGCGACAGTAATAGCAACAGTAGCAGTAGCAGCAGAGCAAAACAAGTAACAGCAGTAGCAACAGTAGTAGTAGCAGCAGCAGAGCAAAACAAGTAACATCAGTAGCAACAGTAGTAGCGGCAGCAGCAGAGCAAGACAAGTAACAACAGTAGGACAAACTCGTAGGCAATGGGTCGGTGATTTGTTTGGATGATATTCATCATGCAACATTTATAACACGGAGAGATATGTGGCTAGCTCCCGTTCGTCAATGTGATGTAGGCATGCATTCCGTGTGTCGTCATACGTGCTTAGGGAAAAGAACTTGCATGACATCTATTGTTCATCCCTCCCGTGGCAGCGGGGTCCAAAAGGAAACTACGGGATATTAAGGTTCTCCTTTTAATAAAGAACCGGACCAACGCATTAGCACTTGGTGAACACATGAACTCCTCAAACTATGGTCATCACCGGGAGTGGTTCCGGTTATTGTCACTTCGGGGTTGCCGGATCATAACACATAGTAGGCAACTACAACTTGCAAGATCGGATCTAAAACACACTTATATTGGTGACAACATAATAATTTAAGATCTGAAATCATGGCACTTGGGCCCTAGTGACAAGCAGTAAGCATGGCAAAGTAGTAGCAGCATTAATCTCACAACATAGTGGATACTAGGAATCAGTTCCCACCAAAACTAACTCGATTACATGATAGATCTCATCCTACTCATCACCGCCCAGCGAGCCTACGAATAGATTACTCACGAATGACGAAGAGCTTCATGGAATTGGAGAGGGAAGAAGATTGATGATGACGATGGCGACGATTTCCCCTCTCCGGAGCCCAAGACGGACTCCAGATCTGCCCTCGAGATGAAGAACAGGTGGTGGCGGCGCCTCCATATCGAAAACGCGACGAAAACTTCTCTTTTTATTTTTTTCTCGGATGAAAGGGATCTTATAGACCTGAGATTGGGGGCGGCAGAGCCGTGTGGGCCCCACAAGCCTGCCCACCCCCTGGTGGCGGAGCCAGGGTTTGTGGCCCACTGGCCCACCCCCTGAGGTGGAACTTGGCGCAGATATTTTTCTTATTTTCCAAAACTGCTCCCCGTAAATTTTCAGGACGTTTGGAGAACTTGATTTCTGCACAAAAGTAGCACCAAGGCAATTCTGCTGAAAACAGCGTCAGTCCATGTTAGTTCCATTCAAATCATGCAAATTATAGTCGAAAACAAGGGCAAAAGAGTTTGCAAAAGCAGATACGATGGAGACGTATCAAGCCCCCTTTCCAACTCCTTGGCTGAAGTTGAGTATAGTACTTGAAAAACTTTTACTAACATTGTTGTGTGGCTTATGGGCCCACATCTCAATCGGGTGTTATTAGGATCTTTTACTCCTCTTTTATACTCTCGTTTCTAATCACTCTTCTCTTTTGGGTTAAAGATTTTGCTAACTCTAACATTAGGTTCTTGTATTCACATCAAACCACAGAGTTGGATTATCTACTTCAATTCTTTCAAAAATATATTGCACACACCGTCATTTGACATCCTTGGACCTTCCTTTTCAGATGTGTCCCGCAAGACAGCGCGTATGCCCGACTATGGTTGTCGATGCGAGTGGGTTTCCGGCCATTGTGTTTGACTTCATGATCAGGTTGGGGTATCGCTGATACCCCAAGTACACTGTGTACGAGGACTTCCACGAGTTCAATCAAGAGTAGTGTTAGGCTGAGGTTTGCATCTATGATCGTAGGACATCTCCACCACTGAGTTGCACACCTTCTGTAGTGTTGGGGTGACGATTGATATGGCAGTCAATGATAGTGCCTATAGCGCTCTAACCCGCCTCCGTGTAGAGCACCCTCACTTGGAGGAGACTGCATTTAGATACATCCTGTATGCTCCCGCTGGGGATGAGACTAGAATGGCAATGTCATGAACTAAATAATTTGTTCAGGCAATTAAAAAGAGCATCATTAATTTTGTCGCACACAAACTCATGCATGCTGACTCGGCGATTATTTAATCCTAAGGGTCTGACTGCAGGGTCTAAGACAATAGTCCGTTTTTGCAACAGACCAAATGAGTACACAACCCAACCATCAGACAATACTGCTGCAATGTGCCTCTCTCTAAGTTGTACGAAACTTCAGCACATACCAGACGCAAGATAAATTACAGCAAGGTTGAATATCATCATAAAACTGGCAGATGCAAAGAATATAGTTACTCTTCCTGTGTAGTGTTTAGGCACTAATAGTCAGGATCTACTTTGCGCATTCATTTTCCGTGTCCTGAAGCTACGTCGTGTTAACTTGGTTCGATTTGCATGTCACAGACGTTGAACTAAATGCATAACCTTACATGGAAGAAGCAACGCTTGGGATGTTGCTCAAATCACCGAGAGGATTTTAGCATGCACTTTAGACATGTGTCCTTTAAAAACAACAAACTCGGTACAACAAGTAGAGCTTAACATGATTTTAGCATGTCGAAGACGTCGCTGTCGGCCTACGAGAAGATGCAGACGACGAAGGCATCCACCTCCGGCACCGGAGTTCTTAGCCTCTGGGCCATCTCTGTCACCAGGGACTCGGTGACTCCCTGGTCTCTCCTACTTCAACAAAAGACCTTCCAACGGCGCCAGAAATAGGAGTGTTGCTTGATACTCCTCAGCAACGGCACCAGGAATCCTTCAGCTGCGGCTACGCCTTAAGGGACTTCCTAGGCAAGTATGCAAAGGATTTCCGCCGCGGCCTTGGAGCCTTGCGTTGGTGTTCCCTTGAAGCGGAAAGGGTGATGTAGCATAGCGATGGTAAGTATTTCCCTCAGTTTGAGAACCAAGGTATCAATTCGGCGGAAGAGTATCTCAAGATCCTGCACAAACACAAAAACTTGCACCCAACGCTATGAAGGGGTTGTCAATCCCTTATAGATTGTTTGCCAAGTGAGAACTGAAAGCAACAAAGTAACAAAGCAAAGTAAAAGCGGAGATGTAAACGATGGATGTTAATAGACCCGGGGGCCGTAGTGTTTACTGGTGGCTTCTCTCATGAAAGCAAGTAGACGGTGGGTGAACAAATTACTGTCGAGCAATTGATAGAACTGTGCAGAGTCATGACGATATCTATGCAATGATTATTTCTATAGGCATCACGCCCGAAACAAGTAGACCGATACTGTCTGCATCTACTACTATTACTCCACACGTCGACCGCTATCCAGCATGAATCTAGTGTATTAAGTCCATAAGAACATAGTAACGCCTTAAGCAAGATGACATGATGTAGAGGGATAATCTCAAACCAATGATAAAAACCCCATCTTTTTACCCTTGATGGCAACTGCTTGATGTGTGCCTTGCTGCCCCTACTGTCACTGGGAAAGGTCACCACATGGTAGAACCCAAAACCAAGCACTTCTCCCATTGCAAGAATCATAGATCTAGTTGGCCAAACAAAACCCAAGACTCAGAGAGACTTATAAGGATATCAAATCATGCATAAAAGAAATCAGCAAAGACTCAAATATATATCATAGATAATCTGATCACAAGTCCACAATTCATCGGATCTCGACAAACACACCGCCAAAGAAGATTACATCGGATAGATCTCCATGAAGATCATGGAGAACTTTGTATTGAAGATCCAAGGGAGAGAAGAAGCCATCTAGCTACTAAGTACGAACCCGTAGGTCTGAAGTGAACTACTCACGAGTCATTGGAGGGGCGATGATGATGATGAAGAAGCCCTCCACCTCCAAAGTCCCCTCCGGCACGGCGCCGGGAAGGGTCTCCAGATGAAATCTCACGGAAACGGAAGCTTGCGGCGGCAGAAAAGTATTTTCGAGACTCCCCTGATTTTTTGCGGAATATTTGGGAATATATAGGCGCAAAACCTAGATCAGGAGGCGGCCAGGGAAGCCACAAGCTTGCCCACCGCCGCCTCCCCCCTGGTGGTGTGGTGCAAGCTTGTGGGCTCCATGGGGCCCACCTGGCTTGGCCCAAAGGCTCCCTGGTCTTCTTTCGTTCGGGAAAAAACCATTTCGGGGATTTTATTTCGTTTGGACTCCGTTACAAAATCAGATCTGAAAAGAGTCAAAACACGGAAAAAACAGGAACTGGCACTTGGCACTGAATCAATAAGTTAGTCCCCAAAAAGATATAAAAAGGTACATAAAACATACAAAGAAGACAAGATAACAGCGTGAAACCATCAAAAATTATAGATACGTTTGAGACGTATCAAGCATCCCCAAGCTTAACTCCAGCTCGTCCTCGAGTAGGGAAGTGATAAGAATGAATTTTTGATGCTTTCATGCTACCTAGCATAGGTGTCCTTTGTAATTCCTCTTATGTGACGTGAATGTTCAGATCCATTAGATTCAAAACAATAGTTTTCTATTGACGTGGAAACAATAATAATTCAATCAAACTAGCAAAGTAATCATGAACTTTCAAAATAACAAGGCCAAAAGAAAGTTATCCCTACAAAAGCATATAGTCTGGCTATGCTCTATCATCATTGCACAACGAATTTAAATCATGCACAACCCCCGTATTGGCCAAGTAATTGTTTCACACCTTTTACTTTCTCAAACATTTTCAACTCTCACGCAATACATGAGCGTGAGCCATGGTTATAGCACTATAGATGGTGTGGAATGTGGTGGAGTTTGCAAGACAAAAAGGAGAAGATAGTCACATTAACTAGGCATATCAATGAGCTGTGGAGATGCTCATCAATAGATATCAATGTGAATGAGTAGGTATTGCCATACAAATGATGCACTAGAGCTGCAAGTATGTGAAAGCTCTTAAAGAAAACTAGTGGGTGTGCATCCAACTTGCTTGCTCACGAAGACCTAAGGCAATTTTGAGGAAGCCTATCATTGGAATATACAAGCCAAGTTATATAATGAGAATTTCCCACTAGCTATATGGTGGTGACAAAACGAGAGACTCTCAATCATGAAGATCATGGTGCTCAAAATGCACAAGTGTGGAAAAAGTGGTAGCATTGTCCCTTCTCTCTTTTTCTCTCATTTTTTTTATTTTGGTGGGGTCTTTGGACTCTTTTTTTATGGGCTGCTTTGGCCTCTTTTATTTCCTCACATGGGACAATGCTCCAATAATGATGATCATCACACTTTCAACTCAAAACTTAGAGCAATTATGACTCTATATGGAATGCCTTCGGTAGTGTAATGTGGCGACGATCTAGCATGGCATAGACATCAATGGAAACATCATGCTAGCCATCTTATGATCATGCAAAGGCAAGGTAGACGTGGTGGCACATGTGAAGGTGGTAGTTGCATGGCAATATATCTCGGAATGACTTTGAAAAAGCCATAGTAGGTAAGTATGGTGGCTATTTTGAGGGAGGCTAATGGTGGGTTTTGTGCACCGGCGAAAGTTGCACGGCACTAAGAAGATAGTGGTGGTGGAAGGTGAAAGTGCATCTAAACCATGGACTCAGCATTAGTCATGCACAACTCATATACTTGTTGTAAAAGTTTTATTAGTAATCGAAACAAAGCATTCAACGCACACTCCTAGGGGAAGGGTTGGTAGGTATAAACCATCGCGTGATCCCGACCGCCACACAAAGGATGACAATCAATATACTAATCATGCTCAGACTTCATCACATAGCAGTTCACCATATGTGCATGCTACGGGAATCACTAACTTCAACACAAGTATTTCTAGATCCACAACACCTTACTAGCATGATTTCAATATTACCATAACCACAACTCAAAACTAATTGAGATGAATCAAACTTCTCTAACTATTCAATGCACATGAATGAGGAAGTTTTCATATCCTTTTGGATAACTACCCCTTTTGAGACTACTTTCAAAACATAGAGCAACTACCAAGCCACGCACCGCTGCGCTCTAAAAGATATAAGTGAAGCACATAGAGCAAAAGTATCTAGCTCAAAAGATATAAGTGAAGCACATATGAGCTGAATTGTCTACCAAAAGATATAAGTGAAGCTCGACAAAATCATGGCGTGTGCATGTCTCTCTCTAGGTGCGCAGCAAGGATGATTGTGACACAACAAAAATAAAAGACTCCTACGATACAAGACGCTCCAAGCAAAAACACATAACATGTGGTGAATAAAAATATAGCCCCAAGTAACGTTACCGATGGATTGAAGACGAGAGAGGGGATGCCTTCCCGGGGCATCCCCAAGCTTAGGCTTTTACGACATCCTTGAATCTCTTGGGGTGCCTTGGGCATCCCCAAGCTTGAGCTCTTGCCACTCTTTATCTTTTTGTCCATAAGAACTTCACCCAAATCTTGAAAACTTCACAACACGAAACTTAAACAGAAACTCGTGATAACATTAGTACAAGAAAGCAAACCACCACTTCCTTAGGTACTGTAGCAAACTTAAATTCTACTTGTGCTGATGTTGGGTTACTGTACTTTCAATCTTCCATGGCTAATACCCCCCGACACTATCCATAGTTTCATCAAAATAAGCAACCAACACAACAAAAACAGAATTTGTTAACGGAAGACCAGTCTGTAGCAATCTGTATGTTTCGTATACCTCTGATACTTCAAAAATTCTTAAACATTACGACAGTTTGAAGAATTTGCGTAGCAATCAGCAGCAAAAAGAATCAACTCAAAAACTCTTACAGAAAAAAAAACAAAATTCGTTTCGTGAGCAAAAAGTTTCTGTCTTCCCCAGCATGACCAAACGATCATCCTCAAGACTAATCATAACGGTTTTGCTTGGCACAAACGCAAAAAGAAACACAAAAAACACAATCATAACAGAATTATGAAATTGTGGAAAACACAAAACAGAAAGAAAAAGGATAGATTCGTTGGGTTTCCTCCCAACAAGCGCTTTTGTTTAACACCCTTAGCTAGGCGAAAGTGATGGAATCACGTATAGTCATCTTTGGTGCTTAAACCATAGGTAGCCCTCATCGTAGATTCATAAGGCAATCTTATTTTCTTTCTAGGAAAGTGCTCCATGCCCTTCTTTAAGGTAAACTGAAATCTAATATTCCCTTCCTTCATATCGATGATAGCACCAATAGTCCTTACGAAAGGTCTACCAAGAATAATGGGACATGAAGGATTGCAATCTATGTCAAGTACAATGAAATCCACGGGTACATAGTTCTTATTTGCAACAATAAGAACATCATCGATCTTTCCCATGGGTTTCTTGACAGTAGAATCCGCAAGATGCAAAGTAAGAGAACACTCTTCAATCTCATGAAAACCAAGAATGTCACATAAAGACTTTGGAATCGTGGAAACACTAGCACCCAAATCACACAAAGCATTGCACTCATAGTTTTTTATCTTGATTTTGATAGTAGGTTCCCACTCATCATGAAGTTTTCTAGGAATCGAGACTTCTAGTTCGAGCTTCTCTTCAAGAGATTTCATCATAGCATCTACGATATGCGCGGTAAAGGCTTTGCTTTGGCTATAAGCATGTGGAGAGTTTGCAATGGATTGCATCAAAGAAATGCATTCAAACAAGGAGCAATTATCATAATTGAATTCCTTGAAATCCAAAGTGGGAGTTTCATTACTACCCAAAATGTTGACTTCTTCTACTCCACTCTCCACACCTTTATCATCAAGATAGGTGAACTCCGAATCATCGGGGAGTTTTTAAACCAAAGTGGATTCATATCCATCCCCTTCATAAGTAGGTTTGACACGCGAAAACAAAGATTCAAGAGGAGACAAACCAAGCACTTTAAGATCTTCGTGATTTGCATCACTAGAACACACCCTTTTAAACCATTCATGTCTAGCGCGAATTTGGGCGGTTCTTTCTTTGCTCTCATTCATGGAGATACGCATAGCTTTCAAAGTTTCATCCAAGTTGATCTTGGGAGGAGCGCATCTAACTTTCAAAGCATCAATATCACAAGACATCCTATCAATGCTCTTAGCCAAATCGTCTATTTTGAGTTGTTTTTCCTCTATGGACGCATTGAAAATCTTTTGAGAGTTGATGAACTCCTTGATATTACTCTCTAGATCAGAGGGTAATTTGTTATGATTTCCATAAGTGTTGCCGTAGGAATTACCACAATTGTTAGAGGAGTTACTAGGAAAAGGCCTAGGAACATAGTTTCCTCTAAAAGCATTGTTGTTGCCAAAATTGTTCCTACCAACAAAATTCACGTCCAAACTAGCGTTGCTACTCTCAATCAAAGAAGATAGTGGCATGTCATTAGGATCTACAGTAGCATTTCTACTAGCAACCAAATTCATCAACTCGTCCATCTTAGCACTAAGCGAGTTAATCTCTTCTATAGCGTGCACCTTTTTGCTAGCAGGCGACCGTTCAGTGTGCCACTGAGAGTAATTGGTCATGATATTGTCTAGGAGTTTTGTAGTGTCTCCTAACGTGATTTCCATGAACGTTCCACCTGAGGCGGAGTCCAAGATATTGCGAGAAGCGAAATTCAAGCCAGTGTAAAAGATTTGTATAATCATCCACAAGCTCAAGCCATGAGCGGGACAATTTCTAATCATAAGCTTCATCCTCTCCCAAGATTGTGCAACGTGTTCATGATCAAGTTGCTTGAAATTCATCATATCGTTACGTAAGGAGATGATCTTAGCCGGCGGAAAATACTTGGATATGTAAGCATCTTTGCACCTATCCCAAGAATCGATACAATTTATACGCAAAGAAGAAAACCAAGTTTTTGCGCGATCTCGCAACGAGAAAGGAAAAAGTTTCAACTTAATAACGTCATTATCCACATCTCTTTTCTTTTGCATATCACAGAGCTCAATGAAGGTATTGAGATGGGATGCGGCATCTTCACTAGGAAGGCAAGAGAATTGCTCTTTCATACGATTCCGCACTAGTAGCGGGAGCAATCGGAGTACTAATAAAATCATTATTATTAGTGCTCGAGAAGTTGCAAAGTTTGATGTTTTCAGACATGATGACTTCAACAAACAAACAAGCACACAAGCAAGCAAGAAAACCGGCAAAGGGAAATGGCAAAAAGGCAAAAGAAAACGGCAAAGGAGAAAGGCAAATGAAAACGGCAAATGTGAAGTGGGGGAGAGGAAAACGAGAGGCAACTAGCAACAAAAGTAAATGCAAGAGAATAGTTTGTGAAACCTACTTGGATAGATCTTGATTTCTCTTCCCCGGAAACGGCGCCAGAAAGTCTTCTCCTACTGCAACAAAAGACCTTCCAACGGTGCTAGAAATAGGAGTGTTGCTTGATACTCCTCAGCAACGGCACCAGGAATCCTTCAGCTGCGGCTACGCCTTAAGGGACTTCCTAGGCAAGTATGCAAAGGATTTCCCCCGCGGCCTTGGAGCCTTGCGTTGGTGTTCCCTCGAAGCGGAAAGGGTGATGTAGCGTAGCGATGGTAAGTATTTCACTCAGTTTGAGAACCAAGGTATCAATCTGGCGGAAGAGTATCTCAAGATCCTGCACAAACAGAAAAACTTGCACGCAACGCTATGAAGGGGTTGTCAATCCCATATAGATTGTTTGCCAAGTGAGAACTTAAAGCAACAAAGTAACAAAGCAAAGTAAAAGCGGAGATGTAAACGATGGATGTGAATAGACCCGGAGGCTGTAGTGTTTACAAGTGGCTTCTCTCATGAAAGCAAGTAGACGGTGGGTGAACAAATTACTGTCGAGCAATTGATAGAACTGTGCAGATTCGTGACGATATCTATGCAATGATTATTTCTATAGGCATCACGTCCGAAACAAGTAGACCGATACTGTCTGCATCTACTACTATTACTCCACACGTCGACCGCTATCCAACATGCATCTAATGTATTAAGTCCATAAGAACAGAGTAACGCCTTAAGCAAGATGACATGATCTAGAGGGATAATCTCAAACCAATGATAAAAAAAACCCCATCTTTTTACCCCTGATGGCAACTGCTTGATGTGTGCCTTGCTGCCCCTACTGTCACTGGGAAATGTCATCAGATGGCAGAACCCAAAACCAAGCACTTCTCCAATTGCAAGAATCATAGATCTAGTTGGCCAAACAAAACCCAAGACTCGGAGAGACTTACAAGGATATCAAATCATGCATAAAAGAAATCAGCAAAGACTCAAATATATATCATAGATAATCTGATCACAAGTCCACAATTCATCGGATCTCGACAAACACACCGCCAAAGAAGATTACATCGGATAGATCTCCATGAAGATCATGGAGAACTTTGTATTGAAGATCCAAGAGAGAGAAGAAGCCATCTAGCTACAAACTACGGACCCGTAGGTCTGAAGTGAACTACTCACAAGTCATTGGAGGGGCGATGATGATGATGAAGAAGCCCTCCACCTCCAAAATCCCCTCCGGCAGGGCGCCGGGAAGGATCTCCACATGAGATCTCGCGGAAATAGAAGCTTGCGGCGGCGGAAAAGTATTTTCGATGCTCCCCTGATTTTTTGCGGCATATTTGGGAATATATAGGCACAAAACCTAGGTCAGGAGGCAGCCAGGGAAGCCACAAGCTTGCCCACCGCCGCCTCCCCCCCTAGTGGCGTGGTGCAAGCTTGTTGGCTCCCTGGAGGCCACCTCGCTTGGCCCAAAGGCTCCCTGGTCTTCTTTCGTTCGGGAAAAAATCATTTCGGGGATTTTATTCCGTTTGGACTCCGTTCCAAAATCAGATCTGAAAAGAGTCAAAACACGGAAAAACAAGAACTGACACTTGGCACTGAATCAATAAGTTAGTCCCCAAAAAGATATAAAAAGGTACATAACACATACAAAGAAGACAAGATAACAGCGTGAAACCATCAAAAATTATAGATACATTTGAGACGTATCAGTCTCGAGCAGAGCTGCTCTGGCCTGCAAACGTAAGTGTTGTGCTTGATTTACGGCAATCGATGTTAGTGATTCTAGCCCTGATAATTACTTTTAAATTTTATAGGAAATTAACCACAAAAAGGCAGTGACATCAATGTACTATCTAGATTAATTCCCAACAAGCAAATCCATTCAAGCTATGTTATGGAATGGATTTTGTGAGTCAAATTATGT
Source organism: Hordeum vulgare subsp. vulgare (assembly GCF_904849725.1). Classification (NCBI taxonomy): domain Eukaryota; kingdom Viridiplantae; phylum Streptophyta; class Magnoliopsida; order Poales; family Poaceae; genus Hordeum; species Hordeum vulgare. The sequence continues at coordinate 85,661,051 of NC_058520.1, forward strand.
TAAGATGGACCGATGGATTGAATTTGACACTATCTTGCTATGCTATTGACTACATATAGTATAGCTACACTCGCAAGTGCAAATATATAGTGCACATATGGACGTAGACCGGCCAAACAGTACTATCAGGCTATGTGTGCGTACCTTGATCAGACCACACAAGCAGCTCACCCTCTTCGGGGCGTCGTTATTCACACCGATGGTTGTGGAGATGATTTGGACTGTGACAGCGTCGCCTCCTCCATCCTCGACTGCGGCACCGGAACATGGATCATTAGCGAAGCAAGCGCCAAGAGCAGCAAATCGACCCCCAACCTAGGCTCAGATCCAAAACAGACCCCTGATATGGGGAATACGAGGTCACCTTCATAGTGGTCGCATGGGAACGGACCGAGGGACGTCAGCGGCATGCGGGATCCGACGAAGACTCGAGTGCATCCGACGAAGAAATCGGTTGTGCGCGCGCCACATCCGATGAAGAAATCGGCTAGCCTACAAGTTTAATAAAAAACATAAAAACATGCAGCAAGCAGGAACAAAAATGAAACAACAAGAAAAACTTCAGAAATTGCGAGAAAAGAGGAAAAATGGAAATGAAATCTACTGATTTCTCTGGCCTCTCGGTCACCTGTTCCTCGGCCTATGCACGAAATAGGATTCTTGCTAAACTTTGAAGGGATTTGGTGGCCTCGAAATTTAGTGCACACATCGAATACATTGGTGTCATTGAGTAGTTGTGCTTGTTGGACGTAAGGCGAAGGGCAGACTAATGTGGCAGTTATCTTATTTTCAGCTTATTTTTGGTGGTTCCAGATTAATAATTATTTCTATTCCCTTTTCTTTACACTATTCTTCTTAACAATTTTAAAAATTTGTCAACGTAAAATTTGTTAACACTTTTCAAAGCACATAAATATTTTGTGAAATATATGAACACTTTCTTTTAAGAATGAATTATATGATTTAAAAGAATGACACTATTGTGAATTATACAGACATTTTTTCAATTACATTAAGAGTTTCTTAAAATACATGATCAATTTTATTATATGTGTGCACATTTTCTACTTAAATTAAGAAATTTTAAAATGCTTGGACGTTGTTTTAAATACATGAACACTTTCTAAAATATAACTGAACCTTCTCCACTAATGGGTATTGTTTCTAGCATCAGACGAACATTTGTATTGCAGTTAAAAAGAAATTAGAAAATCAAAACAAAAGGGTAAGTTATTTAAGTAGTTTTTTCTAGGGCATATTTCCAAGAGGTGGTAGTGGTGCTGCAAGTCCAACACCAAGACCTCCTCCTGCTACAAGATCTGGAAGAGGAACAAGAAGTGTTGCTCGTAGTGGTGATGCATATCCAACATCAAGACCTCCTCCTGTTGCAATATCTGGAAGAGGAACTGGAAGCGGTGCTAGTAGACGTGGTGCAAGAAAGGCAGCTAGTGGAAGAGGAACTGGAAGGGCATCTTCTTCATCATGTGATATTGTGGCTCAATCTTCAAGATCTGCACCACGTGCTGCCAGGAGAGGTGTTGTATGTACTTCAAGGCCCTTCTGTGCCTCAAGGCACTATGTTGCATCAACTTCTACTGGTCCTCCACCTACTGGTGGTACACACACCAGCTGGATTGCCTATTTCTCATCTAGTGGAAACCATCGAATGGCCTGATGTGCCATGTAAACTTCTGTTAATGCTACAATGTGTTTTATTTTGGTTTGATGCCACTGCTAAGTCTACTTGATGGTTTGTGTTGGTAGTTATGGATATGTTGGTACTTTAATGTCACTTGATGGATATGTTGTTATGTGAAGTGATGTCATATGTGCATATATAATGTTGATAGTTGTATATTTGATCATTGTTGTTGGCTATAAACAACTAATCTCATAACCCAAAGCATGATATCTCAAATGGAGTTCAACAATGCAATCATAGCACACAATACATAGTGGAGTTCAACAATACATAATGGAGTTCAACAATACATAGTGGAGTTCAACAATGCATGGAGATCTGAAATGCATACTTCATCCTTTGGTCACAGAAGGATGAATAGCTAGCATGAGTACTAGGTACATACATAGCCAAAGTTCCCAATTACTACAACCATACAATACACAACCATACTTAAAAGTTACTAGGTCATCCTGTTCATTTCTCTAGGATGGCCTGGATCCCCTTGATCTTGTGTTGGAGCTTCTCCTCTCCTTCCATGAGCTCGGCAATCTCAAGCTTTAGCTAGCCCTTCTCTTCAACATGCTTTTTCCTTTCCCTTAAGAAAATCAGCAACATAAAGCTTCAACTCTAGCTTCTCTTGGGTGAGCTTCTCCTCAGACTTTGTGAGATCTGCATTCTGAGAATCAACTTTCATCCTAGCTTCACTCAGCAATTCCTTCTCTTTCATATGCTTCAACTTTAGGTTCTGGATGACAATTGTTTGAGCTCTTGTCAGGTTAACCAGGAGTTGATACTTCTCATTAAGATGCTGGTGATCCCCATCTTTCTTTGCCATCTCTCCCTTCTTATAAGCCACCAGTTCACTTCTGCATTGCTGCTGATATGTTAGGTTAGACTGCAGATAACTGAAATCCAGCACCCTTTCCTCATGGAAATTCATAAGTTCATGCACATGTTTAACTAACTTGTCATAGTTGGCCTCCAAATTGTTCTTCTCTCCTGTCAAATGGTGAATAGTTAAAGCACTTTTAAGATTATCAGCAACCCCAGCACTCCTGCTATCTTCAACCATTGCCAACAGCTTCAATAGTGCATTCTCCATTATTGGGGGCCACTACTGATCAACCCATTCAACAAACCCACAGTTACCACCTTCCTACAAAAAGAGTAAGAAGAGCAAATGAGTTCATACCCGAGGGGCTACTAAACAAGAAGATCAAGAGCTAATGGTACCTACCCACAAAATAAAAGCATGTGCACCCCAAAATTACAGCAACATTCAACTAAATACTTTAACTACATTTTGGTACTCAGCTACAAAACAATAGCAAGCTCCAACATATAACTACAATACAAAATAAAATGTAATCACAACAAGACCATATACACTACAAAATAAAAATACCATTGAACAAAATCTTTTTGCATCACTACAAGAGCATTTGCACTACTAGATCACTACACAAGCAAGTTTTGCATCAGTACAAAATAAAACTACCATTGAATAAAATGTAATCAGAACACGAGCACATACACTACAAAATAAAAGTAGCATTGAACAAAATTTCTTGCATCATTACAAGAGTATTTACACTACCTAATAATAACTGCAACCATATTTTGCAAAGTAGGGCGTTTTGGAGCTTGGGCTCCATAGACCCGTGTTTCTAAAAACCCCAAAATTCATCAAAATTCATATTTTACATTTCAAAAAATCTGAAAAATGACTGATATACATGAAGGCATAAGACACATGTGTGCAAATTTTTAGAACAAAATACGTTGAAACGAGGTCTATGCAAAAAACACAAATTTGTGGCTTTTTAACACATCATACTATTCATCCCAAAAAACCATGAATTTGTTCTTTTTGCACATATCGTTTCTTTAGGTATTTCATTCTAAATTTTTGTACACATATACATTTCATCCTTATGTAATTGCACATTTTTTTAGATTTTTTTTGGAACCAAAAATTTGAATTTTGAGTTTTGCAAAAATAAAGGGTGCCATGGAGCCCGAGCTCCAAAAGGAATTTTCGTATTTTGCATCACTACAAAACATTTGCACAACCTAAATCACTACAAGTGCATATTTTAAATCACTACAAGTCCATCACTACAAGAGACAGTGACGAATCCAAGGGGGTGCTTCAACAGGCTTGACCCCCCCTCCGAAAATTAGAAAGCAAAATTTACTAATATTCATCATAAAAAACTAATATTATCTGAACTAAAAAATTGAAAGTTAGTGTTTTTTCTTCTTATTGTTAGCATTGAGCCCCCCTCCCTTTTTCTTTCAAGATTCGCCAATGATAAGAGATATAATACAATGAATGGATCATACCATCTCTTCACGTGCTAAGTGTTGGAAATATGCCCTAGAGGCAATAATAAATTAGTTATTATTATATTTCCTTGTTCATAATAATCATTTATTATCCATGCTAGAATTGTATTGACTGGAAACTCAAATACATGTGTGGATACATAGACAACACATTGTCCCTAGTGAGCCTCTAGTTGAATAGTTCGTTGATCAAAGATGGTCAAGGTTTCCTGACCGTAGGCAAGTGTTGTCACTTGATAACGGGATCACATCATTAGGAGAATCGCGTGATGGACAAGACCCAAACTATGAGCGTAGCATATTGATAGTGTCGTTTTATTGCTATAGTTTTCTTCATGTCAAGTATTTGTTCCTATGACCATGAGATCATATAACTCACTGGCACCGGAGGAATACCTTGTGTGCATCAAACATCGCAACGTAACTGGGTGACTATAGAGGTGCTCTACATGTATCTCCGAAGGTGTCCGTTGAGTTAGTATGGATCAAGACTGGGATTTGTCACTCCGTGTGACAGAGAGGTATCTCGGGGCCCACTCGGTAATACAACATCATACACAAGCCTTGCAAGCAACGTGACTAAGTGTTCACGGGATCTTGTATTACGGAACGAGTAAAGATACTTGCCGGTAACGAGATTGAAATAGGTATGCGGATACCGACGATCAAATCTCGGGCAAGTAACTTACCCAAGGACAGAGGGAATGACATACGGGATTATAAGAATCCTTGACACTGAGGTTCAACCGATAAGATCTTCGGAGAATATATAGGATCCAATATGGGCATCCAGGTCCCGCTAGTGGATATTGACGGAGGAGTGTCTCGGGTCATGTCTACATAGTTCTCGAACCCGTAGGGTGTGCACACTTAAGGTTCGGTGACGTTTCGGTATAGTTGAGTTATAGGTGTTGGTAACTGAAAGTTGTTCGGAGTCCCAGATGACATCCAGGATGTCACGAGGAGATCCGAAATGGTTCGGAGGTTAATATTGATATATAGGAAGTCTTGTTTTGGTCATCGGAAAAGTTTCGGGGTCATCGATAGTGTACCGGGAGTGCCGGGAGGGGTGCCGGGGACCATCGGGAGGGGTGTCACGCCCCAAGGGGTCTCATGGTCTATGGGAAGAGATAAACCAGCCCCTAGTGGGCTGCAATAAGTTCCCACTAAGGCCCATAAAGTTTGATAAGGAAAATACACAAGGTGGAAAGAGTTTCCAAGTGGGAAGGTGGAATACTACTCCAAGTAGGATTGGAGTAGGACTCCTCCACCTCCAATTTCGGCCAAACCTTGAGGTTTTGAGGCTGCCTCCTCCCATCCCTCCCTCCTATATATAGTGGAGTTTTAGGGATGATTTGAGAAAACTTTTTCAACGGCAACCCGACCACAAACACCACGGTTTTTCCTCTAGATCGTATTTCTGCGGAGCTCGGGCGGAGCCCTGCAGGAGTAGATCCGTCACCACCACTGGAGCACCATCACGCTGCCGGAGAACTCTTCTACCTCTCTGTCCCCTCTTGCTGGATCAAGAAGGTGGAGATCGTCATCGAGTTGTACATGTGCTGAACGCGGAGGTGTCGTCCGTTCGGCACTAGATCGGAACGGATCGTGAGATGGATCGCAAGACGGTTCGTGCAACGGATCGCGGGACGGTTCGTGGGGCGGTTCGTGGGGCGGTTCGAGGGACGTGAAGACATTCCACTACATCAACCGCGTTTCTTAATGCTTCCTCCTGTGCGATCTACAAGGGTACGTAGATCCAAATCTCCTCTCGTAGATGGACATCACCATGATAGGTCTTCGTGCGCGTAGGAAAATGTTTGTTTCCCATGCGACATTCCCCAACAGTGGCATCATGAGCTAGGTTCATGCGTAGATGTTATATCGAGTAGAACACAAAGGGTTTTGTGGACAGTGATGTTCGATTTGCTTCCCTCCTTAGTCTTTTCTCAATTCGGCAGTATTGTTGGATTGAAGTGGCCCGAACCGACATTATTCGTAAGCTTACGAAAGACTTGTTTCATCGCTTGACATGCAACCTCGCTGCATAAAGATGACTGGCGGGTGTATGTTTCTTCAACTTTAGTTGAATTGGTTTTGACGGAGGCGGTCCTTGGAGAGGTTAAATAGCAATTTGCACATCTCCGTTGTGGTTTTTGCATAAGTAAGATGCGATCTACTAGATTCCAATTGCAACCACGTAAAACATGCAACAACAATTAGAGGACGTCTAACTTGTTTTTGCAGGGTATGCTTGTGATATGTTATGGCCAATGACGTGATATGATATATTGGATGTATGAGATGATCATGTTGTAATAGTTAATATCGACTTGCACGTCATTGGTACGGCAACCGGCAAGAGCCATAGGGTTGTCTTTAAACTAACATTTGTGCTTGCAGATGCGTTTAATATATTGCTAGAACGTAGCTTTAGTAGTAATAGCATGAGTAGCACAACTACCCCGATGACGACACGTTGATGGAGATCATGATGCTGGAGATCATGGTGTGGCGCCGGTGACAAGAAGATCGTGACGGTGCTTTGGTGATGGAGATCAAGAAGCACATAATGATGGCCATATCATGTCACTTATGAATTGCATGTGATGTTAATCCTTTTATGCACCTTATTTTGCTTAGAACGACGGTAGCATTATGAGGTGATCTCTCACTAAAATTTGAAGATGAAATTGTGTTCTCCCCGACTGTGCACCGTTGCGACAGTTCGTCGTTTCGAGACACCACGTGATGATCGGGTGTGATAGACTCAACGTTCACATACAACGGGTGCAAAACAGTTGCACACACAGAACACTTGGGTTAAACTTGACGAGCCTAGCATGTGCAGACATGGCCTTGGAACACAATAGACCGAAAGGTCGAGCATGAATCATATAGTTGATATGATTAGCATAGGATGCTTACCACTGAAACTATTCTCGACTCACATGATGATCGGACTTGAGATAGTGGATTTGGATCATGTGCCACTCAGATGACTAGAGAGATGTACTTTTTGAGTGGGAGTTCTTAAGTAATATGATTAATTGAACTAATTATCATGAACATAGTCTAATGGTCTTTGCGAATTATGATGTAGCTTGCGCTATAGCTCTACTGTGTTTATATGTTCCTAGAGAAAATTTAGTTGAAAGTTGATAGTAACAACTTTGCGGACCGAGTCCGTAAAACTGAGAATTGTCCTCATTGCTGCGCAGAAGGCTTATGTCCTTAATGCACCACTCGGTGTTCTGCACCTCGAGCGTCGTCTGTGGATGTTGCGAACATCTAACATACACGTTTTTTATGACTACGTGATAGTTCAGTACGCAATACTTAAAAGCTTAGAAGCAAGGCGCCAAAGATGTTTTGAAACATCGCGGAACATAAGAGATGTTCTAAGAGATGAAATTGAGGTTTCATGCTCGTGCCCTTGTTGAGAGCTATAAGACCTCCGACAAGATTCTTTTCCTACAAAATAAAGGAGAAAAGCTCAAATCGTTGAGCATGTTCTTAGATTGTCTGAGTACAACAATCGCTTGAATCAAGTGGGAGTTAATCTTCGAGATGAGATAGTGATGGTTCTCCAAAGTCACTGCCACTAAGCTGCTAGAGCTTAGTGATGAACTATAAACAAATCAAGGGTAGATATGATGATCCTTGAGTTATTCGCAATGTTTGACACTGCGAAAGTAGAAATCAAGAAGGAGCATCAATTGTTGATGGTTAGTAAAACCACTAGTTTCAAGAAGGGCAAGGGCTGGAAGGGATACTTCACGAAATGGCAAACCAGTTGCTGCTCTAATGAAGAAACCCAAAATTGAACCCAAACCCGAGACTAAGTGCTTCTGTTATGAGGGGAACGGTCACTGAGGCGGAGCTATCCTAGATACTTAGTAGATAAGAAGGCTGGCAAAGTCGACAGAAGTATGTTTGATATACATGATATTGATGTGTACTTTACTAGTACTCCTAGTAGCACGAGGGTATTGGATACCGGTTCGGTTGCTAAGTGATTAGTAACTCGAAATGAAAGCTATGGTATAAACGGAGACTAGCTAAAGGCGAGGTGACGATACGTGTTGGAAGTGTTTCCAAGGTTGATGCGATCAAACATCGCACGCTCCCTCTATCATAGGGATTGGTGGTAAAACCTAAATAATTCTTATTTGGTGTTTGCGTTGAGCATGAACATGATTGGATCTTGTTTATTGCAATACGATTATTCATTTAAAGAGAATAATAGTTATTCTATTTGCTTGAATAATTACCCTCAATGGTTTATTGAATCTCGATCGTAGTGTTACACATGTTCATAATATTGGTGCCAAAAGATACAAAGTAATAATGATAGTACCACTTAGTTGTGGCACTGCCACTTGAGTCATGTTGGTATAAAATGCATGAAGAAGCTCCATAGAGATAGATCGTTTGGACTCACTTGATTTTGAATCACTTGAGACATACAAAACATGCCACATGAAAGAAGAGAGTAACTTGTTGGGAGTAATGCATTTTTATGTGTGCAGTCCAATGAGTGCTAAGGCACGTAGTGGATATTGTTATGTTCTTACTTCACTGACGATTTGAGTAGATACAGGAGTATTTACTTGATGAATCACAAGTCTGAAATATTGAAAAGTTCAAAGCAATTTCAGAGTGAAGATCGTCATGACAAGAGGATAAACTGTCTACGATATGATCATAGAGATGAATATCTGAGTTACGAGTTTTTGGTATGCAGTTAGGACAAAGTAAAAAAAATCGCAGTTCATGCCACCTGGAACACCATAGTGTGATGATGTGTCTGACCGTCATAGCCACGCCCTATTTGATATGGTACATACTATGATATCTCTTATCGAATTACCACTATCGTTTATGGGTTGTGCATTAGAGACAACCGCATTCACTTTAAATAGGGCACCGAGTATTTCCGTTGAGATGACATAATATAGACTATAGTTTGGAGAAACCTAAGCTGTTGTTTCATTAAAGTTTGGGGTTGCGACGCCTATGTGAAAAAGTTTCAGTCTGATAAGCTCGAACCCAAAGCGGATAAATGCATCTTCATAGGATATCCAAAACAATTGGATACATCTCCTATCTCAGATCCGGAAGCAAAGTGTTTGTTTCTAGAAACGGGTCCTTTCTCGAGGAAAGGTTTCTCTCGAAAGAATTGAGTGGGAGGGTGGTGTAACTTGATGTGGTTAGTGAACCGTCACTTCAACCAGTGTGTAGTAGGGCGCAGGAAGATGTTCCTGTGGAGCCTACACCAATTGAAGTAGAAGCTGATGATGGTGATCATTAGAGCTTCGGATCAAGTTACTACAAACCTCGTAGGTCGACAAAGGTCACGTACTACTACAGAGTGGTACGGTAACCCTGTCTTGGAGGTCATGTTGTTGAACAACAATGAACCTACGAGTTATGGAGAAGCAATGGTGGGCCCAAATTCTGACAAATGGCTAGAGCCCATGAAATCCGAGAGAGGATCCATGTATGAAAACAAAGTGTAGACTTTGGAATAACTACTTGATGGTAGTAAGACTATTAAGTAAATATGGATCTTTAAAAGGAAGACAGACGATGATGGTGATAAGTCACTATTAAGAAAAGCTCGACTTGTCGCAAAGATGTTTTCGACAAGATCAAAGAGTTGACTATGATGTGACTTTCTCACTCATAGCGATGCTAAAAGTCTGTTAGAATTATGTTAGTAGTTACTGCATTATTTGTGAAATATTGCACATAGGAGGTCAAAACGTTGTTTCCTCAACGGTTTCCTTGAGGAAATATTGTATGTGATACAATCAGAAGGTTTTGTCGATCCTAAAGATACTAACAAGTATGCAAGTTCCAGTGATCCTTTTATGGACTGGTGCAAGCATCTCAGAGTTGGAATATACACTTTGATGTGATGATCAAAGCTTTTGGGTTTGTGTAAGGTTTATGAGAAACTTGTATTTCCAAAGAAGTGAGTGGGAGCGCTATATAATTTCTGATAAGTGTATGTGGTTGACATATTATTGATCAGAAGTGATGTAGAATTTCTGTGAAGCATAAAAGGTTGTTTGAAAGGAGTTTTTCAAAGGAAGACCTGGATAGAGCTATTTGAACATTGAGCATCAAGATCTATAGAGATAGATCAATACGCTCAATAGAACTTTCAAATGAAATGCATGCCTTGACAAGTTTTTGAAGGAGTTCAAAATAGATCGGAAAAGAAGGAGTTCTTGGTTGTGTTGTAACGTGTGAATTTGAGTAAGACTCAAAAGCCCGACCGCGGCAGAAGAAAGAGAAAAGACGAAGGTCGTCCCCTATGCCTTAGCTGTAGACTCTACAGTGTGACATGTTGTGTATGGCACCTAATGTGTGCCTTGCCACAAGTCTGTTAAGGGGTACAGATGGTGATCCAGGATTGAATCACTCAACAGTGGTCAAAGTTATCCTTATTAACTAATGGACTAAGAAATTTTTCTCAATTATGGAGGTGGTTAAAGAGTTCATCGTAAAGGGTTACGTTAATGCAAGCTTTGACACTAATCCGAATAACTATGAGTAGTAAAACGGATTCGTATAGTAAAGTAGATATTCGGAGTATTTCCGAATAGCACATACTAGCAGCATCTATAAGATGACATAAAGATTTGTAAAGCACACACGGATTTGAAAGTTTCAGAACCGTTGACTAAAACCTCTCTCACGAGCAAGACGAGATCAGACCCCAGAACTATATGGGTGTTGGATTCGTTGAAATCACATGGTGATGTGAACTAGATTATTGACTCTAGTGCCAGTGGGAGACTGTTGGAAATATGCCCTAGAGGCAATAATAAATTAGTTATTATTATATTTCCTTGTTCATAATAATATTTTATTATCCATGCTAGAACTGTATTGATTGGAAACTCAAATACATGTGTGGATGCATAGACAACACACTGTCCCTAGTGAGCCTCTAGTTGACTAGGTCGTTGATCAAAGATGGTCAAGGTTTCCTGGCCATAGGCAAGTGTTGTCACTTGATAACGGGATCACGTCATTAGGAGAATCACGTGATGGACAAGACCCAAACTATGAACGTAGCATATTGATCGTGTCGTTTTATTGCTATTGTTTTCTGCATGTCAAGTATTTGTTCCTATGACCATGAGATCATATAACTCACTGGCACCGGTGGAATACCTTGTGGGCATCAAACGTCGCAACGTAACTGGGTGACTATAAAGGTGCTCTACAGGTATCTCCGAAGGTGTCCATTGAGTTAGTATGGATCAAGACTGGGATTTATCACTCCGTGTGACGGAGAGGTATCTCGGGGCCCACTCGGTAATACAACATCACACACAAGCCTTGCAAGCAATGTGACTAAGTGTAAGTCACGGGATCTTGTATTACGGAACGAGTAAAGACACTTGTCGGTAACGAGATTGCAATAGGTATGCGGATACCGACGATCAAATCTCGGGAAAGTAACATACCGAAGGACAAAGGGAATGGCATACAGGATTATATGAATCCTTGACACTGAGGTTCAACCGATAAGATCTTCGGAGAATATGTAGGATCCAATATGGGCATCCAGGTCCCGCTATTGGATATTGACCGAGGAGTATCTCGGGTCATGTCTACATAGTTCTCGAACCCGTAGGGTCTGCACACTTAAGGTTCGGTGACGTTTCGGTATAGTTGAGTTATAGGTGTTGGTAACCGAAAGTTGTTCGGAGTCCCACATGAGATCCAGGACGTCACGAGGAGCTCCGGAATGGTCCGGAGGTAAAGATTGATATATAGGAAGTCCTGTTTTGGTCACCGGAAAAGTTTCGAGCTCATCGGTAGTGTACCGGGAGTGCCGGGAGGGGTGCCGGGGACCATCGGGAGGGGTGTCACGCCCCAAGGGGTCTCATGGGCTATGGGAAGACATAAACCAGCCCCTAGTGGGCTAGAATAAGTTCCCACTAAGGCCCATAAGGTTTGATAAGGAAAAAACACAAGGTGGAAAGAGTTTCCAAGTGGGAAAGTGGAATCCTACTCCAAGTAGGATTGGAGTAGGACTCCTCCACCTCCAATTTCGGCCAAACCTTTAGGTTTTGAGGCTGCCTCCTCCCCTCCTTCCCTCCTATATGTAGTAGAGTTTTAGGGCTGATTTGAGACAACTTTTTCCACGGCAGCCCGACCACAAACACCACGGTTTTTCCTCTAGATCGTATTTCTGCGGAGCTCGGGCGGAGCCCTGCAGGAGTAGATCCGTCACCACCACCGGAGCGCCGTCACGCTGCCGGAGAACTCTTCTACCTCTACGCCCCTCTTGCTGGATCAAGAAGGTGGAGATCGTCATCGAGCTGTACGTGTGCTGAACGCGGAGGTGCCGTCCGTTCGGCACTAGATCGGAACGGATCGTGAGATGGATCGCAAGACGGTTCGTGCAACGGATCGCGGGACGGTTCTTGGGGCGGTTCGAGGGACGTGAAGACGTTCCACTACATCAACCGCGTTTCTTAACGCTTCCTGCTGTGCGATCTACAAGGGTACGTAGATCCAAATCTCCTCTCGTAGATGGATATCACCATGATAGGTCTTCGTGCGCGTAGAAATATTTTGTTTCCCATGCGACGTTCCCCAACACTAAGAACCTTCTGCATGTGTATGTTCCTTCAAAGGCAACTAGCCTCTCTGATGCCTTGTCGTGCTTCTCACAGAAGATCATCATATCGAGCTCGAGCCACTTGTAAAGTTGTAATCGGGATCTTCAAGGCTGGAAGGGACCTGCAGAAGCTTGTTTAAACATAATCCCCAAATCAAAACACAACTAAATCATCCAAATCAGAAACCCCCAAATCTGAAACCCAAAACCTAAACCTAGCTCGAATGAACTGAACCTAAACCTAGCTCGAATGAACTGAACCTAAACCTAGCTCGAATGAACTGACCTGCTGAAACCCATCGTTGGAACCGATGGAGTGCATGTACGTACTAAAGGTGTTGTCACTACTTTCATCTTCGAAACCCATGAGTGGTACAACTTGGTTTGACCAACGAGGCGAGTTCGTACTGTGCATCGCGAGGCTGTTGGCCGAAATGCTCGGTGCACCGCGGGGATTAAAAACGCATGACGTGAGACTTGCACGGTCTTTTTTTTGCAAACCACCTGCATGGTCTTTTATTATTTAGTGAACGCACGATCCTTGGAAACCCCGCGTCGACCCCGTGTCTGATTCTTCCCAATGGTGGACTGTTTAGTGTAGGTTGGGACCGGGTCACGCACGTACAAGTACAGACACTGCGTGCACGTTGATTGTCCATCGCTAACCGATTCCTACTCGCATTGCGCAACTTTTCCTCTCCATACTAGTTTGATGCTCGTACATTATCACGGGACAATATATGCTAGCGACATGGGTAAAATGATAGATCTTTTTAGGAACACATATGTCATGCTTTCAGTTTACTCTTGCTAAAAATTGACAACTACCAAGCATATGCGGTCCTTTCTCACAATGGGATATCTCCTTCCCCATCAGACCGTTAGAGGACAAGTTAAGTGTCTTACTATCATCCTAACCTACCATGACAAAAAACATACTAAATAATAAGATCTCCATTGTACACCATTAGTTAACTAATTCAAGACGTTTTGAATATTTAAATGTGGACTACATAATGACTGAAATAAGTGAAAAAGACAAATTCTAAAACGTGTCTATATACAAGTCGGAAAAAGTTAGAACATCTGATATATTTGTGAACAGAGGGAGTATTAAGTAAAATTGAAAGCATGGAAGCAAAACCAGAAATAATTGTTGAAAAGGAAGCAAACATTCAGATCCGTAATTTGATCGTAAAATTTACATGATAAATGAAATCCATGTTATAACTAAATTGCCCTGTGGGAAAACAAGCATGTATTCGAGAAAGGGGCAACCACATCTAGCTTGCACAGTATCTTGAGATTTCACACCCCCAACCCACTTCTCGTCGAAAGTGCATGAGAGACGTCTCTTCCTCTCACATCAATTGCATCTTGTTCAAACTCCAGTCCTCATGGTCCAATCTTTTGATGCCCCCCTACATGTGTTGCTGCCAGTTTGAAAATGTACTCCAGAAGCTCCAATTTCAAACACAATTTATTTACATTGCACCGTGAACCTTGCTTGCTCTGTAATTTGAAACACAATTGACCATGTCCTCTGTAGAAATGTTACAAACAAATTTCTGTTAACTATTATGGTCTAAAATGGGAGAAGGAAAACATCTCTGAAATCATTCATGGTCTGTAGCATTTTCACCAGTTATAAGTGTTCTGTCAATTTCTGCAATGTTCACTACGACATGGAGTGTTAAGTACTGTCAATCTTGTTTATTTAATTCCAATTAGAAAATGTTTAGTATAGTCTAAAATGAACTGCCAACTTCTCAGCATTGATGTTTATTTCTGATAGAACAATCTTTAGTACTGCCATAGTCCCCATTAAAGGCTCCCCTGCTTATTCCTTGACAATTACTGCCATTGGAGTACATGCATATGCCACCAGAAAGAAAAAATCTTGAAAGAATAAAGCAAAGTAAAACAGCCAGCAAGGGGAAGATTCAAACTTATCTTTTGCACTTTCCTGCTTCTGAATATACTCTGAAGTTTTAGTGGCACAGCAAAGAGTGCATTGGATAACCTGATGTTAAAATTGCACAGCAAAGACAAAACCGTATCATTTTGGTCATACAACACTGAATTTCTTCTTCTGAATGTTGATAGTACAATATACTCTCAAGTTTAATTTCTGCTACTGCATATTGACAGTACGCAAGTATTCAGTGTATATAAACAACGATATATTAAGTCTTAGTTGCTTTCTTTAGTCAATTTTATCCGGTGCAGTCAAAAAATTTAGTTTTGAGAAGTCTTGCGATAATTAAAGCAAGTTAATTGTCCAGATTGATGGCATTGTTTACCATCTCTCTCGGGAGCACATTGTCTTCTGCTTCCTTTGTAGTTTCTTCAGATATACCCACCGGCATCAACGAGAAGGACGCATTCATCTTCATTGGAGCAGGCACTGAAATGGTAATAAGACAATGTTTAGACAGAGCTAACAAAAGCATCACAAGATGAATGTTTCTTAGTAGGGAACAATACACCAAAAATTACCCTCAATCATGGCCTCGGGGGAACCTAAATCAAAGGTAACAAAAATGAAGTTTTTTTAGCAAGGAACAAAAACTTCAGTCATAGCATGCCATATCCTAAGAAAGATTAACTCTGAACCTAAATCAGGGACATTTTTAAGAAAATCAGCACAAACACAGAAAAAAAGAAACACAAATTAAATCTGATTCTGGAGAAAAAAAGGAAGAGATTGCAGCTTCACCTGAGCATGACTCGTGTATGGGCGGAAGCTCCGGCCGCCGGCAGCTGCGGGGAAGCACGAGGTGGTGGCTGTGCGTAGGCGCCAGCCGCCATGACGGGCCCTTGTTTGGAGAAGCCAACCTCCTCGTCTAGGCCCATCTCTGGCTCGCTGCTGCTTCTTTACACTCCCGCTGCTCCGACACGCTCCCATTGCTCCGGCTCGCCGCAGATCGACACAAAGTCGACACTTGACGGAGGGGTACGAGGTGGTAGCGCGGAGTGGGGGGAGTACTTGAGAATACATCTTAGAAACAAAAGCATCAACATATACAATATATAACTTCTAAAAAGGTCTACTTTGAGACACAGTAAAACACCAAACGACGAAAGAGAATCAAGGACAAAAAAAACAGGAAAAAAGGTATTTCAATAAAGAAGTACCTTTTACATTGTCCAAATGGTGTAATGCTTATCACATTGCATGAGAACTTCAAATGGGCAGCTGCATAATTTAAAGATGAAGTGATTGTCATCTCCAACAACACAAACAGAGAACAAGAAGATGAAGCTTTTATGGAAATTAGCTAAGTACCCGTGCGTTGCCACGAAATAAAAAGAGTATATGGACACAAAAAACTATTCTACTTCAGGAATATGCATTGAGCATGGCAATATGTGATCTCACTTCAGAAGATTTACTTCCGCTCTAGCATTTTATCTTCCTTGTTGGACTGAATATATCACATAAAAAAGGCTAGCTACAGGGTTCTAGTGCAAAATACTTCAAATCTACGCACCCAATGCAAATATCATTTTTTAAAATATATTTATTTTACGAGTAATTGAAATAGATCTAATGGAGACCAGCTATGTTCAAAGCAAAAAAACAAAAAAGAATTGAATGAATGAACAAAGTGGATGGCCTTATCACCCCCTTGAGGCTGGCACAAAAATATTTTATAGAAACACATAACTTCACCACCACACGCAATTATTTAAAATTGCTAATTTTCTATGTTGGAGAAGACTAAATTAGCTAGAGAGTAGGTATATGGGATGAACCATCCCATGTCCAGCTGAACCCGGCCACCGCGACGATGCTTGCACTGGATTTGTGGCATCCCATTAAGCACATGCAACAGTCAGATCTAACTAATCGGGAATTACTCAAGACGTGGAAATTCCCACATTACTTGGTTGTTGTTGGCAGAGAAATAAAATTAATAATGTTAGGGACGTAACAAAACGAGATTATATGCACAACAAAAACTGTCCACAAAGGAAATCACTCCGGCTACACCACAATGAGCTGAAGCTCACATGGTGGCCTCCACCATGACCGCCACCATATTGGAGGCATTATCGGCATAGACGAGTCGCCCACAAGTGGTATCAATTTGTATAGTAATTCTTTTTGGGTTTAAGCTGCAGAGCAAACATAACCACAACTAAATAGGATCGATGCACAATTGCTAACACTGGTCAACTGATTATTTAGTGGTACACTAAGCGGCAGCAAGAAGAAAGTAGCAAAAAACTGGAAGTATAGAACATACAAGGAAGTAAGTGAACTAATCCATGCTTTACATATTTGGTCACTATAGCCGTCATATGAATAGAAAATCAAATGAAACTTACTTGCTTCCTCCTCTAGGTTCCGATCATCATCGTTATCAAACTCGATATTCTGTAGAGTGTAGCCATATGAGTCATATTTACAATATGAAAGACAAAGAAATGATGCATCACTGGTCTATCATTTCATAATGGGTACCCTTTCATATTTTTCCATGTGAAAGAACATACATACATCATAATGTTTCACGAAAATCAGGAGCCTTTTGAAACACTTTTTTCTACCATAAAGAATACCTCAGTGCATAAAGATTTGAAGTACTAATCTATTTATAATTGTCATCCCAATTTTCTTCCTCTTCCACTTCCCACTTTTGTTATATCACCATCCTTTCTGATCTTATCCTCTCCATACTATTAAGTACCCATCACTATCGGCACAATGGCGTAAGCATAATCTCACTATTTCCGTAATGTGTAATGCCAAACGAAGTATAAGACTTCAAACCAGTTATATCGTATCTACAATACGAAGATGTTTTCCACACTAATTCCAACAACTCGAAAATAAAACTAATAGGTAATGATGTATTTGATTGAGCTTCCCTTCAAGTTTCTCAAATAGTTCAAATGGTTGGCAAATAAAGATGGCAAGATCCATGAAAAGGATACATACATGTAGACCTAAAGAATATCTAGCCTAGAAGTGTTCGTTTAAGTTTCACTGCTTCCATAGACATGCCAATAGGATGGTGTAAACAAAATGGTTTCCTTGAAAAAAAGATACCAGAAGATGTCATAGGCATGAACAGAGGTTTGTGGCAGAAGAAGCTACAATGATTCAAGCAAAACCTGCCTCTCCTATTATAAGTATTTTGGTATCTTTGCCATCATTCTGGAATTTTCATTACACCGGCTTCGCTGTCCCATTAATGCAGTTGCATACATCCATGAAGGAGGGAAATATCACTGTACCATGTTTATTTTTGGCCAATTAACAGTGAAATCTGAAACTAACTTCAAGATAGCAGCTGAAACCGAAAAACAAAATGAAATCTCAAGATGCAAAATGGAAAAAGTGAGCTGGAGTATAAGAGGAAAATAATCGCAACAATCGATAAATATGTGCACATAGAACATATTCTAAGTTCTTCACCATCATACTTGTAACCTTTATTCAATAAACAAAAATATAGTAAGGATACACCAATATGAAAAGAGCACATTGATCTACTAAATAGTAAGTATGGTGTTTGATGTTGACCTAATTCACTCAAATGCTTATAGGAGCAGGCACGCTTGCGAATCCATGATACATTTATTTATTAGAGAAAATTCTAATTCATTTATTAAACTTCTTCATGCTACAGAGATATATACATGATGGAAAACCTATCCTCTCCAAACACTATTAATGACGTGACATCAATACAAAACCAAAGAAATAACTTTTACCAACCACAACAATTAGTCCATTAGAATTGGACCTAATTGTGCCTGGTAAGCTCATTTGATATACATCAGTGACCAAAATGTATGCCACAACAATAGATGTCCCAGCCTTATCTTAACAATCAATTTTTTTGCATCGAACAAAGGCATCATTAATTTCTAAAGTAACATCAGCTTTTTAAAGTATTGTGCACCCATTTTTTTATGTTCCAATATTCTGACGACATGGCTACGTTTTCTAGTTGATGTTTACATGCAACCAATGGGGGCAAAAGAAATGGTTCTCCAAGCAAGAGATTATGAACATATATGGATGTATATTACCGGAATAAATTCCCCACAATTAAACATTTTTCTTTGACGAATCCAATATAACTGATGAATTCCTTAAAAATTCAGTCATTGACTACACATGGAATCAAAGTGCATCTCTACTTTCTTAAAAAAACTGCATATCGACGTGAATGGTTTCCTAAAGTGTTGGACCAAACATGTTCAATTGGATTGTGCTAGGAACTGGATCAAGTCATAAACTAACTTATAAACTGAAAAGTAGGATGCTTCTATTGTATTAAGAAAACATGAGGAAAACATAAAAAAAACTCATAGCTACATGAAAATTAATAGACTTACCCACTCATTTCACTGAGATGCCAAGTATATTGGGTTTGCTCTCTGTTATATAGTTTTCCTTTGACGCATATATAGGAAAATTAATAGACTTATCCACTAATTGGTGCACCCGTGAAACCTTTGCTTGGTTCTCTAATTCACTTGATAAAGTTTGAATTCTTTTGAGTGAATAAAATCTGTCGGGATGGCTTCTTATCAGCCTGTCTAATTGCACTCTTGTCGGCACGATGAACTCATACCCAGCTGATAGTTGAGGCATATAAAACCAGGAAAAACATGTATGTACAACAAACGCAGGTGATTACCACCATCCATGTTTTTCTAGCATATTTATGGGCATCCAAGGTTTTACGCATGTTCTTCAAGAAGATGCACATGGGCAAATATCTTGATGAACTGAAGCACTAGCGATAGCAGAAGGATTGATGAACACTGGACATAAACATTGTCGATGCAATATTCAGTCAAAGCTTTTTGTCACCAATGTGGGAGAGCCATGACTCATGCAAAGTGCTAGTCTGGAATTCACATTCATCCACCCCATGTGTGCTATTGTAACTGCACGAATAGCCATAACCTCCCGAAGATATAGTCCATGCAATTCTGTAGGACCTAGCAAGGTTAAAATTTGGAAATTGGGATCAAAGCTTGGTGAGAAAGACAAATATGAGAGTTTGATTGGATCGTACCTGCTTGAGACTACGGAATATATCTAGACATTTTCCCCTATGAGCTGCAAAGTACTTCCTGCTAAACATCGGGCCATTGTTCACACGGTGCTGCATTTTTTATCCAGATGGGTCAAACTTTGATATCCAATGCAATGCGTATATTACCAAATCGAAGATTTGAATCCCCGTCGGGGTTCCGAGGAGTGAGATTGGACGAGGGAGGAGGCGCAAACCGAACCGAACCTGCCAGAAGGGGCGGGATGAGATCGCCGCCACCCTCTTGACAACAGCGCCGCACTCACGCACGCATGCAATGGGAGGAAATGGCGACGTCGGCGCACTGCGCGATGAGGGCGAGGCGGCGCGTCAACCTTGTCGGCGTCGAGGCGGGAGACGAGGAGCGCCGGCATGGCGGTGGCGTCGTGAGATCTGCCCATCCGCCCCAACAATCGCGAGGCCTCCGCGCCGCTCGCCTGGAGGCTGCATCCCGAACACCCCCGAATCTCACCGGCCGCGACGGCGAGGATCTCGACGGCCGCCGCATTTCGCTTTGGACCATTGATACGCCGTGCCGTGGGTAGTGTGCGCAATCCCGCCGCCGCCACGCCGGTGGAGACGGAGGAACGCCGGTAGAGATCAAGTGACGCCGGTATTCTTGCAAGCACCTTCCATAGTCGCCTCCACCGCTGCAGATCCCGTGCCCCGTCCTAGACATGCGGTGCAGGTCCACCTTGCGGGCATGGCAAAAGGAGGCGGCCATGGCACAAGGTCCATGACCGGGCGGCACAAGATGGAGGTAGAGGGAGGGGTGACAACGGCGAATTTTCTGGGAGCGAGGAGAAAAACGAGATCGGGAGGAAGGGGAGGGGGAGACGGAGGAGTGGGACGTGGGGTGTATGTTTCTGTTTTTTCTGTTTTTTAGAAGAAAACGTGAGGAGCGGTGGCCACGGTAGGTTGGATCGTGCGAGGGAGTGGGACAGGGTATCAATCGTCAGTGTAGTAATTAACCTAGTTGTAGTCTAAACGTACACGTATGTCCTAATTTGGTTAGTATTGCAAACCGAGTAGGATTAGTAGTAGTATTGCAAACCGAGTCGGTTTGCAGTAGGCCTAGCTTAGCAATATATATATGTATACCCCTGTGTAGTCTTTGTATCAAGATCAGAGAGATCAAAGAAAAGTTAATACGCTCGATACGAGCTTCCGGCTATCGATTTGTTTTCGTTGAGTTCCGTCAACGCCGCTGAAAGAAACTCGACCGACTAGAGCTAGCTAGCAAGCCAGGTTCAAGAATCCATTAACCTGCTTGCTTGCTTGCTTGCTTCAAGCCAGCTTTACACACGTCCGTGTATTAGCTTCGGTCGTGATTTGATCTATGGTTTAAAAGCCAACAATTGGTATCAGAGCCTCGACGATCTACGATCTACGATGACGGACAGCGACGCTGAGTCGGTCAAGTCCGGCAGCGGCGGTGACAAGGCGAACAAGAACGGCGACAAGGTGAAGAAGGGCGCCAAGTCAGCAACCAGTGGTGGAGGAACGAGCGGCGCTAACGTCCAGGCGCATCGCAACATCCCCATCCAGTACCCGATGCTCACCGACGCCAACTACGGCGTGTGGGCGGTGAAGATGAAGATTATTCTTCGATCCCTTCGAGTGTGGGAGGCCATCACGGACGACGACGTCGACGAGGAGCGCGACGAAGGTGCCATGGCCTCCATAGCCCAGTCTGTGCCGGATTCCGTGCTGATGACATTGGTGGAGTTCGAGACGGCAAGAGAGGCGTGGAACGCACTCAAGGAGATGAGGATCGGAGAAGATCGCGTCATCAAGGCTCGGGCACAAGTGCTGAAGCGCCAATTTCACAAGTTGCAGATGGAGGAAACTGAATCTGTGAATGACTATGCCATGCGTCTTACTACTTTGGTGGGAGAGATCCGCGCGCTTGGTGCAAAGCTCGATGAGACCGAGATCGTGGAGAAGTTTTTCAGTTCAGTCACTGATAAATTCACGTACATCATCGGCACGCTCGAGCAGCTTTACGACATCGACGACATGACCATAACGGAGGCGATCGGACGATTGCGGACATGGGAAGAGAATGCTCGTGGCTGTCGGAAAGGCAAAGGAGGAGGTAGTGACCAACTCATGTACTCGCGCGTAGATTGGGAGGCCCCAAGTAGCAAAGGAAGGCGTGACGGTAGCGAAGGCTCAAGCAACACGAAGGGCGATGGACAAACCGGAAAAGGCAAAGGAAAAGGCAAACCACAAGGTCGTGGTAAGGCGGGCCAATCTAAAGAGCAGAAAACACGGAACTTGGACTTGTCCGAGGTCAAGTGCTATAACTGCAATAAGATGGGTCACTTTGCGAAGGATTTTCCAAAGCCTAACAAGCGTGAGATCAAGGCAAATTTGGCAAAGCAGGAAGACGAAGGTCCAGGTCTTCTGATGGCCGAAGTTTGTGATCTCGCTGAAACGGTGGTTGTGAAACCAAGCCGGAAGGTGCTACTTCATGAGGAAAAAGTGACACCAAAGTTATCCGGTGATCAGAACGTGTCGTGGTATCTCGACACGGGTGCCAGTAACCACATGACGGGGTGCAAGGAGAAATTCCTCGAGCTGGAATACGATGTTGAAGGCTCGGTCAATTTCGGTGATGGTTCAGCTGTGGAGATTTGCGGGCAAGGATCTGTCCTCTTTGAGGGTCTCACAGGCGAACATCGCATACTCACCGGAGTGTACTACATCCCACGGCTGCGCAACAACATCATCTCTATTGGGAAGCTTGATGAGAATGGATGCAAGGTGAATATCGAGAGCGAGTGATGACGATCTTCGACAACCTCCGAAACGTGCTAGCTCGTGTTAATCGCACACGGAATAGGCTATATATCCTCAACCTTGATCAATCTCAACCGGAGTGTTGGCTCGCCAAGAGTAATGATGATTCGTGGTTATGGCATGCTAGATTTGGACACGTTAACTTCTACGCCTTGAAGAAGATGTCAAAGATGGAGATGGTATCCGGGATGCCAGTTATCGACCATATTGATCGAGTATGTGACGGGTGCTTGGTTGGAAAACAGCACCGCAGGCCATTCCCTTCTCAGTCTACCTTTCGTGCAAGTGATGCACTCGAGCTGCTCCATGGTGATCTATGTGGCCCTATCACCCCGGCAACTCACGCTGGAAAGAAGTATTTCTTCCTTGTGGTAGACGACTACTCGAGATATATGTGGGTCGTTCTCCTACGGTCTAAAGATGAGGCGTTTGAAGCATTCAAGAAGCTGAAGGCTGCAACAGAGATGGAACACAAGCTGAAGGTTCGCGCTCTACGGACAGATCGCGGCGGAGAGTTTACGTCGAATGAGTTCAACGACTACTGCGAGAAGATTGGCATAAAGAGGTTCCTCACGGCACCTTACACGCCGCAGCAGAATGGGGTCGTTGAAAGGCGCAATCGAACCGTCGTTGACATGGCAAGGAGTTTACTCAAGAGCAAGAACCTGCCAGGGACTTTTTGGGGAGAAGCTGTCTCGACGGCGGTCTATCTTCTCAACCGGGCTCCGACGAAGGCGGTGATCGGCAAGACTCCGTATGAAGCAATTTACGGATGTAAGCCGAATGTGTCTCATCTACGGACATTCGGGTGCGTGGCACATGTGAAGACGGCGGAGCCGCACCTCTCAAAGCTTGCCGATCGTAGCACCAAGATGGTGTTCATCGGATACGAGAGCAGTTTTGGCACCAAGGCATACCGTTTCTACGATCCACAAACCAAGCGTCTATGGATTTCACGCGACGTCGTGTTTGAAGAAAACCAAGCGTGGAATTGGAGCGCCGTAGCCGACGATGCTCCAAACAGTAACATATTTGCAGTTGAATTTCCAACTGATGATGATGCAGGGGAGGATGTCCAGGTGATTGGCAAGACGTCCAACCAAGGTGACCACAATGGTAGTGATCATCATGGTGCCGACACCGACGACGACGCGCATAGGTCGCAAGAAGATAGCGACAACGCCGCGCACGACACAGGCGGAGATCTCGACGATAACATCGACAACGAGGCGCATAGTAACGACGACAATCAAGATGATGGTCACGGTCACGACGACTACGCCGACGAAACGGATGTCGATGACACACCAAGGTCTCAGCCGTCTTCCTCAAGTGCATCAACACCGACACAATTTGTGTCGCCTCCTTCGCAAGCCACAACGGACTCCTCAGGGCCTCGTCGCTACAAGACCCTCAAGAAAGTCTACAAGTACACAAAGCCAGTTACGTACTCCGGACTATGTCTGTTCGGAGTTGAGGAGCCGGCGAACTTCGTAGAGGCGAGAAAAAGTCCTAGCTGGACGCACGCCATGGATGAGGAGATGAAGGCAATTGAGAGCAATGGCACGTGGACTTTGGTAACCCGACCTCCAAACCAAAAGACGATAGGTTTGAAGTGGGTTTACAAGTTAAAGAAGGACACGGGGGATGCCATTGTGAAGTACAAGGCAAGACTCGTTGCAAAGGGCTACGTTCAACGTCAAGGAGTTGACTATGATGAGGTGTTTGCACCGGTTGCTCGAATCGAGACGGTGAGAGTGCTCCTAGCTTTGGCAGCACAAGAGGATTGGAAGGTTCATAATATGGATGTTAAATCCGCTTTCCTCAACGGCGATCTCACAGAAGAAGTGTACGTGGAACAACCCCTCGGCTACGAGAAGAAAGGCGAAGAAGGGAAAGTTTACAAGCTCAAGAAGGCACTTTACGGGTTAAAGCAAGCGCAAAGAGCTTGGAACTCAAAGTTAGACCGAAGTCTGGTCTCGCTCGGGTTCAAGAGATGTCCCCTCGAGCACGCAGTCTATACAAAGAACTCCAAAGGCTCAAACCTGCTAGTTGGAGTTTATGTCGACGATCTGATTATCACCGGAGATAGCGTACAAGAAATTGAACGTTTCAAGGCGCAAATGAAGAACAAGTTTAGCATGAGTGATCTGGGATTACTCAGCTATTACTTGGGCATCGAAGTGAAGCAAAGCTCCGGAGAGATTTCCCTATGTCAATCGGCTTACGCGGTCAAGTTATTGGACAAGTGTGGCATGTCAGATTGCTACGCGACACAAGTTCCAATGGACCAACGTCACAAGTTGAGCAAGCGTAGCTCAAATCCGCCGGTGGACACCACAATGTATCGAAGCGTTGTGGGTAGCCTAAGATACTTGGTGCATACCCGACCTGACTTGGCTTATTCAGTCGGGATCGTGAGTCGTTTCATGGAGAAACCGACAACCGAACACATGAGCGCGGTCAATCAAATTCTACGCTATGTGAAAGGCACAATTAATCTTGGCTGCACGTACAGAAAGGGAAAGGAAGGATTGATCCTTCGTGGATATTCAGATAGTGACATGGCAGGTGATGTTGATGACCGAAAGAGCACAACGGGCATGGTTTTCTACCTTGGCCCGAATCCGATTAGCTGGAATTCTCAGAAGCAAAAGGTGGTGGCACTGTCTTCATGCGAGGCAGAATACATAGCGGCAAGCACGGGGGCTTGTCAAGCAGTTTGGCTGAGAAGACTCCTAGCTATTCTTGCAAAGCGGGAGGTGCAGAAGGTGTCATTAAAGATTGACAACCAAGCTGCAATCTCATTGTGCAAAAATCCGGTTCATCAGTAAAGGAGCAAGCACATAGATACCCGGTTCCATCATATCCGGGAGTGCGTTGAGGAAGGGATGATAGAAGTTCTACACGTGAATACGAAGGACCAGCTTGCCGATATTTTCACCAAGTCCCTCGGTCGACAGAAGTTCATCGAGATGAGGAAGAAAGTCGGAGTGCAAGCAATGAAGACATATCAACAAGGTTAAGGAGGTGAATGTAGTAATTAACCTAGTTGTAGTCTAAACGTACACGTGTGTCCTAATTTGGTTAGTATTGCAAACCGAGTAGGATTAGTAGTAGTATTGCAAACCGAGTCGGTTTGCAGTAGGCCTAGCTTAGCAATATATATATGTATACCCCTGTGTAGTCTTTGTATCAAGATCAGAGAGATCAAAGAAAAGTTAATACGCTCGATACGAGTTTCCGGCTATCGATTCGTTTTCGTTGAGTTCCGTCAACGCCGCTGAAAGAAACTCGACCGACTAGAGCTAGCTAGCAAGCCAGGTTCAAGAATCCATTAACCTGCTTGCTTGCTTCAAGCCAGCTTTACACACGTCCGTGTATTAGCTTCGGTCGTGATTTGATCTATGGTTTAAAAGCCAACAGTCAGGTGGGGAATGTGGTCGGACCATCACGACGACGACAGATCTCCTTTAATAGTAGAGATATGCAACCCAATCGCCCTTCCCAAACAACCAACGGGCAACAGGGGCCAACTTCACTTTTCGCCGTCGGAACTAAACTGGCCGGTCAAGCTGGCCCCAAATCTACGATCATCCGGCCGATAACTCACCCAAGTGCTGTAATTTGGTAGCGTGGAGAGTTCTTCTGGCATGGAACCACGTCAGACAGGGCTCGAGGAGCCTTGCACCGCCCCTGTGGCGGAGGTGCTGAAGCTGGTGGAGGCGCCATCCGACGGTCAAGGATGTCCTATATGCTTTGGCCAGGAGGCCGGGATGACCGCGTGGAAGGAGACGGCGTGCGGACACATCTTCCATGGCCGGTGCGTGGAGAGGTGGCTCGAAATGAAGGGAAGCTGTCCAATGTGTCGGCGCCAGCTTTTGATACTACATGTTGATGCTAAACAGGACGCTCGCAATGCTGATCCTTCCATGTCAGAGGTGGTTAGTATTATGGCGGCCGATCCGGAGTTATTGTCGTCACCCGCATTTGATTATTTTAGGGCGTATTATGTAAGGTATGTTGAAAGAGATACTGATATATGAAATAATTTGGTATATTTCCTCTTCCAAACCAATAATCATAGTCTGCGGAGTCTACGTACTTTTCAACTGCATCCAAGATTTCACATTGTAATAGGTGCAATTCAAACTCTCACAAAAGTCATCATTAATGTAGCATGCGGTGGAACTATTTGTCGCCCTTCACGGTTTTTAACGCGTAATTTCCTTTTTCTTTTTCTTTTTGCACATGAAATAAATCGTGATATATTCCTTGTCAATACAGAATACAAGTGCCATCATTTTTTTACATGTTTCTGTTCACAACTTTTACTACTCCCTCCGTTCCTAAATATAAGTCTTTAAAGAGATTTCATTAATGGACTACATACGGATGTATATAGACATACTTTAGAGTGTAGATTCACTCATTTTGCTCCGTATGTAGACTACTAGTGAAATATCTTAAAAGACTTATATTTAGGAACGGAGGGAGTAGTACATTTGTCGTATTTTCAATCACATCAAACACGGTAGTTACTATTAGGCTCGACCCTCTTTATTTTGTTATTTTGAGAACCACCTTCCAGACATTTTAACCAACGATTTGAACAGATAAAATCAGGTTGCACTGGGGCAATCAAAAGGATTAATCATAGAGTGAATTCCATTTCTTACACCTAGATTTACGTTTGTGATAACTTTTACTTTATTTAGAAGAAATTCTTAATTTGAAATTGCTAAATCTCAGTCGACTGAGACTTAACCAAGTCTTAGTCAATGATTTATTCGTGAGATCTTACTATGAGATCCGTGCAAAAAACCTTATAAATTTATTTATTTCTTTTTTTCATATGTTCTATCATTTGGCTAAGGCTTAATTAAGTCTCACTAGATTGATATCTAGCCTTCTTAATTGTTCCCCTAGTTTCGTGTTTATGAGCCTGCAGTACTTAGTACTCCCTCCCTTTTCAAAATAAGTATCTCAACTTTGTACTAATTATTATATTATAAATTAGTGTAAAGTTAAAACGCTAATGCAAAGTTGAGACATTTATTTTGGTTCGGAGAAGATACTATATTCATAGATATGCACGTTCTATGTCTAGCATGCACTCACATGTATCAGTACTAGAAAGCTTGAGTGCGCTTTGCTGCATTGCTCATATTGTTGGATTTAAAAAAATCACTTTGTTTCAAAATAAAATCTTTTGAGTTTGATGAAATTTGTAGAGAAATATATAAAAATACATAATATCAAATTGATATGATTATATTCATCATGAATTTCCATAATATTTTTGTGTAATATTGTGGACGTCGATATTTTTTGCTCTGAACTTGATTAAAACTAATGCCCCTTATATTTGAAACTAATAGAATATTTAGTTTGGAGGGTGAGAGAGATGACGGAGTGTGTTTTATTTTTAGTTATAATGTGGTGATTTGGTTGGTCTTTTGTTGTGTGATTCTACGTTATCCACAAATCAACCTACATTTATGTGGGGAAATTTTTGTGTCGTTGGTTGCATGTCGTACTATATTGGTGCTACAATACCACATGGTGACGCTTCTTTTTTTTCTTAATGGTGAGAGTGTGCGCGGGATTAATATGTTTGGATAAGTCGATTGCTGCAGATTGATTTGAAAAATCGTTGGCCCGGGCATAATCATAAATTAAATTCAAATTGAATACGTCAATTGAATGAAAGAGTGCAAAATTTGGGGAACATGATGAATTTAGGAATTGAATATGAAAGCTCCTTGAAAATATTGATCAAGTCAAAATCGGATGACCTAATTTTAAATTGAAGGCCTTAAATTTTAGAAAGCATGGTGTATATAAAAAAATTGAATACTATAGCTTTGAAAAAATGTTGACCCGGTAAAAATATGATGATCCAGTTATAATTGAAGACTTCAAATGAATATGGGTTCTTTAAAATTAGTGAGCTTAGTGTTAGTAGTAAAAGAGCTCGTGTGTTGCAACGGAAGAAAAAATAACACACGCTCTGAACGCAATATATTTTCACATGGCATCACATTTGTATTGCCGACGATGGCTTTAGTGCTCACACAACGAGAACGCGTTTGAATGTACAGTCAGTCGAAATAAGATGAAATATATGTTGTTTCTTCCCACGAGGTTTTTCAAAGGTGAGCATGTGTGGTTAACGATGTTTTCTTTTCTCTCAATTTGGTTTTAATTTAATGGATGTTTATTGCAATTCGTATCTTCGTCGGAAAGAGAGAGAAAAAAGGAATGCACATTACAGATTAAGTTTGCACCAAAAATAATATTTAAGAAGTATTCAACAGCTAAAAGTAACATCCTATTTAGATTCTACATATTTTTTTAATTAAATCTATTATATACTTAAAACGATAGAAAACGAACGGCGATGATTTGGCACTCTAAAAACTAAGACGTATCAACGATGAAGATTAAACATGTATACAGATTTGTTTTATTGCATGTAATAAAAAAGGTACGTACAACAATATTGTGTTCAGTTTGTACTATCTAACACGTAGGACATGTACCCACGTTAAAAAAAGTGGTACATCTAATCGTAGCATGGGACCCGAGAGATGCACCCGTGTTGGTCTACAGAAAATACTATATATATATTCGTATTAGTATCGGAACCGAGAGCTGCCGACCAGCTTGATACACGTGATTTGGCTCATAGAAACCGTGTATACACATACAAAGTACCATCACAATATTTCTTAGAGGAACAAATCCTAATTATCGAAAGGAAATCATGGATGTGTTCAACAACAAAAAACGGTGCCTGACTAAGAGAACGGTAAAACAGTCCAGCATACGTACGGTGGTTTCAACTTTCTAGAATTAACAAAGCCACCATCCTCCTCATGCTACACCTTCACGCGAGCCCATGACCGCAACTTTAAAGATTCTAGCACTACGGCACTACCATTAGGACACACGCTGCAGGCGTCTTGGATAGGTCATTTGACGATGTGCAGCAAGGTGGCGCCAGCAGAGTGGCGATTGAGGGTGGAGCCGAGGAGAAAGAGGCCAGCGCGTGTACCATACACCTGAGTTCATACAGACGATGAGGTGGGTGATCCCACTAGCAGTTGGGGTCAGGGACGGCTGTGATGGTTAGCTACGCCCTTGCCATCCGCGCATGTGATAGAGAAAACGGGGCAGTTTGCGGCTGTGTTGAATCTAGAATACATGGACATGCACTTGCTCAGCAAGAGAGGAAAATGATAAACGAATGGAAGGTGTTGTTGTTCAATGATGTTGTGGGCTGCATGGTGTGTGTTTTAGCTGCTAATTGGTATGTTTAGTTAAAAGCACAAGATGGTAGCACCTTGCCCACATATATGTATTTGCGAGAACTGGAAAGTATATGTACATGGGTTTCAGTTTTGTAGATGGCATACACATCAATATTATGCATATTTGCGTAAGCAGAGAAGTGATATCTCTTATAAGATGGTCAACGAATAATACTTGATTTACATGTGAAGTTTGAAATTATTAGATAAACGTATCATAAATCAATTATATAAAATTCATTTATTGGATTTTATGAGACTCCTACTTTGACCACTTTGAGACTGCTACTTTGATTTACATGTGAAGGTTGATGCACAAATGCATGGACGCAAAAAATAACCTATGACTAGATGGTGGCTACAAAGACAACAAGAGAAACATGATATTGTCATGGACATGCATGTCAAAGCATGCACCAAAGATCCAAATGCATGATATTTTAATGTGAGGAATCCATAAATCAACACATGAATGTGAGAGATATGAAGTTTAGGCATTTAATTATTGGACTTTATGGGATTCCTACTTTGAACACTTTGGGTATTGGATTTATAAATTTAGCATGCAAATCTGAATATGAAATGAAATATCAAATAAATTAGTAATCCTTTTAGTACAATAAAAGATAGGTTGATGTAGAAAAACATGGACACAGTAAACAACGTATAAAAAATGATGTCTGCAAACAGAAATAGAGTAGG